>NC_137169.1:117927643-119178851 GCF_951394435.1 Stenella coeruleoalba | reverse complement strand
CTTAATTCTGTTGTCCTGAGTGATGGTTACATAATGTTTACATCATAATAACACAATAAATACAATAATTCATTAAGTCACACATTTACGGTTTGTGTACATTTTTTGTATTTTATTTTATTTTATTGAAGTATAGTTGATTTACATTGTGTTAGTTTCAGGTATACAGCTCAGTAATTCAGTTATACATATATGTATATATACACATATATATATATATTTTTTTTCTTTTTCAGATTCCTTTCCCTTATAGGTTATGACAAAATATTGAGTATAGTTCCCTGTACTATACAGTAGGTCTTTGTTGGTTATCCTATTTTATAAATAGTAGTATGTATATGTTAATCCCAAACTCCTAATTTATCCCTCCTTCCTCACTTTCCCCTTTGGTAACCATAAGTTTGTTTCTGTGGGTCTATTTCTGTTTTGTAAATAAGTTCATTTGTATCTTTTTTTTTTTTGGCTCCACATATAAGTGATATAATATGATATTTGTCTTTCTCTGTCTGGCTTACTTCACTTAATGTGATAATCTCTAGGTCCATCCATGTTGCTGCAAATGGCATTATCTCATTCTTTTTTTTAATGGCTGAGTAATCTTCCATTTGTGTGTGTGTGTGTGTGTGTGTGTGTGTATGTATACATACATATATACCACATCTTTATCCATTCATCTGTTGATGGACATTTAGGTTGTCCTGAATGCTGGTTTGTATACTTTATGGGTATGCGATATATTTAATAATGAAAAGATGTATAAAAGAGAAATACATTTTATATCCTCTTTTATATATTCCACAATAATTAAGTTCATATATTGCAACTAAAATAAAAATTTCATGAATTAATACTTAGCCTTACCATGTGTGATATATTCTGATATATCTCTTTTCTCCTGTTCTCTCTTTTCTCGTGTTCCCTTTTATTCCAACTCGTTCCATTAAAAAATGTTGGCCATAAACCACTAAACTGATTTAATGATTTACAGTTTGAGAAACATTCATCTAGATCATAAAAAAACTCTTGGGATTTCTCTATAGTGACTGCGAATTCCAAGTTGGGATCAGAAATGACTCATCCCTCTACAGCAGCATTTTAAAAAATTGTATTGAAGTATAATTGATTTATAAAGTTGTGTTAACTTCTGCTGCACAGAAAAGTGATTCAGTTTATATATATATATATATATATATATATATATATATATATATATTCTTTTTCATAGTCTTTTCCATTATGGTTTATCACAGGATATTGAGTATAATTCCCTGTGCTATACAGTAGAACCTTGTTGTTTATCCAGCCTATATGTATATGTAATAGTTTGCATCTGCTAATCCCAAAGTCCCAATCCTTTCCTCCCCCACTTCCCACCCTTCTGGCAACCACAAATCTCTTCTCTATGTCTGTGAGTCTGTTTTTCTTCATAGATATGTTCATTTATCTTGTGTTTTAGAATTCCACATACAAGTGATATCATATAGTATTTGTATTTCTCTTTCTGTCTTACTTCACTTAGTATGATAATCTCTAGGTCATCTATGTTGCTGCAAATGGCATTATTTCATTCTTTTTTATGGCTGAATAATATTCCATTGTATATATATACCACATCTTCTTTATCCATTCCTCTATTGATGGACATTTAGGTTGTTTCCATGTCTTGGCTATTGTAAATAGTGCTTCCAGCAGCATTTTAGGTTGGAGAATTAATTCTTTGTTGTGGAGGGTTATCCTGTACATTGTAGGACATTTACCACCATTGCTGGCCTTTACCTACTAGATGCCAATAGCACCCACCCAATTCCTCCAGTTGTGACCACCTAGAAGGCAAAATCACCCCAGGTGAGAACCACTGATCTAGAGGGTCTTTAACTTTCTAAACTTGGCCATGTCTTCATGAAGAGTTCTTAAGTTAGCATTTCTCAAACATGAGTGTCATCACAATCACTTGGATATTCTGTTTGAGAAGTAGGCTGGGAATCTGCCTTTTTAACCAGGACTCCAGGTGATTCTGATGCAGGAGTTTCTAAAAGTAAGAAACATTGCCCTAGGATGACAGCAGTCTTGAATCATAGTGCCCTTGGAATTATCAGAATGCTCCTGATATATTAGTTTTCAAGGGACAGGTCAATGCATTAGAAAATGATAAGTATCTACTGGGTGAGAAATTATGTAAAACATCCAAGAGCTGTTTATGGAGCAAATCTAGTACACACACTCGTGAAATCACAGCAGAGTCTTTTCTTTGTGTCATTGCTCTGTGACATGTTTGGAGCTGACAAGGGAGGTGCTGGGGAACTGTAGAAACTGAGTCTGACCTTTCTGTGTCCACGATTTTCCTGAAGCTCACACTGGAGAAGGAACCTGAATCCCCAGTAAAGACATTGCCTGGCGCTGCCAGTTACTTCGTGCCTGATAGAGAAGCTGAAGTGCCTCCCCATACTTCAGATTTGTTTTTTCATCCCAGTTAATTGTTCTTCCTAAATTGAATGATCTATTTTTGGAGCTAAAGGAGATGCAGTGTAGAGAGAAAGGAACTGACAAAGCCCAAGGCAGAGATGGGAGGTAGTCAGAGGCAAGGCAGGAAAGAGGGAGGGATACTATCTGCCTCCATCTTCCTTAAAACAAACACAAAGAGGAAGGGTGTTCTCTCTTGTTGGGAGCGGAGGTGTGAGACATCAGGGGAAGGAGATTTTGCTTAAAAAATGAGGAACACATGAAATTTTAAAAAAATGTAAAATTGTGGAAACGGCTGTGTGACCTGGAGGCCTAGGTCTTAAAAGCCATTGGGTTTTACCTTAAAACTCTATAGTGGCTGAGCACGTTCATGTCATCGAATCAGAAAATGAGAAAACCCGCTCCTTGACTCTTATTTCTTAATATAAATCTATTTGAAAAAGCACCATGGCCTTAGTCCTGAAATGTGGGACTGTCTCATGGATGTGATTCCAAGTCTATGTAGCAGGTCTTCTGATGCATCTAGTCTGCACCTACGTCCAGTGAGGCACAGATGCATACAGGTGTGTGCGTTTCTAATGAACTTGGAACTGTAAGTAACATCCACCTTAGCCAAGTCCATGAACGATCAACAAAAACACATTTGAAAAAAGCGTCAGCAAACATTGCACCTAACAACCAGTGTGGATATCGGTTTTTTCCATTTGGCTGCTTCTGTAAACAGTGCTTTTGTTAACTCCAGTAATTCTTGTGATCCTCCTTCCGACTGAACATCGTGCTCGAAGCTTTGGAGCATGCCTCTACTAGCCATCTCTAACGCTTCTCTTCTCCAGGCATTTCAACGGCAGTTACATTTTGAAAATACTCTCTTGTATGCTTTTAAATGTTCAGCAAAACTGCAAAACAGAACACACATCATTTTCTTCAAAACACATAAACATTGTGTCCTGCGAAAGAGTCTATTCCAAAGACAGCTCAACTTTAAAATACACGAGAAAAGCAGAGACCTTTCAAACTCCTGTAAGATTGTGCCATTCTTTTCACCATTCAATGGAGATTTTAACAATACATGCAGTTCACTCCTGAAATGATTCAACTAAGCAAAGGGAGAGGCTGCAAACCACTGGATACACTTGCCTTTCACTGCCATGAGGTGTCAGGAGAGGAGTTCCTGCAAGGCTGCCCTTGGCATCCCTTTTTCCCATTTCCCTGCCATTTTAGTCTTAGCCTCCAGTGGATGGAATACCCATCTTTTTCTATGTGTCTGAGCATTTGATTTCCATCCACTTTAGTAGGAGACTCTAATATCAGGATGGTGGTGAATGGAGCATGGAGAAAGAGAAAGGAAAGTTTCTGGGAATGATAGAATTCAACCCATCAGGCTATGCAGATGCCTTTATGCCAGGTTTCAACACAAAAGTGGTGGGACTGAAAGACCATTGCTTTCCTTCTCACATATGTAAACATACAGGCTGACCAAGCAAACCTCTGTTTGATCCTAGAGAGTTTCTACCAAACCCAAACTCTAATAAACAGAGATAAGGTCCTATAGTATAGTGACCGAAAATGTAGGCTTTGCAGCTAACATGCCTGCATTCAAATTTTAGCTCCACCTGGGTTTGTGCAACCTTGGGAAAACTTGAGTGACCTTGAGCTAATGACTGAACCTCTTTATGTATGTTAACTCATCTGTAACATTGAAATAGTAGTAGTACATGTCACTAGGGATATTGTGAGGATGAAATGTGTGGTTGGATATAAAAATACTTAGAATGGTTCCTGTCTAATAATTATGAAAAATAGAAATTTTTATAATTGTTGATATTAGTATTATTTATTTTATACATCCAAAATCACTGACAATATTATAGTAGATTGAAATCTAACAAATTCTGCAGAGAAATATCAATAGTCAGGGAGGGGTGTTGCCCTTATGACAGGTATTGAGACAGCTTAAACCTTTGGGTCACTTTGTCAAATCCTTCCAGAATCTCTCGAATTTTATATTTGCAGAATGATCTGAGGAGAGTGGTTATAAAAAGTATGCATCTGGTTTTAAAATATTTTTCCTAGAGTTGCCCTTTGACATTCCATTTTGAGTTTGTTCTTTCTGAAGAGTCTTGTAAGAAAGAGTCAGGAACATTTCCTGTTATTTAGATGTGGTTCAGTGGTGTTGGATCATTATTCACTTCTATTACTGTGTTTTTGGCCCAGGACTTCAATGGTATTTCTGGTGGTTGTCAAATTTACCATTAATTGAATAATCCACTTCGTTCTGTTCTTCTGGGTCCACAGGTGGTTGAAGTAGTTATATTTCTGCAGTTTTCATACTGTTTTGTTTTTCTTTTTAGATGTAGGAAACATTTACACTGAAACTGTCTTTGTGGCCTATCTTCCCCTCAACATCTGGCCTAGGGAACCTGATGGATTATTCTCTATGAGTGAGCATAACAGTAAAAAGATGGTCTTCATCCACTGAAAACTTATTTATTCATTGAGTATTTATTGAGCACCTACTATGTGTATAAGTTACTGTACTTGCTATTGAGAATCCAATGTTGAACAAGACAGACCCAGTATCTGCTCTCGTGGGTACATTCTGCTGTGAAAGGCAGAGGTTAAACAAATAATTCTATGTTTATTTGATGACAATTGTGAAAAGTATAGGGGAGATATGGGTTGTTCTGTGAACATGTCGTTAGGATGTGAGACCTAATCTGAGGGGTCAAAGAAGGTTCCTAGAGGAAGTATTATTGAGGTGAGATTTGAAGGATGAATAAGAGTTTCTTAGATGAAGGAGAAAAGATAAAATACCATTATAGGCAGAAGGAATAGCATGTGCATGGGCTCTGAGTACAGCAAGAACACAGAACATTTAATGAAGTGTGGAGAGAAGGGGAGATGGGTGTGAGACAGGAGAGAGGAAGGCAAAGCCAAGCCAGGTAAGGACTCAAGGCCATGATAAAGAACTTCATCTTTATTCAAAAACAATGGGAAATCATGAAAGAGAGTGACATGATCAGAATTGTGTTTTTAAAAAAGCTACCACATGGAGGAGAGAGTTTGGATATAGGAAAAATGTTTAGTAGACTATTAGTCTGAGGGAATTTAGAAAAGTGTTGATGGCAAAGTGGGCATGGATAGATATGGATAGAATAGAAAAATATTTAGGTGGTGCAACTGAAAAGATACAGGTGGTAAAAATAAGGAAGAGGGAGATCATAAGCCTAACTATGAACTGGACTTCTGGTGGCAATATTCACAAAAATAGGGTTCACTACAAGAGAACCAAGTTGGGTAAAGTGGGAACAGTATGCCTTCAGTTCTGAAATACTAAGTTTATGAAGCTTTAGCAGTGGTGTTTTGTAAAAGATGAACAACTAGCTGTCCAAAAAGAAGAAAAGAAATGAATTTGTAGCATTTGCCAATTTCCATAGTGTAAATACTCTCATCATGGTGGATTTCAGCCATCCAATACCGTGGCACTGACCATAGTGCCGTGAAGAGATGCTTCCAATGGGAGAAATGTCGAGAGGTGTTTGGATATATAAGTCCTGGGCTTAAAGGAGTGGTCTGGGCTGGAATCTGGAATCATCAGTGTATAAAAGAAAACTATACGGATGAGATTGCCACGAAAGCATACTTAGTGAAAAGAGGAAATGACTGAGTACCAAGACTTGAGAAACCCAAATCTCAGAGTTTGTTAGGAGAAGGCAGGAAGGAAGAGTAATTCCCAGAGGATGCATCCTCCCATGAGCCATGCAAAAGTGTTTTGAGAAAGAAGATTTGGTGAACAGAGTTAAATGGTACTGAGAGGTCAAATAAGGTGAGGGCTGAACATTTTCCATTAGATTTAGTGACAGAAATCATTAGTGACCCTTTTGAGACCACTTTCCATTGGGTGATGAGGACAGAAGTCAGACCAGAATGGTTTGAAAACACATTTGAAAGTTGGAGACAATGAATGTAGAAGACTGTTATGAGATATTTGGCTCTGAAAGGGTAATAGGAGATAGTCTGTAGCTATCAGCTTGAGGGCTTTTGGTAGGAAGTTGGTTCAGGGTGTTCTGATTTTGCTTTTGTGTTTTAAATAAGATAGAAATTTGAGCATGTAAATGCTGATGTCAAGAATTCAGCAGAGAGAGGGAGGTTGCCAATATGTGAAATGGCTAATTTTGTGCAAAATTTCCTCTTCTTTTATTAGCTTGGGCACTTTAGACTATGCTCTTCTCATCTCTATGCCTTTCCTTGTGTTACTTGTCTTTCTCTTAAAATATCTTTGTTTCTACAACTTTCACATAGCTTAAGCAGAGAAATTCATGTCTTATCTTCTCTCTGAGGTTTTTTTCTGATTATTCCATCATATCCTAACCTCTCCCCTTCTCAACCCTGAGTTGTAAGCAGCAGGCAGTCTGCTTGTTCAGTAGATCAGAGGAACAGGAGAGGATATGAATGGTCTGGGGCCATCATCATGTTCTTTCCTTTGAAATTTCTTACCAGTCCTGTGGAAAGTGTGGACCTAGGTGGCCATGTTTTAACTTTTAAAACTGCCCATCATTGGTCGCAGCTGAGGACTGGAGCGAACAGTTAAACCAAGTTGAATCCATCAGATCTCTAGTGAGGGAAGTTGAAGCGAGACATGAAAAGTGTTTGTTCATGGTGATCCCCAAAATTGCAGGAACGTAAGAGTGGGGGTGTTTGGATGGCTCTTTATGGACAGAGGGTCTGATGACCAAATAACAGTAGAGAAAGTATAAAGCAGGTTCACAACATAGATAAGAGATTGAACCATATGAAGAGAGAGAGAAAGCAAGAGAAAGCAAGAGAGCCTTTGTGTCATATCCCAGGGCCAGCCATTTTTGTGGCTTGGCTCCTTTTCCTTGCCTTGAGTAATGGGACACCTCTTAATGAAAGGACATTCCCTCTACTTAAGATTTCTTCAGATTGTTGGTTTTTCT
The DNA here is from genome assembly GCF_951394435.1 of Stenella coeruleoalba. Lineage (NCBI taxonomy): Eukaryota > Metazoa > Chordata > Mammalia > Artiodactyla > Delphinidae > Stenella > Stenella coeruleoalba. Next base: position 119,171,433 of record NC_137169.1, on the reverse strand, counting down.
TGAAAAGAAACAATCCTTGACAGGTGACATCAATGATTAAGACTAGATGGATCATTCTGAGCTGATGGGTCTCACGAGGTGTAGCTAGAAAGAAAATGCAAGATAAGGCAAAGTCGACCCTAAAGGTTGGAGAAAAATTGGAATCAATGGTTAGGCCAAAAATTGAGATCTAAGAATTTAGTAAACATGGAACGTGGCAGAGATGCAAATTCTAGACAAATAAGCCATTTTGAGCTGAAAGTTTTCTTGTGCCAGGACAAGATTCTTTGCTTACCTTGTCTTCAGGTCTGTTTGGGGGTCTCTGATAAGGAAAATTAAACCAAAACCTAAACCAAAACTATACAGGTGTCCATTACCCTACCCTCTGCATCTTCTCCCATCGTTATGACTATCTTTCCTCCGAGTCTCCTTTCTCCTCTAGCTGCACAGTGCAACCCCATTTCGAGAATATGCTGTCAGCTCCTTTCCTTTTCCTTCTCTTCTCTCCTTACATTCATTACTTTTGCAGGCTCATGTGTTTCCATGGCTTCATCATTGGCCTTTATCTGCATCTACAGTCTTGATTCCACCCAAACGTAGTACAACCTTTATAGCAACCTGTTGGATATCTACTTGGGATGTCTCACTGTTTCTTCAGTAAGACACAAATTGGGCTGGAATGCACACTCTGGAGTCAGACTGTCTGGGTTTGTACCCAGACCCTGCCCCTTATTAACTCTATGATTTTGAAGTTATTTAACCTCTGTCTCAGTTTTCTCATCTGTGTATGGGGGTGCTAATAGTACCTGTGTCATAGAGTAGTTACAGAGAGAAGCTTATGGATGTAGAGTTGGTATACACTGCTTGGTTTATTGTAAGCATATGCTAAATGAAATACTTTTTATTGTCATTGTTATTATCTTCATCTTTATTTTTGTTATTAAATGTGTTCTCCCTTAGGCTGATTATTTCTCTGGATAACTTCCCTAACCTTTGATAAGTTATATGAACTTTGGAAGTCAGCAGTTTGGGATTTTAGTCTAACTCTGTCACTAGTGGCTGTGTGACCTTGGTGGATTACCTAAACTCCCTGGAACTTAAATTTCATCTTTGTAGTAGTAGATTGTACTAGATGAACTCTGAGGGCTTTCTTAGGTCCAAAACAATATAAGATAGGATCTCCTTTCTCAAATTTTAAAATTCTTGGTCATCATCTTTGATATCTTCCTTTCTCTCACCTTCTAAATTCAATTAGATACCAATTCTTGTCAACTTTACCTCCACAACCTCTCTCTTACCTGACGTCTCTTTATCCCACTCTACCACCTTACTGCTTGTTGGACTATTACAGTGGCCCCCACCGGATCTGGGACCATTAAAGTGGCTCCCTACCCAGTCTTCCAGCTTCCTTGTTATTTCTTCCTTTAGTGTATATTATATATCACCAATTAAACTCTCCAAAATTTGCAATTAATTTTTATTCTCATGCTTTTTCCAAATACTACTTTTTTTTTTGGTTTTGTTTTTGCGGTACGCGGGCCTCTCACTGTTGTGGCCTCTCCCGTTGCGGAGCACAGGCTCCGGATGCGCAGGCTCAGCGGCCATGGCTCACGGGTCCAGCTGCTCCGCGGCATGTGGGATCCTCCTGGACCGGGGCACGAAGCCGTGTCCCCTGCATCGGCAGGCGGACTCTCAACCACTGCACCACCAGGGAAGCCCCAAATACTACTTTTAAGACTAATTCAAATAATAGTCTGTTCTTTTTTAAAAAATTTATTTTATTGAAGTATAGTTGATTTACAGTGTTGCGTTATAGTCTGTGTTTTTTTTTTTTTTTTTTTTAGCTTTGCCACGTGGCATCTTAGTTCCCTGACCAGGGATTGAACCTAGGCCCACAGCAGTGGAAATGCCGAGTCTTAATCACTGGACCACCAGGTAATTCCCTATAGTCTTTTTTTAATATCAGCCTTTGATCATCTTCTCTTGTGAAATTTATGATTCATGCTAATAAACACCATCATCGCATCATTTTTCTTAAATGCTAAGCTTATAAAACATTCTGGTTCCTTTATCAGGGTGGTTGATGTATATGGAAATTAAACTGCTTGTAGGTCAGTTTTTTTATTTTTAGAAAGACCATTTTCTGTACATGAAAATTTGAATAGACCTGGCAGTCAATTCCTTTGTGAAGGTAGCTAGCTAAAATTTGTCATTTTGGGATCTGGTATTTTTTTCATCATTAGACACAGTCATTGTTTTCTTATTGCTTTATTCACCTGGTGACTTTTAGATGCATTTTATAGGCTTATCTGTTGTACTTTTTCAGAAGGCTAGTGAATCTATAATCAATAAATTAAAGAATAACTACCAATATGTCATCTTCGAATAATCTGCTGATTCTATGTTATAATGTCACTTAAATATCTGAGTTGTAGTTCTGGAGCCCACTTACTTGTTTCCTCTTTGACCAAGAGATTGGTCTCTTAAAAGTAATTTAAGTGGAGTCAAAATCCAATTAACTTGGCGATTCCATGAACCATAATATCATTTTAGAAAATGATTCTAGTTAAGAGTATTAGAAAACCCACGTCATCGCTTGCTCTTCAATAGTAGAGAGAAAGGGATAAAAAATGAGGAGAGAGGGAAGAAAGTAGTTCCAAGCATCTGTTCTGCCAGTTATCAGACAAAATATTGGATAAGACAGCTGGAGACTGATATAATCTTTAAGATGTCATATGATTTCTGTATATCTGTTTCTGCCTCTAAAGGGTGAGAACAGTAATAGATAACATGGCCATATGTATTTGGTGAGCTTTGATGAGACCTCATTCTGCAAAGTGAGAAAAATGTTGACTTTTATCATGCTATTGTCTAATATTATGATATATTTCGGGATAAAATACATTAAAAAATTTTATTTATTTATTTATTCATGGCTGTGTTGGGTCTTCGTTTCTGTGCGAGGGCTTTCTCTAGTTGCGGCAAGCGGGGGCCACTCTTCATTGTGGTGCGCAGGCCTCTCACTATCGCGGCCTCTCTTGTTGCGGAGCACAGGCTCCAGACGTGCAGGCTCAGTAGCTGTGGCTCGCGGGCTCTAGAGTGCAGGCTCAGTAGTTGTGGCACATGGTGCTTAGTTGCTCCGCGGCATGTAGGATCTTCCCAGACCAGGGCTGGAACCCATGTCCCCTGCATTGGCAGGCAGATTCTCAAACACTGCACCACCAGGGAAGCCCTAAAATACATTTTTCTATCCTTCTTTTTACTTGCATAATTGTGTTGGCAATATCTTGGACAAGTAAGCCATTTAGAAATGCATGCTGAAATGTTTGAGTCCAGGTCCTTATTTATATTTGTGTGTGTGTGAATGCAGGTATATGTGTGATGCCATTCACATATACATTCATATATAAATATCTATATCTATGTCTATGTCTATATCTATGGTCTATGTCTGTCTATATCTATATATGCAATGCTCACTGGCAGAACTTTTTTTTTTTAATCTGCCAGAATACCAATCCAGGAATAAAATAATTTCTAATTGTATGCGATCCTTGGTCTTGAATCATTTGGTTTTTTGTCTTTTTGTTTGTTTTAACTAGATTGCTTTTAGAGGGCTATTTTACTTTTTCAGCACCTAAATTTTATTTCCTTTCTCCTGTGAAAAGTCAAAGCTTAATCAACCTCTCTCGTTTTCTTACCAGTTTGAAAATGGTAGAATTTTGGCATGATGTGGTGATATTTAGATATTTTAAAAGAAAATATTCTAGGTGAAAATAACCAGTTAAGTTAAATATAAGAACAAGTATTTAATTTTGTAGTAAATGATGCAGTGAGAGGGAGCTAATATCTGAGAATAAGATAGAGGTATTTCTCAATGTGAGAGATGCATTCTTGCAGATTCCTCTGCAAAACACATGTGAGTCACATAAGCCTTATTTTCTTCAATGCTCATAAAACCAGAGGTCCTATGGATAAACAGATTCTCTCTAAATGTATAGTAATGTTAAATCTGTGTCATAATTGGATAATGAGTTCTTTTGAGTTAATACATTTTGATAGCTGGATATTATGCACTTGGGTGCTGAAACCTTAAGAAGCCATTTTGTCAGAAGTCTTTTTGCAAAGTTCATGAAGAAGCCTGGCTTTAATTAAGCAGAATTTACAGAACAGAGTTGAGCCTCTGTGATGTCAGGGAAATCACATTTAATGCCCCTTTCATTATTGAAATGTGAGAAGTTTCACATTCACCTTATCAACTTCACCTTAGAAAATCTTTGTTGAAAGCAGGTGAGGAAAGAGCAGGGCGGAGAATAAGGCAACAGACAGAATTGCTAAGGACAGTCAGTACTATCATCTTGCTCCACTACATTATTTTTTGGAGATAAGTAATTATTTACTTTCTGAGCAACCATTGTAAAAAAAAAAATGTGTGTGACAGAATGCCAAATATTATAGCATACAAGACAGGGAGGGTTGGTAGCACCAAGGATAAGATGGTGGGTACACACAGGATGGCCACTTGGGACTCCAATATGTTACACATCAGGAGGTTGCTTCCTAGGATGAATATGTGGCATATGGAATAATTTCTTTGTGAAATTATACAGAATGAACTTCTATGTAACAGGAACCGTAAATGCTCACTTCATAAAAATGACATGATGATAGTTGCAGTGTGTCTTTTTTGACGTCTATACTGCATAAGTAAGAGGTTAAGATTAAGTCCTTTTTATGTGTAGATGCCAAGCTCCTTACTTTTCTTATCTCATTTAATTCTTAAGACTATCCCATAAAATAGGTATGATTTCTTATTTTCTCTGCCAGTCCCTGCCCTGGCCCTGCTCCTTCTCTCTCCTAGGTTAATGCTACCTGACTTCCCATTTGCAGCCCCAGATTCCTTGGTTAATCCTGTTCTTATGCAGAGGAATTTTAAGGTGCCTGAGTCCTGTAGCTTGATTTCTTTCATGCCCCTTGGTCCAGTTTGCCAGGCTCTGAATTCACATGTGGTTTATATGGCGATAAGCTCTACCGCTAATACTTGAGAATGACTCCTTCCCACTAAGTCTAGATCTCACTTCCTTTGAGCATTGCTTGACTCTGTTATAATAAAACAGATCCAGCAAGGTATGAACAGGGACTTCTGCACATCTCAGTATGAACATATTTTTATGTTATATATATAATATATATTAATATATCTTATTATATGACATATAAACTTATACAAACCCATAAAATTTAAAATACAGTATATAAAATTGAATAATGAGTTTGCCTTTTAATATATCTTTAGAAATGTTTATAATAGATACACAAAAGTATAAATACACATACAAATTATAATCTATATAATATACTATTATAAATTATATATAATTTGTATATATATTAATAGGAATTTCTAAAGGTACATTAAAAGGCAAACTCATTATTTTTCCTAGGTTCTCTTCACTCTCCTCCCCACAATTACATATAAAGGTTGTTTCTCCTTTTCAGATTCTTTAATCTCTAATGGTGTCACCATCTACCTAGTCATCCAAGCTGGCACACTAGCATTTTCTTTGACCACCTTCTCTTCCCCATGGCTCCAATACATCACTAGAATCTATAAATTTTACCTCTGAAATGTCTCCTATCAGGACTATTGAAAATACAGGTCTTATGCTATTCCCTTGATTAAAAATCTTCCTTATTGGGTGTAGAGTAGAATAAGGTAAGATATATTTTCCCAATCCACCCATAGCAGTTTTTCCTCATGGTCCATGGCTACATACCATGTACCTTGTGCTTTGACTCCAGGTCTTAATCAGTAATCATGCCTTGTCCTTTTGAGCCTCTGTGCCTCCGGGCAGACTGTTCCCCTTGTCAAGAGTGTGCTGGTGAAATACTACACATCTTTCTAGACTGAAATGTCATTCCTCCATGAAACTTCCCTGGGTCCTACTTTTTCTCTCTAAGAGAAAATGCATTTCTGCCTCCTCTTTTTCCCAGCAGGTTTGTTCCCACCACTGTTATTGTATTCATGATGCTTCACAATAATTAGTCATTTATGTGCCTTGCCCATGGATTGGGAGCTTCTTGAAGTCAGGGACTATGTTTTATTGACCTTTGCATTACCTTATTCAGGGCCTGGGAGTTTCTTTTTCATTCAGGAAGAGATGACTAAACCAATTCAAAGGAGTGGTTTTACCCTGCTGTAAAAGGGCAGAAGTGGTGAGGATGACACTGAGTTTCTTAAACTCACTCCTAATGCAAAAATCATTGAGATTATTGCAAAGCACAGACTAGATGCACTTTTCATTCACACTGAACAAAGAGACACTTTAGGTCGGAGATAGTCTTATTGTTCTTCTGAAAAGATTAAATTTATTTTTTTACTTTATTAAACGATGGAACCCAGGGTTCATTTCATCAAGCAGTTTTCCTCCTGGAACGAAAATCAAGTGTAATTCCCCTTTTAAGATCGAATGAACAAGTTGAGAGAAACTTACATGACATAAAACACAGGGCACGGTGTGTGGCAGTGAGTGGGTGTTGGACAATGACGTTTATAGGGAGGAAAGGAGAGACACAACAGCAAAAAGTGAAAATATTAGCTGCTGCTACCAAAGGAAGATCAGAATCTAAGATAAAACAATTCTGTAACGGAATGTTATTCAATAGGAAACATGGGATTTATTTTAGAAATAATTTGTCACAGATTCTATTCTATAAAGTGAAGTGTGTCTGTAAATGTCTGTATGCCATATTTCCAAGCTTTGTTGTTTTTGTAGAAACACAGAATACCAAACCTGGCTTTCAGTGTTGTTTAGTCCAGCAGTTTTTGCTCAGAGGAACCCAGGAGTCCCCTGGCGGTGGCTCTGGGGAAGCCAATGGGGTGTCGGTGAAGCAGCCTAGAGACACAGAGTGCTCTCCGTTCTATGCCATAGAACTTCCACTTCATCAGTTTCATAAAGGAGGTGTCTGTGTATGAGTTTGAAGAAAGTTTCCTAGCTTCAAAAAGCTTTTAAAATCTCTGATCTACTACTTAGGTCTAGCCCTTTTATTTTTATAGATGAGGAAAATGAGACCCAGAAAATTCAAGTGACTTATCTGAGACCAAACAACTATTAGTGTACTAGCAACTAGTTAGCTAACCAGTTCGTTTTCTACTTTTTTTTTTTTTTTTTTGCGGTACGCGGGCCTCTCACCGCTGCGGCCTCTCCCACTGCGGCCTCTCCTGCTGCGGAGCCCAGGCTCCGGACGCGCAGGCTCAGCGGCCATGGTTCACGGGCCCAGCCGCTCTGCGGCATGTGGGATCTTCCCGCACCGGGGTACGAACCCACGTCCCCTGCATCAGCAGGCGGACTCTCAACCACTGCGCCACCAGGGAAGCCCCCCTTTTCTATTTTTGTTGCAATTGTTATTGATTCCGTTTGGGTGAAGGATGTGGGACATATGGCCACTAGGAGCGCAGGTAGAGGTGAGGACCAAGGTTAAGGACAAAGTGAGGAACCTTGTGACAAGGGCTTGTGTTTTCATTGCAAAACCGGAAAACAAGTTAGGATCTCTCTCTCCATGTCTTCCCTTTTTTTAGAATGCTGCTTGTAAACATATAAATGGCTGCAATGGCTTTTCTTTCCTTGTGAATGCTCACAAGGGCTCAAATTGAAGTAAGTGTTCTATTATACACTCACATTTTTATATGTGTAATATATATTAAATATATATGTATTATATAGGGATACATGTATGTGTATATATATCCTTAGGCGTACATACATGTATATGTATATATGACACATATATATGACATTTTGATAATAAGATTGATGTAAAATTTGGATGGCCTGTAAAATGTGATTATGGAATTAAGAGAAAATTCTTTGCTTGCAGAGAAGGTTCAAAGATTCATTAACATTGGCCTTGAAATAAATTGGATTTGACTATGGAAAAGAGTTCTTTCACCTCTATGATTCAATTATTCTACCACTGCTGGAGGACAGGGTGTGGTCAATAGAAAAATAGCTAGCAGGAGTGGACAGAGAGATGGTTGGAAGACCATTAAGTCACTTGATTATGAAAAGAAAATTGGGAAATTATTTTTAGGTGAAAGCAATGCACTTAAAAGGTGGGGAAAGACTCCTGTGATAATCAATGATTGAGAGGGAAAATAGAGGTTACAGTTCAGAAGCAGGATAAGAGATTCTTGGACATCTTGGTAACATTAAAGGGAGATTATTCCATTCGACATAAGAACTAAACAAAGAGGCATAAAAAGGGCCCGTCGGAAATGCAGTGACTAAAAGATGAATTATGAAATGAAAGAGTAGGTTCAGGCAAACGGAGAGAACATTAAAGAAGGAAGACTAGATTCTACAGTGGAAAATAGAAGACGAACAACAGACAAAAGTCTAAGGAGACACAATCTGGACTGAATAAACTCTCCAAAATGTCAAAAGGGAAAGTCAGTGCCAAAGGGGATAAAAAATAAGAGTAAAAAACTCATTGATGTCTTATGGAAAATTAACACAGAGGAATATAATCAAAGGAAGCTATGTATTTGAAGAGATCCCAGGCAGCTTACCTGGTGATAGGAGAGGGCTAAATAATGTGCTCATTTAAATTGCAAAATTAAGCTTCTCTCTTATTTTGGGGGGGAATTAGAACGAGTTCATGCAGAATAAAGCAATTACCACACATGAGCTCAAGTTAAGGTTTCCTGCCTCCCAATGGCATGCATGGCTTTGTGCCATGAAATCAGAGTAGACAAGACTCAGGCGTGTCATTGGAATTCCAGCAAGTTGCGAACTATATATTTCAGGGCAGAATCACGCTTTTTCAACTTCAGGAATGAATTCAGGAAGGCTTATATTTCGCATAAGGGGGATTCTCACATTGAAAAGATCAAATTGGAAATCACTAGCACCGATGAAATGTATAATTTGTGTGTGAATGTGTGCGTGCGTGTGCGCCATGATGAAATAAAAACGGACTGGAGCATGGCAAATAATTTAACCATTTAAAGATACAATTGTTTCATTAATATTTACTTTTACCTGATTAAATATTCATGATGCCTTGCCTTCCCTCCTCGTCTAACAGTGTTGCATTCACGGCCATCTGCACCAGCTCTGTGCACGGGAGGTCTCAATTAGCCATTCAGGCTGACAGAAGACTCTCAGCCGAGGGGCCCTTACCCTGCAATGGGCTGAAAACAGATGATGAATTTGTCTGTGGGCATGAGCAAGACTGAAACAGACTTGCCCTGGGCTGGGATTATAGCAGAGCAGAGGCTGCAGCATCACAGTCCCCTAAAGAAGACAGAGAGGAAGATTCAGGCGTATCTAAATAAATATGGGCAAGTGGAAAATCTCTACTCAGGGTGCATGACATCCTGTGGAAAGCAGTACTCAGCATGTTAGCAGGACTGGAACTGGGGCTCCTGACACCCAGCAGCCTGCTCCCATCTGCCACCATGAGGCTGAACAACATATGATTTCATTTCTAAATTTCATTTAGCAATCTATACAATAGACCTGGAAGTATCTGCCTATGTAGGAGGTGCTGGGAGGCAGTTATACATGTCAGCTCTGCTAGTTGCTGTGGTCTCTGGCTCTCTTATACAGACCACAATGGCAGCACTGGTTTACCTTGTATTGTAATCTCTCCTCTGAACTGTGAGTTTCTAGATTATGCTGTATTTATTGTGGTATTCCAAGAGTGTGGCTAGCACACTAGCCGGTATAATATAGTAACTCTTTTTTCAATAGTTTAGCCTTTTCAAGGCAGGTTTGATATTAGAACATGGCAGTACACACAGTTCTATATATTGTGTGAGTGTGCGTCCATCCTGGAAGCACTCACACACAGTGCAGGTATAATGTTGTCCATTATTAAAAATCAAACGCTAGCTTTTTTTCTTTTTGATTTCTGTTAGATTCTCCTGAAAAATACAAAGATTAGCATAGAATCATGACGTCTGTGCTAGGCGGAATAATGGCTCCCCAAGTATGACTGTGTCCTAATTCCCAGAACCTGTGAATGTGTTACCGTACACAGCAAAAGGGACTTTGAGGGCCCAGTCAAGGTGGAAGGACCATGATAAAAGGAGATTATTCTGGATTTTTTGGTCAGCCCTATCTAATCACATGAGTCCTTAAAAATGGAAGAGGAAGGCAAAAGAGTGATGCCACAGGCGAAGGATTTGACCTGTTATTGAAGATGGAGAAAGAGTCCATGAGACAAGGAGTGTGAATGGCCTCTCAAAGCTGGGGCCTCAGTCCTACAACCGTAAAGAACTAAATTCTGTCAACAAACTGAATGAGCAGGAAATGGATTTCCTCTAGAGCCTCCAGAAAGGAACAAAGACTGCTGACATTTTAGTCCAGCGGGACCCTCTTGGACTTCTGACCTACATGGCTGTAGGATAATAGATTGGTGTATTTTTATGCCACTAAGTTGGTGGTAATTTTTCAGGGCAGAGATAGAGAACTAATACAGCATCTCTGACTGTCAGAACACATTTCCCTTTAAGCTTTTAGATCCTCTAAGGATTTTAACAACATTGAGGCTATACTAAGACATTTACCAGTGGTCAGGATGAAATCAAAGTGCACACAAATTGTCCTTTTCTCCCCTTAGAAAGAGGCATTGAACTTTCATTTTTATTACCATCTCTTTGGAAGCTCTTTGGGCTCCATTTGGTCTAAGCAGTGAAGCAAGATACAAAACTTGATTTTTAATTTGTATTATTTAGTTTGTTTCAGCCAGAGTCTTCAGAGCTCTGACATGTACAAAGTGAAATCACCTATACGCTGTATCTTTAAAGCTGGGGAAGTGCACGGAGCAGCAGTAGTCAATACCAATTTCCACACCTGGATCAATACCATCGGATGGCTCTGTAGCTGCAAAGATCGTTTCACACACATACTCAGGGAGACGGAGGGCCGGGGAGAGAGAAAGGGAATTGGTTTTAATGATTTCACGGCTCCGAGTATTCCCTCTCTCCCTCTTTTCTTTAAAGGAAATAAATACATACAATTAGAAATCAAATTTACGAAACTGTCAGTCTGCATCCAACCCCACTTCTTTCCCTAGCCTGTCACCAACACTGGCATCCAATCTAGCAAATATCCTTGTTCTGTGTGTGCGGTTATACGTATTGGAGAGAAGAAAGTGATAACACTGTTTGCAGTGATGCAATAATAAAAATGCTCTGTATTTACATCAGGCCTTTCCTCAAGGATGTTGGAGGCAGTTTTTGTTAATTTACAAATAGAGAACAAGGACCTGGAGCTTGTTCACCAGCACGTGTGAATACTGTGTCTATATGCATGTGCTTGGATAACACGGAACTAAAATGTTTTCTTAGGTGCTTTCCCTGCAGCCTGACGTGGTAGTTTTGAGTAACAGCGTCTCCCTCATGAGTGGGACTCTGTAGCTGTTTTTCACAAGGCAGGGTTGTTGGAACTGCCAAGAGACGGCAACTGCAATTGGAACAGCAGGGGAAGCACAGGGATCTGATGCCATTAGCTTTGCTGGAAGCTTTCCTAGTAGGTCAGGGTCTCAACCATTTCTCCTCCTGGGATTGGCCATGGCTTTGATTCTACAGCACCTCGGTGAGGCCCCAGCAAACACGCTCTGCTGCCACGCAGCCCATTAACTCACCTCCAAAGAAGGGTGACCCTCACTCAGAGGAGGGAAACTCGTCATCACAATGAGTCAAATAAAGAAATAAATATGTCCCCTCTGGGCCCTGACAGAATGGGGCAGCTTAATCCTCAGCTTGGTAAATGCCACAGCTACAGCCATGACCAGCTCAATCTTGAAGGCAGATTGAATGAGTTTCAGGGATTGTTCTGTGCAACCCTGAGCTGGAGGGCCAAGAGGTAGCCTGAAAGAGTGACTGCTGGAGAGTGATTATCAAGATGCTCTTCCTCTTCATCGTCTCTTACATTTTCTTCTACTCTGTGGTTTTTCAAAGCATTGCTATAGACGTTATCCTGCCTACTCCTCAGTGACTGTGCATTTGAGCCCTTCTCTATAGCCGAGGCTTGGGGAGAACAAGTCTCAGGGTTAGGGAAGGCAATCACAGGATAGGGAATTATGGAGCTGGGGATCAAACACACAGACAGCCCCTTTAGTGTCAGGGTGTAACAAGAGCAGGGCAGCAAAGTCTCATACACCCTTTTTCTGATGCTGTTCATTTCCACAAATAGAAGCAGAGTCATAGACTCCTCAAATCCTAGCTGCCCGATTAAAAATAGGCTGGCTCTCTGTGTGGACTTCAGCCATCTGTGCCTGGGTTCACTTTGTCCTTCAGCAGGGATCCTAAACCCTTACTCTGCTGCCCATTCTCCTGAAGAACAGGCTTGAAGCACTAGCTCAGCAGGGAGAGTCCTGGAAGGCAGCACATTTCTAAAATTATTACGGCTTTCCTTGAAGAGCCGGTAAATCTCCACTAAATGAATCTTCACTAAACTACATTTGAGAAAGCACGCAATGCTGAATAACCATTGAAAGTGCCACTCATTTTGCAAAAAGTCTCCCTGCTTCACTCACGTTCTCAGACTGCCTGCACTGCGTTTACTTCTTCCTGATGCTTATTACCTTATGCTCACGCCCCATACCTCCGAAATGATCAACAGCAATTAGTTTGATTATGAAACTATGAAAACAGATATAAAAGTCCCCCATGAATCTCCAGTAAAGCACCCAGCGAAACAAAGTCTTCTGGCTAATCACTAAATTCAGTTGGGTTTTTTGTTTGTTATCACGTGGCTCCCACGTTAGGCTAATTAGAGATTTTCATTATAAAAGTTCACCAGAACACAGGTGATTAGCAGGTAGACTCAAAAGTTTCTGGTCGGGGAGGAACAAGCAGAATGCCTTTCTCCCCATGGTTTTATTGACCTTTCTTTAGTTTTCCAGAGTGCTATACCTTCTTTTATTTAAACTTATGATGATCACCCGATCACAACAAGGTAATTTGCTCTTCAAGAAAGATTATTTTTGATTAACCACTCCAAGCCTGCTTGAAGAAATTACCATGGTTTCCCATTAGGTATGGAAGTTGCAAGGGACCACTCTTTATGTGAAAAGAGGACAAAAATATAGGTCTCCCATATACTACCAGATAAATGTCCAAAAGGCAATATCCAAAACATTTGTTTAAGTAATGTCATTGGGTGGTCAAAATTCAGTGGTGTGGCCAAACATCTGGCATGTGCTGGCACCAAAGACCCTCAGGAGAAAGGCACATAGGATGTATTATTTTTTGTCTGTCCCTCAAGGAACAACTTTTTCTTCTTCCTGTTCTTTTTCTTCCTCTTCTTCTTCTCCTTCTTCTTCTTCTTCTTCTTCTCCTTCTTCTTTCTTCTTCTTCTTTCTTCTTCTTCCTCTTCTTCTCCTCCTCCTCCTCCTCCTCCCCCCTCCTCCCTCTCCTCCTCCTCCTTCTTCTTCTTCTTCCTCCTCCTCCTCCTCTTCTTCCTCTTCTTTGCATAAGTGATACTAAAAACCATATAGTTTAAGGCACCTATTAAAAGGTAGCAAAACACCAAACTGATCATTATAAAGAAAGACACAGCATGTTTATAATACCTAAGTTTAAAAATGCTTTCCCCGTTGATCTGTGAACTTTCTCCTACTTCCCTGTAGTTCGGGAGACAGAAGTAGCCAATCCTAAGCATGCCATGAAGAAAGCTCATGTAAGTATCCTTGTGTGTCACTCAACAGCTGGGCAGAAGGGGAATCTCTGTGCATTGCTGGGCAATGTGATCCTGTCCTCAAGGAAAGGAAACAGAGCTGACATTAGATAGAGATCATGTCCCTCTAGGTTTTTCTTGTGTGTGCCAGTTCTAAACCCTCTTTCTCTAGAGCCAGAGTATGGCACATTTGATTGGGAGTCATAGTAGAACTTGTATTTTTTCTGTGTTTTGTTTTCACTGATTTCATAAAATTTATTGAGCACCTACTATATGCACAGTGCCACCTGCATAGGCATTTATTCAATTACGTCTTGCATCATTTGGCAGATTGATTCCATAACCACAGATTAGTTGGCTGGGATGCTGATTCTAAGTTTACGCCATTTACCATGTGGCTGTGAGTTAGATAGCTCACCTCTGTAAGATACCTCAATTTCTTTCACTTTGTGGTAGCAATAATGGTAACTAACAGCTGCTTAGAAGTGTGCTGGATGATTCATGTTCAAGTCAAGGTTAGGCTTGTGAAATTCAATTATTTCATCCTCAAAATGCCAATTTGAGATTGGTGGAAGTGAAGATTTCTTTTAATTTATATTGCAATAGTTATATATTTATATATAACTATTTATATTATATATAATATATATATATAAAACGATTTATATAACTATTTATATTGCAATAGTTAAAGCTTCCTCCAGATACTTGCTGTATTTCTTGGTTACTGTTTTCTAATTTAATGACTGCTAACTAGATTCCTGGCTTTCAGTACCAAAGTCATTAACTTGAATTGATTGGCCAAACTTGCATTCTTCCCTGAAAGATTTTCAGTGGCAATGTGGAGGTAAAAATGCATATATGCCCCGAAGGTGGATGAGCCCATTTGAGTTAGATTTTTCAAGGGAACTGAATTTGGGTCTGAGCTTGAATTTGGCCTCCTAGTTCCATCACTTGTTACAAAGCACTAAGAGAATTCCGTTCCCATTAGTGTAGTTAGTTAACTTGATTTGTTCTAATGGCCAAAGGCCATCTCTTAGCCCCAGACGTCTTAACCTCACCCATGTACTCTGACCTGGCAAGAAAATACATAGATGTATATATCATCCAATCGACAGATAACACCACGAAAGTTGTCTATATCTTCATGATTTCAAAATAATCAGTTTATATTTTTAAAAGTTATTAGGTATGATAAATGGCTGACCTCCAACACCACTGGGGCTGGGCCTTGGTGGGGCAAGGCTGAGGACTCCAGTGCAATCCTAGGTGGCTTATAGGAGTAAGTCCAGAGGGAAGGGTCTTAGATTTAGCTCCAAGTCAGGTATCCTATTTTAAAATTTTATTTTTTAAAATTTGTTTTATTGAAGTGTAGTTGACTTACAATATTGTGTCAATTTCTACTGTGTAACAAATTGATTCAGTTGTCATATATATACATATTCTTTTTCATATTCTTTTCCATTATAGTTTATCACAAGATATTGAGTATAGTTCCCTGTGCTATACAGTAGGACCTTGTTGTTTATCCATTCTCTATATAATAGTTTGCATCTGCTAATCTCAAACTCCCAATCCATCCCTCCCCCACCCACCCCCCCTTAAGTCGGTTATCTTAAGGTCACAAAGACCCAGATGAGATGGGAAGAGACAAACTGTGAGCTGGAAGACAAGATAGTAACTTCTGAAGGCCAGAAAACCTAAGACACTTTAGTGATCACCTTTTCTAACCATGAGACTTTCTCTCCCCAAGCCTCAGCTATAGAGAAGGAGTCAAATGCACAGAGTCGCTGTGAGGAGTAGGCAAGATAATGGGATGAAGAGGAAGAGAATCTGGATAATTACTCTCCAGAAAAGTCACTCTTTCCTTTTTTTTTAATTAATTTTTTTTTATTTTTTTGGCTACGCCACACGGCTTGTGGGACCTTAGTTCCCAGAACCTGTGCCCCCCCGCAGTGGCAGTGCAGAGTGCTAACCACTGGACTGCTAGGGAACTCCCCAGAAAAGTCACTCTTTCAGGCAACCTCTTGGCCCTCCAGCTGGGGGTTGCACAGAACCATCCCTGATCTGCCTTCAAGATTGCGCTGGTCACAGTTGTAGCTGTGGCATTTACCAAGCTTAGGATTAAGCTGCCCCATTCTGTCAGGGCCCAGAGGGGACATATTTATTCTGTTGTTTGGCTCATCGTGATGATGAGTTTCCCTCCTGTGAGTGAGGGTCAGCCTTCTTTGGAGGTGAGCTAATGGGCTGCGTGGCAGCAGAGCATGTTTGCTGGGCCCTCACCGAGGGTTGCAGAGGGTTAGGAGGAGATGAACTTGGAGCTCCAACCAGGGAGGACTGTGTAGGCCACAATAAAGACTTTGTATCTTGTTCTTTCTGTGATATGGAACACAGTGGATGGCTCTGATCAAGTGAGTGATGTGAGACAGAAGGATCAAAGTTGGAAAAGAGATCTGTCTGGAAGCTATTGCAATAATAAGACATAGCAGTTTGGACCAAAGGGTAGCAATGGAGACAGTGAGAAGTAGTTAGTTCCAGGATATATTTTGAAGGTCAAGCTGATGACATTTACTGCTGGATTAAATGTGGGCCATGAGAGAGAGAGAGAGAGAGAGAGCAGAAAATCAAGAATGACTTAGGGTTTTTTGCCTGAGCCACTTGATGCCATCTAGTGATGGGGAAAACTTTGGAAGGAGCACATTTGGAGGAAGGAGGCAATGAAGAGCTCAGTTTTGGACATATAAAGTTGCAGATTTACATATTCAAGTAAGCATGTCAAGTGGGCGAGTAGGGCGAGTAGATATGTAAGTCTGTCGATCAGAGGAGAATTTGGAAGCTAGAGGTATAAATTAGGGAGGTATTAGTATAGAGATAATTTACATCTATAGGACTGGGTGAGATTACTTTGGTGTGGTTGTAGCTAGAAAAGAAAAAGATGCCTGAGGAATGAGGCTTGGAGCACTGCAAATATTAGAACTCAGGAAGAGGAAGGGGAGATAGTGAAGGAGACTGAGAAGAACAGTCTGTGTGGTAAGAAGTGAAGAGGGCAATGTGGTGTGCTGGAAATCAAGTGGTTAAAATTTTTTGTAAAACACCGTATGCTTAACTGTGTCAGTTGCTACTAATAGGGAAAACAAAGTAGACTGGGAATTGACCAATAAATTTGTAGCATGAGGTCAGTGACTTTGGCAAGAGCAGTTTTTTTGCAGAGTGGATTCAAGAGATCATGGGGCATAAGGAAGGAAGTGGAAAGAGTAAGATGACAATTCTTGTGAAGAGTTTTGTTGTAAAGGGGAGGAGAGGAGAGATAGTAGCAGGAGGTAGGTCGGTGATCCAAAGATAATTCCTTTTTTTTTTTTTTTTTTAAATTTATTTATTTGGCTGTGCCGGGTCCTAGTCATGGCATGCATAAGGGATCCAGTTCCCTGACCAGGGATGGAAACCAGACTCCCTGCATTGGGAGTGTGGAGTCTTAACCACTGGACCACCAGGGAAGTCCCCAAAGATAATTTCTTTTTTCAAAAAGATGTTTACATGTTGATGAGATAATTCAGTTAAAGAAAAAATGATGAGAGAGGGGAGAGAAAAAGTAGGTGTACCCCATACACTTGTTAGTTATTGACACTATAATGTGAATGTGTACTGCCTACATCCATAGCTTAAAATATTTTTAAGCAATGAAATTCTTTTTTTTTTCCTATGCAGTCTTATGATTCATATATAACAGATAAATCATGGTGGAAGGGGTGGGTGAAAGATGGATAGAGTACCAGGAGCCCACCAGCTCTGCTGCCCTTGATCCCTTCCACCTTCTCCCGCCCCCAAAACCCTTAAAGCAGCTCCTCAGAACTCTAAGACTCCAAGGTATATAGTCTGAAAAGTTGTGCCCTAGATAATCTTTTTACCCTTAAAGTTGTATGAGTCCCATAGAGTGAAACAGGATGGTCTTTAAATCTCCCTGTTCAGGACACCGGCTATGTGACAACAGTCACGGGAATGGAGGCAATTAATGGAATTGTTTGCCTCATATGGATACAGGATTCCCTCCCCTCACCTTGCCCACCCCCCAAAAAACCTAGGAAGTCATTTGCAAAACAAGACATCCTCAGGGAGATGGAAATCTTGTTAACAGTTTAGGCTTGTCTGCATGAACATCTGTTTTAATAGCACATCTGTATGGCGTAGTACTTAGCAGGGTGACCTCGGTTTTGTCTTAGAGAATTTAATGGATTTTTCCTTTCTTGTTTTAAAGCCCTTTCCCTACACAATTAGTCAGTTGAAAGTGAAATCGTTCTGCTTGGTCCTGAAACGGGAGATCAATAACTGTGGGGCGATGCTATGTGCAGCATCCCAGGTAGCAGCCATAGCTAATGAAGCAGTGGGTAAGCGATTTCACCAGTGTCTGAGCTCTGACGCCAGGAAGAAGCACAGGAATGCTGCCTAAAGGGCCACTTTTCCAAAGAGGAGAAACGAGGGCGTCTTCTGGCTGAGACAGATGCAGTTATAAAGCCAGGTGTGGGGGAGGGTTGCCCAGCCACCCTGGATATGAGGAGAGCATCAGAGAGTCTAGGATAGAATTACACATAGGTCTGGGGTCAGGGAGCTGGGAGGAGCATAAAGATTACAGTTAAATTTCTAGTGAGAAACTCTCTTTGACCTTTTGTTCAATCATTTACTCGTTCATTTACTAGTGACTAGTTATCGAGCACCTATTGTGTGCCAAGCAATTCGTTATATACTGGGAAGATAAACAGGACATAGGCCTTGCCCTCAAGAAGCAAATAGCTCAGTGGGTCAGATGGAAATGAAGTTGAACTTGATAATTTTAAAACATTGGAGCATATCCAATGATGGAGATATGTACGTGGGTTATTGCTCATTCTGTATTTTAAGATCTCAATCTCCATTTTTCTTAGATGAATTCCCTAAAAGAAGACCTAAAAGAGTACCTATTTGGCTCAGTAACAATTGTTTCCATGTCCTTGACATACAGGATGTGCCACATAAAGTTGTTGGAATCGAAATTAGATAGCACTTAATTAATAACCTTTCAAGATAGATAGACCTTAGCATTTTTATCATCCTCATTTTCTGATTTGAAGTACTGCTACATCAAAAATGATGTTTATCAGCTAATTCCCATTACGGTGTCAATAACTAACAAGTGTATGGGGTACAGCTACTCTGGAAGTCTATGCATTTTAACATGGGTTAATATCCTGACCCAGACCTGAACTTCAGATAAGACATCAAACACAAGATAATATTTTGTGGGAGACAGAAGATTGCTTGGCCTCCCTCAAATTATACCACAAAGCCCAGTGGCCATGAACAACACTTAATGGCTTAAATAAAATTTTTACAAGGGTACATGAGAATCAGAATTCCTCTTTGCCTTTAAGATATCATTATTCATCAGTAAGGACTCAGGTTAAGCAACCTCTCCAAGACCGTACAGCTAGGATGTAACTGATGTGGGATTCTGAATAAGATCAGTCTGATTCCAAGAATGCTGCTCTCATCCTAATTTGGATCAAATTTAAAGAAAGCTGATAAGATCAACTCTGGGGACTGGATTGCACTGGGACTCTGACTGCCTTATTATGAAGAAGGCTGTAATGGCTCTGATGTGAACTGGAAAAGCTCAGCCAAAAGTCACCAAGAGAAGCTAGCTCCTCCTGGCGATGCTGGACCCCAGTCTCTAGTATCAGGATATGGCATACTGCAAACAGCGTTGCCCGTAGAGGCAGCCAACCCAAGTGCAGATCCCAGCTCTGCCACCTAACAGCTGACAACCTTGAGAGAATTACTTTATTTCCTTGTACTCCACTTCCCTCAACTGTAAATGCAGATGAGAACAGTGTACTCACATTCCACAAAGGGTTATTGGGAGGGTTAAATAATTTTTAATATACATAAAATGCCTAGATTAGCACTTTATTCTCATCAGAATAGATGTTATATAAGGTTAGCTACTAATATTATCTTTCGGCACAATTTTCACCCTTCTCTCTGCCAACACCTAGCACAAATATTCTCAGGGACTGCTTAGGGTCATACATTTTAAAAATGGCCAGGAGTCATAGATATAAATGCAGATGCTATGCTGTCTTTCCCTTTTGTGTCTCTAAGGCCAGCCAGCAATGGGCTGAAATGGGAGGAGGCTACCCCACCTAGTTGTCTCCACTCACAACCTTTCCTTGCACAGTCAGAGGCAGGCTGGGTTAGCAAATACTTGTGAATGGCTTCCACTGCCTGGCTTCCTTTGGGTGACTATCCTGTATCTTTTAGACCTGCTGGTGGTTCCAAGGTGATATGAAATAAACCAACTAGCATTTTATTTTGTCTTATAGACTATCATGACTTCTTAGGTATAGGGAAATTCTCCTGTTCTCTTATTACTTCCCCAAGTCGGTCACTGATGGCTCAGTTTCTTTTCAGAGAAAGGAAGGAAATCCAATGAACATTGTCTGAGTCAAATATTGTTCTAGGCACTTAACATGCATAATCCCATTATACGTTTGTAACAGCCCTATGAGGTAGATACTATTACTCCTGCTTTACCGTAAGGAAATTGAAACGCGGGTTATGCAACATCCCCACTCACCATGGACAAAGAGCAAGTAAGTAGCTGAGCTGGGATTTGAAACACCATTGATCTGACTCCAAGCCTGAGACTTTCACTCTACTTTTATGGGCAAAATCTGTTATTACACAATTAGAGCTAAAAGTGAAAATGCAAATGCCATTGGGAGAGGTAACACTGATGTGTGTTTGTATTAGGAGACAAAATTGCTATCAGATCTTTCCTTGAAAACAGGCTTTGATAAGAGAGATAGCACAGATGAGAGAATATGCTTGACATTAAGTACCATAAAGGAAGTGGGGGGGAGGGAAGGAGACGAGTATGAGGTATGTTAGTTTTCCATTGCTCCTGTAACAAATTAGTATAAATTTAGTGACTTAAACAACACAAATTGATTATCTCATAATTCTATAGGTCAGAAGGTCAACACAGATGTCACCAGGCTAGAATCAAGGTTCAGGAGGGCTGCATTTCTTTCTGTCGGCTCTAGGGTAGAATCCATTTCCATGCTCATTCAGGTGGCAGAATTCAGTGATTGGGGTTGTAGGACTGAGGTTCCTGTTTCCTTGGTAGCTGTCATCTGAGGCTACCCTTAGCTCCTAGAGGCCTCTCTCTGGTCCTTGTACATGGACCAAAACTTCTCAACTTCTCAAAACCAGAAACGGGGTGTTGAATCCTTCTCATGTTGCCATCTTCCAACTGACTTTTCTGCATTCCATTGTTGCATCTGTCTAATCCAGCTAAGAAAGTTCCTTCCATTTTTAAGGATGCATGTGATTAGATTGGGCCCACCTGGATAATTCAGGATACTCTTCCCACCTCAAGGTCATTACCCTTAGTCATGTCTGCAATGTTCCTTTCTCCGTGTAAGGTAATATATTCACAGGTTCTGAGTACTAGGGGAGAGACATCTTTGTGAGGAGACATATTATTCTGTCTACCACAAGGGTGGGTCTGGGGGTGACCTGCAAACTATGCCTGCTTCATAGCTTTGTCCTAGGTGTCCTGGTCTTGGGGAACAATTTTGCTAGTTCTCCAAATTGTTCTCTAGAATGGATCTGAAGGTCAGGATGAGGATGAGGGACAGGGAAGCTCTGAGCCTAGCAGACATATCCTGACCTACCTCCAAAGGGTTTCTGGCCTACCAGCCTTCCCAGTGTCCCTTTAAAGCAATTTGTAATCCGTTATCCTGTATCATTAACCTAATTAGTGTAATTGCACCCAATTACATAATCAGTGTAAATACATGAAGAATCCCATAATTAGACAATGTAATTAGGTAATTAATAGATGACGTGGGAAAAATCCATAGAAAACATTCTGAAATGGACATGGTGCCTGTATGAAGCAGGCAATTTGCTAACTTCAGCATCTCAGCCAACTCCCTCTGTTGGGGAAGAGAGATCCACAAACTAATTAGAATCCGAACCATAAAATTCTTTTTTTTTTGCGGTACGCGGCCCTCTCACTGTTGTGGCCTCTCCCGTTGCGGAGCACAGGCTCCGGACGCGCAGGCTCAGCGGCCATGGCTCACGGGCCCAGCCGCTCCGCGGCATGTGGGATCTTCCCAGACCGGGGCACGAACCCGCGTCCCCTGCATCGGCAGGTGGACTCCCAACCACTGCGCCACCAGGGAAGCCCGAACCATAAAATTCTTGTTCTAAAAACTCCTGCTGTCTTGTATCATGTCCGTCCACCCCCAGTTTTATAACTCTATGGCCAGGTTCTCTCTCTGTGTTGCTCCTGGGGAGAGAAAGTTCTCCCACAGAACTGAGTAAGATGAAAAAATCCAGCCCATCGTAAACCAGATTTGACACTGAGTCTATAGATAGGATGAGACTTTATTAAGGCCACGTCTGTGTGACAAAAGTAACCAGACAGGCAGAGGCAGAGTTGGGCTGCTTAGTCGACAGTCTTCCCAGCTGATTCTCATTGAGGGGACAGACATGGTCCCCTTTCTTATAGCAACCTGTGAGAGTTCAGTGGAGAAAGAGGTCCTGACAATTCGATCTCCAAATATACCTTCAGTTTATCCACTCTTTCTGCCTTTGTGGCCATCACCCTAGGTTCAGTCACTGACAGGTGTCTCCCCTGATCTACAGCAGCAGGGACCAGACTGAGTTCTTTGCATCCTTTCCCACCCTTCCTCCAATCTGTTCTCCTCCAGCAGCTGGAGTGGTCTTAAGATCTTCTCAGTCCATTGCCAAAATATTTTAATGGAGAAAACCCACATCTTTTACATTACCTACAAAGCCTTATGAGATCAGGCCTCTGCTTACCTCTCAGACCTTTTTTGTACCCTCTCCCCAGACATTCTGTCCACATTGGTTTTCTGCCCATGTCTTCAAATATGCTACGCTCTCTCCTACTTCAGGGCTTTCCCACAAGCTTTTCCCTTAGCTTCCAAGCGAATGTCCTTGTCTTTTACTGGCTAAATCCATCCACTCCCTAGGCTGCTGGTTCCTTAGAGAAGCTTTCTATCATCCCTTGATTTAAAACATTTTGTCATTACAATTTCCCATAACACATTATACCTTTTCTTCCTGGCATGCTTCACAATCTGTAATTCTGCATTTATGATCCACAATATTATTTTATGATCTGATCTGTGCCATTCACTAGATTGTAAATTTCATAAAGACAACAGCTATGGTTCTGTTTACCATGGAACCCCCAGTATCTAGCACATACTAGACACTCAACATATATTTGTGGAATGAATAGTGTGTTGAAAGTGGGAGCTCTGAGAACCAACCAGAAGTTATCATATCAGTGGTCAGGGCCAATCCAGACCAGCAGGGTGAGAAGCTGGAATGGAGGCTCCAGCACCACAGAAAAAAGCATTTGATCAGCAGCCGCACGGGAGCTTGGATTCCCTGGTCAGTGATCACTGTCTCCTCCTCATAACCGCAACCACAAGACTTCCAACCAAAAAGCATCTGACTTCTCCTAATTTAGAGTTGTGATCAGGCTTTGTCTTTTACTCACTCTTTTCATTTTAGCCTGTTCCTTAGAGAGACACCTATGGAGCCTGGGCTGTTGATCACACGCAGATACACCATTAAATTGATTTTTACCTTCTGCCTTGCATTACACATTCCAGAGAGAGACAGTGGAGAGGTTGAGGTGATGTAGATTCAGAGATGGATTAGTCTCCATTATGAGCAACAGCAGGAGTTAAAAAAAATGGGTGGATGTTTTCTGAGGGAAGGATATTCAAGTCACAAAAAGTGGTCAACTCCTCTGTTTCCAGACATGGAACTAAGCTAAATCAAGAATGGCATCAGCCTGGATTGTCACTTTTCATTTGCTGACTGTTATTGTATTTATAGTCACTTCTCTGATGGCCACTGATCATTCTGTAATCATTTCATTCTTTGGTTTATTCTTCATTATATTTATTCTGTGGTAAACATGTACTGAACACCTTCTACTTGCTTAGGACTCTGCTGGTCATTGGTAATGCACAAAATCCTCTTCCTAGCAACCTGTCTTCTCCCCACAAAATCAGAACTCTGGGTCAGCCCTCTAAGAGCTGGATACCCAGGAATGTTTTCAGGCAGATAAATGGCTATGGCTATGTCTGGATTTATAAGCTCAGATGGCAAGTCTATTGGATTGGTATGACTCAGATGGCAAGTCTATTGGATTGGTATGACCAAGACAGACATGGTCCCCTTTCTTATAGGACTTACAGTCTAGCTGACACAATAGACTATAAAACAAGTAATTCGGGCTTCCCTGGTGGCACAGTGGTTGAGAGTCCGCCTGCCGATGCAGGGGACACGGGTTCGTGCCCTGGTCCGGGAAGATCCCACATGACATGGAGTGGCTGGGTCCGTGAGCCACGGCCGCTGAGCTGCGCGTCTGGAGCCTGTGCTCCGCAACGGGAGAGGCCACAGCAGTGAGAGGCACGCGTACCACAAAAAAAAAAACAAAACCAAAAAAAAACCCAAGTAATTCTAGTCAAGTGTGAGGAGTATGATCCTGCAGGAGGTACAGGGTGCTATGATGACACATTTTAGGGGAATCTCATCTAGTCTAGGGCCTTGGGAAAAGTCTCCTGGAAAAACTAATGTTTAAGTTGAGATTTACAAGAAAGGTAGGGCTTAGTAAGGTCAAGGGCTGCCAGGTATGAGTGATTTTTTTTTTTTTTTGAGGAGAAGGGAATGTATATATAGTGATAGTGATGCAGGCACTGGGAGGCAAGTTCAAAATAATGGGACTGAGAGGGTACATGGCATGTTGAATGGACTGAATGGAAGAAGAGAAATATGATTTGTAAATTTCTTTCCCCTGCCCCCAGCAAGAGGGAGCCCCTTGATACAAGAGAACTCCTATTTTATATTTTATTCACATAAAAATTTTATACTTTATATACACAAAATATTTAATATTTCCTAATTTATATTTCCTATATCATTTAGCATAATATGAGATATATAATGTTGATTGATTATGTGACAATCCAGATTAGTTTTTATCTTTATTCGGATTCCATTTGTATCAGCATTAGGAGAAATATGTTGAGGAAGTTTCATCGTGAGTGTCCAGATGACCCGAAGATATTCTGTATGATTCTTCAAGGAAGGTGAATTATGGATGGATGCTGCTGTAAGAAACTGCAAATGAGAATTACGAGGGAAGCTTGTTGTAGTCCATCTTCTTCCCGCCAACTTGCCTTCTCCCTGCAATTTCCTATCCCTGGCTCAGGCCCCCAAGTGTTGAGTAACCAGGTCCTTTTTCAGGGAGGTAGTGACTACATCTAGATTCCTTGCCTGTACCAGTAGGACGTAGAGAGAGTATGTCTGTTTGATTGGGCTGACCAACCAGTGGCTCCAGTGAGATGCCAGTGGGCACACATATTGATCATAAATAATGTCTTCATATCCTATAGTAGGTAATAAATCAAAGAGATTTCAACATACCTTTCTCTCTTATTTGTTCTAATGAACTGTGTTCTGGCCTGGAACTTTTCTTTTTAGGGTGCATGCATGACCTGGCCCTGTTGCCCACTGCAGTTCAAATCCTTTTCTTTCGTTTCTGTTTTTTTTTTATCTTTATTTATTTATGTATTTATTTTTAATTTATATTGGATTGGAGTTGATTAACAATGTTGTGTTAGTTTCAGGTGTACAGCAAAGTGATTCAGTTATACATATATATGTAGCTATTCTTTTTCAAATTCTATTCCCACTTAGGTTATTACAGAGTACTGAGCAGAGTTCCCTGAGCTATACAGTTATTCCTTGTTAGTTATCGGTTTTAAACACAGTAGTGTGTACATGTCAATATTAAACTCCCTCTCTATCCCTCCCCCCACACTCTCCCCCTAGTAACCATAAATTTGTTCTCTAAGTCTGTGAGTCTGTTTCTGTTTTGTAAATAAGTTCATTTGTATCTTTTTTTAAGATTCTACATATAAGTGATATCATATGATGTTTGTCTTTCTCTGTCTGACTTACTTCACTTAGTATGATAATCTCCAGGTCCATCCATGTTGCTACAAATGGCATTATTTCATCTTTTTAATGGCTGAGTAATATTCCATTGTATATATGTACCACATCTTTATCCATTCATCTGTCTGTGGACATTTGGTTGCTTCCATGTCTTGGCTATTGTAAACAGCACTGCAATGAACATAAATCCTTTTCTTTCTTCTCCTTTTTTTTTTGATGTTTGTTTAATTTAATGCACAATAATTAATGTTATTGTCCAGCTTCAGAGGAACTTTTTTTTTTTTCCAAATCCTTTTCTTAACCTCTCATTCCACAGAGTCTGGAAAGCTTATTATAAACACCTCTGGCTCTGTGTCCATATCACTAGAGTAACC
Organism: Stenella coeruleoalba; assembly: GCF_951394435.1. Lineage (NCBI taxonomy): Eukaryota > Metazoa > Chordata > Mammalia > Artiodactyla > Delphinidae > Stenella > Stenella coeruleoalba. Next base: position 119,145,344 of record NC_137169.1, on the reverse strand, counting down.
AGAGGGTTGCAGAGCCTTCCTACTCTGCCCTCTGTCAGTACTCAGTAAATACTCTAGTGGCTATTTGATGGACTGCTCTATTTTTTACTAGTAAACAATTTCCCTCTGTTTTAACGTTAGCTATTACATAACCAAAAGGAACTTTCTAACTCACTAAATCCAGCCCTTTCTTTGACAAAAAAAGAAACTGAGGCAGGAGAGAGAAAACAGTTTGTTCAAGCTCATCCGAACCTTTGAATGGAGTTTGGAAGAAGGAACTAGCCATGCTTTGTTCAGTCCTTCCTGAGTGGGTATAGTCTGGTTGGCTCTCTCATCATGGGGTGAGATTCCTGGGATAAGTTTTGCCTCTGCAGGAGGTGAGGTGAGGGTCTGAAGTGGTCTGTCTACTTGGTACAACACGTGACCTAATAGGTACTGAGTAACTTTGTTGAATAAATAAATGAATACCATATGCAAGAAACCATGTGATAAATGACTACAAGGATGATTTAGACATTGTTCCTGTCCTTTAGGAGCCAACAGTCCATCTAATGAAGAAATAAGACAGGTAAAAATAACTCAGTTTTGGACAGTGTGTAGTTGGTGTTTTTAAAAAATGACGCACACAGTGTAATGATAATGGGTCAGCAGAGGAAGCCAGTCTGTTGGCACATCTGGGTAGGCTACCAAGTGGCCTTTATCGTGGGAACCAGGGTAAATAATTACTATACATCGTTATGGCATTTCCAGTTTATGTTTCTAGAGCAAACAGGTAAATTTAGAGCAAGTCAGTTGCTTTCAACATATAATTCATTGTAAACTTTTCCTAGCCTATTTCCCACTTAGAAAGATTACAAATAGGGTGCATCTTACGGCTGGGATGGAGCTGAGAGAGAGCCTGTCTCTTCATTCGAGGGTTCGCTGCATAGGGGCTCACCACAATTTGAATATTTACTTCTTCTTTGTGCACCGTCTAATGTCCTTGAGGCTGTCTGTTTTCTTTATGGCCTGGAGCTGTTGGGCCCATTTTAATTTGAATGTTCACTTTGTCCTCTGAAATTACGAATAAGGAAATCATTTAGAACCATAGGTCTGTTCAGAAAAACAAAACAAAGCAAAACAAAACAAAACAAAAACTGGGTCTATTTTCTGAGGTTCCGTGGCTGATTATTTTTCAAAACCGAAGACTTCCTTCCCATGATGTGTAACTGCAAATTGCCAGAATGGTTAAAAATAACAGATATTTTTAAAGGTTGCTATACTTGGGAGACCCTTAGACTGTTGCAAATTCTTTATAAGTTTATGAAGAAGCTGCATATGTGGAAAACAATAGGATGTCTGTGTCTCTCTCCCTGCATCCTGTTGTCTGTGAATCTGGGAGTAGATCTGGGATGCTGTTGCCAGACAAAAGAGGGCACTATTTGTACCTGCAGTTGGCAGGTAAAGATGGCAACACTCAGTGAGGCTGATGCCATTTGTCCTTTGGTTGTGACTTTACTCTGTTGCCTTGACAACTGCCATGGAAGGTGAAACCTCTGGAACATGTAAAGCTTAGAAACCTCTCACTGAGATTGTTCATGGTTCTTTGGCTAAGCCCCCTCTTTTAAAAGAGTGGCTTCATTTTTCTTCCCATTGTTGTGGCGATGTCCTAGTCTGTCTCCATGCAAAAATCATCTCTCTCCGCAGCAGGTGTGGCAGAACTTCCATCCTGCTAAGAGTTCTCCAGAGGGAGCATGGGCCCCGGGGAGTCTCTGAAATCACAAGCATTTAGAGGAAAATTGAAGCTCTGTGGAATTTCAATCTGCCTTCCTAAAAAAGGCACATGGGTATAAATCATTGTCCCATTAAGTCTTTTGCATTCTCCAGTTAGTACTTCCTATGTTTCTCTTGTCCTTTGGTATTTTCTCTTTAGCTTATCTGCTCATCTGTCACAACTCTCTTCTCAGGTGTCCCTATGACTTACGAGGAATTGACAAAGTTTCTTACTTTGATGCTGAGGCAATTAACCTCTGTCCCTGCAGGTGTGGCACATCTATCTCAGAGACACCAAAAGGACTAAGGGACACTTTGTTACCCAAGACTCTTGTCTGGAAGATGCTTCCTTCCTAGAACAAGTCTCCAGTATCACAGAGAATTTCCACAAACATTCTGAGCCCCTGACTTCTCTGTTTGTGCTGTTTATATTGATATGGCCAGAAAGAATTTCCCACCCACATGAAAATTTTGAGATGGAAAGGGGTTCTAGAACTCTGGAGGAGGACAGAAGAGTACAGCCCCCAGTGTTCATGTTTTTCTAGGATTCCAGGCAAAGACAAGTGATCAAGTAGAGACCACTGGACTGGAGATGAATGCCTGGCCTTTTTAGGCAGCATTATTAAGCATATAGAAGGTACCCTAGGGAACATTTAGTCCAATTAATTTATTTTACATGTAAGGAAACTGAGGCCCAGAGCAGGGAAAAGCTTATCCAAGGTCATCTAGCCAAATAACCTAGCCAAGACTGGAACTCAGATTGCCTAAGTTTCCAGCCAGTGTTTATTCTGCATTAATGGAATTCTCTGGAAAAAGATTACTGTTTTAATGAAACATTGACAGGTCTATGGACATTGTAGAACTTTCTTGGTAAGGTTCAGTACCACTGAACATTCTTGATGAATGAAAAAGAACTTACAGAGTCTTTGGAACAGAACAATGTAATGAGTAACAACCTGTGTGGACCTTATTCTCTGTGGAACAACATTCATTCACTTTTTTTTTTTCTTTTCATTGAATATTTCATGAGTACCATAGAGTGTGCAAGGCACTGGGAGATAGAGAGATGAAAAAAAATAACACCTCAGCATTCCTGAAGCTTATGAAAGTTTTGTATTGCAAGTAGCATTTGACCTGAGTTTTGAAAAAGGGGTTCCAAGTGGAATTAGTGTCAAGTATCCAGTCTTTCTGGAACACAAGCTTTCTATAGGGAAGCAATGGCATATAAATCTAGATTGCAGAGGTTTGTATTATTTTAATACATTTATAGGGCTGGTCAGTTAAGTAGGCATAATAGATATAACCTAGCTTAACTTTTGCAAAGCTTTTGAAACTCATCCTTTGCAGATTCCTCATTAATAAGTTGGAAAACAAATTCTAGGCCAAATAATTTTTAGGTGGGCGAAGAGTAAACCATAAGATTAAGTTGATCATTATCTATCAATGTAGATTTAATAAGTGTTAATTTCTGGGAAATGGAAGAAGAGGGGTTAGAAAACTATAACCTGAGGGCCAAATCTGGCCCATCACCTATTTTTAGGTAAATAAAGTTTTATTGGAATAGTGCCTTGGCCATTTGTTTATGTAGTACGGATGGCTGCTTTTGCCTTAACACTGGCAGAGTTAAATAATTGCAACAGAGACATAAGGCCTGGGAGAGATACAGTCCCCGTCTCTGTCTTGGGTCAGGTTCCCTGGGAAGCAGAGTCTAGGATGGAGATTTGCATGCAGGAAACTTAACAGGAAGTACTGTCCAGTTCAACATCTGTAAGGGAGTGAGGGAGGAAAGAATGGGAAAATAGAGAAGTTGAACTACCAAGAATTTGCAGCTGAAGCCTCAGCCTTACAGGGAACTGCACTGGGATGGCCCTGCAGAGCAATCCTGAATCAATGCAAGGAGGCTGGGCCTGTGTATCCCCACTCTGCTCAGATATTAGATACAAGGCTCGTCCCAGGGAGGGACATAACTTTGGGCGAGGTGATTCCCTTTGGCTAAAGACAATTCCCAAAGAGGGGCTCAGCGGTCAGTCGTAAGTAGCCGCCTCTTCTTGAGCCTGGGGGAATCAGTACCTCAGTTCTGAGTAGGTTCTGAGAGGCAGATCACAGTATCTACTACAGTTTCTTGCCCATCTTATTTTCCCCATACAAACCCTGGGTTGAAAACTTCAGGGAGGCATTAAGGAAGAGTGCTCTAATTCACATCATCAATAATTTATTCCAAAGATCCAGTTACATAAAAGAACATAAAATCCTGTAATTCTATGGCCCTATGAGTTGTCTGTGGTCTCCCATGGATTTCCACTTTTAAGCCTGTTCTTCTGTTCCTTATACTTGGTGTGTGGGCATAGCACGTCCAGTGAACGGTTGAGGGATGAATTGGGGTGAGCTGATTCAATAGTGTTACACATTCAGGAAGGTTCCTGTGTTGGTATGAAGATGGAGTCATTTTCCAAGGTCCCATCACTCTCATTAGATTCGAAGTTAAGGTTTCCCCAGAAATGCATTTTGCATTGGAAGGGGCTAATTGCCATTTCTCTGCCTGGAAAGATTCAGTGTGGGTGTGTAAGGGCCTAGGGGCTTGGGGTGGGGGAGAATTCATTATAAGCTTGATTGTACTATGCAAATATTAAAAAATGTACTATTACAGCATCTTCGAGCTAGTGGAACTTACAATGCTACTTCATGTATATTGGGATCCTGAAAATAATTATATTAACTTTTGCTTGGTAGTTAGCTCTGATCCTTGGTAAGTTTCATAAGATGGAACTTGCAATATTGTCAGTATCCAGAAGTAGAGTATTCTTGGAGAATGTTTCAAGGGAAAGATATTCCGTATCTTGTGAATTTGAAGGCATGAATCAAGCCTTATGTGACCTCTCTGTGAACAGAAATTAGTGTGGTTCAGCCTCTGTACAGAGTCATGTGACATATGATGTGGCGGCACCACACCAACTGCAGAAGCTTTGAAGAATGACATCAATTTTCACTGAAGATTTTCCTGAAAGGGGTTAACCTTAGACTTTATCCAATGGGCCAAACTGAAAGCTTCCCCAGAAAGCCTCTCTAGATGTTATTTTTTTCCCCCAAAGTTCTATCCTCAGGACAGTCGCTGAAAATCCCTCCTGCTGTCATTTATCAATCCAGCTTCTTTCTTGCTGGGCTGCTTCCCCCGCCTACTTCCTCCTGTTAACCTGCTGTGTTGCTCCTCAAGCTTATAACAACTTCTGTTCCAGCTCTGGACAGGTCACTCTATTACTTTTTTCTATTTTTCTTTTTTTGGGTTACGCGGGCCTCTCACTGTTGTGGCCTCTCCCATTGTGGAGCACAGGCTCCGGATGCGCAGGCTCAGCGGCCATGGCTCACGAGCCCAGCCACTCCGCGGCATGTGGGATCTTCCCGGACCGGGGCGTGAACCTGTGTCCCCTGCATCGGCAGGCGGACTCTCAACCACTGCGCCACCAGGGAAGCCCAGGTCACTCTATTCTTTGTCAGTGCCATGCTTTATGGTCCTCTCTTGTCTAAAAAAGAAAAAGCATATTTTCTGTTATCCTACTTTTCTTGTGAAGAATTCTCACAGAACACTTCTAGAGGATAAAATTCTTCACTTCATTATGTCTTTGACAGGTAGTTGCTTGGTGAGATTGACATCAGAACCATCTGTACTTTTGAATGGGAGTCAGAAGCATTTTCTCTCTTGGTTCCATCTCCCTTCCCCCCAGTACTTCATTTTGGTCCCCAGAAGAGGGTAAATTTCCATTGTTTATCAATTGAAAACTTGGGATATATTTAACTGGTGTTAGAAATTAGCCACCGAGAATAACAATGGCCTATGGAAGATGCCTGAGTTGCAGATACTCTTCTGGAACATGATCCATGTGTAAACTAAGGATTGCATGTCTAAATAAACCTGAGTGTCTGATCTCATTTTTTTTCCCTGAGAAATGTGACGATTGATAATGACCTAAGTATACCCAAGTGCTTACCCTACTAGGGCAGCTACACAGGTAAGAACAGATCAAGGTTATATGCATTTTACCTCAAGATTCCCTCCTTAACTCTGCTCTTTTCTCTCCATCCTAAGATTGCATATCAGAATGAAAGTAGGTGGGAGTGATATTTTTATTGGGATAAGTTTGCATCCACTTCATTTTTTTAAAGCAAACAATTTGCAAATACCCATGCTTTATTTTTAGTAACAGACTACTTTCAGTAAACTTCATAATCCATCATGATTTCCCAGAGCGCTGTGACATGATGGTTGAGAACTGTCGGTTTGGGGTGTGAGTGTAAATTTATTAATGTTTTCCTGAACTTCTCTTTCCTTTTACCCATAGTCATGCTGGCTAAGGAACAGAGGGCAATTACAAGCTTCCCAGTGTTTATACGGATGGCAGCCATCTATATTTCTCTGCGAAGGGTGTATGGAATAAAAGTGTGCATTGCAGAGGCAGTTAAGTGAGCCAGATATAGCAAACTAAGGCAGATAACGATATGGCCTCGGGCTTAACATGGCTCAAGTCATTCCTCCCTGACAAGAGTAACGGCTCTTTTGCCCTTAAGGCCCTCAGTTCCACAGGGCTCTGGGCTGTCATCCCTCTCTCCACAGAACACCTGAGGTCATTAAGAGAAATGCTGATGCCATGCTAGGGGCCATGATCTTCCCTGCCACCAGGTTGCAGCTGACACATGGATGACATTCCTTTGGTGTCAAATCCAGGCAGAGTGTTGTCTTACCTGTCCCAATATCTGTTGGAAATCAGCTCTTGGAAGGAATTTAATTGGTTTTACCTAAATTCAGATAAGACTTAAGAGGCAAGGATAAAGTTGCCACACAAGGGCAATCCTGGATTCCAAATAGCCCTGGAAGATCCCTGGATACAGTGAACCCCATATGTCTGCAGGAACTCTAAATGACTAGTTAAATCCTAAAGTAATGTATGTATGATATATCAGATTTATTGTGGACTGCATATGTATGTTTGCATGCCTGGGAGCAAAGGGTTGCTGAACCCAATTCCAAAATGTGTGTGTGTGGAGGAGTCCCCACTCCAGTATGCAATTCTCAGACACCAGCAGAGTGTCCGAGTTTTCAACTCAATTCTGACACTGTTTACCTAGAGATAGAATCAGATTCCACAAGTAAAGGGCTCAGTCCCACAAGACTGCCCTCCATTTCAGATGCCAGATGCAAGCCCGGTTTGTTACCTGTGCTTCTGACCCACTAGCTGTAAATGAGAAGGTCCCACGACCCCTCCTCAGGTTCAGTTAATTTGCTAACATGGCTCATAGAACTCCGGAAAACTTGTTTCCTCACTAGATTACCAATTTATTATAAAAGGATATGTATGAAGAGATACAAATCAACAGCCAGATGAAGAGAGAGATAGGGCGAGGTCCTGAAGAAAGGACCTCTGGCCTTGTGGAGTTTGGGGCCTGACACATGGAAGTATTCTGATTTCCCAACATGGAAACTCTTGGGAAAAAAAGGAGCAATAAGCTGTCCTTCTGTTTCTTATGGAAGCTTCTTTACATGGTCATGACTGACTAAATCACTGGCCAATGGCAACTGATTCAACCTCCAGTTCCTCTCCCCTCTCAGGAAATCAGGGAGTGGGATTAGAAATTCCAGCCCTCTAATCAAACGGGTTGATTCTCCTGGCAACCAGTTCCCACCCTTGGGTGGGAAACAAAAGTCACCTTCTTGAAACTTTTTCAGAAACTGAGGACAAGAGACAACATATTATTCCACTGTTCTTTTTTTTTAATTTAATTTTATTTTTGGCTGCGTTGGGTCTTTGTTGCTGCATGCAGGCTTTTTCTAGTTATGGCTACTCTTCGTTGCGGTGCGCGGGCTTCTCATTGCAGTGACTTCTCTTGTTGCGGAACACGGGTTCTAGGCGCGCGGGCTTCAATAGTTGTGGCGCACGGGCTCAGTAGTTGCGGTGCGCAGGCTTAGTTGCTCTGCGGCATGTGGGATCTTCCGAGACAAGGGCTTGAACCCGTGTCGCCTGCATTGGCAGGCAGATTCTTAACCACTGTGCCACCAGGGAAGCCCTTATTCCATTGTTCTTACTGCTTGGGAATTTTAAGGGTTTGGGGAGCTGTGAGTCAGGAACTGTGGATGAAGATGAAATATATTTTTCCTATAAATCACTATATTGGGCACTGGGTATATGGAGTAAATTGCCTTGTTAATAATGAGGATATGGCTGCATTTGGTTATTAGAAATTTCATTTCAAAAGTTAGAAATAGAATAATAAGCATAATATATTGTTCTAGGACATGGATGTTCTTCCTTCTGTGCTGCAGTGAGGTATATCTTCCCTCTATTCTCCCTTACTCTTCACAAGGTAGCACATTGATTCACTGGACACCTATGGTGCATTGATCCTCCCTTCTTTCACATGATTCTTTTGCTAGGAATGGACACAGAGAACAGAGCAAGACTGGAGAGAAAGATGCCCTTATACTTCTGCATAATGTTGCGCTGGGGAAACCCTTTCCTCACGTGGGTCTCAGCTTTCATCAATTAGCTGGAGCCGTACCTAAATCAGTGCCACTATCACCACCACCATCACCACCATCACTACCACCACCACTAACACCACTCTAGCTGAAGCAATCCCCAAGACGTCCTAGAACAAATTTGTTTAAAGGCACTTTTCTCTTAGATTATCAAGATGTGTGTAGTGCGTTTTCAGGTTTCAAGAGACAGAGACATATTCAGATAACCACTGTTGACAGCAGCTTATTATGAGGATATGCAGATAAATAAATAAACACAGAAAAACTTTTCGTGAGCACCACTGTCGAAGGAATTGAATGTGGCTCATCCATTACAGAATAATTAGCAGCTCTAAGATCCAAGAGTAACTCAAAATGTCCCCTCATAATTGTGTCTTTGCCGCTCCTGACTCTTGACACTATTATTCCAGAGGCTTGGCTTCTGCCTGTCTCTGCTTATATTTCTATTTCGGCCTTGAACTAGTTTCTTCCCTCTCACTCCTCTCCGGTCAGTCATTTGGTTTTTGCTTTCTCATGTCTTCCACGGCTCCATGACTTCAGTCTGTGATCTCTTATGTTTGTTTCTATTCCCCTGCTCCCTGTGTAGTTGTATGTTCTTTTGCAAATTCTTTAGGAGACATGAAGATCTTACTGATTCAGTTACAATATAAAGTACTACTATTGGCAGATGTCTCATACTAGGCCACTTCACCAACACTGACCAGCTTATAAGTGACTGACCCTGGAACAGGCACCTACCTCCCTGGTCCGGTGACTTGAGTCAGTGTGATGGGCATTGGCGTAAAGCTTGTGCTTTATAAGTAAGGAATTCTTTTTATCTGCTTTATCTAGAATGTAGCTATGGGAGTGTCAGACTCTTCTCTAGGTAAGCCATCACTGCAGGCTCTCTGTGTGTGCACTAGTGTTGCACCAAGTATGATGTATCAAGAATGATGAGCACCAAGTACCATATAAATCTTCTTTGCCAGCATGTGGAAAAAAATGGACCTCAAAATCAAAATCAGACCCATTCAGAGGAAGAAGAAAAAGAGAGAGAGAGAGAGAGTGAGAGAAAAATGACAGTGCCAAGTTCCACAGTTCAGCCATGCCTGAAGACAGCTATAGTTATGGGCTTCTCTTTTTTAGTTAAAATTTAGTTGAGTAAGTTAAGTTTTCTGTCACTTGGAACGCAAACCACTGTGGTGACTATGCTAGTATATTAACTTTAATAACTGATTTTAGACATAGAATCTCTACGGTATCTGTTGCCTCATAGGAGTTTGTCAAGAATGGGGATTGCCATTGTGTGCTCACTCTTCCTTCAGGGAAACTGACTCTGGCTGGTTCATAAGAGTTTTTCATAATAAGGACTTTGAAGACAACCGCAAGCCACTTTACATTAGGCTTCCTGGAACAGGTTTTAATCTAATGAGCTCATTAACACATGGTGACATATCAGGGCTGCCTGATATCATCACTGGATAAGGGATAATTTTTCCTTCTTCTTTGAGAATAGGAGTACCTGCTGCACACAGGCCGACACCTTGTGAACTTGGGATGTAGGACAGTGATGTAACAGACATTAATTTTAAGTCAAGGCAGGATAAATGTAAAAATAAGCCTTCTTGGTATGATTGCCTATGGCCTCTTTTAGTGAAACCAGTGAAGTCTTTTATTGAGAGAAAAAGATGGGTGTGGGACTGCTACATCTGATTTTACATTTTAGAAGCAGAACCATGCAGAAGAAAACTGCTGACGTTGGTCATTAGTAGACCCAGATTTTGCCCCTGGTATGGCACTAACAAGCTCTGTGATTAAAGCGACAAGTTTGTGTGTTAAATAACCCCTTTCCAGTTCCCTCTTGTGACCAAGGGGATGCACTGGTGAGACAGCAGTCTGGAGAGTCATGCGGCGTTCACTGTCTATATAATCCTGGCAGCTGGACTCAGCGCCATGCTCCATCCAGCTCGGCTAAACAGCCCAGAGCTTCGACAAAATGCTCAGAGGCACTTGGATGAACTCTGTCATTTTATTCTTTTATGTAAATTCAGCACTGACTTTTCAAATGCCATGCAGGCATGATTTTAGTATATAACTGACAATAGTGTAATGTTTTATAAAGTGATCTTTCAAGTAAAAACAATTGGTAGCAGTTCTATGAGCATTTTAGTGGGAGCTGCAGTGGATTTACAAAGAAGAAAAGTACAGTCTTGTGGAGCTTTGGAAATGCCCTGCTCAGATCTTCCTTCAAAAGGACCTGCTGCAGGAACATAGCTGATGGATCTCTTCCAGCTGCTGCTCCTTTGGAACCACGGTGGCATTCATTCTGAAGTCACATTTCTCACAGGCTCTTCCCAGCCAATGACTGAGCGAGCGTGTTACTAGAACCAGGCCATTCCTTCCCGAGACAGGATTTCTCTAACGGACAGTTTGGGTCAGGAACTGGTCTGGCCAAGATTTTCTGAGAACTTGTCTGCCATCTGAAGTTCTTCTTACCCAATTTTTCCTTCTCTCTCCCTTTTCACAGATACAAGTCTTGCATCATGCCTGTGTGCTTTCTTCCCCTTTACCCTTCCTAGGCATTTCCCCCAGTAAATATATTATACATCTCATTTCATTTTGGCATCTACTTCTTAGAGGACCCAAACAGATGAAAACAGGATTGAGAGTGCTCCAAGAAAACAGGCAGTAAGATGGGGTTTAGGACAGGTCCATTCATTTAGGACAGGTCCGACTGGAAAGAGGACCTCTTCCTGAGTAGTATGTGGGAAAAGGATAGTCCCAAGCCAACATGGCAGCCCAACTGCTAAATTTGTCCCTGACGTTTATCTAAGAAAAAGTCCTTGCTTTCATGGTAGTATTGTTAGATATTTTACATCTGTAAATGTTATGACTCAATAATACATTTTTGTAATTATTACTTCATATAATTTTACGACTGTTAGATTTAGAGAAGAGAAAAAAGTAAATACGCATTTATGCTTTTGTTAAATTATCCTTCTTAATTACCATTTCTGGTTCTCTTCATTTGATCCTGTGTATTTGAGTTATCATCTGGGGTCATTTCCTTAGTCCAGTACAGTTTTTCTCCCATGCACCTCCTTTGTACTAAATGTTTTTCCGCAAACTTGGGGACATTTCAGCCATTATTTCTTTGAATATTTTTTCAGCTCCTTTCCTTTCCTTCTGGTAATACTATTATGCATATATTAGTGTTCTTCATGGTGTCCCACATGTCTCCGAGTGTCCGTTCATTTTTCTTTTTTCTCTGCTCTTCAGAGAGCATAATCTCTTATCAGTCTACCATCCAGTTCACTAATTCTTTTGCCTGTTCAAATCTACTATTGAACACTTTTAGTGAATATTCAATTTTAGTTATTGTACTTTTCAAACTCTAGAATTTCCTTTGTTGTTGTTGTTGTTTTAAATAATTTCTGTCTCTTTAGTGATAATCTTTATTTGATGTGACCTTGTCAGCATACTTTAATTTTTAAAATTATGATTTCCTTTAGTTCTTTGAACATATTTACTGTGGCTACTTTGAATACATGGTGAAGAGAGGGCAATAGCCTCAGTTTCTCTCTCCTAACATGAAACCTTCACCACATGAGCTAGGGCAAGGGACATTGGGACCCCAATATTCTTGAAAGTGCCACTCCAAGACGGAGCCTCCATTTCATAAGTTGAATCTAGGTGGAAGAAGGGAGCCCCACCTTTTGGCTGCACTCACCTGGACATAGCCTTAGCAACAAGTAGCTAGGAGCTTCATGAGAATAGCTGACATCCTGCCATTTTTAGGACGATAACCCTCCAACAACTGGGAGCTGGGCAGAGAGGAAGCCCTCTGTTCTTGGCTTCATCAGTTTCACTGAGTTGAGAGGAGGAAGGGAGGAAGCAGATCTTGGTTTAAATATCAGAGTCTTGCTGTTCTTATCAAATTACAGTAGATTTTCTTGAATAAATGTTTCTTCATCTGTTATATACCCTTAGGACCATCTCCAGATGGTTAATTAAAAAAAAAAAAGTAATTTTCACTAGTTTCAGAGTCATGGAACTCCTAATGCTATCTTGACAGAAGTGGAACTCCCAACTTCTTTTTTTTTTAACAATTTTTATTGCAATTAGCAGTGAATTTGTCCACACGCCTATCTAAATTCTAAGCAAATTGAGAGAAATTGCTAATTTATTTACCTTTATATTTCTAGTGTCTACTGTAATTTAGTGCATATATTAAGTGCTTAATTAACATTTGTTGAAGGTATTTTGCCAAAAAACTATCATCTATGTATATTTATAATTGGAATATATAAAATTGCAAACCAGAAATTATAAACATAAAGTTTGATAAACAGAAATTCATATTCTAGACAACTTCTTAGCAACCTGAATATGGCAGTGGCTGCAAATTATATGTTCAATAACCTATATTCTTCTTTTCCTTAGCACTAGATCCAAATTTACTTGGGATTATAATGTACCCAACTAAACAACTACATTTCCCAGGTTTTCTGGTAGCTAGGTGTGACCACATGACTCAGTTCTGACCAGTGAGGTATAAGTAGAAGATGTTGAGTTAATCTTCTGAGAAGCTCCTTAAGAGGGGGATATACAACTGGATTAAACTTTTTGCTCTTTCCGTCTTTTCAGTGTTTCTTGCATTGAATGTGGCATAATGGCTGTAGCTCCAGGAGTCACTTTGGTCCTGGAGATGTCTTTGAGAACTGAAACTACATTCTAAGGATGGCAGAGCAGAAAGATAGAAGGAAACTGGATCTCTGATGATGACACTGAAGCCTGGAGCCTATACATTGACCCTGATAGATAGATAGATAGATAGACAGATAGAAAGATGGATGACAAACTTTTACCTTGTTTAAGCCGCACATTTCTAATTTCTGTTAATAGTAGGTGACAGTCATTCCTAACTGATATATCATCTATTTCATATTTTGGTGTATTAAGTTCTACTTATATGATATTTATAGTGAATATCATGTTGTATTTGTCTGATTTGGTCTGAACATTGCAACTTTCAGGACACTCTTCTCTACAGAGTGCATAAAAGTGAATCCAGAAATGGTGCTAAATTAGTAAACAAACCAACTCTATATCTATATCTATAGATTAATCTCCTGCTTTCAGCCTGCCTCTGCAACCTCAAACAACTGTATTTATCCACAGAGTTGTGCTTTGAGCTAAGTGGAGAATGAATACAAGGGAAAAAAATGTAATCTCCAGCTTTTCATTTTTTTCATGGTTCCATTCAAATGAAGTCATTATTTACATGTGTTTGAGATTTTCAAGTAAAATTTAAAAGAATCTGACACCCTATCAACATCACTCATTCTTTCATATTTGGTTTCAATCATGGGATGATAATGAAAGTTCACATTTATTGAGTACTTACTATGTGTGTATGAAGCAGTGTTCCAATTGCTTTATATGTAATCTATACAACAAATTTGGAAGGTATGTACTATTATTATCCTCATATTACAGATGAGGAAAGGGAGGTACAGAAGGTTAAATACGTTGCCCCAAACCACACAGCTAATAAATGGTAGAATGAGGATTCAGACTTTAGCAATCTGCTCCAGAGTTTGTGCTCTTATCAACTATACTGTATTGTATTTTCTAGACATGATTCTGTTTTTAGTCATGGAAGCTCTTCTTGGTGTAAAGACATCCCTTGTTTCTTTTTAACATTTGTTAAGAAAGAACTTTAATGATATGAATACCCAGAAGACTTTCAGTATGACTAAATTATAGCTACACATGCAGATAATCTTTTTGTTTTCCTGTATAAAATTATCATTAGAGATGGTAGGGGAAGAAGGTATCAATAAATTTCATTGATGCTGAAATAATATGCCCTCCATTTTCAATATAACCAGAAATTCTTGATAATATGTTTTGTTATTGGTGTGCCATGAGGTATATCAAGTGCAAATTCTTACTAATAAAGGGCCAAAGTTTGTGGTTGACTTTCTTTTTATATAAACCATAGTAGCTTCAGGCTTATCCTATTATAATCATTCTGCTCATTTGTGTTACAATAAGTTTTCATGTGTTGGAAAAGAATGCTTTGAGTGGTAATTACTAGGAAACATACTTAACCCCTATCTAATTTGATCTGTCTTTCATATTTGAATACATTAGGAGAAAGAGGTTAAGAATCATTGGTCTAAATGATCAACCATAGTTGTCTGCCTTACAGGTTGGTTAGCTGAAGTAAGAGATACGATGGTTAATTTGACATTTTTAGACCTTCAGAAGTCTATGTTGGCATTGGCTCAATGGTGGGAATAATCTTGTGGATAATTTAAGCAAACTTTTAAAACCACTGCCTCTTTTCTTGACTGTTCTTAGATGTTGAGTTGGCCATTCAGTAGGCATAAGTATTGCTTAACAGTTGTCCTACAATACACATTAGATAGGTAAGCCCTCCCAGTAGGGCATTTCAGTAGCCTGAGTTAGTCTTTCACATGTGAAAGTGACATAGGAGCTACCCCCAAAAGCAGTTCCTATTACTGGGTGTCAGAAAATATCACAGAACTGGCAAAACACTTCAGAAGGAACAGTGCTTTAGGAATGTGAGATATTATTATATAATATGGGATATACAAAACAATGGAGAATAAATAGCCTTCACCTGCAGGGAATCAATACCACTGACTGTATTATAGTCAACTCAGTAACTTGCTATTTGAGTTGGAGAGGTGGTGGTGGGGTGGAAAATTATGAGGTGCTTAAAAAGAAACCTTGCACCAAGCACTGACTAATGATTTCCGGGCTGAGAGTAGATGTCATTAATGACCCTTTTTATTCATGCAGAAGTTCCCAAAGAGGAGTGTAATGTTCCATTAGTAGTAATTGAAAAAGTCTCTCTTCGGGATTATGTCAAAACCTGAAGATGATGCTTCTGCCAAAACATTTTGGTGACAAACGTGTGAAGTATTTGACAGAAAGGTGCCACTGCAGGTTGAAGAGGCTTCTTGAGGAGATTCTCAGAGAATCTGGAGGCAAGAGGCTAACATGAGACTGTGGGTGTCAGCAGGTAACTCCCACCTACCATCCTAGTCATGAAGAATCACAGGATTCCTCGTTTTTAATAGCCCAACCTTTGTGGTAGGCTCCAGGTAGTTTTGGCCAATACTGTTGGTATAAACCTAAAACTAAGACACATTGGATAGGCAGACCTTCCCACTACATAATTTTAACTTTTATTCTTTTTTGTTTTTCAAAAAAGAGGGGCCATTTTTATTTATCTTGGCTATTTCAGGGTAGGAAAGGGAACTCACATTTTGGAGCTTATTCTATACCAGATGATGTGTTATGTTCTTTTTTTAAAGTATTTTAATTTTATTAGAATATAGTTGATTTACACTGTTGTGTTAGTTTCAGATGTATAGCAAAGTGATTCAGTTATACATGTACATATACTCATTATTTTTAGATTCTTTTCTCTTATAGGTTATCATAGAATATTGTGTAGAGTTCCTTGTGCTATACAGTAGGTCCTTGTTGGTTATCTATCTTATATATAGTAGTGTGCGTGTGTTCATCTCAAGCTCCTGATTTATCCCTCCCCCCTACGTTTTCCCTTTGGTAACCATAAATTTGTTCTCAGTATCTATAAGTCTGCTTCTGTTTTGTAAATAAGTTCATTTGTATCTTTTTTTAAAATTAGATTCCACATATGAATATTATATGATATTTGTCTTTCTCTGTCTGACTTCACTCAGTATGATAATCTCTAGATCCATCTATGTTGCTGCAAATGGCATTATTTCATTCTTTTTTATGGCTGAGTAATATTCCATTGTATATATGTACCACATCTTTATTCATTCTTCTATTGATGGACATTTAGGTTGCTTCCATGTCCTGGTTATTGTAAATAGTGCTTCA
This sequence comes from Stenella coeruleoalba, assembly GCF_951394435.1. Lineage (NCBI taxonomy): Eukaryota > Metazoa > Chordata > Mammalia > Artiodactyla > Delphinidae > Stenella > Stenella coeruleoalba. The sequence goes on along the minus strand of NC_137169.1, from coordinate 119,129,197 downwards.
GTGAGCATTGAGGTGCATGTATCCTTTTGGATTATGGTTTTCTCTGGCTATATACCCAGGAGTGGGATTGTGGATCATATGGTAGCTCTATTTAAAAATTTTTTTTTTTCTGTTACGCGGGCCTCTCACTGTTGTGGCCTCTCCCGCTGCGGAGCACAGGCTCTGGACGCGCAGGCTCAGTGGCCATGGCTCAAGGGCTTAGCTGCTACGCGGCATGTGGGATCTTCCCGGACCGGGGCACGAACACGTGTCCCCTGCATCGGCAGGCGGACTCTCAACCACTGCGCCACCAGGGAGGCCCTATTTTAAATTTTTTAAGAGACCTACCTACTGTTCTCCATACTGGTTGTACCAATTTACATTCCCACCAAGAGTGTCGGAGAGTTTCCTTTTCTCCACACCCTCTCTAGCGTTTCCTGATGTAGATTTTTTGATGATGGCGATTCTGACCGGTGCGAGGTGATGCCTCATTGTAGTTTTGATTTGCATTTCTCTAATAATTAGCGATGTTGAGCATCTTTTCATGCGCTTTTTGGCCATCTGTAACTTTTATTCTTTCTGTAGAATGGGCATCTGTAGGAGCTCATGGGAGAGAGAGAAATAACATGATATCATGGGCTATGATATCAGAGGCCCAGTTTCAGGACCACAAAAAGCTTGCTTTACCCCTGCCTCCCTGTGCTGACCTCAACAGTCCTATTACCCTTGCTCCATTGCTTCCAGGCCCTGATCTCATTTTTCTTTTAAACTTTTCTTTCTGACGCTTATTCACGGGCTTGAGTGCTCAATACACAACACCTCCAGGCAAATGCTAAGCTGAATGTTGGCCAAGAAGTTATACTGATTTAAAGAGAAAGATAATAAAACTTTTCATTCTGTTCTTGCCTGCAAGCTCCACTATTCTGTTGCACCTCAGGTGTTCCCTGTAGATACTTCCTTCATAGCACATATTTGATTTTATTGCTTAGTTTTTGCACGTGCCTGAGTTGTTCTACTCGACTGCAAGTTCCTCAAGTCTTGGGACTCTGTCTTACTGAATGAAGACCTGGGCTCTAATGATCTGTGTAAATGCGTGAGTTGCATAACCTCTTTGAGCCTTGGTTTTCTCATTTAAAATTGGAATAATAATGATTTTGTGTTGTAAGTATCAAAGGAGATAAATCTTATAAATGCTTCTTATAAGAAGAAAACATAAGCGTTTCTAAGGGTCTAAGATGCAGGTTAAAAACTAACAAGGAATGAAATGTTTCCAATGATCTTGGGTTCTCCAGACTAGGGAATCACCAAGGCTGTCCTCAGATAAGCTCTAACCTCAATTAATTCTCATGCCATCCAGAACAAAGCTAAGATTTCAGCTAGATGATTGAAAAGATCGTGGTAGAATTAATAGAATTAAGAGACTCAAGATGAGGAGCCAGTTTGGGGTAGTAAAATGGAATTAGTATTGTACCAATTGGGTCTCATGCTCAATAAATTTTGGATACAAGTGATATTAGAGAGCGTATATATTCAAATAGTGATTACTGAGCACCCATTAAATGCCTCTAGGTGTTATGGCATATAAAGACGGATCAAAGGGAGATTACTGGGACCTAAAAAAGTGAGCATTTTAGAGTAATTTGCTTACAAACGTACAGACTCATCCTAAATACTATACACATTATTTTGATGTAGTAGTTTTACAGATTCTGAGTGTTTCTTCAGATAAAATGTTACTTCTGCTCTTTCAGCCTCACATGCATTTAGAATTACTTTTCTGATGGGAGTGGTAGGTTTAAATTGATCCACCAGTTTCCCTTGTGATGACTGGCATAGATTTATGTAATAGCTGATCAGAGGTAAGACCACAGTTTGTGACCTTAGAACAGAAATATTTTCTCTATAAATTTACCAGAAAGACACTGAGGTTGAACCTGAAAATTTACCTCAATAGTGCCAGGGTCTGACCAGTTTTGCAGTGGTACAGAGATAGCTGTTAGGGACATAATTTGCAAAACTAAACTAACCTTCTTCCTTATTTTCATTATTTCTGGCATATTTGCATGCGTATGTGCCCTCGCACACGCACGCACACTTATACTATAGCATGGGTCAGGAAGCCAAATCCAGCCTACCACTTGTTTTTGTAAAAAAGCTTTCCTTAGAACAGGGGCACATGCATTCATTCAAGTATTGTCTATGACAATACATTCTCTGCCATATAAAGGCAGAGTTGAGTAGTTTTAAAAGGGAACTTCTGACCCTCCATGACAAAATATTTACTATCAGGTCCTTTACAGACAGTTTTTCAACCCCTACAAACAAACAAACAAACTCTTGCAGGTGGTTTTCCTATAGAATACACTAAAATTTGAAGTCAGGTTTCACTATCCCAGTATATCAAGGTCAAATTCATTAGGGTAAAGGGTTTAACCAACCACATATTTTTGTAGAAAACAAAATTAAACAGAGAGTGTAAGAGAAAAATATTGATGCTAAAAAATGGGGATTTTTGTCCTGATGCTGGGAGTTCAGAGGTTCCTTAAAGCCAGTGTTACTGAGAGATTTATTTTATATTTTTAGAATTCTGTGACCAATGATGTTATTTTTAAAGCTTGCTAATTTAATTAAAACCACATATTTGACAGCTGCTATCTATATCTGACAAAAGATTTGTACCCATGATACATAAAGAACTCTTACAACTCAATTAAAAGAAGACAAACTAACAAAAAATGGGTAAATAGTTTGAATAGGTACTTCACAGAAGAAGAGAAATGAATGGAAACTAAGCACACCGAAATATGTGCAGCATAATTACTTACCAGGAAAATAAAAATGCAAATCATAATGTTATACCAGCATACATACATTAGAATGACAAAAATTAAAAGGACGGACAATATGGAGAGTTGGCAAGGATCTGAAGCAAATGCAACTCTCATTCACTGCAGGAGGGAATGGAAAGTGGTGTAGTCATTTTGAACCAGACTGAATGTCTCCCATAAAGTTAAACATACATTTATCATATGCCACAGGTATTATTAATACAATTCAGGAAATTAATACTATTAATACAATTAATACTATTCAGGAAATAAAGATTGAACCTGATACCTGTAACAACATGTATGAATCTAAAATTCATTATGCTGAGGATAAGATGGGAGACATAAATGGGTACATACTATATGATTCCATTTATTGGAAAATCTAGAAAAGACAATTTAATCTATAATGACAAAGCATATCAGTAGTTACCTTGGGAAAGGTCACAAGGGAACTTCTGGGGTGATACTTATATTGTGTATCTTGATTGTGAGGTTGGTTACCAAAGTGTATAGATTTGTCAATATTCTTCAAAATGTATACTTAAAACGGGTGTCTTTTTGTATGTAAATTATATCTTCATAAAGTTAATTTAAAGACTCAAATGATGGAGAGAGAGAGAGAGAGGGAAATGAAGAAGGAGAAGGTGGGGGGGGGGAGAAGAAGAAAAAGAAAAAGAAGAAAGAGTAAAAGGAGAAGAAGGAGAAGGGGAAGGAGGACGGGGGGAGCACAAGGACCATGATGAGTCAGAAAAAGATACAGACAGAAGACAGATGGACACATAACAGAGAGACAAAGAATCAGAAAGGGATGGGTCAGGAGAGAGTACTTTTCATTCATTGTATTTCCCAGCAAAAAGATAACATGAAAAAATCAAAATTAACAGTTGACTTTGATACTGGATTCTGAAGTTCAGTCATCTTCTAAGCTATGCAGCAAATAAGTACCTTAGGTACCTCATTTAGCCTGTTTTGTTTTTCTGTTTAATTTTTTTGCTGTGGCTCTAGTGGTATATAGTCATCAACTCAAGTCAAAAACATAGTTTTCCATTTGTAGTGGAAAGTGGAGCTGTCGTGCTTGGTGCACGAGTCCTTGAGAACAAGATTAAGAAGCCCAGGTCCTTAGTGACAGTGAGTGGCAAGGGATGACTGCCTTTAGAGATCTTCCACAGATCTTCCACAGAGTACCCTGTTCTGTACTCTTTTTCCACATCTCGGCTGATGTCTTCATCTCCCAATAAATGTCCTGCGACCTAATTTTTTTCCTTCTCGGCATGCTGTCTTTATCCCCCACTGTGCATCCTTTCTCTGCAGGGAGAGGTTAAAAATCTTACTTATTTTTTGCAGAAATTACATTCATGTGACTTTCTGAATGCACAGCTGGACTCCTTAGAGACATTTCAGGCTGGCAAGAGATAGTGAGCCTTCCTTCACCCCTAGAAACAGACTACTGAGACATGTGCTTGACTGTACCAACATGTAAGGCTGTTCTGAAGAACCCAGTATATACGTACGGTCAGAATGAACAGGTAATGAGAAGTGAACAGAAAATAGCAGATCACTTATGCTCTTTATTACTCTCTGCCTTACCAGGGTCCCTAACAGCTCTCAGTATGTACTCAATACATCTTTCTTTGCACTCTTCCAACTATTTTGGAGCAACTTATACTACATTCAGCACTTTGCGTTTTCTGGTCCTATAGTGTGCACAGATCTTGCCTGCTTATACCCAGTTTAGGCTCCCATTTGTCAAGGAGGGGATAAACCATGACTTCTTCACCTTTACATCAAAGCCTCTTTTTGTTCAAGGCATGTGTCATTTGGCAGTATTACCAGCTGTTTCACTAAAGCATTGGCAGGTGACTTCTAGCATGGATGTCCTTCTAAACTCTGGCAATACTGCCTTATGATTTTGATGCCTTATAGTTGCTTGACCTTTCCTACAATTCCCAGTCTCCATCTGTGGCCATTCTTGCTCCTTGCATTCGTCTGTTACTTCTCCACCTCTTACCCTCCAATATATCTCTGCCCACAGTCTCTTTTCTAGCCAAGTTGCTCACCTCCCTCATACTACATTCACTTTAAAAAAATTAATTAATTAATTAAAGTTTGGCTGTGTTGGGTCTTCTTTGCTGCGTGTGGGCTTTCTCTAGTTTTGGTGGGCGGGGGCTACTCTTCATTGCGGTGCGCGGGTTTCTCACTGCTCTGGCTTCTCTTGTTGCGGAGCATGGGCTCTAGGTTATGGACTTCAGTAGTTGTGGTGCGCGGGCTCAGTAGTTGTAGCTCGTGGGCTCTAGAGCGCAGGCTCTAGTTGTGATGCATGGGCTTAGCTGCTCCGTGGCATGTGGGATCTTCCTGGACCAGGGCTTGAACCCTGTCCCCTGCATTGGCAGGCGGATTCTTAACCACTGTGTCACCAGGGAAGTCCCTACATTCACTTTTAAATTTCAAGGTCTTCTCTCCCTGAACTGCTCCATTTTCTTCAAATTTATGAGTCACTTTAAGTCTTTACTTCTTGTTAAGTCTTCCCTAGATCACACAGAACATCATTTCACCCACTCTTTAGCCAATTGTCTTGTTACCTTGCTTCTTTATCTCTCCAATCCATCCACCTAGCACAAACAGACTCTGGATTAATCCATTCAATCCAATTATTTCCTTTGTCTTCTCTTATACTTCAGGTACTGTGGCTATTCAAGAAAATTACAACTTGATATATATTATGGCTTCTGTAAATTAATGGTTGGTTTCTTTAATAAATATCCATTGAGCATTTACTTTGTACCAGACACTGTAGTAGATTCTAAGTACACAAAGATAAACAAAATGGGCTTCTAGGGTCTGTGACAGTGTGAACTACAGAAAGATGGAGAGAGGAATTCAGAGAGAGAGAGAGAGAGAGAGAGAGAGAATTAATTGTTGGCAAATGGTTTTACTCAGAGGTGCATTCCTTCCCTTATTACATCAGATGAACAGGTTAGAAAGGTTGGTGGGAAGGAAGTATTGTGTAATGAAAAGAGCATAAACGTGAAGTCAGATAGACCAAGATTTGAATCAAGGAGAAGGTTAAAGCTGAGGGCAGATAGAAGGCTGTTGCAGTAAACTAGGAGTAATGAGAATCTGAACTAGGAGAGTGACAAAGACACTTGAGAAGAAAGAAATTTTATCTGCTCTCACCTGACACTTTAATTTAAAAGTGAATGGCATGCTAAAAGTAGAAACATTTTTCGACTATTAGAAATGCTGTGTTTACAAGATGGCAGATTTTTAGATGAAAACAGAACATGTTCTTTAAAAATTTCTAGGACAACTGCTTGGAAAATCAAAGGCAGCTGAGAAAGTACTGAGTCTCTGCTTTTTCAGGCAGTGAAACAATCTACCATTATATGGTAGATAACTACTCCAGAGCTATAATTTAATTTATTACCATCTCAGCACAGACTACATATAACCTTCTTGAAGTGTGTCTGCAGAAACCTAGGAAACCCAGCAAAGGGTCCTTTCAGCCAGCCTGGCGGTGCCTGCTGGCATTTGGGGAGCACATCACTTTTAAATGGTCACCAAGTTAGGGACCATGTCCAACTCTGTGTTCAGTGCAACACTGTTGAAGGGTCTCTGTGGGTGCTGGTTTCCCGTTGCTGGCTGGAAAGCATAGTAATGCCCTGCTGGGCACAGAGGGGAGCTGGATACTTCCACACTGTCCCCTCCCCCCACTTCACTCTCAAAATTCTTCTTTTTATCCAGGAAAATGCCTGGTAGAGGGGAGAATATACGATAGTTAGAGGCAGCCAGTGCTCTCACACTCTCTGCCAGGAGGTGTAATTTTGGGGCCAGGCATGGGGATTTTTTTTTTCAGTGGAAATGCCAGAGATTATAATAACTTGGCAAAATTTCCTACGTTAAATATCTGGGTCATATAGTCTCCGCAAACCATGCCCTTTCTTAACTCTAAACTAAGTCTCCTTTCCTTCCTTCCTTCCTCCTCCTTTCCTTTTTTTTCTTTATAAATCTGTCCATCTATCTGTGGGTGCTAAAATAAGATACAGTTCTTGAATATTTACTTTGGACCAGAATTTGTTGGCAGAAAGGATTTGAAGTAGGCTAGAATCAATCAATTAGACAAACAAACAAATCAAGTAAACACACACATACACAAATGAAACTTTACTAAAAAATAAGTAAAGGGCTAAAAAATGTCATTAATCCGCAAGGACAGGAAACAGAAAAGGAGATAACAGTAGGTGGGTGAATTCAACACATTTTGGAAAAAAAGCAGAGACAAAGAAGTCAGTGGCATGGATGAAGTTATATTATAACTAATTGCTTATAGTTGTAGACATTGATGTGAAATGAACCAGTTCATTCTGAAAAACCCTGAGAAGTTCAGTGTTTGGCATACATGGAAGACAAGAATGAGACACTGGACTGAATGAGGTTAATTGAAAGTCTGCACACAGAATCTTATTTTTTACTTTTTTTATACAGCAGGTTCTTATTAGTCATCAATTTTATACACATCAGTGTATACATGTCAATTCCAATCACCCAGTTCATCCCACTACCACCCCCACCCCCTGCCGCTTTCCCCCCTTGGTGTCCATATGTTTGTTCTCTACATCTGTGTCTCAATTTCTGCTCTGCAAACCGGTTCATCTGTACCATTTTCTAGGTTCCACATATATGCATTAATATATGATATTTGTTTTTCTCTTTCTGACTTACTTCACTCTGTATGACAGTCTCTAGATCCTTCCATGTCTCTACAAATGACCCAATTTCGTTCCTTTTTATGGCTGAGTAATATTCCATTGTATATATGTACCACATCTTCTTTATCCATTCGTCTGTTGATGGGCATTTAGGTTGCTTCCATGACCTGGCTATTGTAAATAGTGCTGCAATGAACACTGGGGTGCACGTGTCTTTTTGAATTATGGTTCTCTCTGGGTACATGCGCAGTAGTGGGATTGCTGGATCATATGGTAATTCTATTTTTAGTTTTTTAAGGAACCTCCATACTGTTCTCCATAGTGGCTGTTATCAGTTTCCATTCCCACCAACGGTGCAAGAGGGTTCCCTTTTCTCCACACCCTCTTCAGCATTTGTTGTTTGTAGATTTTCTGATGATGCCCATTCTAACTGGTGTGAGGTGATAGATACCTCATTGTAGTTTTGATTTGCATTTCTCTAATAATTAGTGTTGTTGAGCATCTTTTCATGTGCTTCTTGGCCATCTGTATGTCTTCTTTGGAGAAATGTCTGTTTAGGTCTTCTGTCCATTTTTGGATTGGGTTGTTTGTTTTTTTAATATTGAGCTGCATGAGCTGTTTATATATTTTGGATATTAATCCTTCGTCTGTTGATTCATTTGCAAATATTTTCTCCCATTCTGAAGGTTGTCTTTTCCTCTTATTTATGGTTTCCTTTGCTGTGCAAAAGCATGGAAGTTTCATTAGGTCCCATTTGTTTATTTTTGTTTTTATTTCCATTACTCTAGGAGGTGGATCAAAAAAGATCTTTGTGTGATTTATGTCCAAGAGTTTTATAGTGTCCAGTCTTACATTTAGGTTTCTAACCCATTTTGAGTTTATTTTTGTGTATGGTATTAGGGAGTGTTCTAATTTCATTCTTTTACATGTAGCTGTCCAGTTTTCCCAGCACCATTTATTGAAAAGACTGGCTTTTCTCCATTGTATATCCTTGCATCCTTTGTCATAGATTAGTTGACCATAAGTGCATGGGTTTATCTCTGTGCTTTCTATCTTTTTGCATTGATCTATGTTTCTGTTTTTGTGCCAGTACCATATTGTCTTGATTACTGTAGCTTTGTAGTATAGTCTGAAGTCAGGGAGTCTGATTCCTCCAGCTCTGTTTTTTTTCCTCAAGACTGCTTTGGCTATTAGGGGTCTTTTGTGTCTCCATAAAAATTTTAAGATTTTTTGTTCCAGTTCTGTAAAAAATGCCACTGGTAATTTGATAGGGATTGCACTGAATCTGTAGATTGCTTTGGGTAGTGTAGTCATTTTCACAATATTGATTCTTCCAATCCAAGAACATGGTATATCTTTCCATCTGTTGGTATCATCTTTAATTTCTTTCATCAGTGTCTTATAGTTTTCTGCATACAGGTCTTTTGTCTCCCTAGGTAGGTTTTTATCTAGGTATTTTATTCTTTTTGTTGCAGTGGTAAATAGGAGTGTTTCCTTAATTTCTCTTGCAGATTTTTCATCATTAGTGTATAGGAATGCAAGAGGTTTTTGTGCATTAATTTTTTTTTTTTTTTTGCGGTGCACGGGCCTCTCACTGTTGTGGCCTCTCCCGTTGCGGAGCACAGGCTCCAGACGTGCAGGGTCAGCGGCCATGGCTCACGGGCCTAGCCGCTCCGCGGCATGTGGAATCCTCCTGGACCAGGGCACGAACCCGTGTCCCCTGCATCGGCAGGCAGACTCTCAACCACTGTGCCACCAGGGAAGCCCTGTGCATTAATTTTGCAAATTTACCAGATTCATTGATGAGCTCTAGTAGTTTTCTGCTGGCATCTTTAGAATACATCTTTAGTATAGTATCATGTCATCTGCAAACAGTGACAGCTTTACTTCTTCTTTTCCAATTTGTATTCCTTTTATTTCTTTTTCTTCTCGGATTGCCGTGGCTAGGACTTCCAAAACTATGTTGAATAATACTGGTGAGAGTGGACATCCTTGTCTTGTTCCTGATCTTAGAGGAAATGCTTTCAGTTTTTCACCATTGAGAATGATGTTTGCTGTGGGTTTGTCATATATGGCCTTTATTATGTTGAGGTAGGTTCCCTCTATGCCCACTTTCTGGAGAGTTTTTATCATAAATGGGTGTTGAATTTTGTTAAAAGCTTTTTCTGCATCTATTGAGATGATCATATGGTTTTTCTCGTTCAGTTTGTTAATGTGGTGTATCACATTGATTGATTTGCATATATTGAAGAATCCTTGCATCCCTGGGATAAATCCCACTTGATCATGGTGAATGATCCTTTTAATGTGTTGTTGGATTCTGTTTGCTAGTAGTTTGCTGAGGATTTTTGCATCTCTATTCATCAGTGATATTGGTCTGTAATTTTCTTTTTTTGTAGTATATCTGTCTGGTTTTGGTGTCAGGGTGACAGTAACTTCATAGAATGAGTTTGAGAGTGCTCATTCCTCCACAAATTTTTGTAACAGTTTGAGAAGGATGGGTGTTAGCTCTTCTCTAAATGTTTGATAGAATTCACCTGTGAAGCCATCTGGTCCTGGACTTTTGTTTGTTGGAAGATTATTTTTAAAATTTAATCTTATTTATTTTTTTATACAGCAGGTTCTTACTCATCAATTTTATACACATCAGTGTATACATGTCTATCCCAATCCTCCAATTCATCACACCACCATCCCCACCCCACCCCCGCCACTTTCCCCCTGTTGGAAGATTTTTAATCACAGTTTCAATTTCATTACTTGTGATTGGTCTGTTCATATTTTCTATTTCTTCCTGGTTCAGTCTTGGAAGGTTGTACTTCTCTAAGAATTTGTCCATTTCTTCCAGATTGTCCATTTTATTGGCATAGAGTTGCTTGTAGTAGTCTCTTAGGATGCTTTGTATTTCTGTGGTCTATTTCTGTTGTAACTTCTCCTTTTTCATTTCTAATTTTATTGATTTGAGTCCTCTCCCTCTGTTTCTTGATCAGTCTGGCTAATGGTTTATCAATTTTGTTTATATTCTCAAAGAACCAGCTTTTAGTTTTATTGATCTTTGTTATTGTTTCCTTTGTTTCTAATTCATTTTTTCTGCTCTGATCTTTATGATTTCTTTCCTTCTGCTAACTTTGGGTTTCGTTTGTTCTTCTTTCTCTAGTTCCTGTAGGTGTAAGGTTAGATTGTTTATTTGAGATTTTTCTTGTTTCTTGAGGTAGGCTTGTATAGCTATAAACTTCCCTCTTAGAACTGCTTTTGCTGCATCCCATAGGTTTTGGATCATCGTGTTTTCATTGTCATTTGTCTCTAGGTATTTTTTGATTTCCTCTTTGATTTCTTCAGTGTTCTCTTGGTTATTTAGTAATGCATTGTTTAGCCTCCATGTGTTTGTGTTTTTAACTTTTTTTCCCTGTAATTCATTTCTAATCTCATAGTGTTGTGATCAGACAAGATGCCTGATATGATTTCAATTTTCTTAAATTTACTGAGGCTTGATTTGTGACCCAAAATGTGATCTATCCTGGAGAATGTTCCGTGCGCACTTGAGAGGAAAGTGTAATCTGCTGTTTTTGGATGGAATGTCCTATAAATATCAATTAAATCTGTCTGGTCTGTTGTGTCATTTAGTGCTTCTGTTTCCGTATTTATTTTCATTTTGGATGATCTGTCCATTGGTGTAAGTGAGGTGTTAAAGTCCCCCACTATTACTGTGTTACTGTCAGTTTCCTCTTTTATAGCTGTTAGCAGTTGCCTTATGTATTGAGGTGCTCCTATGTTGCGTGAATATATATTTATAATTGTTATATCTTCTTCTTGGATTGATCCCTTGATCATTATGTAGTGTCCTTCCTTGTCTCTTGTAACATTCTTTATTTTAAAGTCTATTTTATCTGATATGAGTATCACTACTCCAGCTTTCTTTTGATTTCCATTTGCATGGAGTATCTTTTTCCATCCCCTCACTTTCCATCTGTATGTGTCCCTAGGTCTGAAGTGGGTCTCTTGTAGACAGCATATATATGGGGTTTGGTTTTGTATCCATTCAGCAAGCCTGTGTCTTTTGGTTGGAGCATTTAATCCATTCATGTTTAAGGTAATTATCGGTATGTGTGTTCCTATGACCATTTTCTTAATTGTTTTGGGTTTGTTTTTGTAGGTCCTTTTCTTCTCTTGTGTTTCCCACTTAGAGAAGTTCTGTAGCATTTGTTGTAGAGCTGGTTTGGTGGTGCTGAATTTTCTGAGCTTTTGCTGGTCTGTAAAGCTTTTGATTTCTCCAGCGAATCTGAATGAGATCCTTGCCCAGTAGCGTAATCTTGGTTTTAGGTTCTTATCTTTCATCACTTTAAGTATATCATGCCACTCCCTTCTGGCTTGTAGAGTTTGTGCTGAGAAATCAGCTGTTAACCTTATGGGAGCTCCCTTGTATGTTATTTTTCGTTTTTCCCTTGCTGCTTTGAATAATTTTTCTTTGTCTTTTTGCCAGTTTGATTAGTATGTGTCTCGGTGTGTTTCTCCTTCGGTTTATCCTGTATGGGAATTGCTGCGCTTCCTGGACTTGGGTGGCTATTTCCTTTCCCATGTTAGGGATGTTTTCGACTATAATCTCTTGAAATATTTTCTCTGGACCTTTCTCTCTGTCTTCTCTTTCTGGGATCCCTATAATGCGAATGTTGTTGCATTTAATGTTGTCCAGAGGTCTCTTAGGCTGTCTTCATTTCTTTTCATTCTTTTTTCTTTTTTCTTTATTCTGCTCCGCAGCAGTGAATTCCACCATTCTGTCTTCCAGGTCACTTATCCTTTCTTCAGCCTCAGTTATTCTGCTATTGATTCCTTCTAGTGTAGTTTTCATTTCAGTTATTGTATTGTTCATCTCTGTTTGTTTGTTCTTTAATTCTTCTAGGTCTTTGTTAAACATTTCTTGTGTCTTCTCGGTCTTTGCCTCCATTGTTTTTCCGAGGTCCTGGATCACCTTCACTATCATTATTCTGAATTCTTTTTCTGGAAGGTTTCCTATCTCCACTTCATTTAGTTGTTTTTCTGGGGTTTTATCTTGTTCCTTCATCTGGTACATTGCCCTCTGCCTTTTCCTCTTGTCTGTCTTTCGGTGAATGTGGTTTTTGTTCTACAGGCTGCAGGATTGTAGTTCTTCTTGCTTCTGCTGTCTGCCCTCTGGTGGATGAGGCTGTCTAAGAGACTTGTGGACACAGAATCTTTGGACTACATGTATCCTTTGCTGCCTGTGAAGCTAGGAGTTTAGGTGTGGTCTCCGGTCTCTCCTGGTAGAACAAAGGTTTATACTGTGGAGAAAGGACATATATCAGTCTCTGGGATAGCGGTGGTTATAGTGGAGTGCAGGATTGAGATGTGGGTTAAGAACAAAGGGATTAAATGAGAATCCATGTAGCGTAGTATGAGATACTTCAACTCCTTTCTCATGCTCAGATTCTAGAATGTCAGCAGACAGAGATATCTGCTCTGTTCTTTCCTTCTATCTACCCCACCCTCATAGTAGAATAAAGACTTGTCTCTGGAGATAGGACATTCAGTCATTGATATTTGGTGGCTTCCATTGAATGCTAATCTCCAGTTCCTATCATTTTTCAAGAAACCTCTGACAGGAAGCTCTACCTTTGCATACAGTACCATATTCACCCTTAAAAATGAAAACCAAAGTTGTCAGGTAGATGGGGAAAGCCTCCAAAATGAAAAAGGATGACTAAAACAAAAAGTAAAAAAGGAAGCTAGAGGAAACTGCCATTGCAGGTAGGAGAAAAACCCCCAACATTCCAGAATTATAATCCCCAAAGAAATGAGAGAAAATGCTGCTTCCAAGAAAGAAAGACAAGAATGCTACTATAATAGAATATTCAGGAAAAAAGTTTTGAAAAAAGTAATAGGAATATAAATTTCAGTATTACAGTTGGAGAAAAATATTTAGGAGATCTGCTGGAAAGTAGAATAAGTCAAAGCAATGGAACACTAGAGAGAAACAGGTAAGAAAATTAGAGAATTAGTACAACAACTGACTAGTAGTATTTCTAGAAAGAAAGTAGAGAAAATGGATGTTAGATATTGCTAAAGAAATAACATGAGAAAATTTCCAAAAGCTGAAGGTTGTAGACTGAAGAGTCTCACAAAGTGTTTAGCACTATGTAAAAATAACACACTCAGAAAGGTATTTCTGTGTGAAATTTCAAAGCCACAGAAGTAAAGAGAAGATCTTAAAACCTGAGAGAGAGAAAAAGGGAGAGAGAGAAGAAAGGAGAGGAGGTGAGGAGAGAGAAAAGGAGGAAAAACAAGTTTCATACCAATGAATGAATGAATGAATGAATGAATGAATGACATGGAATGTCTCAAGAGCAGCACTGGGTGTAAGAGGATGCTGGGTGCTAAAAATTCCAAGGAAATTATTTCCAAACAAGAATTCTATAGTCATTTAAACTGTTAATGATTGGTGATGTACAAAAGCATGTTTAAAAATATAAGAATTAAAAGAAACGTGAACTGGAATGCCATATAGAGGTAGTTAAAAGTTGGTTCATTCCTCACACAGTGTACCAGGATGAGTTCCAAATGAATAACAGCAGTGAAAAATAAAACCGTAGATATACTAGATGAAAACACAGGGGAATTCCTTCATATCCTAAAAGCAAACAAGATATGCCTCACTCTCTAGAAGCAATGAAGAAAAAGATTAGTAAATTTGACTATATAAATAAACAAACAAAAAACTCCACCAAGTCATGACAATAAAGACTATAAGCTAAATACAAACATAAACAAAAAAATCAGGAAAAATATTTGCAAATTACAACACAAAGGGTTAATATCCCTAATATATAAAAAGCCTAAAATAGAGAAACAAAAAGTACAAATACTCTATAGAAAAATGGACAAAATTTATAAATGCAGAGTTCACAGGGAGAAAAAAAGGCATAGGACCTTAAAATATTAAAATATATTCAATCTTACTTATTATAATGAGCAATGCACAATAAAATGAGATTGAAATACTACTTCTCACCTTTTAGATGGATAAATTCCAAAGTTTTGATAACATACTATATTTGATAGTGTGCAGGGATAGTTACTGATAATGAGTCACTTTATATTTTTAGACCATACTTTGGGAGATATTTAATTTTTACAGATATAAAATCAGATAATAAATGCAACAAACTATCAAAACTTCAAAGGTCATAAAACATAAATTCCTATATTATATGAAGTAAAAGATACTCTATATTTATCTCTCTAAACCTTTGAGATATAGCTGTTCTAATATTTTGAACTTTCCAACATGATAGAAAGAACAAGGGTTTTAGATTCAGAGACATCTCAGTTCTAATTCACTACTTTAGTGATTATGGGAAACAGGCTATTTAAAAACATTTTGAGTCCCAGTTTATTCACCTGTAAGCTCAGTATAATTAAACCTATACCTGAATGCTATTTTAATTTTTCTGGGAAATCATATATGTAAGTCCCCAGCACACAGTAAGTGTTCAATGAATGTTAGGCATCTTTTCCAACCCTGAACAATCAGAGCCCTAGGTAATAAAATATAAAAGAAATAATGAAAGTTTAGTCTTTATTATAATTTTTAAATTCATAATTAACATCTCCTATATGTGTGAGCTATCTTCTAATTCTTTTGGAAAAGGAGGAATGGCTGCCTTTGAGCCTACAATCTCTCATATTATGGCATGCTCTCTGAAATATTTTTTTCCTAAACAATATAGTATTTTTAAAAGAAGACAAATTATACTCAAATCATTTCAATCAGTGCTAGCTTGTTGGTTAGAGAAATCAGTGCTAGTTTATGTTGGTTAGAGAAATCATCTGATGAAATTATTAAAATAAAAGGAGGCAGATATATTAGTAATTTAGTCATTATTTTGGGGGGTATACTCTCACAATTCCAAGTGTTTGATATCATTGTGAACAACTTAAAAAAAGCAGAACAGATAGGTGGTTAAGTTTTGGGAAACATATGCAATAAATTATGGTGCTATTATTATAATATGTGAATGAAATGATGGATTGTCCAAGTGCTATGTGAATAGGTACTTGCTGTTTGGAATCTAATTTCCAGCAAAGCGACACATGGATTCAGAGTACAGCACCTCAGACGACTTCAACGGCAGTGAGGAGGATGTGCTTTATAAAACTGTACTAGATGACTCAAAATGTGACTTTAATAATGAAAGAGTTATTCATACTAAAGGTGCACATGAAGAATTTGAGAATAATTGTTTCAAGAAATGTGAGAGTTAGAAGAAACATTATTTCTAAAATAACATTTTATTTTATTTAAATCTGAGACTTTAAATATGTATGTATAACTAAATTAAGAAATGTTGTTAAATATTATATGGGATGGTAATGGCAGAGAATTGCTTTTTCATAGTCGTAGTGTAATTTAAATCTTTTTAGGCTGTCCTTCAATGATTACCACTTTCCACGATCTAAGCCATTAAAGTGTTCTCATTCTAGATTTTTTCTGATTCCTCAGACTTTTCTAGAGGTGTAGCAATTTGAAGAGTATTGCATTTCAGAGGGAAATATAGTGGTTCTGTTTTCTGGGTAAATGCTAAATTGGTCTGCTTGTGTTTTATAATACCCTTTTGGATAATACTCATCATTTTGTTGACCTTTGCAGCTACAGCACATTGGGCTGATGTCCTCAGCAGTCTGCAATAAATTCTTGAATCCATTTCTCACACCACAACTGAGAGTTCACAGCCCCTTGTCTGTAGTTAAGGTATGGGTAATTTCTACCTCATTGTGTTGATTTTCATTGTGCTAGCCTACAGTGAAGTTGGCCTACAGCTTCTGTGTCAGTCTGCACAGGACCTAACATGTATTTAATCCAGTTCCTTTGTTTTCTGTGCAAAAGTCTACAAAGTGAGTCCAGAGAGGTCAAACAACTCGTTTAAAGCCACAGATGCTTGGTGAGAGAGTTAGAGCTGTTGCCTTTCCTCCCTCCTCTCAGTCCACTGAGGGTCCCTGACACCGCACTCTTGGGAATTGGACGAACAAAAGGAAATTGCTTGCCTCAGATCCAGGATAGGATTTTCCAAGGAAGCAATGACACTTTGTCTAGGATGGTTCCCAGAAGGGATGGGCAAGTAATAGATTCAACTCACATGGAGGCGCAGCATCTTGAAGCTATTCCTCATCTGCTTAAGGTTTATTCCAGATAAGTTTCTGAAAATAACCTTTGCAAGAATGAAAAGCCAGGGGTTCCAATCCAAAGTTCAGTATGGCAGCCATGTGTACTTGGACATGTTAATGAAACACTTTGAGCGAAGCTTCACTTTTCTCATCTCTAAAATGGCAAACCAGAAATCCTTTCCAACCTGTTGATGAAAACAAGGCACAAGAGGCGATAGAGGTGATCCCCTAGGTGAGCAAGCAGATTCCTGTGAGGTTAGTTCCAGAGCAGGGATATGGGCAGCTCTGTGACTGCTCTTCCATCTCCACACCTGTGCCTCAGGAGGATGGGGTTTGAGTCATTCCATACTGCTGAGTGCGTATCATCTTGCTTTCTGTGGGCAGGAGGCCCTGCAATAGAAGATATAACGCTTTTCTCCTGAGGCATCTTCTCTGGGGCTGGGGAGGCAGAGAATACATTTTGAAGTAGACAGGATTGCTGTGTACTCCATGGTGCTTCTGCTGCAAATGGGTAGATTGATTTCAGCTTGTCATTAGGCATCTGAGAGAAGCACCGTGTGCCCGTGTTCTACAGGGGTAAGCAATAAATAACCTGGGAGAAGATGTGCGATTAGAAATGGCTGCAAACTCCATAGTGGCTGTACCAATACTCAATACTCTGTAATGGCCTATATGGGAAAAGAATCTAAAAAAAAAAAGTGGATCTATGTATATGTATAATTGATTCACTTTGCTGTACACCTGAAACTAACACAGCATTGTAAATCAACTACACTCCAATAAAAATTAAAAAAAAAAAAAAAGAGATGGCTGAAAACTCATGGTAGAGTCAGTTTCCATTCAAGGCACCCTCTCTAAGTAAATCAGAAAAGATTCCATTCATTCACTCACTCACTCACTCATTCATTGATTCAAGCAATTTTTTAAATGTCTACGGTACAGTATTGCAGAAACTTAGTGCCAGGTTGTGGGGATACAAAACAGAGTATGATCCAATCTCTATTTTCAAAGAGCTCCTCTAAGTGACAATGGAGTTAGCTGTAAATAGCATGGGTTCTGGGTTCAAATCCTGATGCAACTTTTACTGGTTGGTGACATTAGGCAGGTTACAAGACCTCTGTCTCCAATTTCCTCATCTGTAAAATGGGGACATCAAGATACTCTACCTTATAGAATGATTATGAGGGTAAAATGAGTTAACATTTGCAAAAATGCTTAGAACAATGCCTGGCATCTAGTAAACGTTACAGAAGTTTGAAGTAAATGAGTAGATAAATATATAATAACTTAGAAGAGAAGACATATAGGCAAATAAGAGAGTCACATGCAGTGATGGGGATTTCAACTCCTTTCACTCTTTTTCCTTCCCCATCCGGCTCCTCAATCTCTCCCCTCACATCAGTTTTCCTTACCATAAGGAGGTGTCTTAACATTATGATTTCTCAAGCTACGCTGTGAGAGGTATCAATATTAGCAAGTTTGAAATTTGTTGTCTCGTTGCTTCTCTATTCTGAAGCCATTATGTTTGCTCTGCTTGATGGTAAGGGATGAAGCATGGGTAAGATGAAGATGGTGTGTGTGTGTGTGTGTGTGTGTGTGTGTGTGTGTGTGTGTGTACGCACAGTGGGAGTGATAGCAAAAGAGTGAGCAAGGGAAAAAGGAATATGAGATCTCCAGGCACCCATGAAGTGGACTGAGGGGTAACCTGAGAGAAGGAGAAAGAAGAACATATTAGCGTTATCTTCTGGGCTCCAAGAGGATCTTGGGGCCACCTTATAACACAAACTTAAGGACTATAATGGGAAGGATACCCCCTGGAGCTGTGTAAGCTGTGGCTCTAGGTATAATGAAAGAATGGTAGGCGGGCTTCTCGCCAGTGATAATCTTAGTTC
Source organism: Stenella coeruleoalba (assembly GCF_951394435.1). Lineage (NCBI taxonomy): Eukaryota > Metazoa > Chordata > Mammalia > Artiodactyla > Delphinidae > Stenella > Stenella coeruleoalba. Next base: position 119,110,615 of record NC_137169.1, on the reverse strand, counting down.
AGATGACTTTACTAGATAGGCGGGTAGGTTATAATTATAATATCATGTGGGATGGGTTATAATAGAGATGTGAGGTGCTATAGGCATACAACAGGGAAAGAACCTAACTTGGTCTCAGTGAATTTAGAAATGCTTCCAAAGCTGGTGACAACTCAGCTCCAAAATCAGGACAAGCTTCCATAAGACACTCAGTATTTATCAAAGGCTTGTCCTTTGCCTGGAATTGCATCAAGCATTGCCAGAGAGGAGAAACTTAGGATCTTGTGGTGGAAACATAATTTCCATAAAGACTCATTCTTCTATAACAAAAATCGTCTGTGATAAAGGGTTAGAGGCAGACATAAGTCATGTGGAAGAGGTGTTAGGTCAGTTCTGTGTGAGTTCAAAAGGCATACCAGGACCAAACTGAGCTAACAGGAAGAAAAATCTGCTTAATGCAGGAAAAACTTTTTCATAGTCAGAAGCTGTTCAAACATGGAATGATCTGTCCATGGTAGGAGCGAGGCCCTCGATATTGTGTTTAATTTGAGTCAGGGGGCTTGTTGGAGATTTTTATTTGTTAGGATAATGCTAACTATGGAAAACAGTTAAATCTCTAATGTTGCTGTCTTAACACAATTTCAGATTATTTCTTGTTCATGTATAAGTGTTCCAGTTGGCAGACAACTTTCTTCCTTAGGGTGATTCAGGGCACCTTCTGTTCTCCAGCTTCATTGTCCTCTGAACTAGGGGAAAAAGGGTGGAGAAAAAATGAGAACTTCTGCTCATGTTATATTGGATGATAATTGATCACACCTAGATACTAGAAAGACTGGGAAATATGGTCCCTGGCTGGAAAGGCACCTCCCAGTTATAAATCTCTACTATGGAAAGGAGAACCCCAATTTTGAACGGCCAGCTGGCCATCGCTGCCATAGGACTGATGCCTCAGCAGAGAGGTTTCACTAGATGACCTTTAAGGTTCCTATGAACTTTGAATTCTATGGTTCTAATGGGTCCTGATTCTTTCTATAATTACTTTCGTGTTTTGGGGCAAGTCACTTATCCTCTTTGATCTTAGTTGATTCATCAGTAAAATGAGATTAACAATTGCATTTCAGTTAACAATGACTCAGGGTCATTGTGGGATTCAGATGAAATAATGTGCGTGAAAGTGTTTGCTAAATTTGAAAGTGCTCTAAAGCTATGAGACATTATTCTTAGACAGTTGATTCAAACTTAGCTTTGACTTAGGCCTGTAGTTGAGCTTAGATATTTCTTCCATGTGTCTGTGAGAGATTATTATAATGTTCTGGTAAGGAAAATTTTGAATGACTTGTATTTCCATAGTTTTGCTTTTCATTTTTGAATGACCTTAAAGTATTTTTCTAACTCAAGAAAAAAGGACAATACAAACTATACCAAATAGAATCTCTTTGCCTGTTATACAATTACATCCATCTCTTCAATATCACAGGGTACAGAAATATAGATCACCTATTCATTTTGGACAGTTTGAAGTTCAAATAAGAGCATAAATAGGTATCAAAACATTTATGAAGTTTAATGATACACAGGTAAAAGATATAAATATTGTTACTACTATATTAGAACTTAATTAAATAGAATGTAGGGTAATGAATAGTCCAGTTAATTGAATATTCTATTAACTGAGATACCCCACATGCAACGTTCTGAATCTTCAAATCAGAAACCTGAAAAAGAAACAGAGAAATTACCCACTCTATTTTCTCAGTTAACAGACCAGGAAACTGAGGCCTACAGTGGTGGCCAAAGATTACAGAGCTGGCTTTCAGGGGCGGTGGACTAAACAGAATAATAGAAGAGGTGCATTTTGTCTAGGACCCCTAAAATTTATATAGCTCTTCTCAAGATATCATAGTATTTATTTGTCAACATTTTTGAAAATTTTATTGTTTAGAGTAGCTATAGAGATGAAAGGAACAGATTGGGCAGAGTATACATGCTCTGAACACACTCTAGAAGTTTCCTTTTTTGACAACTCTTTAAAAAAATTTTATTGAAGTATAGTTGATTTACAATATTGTGTTAATTTCTGCTGTACAGCAAAGCGATCCAGTTATACATAAATATTCTTCTTCCTATTCTTTTCGATTTTGGTTTATCACAGGGTATTGAATGCAGTTCCCTGTGCTGTACAGTAGGATCTTGTTGTCTGTCCATCCTATATATACTAGTTGTCACCTGCTAATCCCAAACTCCCAATTTATCCGTCTCCCACCCCCACTCCCCCTTGGCAAGTCTTTGATACAAAGTTGGTTTCTATGATTTGATGGTTTTTACTCTCATTTCTGGTTTACTAGGGATTTGGGCAAGATGAGTGCTGGTTAGCTGAAATGTTAATTGTATTCTTAGTAGTTGTGATGTTTTTAAGCAGACTGTCCCACTGTAAAAGTGTGGATCAGCTTGTCGCAGAATAAAGGGACCGGAAATAAGTAAGCACTGTGATGATAAGCACCATAAAAGAGAGAGATAAGCAGATGGTGATAGATGGGGAGACAGGAAGAATTAGAATTTGTCTGGGACTCTAGTGTTCTCACCCTGCCCCTTACGTTCTATATTTAACATCAGATGGCAGAACAAGGTTGCTGAGAGTAAGAAGCTGGAGCCCCGCCAATCCACTGGCATCCAAGCCACGCACTTTGCAACTCCACTTCTCTAGGCTGTTCATGTGAGGAGGATGGATGACAACAGGATTCTGAAGAAATTACTTTGCCCTGAGCTGAGAGGACAGCCATTAGCAAGCCTTCTCCTGTATGTCAGGGGAAGCTCTCCAAGGGTATATAAATGTATATAGAGGTAGTGGAGCACAGGCACCAGTTGCCACAATAGCTGTGGATAAAAAATACTGATCGGAGTGGAAGTCATTACAGTGTTGGGTTAGAGGGTTCTGGGGGGCTATAGTTTTGTGTGTGTGTGTGTGTGTGTGTGTGTGTGTGTGTGTGTGTGTGCATGCATGGATCTGTGTGAGTGTAGGCACCTAATATTATAAGCAGATATCACTTTTGTTCCTAGTGTTGTGCACAAGTGTCTTGATTCTATTCCCTTTTTTTTTTTTTTTTGGCCGTACGCGGGCCTCTCACTGCTACGGCCTCTCCCGTTGCAGAGCACAGGCTCCAGACGCGAAGGCTCAGAGGCCATGGCTCACGGGCCCAGCCGCTCCGTGGCATGTGGGATCTTCCCGGACTGGGGCATGAACCCGTGTGCCCTGCATCGGCAGGCAGACTCTCAACCACTGCACCACCAGGGAAGCCCTGCTTTCTGTTTTTCATAACAGTCACTACTATGAGAAATTATATCGTGTATGTAACAGGTTGTATGAGGAAATGTTTCTGTTGTCTTAGATTTGAGCTTGCAGAGGTGAAATCAAGGGATGTTAATTGCTGATATATTCTAAAAAAGTGCCAGATCTCTGTGTATATCTGTAAGGGGACAAGTTAACAATTGTCCAGCAGCCCTTAGCCATTCATGCATGTCAAGGGCATGTGAGATGATGGATGTGAGGAAGACTAGAGAGGAAGTATCTCTCTAAAGAGAGTTGCCAATGGCTATGCTGGGCATTGAATCCCTCCCTTCAGGGGAAGGAGAATTTCCCCTTTAACATAAGCCAAGTAAATGGTCTACAAGAAAACTGCTCAGCCAATGTGACCTGTGTCCTGGGATCTTGGTGTGGGTAGGAGATTGGTGGACATAGGGACCAGTTCCAGATTCCTGCCTGTAGAGACCCAAGGGTTGGATCCAGAGTGACTGGCTGGAGCCACTCAGAAAGCAGAGCGAGGGCTTCCCTGGTGGCGCAGTGGTTGAGAGTCCGCCTGCCGATGCAGGGGACATGGGTTCATGCCCCGGTCCGGGAAGATCCCACATGCCGTGGAGCGGCTGGGCCTGTGAGCCATGGCCGCTGAGCCTGTGCGTCCGGAGCCTGTGCTCCGCAACGGGAGAGGCCACAACAGTGAGAGGCCCGCGTACCGCAAAAAAAAAGAAAGCAGAGCGAGCAGGAAGGTTCACAGTGAGGGCAAGCCTCCTTTGCTGATGGCAGGACCAAGATAAGCATACTTTTCAGCAGACCAGGTAGACCTGAATCACATATCCAGCTTTTAATCTTACTGAAGAGGACTTTTCCCAAGAGGGTTTCCTGCCAGTGGATGGCACCCAGCAGAAAGGCTGGAAGTGTGGTGTGGACCATCACAGCCCGGGTGTGGGTTAGAAGAGTAAGTGAGTGGGTAGGGTCATAATGGTCATAAGTTTGGAGGTCACCTGATTGCGAGGAAATTCTTCTAAAGATCTCCAGAGAGATGAGATCATCAAAGGAACTACAAAGAGTCCCATAAGAGAAAGAGCCAGGCTAGATCTGAAGTGGGTCTCTTGTAAACAGCATATATTATATGTTTCTTATTTTTATATCCATTCAACCAGTCTATGTCTTTTGGTTGGAGCATTTAATCCATTTACATTTAAGGTAATTATCAATATGTATGTTCTTATTGCCATTTTATTAATTATTTTGGATTTGTTTTTGTAGGTCTTTTTTCTTCCTTTCATCTTTTGTTCTCTTCTCTTGTGATTTGATGACTTTCTTTAGTATTGTGTTTAGATTCCTTTTTCTTTTTTTTGTGTATATCTGTCATAGATTTTTGGTTTGTGGTTTCCATGAAATTTTGATATAGCAGTCTATATATATACATGATTGTTTTAGGTTGCTGATCTCTTAGTTTTAAATGCATTGCAAATATCCTGCATTCTCTTCCTCTCAGGATTACTGGTTTAGATATCATATTTGTGTATGGATAGTTTCCTACCTTTACTGTGTGTTTGCCTTTACCAGTGAGCTTTCCCATTTCGTAATTTTCTTGTTTCTAGTTGTGGCCTTTTCTTTTCCACCTAGAGAAGTTCCTTTAGCTTCGTTGTAAAGCTGGTTTGGTGGTGCTGGTTTGGTGGCTACAGTACCATTGAAATAAGACCTATCTTGCTCCTTAACTGTGTCCCCACTTTTCCCTCCTCATTATCCACCAACCCTGAAGGAATAGGAGGTAACAAAATGAGGAGTGAAGAGAACTAAAGAAACAGAGAGGAAACTCACTAAGTACCCCACCCCTTTCCTGCTGCCCAATTCTTAGCCCAAGATGGAGGATACACTAAAAACCTAAAAATTGATGGGAGTGATATTTTGATATTAAGTTGGATTGGACTTTAAAATTTTTGAAAATGAGACTCATTCAATAATGTGTGGAAATGAAGAGAAAATGTATGCTGGGTGCCCTAGATATCATTCAGTGGTCAGAAATAAAGCTTCAGCATAGCAAATGAAAATGAGTTTATGATGATTAAAATGAGCTTATGATGATTTTTGCTTCACACTCCACGGAATCTAGTTTGTTAAGTAAACTTGTTGCACACACACATGTACACATACACACACACACATTTATTTATTATGTACTTCCTGCCTCTTACATCAGAAGGTAAGCTCCATGAGGGCAAGGCCTCTGTCTTCTTTGTTCACTGTTGTATCCCAGTGTTTAGAAGAATGTTGGCACCGTGGAGCTGCTTGATGTTTTTTTCCTTGAAAAATGAATTCTAGAAGGATGGAAATAAACTTTTTTTTTTTCCTGGATATTATAATTCCTTAGGGTAGCACTATTCTGGCTCAGGACTCCCACAGAAAACGTATCCTTGTAGAGTCCTGTGAGTTGGCTGGAGAGGAAGAGTGGGCAGGGGAGTGGAAAGTTCTGGAGCAAAGGCACCTACTAGCTGTGTGTCTGATGGATCACTTAACTGCCATGAGCCTCACTTTCCTTGTCTGTGGAATCAGGATTCCATCATCTACCTGACAAGGTCACGGTGAGGATTATATTCATAATGTACTCAGTTTCTGGTTCACTGTGCCTACTAATTGTTCATCCTCCCCTTCTTGCCTGCAGAAAGAATACTGCCTTGTTTGGCCTTGCTGAGGTTTTCCTGGTAGACAGAACCACTGAACTTCTGAATTCAGAAGGGTGACTATGATTTGCAGCAGGAGCAGTGTTTTCTCTGGGAGTTCTCTGGCCTCGAAGGTGATGGATGGGCACCTCTCAGGCATAGTTCCTTGATCAATAAGCTATAAAGTCTCAAATTATTTTGTTAGATCCATTGATCAAATCCACTGAATTTGTCCCAACTCTTTTATCGTGAAGGCAAGGACTGGTGATGTTCAGTTTCTCTCTCCTTGCTATATTCTTTCTTCATCTGGCTTTGGGGTGATGTGCAGCAGTGTGGAAAAGACCAGAAGTGGAGAATGAAAGTTACCATCCCCAACATTGTGGAAAAGACCAGAAGTGGAGAATGAAAGTTACCATCCCCAACAATGAAAGTTACCATCCCCAACATCTTCATCTGGCTTTGGGGTGATTTGCAGCAGTGTGGAAAAGACCAGAAGTGGAGAATGAAAGTTACCATCCCCAACATTGAAGGAAGAAGGCTTATTTTGGTTGTCTGCTTCAGAATTAAGCAGTGTGGTTTCTCTCTTTGGTCTTTTAAGAGGTTCCTCAGTATACAGTACTCCCCCATTATCCCCAGGGGGTATGTTCCAAGATCCCTCAGACCCTCATGGATGCCTGAAACCGCAGGTGGTACCTAACCCTATATATACTATGTTTTTTCCTATACATACATACCTTTGATAAAGTTTAATTTATAAATTAGGCACAGTAAGATATTCTAGTAATAAAATAGAACTAATAATAAAATAGAACAATTATAACAATAAGTTATGTGAATGTGATCGTTCTCTCAAGATATCTTACTGTGCAAATTTAATGCCTTTTACATCTTAACTAAGCACTTAACACACATTGTGGCTGTAATTTTTGGAGTTTGAGGTGTGACAGCAAAACTAGCACAAATTTCTTTTTCTTTCTTCACAATTTTACAGATAGATTTGTTCTTACCTTAGATCTTAGCAATTCCAGCACATGATTTTTTTCCTTTCCTTATTACATTGAGAACTTTCATCTTTTCACTTAAAGGAAGTTCTTTGTGCTTCTCTTGGGCATATCCAAATTGCCAACATCACTACTCCTGGGTTTTGGGGCCATTATTAAGAAAATAAGAGTTACATGAACACAAGCACTGCGATCTTGCAACAGTCGATCTGATAACTGAAAGGGCTACTGAGTGGTTAATGAGCAGGATATGTTGGACAAAGGAATGAGGCACATCCTGGGCAGGACAGAGCTGGACAGCGCAAGCCTTCATCATGCTACTCGGAACTTGCACAGTTTAAAACTTACGAATTGTTTATTTCCGTTTCCATTTAATATTATTGGAATGTGGATGACCTGGGGTAACCATGGAAAGTGAAACCATGGATAACGGGGGACTACTGTACTGGCTACGGTGCACCTTTGCCTTTTTTGTATTCATTCATTCATCTGTCCAGTCATTCAATAAATATCTAGTATGTGTTAAGTACCCTGGGTGGGTTATATTTGCAAGGCTGTTTGTTTTTTCTATAAGGGCCAACTGGGTTTAGGTTCTCAGGAAACTGTGAGATTTTCTAGGTACATGGCATTTCCTCAATTTTTATTGTTGGATGAGTGAATTGAATTGCTTCCAGGAGTAATTTGTTAGGCAGAGCTTTTATTCACTCATTTAACAAACTTTTACAAATTACTTTCTAGTGCAAATAATAATACCTAGCTTTTAGGGTTGTCTTGATGATAAAAGAATATATAGATTCTCTAGCACATTTTCAGGTACAAAATAAATTCTTAATAACTGGTAGATATTATTATCACCATTGTCTCCTGATAGATTTGAATTATGGCGAGTGAATGTCACTTACTATTTATTTGGTTGGTTTATTTTAGAAAATCCTCTTGCTGAGAATCTCTGGCTCCTACACAATAAATAAAATGGCTCAATTAAATATATTCTTAGGATCTTATTCGACGACTCCTTTTTACCCTGTCCTCCTAACACATACACAGTTATTTAGTTCAAGAAGAATAGCACCATCATAGAATTACCCAGCCCTCTGTTATCCTAGAAAGAAAAGGTATAATCAAGTCTTATCTTAGTGAGTAAAATACACTCATCCTTGGAAATAGAGACATTTAGCTCCCTGTGTAAGGCAAGCTGCCTCAGGTAGGTAAACATCTCTTTTTTCCAATGAGAATCTTATTCACTCTCTTTAGAAGTGAATCTAATATTCAGTAATTAGTTTGTGTTGTTTATAGAGTAGTTTTCCACAGAAGATTTCCAAAAAAGAACTAAAATTGCACTTACTTTTAAATATTTCATGTTAAAAGGGGAAAACCTGAACTTTATTTTATTTATATTTTCTTCTCGCCCACTGCATCTTGGTCCTCCTCTGCTCATTTTATTATTTCAACTACCAAATGATTTTCAGACACCCTTTACCTATGTAGTACTGTGCTTGCTTTGTCTTCTCCGGGCTTTTTTGTTCATGATCCTCCTTTTATTTGAATATATTCCCTACCTTTCCACTTGAGATGTCTTCCACGAACTCTATTCCAGTTTAAGGGTCTTTCCTATGAGCTTCCATATTCCCCAGTGCTTACTTTTATTTTGTTTTTTTTTCCCTGGGTCTCATTAACTTTTCTTTTCTTAAAAATTGAAATATATATAGTTGATGTACAATATTATATAAATTACAGGTGTACAATATAGTGATTCACAATTTTTAAAGGTCATACTCCATTTATAGTTATTATAAAGTATTGGCTGTATTCCCTGTGTTGTACAATATATCTCTGTAGCTTATTTTATATATAATAGTTTGCACCTCTTCATCCCCTACCACTACATTGTTTCTTCCCCCAGTGCTTACTTTTATTACTACACTAATCACTTTACATGGGAAGTACAGAAATACCAGTGTGCTTCCCCACTAAGCTATGTTACTTGAGGTTGGGGACACTGGTTTGTAATCCTGGTGTCCCGTACAGTTAGTTTCTCAGATAGTAGTTGCTCATCGAATATCTATCAAATGAAAGCATGCTTGAATAAATGAATGACTGGTTGCTGGTGTGCAGCACAAAGGAAAACAAAACATGAGATAATTATATGGTGCTTGCGGAAAGGAGACACTTGTGGAAAGAAGATAAACAGTCATAAGAATGTTAGGAATATTTTACTCCAAGACAGGGTGTATTTTGAATGTAAATTAGTTGTAAATAAACTGAGTGCTCTTATTTCATAGAAGAGAGAGTCTGTGTGAGTTGAGATGGTAACTGGTTTCATAGAGAAAGTGGCATTTAAGATGAGTCTTAAAGGATGCATCAGAGTTAAATATAATCACAGAAATCCAATAATTGGCACTGAAAGTAATGAATTACGTAAATTTGAGTTGTCCACTTTTAATTTCACTAGAATTCTTTCTATCCCCAGCTGAAAAAAAATCAGGGTATTGTTAATGAATACACAATGGCTATGAATAAAGCACTTTGAATAACATTCAAGCTGTGTCAAATACTTTTATATTCAGTGGGTTCTGTTAGAGATACCATCAATATTTTTTTTTTTTTTTTTTTTTTACCATTTAACTTGTTTTAATGTTTCTTCACAAATGGTGAAAAATACTAAAGTACAGACAGGAATAATCATAATGTTGTGGCCAACATTATAAATATGGAATTATAAATTTAAAACATTTTCTGGTTTAAAAAATAAATCTGGTAGTCAATGCAGCTCTGCGGGGTCTCTGCGTCTAGTAGGGCCGGTCTCTGCGTTCCTGACGGTGCTCGCCTTTATCCATTTTTCCAGGTCCTCCACGTCTGCCTCTTCTTCCTCCCATCTGTTCCATCAAAGGTCCAGGGGGTCCCCCAGGGCCACCTCGTCTTCCTCCACCAAAGCCACCACGGTCCATGCCCCGGGTGCCACGGAAGCCACCTCTGTCTCCACCACGGCCACCTCTGAACATTCCACCAGGACCACCTTGATCCATGAAGCCACCTCTTCCTCCCCGCATGCCACCAGGGCCACCTCTGCCACGGTCACCGCCCGGGGGTGGGAAAGGTGGTGGGAGGAAGCCTTCAGGCTTTGGGGCCTTACACTGGTTGCACTCTGTTCTCCACGCAAAGTTCTGGTTTCCACACACCAGATTGGGGCACTGCCAGTCTCCAGCTCGGTGCTGGACGTTTCCTCCTCCAGACGGGTTTCCTCCTCCAGACGGGTTCCCTCGGGAACCGCGGGGCCCTCTTGGTGGGAAGCCTCCTCTGTCTCCTCCACGGCCTCCCATGCGACCCATGGGTCCTCCAGGACCTCCTGGGCCTCCTGGACCTCCTCGGAGCGGCGGCGGCATCCCTGTACCCTCACGGGGGGGCATTCCTCCCCGCATGCTGTTCATTGGAGGCTTCTTCCGAGCAAGAGAAACTTTAAGTTTGCTCCCTTGAAAATCTTTCCCATCAGACCACTCGACGGCAGTTTTGGCAGTTGGCGGGTCTTCATAGCATACAGTAGCATCGCCTTCGGGCTTTCCTGTTTCCTTGTCCAAATAGATATGGATCATGGGTTGTCCAGTCCTCTTGTTTATCTTGACAACTCCACACTGCTTAAAGAAGTCTGTCAGATCATCTAGAGTCACACTGTCACTTAATCCTTGCACATAAATTGCACTGTTGTCACAGTCTTCATCTGGATCTACAGGTGGGCCTAAATCAAGATCTGGTCCTTCGTCCATGGGTCCACCAGGCTTATTGAAGCCACCTCGCTCTCCAGCGCTGCCCATTCCACCGCGTCCTCCTCCCTGCCCACCTCTGCTCATGCCTCCACGATCAAATCCCCCTCTTCCCCTGCCCCGGTTATCAGGGCCACTCATGCTCCGGTTCTCCCCTGGTCCGGAAAATCCTCCAGACTCCTGCCCATAAACACCCATGCTACTGGGGTGGTCCTGTCGGAATGAACTGTGCTGCCCGTAGCTGCTGCTCTGTTGGCTATATTGACTTGGAGCCTGGCTGTAGGATCCAGTTTGGAGGGGGGTAACTAGTGGGCGGCTGCTGCCCATAGCTGCTTTGTTGACCATAGCTACTCTGTTGTCCATAGCTGCTCGGCTGCCCATAGGTGTTCTGCTGGGAGTAACTGCTCTGATCATAACTAGTCGGCTGTGTAGAAGAATAGCTGGTAGGAGGATAGGATGTTGGTGCTGTGACTGGCTGCATGGTGTAGCTCCCAGGTACCTGGGGATAACTGTAGTTACTCTGTCCATATCCTAGGCTGGGCTGGTTGTAACCCCCTGTGCTAGATTGAGGTTGACTAGTCTCAGCGGGTTTGTTACCATCCTGCGATCTTGCAGGCGCGGTGGCTGCTGGCTGCTGCCCATAGGCTGGATAAGCAGGCTGAGTGCCGTATGCAGACTGAGCTGCATAGGAGGCCTGGGTGGTAGTGACTGTAGCAGTGGTGGTATCGTAAGCACCAGTGCCGTACCCCTGGACAGGCTGACTGTATGCCTGGGGGGCAGTTGGAGTAGAATATCCAGTGGGAGGCTGTCCATAAGAAGTTGCATAGGCGGTCTGCCCATAGGTTGCAGTGGTCTGAGCCTGGGTATAGCTGACATCAGTGGGCTGTCCACAGGTTCCGTAACTTTGTTGCCCATATGCCTGGGTGGTCTGTGCATATCCTTGAGTGGGCTGGGCGGTGTAAACACTGTAGCCCTGCTGGGCTGCAGCTTGGCTGTAGGTACTGTAATCCGTGGACGCCATTTTCTCTCTCCTTCCTTCTCGTTCTCTCAACGTCCGTCTCCCTCTCGCTTTCCTTCTCAGAGATACCATCAATATTAATAAGAAAAGTAATGGTGTCTACAGACGTATAGATTTGGAATTATGTAAAGCTTGTTTGGAAAAAGACCCCCAAAGCCCCATGTTTCATAACTTTTTTTCACACTGTCCAATGTACACAAGGAAGCAAAGCTTTCTGTACATATATATGCTTGGAATTAAACATTTTCACAGAATTTTCAGAAGTTGTATGAAAGGTTGTGATTTTAGAAATTTATAGGGGCAAAGAAGGGTTCAAGGCTACAAACCTATGGTAAGTGAGCAGGGAGTAACTGAGGGAATGAGTTATTAAGGAACAACATCATTATGGGGTCAGAAATTGTAGACCTATCGTTAAATGAGGCATGGGACATGGCCGCTGCCAAAGTTTTAAGTTAATTGCTGGCACCTCTCTTTGTGCATTTGATCAGACACGAGAGGGAGAAATTCCTCTTGCCCTTCATAAACTGTCAACAAGCCAAATGAAATATGTGTCTTGAGAGCAAATGCAAACCTAGTGAGAGAGGAACATGATGCAGTGATTTAGGCACCTGGAAAACATAGCTCTTTCCCCATTATACTTATTTTTTATATTAAAGTAATGTACAGATTGTGTACTTGAAAGGATACATTTGGACTGTCTTCATAAGATTTTCTTCAACTTGACAGTCAAGCAATATATAGCCGTCTCTGAAGTGCCCATATGTGGATTTTCCATTTGTGAATTATCTGTGGCACATTTTCCAACTCTGATGGCCTAACCCTGTTACCCAGCGTATCTTAGAGCTATTCCTCCCTGCTCAGAAAATGAAGAACTCATTTGAATATGAACCCAAGCAAAATGCAAGTCTGCAGGTCAATGCACTGCCAAAACAGAAAACTTTCATGTGGTACATTTTCAAAGCCGTCTAGCAGAATAAATGGATTCCTTTATATTCCTATAGCAATTTTTACCAACTTCTATTATAACATTTATCACATTTTATTACAGTTTTTCATTTGCCTGCCTGATGCCCTAGGCCTATGGTAAAGGGAGGTTTTAAATTTATTTTTCTTCCCTTAGCCTCGAATTCTGTATATGGTATTCAGTAACTTTTTGTCAAATTAATTAATTAATTAGAGTACAAACGAATGAGTAAATAATGTTTTGCATGATTGAAACCAACGTGTGGCTCCTGCTAGGATATAGAGAATTGTCTGTAAATAACTTATATTTCACAGTATTTAGAGCTGCAGAACATTTTAGAGAATATCTGGCACTATATATTTTTAAAATTTATTTTTTTTTCTTTAAGTGAAATAATTTTTTTTTTTTTTTTTTTTTTGGTACATGGGCCTCTCACTGTTGTGGCCTCTCCCGTTGTGGAGCACAAGCTCCGGACGTGCAGGCTCAGCGGCCATGGCTCACAGGCCCAGCCGCTCCGCGGCATGTCGCGGCATGTGGGATCTTCCCAGACCGGGGCATGAACCCGTGTCCCCTGCATCGGCAGGTGGACTCTCAACCACTGCGCCACCAGGGAAGCCCTAAGTGAAATAATTTTAATAAAATATTATTTTGAACTTTTTCAAGTATGAGGCAGAGGGGTATAAAACTGACATAGGCAAGGAAGAGATGAACAGCCCTGCATTCCATCCTCTGGCTACTCCACTGGTCAGACCAGAGCCCTGTCCCCAACACAGAACCTCTTTGCCAGTAACAACTTTGCCAGTACAACTTTATAGCTTTTCAGATGAAGCCAGAGTTTATTGGAGTTCCCCAAGTTTATTCCCCAAGCCAAGACTGGAACTCAACCCCCTGAATAAACAATGCTTTTTCAACTGTACCAAGTTTTTACCTCATTATTATTTCTGTGGTTGTTTCAGATGCTCCACACTCCCACTCCCCTTCAGTGAGTCAAAGGAAAGACAGCAGACTGTAACATCAGTTAGTTTGAACGGGGCAGACCCATGAGACTAAAATGTTGTCATCTGAAGTACTTTCTTGGTTTTGTGTCTAGCATACAGTCACCCTGAGTGGGGGACCCTGTGGCGTGGCTGAGAGCTTATTGGAGAGGATGCTTTGCAAGGGCAGACATGATTTCTTAACCTGAATATGCATTAATTCTCCCATGGGCAAGAGTGGGTCAACCAGCTCTGGTCTATGTGGTCAAGGGGAATTGGTGTAATAAAGATAACAGAGAATCCAAAACTTCAGAGCGGCTTGGCATCCTTTCTTCTCTTCTAAACTTTCATCTGGGTCTTGTAAAGGTAACCAAAGTGACACTCTTATCTTGCCTGATACAGATGCAAACAAATAATTGTAAGAATGATGATGGCAATGATAAGGATAGTCATAATTACAAGTTGAAGTGCATGTTTTAGTGAACAGAGTGTGGAACACTATAGTTCATAGTATCACTAAAGCAATTTTGTGAGGTGAGAGAGCAAGCATATGAGAAAAACAATGAAGCTGAAGATGAATATTAAAAGGACTTATTCAATGTGACACAACAAATGGCAGAAATGAGAATGAAACAAGGTGTGTTTTCCTCTATATAGTACAATACAGTCATGACACCACAGCATTTTAGCTGCAGGAAGCAGCCAGTGGTTTCCAGTAGTCTCTGCAACACTGAGCTTTGTAATCCTTCTTCCCTTCCTCCTTCCATTCCCGTCACCACTTCTTCCTCACTGTCTCAGTAAGGATTCAGTCAGGGAAGCTGAACTGCTACGAGTATAATGAAGCAGAGAATTTGTCATAGGAATTAGTCTTTACACAAATGTGGGAGCCAGTGGGGAAGAAAAGGTCAAATAAAGAGAGCAAGAGATCCGAGAGATGTCGGTAACCAGCACCAGTACAGCTGAACAAATCAAAGCTTGAAGGGAAATCTGAAGCAAGGCACATCTAGGTGCCACAGGAGGACCAAGAAAGGGCCCAGAATAGAAGTCTCTAAAAGCTTGTTGGTCCTCCATGGCTACTGCCTCTATAAATTCAAGGCAAAGTTTCTGGTGAGGCTGGAGTGGTCACAAAGACAAGCTGTCAGAAGGAAGAGCTAGACATGAAATGGGGACGAGAGAGGGAAAATTGGAACTTGTCAGTGCCTCCGCATCTGCCTATCACCACCTCTAACCAATGGAGACCTCTATACGGTAACAGCCGCTTCACTTCCACCTCCCCAAACTCATGAAACTGCACTTTTGGCCAATTACCATCCAGAACCGTACAGAGAAGAGGCTATCGAGATATGTGGTTCCCAGTGTGAACAAATTGCTATGGAACAATCCAGCCTACTCCTGCACCTCTACACTTTATTGGTCACACAATTTTGTACAACTGAAAGATGTGCCTTCTATACAGAGTCAACTACTAAAACCTTAACACTTTTAGAGAGAAATAGGAGAATACCTTTGTGACATTAGCATAGGCAGATATTTCTTAAACAGACCCCAAAAGCCGTAACCATAGAGGGAAAATTTAAAAATTTGAAATCATAAAGATTTTAACTTCTAAAGAGAAAACACTGTACAAATGGGTCAATAAGTACAATACAATATAATACAAATTAAAAAAAAGCAATAGAGAAGCAACAAACTGGCGGAAAATCTTCTCAGTACACATGTCAGTGACCCTTATTCAGACTATAGAGAGAACCCCTGCAAAAAAAAAAGACAACTCAATGAAAAATGAGCAAAAGTTATCGATACTACACAAAGGAAGACATACAAGTGACTAATAAACACACAAAAAGTACTCAACATTTTTAGCCAGTAAGGAAATGTAAACTGAAACCACAGTGAGATACCATTATACACTCACTAAAATGGCTACAAAGACTAACAAAATCAAATGATGGTCAGTATGTGGAACAACTGCAGTTCTAATCCATTGTTGTTGGAATGTAAAATAGTACAACTTTTATGGCAATCAGGTTGAAAGTTTTGCATGAAATTAAACATGTGCCCATGTTGTGACCCAGAAATTTCACTTCTAGACATTTAGCAAAAGACATGAATATGTAAACACAAAAAGACTTTGTATAAGCATGATCGTAGTAGCATAGCTCCAAATTGGAAGCGATCCCAATGTCCATCAATAGGAGAATGGATAAACAAGTTATTATATATTCATCCAGGGGAATACTGCTCAGTAATAAAAAGGTACAGACTACTGATACAAAAACATGGATGAAGTTCACAAATGTTATGAGAATGGAAGGCGCCAGATATAAAGAGTGCATGCTGAATGATTCCCTTTATGTGAAATTCTAGAACAGTTAAAAATAGTCTATGCTGAAAGAGATATGAAGAGTGTTGGCCTCTGGGGGCAGGGGTTTGTGGGGATTGATTAGGAAGAAATAAGAGGAAACTTACTGGGGGTGTTGGAAAGTTCGTATTTGGATAGGCTGCAGAGGGCTTGAGTTTACACATTCATCAAAACTCATTGAACTATAAAACTTATGAACTGTACATTTGAGTATATGTATACTATGCTTCAGTACAAAATGTTTTTTTAAATGATAAAAGAAATCTGTGTTGTATTTGTGTACTTGAACATAATGTGAATACATTTTCTGATCCTGCTACCCTTCACTGTGGTCTACCTCTATGTCAAATTATTTATTTATTTTTTGGTATGTGGGCCTCTCACTGTTGGGGCCTCTCCCATTGTGGAGCACAGGCTCCGGACGTGCAGGCTCAGTGGCCATGGCTCATGGGCCCAGCCGCTCCGCGGCACGTGGGATCCTCCCGGACCAGGGCACGAACCCGTGTCCCCTGCATCGGCAGGCGGACTCTCAACCACCGTGCCACCAGGGAAGCCCTCTATGTCAGATTTTAAAAGCACAGACTTTGGCACCAGAACACATGAGTTTAAAATCCAAATTCACCATTTTTTAGCTGGGTAATTGTAGGGCTGTCATTTATACTCTTTAAGGCTCAGTTTTCTTACCTGTAAAATGGTGATAGTAATATTACCCACCTTGCTGGGTTCTTGTGAGGATTAAATGAGATAATGTATGTGAAGAGCTTATCACAGAGCCCAGAGCTGCACTGTCCAACACTGTAGCTACTAACTACACGTGGCTAAATAAATTGATTTTAATGAGATAAAAGTAAACATTCAATTACTCAGTCACACTAGCCACATTTCAAGTGCTCAATAGCCACACGTGGTTAGTGTCATCTTTATAGATCAGAATATTTCCATTATCAGAGAAAATTCTATTTGTATAGTGCTGTCATAGAGCATAGAAGTGCTAAATAACTATTAGCTATAATTACTATTAAGAGAGAAAAAACTTCCCTTAAAGACTTCACATTTTATTGGAGAAATTAGACAATAAAACATGAAAACAATGTGATTAAATGCTACAACTTTGAGGGATACTATGGTGTGAGGGAGAAGGACCTTCTTTAGGGAAGAGCAGGTAAGCATCATTAGAAGCAACGCTTGAACTGTCATAAGTTGATGGTGGGCTCATCAAGATAAATACCTATAGGAAGTTTGTTACTAGGGCAAATTCTGGGAACACTGAGCATACGCAAGCAGCTGGCTCTCACCCTTTACTGGGAGAGCATCCTTAAAGAGGCCAAGTGGACCGTGATGGGATTGGGGAATGGTAGAGAGAAGAGTAGGAAGACATTCTGAACAGAAAAATCTGCTCATACTCAACAAGAGAAAAACAGAGACTAGTAAGAGGTTCTGTTGCCTATAACAAATAGGCTTTGGGTAAATTGTTGGGGTGGAATGACAGGACCAGAGGATAACGAGGTGGGTAGGGCGTAAATGAAGAAAGGGCATTTTGGGCCATGCCAATGCATGATTTGAAAGATAAATTAATTTAATTATTTAAATATGTAATATATTCATATGGTCCAGCAATCAAAATGTATAAAAGGAAATATAGTAAAAAGTACACACACATAATAGGTAACTACTCCTCTCTGTTCCTTATTTAATCTTCCAAAGTTTATTTTATCACATGTAAACAAATACAAATGTTTGTGTATTTCCCCTTTTTAATATAAGCAGGTTTTGTACTATTCTGCCCCTTGCCTATTTTCACACAAGATGAAGATCTTTCCATATAGGTATATACAAAACTATTCTGATATTTTCTTTTTATCCCTTGCTTTCTTCTTTTTTTAAACAGCAACATAAAATTCTATTATATGGGTATATAATATTTATTTAACAGTCTCCTATTAAACGATATTTATGTTTCTAATCTTTTGCTTTTGCAAAAAAGTGCTCTAACCAGTAACTTTGTACATGAATAATTTTTCCAGTGTGAGTGTGTGCCTATAAGATACATTTTTCTTTTACTTCTTTATTAGAGTATAATTGTTTTACAATGGTGTATTAGTTTCTGCTGTATAACAAAGTGACTCAGCTATATGTATACATATATCCCCATATCCACTCCCTCTTGCATCTCCCTCCCACCCTCCCTATCCCACCCCTCTAGGTGGTCACAAAGCACCGAGCTGATCTCCCTGTGCTATGTGGCTGCTTCCCACTAGCTATCTATTTTACATTTGGTAGTGTATATATACCCATGCCACTCTCTCACTTTGTCCCAGCTTACCCTTCCTCCCCCCCAGCCCCCCATGTCCTCAAGTCCATTCTCTACATCTGTGTCTTTGTTCCTGTCATGCCACTAGATTCATCAGAACCATTTTTTTTTATTTCCATATATATATCCATTAGTACATGGTATTTGTTTTCCTCTTTCTGACTTACCTCACTCTGTGTGACAGATTCTAGGTCCATCCACCTCACTACAAATAGCTCAATTTCATTTCTTTTTATGGCTGAGTAATATTCCATTGTATATATGTGCCACATCTTCTTTATCCACTCATCTGTTGATGGACATTTAGGTTGCTTCCATGTCCCGGCTATTGTAAATAATGCTGCAATGAACATTGAGGTACATGTCTCTCCTTTTTTTTTCATTTTTATTTTCTCAGCTTTTGTTTACCTGAAAATATCTTTATTTTCCCCTCATTTTTATTTTTTTAAACATCTTTATTGGAGTATAATTGCTTTACAATGGTGTGTTAGTTTCTGCTTTATAACAAAGTGAATCAGCTATACATATACATATATCTCCAAATCCTCTCCCTCTTGCATCTCCCTCCCTCCCACCCTCCCTATCTCACCCCTCTAGCTGGTCACAAAGCACCGAGCTGATCTCCCTGTGCTATGTGGCTGCTTCCCACTAGCTATCGGTTTTACAATTGGTAGTGTCTATATGTCCATGCCACTATCTCACTTTGTCCCAGCTTACCCTTCCCCCTCCCAGTGTCCTCAAGTCCATTCTCTAGTAGGTCTGTGTCTTTATTCCTGTCCTGCCCCTAGGTTCTTCATGACCATTTTTTTTTTCTTAGATTCCATATATATGTGTTAGCATATGGTATTTGTTTTTCTCTTTCTGGCTTACTTCACTCTGTATGACAAACTTTAGGTCCATCCACCTCACTACAAATAACTCAATTTCATTGCTTTTTATGGTTGAGTAATATCCGTTGTATAATATGTGCCACATCTTCTTTATCCATTAATCTGTCGATGGACACTTAGGTTGCTTCCATGTCCTGGCTACTGTAAATAGAGCTGCAGTGAACATTGTGGTACATGTCTCTTTTTGAATTATGGTTTTCTCAGGGTATATGCCCAGTAATGGGATTGCTGGGTCATATGGTAGTTCTACTTTTAGTTTTTTAAGGAACCTCCATACTGTTCTCCATAGTGGCTGTACCAATTTACATTCTCACCAACAGTGCAAGAGGGTTTCCTTTTCTCCACACCCTCTCCAGCATTTATTGTTTGTAGATTTTTTATTGATGGCCATTCTGACCAGTGTGAGGTGAAGATACATTTTTTGAAATGAAGTTGCAGGTCTCTGTGTTCATGATTTGGAGGGATATTGCCACATTGCTTTCCAAGGATTTTTCCAGTTTACATTCCCACTGGCACTGTGCAAAAGTGCCAGTTCCTTACAGCTTCCTCAGTAGAAATTGCTATGAAACTTTTTTGTTTGTTTGTTTTGCATTTGTTTTGTCAATGTGACAGGTGAATCCATGTCATTTTAATATACATTTCTCTTACTATGAATGTGTAAGAAACATTTGCTTTTCTTCCTTTCCCGAGAGACATCCGTCCATATCCTTTGCCCATTTTTTATTGTTAAGCATTTTGATTTGAACTTTCTTCTTCTAGCAGTAGTCTTTGAAGAGATGCTGACGTGATCAGATTTGCATTTTAGAAAGTTATCTTTAGCAGAGGCCTTGAGGAGAGTGGGCTGAAGCTAGGAGAGACAGGAGATAAGAACACTAAGAAGAGGAATATAATTCATGTGAAAAGTTCAATGAGACACACTAAGGGCTAGAAACTAGTGCACTTGGAATGGAAAGGAGGGAGCGAATTCCTGAGATAATTGGAAGATGGAGCAAAACAGATTCAATTGGTGGGTTGCTTGGGGTTAAGAGAAGAGCAGGAGTCTAGGAAGTCTCTCAGGCTTCTGATTTGGGGGACTGAGTGGCCAGCACCTGGGACAGACAGTTCCGAAGCAGGAGCAGATTCTACAGGGAAGCTGTAATGTCCCTGCGGAATGTCTGTTTGGTTTAGCACATCCAGAATTTTAGAAGAGAGGTCAAAAGTAGATCTGGAGATGTGAGATATCTATATATACTATATGTGGATATATAGATATGCTTATTAATCTGAGGTCCTTATGATAACCCTGTTAGTGGGGAGAGAGGAGCAGAAGTATCTGTGTTGGAAATTCTTGTAACCGTTTTAACGAGTGGGTAAGATTCAGTTATAATTAGCATATCCTTTGTTTGAATGCAAATGTTGTTTCTAAAACTCCCCATTCTCAACTAGGCTAACACTTCCCTTGTTTCCAGCAGTAATTTGCTGGGCAAATCCTTTCTTCACTATTACCAGCAAAATTCTATTACATATGTTCTATGAAACATGTGCTTCATATGCCAAGCTGACTCTAGTCCAAAGCAGCAGTGTTTGTGACTGAGCAGGACGGCCCTCTCAGTCCCCACTGGGCTCCCAGAACCCTCAGGGTATTTTTTATCTTTCTAACGATCACACTCTCTAGGGGAGACTGGCTGGTTTGAACATATCTGAAGTATATCTATTTAGTTCCTATAATGTCTTATTTGGCTTTGTGTTGCCAGAATACAGCATAGGGCCTGGCACACAGTAGGTGCTCAAGAAGGGGTCACTGAAGGGAGAAAATACTGACAGAGATACTTAACAAGTGTCAGGCATTTGTAGTAAACTGCCTTTCTTTTCATTTCTCTCACCCTGTTTTACGGTTGACAAAACTCAGGTCTATTAAACAAAGCCCTCCCACCTCTGACTCACCAGTGAAACTTCTGACCCCTCCCTACAAAGTAATCAGGTGTAGTTTGCTCTAGATTGAGAGTAGGAGAGAATTGCTAAACTGAGGTTAAGTTGTATCACTACCAAACTGTTTCAACTCTTACTTTACCACAAAGTATAAAGCAACATTAAACACTACTTATCTCTCCCAAACATCATGTCCAAAACACCTTTTCCTAATCACAGATTTAGAAAGAATCATGACAGATTATTTAGGAGCTGGGGTGGGCTGTTGGTGGGGAAGAGGTAGGGAATGCATAATTACTGCATGGTGCTTTTTTCCCCCCCCACTATTTTACTAGCAAGATGCTTGGTCTCCACAAATTACTTCCCCTACATTTACTTTAAACTTCTAGTCAAGGTGGACTTATTAGTCCCCTTATATCTTGAGTTTTTCATTTTGTGCTTGCTTTTTGTTTTGTTTTTATTGTGGGATAACATTCGCATACAGAAATGCATAAATCATGAGTGTCCAGCTGAATGAATTCTCACAGAGTGAATCCCCCCATGTGAGCAGCAACATAGATCAAGAAATGGAACACTACCAGTCCCCCACTACACCAGAAGCTTCTTCCGGTGCCTCATCCCGGTCACTACCCCTTCTGTCTTCCAAAGGTGATCACAACCACCATCGTGATCCTAACACCACGGATGTTGCCTCTTGGTATGTTATATAAATGGAATTGGATATAATATGTTCCCTTTTATGTCTAGTATTTTTGCTCAAAACTATACATGTGAGGTTCATCCATGGTATTGCATTTAGAGTTGGTTCATGAATTTCATTGCTGTATGGTATTATATAAATATACCACAGTATATCCATTCTTCTGATGACAGAAATTTGGGTTGTTTGGAGTTTTCGCCTTTCACGAATTGTGCTTCTGTTTGCATTCTTGACTGTGTTATCGTTTTTGGTCTTCCCTTTTCTTGAACTTCCCTCCCACCCTGCCCCCGAAATACCTTAATTCCTAGCACAGATTTACCTAATTACACTGGCTGTCAATGAGCTTCCCCATCCCCTCAAAGCTTCCACCTTTCTACTTTCTTAAAGTACATCTTATATGTCATAAATGGTTCCTTATATTAAAACCGTTTATATATGTGAATTATTTCTATTAGATTGTAAGCTCCTGAGGGCAGAGAATGTCTCATTCTTCCTGTTATTTCCAAGTGCAGTGTCTTGCTTATAGTAGCAATTCAATAAAGATTCAGCTAGTGAATGAATGGATGAATTAGGAAAATTTCTCCCTGACATGGCGATGTTGAATCAATTTGATTAAATATGCCGCATTTTCATGATGGGCTGATCAGCAATAAGATCTATGGTCAAACTGTTAAGATATAGTTTTTTGGTTTTTTTTTTCCAATTCAACTGTAAGAGTCATATGGTCAATACTTAAAAATATCTAAGAATTATATTTTAAAAATCAGGAATCATGGTACTCTTGGATGAAAAATCTATAAATTATTTCATATGCCACTCTGTAAATCCTTGGCCATATTGTTAAAAAAATATTTCTGTAGTTGGTATTCTTTCAACAAATAATTATTTTGTACTTACTATGTGCCAGGTGTCATGCTAGACCCACAATATGCTCTCTATTTATTTCACATATTAACAGAAAAAGGGTCAGAATATTCTTACTAAAGGGCTATTTTGAATTCTTTATTATGTCCATGATTTAGCTTTGAGTAGCTTCTTTCAGACAAAGAAGCTCAGGACATATTATGCTGCACAGAATTAATTAAGATCAAGAGGCAAAGAGACAGAAAAAGAAGTGGAAATGTTGGTGTTTGGGGGATGTTAATCACTCGCCAGTCTCTGTTTTGGCTTCTAAGCAATTAAGAACAGATGAGAAGCCAAATAGAGGCTGTGATATTGGCTTTTTAATTGCTTAGACTGGATTGGGGAGCACAACAAAACCTTCTGTGTCTCGCTCCCTAATGAGTACCCACCCCAGTCCAGGCAGAGAAATTAGAAATGAGGAGGCCTTCCCCTCAGGTAAGGATCCAGCCACTGAGAACTAATCCCTCAGGGTCAGGAAGCAGAAAAAAGCTCACTTCATTGAAGGCCAGGTTGGTTTTGAGTGATAAAGAGCAAGATAGGGTAGAGCTTGCTTTATAATTTTATTTTTTTGCTCTTGGGCTGTCAGTCTATCCCCAACCTCAGCAGTTTGGTAATAATTCCTCTGATAATCGTGTTGGTGTGTGGGTAGGGAGCAAAGGAAGGATGAGGGTGCTCACTCAAGTATTCCTCCTTTGTGGAGAGTGGAGGAGACACCCCCTCCTCTCTTCGGAAACTTGAGAGGAGACAAAGAGAGGAGACAAGGAAGAGAGATCAGGAGCATTGTTTTTTCTCCTGAAATGTCAAAATCAAGACAGTTGAAAAATGCAGAAGTTCGAGGCAGAACTGTAGAAACTTTTAATGTGCATTTAAGGCCAAATTTTGAAAGATACAGAAGGGAGTTAGTTTGTAGATAAATGGGGAAGAAAAAGAAATGTTAGGAGATCCATATCACCACACTTTTCTGGTGGATCTCTACAGCCAGAAAATGTGAATTGAGAATTGAAGGGTTATGGGAAAAGCCAGAGTTGCAAAGGGCATCTACTCAGCTTTGTGATGAAGAAAAGGGGACATAGGAGGACACTGCACACACTCAGTGGGACAATGGCTGATGTAGTGGGCCTGTCTCAAATTTCAAGCTTAGTTCTGTTTTATTCTTTTTTTTTTTTTAGCAGAGAAAGATGTACCAATCAAGCCTATCTTGACACAAAGAGCTGGCAATGTCTAGTTGGAGCTGTGTCTCTATAAGAAAAATCTTGTGAAAAGAAAATCTGTTGTGTTTTTTCCACTTTTCATTCTTCCAATACTGCATCTTTTATCTTTTAGTAAAAACTTTATCTTCTTTAAATTAAACTCTGTTTGCCTTTTAAATTATTGAAGAGGTTGGATTCTACTTTTAATTTCTTGATTTTAATGACTAGATACCAAAAAATGATCTGAATTATAATTCTAAAATATTTACCAATGCATTGAGAAGTGCAACATAACATGGCATGAAGAAGCCTAGATATTTGGCATAAGTAGCTATCTGGAATGGGATCTCAGTACCAGAACCATTTCTTATCCATACCTTTGAAGGTGTTCACTGAATCTACTGATGCTAAACTAGAGCTGATTGAGGGCCATACCATCCTCTCTCCTGTTGTCTGGCCTTTTATAACCTTCCTTCTAATACCAAATCCTGCAGTGATGTCTCAGTCTTAATTCTGCCTGATTTCACACCTCTGGAATATTTTCATGGAGAATTCAATTTTTATAGGGCCATTTAGCATGAAGAAGGGGGACTTGCAGCTCCTCAATTTAGAAAGACACATCAATAAGGAAAAAGGTAATGTTAGACAGTGGAGTCAAAAACAATTTAGTGCCCAATATTAATGATAAGATAGCAGTTCACAGAGGACCAGGGTAATCCATAACCCTAGGAAATGGATAGACCTATGAGTACGTTTGAATTATCTCTGACAATTGGAGGACTGGCAAAAATTCTCTGTTCTGTACAATGCTCTGATTGAGGTCAGTACAATCTTGATTTTTGAAGAAAATCTCTTGATTTTTCTAAGCAAACATATGTAAAGTAACATCAAAGTATTTATTTTTTAAATCAATGCTGTAAATCAACTATTTATT
Source organism: Stenella coeruleoalba (assembly GCF_951394435.1). NCBI lineage: Eukaryota > Metazoa > Chordata > Mammalia > Artiodactyla > Delphinidae > Stenella > Stenella coeruleoalba. The sequence continues at coordinate 119,085,765 of NC_137169.1, read as the reverse complement.
TAAAATTTTAAAATAAATAGTTGATTTACAGTGTTGTGTTCATTTCTGCTATACAGCAAAGTGACTCAGTTATACATATATATATTCTTTTTCATATTCTTTTCCATTATGGTTTATCACAGGATATTGAATATAGTTCACTGTGCTATACGGTAGGACATTGCAAAGTATTTAGTTCAAATGAAATGAGAAATAAAATGAGATATAGCATTGAAGGCAATTGTCTATGTAAAAAGTAAAATATACTGACATTGGTTAAATTACAAAAAAGTGATGAAATACGAATGTGACTGTGAAGGCGTTTATGGTCGACAGAGTCCCTCACCTAGGTGATCTCACTTGTGGTTTATGACACAGGGCAGGGATTGCTATCAGATTTTTTCCAGTTGAGGTTATAGGTTCAGTGGGATTCAGTGCCTTGCTTAACATCACATGACTTATATGGGGCATAATTATGACCAGAACACAGACTTTGGTTCCCTACCCTAGAGTTCTCTGATACATATGAGGTTGCAGGCTAGGAATCTGCTCCAGCTTCAAGGCTCTGGGCAAGATGCTACTCAGCTCCACCTGGGTGTTGTGTAATTGAGTCATTGATCCTAAATCAGAGATTTTTAGGAAAGGGGATGCAACATGATTTCTTTTTGTCTTTGGTGCAAAAATCTTTTCTCATATCTGACAGCTATGTTTTTTTTTTTTCCTGCTGAAATTTAAAACCAGCTTCTGTTGTTCTCTCCCTTGAAGCACAAAGCCAGTTTTGGTCACATTCTGTTTGGTTTCCTAAATGGTAGTCAATTCTATTTTGAACATTATTCCTAATTCTTGAATCAGGTGGCCCTGCTCCAAGTTTTCTACATGTTTCATCATCACATTGATTTCCTAACAATGACACAAGTAAAATCCCATTGCAACCAATATCAGTATAACAATTTATGCTGTTTAAAAAATATTTATTGACGTGGGATCAGGAGAGTGGACAGTGAATTTGTTCCTTCTTACAGAAAATTATTTAAACACTCTTACCCTCCCCTTCCTCATCTAAGAAATGGAGATAATCATGCATATTCTGTTGGCCTCACTGAGATATGAAAAGCAAGTGAGGTCAAGCATGAACCACTCTGTATATTGTAAGGAGCTATAAAAATGAAAGGTTTCCATCTAATATAATGAAGTTCTTGCATGTCTCGGTGAAAAGGTGTGTTTTGAGAGTCTAGGTTAGATAGCAGCTTTCTAAATTTTTGTTGCTAATGAGAAACAGGAAGGTGGAGGAGAAAGGGCATGAGCTCTGGATCAGTCAGACCAGTGTGACTCTGGCTCTGTCACTTCCTATCTGCATGACCTTGGAGAAATTAGAGTCACTCTGGTCCACATCTCTTCACCTGTAACATCAGGCTAATATGTCTCAGGACTGTTGTGAGGAATAAATGAATATAAATGACACTGAATGAAAGGTAGCACTTGTTATCATCATGTTTTCTAACCCTGGTTTTCCTATAATATTATTGTGCAAGCATTGCTAATGTAGATCAAAACTGATTCTTTACAAAAGAAATTCTGCAAAAAATGCCATTTCTGGGCCTAGGTCTTTAGATCATGGGGTCCGCTCTCTCTCTCCTGCCCAACTTTTTGAACTTACTCCAATTATGTAGAGGAGGACAGTTGCCCTGGAGCAACCGAGTTGAAGGAAACTTTGATCCATGAATGGATACAAGCAATGTAGTAGCCCACCAACTTGGAACACTCACCTCTATGGTTCTGTGAGAAACATGCACTTCTCTCTGCATTTTTGTTGTATGCCTTTGTTAGAGCCTAACTAGAAAAAAGGAAAATTTCTCACCAAGTTTAAATTAGTGTAATAAAGATGCTGTTATCTAGATAAAATTTTTATATGTAGCTAACTCTTGGGAAACGTATTGTGGGCAAGTTGTTAACTCAATATTTTAAAAATGTTTTATTAATTAGTTAATTTTAGCATTCTTTGATGTACATATATATTCATTGTTCTAAAGCTATACTTACGGCTTTTTGAATGTAGAAAAATTGTAGCCCACAAGTGATGGAGCCATAAGGCTGTCTTCACATAACAACATTTCTACCAGCGGAAAGCAGTCATCTTGGTTTTGACAGCTTATGTAGAAGTGACTTGAATCTCTGGATACCTGGATTTCTTATATTATTTCCCATTAAAAATTGACCCATCTGAGTTATGTAGAATAACTTTTTCTATCTTAGCTCTGCTCTGGATAGAAAGTTCAAGTTTTAAGCGATAGGAAAATTGTGAATTTTCTTTGAATTAATACATTCAATTATTCAGCTAATATCTATCAGATTCCTATTATTCACCAGGCACTCTGCTAGGTAATGAGGATAAAAAAGATGAATTTGACATGTTCTCTCTACACTACAGCTTCACCACAGCAAAGGTGTGTCCTGCTAATTCCACCCAAAATATTCTCCAACATTTGGGGAGTTTCTGTATGCCACAGTGCCTTCCACAGAGCGCATGTTTAATCAATATTTGAGAAATAAGTAATGGAGAAACAAATGGAGGAAGAGCAGAGGGTACAGAAGGCTTACTGTGATCGACACTAGACATGAAAATGCCTGTCTATTAGCTCATTTAATTTACATATCAATTCCATGAAACAGATCCTAATATCCACATTTTACATGTGAAAAAACTGAGGTCAGAAAGGATGACTTCCAAATTACACAGCTAATGAGTGATGGAGTTAATATTTGAACCTAGACCTAACACCAAAACAGAACTACTGGCCCCTTCTCCCCACCAGCATGGCCTTGCTAAAGTCCAGGAATGAATAGCGGAAGTTCCCTTTCCCTTTAAAGTCAAAACAAGGCTGTTCTCCTTTCTTTGGATCACTGTTCTGTAACTTATTTTCTTAGACTGCAACAGATTCATTTCCTATAGGGCACCTATGTTTCTCACTATGCTTAGTAATCAAAGAAGCACTGTTTTGAAAATAACAGGGCACTGTCTGTTAGCAGTCTTTTCCTGTGATCCTGTTAGCTCTCCTCTCCTCCATTTCCCAGTGCTGCTTTTCTTTTTTCTTTTTTTTTAGAGGCTATATTATACATGACCAGATGTATAAGCAGAGGACACCTATAACAAGCTGCCTTAGAGTATGGCTTAGAATTCAGATTCTTCCTTAGTAAGTCGAGGTCATTTTGCACCTTCCCCCTCCTTATTTCAGCCATTTTTGCCGAGTGTTCTCAGCTATAACCGGCCAAAGACCCCTATACATATGCATATTTAAAAAAAAATAATGGTTTTATTGACATGTAATTCCATACCATAAAATTCATCCTTTTAAATTGTATAATTCAGTGATTTTTAGTATATTCGCAGAGTTGTGAAACCATCACTACTATTGCATTTCAGAACATTTTCATCAATCCCAAAAGAAACCTTGTCCATTAGCAGTCACACACCATCCTTTCCTTGTCCACCTCCGTTCTCGTCTCACCCACCTCCCAGCCCCCAGACCACCAGTATGTAATCTATTTTCTATCACTACATGTATGATATGATATGTGGTCTTTGGTGCTTTGGTGACGGGTTTCTTCAACTTAGCATAATGTTTCATCCATGTTGTACCATGACTCAGCACTTCATTCCTTTAAATGGCCAAATAATATTTCATTTTGTGGATATACCACATTTTGTTTATCCACTCTTCCACTGATGGATATTTGAATTGTTTTCATTTTTTGGTTATTATGCATAATGCTGCTATAATATTTGTATACAAGTTTTTAGTGGACATATGTTTCCCTTGGGCATATATCTAATATATAGGTATTACATATTATCTATGTATCAGGACTATACTTGCTAGATCATATGGTAACTCCTATATTTAAACTTTTCAGGAAGAGCCCAACTGTTTTCCAAAGTGGCTGCACCATTAATCATCCTACCAGCTATGTATGAAGGTTCCTAAAAATTTCTGTAGGTTCTGGGAGACACGTGTTATTGTCTATGTTTGTTTAGTCAAACTAGGGGCTGTGAAGTGGATCTCACTGTGGGTTTGATTTGCATTTCTCTAGTGATTAATGGTGGTAAACATTTTATGTTTTTATTGGCCATTTGTTTATTTCTGGAGAAATGTTTGTTTAAGTCCTGTACTCAATCTTTTCTCTTAATTATATCCTTTGACATACAAATTTCAATTTAATGTAATTTTGAAGTAGTTGAGTTTTGCATCATTTACTATTTTGTTTCTCTTTATCCTCTCTTTTTATTTCTCTTTTACTTATTTCCTGCTTTGTTTAAACTAATTGTAAATTTATGTGATATTTTATTTCTTTTATTGACTTATTAACTAAACTTGTTTTAGTTTTTGCTCTATTATTTACAATCTCATCTTTAGCTTATCATACTCTAATTTCAAATATATTATACCAGGTAACATATAATGTAAAAACTTTGCAGTATTGCCTTATTCCCCCACTAATTTTTGTTATTATTTTCACACTTCTTACTTTTGAATGTGTCATAAACTCCAAAATATATTTGTTTTAAATAATCAATTATTATTTGAAAAAAATTGAACACTTTTCAGTGTTTTGTATTTACCCACACACCTACCGTTTCTGGCATTCTTCATTTCCTTTTGAGTAGATAAGAGTTTCTATCTGGTATCATTTTCTTTTGGAACTTTAACATTCTTCTTTTTAAAATTAATTTTTATTGGAGTATAGTTGCTTTACTATGTTGTGTTAATTCCTGCTGTACAGCAAAGTGAATCAGTTATACATGCGCATATATCCACTCTTTTTAGATTTCCTTCCCATTTAGGTCACCACAGAGCACTGAGCAGAGTTCCCTGTGCTATATAGTAGGATCTCAGTTACCTGTTTTATACATAGTAGTGTATATATGTCAACCCCAATCTCCCCATTCGCTCCACCCCCCCAACTCCCCTTGGTAACCATACGTTTGTTCTCTACATCTGTGACTCTATTTCTGCTTTGCAAATAAGTTCATCTGTACCATTTTCTAGGTTCCACATATAAGCAATATTATATGATATTTGTTTTTCTTTTTCTGACTTACTTCACTCTGTATGACAATCTCTAGGTCCATCAACGTCTCTGCAAATGCACTATTTCAGAACTTTGTTTAACATTCTTTCTTAACATTTTTGTATTGCTGATCTGAAGTGAGGAATTCTTTCAGATTTGTTTGAAAAGATCTTTACTTTCATCTTTAAAAACATTTGTATTGGAGTATAGTTGATTTACAATGTTGTGTTAGTTTCAGGTGTTATACGTATACATATATCAACTCTTTTTTAGATTCTTTTCCCATATAGGCCATTACAGAGTACTGAGTAGAATCCCCTGTGCTACACAGCAGGTTCTTATTAGTTATCTATTTTATATATAGTAGTATGTATACATCAATCCCAATCTCCCAGTTTATCCCTCCCTCCCTACCCCTGGTAACCATACATTTGTTTTCTACATGTGTAACTCTATTTCTGTTTTGTAGATAAGTTCGTTTTGTTTGTACCCATTTTTTAGATTCCACATGTAAGCAATATCATATGATATTTGTCTTTCTCTGTCTGACTTACTTCACTCAGTATGACAATCTCTAGGTCCACCCATGTTGCTGCAAATAGCACTATTTCATTCTTTTTTTATGGCTCAGTAATATTCCATTGTATATGTGTAGCACATTTTCTTTATCCATTCCTCTGTTGATGAACATTTAGGTTGCTTCCATGTCCTGGCTATTGTAAATGGTGTTGCAGTGAACATTGGTGTGCATGTATCTTTTAGAATTATGGTTTTCTCCAGGTATATGCCCAGGAGTGGGATTGCGGGATCATATGGTAGCTCTATTTTTAGTTTTTTCAGGAACCTCCATGCTGTTCTCCACAGAGGCTGTACCAATTTACATTCCCACCAACAGTATAGGAGGGTTCTCTTTTCTCCACACCCTCTCCAGCATTTATTATTTGTAGATTTTTTGATGATGGCCATTCTGACTGGTGTGAGGTGATACCTCACTGTAGTTTTGATTTGCATTTCTCTAAAAATTAGTGATGTTTAGCATCTTTTCATGTTCTTTTTAGCCATCTGTATGTCTTCTTTGGAGAAATGTCCATTTAGCTCTTCCACCAATTTTTTGATTATGCTGTTTTTTTTTGATACTGAGCTCCATTAGTTGTGTGTATATATTAGAGATTAATCCCTTGTTGGTTGCTTTGTTTGCAAATATTTTCTGAGGGTTGTCCTTTCATTTTGTTTATGGTTCCCTTTTCTGTGCAAAATACTTTCATTTTTGAAGGGTATTTTCCAAGGTATAGAATTTTAGGTTGACCGGCCTTTTTTTGTATTTTAGTACTTTAAAGATGTCATCCTATTGTCTTCCTGTTTGTATTTTTATTCTAATTGGAAGTTAGTAGTAGTTCTTACTTTTGTTATCCTGTTCATATGTGTCTTTTTTTCCCAGGTGCTTTAAGTATTTTCTCTTCATCACTGTTTTTCAGTGATTTGGTTGTGGTATGTCTTGATGTTATTTTATTTGTATTTATTTTACTTGGTGTTTATTCAGCTTCATGTATCTGTGGGTATGTTATTTATCTTACTTTTGAAAAATTTTGGCTATTATTTCTTCAAATATTTTTTCCTGGGCCCCTCTCCTTCTGAGATTCCAATTACATGTGTAATAGATGCTTCATTACGTTCTACTAGTCAAATGGGTGCTCTTCATCCTTGTGCAGTCTTTTGTGTTTCTCTGCTTTAATTTGGATAGTTTCTATAGCTATGCTTCAGTTTCACTGATCATTCTACAATGTTTAATTTGGTATTAGGCCCATACTGGGATTTTCATATGTCAGATATTATGTTTTTCAGTTCTACAATTCCATTTGATTTTGTAGTAGTTTTCATTTCTTTCCTTATTATGTTTATGCTTCCCCACAAATCCTTGAGAATATTTATAGTAGGTGTTTTAAAATCCATGTCTGTCATTAGTGTGTCTGTTCCTATTGTCTATTTTTCCTTTTGATTATAATTTACATTTTCTGCTGCTTTTGTATGCCTGTATATTTTTTGGGGTGGATTCTGGTTATTGTTATGTTATAATTTTTAGTGTTGGTATTTTGATGTTTAATTTAAAGTGCACTGATTTTATGTTGCCAGATAGTGAAGCTACTTGCAGTTCAGACTTATCTTTCTGAGGCTTTTTTTTTCTTTGTTGAGTAAGTCTAGGGTTGTAGCTTTTACTTAGGATTAATTCGGACCCAAAACTAAGGTATAATTCTTCATATAGCTCTTCTGAATATTTCAGGTATCCAGTAAAGTCTGTCTACTTTGGTTGGAATACAAACGTCTCCCAACCTTGTGTGAATTATGGAAACTTTTCATCTGTGGCTGCTTCATTTTGCCTCATTTTGTGGAGTTTTACTCTATGCATAGACAACTTAGTATTCAGCTGAAGACTCAAGGTGACTTTTAAGGAGATTCCAGGATCTCTCTCTCTTTCTCTCTGTAGCTTCCACTTCTCAAGTGCTGTATCCACAATTTCTAGCTCTTTCAGCCTCTCTGAATTCTAATTTATCTTTTTAATCTATTAAAATCATTATTTTAAACCTTAGGCCCTTCTGTTTGTGCTATGACCTAAAAAATATACACTACAGGGTAATATATGAATACAGGAAAGAGGACCTTATATTTACACTGTAATGGCTCTATTAGGAATTATCTTATTTAAACCATTGATTATTAGCATAATTCTAGGTAATAATTCTCCTATTTTGAATATGAGAGAACTGATATTTGGATAACAACATGAAATCAAATTCATACATTTATTCAAGAAGTATTATATTTACTGAGCATCTACTATGTGTCAGGCTTTTGGAGGCAGCTAATATATATTGATGAATCAAATAGGCATGAATCCTGTCTTGAGGGTTTTGATGTGGTAGGAAGTCTAATAATAAGCAAGCATATGTGGAAATATATATGTATGCACTGTAATAAGAGCCATGAAAGAGATGAAGATGCCATAGAATAACTGATGGGGGCCATGAAGGAAATGTGGGAACTTAGGTGGGAAAGGTGGAAAACAGAGACCTAAAGGAAACTAATGAGCTAGCTACATGTGAAAAGTAGAGAAAAGTATTTCAGACAGAGGGTATGATATCCGAGGTAGAATGAAAACTATGTGTTCAAGGAAGCAAAAAGAGGCAAAGAGGAGGAAGAATATTGGATGAGGGGAGAGTGACCTCAAATGAGGATGGAGAGTTGGGTAGGAGTCTGATCATGCAGGGTTTGTAAGGAGCAAAAAAATGGTGAATTATTTGGAAAATTTAAATGTGAGTTGTATTTTCATCAGTTTATCTGCTGTGTGGGACATGGTATTTAGGGGAACAAGAGCAGAATGCATAAGTCATAAAGAAAATATTTTGTAATTTAAGAGGAGATTTCAGTAGCTGAATTTAAGGCAGTGGAAATTGACCCAGGTGGATAGATTCCAGGTATATTTTAAAAGAGAAACTACAAGACTTGATGGTTTATTAGCGTTTGGGATGAGAGAGAAGGATAAGTCAAGGGTGAAACCGGGTTTCTGTCTTGAGCAACTGGATCCTTGGTTCTGCTATGTACAAGATGAGACCTATAGAAAGAGAAATAGACATAGATGAGGCAGGAGTTGACTGAAGGATTCAAATTGGCATATGTTGAGTTTTAGGTAACCAGGAGGCCTCAAGGCAGAGATATTTGGTAAATGCAAGAAAACAGAGGAGCAGTATCAGCTGAGAATATAAATGGGGGAATTGTTGACACACAGATGCTTTTTAAAACCATAAGAATGGAGGAGCACAGTTAGATCATGTAGAAAGAAAGGAGAAGAATAAAGGGTTTAGGTTCTAGTGCTCATAAACTTTGTCCTTTAGAGATTAAGTAAAGGAGAGGTCACCTTCAAATGACACTGAATAAGAACTGTAGTTGTAGGAGGAAAGCCATAAGACAGAGGTTAACACAAAACCATGAGAGCATTTTATAAGGAAGGATAAGTAACTGTCAGTTTCTGTCCTTGGTAACCTTGGCAGTCACAGTTCTTGTGGTCTGGTGGGTGCAGAAGCCAGATTAAAGTGGTTTGAAGAGTTAATGGAAGGTGAAGAAGGGGAGGAGAGTATAGACAATTCCTGTGAGCACTTAGACTGTGAAGAAGAGTGGAGAACATACACATCAAGGGAGAGTTGTTTTAGGATGAGAGAAAATAGAGAATTTCTGTGTGCTGCATTATGCCACTAAAGAGGAATAAAGAGTTTTATGATGCTTGAAAAAAAAGAATCCGTGAGAAGCTGGAAAAGGAAGGGCTTCAGAACCCATATGGAATGATGAGTCTTTGAAAAGCCAAAGAAAATTATTCCACTGTAATTGGAAGAAAGAGACAAAAAAGAAAAATGTTGTCGATGCAGGTGTTTTTGTAGATGCAGTGATGGGCCATCAAGGATTTTTGAGTGACGGTTCAGAATATCTGAGTTTAGTTGGTTCTCATATCTGCAGGTTCCAAATCTGCGGATTCAACCAACCATGGATCAAAAGTATTCAGAAAAAAAATTTCAGAAAGCTTCAAAAAGTAAAACATTTACATCGTATTAGATACTATAAGTAATCTAGGAATGATTTAAAATACAGGGGAGGATGTGCATAGGTTATATGCAAATACTGTACCATTTTATATAAGGGACTTGAGAATTCTTGGATTTTGGTGTCCGCCAGGGGTCCTGGAACCAATCCTGTGCAATGACCAAGGAATGACTGTATAGTAAGTGTTGAGGTCATCGGCAGAGAATGAGGGGCAGGGGGGAAGGAGAGGTATGACTTGAGAGAGGAAAGTGGAGAAGGTAAGATATAATCCTCTTGGAGATCCAGGAAACATGTAGATGTGCCAGGCAGTGTAGAGAGTACAACTACATTTGAGATTATGTTTAATACAAGACGTTTTAACCTACTTGTGTGATTTTTCTCCATCACTGTTAAGTTCTGTATGTGCAGCACAGAGAAAATGGTTCTTTGAGCTAAAATAGGACTGATTTCTGTTTTATTTGTTTTTATAAGAGATATTACAGGGGATGGGGGCAAGTAGTGGCAGCTCCAAAATGTCTACATAAGAGGGGTTTAGAAGTGGTGTTGTAGTTGGAAGTGTGGGAGTGGGGACATGGCTATGTTGGGGTGGCTTGGGACCATGGGAATTGTTTCAATGCTACATCTACATATCAGCCCCACTGTTTTCACACAGAGAACATATTTATCTGGGGGTAGCTTGGAGGTGAGCAAATAAAAATTATTTAGTTCTCCCCCAAGCAACCCCTTGATGTTCCCACTGGGACAAGGGAGTTGAGGGTTTATGCAAGGGAGTAATTGCACAATATTGTACCATTGCTAAAAGTGTCGTATTTGCTTTCCTTTTATTACATTTGTGACCTTGGACATAGTATTAATATATGCGCACCTCAGTTTCCTCATCAGGAACATAGAGGTAATAAAAGCTCCTACACTTTGTGGTTGTTGTGAATATCAAAAATGTTATTACATGTATAATGTTTAGGCCAGTGCAGGATATGTAAGTGCTCAGTTCTTGTCTCCTCCCACTATGATTTTATTGTTGTTGTTATTATGACCAATGGCTCTAAGCAGGACAAGAATGGAAATGAATTATGAAGAAGATTGATGGATAGTGAGAAAGTAGAAAGTGAGAAAGTAGTGAAACAATGGTAAATAGGTCATCATGATGTAGAATTACTATAGTAGTGACACTAGAATAAGAAAGTTGGTAGGATAAGAAGTTGGTGTCAGAGAGATGGAAGTTATCATTTAAGATTTCAAGAATGATAAAGAACTTTCTGATGACAAATTATGTTTTGAAAAAGAAATAGTGTGGAAGATTATACTATTATCTTAAATTATGTAAAATCCTCCCCCCCATATCAGTATTTTACATTATTTTCCCTTACATGTGCCTTACTTTCCCTCATGTGCTTCCCTGTGAGAGGGACATACTTCCTTGCCTCCATGCTTGGCCATGTGACTTGCTTTGGTCAATGAAATATGAACAGAAGTGGCCATTGTTGAGCAGCAGGTTTTTTTTTTAAATTTAATTTTTATTTTATATTGGAGTATAGTTGATTTACAATATTGTGTTAGTTTCAGCAAAGTGATTCAGTTATACATACACATATATCCATTCTTTTAAAAATTCTTTTTCCATATAGGTTATTACAGAACATTGAGTAGAGTTCCTTGTGCTATACAGTAGGTCTTTGTTGATTATCTACTTTATATATTGTAGCATATATATGTTAATCCCAAACTCGTAATTTATCCCTCCTGCCGCCTTTCCCCTTTGGTAACCATAAGCTTGTTTGTGAATCTGTGAGTCTGTTTCTTTTTTGTAAATAAGTTCATTTGTATCATTTTTTTTTAGATTCCACATGTAAGTATAGCATATGATATTTGTTTTTCTCTGTCTGACATAACTTCACTTAGTATGATAATCTCTAGGTCCATCCATGTTGCTGCAAATGGCACTATTTCATTCTTTTTTATGGCTCAGTAATATTCCACTGTATATATATATACCACATCTTCTTTATCCATTCCTCTGTCAATGGATATTTAGGTTGCTTCCATGTCTTGGCTATTGTAAATAGTGCTGCAATGAACATTAGGGTGCATGTATCTTTTCGAATTATAGTTTTCTCTGGATATATACCCAGGAATGGGATTGCAGGATCATATGGTAGCTCTATTTTTAGTTTTTTAAGGAACCTCCATACTGTTCTCCATAGTGGTTGTAATACCAATTTACATTCTCACCAACAGTGTAGGAGGGTTCCCTTTTCTCCACACCCTCTCCAGCATTTATTGTTTGTAGACTTTTTGATGATGGCCATTCTCACCACTGCAAGGTGATGATACCTCATTGTAGTTTTGATTTGCATTTCTCTAACATTTAGCGATGTTAAGCATCTTTTCATGTGCTTTTTGGCCATCTGTTTGTCTTCTTTGAGCAGCAGTTTTAAGAACCATGATATGACTCTGCCATTCTCAACCTCCCTCTCCCTGTTTCTTTTCCCTATAAACCCAGCATGTTTCAGACAGGGACTGCTCCTTACGCCTAGATTCCAGACATATGGAGCAGAGCTGCAGATTACCAGTAGCTGATATTCCACATGAGTAGAAAGAAAATAAACCTTTTCTTGTTATAAGGTGCTGAGATGTTGGGGTTGTTTGTTACTGACACTTAAGAAGAACTGACTAATACAGATAGAATGGCTGATGCGGAGTGGAGGAAATGGTCTTTGGAGATGAAAAGCTCAAGGACCTGAAAGGTCAAAGTTTTGAGAGGACAGAGTTATCCACATGAATGTTGAAATTGCCACATACACTGACTAGAGTTAGGTTGGCAAGAAATACTGTTAGCATGGAGTTCAAGATTTTGATGAATGTGGCCACATTAACAGGATATTGGTAGAAATAAAAAGTAAAGTAGGATGATTTCTTAGAGGAGGAGGGATTTTTATAAGAGGAACAGAAATGAAGTTAGTTATCAAGAACAAGAAAAACTAATCCTACCTCCCAGCCTGCTAGTGTAAGATGAATAAGCTTACATTGGAATAGGTTGTAGAGGAGGTAGGGACTTTGAGATATGGATAATTTTTTAGTAAAATGCAATTTCCCGAAGAGGATGTGAAATGATATTGGGTCAGTTGAGAGAGTTGGTTTGTTACAGAATGACAGCTCCAGAAGTCAGTGATGATTTAGGAGAGCTGGAGGAGGGAAGGATTGGGTCATACTAACAAATATGCAGAGAATATGTGATTTGGAGTTAGGGTGATGAATAGCCTAGGAGGCTTGGGCTTCTAGTCCTGACTGAGGTCATTAAGAATGGGAGGCTTGATGGCGTAGTAATGGCAGGAGGTTGGTTCCGGTACTGTGGGTCTGAATGCTTCCCCTGATGCTGTAATGGTGTCCAGGGAAGATGCCCTTTCACATTCTAGTCTATTTTAAAGGATGCCTTATATGATTTATTAAGAGTCACGGACATAGAAAACAAACTTATGGTTACCAGGGGGTAAGGGGGGGAGGATAAACTGGGAGATTGGGATTGACATATACACACTACTATATATAAAATAGATAACTTATAAGGACCTACTGTATAGCACAAGGAACTCTGCTCAATACTCTGTAATGACCTATATGGGAAAATAATCTAAAAAAGAGTGGAGATATATATATATATATATATATATATATATATATATATATATATACACACACATATATAACTGATTCACTTTGCTGTACACCTGAAACTAACACAACATTGTAAATCAACTATACTCCAATAAAAATTTTTAAAAAAGGAGGCAGAACTGGTTTTTAAAGTTTCTCCTTGCTTTTTATCTCTATCCCACTTCACACTCTCACCTCTAGATATTAGTGTTTCCAGTATCCCATGACAGAGTTTCTTCAGGATTCACTCTCCAATATAGCATTAAGTGGTTCAGGATTATTCTATTTCTTGTACGAATTCCCTTTAACAATGGGGCTTTGAAAATCATACTAGGTCTCTGAAAGTAATATATGTGGTCACAGATTGTCCAGTGCCCCTTAAGTTTCTCTGTAACTCTACTTGTACAGAACTGGCTTTTCCAACTCTGGCATTCCCTATGGATAAAGACAGAATTTCAAAACCTCAAGAGATATTATTAGCTGAATATTCCTAGATGCTCCATAATATTAATTAAATGATCATTTTATAATCATTGTACCATGTAACATTTTGTACTTTCTTTCTCATTACAACAAGATTGCTTGCTAAAGTTGAGAATATTAAAAAAAACACATTAATAATTAAACCAAAATGAGAGTAATTGTCCTTGCATGAGCAACTGCTAGTTTATTAACTTGCTTACTCTGTGAGTATTGTTCAGTATTCAAACACTGAAGTAGCAGTCATTAAGATTGCCAGAATGATAGTTCCTCTTTATTTAGCTCTTTCTACACAATGACATCAAATAAGTAAATCAAAGTTTGAATACTTTATAGAAATAAACTTTGACCTTGAGATCTCCGAATGCTTTTCTGCCTTCATTATTTCACTCTGCTTATCTTATTGAAGTCAGGTCACTGTTGCATTGACAAAACTTTGGTTCTTTTGACTTCCATTTTTAACGCAAAGAAATGTAATCTACAAACTTTAGTTAGATTTCAATAGCAGAATGAAAAAATTGGCAAACCTACTGTATTCTAAAGTGGGGCTTCCTCTCAGTAGATCAAGAGCTTAGTAAGAAGCTCAAAGTCCCCACCTGTGCTGCTGACTGGGAACAAGTCTCTTTTTCCTCCACTGCCATGGCTGAAATTTGCAGAAGGGAAAAAAATACAAAATGATGACGATGGTGATGGAAAAATAATGATGATAATAGCAAACATCTTTACTGAATGTCTCTTTTGTTCCAGATACTTTACACTAGTTTTGTTCTTCTCACAAAACCCCTGCAAAGTGGGCTTTATTATTCTTATTTTGCAGATGGGGGGACCTGAGACTCGATGAGGTGATAAAACCTATCCCCAAATCATACAACAGCTTGCACCTGGCTGAGTCAGGATCCAGATATAAAAATGTCTCAACACCATGTTGACTCGCAACCACAAAAATTTGCATCACCTTTCCAGCATTGTCCAGAGGCTGTTATCATTTTCCCACTCCCCCTTTTGACAGGGAAATGAAAAAGTGTCCCGCTGTAACAAAATATTTATTAAAATTGTCATAATCATAATAACAAAACACTATCTTGCTCATTATTTCTGTTGATCATCAGCAAAAGCCCATGAGGTAGGTATTACTGTCACCCTTAAAACTGAAGCTCACAGAGTTAATGTAACTTGCTGAAGGCCACATAGCTACTAAGTGACAGAGATGGTAATTTTTCTCAAGCCTTCTAACTCCACATATGCTTTTCACCATGCCATTGGGTCTCTCAAATGATTTTTGTATGGCAGATAACAGTTTACAGAGTCATTTAATCATATTATTTAATTTGAGTTTATTGGTGCTTCATGATAGAATTTTATTCTGTGTTATGAATCTTATAAAATTTTATTAGGATGTATCTAAAATTGATTCTTGTGGTATGAAGTTAGGTCATTTTAGAAGCCTATCTGTTTCTGTCCAACACCAGATAAGTATATTCCCCAAATATGTTTTGGAAAATAAATGATGTATTAGTAAGAAAAAATGTCAGTCTTATCTGTGTCATGGAGGCATTGAGAATATTAGATGAATAATATAGAAACTCTTGATTCCTTCTCTTTCCCCTTCTTTAGCATATGGGTGAGGTCCAGTAGTTTTTTTTGTTTTTGTTTTTGCGGTACGCGGGCCTCACACTGTTGTGGCCTCTCCCGTTGCGGGGCACAGGCTCCGGACGCGCAGGCTCAGTGGCCACAGCTCACGGGCCCAGACGCTCTGCGGCATGTGGGATCTTCCCGGACCGGGGCATGAACCCGTGTCCCCTGCATCGGCAGGCGGACTCTCAACCACTGCGCCACCAGGGAAGCCCCAAGGTTTTTTTTTTAACCACAACACACTCTCTGGGTGAAATGGTTCCACCTCTCTGTATTCTGCTCTCCCATACCACTTGATAAATATTTGTTCATATTTCACAATCCAGCTTCAATACAACTTCATTTATTCAACAACATTTCTCGATCGTTAACCATTTGCTAAGGACTATGCTGATGTTGAGGAAAACATATGTAAGAAAAGACATAGTTTCTGGCCACAAAAGGAATAGTCTAAGGGGTTAGATAGACAGTTAAGCCAACAGTAATGTGATAAACAGCAAAGGAAAGGAAGCCAAGAACCGAAGACACCACCGCTGCCCGAGGCCCCACGTGATTAGATCAGGAAAGTTTAAACCATGGCAATAACACCCAGATCCTCCAATAACAATCAGATCCTCCCAAGTAGTCTGGCTCAATATACCAATCATGTACGGTCCCTAAATGCCTAGAGTGTTGAGAACCTGGTAATATCAGCCTGGTGGGGTTGTTTTAATGAACCATGAATAGTCACCTTGGCTAAATTTTATTGTGCTGTGGGTGTACTCAGACTCTACAACGCAAGTTATAATCCTGGTGAGTTAAGTTTCTCTGCATCTTTGTTTTCACTGTCTACTGATCTCCACAGTGCATTTCCACCTTTCATTATGACAGAAGTGTTCACCTCATGCCTGAGTTGGTTTTACTCTCCATGTTGGAGACCTACTTGGTGATCACACCTCACAATTCCTGAACCCCTTATCACCAAGAGCAGCTATCACCACTCTACCGTAAACGTGCTCCAGCAGGTCACTGTGTAGACTTAGCTTATCATCGTTCAGACTTCTTTCATCACCAGCGTCTTCACAATGGAAACTCTCCATCACTTCATAGCCCCCTTTCCTCCTATTTCACAGACTTGTCACTGCTCAGCCAGCCCTTCAGTCTCTGTACCTCCAGACGCAGTATGTATTCTAGCCATAGGATATTGGGCACATCACTTAAACTTTTAGACCTCCAGTTTCCTTATCTATATAATAGGGATCACATTACCACTTTGAGGAGTCGCTGTAAAAATTAGCTTAACTGTAAAAGTTCTTCTGAGTTCCTTCACCGTTTGGTTTGCACTACTCCTATGAAATTCAGCACACACTGCTTTGTGGCAGGATAATGAGTGTAAATCTCATCTATCTCCTACTGGATTCTAAACCCAAGAAGGAATACAACCTAATCTATGCCTCTCACGAACCTTGAAAATAATGGATGATAAACAGGTAAGATATTATAAAGTTTTAATGAAAGAAATACAATTTTTTCTGTGTCCTTAAATTATCCTTGCTGTTCCATTTTAATACCCCTATCCCTCTTTACTGAGAGGATTGTTTTAATATGTTTAGTCAGATTAAGATAAGTTGTTCCTGAGCTTATCCCCTGATGCTCAGAACCCGCTTCCCCCTGCCTGTCTCTGACTTAATATCCAACAATAGCCTTTTAATGGTCAGAATCGGAGCTGCAGCTCCTGCAGCTGACTTGGGGTTGGGGATTCAACGAGACTGTCTCACAGCTACAGTGACCTTGATATGCTTTTTATTTTTCATGAAATCTACCACTTGTCCTCATTTTCCTCCATACAATCCCCTTTTAGGGACATGAAGCCCCGGTCTTGGAGAAAGACTGCCAGGGATGTGAAATTCTCCTGGCAGTTTTTTTTATGTGCCATGGCTTCATTCCCTTTGGTCAGCCAGTTTAACATTTAACAAACAGTTATTGAGTACATGTTATTTGCAAAGAACAATGTTCATATAAGGGGAAAAAACGAAACTGTTAGTTCATAAAATGTACTTGCTTCCAAAAATTATTTGGACTTGAGAAAGATTTCTCCCCTGTGTGTCCTCATTATCCAAGACAGGATAACATACCTATATTTTGTATAACATTAGGATTCTTAAGACTGTGAAATCAGGAAGCTGGCACAATTATTTCTAAAACCCCTTCTAGTTCTAAAAGACTAGACAACCCCCATTGGAATTAGGGATCACCCATGAACTAAACAATCCATTCGTGAGACTGAAATTTGTTTCAAGGAAGATTCATCTGAACGTCACTGGTTTGTTCAGATCCACAGTTACTGCAGACCTGAGGATGATTATTATGAAGAATGATAACCAAACATTATGATCATGTCGACGCGTGGTCAGTGAATCAAACCAAATTGGGAGTTTAGTCATGATTGATTTTCTTGGCATCCTGTGAGGTGATGACTGTTTTATAGGAGCAAATGAGTGGTTTTGTAAGTGGTGGCGCCATGTATTCCCAGCCAAACTGGTGACTGTGTCTGCCACCTGGGGTTTTGATGGCAGGAAGCTGTGTCCTGGTGTCTGGCCAGCTGACTCAGTCACAGCCTGGACCCTGCGCCAATGATAGTCCCCAGAAGACAGTCCCAAATCTCCCCTCCAGTCCAACCTTTGAGGGTCTCAGGAAAACCTGTGCCTTTCTGCATGTTCCTCTGTTTTCTAGCTGTATTGTCCTAGTACACATTGTGTACTTTCTCTTAGTCTCTGTTTCTTCAAATGGAATTCGGGGAAAATATCTACTTCGCAGGGTTGTTGTGAAAATTATATGAAATTTAAAGCTTCTCCAGCATAGAGGAGGTATCCAGTAAATGTTATTTTCCTTTTGCCACGTCACCCTTTCTTCATCCATAGCTGTCATGCCCCTTGGCACAGCTGGCATCTGAAAGGTTAATTGCAACAATTATTCACTGGGGCAAAAACATATCCTCTGCTCAATCCCACCCTCCACCTACTGTGCTGCGTCTGCACAGCCGAACCTGCTGGAGGACAGCACACAGTCCTGCTGCCTGACTGTAGACTCGTGACCGCTCAGCACCAGGGGGCTACAGGCTGCCTGGCAGACCCAGTCCATTCATTCTTCTGCTCTTCTCCATGACAACCGCATACCTCCTCTCTCTTCTCAAACCTCCATTAGCTCCTCCCCAGTCTCCTCCGCTAGTGACCATCTTCCTATTCCAATGGGAAAACTGAAGCACTCAGCAGACGAGCCCCCCACAAGCTCCCCCTTTCCACACCTATGTATCTACTGACACCTTATGCTTATGGATGCCACCGTCTTTTTTGCTTTTGTGGATGAACTCTCTTCACTACATCTATGGCCACCTCTTCCTCAGGCAAAAACTTCCATCCCTCCCCATTGATTCCCAGTAAGTCTTCCCTCTTTCTCTTGCGTTAACACATTTTCTCTCTCTGTTGGACCTTTCTCAACATAAACATGCTTTTATTTCTCCTATCTAAAACCAAAAACCATCTTTCACTTTACTTCTCCCTCAGCCAGGACCCCACTTCTTGACTGAAAAATTCATTTAAAATATTTGAAATGCAAATCAAAACTACAATGTGGTATCACCTCACACCGGTCAGAATGACCATCATCAAAAAGTCTACAAATAAAAAATGCTAGAGAGGGTGTGGAGAAAAGGGAACCATCCCTTTTCTCCAAAGGGAACTCCAAAGGGAGTTCCAAAGGGAACTAGTGGTGGGAATGTAAATTGGTGCACCCACTATGGAAAACAGCATGGAGGTTTCTTAAAAAACTAAAAATAGAGTTACCATATGATTCAGCAATCCTACTCTGGGTATATATCTGGAAAAAAATGAAAAATCCAATTCAAAAGGATACATGCACCTCAGTGTTCATAGCAGCACTATTTATAATAGCCAAGACATGGAAAAAAACACAAGTGCCCATCAACAGACAACTGGCTTAAGAAGATGTAATATAGATAGATAGATAATGGAATATTACTCAGCCATAAAAAAAGAATGAAATATTGCCATTTGCAGCAACATGGATGGACCTAGAGATTAGCATGTTGAGTGAAGTAAGTCAGAGAAAGACAAGTATCATATGATATCACTTCTATGTGGAATCTAAAAAATAATACAAATGAATCTATATGCAAAACAGAAAGAGACTCATAGACTTAGAAAACAAACTTACAGTTACTAGCAGGGAGAGGGATGGGGTAAGGGACAAATTCAGAGTATGGGATTAACAGATACAAACTATTATACATAAAATAGATAAGCAACAAAGATTTACTGTATATCAGTAATCAGATTTACTGTAATAACCTGTAATGGAATATAATCTGAAAAAATATATAACTGAATTACTATGATGTATACCTGAACCTAACACAATATTGTAAATCAAGTGTATCTCAATAAAAAAATATATATATATTTGTCTCACCCTTGCTGTCCCACTTTTTTTTTTTTTTCCATTCTCTCTTAAACTCACTGCAGTCAAGCTTTTGACTCCATGTCTGCCCCAAAGGATCTCTCGTTGTGGTTACCAATGATCTCTGTGTTACTAAATCTAGTTATTTTGCAGCCCTCATTTTACTGACCTACCAGCAGCATTTAATACAGTGGATCATTTCCTCTTTCTAGAAATCCTTTCTTCTCTACTTTACTTCTGGGCCCATTTGGATTTTCTCCAGCCTCACTGATCACTATTTCTTCTCTTTACTTGTATCTCCTCTTTGCCTCAAACACTTCAGAGTGCCCTTGATACAACAACTTCACTTGTGACTCTTCTCTTTCTTTCACTCCCTTTATCTAATCCACCTGTAAATCCTGGTGATTCTAGCTACAAAATATATCCAAAACCTGACTTCTCACCACCTCTTGCTACCTTCCTGTTCAAGCTACCCTATACTCTTCTCTGAATTGTTGCATTCATCTCCTGACTGACCTTCTTGCTTCTTTTTGTGTCCATCTACCGTCTAGTCTTATCACAACAGCCAGAGAAACCTTGTTAAAGTGGATGACAGATCGTCTCATATTTCCTCAATATCATCCAATGGCTGCCACATCATTCAAAGTAAAATTCAGAGTCCTTATAATGGTCTACACGGCTATTCATACATGATATGGATCTCAACTGGTTGGGGTCATTGGTATCTTCATGTTGTCATATCCAGTGATGTGTCCTTGGTCCTCATCTTTATGGGTCAGCAGTCTTTGCCTCAATTGATCATTACCTTAAAAAATGCTTTCCACACTTGGCTTTTGAAATACACATTTTCATGGTTTACTTCTGACATAACTACCTGGCTACTTCAAATCAGTTTTTGTTGCTTCAGCCTCCTCCTATCTTCTAGATGTTGTGATATGTCCTAGAATTTGTACTGGAATGTTTTCTGTCCTCTCTCTTATTTTTTATTCCCACGGCTTTAAATATCATCCGTGTGCTGATGCCTCTCCAGGTTATGGCTTCAGCCTTGGGCTACAGGTTTGTCTGTCTTACTTCTGTTCTACTTCTGGGTGTCTAAAAGTCATCTTACACAATGTATACAGAAGACCGTTTTTCAGTTTCAACCCTAAAATTGTGCCCTTTGCTCAGGTTTTCCCATCTTAGTAAATGATACCATTTTCTGTGGTTGCTTAGGCTAAAGACTAGGAGAGATTCTTGTTTCATCTTTTTCTCTCATTATAGCTATCCATTAGCAAATACATAGCAAATGTATCCTAAATCTCACATTGTTTAAATAAAAGAAAGAAAGAATGAATGGGTAGATGGATGAATGGATAGATATGGGCCTAATTTTTAATCTCTTTCTCTTCTTCTGGAAATTCCTCCAAAAGTGTCCTTTAGAATATAAAATGAAAGGCCTTCTTTCTGGGGTACCCCGCATTAATTCAGGAGGTTCCACTGTATATAGTAGACATTAATATTCATTAATGTCAGAAAAGAAGTATTATCAAGCTACAAATAGTGAATGGACAATCTAATGTAATTTTCCTTAAATGGTTCAAATATTTCACAAAACATGCTTAAAAAACCCCTGTCAATTTAGGGAAACAAACAACCATACTCATTTTATAGCCAGGGAAAGCAAAACATTGAAAAGTAAAGTAAGTTGTGTAAAATTATGGCAGTGGGTCACTTAGTTGGAGGCAGTTTCAACAATCTAGGGAAAATATAGGAACTTTTCACTTATAGCATAGATATGTTTGGAGTGAAGATGTCTACAAAGCAGGTATCTGTAAAGATATTATATTTAATCTTTGAGCTCTATTATTCAATTAGAAATATGTTATCACAGGATGAATTATCTAATAGATTTACGGAGCAGTCAAGTCTTGAATGCATTCCTTTTCTATTATGAGAAATTAATGGAGGAATGTAAGATTTAGAAAGATACAGTTTAAATAAATAGTTATGTCTACTGTTTGTTGAAAATTGTACTGGGGGTGCTTTTGGGAAAATCTGAGTTAAATAAACTTAACCGTTTCCTCTGTTAGTCATTTTCAGAGTCTCTAACACGGTTATACATACTGTGAAAGATGAAGATACAATATGCAGCATTTCCCATATTAATTTGATCAGGTAATCTCTTTTCATTTGCACAGATTTATTTCTTGAGGCACATTCATTTTTTGTGGAAGAGAACTTGGAAAATTGCCCATAACTGGCAATTTCCTAAATGTCTACTTTTTTTTTTTTTGCGGTACGTGGGCCCCTCACCGCTGCAGCTCCCCCCGCAACCCGCCGCGGAGCACAGGCCCCTGACACGCAGGCTCAGCGGCCATGGCCCACGGGCCCAGCCGCTCCGTGGCATGTGGGATCCCCCCGGACCGGGGCACGAACCCGCGTCCCCTTCATCGGCAGGCAGACTCCCAACCACTGCGCCACCAGGGAAGCCCCTAAATGTCTACTCTTAATCCCCAATATGTTGCTTTTCTCTTTCTTTAATATAGTTATCTGTATTTCAACTCCATGTCATCCTGACGTCATAAGAGAGTATTCTCTGATCCATTGCATAAGGCAATCTAACTTGCAAGTACTATTAATTCCAGGCCTGGGAAAAGCAATATAATACATTCCCGATTATTATAAGTACTCTTTTATGTAACTTTTCAGAAGGACTGTATTTATATGGCTCTCCTCACCCACAAAATTTAACTCCTGTCAGCAGTCGTTCTACACACACACACAGACATTTTAATATAGCAGTAAGATACATATAATAAAAGGCACAGACATGTTCTGTTCAGTGAGATTTGACAATTGCATCCGGCCAAAATGAAGTATAAAATATTTCCATTTTCCCAGAAAATTCCCTTATGTCCCTTCCCAATCAATCCTTCCCACACCCCCAGTGAGTCAACTACTTTCTGATTTCTATTACCATAGATTGGTTTTTACCTGTTCTTATACTTCCTATAAATTAAATAATTTAGAATGTACGCTTTCATTTCCAGCTGCTTTTGTGCTTTACACAACTTGTTTTGGAGACTCATCCATGTTATTCTAAGTATAGTGATCCATTATTCTAAGTAGTGGTCACCACTACTTATTCTAAGTAGTGATCCATTTTATGACTATATCACATTTTGTTTAACAATTCTCCTGTTGAAGAACATTTGGATTGTTTACAGTTTTTGGTTTTCATGGCTAACACTGCCAGAAAATTCTTAAACAGATCTTTTAGTTGATCATTTCTCATGAGTAAATGTCTAAGAATTGAATTATTAATTAATAGAGCAGCTGTATGCTTAAGATTATAAGATGCTGCCAAATAATTTTCCAGAGTAATTTTATCATTTTACTCTTCACCAAAAATGTGAGTCCCAAGTTTTCAACATCTTTGCTGACACCTGTATTGTTGTTCTTTGAAACTTTAGACATTTTAGTGAATGTGAAATGGTATCACATTTAAAATTTTGCATATCCCTGATGATTCAAATTGAGCACCTTCTCATGTGCTTATTGATACTTTTTTATATTTTCTTTGGTGAAATGTGTGTTCAGATATTTTGCCCAATTTTCCAGGGTTGTTGGTGTTTTGACTTTTGATTTATAGGTGTTTTTTCTGTATTCTGGAAAAAATTCCTTATCAGATATATGTATTGCAAATATTTTCTCCCAGGCTGTGGCTTGCCTGTTTATTTTCTTACTGGTGTATTTTGATGAACAGAAATTCTAATTTCAATGAAGTCTAGTTTATCTACATTTCCTCATATGGTAATATTCTTATGTCCTATCTAAGAAATCTTTTCTTACCCATGGTCATGAAAATATTTTTATAAATTTCTGTCTAGAAATTTTATTGTTCTAGCTTTTACATTTATATTTATGTTCCATCTCAAGTCAGTTTTTGTTTATGCAGTGAGGTAGGAGTTGAGGTTTATTTTTTCGCTGATGAATTACCAGTGGTCAGTACCATTTATTAAAAAGCCTTTCTTTCCTTCATTGAATTTATGTGGTGCTTCTGGTAGTCATACTGGCATTATGTGATTTTATCTCTCTGGCTTTAGCCAATAGAACAAAATCCTTCATTTTGCTAATAATCCCTAGCCTCTATTCTGAACCAGGCACTGTACTAGTCTCTAGAAACACAATGGAAAACAACAGTCATTGTCCCTATCCTTAGAGTTAGATTAGTTGGCTAGCTAAGTAATTGAAATCTTGTCCTAAAGTAGCTCAGACCTAGGGACATACATAATCTCACAAAACTGGAATTCTGTGATAAGGCTAACTGCAGGGTTTATTAATTCTGTGGTCCAATGGTATCATCAAGGTCTAGGTTTTTTTCATCTCTCTCCTCTGCCGTCCTCACTCAGATTGGCTGCATCTTCAGGCTGTAAGCAAGGTGGTTACTGCAGTTTCAGGCATTACAATGAGACTGAGTGACGCTCAGAGGTGGAAGAGAACTTGTTTTTACTTTAGCCCTGGTTTTGGAGGGAGGATTCTTTTCCCAGAGTCTCTTCATTGGACTGTCATTCGTGTCTCATTGAAAAGAAAAGAATCATGTCTGTTCCAGAGCCAAACATTGACCAGGGGCATGAGATTGCTCTTAGACCAATCAGACCCCCTTCTGGACCTGGGGGGGCGTTACTTCTGCTGAGGCACATGGAAATTTGGGGAATGGTTAGGTACCTGAGAAAAGTAGGGAATTTTCAGTAAGCCAGGCAGGGAAAATGATGATCGTTAGCAACCACTGGTGTTCATGGTCTGTTCCTTATGCTCAATTAGGGAAGATGCACATTACCCAAGTATATCAGCAAACAGGAAAGAAAATGATTGGAGTTTTTAAAAATGGAAATTAATCAAGGTCCCGTGATAGAGAATAAACAGAGTGGATGGGCAAGGAATTCCCATTTAAGGTAGAATGTTCAAGGCAAGCCTGTCGGAGGCAATGATATCTAAGGAGAAAAATGACTGAGAAGAAACCAACCATGCCCATATCTGGAGGGAGAATGTGCTTGTCAAAGGGAAGAGCAAAAGCAAGTGTCTGGGGACAGCTTGCCATTTTCTAAGAACTTCAAAGGGCCAGAGGGTTAGTGAATGAATCAGAGGAGGGCACGATGCAAGGTTGGAGCAACAGGAAGGGCCACATAATTCAAGGTCTTGTAGGCCTTGTTGGACCAGCCTGTGCCCTCACATTTGCTCTCCTGGAAATTCAGAACTGAGAATAGCAGAATGTACTTCAGCTTGGAATTGTGTCTCGAGAGGGAGGGATATTAACTGCAGAGCTGGAGTAGGGGCAGGAAGATGAGTGAAAATCTGCCTGGCCCTGGAGTGAGAGTTAGAGAAAGTCTGTCTATAAAGAGAAAGAGAAGAAGCAGATGTGAAGAAAGGAGCAGAGACAAGGCAGACAAAGAGAGGAAATCCTGATTGCTTTTAGCTTCCAGTACCTTCTATGAGTCCCTGCTCTCATCCTTCCTTGAAATTGCATGAATGAGCTGGATTCATTTAGTCAATTCACCTTTCTTGCTTAAGTTAACTTGAATTGGATTTTATGACTTACAACTAAAAAGCTGTTAATCGATGCACATATAATTTCCGTGAGTTTGACATTCTACAAAGCAAGTTAACTAAAATCAAGTCATCTGTATGAGTCAGTCCCAGCTAATAATCATTTTTCCAGATTTGGTTTCTTTTGGAGGTACAGCTAAAATGCTGGAAGGGTAAAAAAAGTAGTACAGAAAAGGGAAAGAGAACCCCTAAGACTGCAACAAATTCCTTTCATATAAATGTTTTTCACATGTCCATAAAAACCGTTCTGCTTACATTCTATTCTCTTATGCTTATTTTGCCCATATTTTTGAGATTTCATCACATTTTTTTCCATAGCGTTTTTCTCCCATTATGACAAGTTATTAATAATTATCAGCGATTTGAGTACAAGAAAGATTAACCATTTCTACTGCTCTGACCAGACTAAACATTTCTTAAAAGAACCATAAATTTCCTTTCATTCTTTGTTATTCTTTTCATCACATTAACTGGAGAGCTGATTCTTTTGTTACACTTGAAAACCCACACTTTCTTCTCTCTACAGGAACAGCTCTCGTATATACTCATGAATTAGTTTTATTAATTGTTTCTTTCTTTTCTTCCGAGTCTTTTCTTTACCCTTTATTTGGTTGACATATTGAAAGTTCCATTTCTCCTTGTCCACTGTCCAAATCCCCTGCTTCTTCTAAGACCTAGTTCATGGTTAATCTTCTGCTGGAAACCTTTGACCTTTCGACCAGCATAGATTTTTTGCCTTCTCTGATATCCTTTTCCTCACATAATCAGATCCACAGAGTTTAGAATGAAACCGTTTTCTCCCTCTCTTTTTTTCTTTTTGAAAATATGCATATCTGTGTTCTCAGTAAGATGATCAATCTTAGAGAATGGGATCTCAGTTTTACACGTTGTGCCAGTTAGAATTAGGCTTTGCTTCATAAAACAGTGAAGCCAAATAAGTTAGTTAAACAGGAGAGAGATTTATTACTTACTGATGAAAAAGAAATCTGGAGCTGTAGTTTTGGGAGGGCACGGCAGTTCCACTGTCATCAGAGACCCAGGCTCCTTGCTTCCTTTTGTTTTACCATCCTTAATATATGACTTTTCAACCAGTTTGGAAAGCTTAAGACACCAGCTTGTGGACAACCTTGAGGGGTGGGAGTACTGTCCTCTGGTATGTTATATGCCCTTGTACTGTGTTGAATAGTGCCCCTCCCTCAGTCCCTGTATACTTAGCAACTGTAAATGTGACTTTATTTGGAAGTAGGGTCTTTGTAGATGTGCTCAAGTTAAAATGAGGTCCCGTTGAATTAGGGTGATATCTAAATCTAATAACTGATGTATTCATAAGAAGAGGGAAATTTAAACACAGACTCACAGAGAGACACAAGGAAGAAGTTCATGGGATGAAGCAGGTAAAGATTGGAGTGATACACCTACAAGCCAAAGAACACTAAGGATTGGTGGCAACCAACAGAAGCTAGGAAGAGGCAAGGAATGATCCTTCCCTAGAGTCTTAAGGGAATTCATACTTCTAATCTCCAGAACTGTGAGAGAAAAAAATGTCTACTGTTTTAAGTCATCCAGTTGGTGGTAATTTGTCACACTAGCCATAGGTAACAAATATAGTCCCCCAATAGACTCCATACGTGAATCTATGAATCAAAGGGTGGAAGTAGGATGGATTCTCTCACCATCACCCCACATGACTCACCTGTGGAATTTGTGCCTCCTGTCTCAATAGCTTTGGTTGTGCCCAATTAGAAGCTCCTGGTTCCTGGAGTGGGGATGATGGTAGTGGTGGAGAGGCCCGACCAGGGGCCATATTAGTTCTCTAAACTTAAAGCTGTAATTACAGTCTGCTCATTTTGGGCACCTCATGCCAAGAGTACCAACAGGCAAAGAAAAGATTGATGATACAGATGAGATAATTGATTCAAGTTATCATGAGGAGTTAGAGTTGTTGAAACAAAGAGGTCAGAGAAGAGCATACCTGGAATCTAAAGGAATCACTGCGACATCTCTTGGTACTTCCACGCCCAGTGATGATGATGAAGAGGTAACTGTCATAATCATTGCTTGACTCGGGCAAGGCAAATAGGGAGGCACATCTTTCAAGGATGAAGGTCTGGGTCACTCCATCAGGAAAGCAATCTAGATCAACTGAGGTTCTGGCTGACAGTGAAGAAAATCTAGGATTGGTTATGCTGGAGGTGGATGATGAATGTCAATTACTACTTCAAGACCTGCTGTTTGTTCCACTAACTCTCTAGTATTTAGCACATGCAGAGACTGTGACTATCACTATCTTAAATAGGACTAAAAGGTTAGACTTAATAGAGAGCTAAGTGATAGAAGGGTGGACTGTATTGAACACCTTTGTGTGCCATTCAAATCCATTCAGTCTCATTTTTTATTCCAGCCACTGCTGTAGCAGCATCTTCCATGTAGGTTTTGACTAGCTTTGCATGGTGAAGCCTGATAACATTTTTACTTGGGCCAACACTAAATACCTCTTGCTCCCTTTCTCAAGGTTTTGCTGATGCCACAATCTGGGACACTTGTTGAAATCTACTTAATATTTTTGCCAATGAAGCCACCCTTGGCAAGGAGGAGGAGTCAATGGATAAATTTGTCTTCCTACCAAAACTAAAGTGTATAGCTTTGAGACTCACTTCATAATATTCTTCAGAAAGGCTCATGGGGTTGAATACCAGATGCCCATCCCTCTGGTCAACTAAAGTTGCTGTATTGGCTTTTCCTCCTTCCCTGTTTTATTCCCTCTTAACTCTTCTCCTCTTCAGGGCATTATTTCCCAAACAAATCACCTGTATGTCAGTCTTTTTCTCAGCCTCTGCATTTGAGGAAGCACAAGCTAAGTTAAAAAAAGATTTAATATTTATTCTGCCTTAGGCATAAGTATCTGACAGCATTTTGATGTTACATGCTCAGAATATTTACAGTTCAACAGAGTGAAACATCTATGTCCAAAGGATTGACTCTTCATATGGGTTTTCAGACATTAGTGACCCCTGATAAAGTACTTTTGCATTGAGGGATCTTCCTTACATTTTTCAACTATGGCAGGATCTTGAACTGACTTATTTAGTCCATTCTGGGTTCTTAACCATTTATTCTTAGACTTTTAGCCTCCAAGTAATAATAAACCCCAATAACTTCCTGAAAAATCACAGCTTGAGATAAAAATGTCAAAAATACACGAATGTTAGAATGCTCTACTGCCTTCCACAGTAGGTTTCAGGAAAATATACTTATATTTGGCTATCTGACCTCTAACTTCATCCCAACAGGGCTTTACCCATTTTCAGTCATATTTGGTCTTCATGGAAAAAAGCAAAGTTGTTCCTGGGGTGACCGCAGCTGTATCATTATTCTTATGTTTGGTTCATACACAAATTAAAACACTCCATTAATTTGGTGCGTACTGCTTTGAGAGCTAACTTACTACACTTTATCTGACTTACTCCTATTTGTCATCAAGAAGAAGTGCATCTCTTTTAATAATCCATGAAATTCAGCCTGAGTAGGGTAACATCTTGTAGGAGATAGGAGCTGCCTGGCAGGGAAGTCCCAGCACCTTGTGGATTAGTCTCTTTTTGTGTGAAGACACATTCTGGGGGCTCTTTTTTTTTTTTTTTCCGGTACGCGGGCCTCTCACTGTTGTGGCCTCTCCCCCTTGCGGAGCACAGGCTCCGGACGCGCAGGCTCAGCGGCCATGGCTCACGGGATCAACCGCTCCGCGGCATGTGGGATCTTCCCGGACCGGGGCACGAACCCGCATCCCCTGCATCGGCAGGCAGACTCTCAACCACTGCGCCACCAGGGAAGCCCCATTTTGGGGGCTCTTAAAAATATATTGTGGGGGGGTGAAAGAAACCAGATTAGAAGTACCACAGGTCCTGCATTTGAGGAGGAGTTAAGAACTAGAAAAATTTTCATTGTTCCTGGTAATGTGATTTTTCCCCCCAATATTTATTAGGCTGATAGGATCTGTGTGAACTCAGGTCACATTATTATTCTCATTATCAAGTGAAAAAGTTGAGGCACAATTGGGGCAAATTACACGCTTGGAGCCATTTGACTGGAAGGTGATAAGACAGGAATTCAACTCTGAATCTCCAACTCTAACTCCTATGCTAGTTGTTCATACTTGGTCCTGAGTAAGTTCATTGGCTGGAGCTTCAAATTTCCCAAAGTCTTCTCTTTCTTACAGATTTTGGATAGTTTTGATTCTTCTTTGTCAGTTACTGTTTTTCGTGTTTTCAGGGCTTGTTTTCTGTCAATTCTTATACCTACTTCTCAAAGCTTATACCACAGTGCCCTCTCTTTTATAAGGCGTACATCTCTACTCATGAAACAGGACAGGCTCTAGAGCTGTGGTCACCTGTGACTGGTGAACAGTTAGAATGTGGCTAGTGAGAACTGAGGTGAGCTGTAAATGTAAACAATATACTGTATTTCAAAGACTAAACAGAAAAACGAAGATTATAAAATATCTCATTCATATGTTTTTATTGATTTCATGTAGAAATGGTAATATTTTAGATACACTGGGTTAAATATCTTACTAAAATTATTTTAACCTGTTTCATATTACTTTTTTAATGTGACTGTCAGAAAATTTAAATTATGCATGACTCCTATCTGT
This sequence comes from Stenella coeruleoalba, assembly GCF_951394435.1. Classification (NCBI taxonomy): domain Eukaryota; kingdom Metazoa; phylum Chordata; class Mammalia; order Artiodactyla; family Delphinidae; genus Stenella; species Stenella coeruleoalba. The sequence goes on along the minus strand of NC_137169.1, from coordinate 119,055,680 downwards.
GGCTTACATTATATTTCTGTTGGTAGCCCTGCTCTATAACTTGCCAGTGAGGAGAGAGAAGCCATAGGTTAAGGTTCTAAAGACCAAGGCCAGTTAGTAGAGCCCTTGAGAGCTCTGAAGTCTGGATCACTGAATCTTAGAGTCCATTTGGGCTCCATGAGGACAGAATCAGTGCCTGTCTCATTCACAAGGGTAGCCAGTGGTATCTTGATCCATACCTGGCACACAGAGGGACTCATGAATCTAGAGTGGTGGTTGTTGGCAGAAAGCCTAGGACAGGGTCACTTGTGTTTGACAAGAGGCAGAGTCACAGTTTCGGAAAGGGGGGCACCATTTTCCTATTGGTTAACTTTCTCTTTGTGACATCTTGGGGCTCTAACTTCAATGTTCATTATCTCATTTCTAATACTTCTCTTCCCGAGCTAGGACTCTTTATCTAAAATATCCCAGAGTTTTGGATAATAGTGTATAGGTTCGTATGCCACTGTTACCTGCTTTTCAAAATGTGCTGACAACTACTTTCATTCCTCAATCATTTATTCCCTTACATATTTCTTCTTTAATAAATATTTATTTAGTGCCTATTTTCCACATTGCACAGTATTAATTTTTGTGGGTAGATGAAGAAGAAAATATCAGGGGGTTGTAGTAAAGTCCTATTCCTTTTTATAATAAGGCAGACTCATTTCTTCATGTTTTCTCAAGATGACTCTCATAACCCCTTCTGTCATTTTGTAAACTCATTCTGTACTTACCTGTCTTGACTTTATTTGTTCATCATGTTCTTATTACCTGAAAAGCCTACCATCTTATCCCTATTTTGAGTGCTCAACCCAAATTCTATTTTTTTCCTTGAGGCATATATATTCCTTGTTTCCTCTTTCTTGTCCCAACAAGATGTGGTTTATCCTCATAGGGTGTGAGTTACAATGAAGGACACCTAAGAGGCATTATTACAGCCACTATTTCAGGTAAAAGGAATTGGGATATTGGGGTAATTCTATAAACATACCATGTTAGCTATCTCCTCGGTGGAAACTGGTTTCATTTATTGGCTTATTTTGTTTTGCCTTACTTTAGATATTCGTTGGACCTATTTTGGTTTTCCTCTGCTGAGTCTATCCTGCTGATAAGCACATCGAAAGGATTCCTTATCTGTGATAGGATTTTGTTTACTTCTAGGATTTCCATTTGACTATTTTCATAGTTTATACCCCTCTGCTAAAATTCTTCATCTGTTCATGTGACTTTTCCCACTAGATTCTTTAACATTTTTAGCATAGATATATTAAAGTCTGTGTTGATAATTCCAGCATCTGGGCAGTTTCTGGGTCTGGTTCTATTGACCATTTCCTTTCTTGGAAATTGGCCACATTTGCTTGCTTCTTCACATGTCTAGACATTTATGATTGAATGCCAGAAACTGCATGTAAAAGAAACGTAGAAACTAAAGTAAATAATGTTTCAACTCAGAAAAGGGAATCACTGGGGGTTGGGTGAGAGTTGAGTCAGTCCAGTCTGTAGTTGACCTGAGTGTGCACTTTGTGGTTGCTTTAATTAGATTCATTACAGCACAGCATCAAATGATTTGAGGGCTGGAAAGAATCCCTCCTTTAGCAGGGATCTGAGTTCCTGAAGGGTTTGTCTCTGTTCTCCTGCCCTGCTCTCAGCACACTTATGCCTCTGGGCAGGGATGGGGATCTATCTCAGCTCTCCTGTCTCTCTTACAGCCACTTCTACCTCATATTCAGTGTAAGACCAGAATTTTTAGAGGAATTTCTCAGCTTTCAGACTTCAGTAGGCTCTGCTGTCCCTTTCCCAACTATAGCAGCAGCTATATTAACGTAAGATCAGGAGTTTTTGAAGTGCTTCTCTTGGTTCTCCTGTCCTGCCCTGAGATTTCAGCAAGCCCCCTTTAGAAGTTTTTTTTTTTTTTTTTTTTGCGATACGCGGGCGTCTCACTGTTGTGGCCTCTCCCGTTGTAGAGCACAGGCTCTGGACACGCAGGCTCAGTGGCCATGGCTCACAGGCCCAGCCGCTCCGCGGCATGTGGGATCTTCCCAGACCAGGGCACGAACCCGCGTTCCCTGCATCGGCAGGTGGACTGTCAACCACTGCGCCACCAGGGAAGCCCCAGAAGTTTAGAATTTTGAAGCCACTCATTTTGTCTCTCTCTTTCTGATATCCTTCAGCATTACTTAACTGCTCCCCATAGTAGCTTCTTATATTGTATCTTTTCATTTAAAACCAACAAACTATTTCATGTTCTGACTCTTCAGTCTTTCCAAATAGGGCAGAGAGACTGCAGAAAAGACGGTTTCTAATGTCCTGAGCGTCGTCTGGAGCACTTTACACACATGTATTCCACTTTATCATTGTAACAATAGTGATATATCACCATTGTACAGATCAAGAGACTAGGACTCAGAAAGGGTGAATTCATTCATTTATTCCAGAAGTCATTTTGAGTGCTTACTAAGGTATTTTCAATGCTAAGATAGCCGTTTAAATATTTCTGAAATTGTGACATACTTCACAATAGATCTAAACATTTGATGTGGTAGTAGCTCTCTCCCACCAGAAGGTTGTTATTAAGTACTATATAAACATTAGGGTAGGGGAAATAGATATAGCAGTGAAAATGCCTCATAGAGACCTAGACTCATGGAGATGATAGGCCAGTAATCACACAGGGAGCAGGAAGTGGAAACGGGACTCAAATCCACATAAATTCCATCTTGACACTAGCCTAAGAAGCTCCCTGATTGCAGTTTCTTAGTTTCCCGCATTGATTACATATCAATAGCTCCTAACTCAACGCTGAGAGTGGAGGTACTGAGTAAACAATTAATTAATCAATTGAATTTAGTTTTTGTCTTTTAACCTCATCTAGCTTCAACTACTTCAATTATTAAAGATTTCTGCTCTTTTTTGCTCCTTTACCATGTCCCTAACTTAGCTTTTCTATCCTTGGGACACATCCCTCACCTTGGGTACTGTTTATTATCTATTTTTGTTCAACCATGGGCGGATCCCCTCCTCCCTTTCTGGGTGGTGACTGACCGTGACTCTGCCAGCGGTACTATACCATTAAACACTTTTTTATTCTTTGATTTTGGCCCATTGACCATTTTGTCCGTGTGGAGCCACTCAGCTCTAATCAGGCTTATCTTTGGGTATATGGTTCATACTGGAAAACTTGGCTTGGGCCCTGGCTTCACGGACGTTTGCCTAGCTGGCTTTTGAAGGCAGTGCCAACCTCATTACATATGATCTGTGCACACGGCCATGGTCTACCCTTTTGTGTGTTCTCTATAGGTGTGTTTCTCGTACCATAATAGACTGGGAGTGATAAATAAGGTCATAATAAGGCCACTAACTGTACAACAAGTACTCCCAGGTGCTACCTCCTTCTGCTAATGTGAGGGCTTTGATGCATGGTGAAGTCTCTGCAGGTTTTCTCTTACAATTCTCAAGGAGAGAAAGTAGAGTGATTTTACATATGCCATGAATGCAACACCTTCAGCTCTCATGGGACTGTTGCTCATACATACATACATACATACATACATACACATATATATATATATATATATTTTGGCTGCACTGCACATCATGTGGGATTTTAGTTCCCCAACCAGGGATGGAACCCGCGCCCCCTGCATTGGAAGACAGAGTCTTAACCACTTGGACCGCTGGGGAATTCCCTATTGTTCACTTTTATCGCTTTGACTTTTTGCTGTTTTCTCTTTCCTTTATCACCTGTGATATCCAATGAGGACACTTCAGAGCTGTGGTACCTTCTGCTGATAGCCATCAAAGTTGTACTGTATCCATAACACATTGAATTCCAGTGTGCCCAAACCACCATGTTTGATCCCAATAACATTTCTGACATAAATGAGGGGATGGTGCCCTTGATATGTGCTCTTCCAAGTAGGGGAGAAGTCTTCCTTTGTGTTTTTAAAAAAGGATATGACAAGGTGACAAAATAGTACTGTTCTGTGATGCTGTAAATATAGTGAAGTTTTTATGAAGAAAGTTGCACTTTTAGCCCTCTTTTCCTGGAACTCAGATTTGATTTCATAAGGCCCTGGGCCAAAGGACAAATTAGGTGACAGGCATCACTGGGCACAAAATCATGCTCCCTTACGTACAGCTGGGTATCACAATTGGCCCAGGCTTGTGTGCCTTACTCTCGCCTTTGGGGGAGGTCTTTTCCAGTTGATTATTTTGGGGGGCAGTTAATGCATACAATTCCTATACACATGCAATCCTATAGACATGCCTCCTCCATATGTCTAAATTCCAGAGTGAACACAATTTAAGTTCCTGTCTACCTCCCTCACTCCATCTTTATGAACTTTTTAAGTGATCACAAGTTAATTATTCTTTTTGTCCAAGTTAATTTTTTCCTTTTACCCAATGAGGTAAGGATAATATATTACTTCTAAATGAAGGAATGTGAAAATCTGTAAAATAGACCAATAGATTCTTATCTGTAACTTTTTCTTTGTGTCACCAAAATGCTTTATGGGACTCTTATAAACTTGGCTTCATATCAGATGATTAGTACTTACAGGTAGGGAACTGTACATATTTAGAATTCATTAATATCATATTTGCTGTGTCTGTAGGTTGTTTTTATTTATGTTATTCTCAGAAGTAAACCATTTCCATACCCCAGCATCTAGTAATGAGTTGCTTGCAAAAAAAGTGACTTTTTTTATTATACATCTTTAAAAAATCAATTGAGATGACTGGAACATAGATTAAAAGGATAAAATCAGAGTTAATGTATTATGAGGCTGATATTTTCAACATTAAATGTGAAAAAGTAACGTATGGTTTGTCATCCCAAATAGTATGAATAAATTGAGATAAGTTTAATGATCATTGGATCAGAAATATTTGAAGGTTGTATTAACCAAATATGTACACACACACACACACACACACACACACACACACACACAGAGAGAGAGAGAGAGAGAAAGAGAGAAAATGAATATGGATATATGCCATGCTTTATAAAATAGCATTGCTACATACACTGTAGAATACAGTGTACTCATTCAGCTTTACTAGAGAATAGTCCTGATGAAATCTGGCATGTTTATTCATAGGTAGTATAGATTGAATAACTACCATTTTGTAAAAAAAATACACTAATGGTACTATTAAAAATAGTGACTTTGTGCTTGTTAAGTGCTCACTGATTACTTAAAAACTCACACTCAATCTGGAAAATAATAAAAGAAACATTTCAGAGTTCAATTTCCCAATTACAAAGTTTATTTCTACATTTACTGTAAAAGAGACAATATTGTTGCAAAACACAAAGCTGTAATTTGCCCCATTTTAACTACTTCTGTGCTTCAGCTCTCTCACCTTGACAGAAGCAAGGTGAAACTTCTGAAACTGAAACTCAACGTGCCAAGATGGTGTTAAGTTCTGTGAGACCCCTGAGGACCTGGCTGTGGAGAGCCTGGTCCTAGTATACACTTGTGAACCCTGGCTTCTTGTTTTTTTTTTTTTTTGCGGTACGCGGGCGTCTCACTGTTGTGGCCTCTCCCGTTGCGGAGCACAGGCTCCGGACGCGCAGGCTCAGCGGCCATGGCTCACGGACCCAGCCGCTCCGCGGCATGTGGGATCCTCCCAGACCGGGGCATGAACCCGCGTCCCCTGCATCGGCAGGCGGACTCTCAACCACTGCGCCACCAGGGAAGCCCAACCCTGGCTTCTTAAACTGGAATTAACTTCACAAAGAATTGTGCTTAACTCTGCCTAAATGTGGTCTGCTCTGACAGAGTCTGAAATTGTTGTTTGGGGTGCATAGACCGTGCCAATTTGATTCACTCATGGACACCAAGCGCTTCAGAGGAGGCATAAAAACAGAGGTTAATCGAGGGCTCTAATAAACAATTTGCTTATAGTCAATTTCCATTAAAAGGCCAAATAGCTGGCATTTGTTGTGGTTCTTTTTCCTGGCTGATATAAATGCCTAATGTCCCAAAGAGTCCATTTTTGCTGTTATATGCTATACTGCTGATTTGAGATAGTGTAAGAATCAAAATACCTTTGCACTGGCTTTGTCACTTTAGACCCTAGACTCCTCTAGCTGTCTTCATTTGGCTGTTCTAAAACTCAAGAGGGAATTCTCCCTTTGCAAGCCTCTAAATGCAGCAGGGGCTCCCCACAGAACAGCTCTGCCTGTGCCGTTCTTGAAGGGTATTGGCAGTGCCTACAGCATACCGTGAGTACCCCTTCCACCAACACATATGAACCAGGAACTTGGGTTTGCCCTTTGATCCAAAACAACTTATATCCAAAACACACATAATAGACGAGATTAGCCATCTGCGGTAATAAACCTAAAGACTGTCAGAAAATATGTGATGGTAACACCTAGGGTGCCTAAAATTCCAATCAAAGTGTACTGGGTATCATCTAAGGGAGATGGGACTGAATGTAATTGTAATTTGGTAAGAACATGCCTAATTCATTTGATTGTACCCAAACTGGAAAAATGAAAAGAGAGCAAGCTGACACAAAGCATAAGACACAGAATCCCAAAGAGCCAGAAATCAGCAGCATTTACTTAGAGCTGTCTGCAGGAGAGAAACACACATCGTAGAAGACACCAACTTTCTCATCACTGGAGAGGCGGTCTCTGTTTTGGCATAGGAATGGCTCATTAGGACTATGGCCAGCTCTAGACCTTGCATTTGGTAGCTCTTTTGTCTGAAACAAAAGGACCTATGAAAAGATTATATCTACATGTGGAAACCTTTGTTTAAAAAAGACTGTGATTTGATACAGACCTTCCCGTTACTATTGACATAGTAAAGAACAATTATAGAAATAAACCTGCTTTAACATTTTGTAAAGTAATGGAAGTGGGAAGCCTCACATCACAAGTGGATGATGGCAGGCAGATTTCCTTCAACAGCAGATTGGGACTTTGTCAAGAATCAGTGAGAATGAGGATAGCAGGACTGGATTAAGTTAACTAGGTGGAAGGGCTGATCCAACTAATCCTTATGGGAAATGGGTGGGATATAAATTATAAATTAACAAATTAAGTTGATAGTGGAAGATCCTGATGGCCTGACAGAAAATAAATAATTGAATTAAAAAAATAATAAACCTGCTTTATCAATAGATGTATCCAAAATTATATTGCCAATAATTCTATCCTTTGGAACATTGTAAAAATGTCTAGGGTTTATACTCATGTCCACAAAATTACATATTTAGAAGAGAATATGTACAAAATATGATGTTACTTTATAATAACAGTCTTTTATCCAGTAGACATTTATGAGTACTTATGGTGTGTCAGTCTCTTTACAAGGTACTGGAGGAAAAGTGCTGATCTCAGAAAGCTTGAGGTGATAGAAATACATGACCACATGGTTACAGAAAAGGTACCGTAAAAGGGGCTATGGATGGGTGCTACAAGAAGTACCAAATACGACACACACATGCACACAATACTCAGGGTGTAAATCCTCTGACACATCAGTAGACACTGATGACTTCTGAAGGCTATTGTTAGTTGAATAGTCTAAGCTCCAACAGGAATTCCAGAAGGAACAATTCTTTCCTTGTTCAATTATCCATCCATTTCCTCATGTAGTCACTCATTCAACAAGTGTTTTTGAGGGCCTGCTGTACGTGAGGTGCTGTGCTGCTTCCACTCTTTGAATGGGGTGGTGGACATGCCATTCGGCATGCCATCAAGAGGAAGAGGACAATTTTTAAAGCTCTTATTGTCCTCAAGCTCCCTCTTTTGGGTCATTCTAAACTTCTCTCTGGGCTCAGTTTTCTTCCCTTGAAGTTGTTTACACCTGAAACTAACACAACATTGTAAATCAACTATACTCCAATAAAAATTTAAAAAAATAAGTAAACTGTAGCACTGGAGAGAAAAAGATGCCTCGAAAGCACCTCAGGTCCCAAATGAGAGTGAAGATGTAGCCTGGGTGGTTGTCAGCTTGGCTTCAGCCCTTAGGGAGGGGCTCTCTCTCTCTTTTCTCCGTTCTAGCTCATTTCCTGCTCTCATAGTTTCATGGTGAGACGGGGTGAACAAAGCAAAAGGCTGGGACTGAAAGATGCCATTTGGTCAGGCTTAGCATAAGCCTTAAGCTAAAGGAACAAAAAGTGATCACAAAGTATAGTGGTTAAGACTGGGAAAGCCTGCCCAAGCAAATGACATTTAAGTTAGGACTTGGATGAATCCTGTTTGTCCAAAGGAAGGTCAGAAGAGAGTTGTATATGGAGTGGGGAAGAGAAGAGAGTATATTAGGCAGAGAAAATGATGTTTGAGAAGGGAAATTATGTCACAACAAAAAAACTGAAGGGAAGTATGGATGAAGTATGGATGAAACTCAGGGCAGATATGGGTACAGGCAGAAGAATTTTAAGGAAGGAAGTGTCATTATCTGATTCCTCTTTAGAAAGAATACTCTCTGGCTGCAGTGCAGAGAGCAGATTGGTACAGAGAACCGGAAGAAGGTAAAACCAATTTTCTAAATAAGAAATGACAGTTATCTGGTCTAGAGTAGTGGCAGTGGAGATGGAAATATATAGACTTATTGAGAACTATTTTGGAGGCAGAATCTGCAGAAACTTACATGGAGAATTTTTTCTCACATAAGGCAGAGCCAGAATAGGTGTTGGTCTAAGTGGGTAATTGTTTGTCTAAATGTTGTAAATTAGACATTCCTAGAGAAAACCTATCTCCAAATATGATCCTTGAGATCTGCAAACTGATGCCTAGAATTCTATCATTAATGATTAATTTCTTTTGTTAAATGCCCTGGATTGTCTGTTGTCAACTAGGCACCATCATAATCCCCTTCTAAGGTCTATGTTCATTACAGAAGCAAAGCCAGAAATTACATTTCCCAGAATCCCTTTCCTTGTGTAGTTCTAGGTGAGATATTTTTTTTCCAACATGAAGCACTCACATGTGATTTGGAAAGTGGGAAATGAGAAGCCATTATTCTCTGGACACAGTTGCACCAGATGCAAAAGCAAAGGTGAAATTCACTGTGGCTTCCCAGCGAGCTCTTAAGAACCATTCTGTGGCGGGCCAAGACAGTTGGTGCAAGCTTCTCTGCAGTTCCCTGGCAAGCTTTTGAGGATCACCCACTTTGCTGCTTCGGTCTGATACCATCAGTGTCAGTTTCCTTGACCTTTTCTCCTCTAGCTTTTCCAAAGATTACCCCTAATTCCTACAGTAAACTCTTTTTGTATCCCAAATGCATTTAATGGTTTCTATTTTCTCTGAAGGAGGTCTGACTGAAACAGATTTCTGTACCTGAAGTGTTTCCAGGGGAATTGAAAATTAAAAAAATGGGAATCTCACATTAGTTCTACGATCTGGTTAGGTTTGGAGGAAGTAATAACTTTATTGATGGTGAAAAATGAGTCACTCATAGTTCATGGCATGCAGTGATAAACCAGCTGCTTAAATTATCACCTTCAACTGCCTGGAGTCGAGTGGCTACAGAAGATGAGTGTTGGGATCACGGAGTTGTCCTAATCGCACTTTATGGTGCATAAAGACTAGTGGGGATGGGATGGCTGTTTCTTCCTAAACTGGGGAGTCTAGAGAAAGAAAAGCAAAAGCTGAAAACCTTAAATTCCCAGCTCAAGGTACAAATAGAGAACCAGAAAGTGTCTATGGCTGTCCTAAAGGAAACAGAGATTTAGATATAAGTTGTATGTAGATATATAGGGCTGAAACTAATGAAAAGCAAAACCAGAATCTGGGGATGGCTGAATTAAGTACAGATTGAGTCCATGAGCTTGCTTTGTCTCTTACATGAAGGTGAATCCTTAATTAGGGAAGAATGGGGCCCTGAAATTATAATAGGACATTTGGGTAGATTATTAAGAATTTGAGTTCATCAAGCCTCCAGATACAGTCATCCCTCCGTATCCCTGGGGACTGGTTTCAGGACCCACCTCAGATACCAAAATCTTGGTGCTGAAGTCCCTTATATAAAATGGTGTGGAATGGTCAGCCCTCCTTTTCCATGAGTCCGTATCCACAGATATGGAGGGCTGACTACACCAAGCCTTCCTTCCCAGTTGAAGTAACTCTTCCACTCCTGTTTAAAGAGTTCAGTCTCCGCCTGAGAAAGGTCCTGAACTGATCTTAGGTGAGGCACTTGCCTTGCTGTGGAACGCTGACTCTCCTCAAGACCCTCTCCAACCATCTCTCATCTCCTGCAGACCCGTAACTAGACTCAAATACCTAGGGATCTGAGAGACAAGCACACAGTCTGACCCATGAGGAGATAAAAAAGGAACTGTAATATTTTGCCATTTAAAATCAGCAGATATTTAGTAATGTGTGGAAATGGATTCTAACTGTGTTAAACCATGGAAGAAGATATATAATAATGGACGGGGCCGAACTGATTCATATGGTAGCACTAACTAGAGATTACCTCTGTTACCTCAAGCATCTGGAAGTGGTTTTAACAATATTCTCTGTTGGCTGATTGAAACTTCCACTTAATCTTAAATGAAGATGAGAAGCTAGACGTTTCTTGGTATCCTATAGAAGAAAGAATTTAAAGGCTGAGGGAGATAGGAATGCTGAAGTGGCTGTATTAGGTGTAATCTGTAACCATCCCGCATTACTGTCCCTCAGCAGGGTGCAGAGGGGCCTCTCTTCATCAGACACTGAGAAATATATTGGTTAGGGAAGCGTCACCATCCCTAAAAGGCTCTGTATTTGTTGTTCTCTGGAGGTCAGGGTTGACAGTGGGAGATGCCATCACTGAGAAGGATTCCGTGAATTCAGTGGGAATGATAGGGTCTCAGAAAGGGAGAGGGAGATACTTAAACATCAGGGACAAGGTGGAGGAGCTTAGTCTAATAGACATCAAGGCCAAAGCATTCATCTGAATGCTTTAAGTCTAAGACTGAAATAGATGGGTAGCCTGCTGTTACTTGAGCTGTATAAGAAAACAATGAAACAAACTCTCCAGGTTCACTTCTTTCCTTAGCAATGGATTTCTTTTACTGACTCACTTGTGCCTTGTTTCTCATAAGGACCGTTTTCCCTGTGGCCTGAGATATGACAGTGGTTTGGCACACAAAGAGTTAAGCTTATTGCCATCTGTGTCTAGGTTTATGAGCAAGACCCTTTGGCTGCCTCAAAGGAGCCTTGAGCAATGAGAATTAGACTAGGCCCACGGGAGGAATAAAAACTGTTACCACTATGGAGCAATTTTGTGCTTATTCTGCCTGTTTGCTTATGATTTTTGCTTCCCTTTATTTAGCCCCTGTGACAAACTCTTGACCCTGTCACTGTACAGTAAAAACTCTGAGCATTGTTTCTGGTTCACTGAGCTCACCTGTCTGAGTGGTACCAATCACTGAAATTGTTCTGAACAATTCATTGACACCTTTTGTCTATGAGACCACGAGAAGATGAGGTGAACCACAAAAATGATACCACTAACTGATGCCCACAGACTAGTCTCCTGCTCAGTAAACATGGAGCTCAAGTCAGTATGGCTGCCACAGACCTAGTCCCATGATATACATGAGGGCTGATGTCAGAGATGGGAAAGGAGGACCTGGCTGTGGAGACTAGAAATTGGGGACAGGCACTTGAAGCTGGACACTACTGTAGATGGTAGAAGTCATAGAGGCAGGCAGGTAAATCATGCTGTTCAAAAAGTATAGTGATGGGGGCTTCCCTGGTGGCGCAGTTGAGAGTCCGCGTGCTGATGCAGGGGACACGGGTTCGTGCCCCGGTCCGGGAGGATCCCACATGCCGCGTGGCAGCTGGGCCCGTGAGCCATGGCCGCTGAGCCTGTGCATCCGGAGCCTGTGCTCTGCAACGGGAGAGGCCACAACAGTGAGAGGCCCGCGTACCGCAAAAAAAAAAAAAAAAAAAAAAAAAAGTATAGTGATGGGAGTATGGGGGCATCTGTGTTGTCTTCATGGGACATGGAGTGTCAATGTCTGAGGCTGGGAGGTACAGAACAATGGATCAATGGGTGGGTGGGTGCTGGGGGAGTTAGAAAGATCAACAGTTCTTGGAGACCAAAGGGAGAAATCAGCTGGGATATGGAGGTAGAAGTTCAGAGTCAGGGAGCAAAGTTTCAGGGAGAGCAGGTTAAGATGAAATGGAGTGGAGCATGAGAAACTTCTGTTTAGTATCCAGTAGGAGTAGGGTTCATTGGTGCAGGGGAGGCTGGATTAAAGTTCAAGGAGTTTGAGGGCAGAGGGTGAAGAGTAGGTGATGAACAGATATTAGTCCCTCAGTTTGGGGATGGGTCTTTAGGGGAGGGCTTTTGGAGACAATTGCCAGTAGGTACACATGGTCTCTTTCGTGGAGTAGATGAGGAACTGTATAGGATTCTGAGGTAGGACTTCGGCCATGGTGAAATTTAAAAAGTACAAAACTGGGATACAAGGCAGGAACTTGTCCACAAAAATAAAGTAGTAGCTTAGGTATCCGAACTATGTACAAATGCATTATTATATATAAAGTTCATTAAATTTTCCTGTAGAATAGAATCAATTCCAGGACCTAGGGTGGAAACGGACCGAGGCTGTAGTTAAGAAAACCCAGCTATGGACAGGGGAGAACAAGAACCATGGTCAAATAGGAAATAAATAATTGTTGGGCACCCATTAGTACAAAACACTGGTCAGTAAAAAAAAAAACGGCAAATGTAAAGTGTGTTGAGTGTGTGTGTGCATGCATGTGTTTGTGTGCTTCCCTGGGAGGAGGAGGAGAGATGAGATGCAAAAATAAGACATATAAAACAGCTACAGGGCTCCCCTGGTGGCGCAGTGGTTGGGAGTCCGCCTGCCGATGCAGGGGACACGGGTTCGTGCCCCGGTCCGGGAAGATCCCACATGCCGCGGAGCGGCTAGGCCTGTGAACTATGGCCGCTGGGCTTGCGTGTCCGGAGCCCGTGCTCCACAATGGGAGAGGCCGCAACAGTGAGAGGCCTGCTTACTGCAAAAAAAAAAAAAAAAAAAAGAGAGGCCCATGTACTGCAAAAACAAACAAACAAACAAACAAAAAACACAAAACTTGGCTATAGCTTTTTTCAGTTCTCAATCTAGTCAAGGAATTAAGTCATAAATATTCTCATGGGAAAATGATAAATATTGCAACTGAGTACATGAAAAGGAAGTCAAGTGGAAATGTGGTGACCAGAGAAGCCTTCACCAGAGAGAGAACAGAAACTGAACTCAGTTGCAAGTTTAGGACTTGCGAAGACGGAAAAAAGGAGAAAGGGCGGACTGAGTAAGGAGAAAAGGCATAGTTCATGGGAGGAAAGGCATTAGAAAAGAGAGTGGAGCTGAAGGTGCCTTGGCACATTAGTGAGAAAGACACCTTAGCTGGTGTGGAAGGGTTTTGTAAGGGAGTACTGTAGATAAAGCCAAAAGGAAGAAATGGGGTTCATATTTTGTATTTAAGGGGTCATTGCTGATCTCTTCCATCACACTTTGATGTTCACCTCATCAGGGCTACTTTTTTGTTGCTGTTCTATTTATTTTGGCTTCAACTAAGAATTAGATGGGATAAGAAAGTTCTAGGCAATAAATAGATTAATATTTTGGCTTATTGCTTCTTGGAGATATTTCAAAGACTTCTTAACTTTCACTGTCACAAAGGAATGTTTGCTTTGTTTCTGTTTGCAGTACAGCTAGTAAGCTAATCAATGTTCAAGCGCAATTCAAACCCAGGTGGCCTTTCCTAAAACCTGCATTCTCTCCAACAGACAGTGGTCACCCTGTAAATATCCATTCCATCCTGTTCAGACACCTCTGAGTTAGGCTCATATGTATAGACACTGAGCTCATAGGTGCTTGAAGCAACATGCCAGGTATTTTTCTTATATGAGAATATATAAAACTACAAAAGGAATGTGTGTGTTTTGTTTGACATGCATTTAATTGTACATGAGCAAAGTATGTAAAAGAACTGAAGCCTTGTTTTCTTTTGTAAGAAGCCATCAGTGAGTGAATAGCATTATGTGTACACAGACTTCCAGGAGGGTGACAGGTGACAATGATTGACTGCATGGGTGGGTATACCAGTGAACACCGAAGTGAGGATGATGCATGCATAAGGTGTCAGAGGGAATGTGATTGTGTCTTAGACAAAGTCACTTAGTCAATTGGGTCTACATTAAGGATAGCTGTGTGGCAGGATATGAGGGCACAGCTATTGCAGGCTTGGTTTCCATCTGGGGGTGGAGGATTTAATCAGAGTCCACAGGCATGGCCTACTATCTTATAATTATCATTAAGGCAGAACAATTTACCTATATGATGAGTCTGGAGTAGTTTCCTCTCAGAGGCAAAAAATACCTATTCAGATCTGCAAAAGAGGAGTTGTTATACTCTTTGCGTGTTGTCTGTGTGAGCTTGTGTGTGTGTGTGTGTGTGTGTGTGTTTCTTTGAAAGCTAACAGTGAAAGGCCAAGTAAAGCACTGCAAGGCAACATAAATGATTTAAGACCCAACGATTTTGCCAGGGAAACATTCAAGACAGAGTCTAATCCTTTAATCTAACCCCAGCCCCTTTAAAAGCTTTGAGCTAGGAGTTGACTCAGCATGTCAGTGCCAAGAAGATCCATTGACCCTGAGTTCAGTGCTGAGAAATTGAGAAATGTTCTTTTTAATGTCTATTCAATAAATACAGCATCCACCTTGCAAGGGGCTGCACAATCCACTTCAAATCCATTATGGGATGTTCTCGTGGGCTGACAAGTTGTCCTGAGACAACCGTGGCCATGAGATGAGGTTAACCCTTCTGTGGAATGTAAATCATCACGGCCACCACTGCTGGCTCTCCTGAGACCCTGGAAAGAAGGTAATATTTGTATTGATGTGAGGACCCTGTGGTGTGCATTTCCTTCCAGACTGAGGTCATCTTCTTTGGAATACATAAATTCATGCACAGAGGCCCACATAGAATAAACACAAAATGATGTTTTATAAGACAAAAATAATGACAAAAAAGTTATGAAATTATACCTTTCCTTGTCATCACCCTTGGGGACAGAGTTCAGATTTCTCTCACTTCATCTGGCACGGACTATTCCTAGGTGTTGCCTCTGAGTACTGTGGCCATACTTTATGACGTTCACATCAAGACATGCAGTCTGATAAAGAATAGTTGTGCTGATAATAGGTGAAAGAAGAAATCTAGGAAATGCAGCTTGGGCACTGAAATATTAGAGTTGTGTGTGCATTTCAGTGGTTTATAAGACAAATGGAAAGACTAATGAAAATCAGGACAATTCCAAAATACGTCTAATAGATGATAAATGCCTCCCTATATGGCTAGAGGGAGGAGTGACCTAGAAACAAACAAACTGACAGATTTCTCCAGTGTTAGACCAAGTCAAGGCTGAGGTTCAGTGCTTTGAATTTTTTGCATCACAATAACAGATTGTCTGGTATGAAACCATTCAACTCACAGCAAAGTCTATATGCATTGGATAAATATTTGTGGGGTGACTGATTAGTTAGTTGACTGTATATGGTGTCACATTAACCAACATGGAATAATTGCCTATTGTTTGCCAAATGGCTAATCACTTGTGAGATCTATTCATTTAGCAAAGACTTACTGAACACACTCTATCTGTTAAGAACTCATTAAAAGCTAAATGGAATTTTGAATACATGGGAGAAAACAGTCTTAGACTCTTTGCCAAAGTTACCTTCCTTGAAACCAGTTTCGCAGAATTTTACAGGTCTTCTTTGGAAAAGGGATTCCCTTGTCAAATCAATTTAGGAAATACTAATCAATACACAGAAGTTGCTTTACCAGAATCCCTTTCTAATAATAAGCTAATGCTGACTCTCAGTCTCAAAAAGGGGGATATAACATGCAGTGTTTTGCCAACCTTTGACCATGAAGTAGTCCTTTTTTAAATTTTTTTAATAAAAAAGTATCTCTTGGAACTAGCATTTTGTAGAGCATACTTTGAAGAATGCTTGTCCATTGAATTCACGTAGGATGACTTTCTCAAAGCAACTAGAAGATTTTTGCAGTCAACCTTGATTTTCTCCTTTGTGTCTGAGAAGGTGCTAGCAATTTGCTACAGTGGACTCTGAGGGGGCCAGGTTTATGCCTCCCAACAGAGTAAAGTGACTTCAATGTACAGATTGCTGGTGTTGAGAAATGTAAGCTCTGTGGATAAAGGGAGGGTTTAAGCACCTAGGGAATATCTCAGCAGAAAAAAATGACTAAATGGCTCTGCCCTTCTCCATCCCTGCCATGCTCCCTCCTGGGTCTGTTTAGATCAGGGATAGGGCATTATGCCCAGGGCTTTGCTTCCTGCGTGCAGGGTTGAGAGTGATTTCCTGTCTCTCTTTTGTAACTTTATATGCCTCTCACTACACACCTCCACATCCAGGTGTAGAGCTCATATTGATACTTGTTTACACTTACCCTTTCTCCCATTTGCAGAGGGGTAGGTTATCCCCATTGTCTTAATCAGGATCATCCAGTGAGCAAGTGTAGGAGAGAATGGAAATTTATTAGATTTTCTGTCCTAGGTGTGGTGCCAAACATTTTATGTATGACTTTTGGGGATGGTATTATTGTAAGGGAACTTAAGTAACCAAGAATATGGAACTGGTAATTAGTGGGAATAAAGTGGCACCTGGGTGGGTTTGCCCAACTTCAAAGTCTACTGCATCATAAGATAGATAGGTGTGTATATCAGTGCTTTACAGGTGACAAAGAGTTACACATGCATTATCTCATTTGAATTTTGACTTTTTATTAATTCAGCATTCAGATTAAGAAAAGGAAGGGATTACCACTTCTCCAAGGTCACGTGGCAATTAGTAGGCTCAAAGGAAAAGATCCTGGTCTAGGCTTGGGCTAGATATCCTGCCCCCAAACAGATGACAATTTAGGTTGTCTTTATAATAATCATTTTCTGTCTTTCATAAATTCGTAATGGTTCATAAGTAGCATTTTCCCATTAATCCTTGAAATAATTCTAAAGGTAGGTATTCTTATTTCCTGTTTATTCCAAATGAGGACTGTAAGGCCAAAAAAGGTTAAATGACTTAATCCACATCAATGCTAGATACAATGCCAAGAGTTCGGTAGTCATTATTTTATTTACTCCTCCATAATCTTAAGAGGTAGCTACTATTATTATTATTATTTATTATTTTTTTTTCTGGTACGTGGGCCTCTCACTGTTGTGGCCTCTCCCGTTGCGGAGCACAGGCTCCGGATGCGCAGGCTCAGCGGCCACGGCCCACGGGCCCAGCTGCTCCGCAGCATGTGGGATCCTCCCGGACCGACCGGGGCACGAACCCGTGTCCCCTGCATTGGCAGGCGGACTCTCAACCACTGCGCCACCAGGGAAGCCCTAGCTACTATTATTATCCCCATCTTGCAGAAGAGAAAACTGAGGCTTACAGAGCTTACGTAGGAGTGTTGGAGTTGGTCCTCCACCCTCTTCAGATTCTAGAGCCTCAGCTCTCAGCCCAGTGCCTGGCTGCCTCTCAAATTCACACTCCTCCTCAAGACTTCTTTCTGGGAATTCCCTGGCGGTCCCGTAGTTAGGACTCAGTGTTCTCACTGCCAGGAGCCGTGTTCGATCCCTGGTCAGGGAACTAAGATCCTGCAAGCCGTGCGGTGCGGCCAAAGAAAAAAAGACTTCTTTCTGATTCTTATTCTCTTTCCAATATAGTCGTGAAGCTGTTAAAAGCTCTGGATGTAAAGTGAGAGTTCAGTCAGTAACCCAAATACCTTCTCTATTAGAAGTATCAGGTGTGCATGTCAAAATGCGTGCATGTTTAAGGTGGTAAATATAAGCGCAGCCCTCTGTGCCTTAAAACAACTCACCAGCTTTAGAACTACAAGGGAGGGATCTCCGTGGGCCCCATTTCCGTGGCTTTTGCTCATGCCGTAGTGAAATCCTGTCATAAGTTGATTTCTTTATATCTGAGTCCTGGTGAGCTTTTCCTGATTGATTAGGATGGAGGATCTGTCCCCCAACCAAAACTGCGTAGTGTGCATCGTGTGACGGCCCTTGCATCAGTCTGGGCCTCCGTCACTGCAGTAGCCAGAGTCCCGGACTGGCTTGCGCCTGAACATTGACATTCCGCTATTGATGCTCACGTGATACTGGGAGCTATTGTAACAATCTTTATTTTATCTGTGGCTTTTGCTCTCGGGCTTGGGTTGAGCACCCACAGGGTTACCACGATAATCAACACCTCTAATTAGCACTTAGAAATGTCTGGCTCCCAAGGCTGTCGTTAGAAGACAAGCTTGGTGTGCAAAATACTGAAGCTCTTGCATTTCCCCAGCAAAATCTTCCTCCCAGGCCTATGTCATGGATCGTGCTTTCAACACTCTGCCAGCAGGAGACACCCCCTCCTGCTCCCCTCATTTAGGAAGAGCTGAATTCAGGGGATGAGGTCTGCCTGGGCAATTGGGAGACTGGAAATTAGACCACATCGCATGCCTGATTCTTTCTGCTCAGAAGGCAGGTCTCCGATTTGAGCCTGTGCTCTCTACCCACCCTCTGCTGTGATGACTGGGCTGATGGTGTGCACGGTGATCAGTGCAAAGAGTGTCTCTCTCCTGTATTCCTGCATCTCATTTTCTTTTTACAAATGGGATGGGGAGGAATA
Source organism: Stenella coeruleoalba (assembly GCF_951394435.1). Lineage (NCBI taxonomy): Eukaryota > Metazoa > Chordata > Mammalia > Artiodactyla > Delphinidae > Stenella > Stenella coeruleoalba. Next base: position 119,037,006 of record NC_137169.1, on the reverse strand, counting down.
GCTGAGCACCTGCTGATAACTCTGTACTCAGCAGGCCCAGGGGAACACGGAGAAAGACACTGTCTCCGTTCCACTCACTTCCACCCTCCTTCTGCAGGGAGCAAGTGATGAGAGGCAGCAGGATAGCTCCTCAGTGGAGGTTTTCTGGGAGGAGGGAAACGATCCATTGGCTAAAGGGACCATGGTATACTTGGGAGCAGGCTGGCTGTTTATTCTTCACAAACCATCACCAAGTCAAGTGGAAGCTAATGCTGATAACAATTTATTGCTGTTACTGTTGCTGTTACTGATGTGAACATAAACTCCAGAGCAATGAGGGAGGGCAGTATGACACCCAGCTTCAGTGGATGTCTTTGACTTCCTCCCTCCTTTAAACACAATCTTTTCTTTAATCAGCGGACACCACATCATGCCCCTATCCAAATCTTAGGGGAGCATTCTTTTTTTTTGGCCACACCCCTCGGCATGTGGGATCTTAATTCCCCTACCAGGGATCGAACCTGCGCCCCCTGCAGTGGAAGCGTGGAGTCTTAACCACTGGACCACCAGGGAAATCCCAGGGGGAGCATTCTTAAAGGGCTTTATTTATCTATTTTGAGAGCCAGGCCAAATGCAGGAGATGGTAGAAAGGGGAGTAAGGGTAGAAAGGGAATTAAGGTAGAATGAAGCTAGCCTAGACTCCCTGGGAAAGGGCTATGCTGTCCTCCACTCTCAACCCCTCCCCACCCCATCTAGTTCTTGCAGCCATGATGGATGGATTTCCCCAGAACCAGATCTGGGGAAAAGCCCAGGGGACAAACAAGAGGCTGGACAAGCCCGTTGCAGCCTTCATAACACAAAGATAGATGACTCGATTTCTCTTCTGCTCCTAGCCATTCTGGTGAAGTTGGTGAAGTTGCTTCAGTGTTTTCTGGTCCTTATTTTCCATCCAAAAGAGATAACAATATTTACTCCTGGAAGACAGGAGGCAAATGGCCTCTGAAGGTACCTTCCAGTTGAACAATTTAGGAAAATAGGCTTTGGCACTACCTCTTCCACATTTTTCCTAACAAAATGGACTCACTCCACTCTCTTGAGAGGAGAAAGCTCCAGGCTGGTGGCTACTCATTCTTCTGCATTTACCTGTGACGGCCTCAGCTGGTTAGCAAGGTTACCAAGGATAAAAATTGACCTGGTGCTACTCACCAGTAACCAGCTTATTTGGTTATCCATCCCCCAGAGAAACACACACATACACACACACACACACACACACACATATGCACTTTAATAGAGATCTATTACCTTGACAATATTTTAACTCAAAGGAGTGGCTAATGGTAGTATTTCATTCTTTCTCTTATGAAGGGTCTAAGATTCATATTTAAAATCTGCCCTCAAGCACCTTATATATATCAGGAATGGTTCCAGGCATATTTTGTGTATTTTATCTTTTTAGGTTAATTTAACTCTCAAAATCAGAACCTGTGGTTATTATTCTATATATTTTGTACACTAGAAAACTGAAGTATAGAGAGAGTTTAACTTGCTCAAAGTCATACAACGATCAATTTTGGATTGAAGTGCCTTTTGGTTTTTCCTCAAATTAAACCAAATGAAAGCAGGTTTATTTCATTTTTCCCACAAACCTAAATCAGGTTCCATCTCGACATCATCTAGTCTGGAAGCTGGACTCACACGTGAGAGCAGTCAGGCAGCCCTGCCTGTGTCTGGTGACCACAGAGTAGTGGGTGTGGTGTGGTGGGTGAGAGACATGGGCTGCAGGTTGGTCTTGAACTTGCAGGTACTCTGTGGACAGATAGGCAACCATTTGAGCCTCAATTTTCTCTGTAAAATGGGACTGATACACCTTCCTTAAGATTAATGTAAAGCACCCGGCAAATCGGTGCTCAGTACAAGTGATTTCTTTTAGACTAAGGCAAGATTGTACGTTTAATAATAATAGCTAGCATTTCTGGGACAGGTTATAGTTCACGTGTTCTTTATCACCTCACCCTTCTGGGACAATTAAATAGAAGAGGTAGTCAGAGACTAAGTATTTTGATATTGACACCTATCAAGTAGTTTACTCTGAAAGGAGGAATATTAGAACTGGTGGGTAAAGCAGACTCGGAAATGTGAGAAGGTGATGTTGTTTTCTTGAACGAGTACCTAGGAAACCTAGAAGATGGGAAATTAGCTGTATTCTCTTTTCTATCTACTAAAGCATGCGTTATTTGATTCCACACCTGCTTTGCCAGTATGAATCCTGTTTGGTCTGTTTACTTGATATTTACCCAAGTCTGCGATCAACAAGAAAACACACCTCAGCATCTCACTTGGCAAGAGGAAGAATTGAGGCAGCACAGCAGCTGTCATATTTATTTCAGTGGCAAAGCAGGTCAGGAAAATTGATAAAATTAATCATACAAACTAGCAAACATCAGGAGTGAGAACGTGAAGGAACAGATGAGTTCTCGCTTCATTCCAAGCTGCACCTGCCCTTAGTTCTAATGGAATCTGTGCAATCAGCTGATGAAAGCAGGAGTGGAGGGGGCCGTGGCAATGGGAATAAAAGCTTGAAGAGAAATTGGAACATGAGAGATTATCGGGGCAGGTCTTTTTCTGCGGACCTGAGGTGTCTGTGAAACTCTATTAAGTTCTCTGAGGCAGGAGGAAATCCATCTTTCGGTGTCCCATGAAGAGAATAAGTTCGGGACCTAATATTGGCTTGGATCTATGGCAGGTGATCCTAAGTAATTTGGGCAACATTTCTTCCCTGTTAGGAGAAGCAGCATGGCCTTTACTGCAGTGGCTCTTGACTCTGGATGTACTTTAGCATCACCTGGGGAGCTTTTAAAACTACTGATGCCCACACCGTACCCCAGATAAAATGAGTCAGACTCTTGGGGGTGGAGCCCAGACACTGACGATTTTTATAAACTCTCCAGGTGGTTCTAAGGTGAAGCCAATGTTCAGAGCCGTTGGCCTACAGCAGCAGTTTTCAAACATGCGTGTGCATCAAAATCATCTGGAGGGTGTGTGAAACCAGAGATTGTTGGTCCTCACACCTGAAGTCTTGATTCAGTAGGTCTGGGGTGGGGCCTGAGAATTTTCATTTCTTTTTTTTTTTAAGATTTTTTTTTTTGATGTGGAACATTTTTAAAGTTTTTATTGAATTTGTTACAATATTGCTTCTGTTTTATGTTTTGGTTTTTTGGCCCCGAGGCACATGGCATCTTAGCCTCCCTACCAGGAATCGAACCCACACCCCCTGCATTGGAAGGCGAAGTCTTAACCGCTGGACTGCCTGGGAAGTCCCTAGAAGAACCTCTCTTTTTTTTTTTAAACAATGTTTTTTTGTTTTTATAATTTATTTATTTACTTTCAGCTGCGTTGGGTCTTTGTTGCGGTGTGCGGGCTCCTCATTGCGGTGGTTTCTCTTGTTGCAGAGCACAGGCTCTAGGCACGTGGGCTTCAGTAGTTGTGGCTCATGGGCTCAGTAGTTGTGGCTCACGGGCTCTAGAGCGCAGGCTCAGTAGTTGTGGCGCACGGGCTTAGTTGCTTCGTGGCATGTGGGATCTTCCCGGACCAGTGCTCGAACCTGTGTCCCCTGCATTGGCAGGCAGATTCTTAACCACTGTGCCACCAGGGAGGCCCAGAATTTTCATTTCTAATAGGCTCCAGGGAATGACCATGTTGTTGGTCCAGAGATCACACTTTGAGAGTCACTGGCTAGAGGAAATAGCACCAGGTTCTCCTTCTAACCCCATCATTAATTAGCTGTATTACCTTGAGAAATTCATGCACAGAAATTTATGCTGTTGCTCTTTTTATTGCAAAAAAAAAAAAAGAGAAATGTATATGGAAGTATTTCATAAACTATAAACATAGGATGAAAATTAATTTTAATTATTTCTATTCAAATTTCCATTTTGCTCGGTGTTTAATAGATTTAGCTGTGATCATGACAACTTACAGCCAGATTTATTCATTCATTAAAAAAGTAACTAACACATGCCATTATATACCAGGCCCTGGACCAACTGTTGGGGTATAACAGTGACGTGGCAAGTGTATCTCTCTCCTCACAAAGCTTATATTCTGGTGCAGGGTCAAATTCACCTGTTTTATACAGTCTGTGAGTTAAGTAAGGTTTTTACATTTTTTGGTGGTTGAAAACATCAAAAGAATATATTTCATTATTCAAAAAGTATATGGAATTCAAGTTTCAGTGTCTAGAAATAGTTTCATTGGAACACAGATATGCTTACTCATTTTTAACTTTTTTTATGGGATTTTTGTCCTATTGATTTATGTAAGTTTATTTTACTTTTTAAATGTATTTACTTATTTTTGGCTGCTTTGGGTCTTTGTTGCTACACGTAGGCTTTCTCTAGTTGCGGTGAGTGGGGGCCACTCTTCATTGTGGTGCGCGGGCTTCTCATTGCAGTGGCTTCTCTTATTGAGGAGCATGGGCTCTAGGTGTGGGGGCTTCAGTAGTTGTGGCACGCGGGCTCAGTAGTGATGGCTCACGGGCTTATTTGCTCTGCAGCATGTGGGATCTTCCTGGAACAGGGCTCGAACCCGTGTCCCCTGCATTGGCAAGCGGATCCCTAACCACTGCACCACCACGGAAGTCCCCACTTTTGTACTTTTAACAACTGTTTTCGCTCTACAATGGTGGAATGGAGGAGTTGTGACAAAGACGGTATGGCCCAAAAGGCCTATGATATTTACGCTCTGGCCCTCTACAGGAAAAGTCTGCTGACCCCTGTCTTAGGGGAAGAGTTAAATACCACCATAGTAAGTGCTGGGAGAGAGCAAACAAAAGACTGGATAGAATCCCAGAGCGGGGGGTCTACTTTGGATAGGGAGGCCAGGGAAGGCCTCTCCGAAGAGATCCCATTAACATGGGACCTAAAAAAAATGAAAGGAGTTAACCATGCAGAGTTTCAAGGAAGAAGAGAATAGCATGTACAAGGGCCCTGAGGTGAGCAGTTTGGCTTGTTTGAACAAGTAAGAAGACTAGCATAGCTGAAGCATAGGTTCAAGGGGAAGTTGGGTTTGTTATTGATTCGAGATGAGGGCACATAGAGGCAGGGATGAGGTCAAGAGGGGCCTTTTATGTCTTAATGGGTTTCTTTTTATTCTAAGTACAATGGACACTATTTTAATGAAGGGAAGGTAGTGATGATAAAAACAGTAACTTTTATTGAGTGCTTATTATGTGCTAGGTATTATTCTAAGGGCTCTCCAGTCTTCAAAACAAAGCTGTAAGACGGGCTATTATTGTCCTCATTTTTGATGACAAAAGTAAGGTACAGAGAAGTTAATCACCCAATGTCACACAGCTGATAAAGTCAGACGTGAAATTTGAACCCAGAGAATGTGGCATCACTGTTTGAAGGTGTAATAAGAGGAGAAACAGACCAGTTGGGAAGCTATTCTACAAGTCCATGCAAGAGATGGTGTGGGGCTTCCCTGGTGGCGCAGTGGTTGAGAATCTGCCTGCCAGTGCAGGGTACACGGGTTCGAGCCCTGGTCTGGGAAGATTCCACATGCCGTGGAGCATCTGGGCCCGTGAGCCATAATTACTGAGCCTGCGCATCTGGAGCCTGTGCTCTGCAACAACAGAGGCCGCGATAGTGAGATGCCCGCCCACCGCGATGAAGAGTGGCCCCCGCTTGCCACAACTAGAGAAAGCCCACGCACAGAAACAAAGACCCAACACAGCCATAAATAAATAAATTAATTAATTAATTAATTTAAAAAAAAAGAGATGGTGTGGACCAGTCTAAGGAGTTAGCAGAAGAGATGGGCAGCAGCAGAAGAGGCTGAGGCATAATATAGGGCTCTGGTTGATGGGACCCTCTAGGTAAGGGAGTGAAAGGGAGAGAAGGGTCAAGGACAACTTCCAAATTTCAGGTCTGGATCAATGGCGATTCACTGAAAATGCCATGGCCAGAAGCCTCAGTAGACTCTATAATTTGGAACAGGACTTGCAAATACACATAAATACATATGTTACTCTCACTCTCCCACTCCCCAGAACTGTGCACCCTTTAAGGGTAGAGATAATGACCCTTGTATCTTTCTATGTCCAACATGTAAAACAGTGTATGGCATATTACAGCTGGTCAATATGATTTAAAGCAAATTGAATACATTTGAGTACTTACGCATGTTGCACATGTATAAGTTGACTAGGCTAGGCCACATAGAATTTTGACCAGCAAACCGAAATTTGAAAGTTTGAGTCTCAGTGTTCAGGCAGATTGATTTATTTTGCAGAGAGGGGTTTTATTTTATTTATTTATTTATTTAGTTAGTTTTACTTAGTCATGTTTAAAACTCTGCAGGGTTTGATTCCCTCCTGACCAGTCCTTGAAATTCTCTGAGTATTCCTCAAAGTATTTACGGCTCTTAAACTTAAAAATCAATATAAAAAAGATCAGAAAGGAAATCAGAAATGTGTGTGCCTACGATTTCTGCCCCTTCTTTTTAAGAATAACAAGAAATTAAACTCAAGAAGGATCGGATATGGTTTATACACATTTCTATTCACGGATTCTTCAATTTCATCTCACAGAGATCAGTAGAGAGTTCTGTGGATCCTCAGTGACCCTTCAGTTCCCTTGATCCCGATGCCATGACCTCTCCTGACTCATTGGATCCCTTCAGATTCTTCGAGATGTCACCCACAGGTTGCCAGGCAACGCTAACAAGACTGGTCCTTACCCTGCAGTTAGGCATCAGCGGCTGTCATCACATTTTAAGTTATTATTACTATTTAACAAAACAATGGCCAAGGCCAGTGTCACTCTCAGTGGGGTACTCTCTCTGGAGAAAATGCTCATATAGATTTCCTGGGAAACTAATTTCTTTTCTTTTCTTAAAACAGATCACAGTTAAGTCTGTAAAGGATAGACAAGGTCTAGGATAGGGTAAAGGAAGTGTGGTGCTGGAGGGATGAAAAGACACAACACAGGCCATCCTGAGCAGATACATAATCAGTATGTGCAAATTATATATAGGAATAGAGCAGAAGACACATTTATTTCCTGACAGTTGCTAAGACTACCAGTGTTTTGGTAACTTCCTAAGTAGGAGCCTGAACTTGAATTATAGAAACTCTGTACCCCAGAGCCAACCTTTCCGTGTGAGGATGAGCCTTAACAAGCAGGATTTTCACTTCTTAGAGTTGTAGAGATGTTTTGTTGCTAATTCTTTACTGATGTCTGGCTAACACAAAGATGAGCACAATTCCTTGGTCATTGTCATTACTTGATGAATATCTGTGGACTGGGGTTGTTTATACAACAGACTTTCCCCATTGTGCTTAGAGCTGGAGTTTATCAATCAAGCAGTCAAGCCCATATTTATTTAAACATATTCATGCATTTACCCATGTGGTCATTCATCTAACATCTATCTGGTTTTACCACGTACCTGACAGGGTGCTCAGTGTGTGGGAGAGAGAAAGACTCACAGGACCCACTGAACAACACAAACGAGGTCCTTGCCCTCATGGAACTTACATTCCAGTGGGAAAGAAAAACGAGTGAGTAAGCCAGCAGCAAGCGTCTGTAATTTCTGGTAATAAAATATGCTCTGATGAAAATAGAGCAGGCTAAGAGGAGGCAGAATTAACATGACTTGCTCCAGTTTGCCTGTGATAGACCCAGAATTGCTGACCACTCTTCCAGTGTACTTTCTACTTCATGATTTCTTAGAAAAGCCAGAATCTTCAAGCATTTCCAGCTCCTGATATGGGATTTACACACTATGATTTGCTAATAATGCTCACTTTAACATCACAATGTAATATTCCATTTAAAATCAAGTCCAATAACTCTGAAAGTCAAATTACATCTTTGTGATATATGCAACTGGGCCATCTGCCTCATATTACAAGTCCCAATTCTTTGACTTATGTTGATAGCTATGATAATGATAATGAAACAGCAATTTTGAGTGCATACTATATGATAGGTTCTGTGCTACTAGTGAAAACAAAAACAAACATACAAAACCCCTTGTTTTCTATGTCTTATGACTCTGAGAAGAGGCACAAATGAAGGTCTTTTAAATTCTGTTGCTGCCTCCCTATCTCCCCTATTCTGCCAAATAATGCAAAGTCGCAAGTAGAAAGGCAGAAAAACATTGCTGCAAATGCAAAGAGTAATTCTACTATTAGAGAAGAACAACCCAGGAAGACACAACCACTAACAAGCATTAAAAAAAAAAGGCAGAACAAACCCTTGTATAGAATCTTGCTGACAAGTGCTATTAAATATTAATTCTATAGACCGTGGAGACATCATTAAACAACCATATATACCCTGATGCTGAATGTGCACTGGTCCAGACATTTGTTTTACACGTGGTTGTTGGCTAGGTGTACTCTTTTGTGTTGCTTTATCAGGCAGAAAGCAATTTTCTCTTAGTTGTACCCTTACACATCACCAAAATTCTCATTGCCTTTTTGGTTATTTGTCTTGTCCTTTCCTTTCATTTAATTGGAAAGACAATTTTAGGGAGAATGAAGGGAGTTACCTGTTTTAAGGCTGTCATGCATGGATAAAAATTCTTCATGGTTTGATGGCGATCTCCTAGATTTAAAGAACCAGTACTATACACATGGGCATTTAGAGAAATGACAGCACTGGGTGACCTTCACCCCGCTTAATACTACTTTCCAATTTCTTCTCCTCAAGACTCTTTCAATAAAGATCCTAAATATTAAAGAGGAAAAAATATCTACCCCATAGAATTAGCAAAGCTTATCTATGCAGTTTATTCTTAAAGTATGGGTGGACTTTAAATACTGTCAGTATGAAGGAACTACCTCACCCTATTTGGAATTGTAGTCATGGAACTGCAAAGGGCCTTAGAGAGCATCGAGTCCAGTGATTCTCAAACTTCAGTGACATCAGAACATCCTTAATAAAACACAGACTGCCAAGACCTACCCCTCCTTCCGGGGAGTTTTAGATTCAGCAGATCTGCGCTGAGGCCAGAGAATTTGCATTTCTAACAAGCTCCCAGGTGATGCTGATGTTGCTGATCTGGGACCACACTTGGAGAACCACTGATCTAGTCACATTTTACAGATGAGGAAACTGACACCCCGAGAAGTTACTATAATTTCCCAAGGTTAACTTTAGTTGAAGGCTGATTCTCCACTGGAACATGAGTCTCCAGAGCCTAGACCATGCTTTTGCCACTACCCCATGGAGAATTTTAGACAGATAACGTAGGAACATTTCACCTCTGTTACTGTATCAGGAAATCACGCTCTGGGTTAGTCATTCTTCTGAGGAATCTGAGAATCATCCAGTGATACAGCTGGAGAGCACGGAGGCAATCTCCCAGTCCTATCGCCCTCTTATTTTATTTTTATTTATTTATTTATTTATTTGCGCGGTCCTCTCACTGTTGTGGCCTCTCCCATTGCGGAGCACAGGCTCCGGACGCGCAGGCTCAGCGGCCATGGCTCACGGGCCCAGCTGCTCCGCGGCACGTGGGATCCTCCCGGACCGGGGCACGAACCCGTGTCCCCTGCATCGGCAGGCGGACTCTCAACCGCTGCACTACCAGGGAAGCCCCCTATCGCCCTCTTGAAGGGCAGTAACCAAGCTTGGGATGCATGTGGCATGTTCAGGGCTACATCACTGTCAGTGACTGAGATGGAATCAAAATCCAGCTCTCCAGAATCCCAGGACCGGGCTCTTTCTGCCAGTTGTGCCACCAGATGGGACAACCATTGCCTGTCTCTGCAGGACGTTGGGGCCAACTGAAAAAAGTGGTAACCGTTGCTTGCCTACTTTTAAGGGAAACTTCGTCCAAGCAGCAACATAGCCAGGACGTAGGATTCAAAACCTCCTAGAGAGCACATCACGTTAACACCATGTATCCCATGGCCGCCTTACGCCTTTCGTGGGCCTTTTGTTTTCGTGGCTCCCTTCTTTCATCCAAAAATAGGAAACGTGATCTTTTATCCTTACATTGACATGAAGACAAGTGTAATCCAGGCTGCCTTCATGATTACATACCCCTTACGATTTCTTCTGATTCTAAAAGAAATTACCATGAAAGCTTTCTCGTGGGCCCCTCCAAACGCAGGCACCGTGCCAAGCGTCCCAATGGGAGAGTGGGCGCCGAGGGGCTCTGCACTCTGCTGCGCATTAGGCTCTGGGCTCTGCACTGGAGACAAAGGGGTGGGCCTCCCAAGGCCTTCGAGGCAGAATCTGGCGGCAGCGACGGCCAGGCATCCCCGAGCATCGCGCAGGTGGAACTGCCGGGCGCTGGCGGAGGCCTCCGGGACCGCGGGGCGGAGGCCGGACTCGCGAGGCCCAGGCCGGGCTGCGGGCGCTGGAAGCGCGGTCTCCGGAGCGGGTGGCGGCGCCTGCGACCCTCTTGCGCCGAGGAGGCGCGGCCCCGGCTCCCGGTACGCTGCGCACACAACCGAGGGGAACGCGGCGCTGGGCTTTTTTTCTTTTCCTTTTTCTTTTGCATACAATTATAGTGATGGCATCATTTTTTTTGAAACAAACTGTCCATAAATGTCACTGAAAATCCGGGTCTCCTTTTATTAAAACTGAAAAATGTGTATAAATGTAAATAACAAATGACTGATACAGGGATAAGAACACCAGAGCGGCTGCTGGCGTCTCTCTCTTTCTCTCTTTTTTTTCTCTCCTCCTCATGTAATTTGCATTAATAAAGAGGCTGTTCCTTGTCGGAATGTGTTTCATCCGGTTTAAAATCCCAGGGCGATCCACTAGGAAGAGCTCTGGGAGAATCCAACTGTCAGAGCCGACAAGACAAATGAATCCTGATGTCAGGAGCGTGTGGTTCAACGATGACAGATTGAGAAGAACTGTCCCCCTCTCGACAGGCGGGCTTCATTTTCAAATTAATAAATCTGAATAAAATATTTTTCCTTTCATTACGAGCGGAGCCTGTTTGACAGTTCCTGTGACAGGAGGGAGTAGCAGTGTTGATGAGAACAGTTTGCATGAATTCCACCTGGGCTTTTTCTGTTTTATTTTTACCTGCAATCTCTTCCCTGTTTGCCTCTCTCCTTACCCCCTTCCTCACCTCCCGGGTCTCCCTTTTCTCCTCCCTCTATTCCTATCCATCTTCTGTTTCCCCCCCCCATATTCTTTTCTCATGATTCTTGCCTCCTTTCCACTCCCTTCGCTATTCCTCGCTCTCTGAAATGTCACAAGCTCCTATATTTTTTTTTGCTATTCTTTTGATTCACCGGCAGGCTATTACCCTGAATTAAAGGCCAGAGTATTATTTCACTAAAAAAAAAAAGGGGCCACAACTAATTATTATGAAATATTTGCTTTATTCCATGTTTGCTTATCATTGATCATATTATGATAATAGCTCACCACCAGGCTGGAGGAAATAGTGGATTTCTCTAATTTATAATTTCACCTTAGGAGACAATCCTCATCATTTCCTCTTCACACGCACAAAATAAAAGCAACCCTTTCAAACAAACAGACAAACAACCCCAAACTCCTTTGTTGTCAATATTCCTCCCAAAGCCAAAAGAATGAGATCAAGTGCACCTTAGGAATTGGATATGCACAGGCAAATCTTAATGCACAGGGTGACAGGCTGTTCCTCTTAAATAATTTAGGAACACTTTCTGGGAAACTGTATGTGATCATTAGAGAAATACTACTGAGAAAAGTGACTTCTTGATAACAGAGGGGGTTTTGTTTTTGCATTTAGTGTAGAATCCAGGCACAGCAGGCAACTTGCAATGTCCCTGTTCTCCAGCCTGAGATCCACAGAGTCAGAGAAAAATTAATGTGACTGCAGCAGTCAGTGGCTCTCAAGTCCCCAGCCTTAAATGCAGGACTCCTCCCTCCTTTCTCCTCAACTTGGAAAGAAGGAAGAACCCTACCACAGCTACCACAGTAAAATGGGGGAAGGGTCAGGAGATCCGGAGCTCTTTAGCCCAAGGGTCTGATCTCTAACCCTGATTTGTTTTAATCTGCCCGTCTGTTGTTCCTACTCTTTCCCATCCTTTCACAAGGGTATGAGTCTGCAATGCATTCTCTGTAATTATACAGGACAAACTTAGGTCTTACGTTTTTGCGTCTGATGAACATAGAAAGTTTGCTTCCCTTCCTCCACAATAGTCTTTAAGAGCATAGGACATAAAGGTACCAAGATGGTGTTTGGTAAATGTAGATGCAATCGCCAAGCAACAATGTTAGGAAAATGTTTATGAGCATGTGTGTGTATGTGTGTGCGTGTGCGTGTATCACATTTTGGGTTGGATTCTTGAAATAAATTATTCAACTGGTAGAAATTAAGACAAAGGCAAAATCAGAAGTACTTTCTAAATTCTCATGTTATAAGTATCACAAACTGCACTAGTAGGAAGTGTAATACTCAGATTTCTCAGAGAGGTGACTTCCAGCTTTAATTTTGCTGAAATCCTAGATTAATCACTAGAATAAATAGAAAAGCCATCTACTAAAAGGTCAAAAGCAAGTCATCACCGGGAGGATGGGAGGAAGTTTGATGGTCAGTGTCAGGATTCCAGAAGTTCTTACCCAGGTTGTTGTGGTCACTTTATTATATATCTCCTGAATTATACTTTTACCACATAGATAAAAAATATCTTTCTAAGAGTGTCTACCAATGATTCCAAAACCCAATATCACAAATCCAGATTTTAATGTCGAAGTAGCTATTGTGGAACTATAGGTATATAAGAAAAGAAATGTGAATGTTTCACGTTTTTTAACGTATAGTAATTTATTTGATTTTCACAACAACCCTGGTAGGCAAGGTGGGTATTGCAATCTTCATTTTACAGAATTTACAGGAAACTGAGTGTCAAGATTAAGTGACTTGCATTACTTATGGTCACTTGACTCATAAATAGAAAAAGGAGGATTGATTTTTTTCCTTATTCCATGTGCCATTACCTTTTCACCAAATTATACTGCATTCTGCTCTGTGTGTGTGTGTGTGTGTGTGTGTGTGTGTGTGTGTGTAGAAGTCCTTAGGTAAATCAAACAATAATAGAGTTGACTACTATTAATTTTCCAATGGTTGGAAATTACTGCATTTGAATCTTACCAATCCACATTCCATTTTGATGACTGATTTATGTCTGCCTCTCCAAAAAAAAGTTTTTTCAGATTCTCTCTTACATTTTATTTGTGGATAATATTCAGATGTTTATCAAACAATCATACCAGGATGATTGCTGCCCTCAAACAAGCAGTGTTATTGATTATTGTATGGAAAATAACCTACAAAAATTTGAGGTCCTTTACAGTATTAAAAAGTATTCACAGCATTGAAAGAGGATCATAATAGATAAAATGATTTATTTTTAAGATGTGATTCACTTTAAATTATGTGAGCATGGGAAATTATGCCCTACTATAATTCAGTGAGCTGGTTGCTTATTGAGTATTGGATTTTTTGGCAGTCTCTCTTCCTTGTGGCTGTATTAATAAAAGTGGACAGTAATTATTTTATAGGAACACTTTGAAGACACTTGAGGATAATATAACACCTTACATTTACAAGGTACAATTTTCAAACTATCACAGAAACATTGTTTCTTTTCTTTCTTGAATCAGACAGAATATGAAAGATGAATGAATGAATGAGTAAACAAACAGATGAACAATTCCCTTTATGTTCATGAAAACCCTGTAAGGTGGGCACGATTATTCCCATTTTACTGCCAAATGACATACAGAGCGAATGGCTGACAAGATCCAAGGAACTAACATGAGGCAGAACCAAATTCAAACCTTCTTCATTGTCTCAGTCTAAGGTTTTTTCTACTCCACCATAGGTAGGCTTTGAATCAAATCATGTCTTTTATGTTATTAGAGCAGACAATGAGCTTGGGCCCCTAAGTAATGTACTAAACTGGCAAATTATATCAGGTACAAACCCATGCTGGGAAATGGGGAAGTATTTAAAGGACAGAATGAGTAACTCGTTCCACGATTCACCTTTTAGGTTGAGATTTCATTAAATGCAACTCCATCGTTTACTAAGAAGATGTGGCTAAGGCTTAGGATCTGGTTGCAGCTCCATAGACCCAAGGTCACCGTGAGTGCCCCAAACACCAGAATCACTGGGGTTCATGGCAAGCAGAGGCCAGCCCAGCTCCTGGCATGAGCTCCCTCCTTCCAGGTCTCCTGCATGGTGCTACAGGAAATCAAACCACTAGAGCATCTTTTGCCCCTTTACCGGAGAGAAGCACCAGAGGCAGCTAGAAGAGAAGTGCAAGTGATTGACTTAAACGTTTCCCGAGCTCCCACTCTATGCCAGACACGTGCTGGGAAATGGGGCTAGAAAACTCATCAAGACTCAGGCCTGTCCTCATGGAGCTAAGTCACGCAAATACTCATACTTTTCTGGGCTAAGTCTCTAACAGAGGCATGTTCACAGTGCTTTGGGAGCAGAGGACGGAGAAACTAACTTTGTGTGGGGGGATTCATAGGAAGTTTGCCTTTTAGGTTGATGCAGAGAAATAGGAGAATTTCATTGACAGACACATGCTGTTGAATATGGCATGATGTCACAGCTCCGTATTCGTCTTACCTTTCCATTATTCATTTACACACCTTCAATTTTCCACTTAAATTGAATCACTTTACTGTCATTAATATTATTACTATACCATTAATTAGACACCTACTGTGTACTAGGCACTTTGCTATCTCTTCCATGTATGTCCCATTTAATCCTGATAACAGCTCTGTGAAAGTATTTTTATCTTTTTCTTGTTACATAGATGAGAAAGTTGAGGCTTAGGAGCCAAACAACTCCTCCTAGGTCATGTGACTAGTAAGGTGTAGATCCTGGATCCACGCTGTGGACTTATTAACTCCTAAATCTGCATCATTAATTCTGAGGCATTACAGTCACTTACCTCATTTACACGACGTTTCCTTGCCTTTGTTTCATTTACCTAGAAGTGCCTTTCTCTTTATTTCCACTTGTCAAAATCTCACTCGGGGCTTAGTTCAGATGCCTATTGCTCTGTGAAATCTTTCCTGATTTTGCACTGCCAGAGTGATGTCTCCACATCAAGAAGATTCTTGTGCTTGGAGATCAAGGCAATCATTTGAGGATAATTATGAAATCATGACCTAAGAGCCCATAGTCCTGCCTTCAAACAGGCTTGATTCATCGTGTCCCTCCCTCAAGATATATGAATCTCTGTTCTTCCTTCAGTATCTCCAGGGATAGAATTACTGCAGTCTCTAAGTAGTCCATTTCTTTTGGCAGATCAACATTTCCCCCACTTAATCTAAATGCATCCCCTGCTGTTTGATATTCTGCTGCATTAGAGGCTACCTGCTCATAGATAATGCACCAACTGAAAACCATCCTTAAGCTCCAAAACAGTTAGCAAGCAACCCCTTTGCCTTCCCCTCTCTGACTAACCTTTTGCAATTCTTGTGACCTTTCCTCCAAAGTCTATTTCTCATCCCTTTAATATTTTTGTCACTGCCCTTTCTTACCTCTAGCAGCAACAGAAAGGATACCAGGTTCTGACACACAAACATGCCACTAGCAGGTGGCAAGCAAATTGGCACACTTAGCACAGCCCCATACACCCTCCGGGGATTAATAATAAAAAACGATTTGATGATGAAATCTGAGTGCGTTTTCTTTTCAATGAGACAGTGTCAACCGTTTTCTTCTAAAATAGAAATGAGCAGAATACAAAATCGAACAGCCTTCGTTTCTCCCCACTCAGGAGGCTGTTATTACTGGTCTGGTTGGCATTCCTCCTGGCTCAGCACAGACGGAAAGAAGCTTAGTGGGTGCCGTTGCACCTTCCATTGATAACTAGCTATTATTTATGAAAAATTGGAGACAAGTACTTGGAATGCTTTGTTTTCTTTATTTCCTGATCTGGTTGGTATACCTCAGATTATTAAAATAGATGCTTTTAACCATTAACTAGAACTCCAAAACAAAGTAGGAAGTCATATACAGGAATTTAAAAAAGCGGATGACTACGACAGGACTAGCAGGATTCATTCTTTTGACACTTACTGAGCCCTTTCTGTATTCTAGGGTTGAGGTGGATTTGAGAGAAGGGTGTAGGGAGAGAAATGAGGGTGGAGATCCTCAAAATAATCTACTCCAAAGACTTTAATTCCCAAGTTAGAAATCTGAAGCTCTGAGAGGCTGAATTATATGTATATAATTCCTTAGGTATTTATTGGTAGAATTTGGGTCAGGACACATCTTACTATGCTCACTGCAGGTCTATTTCCAGTGTAACCGTGCTACCTCTGTTTTTCCTCAAAAAAGCATTATGTCAGTGCTATGGCAAAAAGAAATATAAAACTATGATTAAGACATCCCAAAACAGTGAAATATAGATCAGGTGAACTTGGAGCTCTGTTTGAATTAGGATTGGAAGCTGGAGTTCTGCCTCCCTTGCCTCTCTCTCCTAGAACCCCAGGGTTTAGAAAGCGTATAACAAAACCATGTCTCCAGGGAGATGCAAAGAAAAAATAGGAGACTTTTCCTGTGTCAAGGAGAATCCATGTCAGTTAAGGCTAAAGGTCAGAAAAATGCAAAGAGTTAATAATGCCAGAAATAAACCAACAAGGCAATCAAATATAGACTAAAAATTGGAATGTATAATTAATTGACAAATGAGTGATTCTGTAATTGCTGTAAGAATTTAAATATGAAGAAAAACTGTAAGGAGGGGAGCAATTTTAGCCTCATCTGCAAGAATGTATATGATCTGAATATGTAGAAAACAAAGGGAAGAACCTTCAAGGAGATATGGGGAAGACTTTGCATCAAGAAAATGTAAAATCGTTTGGATAACGAATAAATCATTTATTATACTGGGGTAGCTGATAAAGAGAGTTGTTAGAGGTAATACTGGAAAGGCAGGTTTGGGTCAGACAGTGAAAAGTGCTGAAAGTCAGGCCAAGGAAAATGGAATTTATTTAAATTCCTTAGTATTGAATTGTTTCAGTATTACCCAAAGAGCCAGCCCATAAGAGCTGATCCACACACCCTCCTTAGGTGGAATTTGTTTTTGTTTTTAGATGACTTTCACATAGTCTCTAATTTATGAACCAACATCTACCACTTGTTCAGGTTGGTAAGCATTCTTCAAGAGTATGTCCCTACATCTCATTCCTATGCCACAGCATACGTTGCTCTCCAATCCTGTCATGGCAACCGACCACAAAATACTTCTTTTACGTGTGCTGCTTCCAATTGCTGTGGAGTGACATATGGTATGAAACCAATCTGCTGATCTGCCTCTACCTCGTCTAGCCACACTGCAGTTTCATGAACAATGTTAATTGCATCTTCCTATCTTTAAAATGGGGATAGCACTCAGACTGCATGCTTCTCACTGGTAGGTATGTGACTATTCTAATTTACCAGATAGCAAATGCAAATATCACACATAAAGTAATCAGTGGAGCTGACAAGCATCTAAGGAAAAGTCTAGGACCTATGTGCAACATGAAAGGAGACTGAGGTGTATTACTTGCCATGTGATTGGGGAAAAAGAGTTAATGGATGTAAAAAAAATCAGAAATTCTTAGGAACATACTCACGATTAGGGTACAGATGCTAGTCTGAATAATCACTTAATTGAGAATTATTTGATTATATTAAATAGTCTATATGATACTCATGACTGTATTATCTGCCTTGTGGTTAAAGGTAAGAAATAGTCTTGTTATTAAACCTATAGTATAATATCTTTAAGAGAAGGATCCATTTCTAATTGATGAAAAGTTAATTGTTGGCAAGAACTATGCAATGGGCCAGAAAGAAAATAAAGCAAGTTAATAGCAACCACCACATTTTGGAAGTAGTTGTGAATCTTTGAGTGGAATAGTTTAGGAGCTTCTCTATATAATTATACGAAGTGCAGAAAGTACTGGAAAGGTCATTACGTTCCCATAGGGAGAGGTGGTGAACTAACCTTGGCCTTATTACCAAATGTGTGATTTGGAGTAAGTCACCTACAGGGGACCAAATGATTTTCTGGAGATGAGACAACATGTAATCTAAGAAAACTATTTACCCAGTTTACCATATAACACTGAAAAAGTTGTGAAATTTTGGGGACTACTTTGCAGCTTGAGTTCTCAAATTTTATAACTGTGAAATTTTCTGTCACATAAACCGGAGTGTTTCCTTAGTTATTCTCCAAAGAACCTTTGCAAGATGACCTTCAGGAACTTTTATGTGTGACTTTAATTTTCTACTGCATTTTTAAAAAGACAGGTTAGCAGTTTTTCTTTATAGTGTATATATATTTAAATGATGGGGTTTAAATTATAGTAACTGACAATATTTGCATTATTTTACCATTTATCAAGTGCTTTTATATACAGTTATTATAAAATATGTATTAAAAGGTGATGAGATAACAATAAAAATAAGAATAAAATTTTGTATCTTAAAGTAAAGAAACAAAGGGTCAAATTACTAGAGCAGGAATCTATAACTTATAGAAGCCATAGCCAGAAGTTGAATCTAGGTCCTCTGGCTCCAAATTCCATATGCTTTCCAATCTATCATCCATCCAGTGTATCACATGTAATTTATGGTCGAATGCAAGACATCTGGATATTTTAGTTGAGATTTTTAGATTTGTGTTTTTTATTTGCGGTACGCGGGCCTCTCACTGTTGCGGCCTCTTCCGTTGCGGAGCACAGGCTCCGGATGCGCAGGCTCAGCGGGCATGGCTCACGGGCCCAGCCGCTCCGCGGCACGTGGGATCCTCCCGGACCGGGGCACGAACCCGTGTCCCCTGCATCGGCAGGCGGACTCCCAACCACCGCGCCTCCAGGGAAGCCTTAGCTTTGTTTTTAAAGAGATGTAGCACTTTGCTTTTGAAAAATCACCTTCATTTATGACTCACAAGTTGGTTGGATGACCACAGACAAGACATATTCCATCTCAACTTTCCCATCTGTAAAGTGGAGTTAATGGTCCTGCCATCTTTCTTCACTTGCAGAGTGGTTGTGATGATAAGTGATGCAATGGATGCATGGCTCCTTGGAGTAAGGAAACCATATCCAAGAGATTTCGTCAAGATGCCCCTGATATTTACACAGCTCTCTCTTCAGGGTACAGAGGGCTTTTACTGCTTCACAGAACTCTAGGAAGCAGAGCAGTAATGCTCTTTACAAAAGGGAAGCTGACCGATAGACTGGATAAGTAGCTGACCCCCACATGGCACAGTGAGGTGATAACGTTATTGCCCAGTGCTGTTGATTAATAATTGTTAGTAACAGTTAGTCCAGTGAGTCTAGCTTGCTGTTGGCTATCACTACAGCAATAAAAACCCTCCTGTTATAGAAGAGACCATGGTTTCTAAAACGGAATTTAAACTGAACTTTTTTTATTTTTCCTGCGGCTCTTAAATTCTCAGATAACTTTCTCCTACACTTACTTTCTGGTTTCAATAGAAATAGCACAAAAATGCTGACTGTGGAATTCCTGGCCAACAAAACAGTAGAGGGTTTGAATGTTGCAAGAAATATTGGTTTCCTTGAGGCTTTCAGACGTTTTTTTTTAACTACCTAAATAGCTTGGGGGTGAAAGAGAAGGCAAGAGATGGGAAAGAGTTGACAAAAGAGTGAAAACGTTGCATTTTCAAAAGAGAGGTGGATAGTGTATTTGTGCATTGTCTTATTAAGAAGAAAACTGTGTGGGTGTTTGGGGGATGGGGGGAGTGGGGAGGTGGGTTAGTAGGCATGACAGTGTGAAATAGGGGGTATCAGGAAGTAGAAGACCTGAGCCCTGCTCTTGATTCTGCCACTGAGTTTGATCTGGGAGATATTTATTTAATCAACCTTGGCTTTAATGTTTGGATCTTTAAAATTAGAAACATAGAAGATCTCAAGGAGACTCTTTAAGATGTGGTGTGTCCCTAAATACCACCATAAAATTGCCCACTGCATTGGCCGACTATTTTTTGTCCCTCCACTCTCTGCCACAAGAAAACTTTCTCATATGAGGAAAGGGCAGCCCCAAATTACCCCTGTGGCTTTTTGAAGTTTCGAAATGTTCCATGAGGTTCCAGCATTCTTTTTCAAGGCTGAATTCCACTTGAGGATGACTGAAGGGAGACTCTGATATGGGCCTGAGGCTCCAAAGGGAGTCTCTCATTCTGTGAACCAAGGAATGAGGAGTGTTGATTCTGTTCACAGCCTCCAAGAATCGGTACTCATCTCTATCAGTTTTATGTTCCCAAAGCTTTCAGTACCATATTTGCTAATTCATTTGCATAACGATCTCAGCATTTAACCTAGATGCACAGGCTATGGAAAAACAACAAGAAATACAAAAGAAGAGATAAGACTGCTTATCAATCTATTGAAGTTCCAAGACTGTCAGCGTGAGTGGAAATCTGGATGTCTGAAAATTTGGTTGATCTAGAATATTTATCGTAAATGGCCAGATATCTTCAAATGAATGGAAAATTTACCTGATTTGATCTAGGCAGAAATTGATTCACTGAGTTAATTGTTCATTCTATACAACTAATTTTAATAATAATAATTCAAGTATTTGCTTCCAGATAAACAGGGCTCTAGAATTACCCACATCTTCCTAAAAGTAAGCAGCATGTGACTAACTCTTACTGGGTAGTCTTAAGCAAACACCTGAGGTCTTTTACCTGCTAGAAAGAGCTGAAATTCTCTTTTTCCACCTTAAAGAGATAGTTAATCTCTGCCACTGTGGTGTTGTAATAAAATCCACTAAATTCACAGGTGCTTTCCATTTTACAATTCATTTCAAGAACAGCCCTGATTCCTGAGAGGGAGAAATTGAGCATCCAGAAATGAGTCTTTCGTCTCTAGCTGAGGTCATGTCTCTTTGATCATGTCTTATGTCTGGTGCTATTCTATAATGTTTCTACCATCAGAAATTTCTCTTGTGACCTCCTCTGGTGGTGGTTATAAAGGAACATCAGCCAGGATTATAACCAATATTTCTAATTTGCTTTCTCAGCCTATTCTACCTTGGATAAGAAGAGTCACAGCTCTCTAAGGAAATTCAGTTACAACCTCCAGTTCATACACACTTCATAGGTTTGGACCTGAGTCGTGTGACCACAAGAAATGGGAAATATTAGCTCTGACTTAAAGTGAAGCTTCTATGTGGGAATTATTTTCATTCTACAAATGAACAATTGTTTTAATTTGCTAGATGACTCTGGAATTATCCCTCTGTGACTATCCAGCTCTGGACCAAAGCTTAGAATATTAATCTAATGGAACTGAACAATTGTCTGGCCCAATTTCACACATAAAGACTGGAGATTGTACTTATAAAAGTAATTGTCTTTTTTCTTCTACTTTTATCTGTAAACCCAACCTATTTGACAATTGAGCATTCTTCTCACAAATTAGCCCGGGGGCTAATTTGCATAGTCACAGATTAAAGTGGGATGTCCCATGTCTCAGGAGCCTCTTTTGAAAAGGCTCTCTGGCTCCCTGGCTTGGACTAGAAGGAGGACTTTGAAAAGGCTTAAGAGGATGTCTACCAATTAAGGCCCAAATATTGATACTTACATGACGGACATGATACCCCTTGGGGAGAAGATCTTGACATAAGCAAAATGGCAGGAGAGAGAACCAGAGCAGAGACTATTTAGATTAGGAAGACGCTGTAGCAGGTAACACGTATTTAGTTTTTATACTTTTGGACTCAGTCAGTGCAACGTGGAATATGGTCCTGCTCCTTTGGCTTTCTAGCTTAAACCAGTTCATCTAGTTTAGTTCTGATGTAGACGGAGCCTGTAAGAACAAAGCGTCTCCATGCCAAGCATGCTCTGGCAGACAAACATTTTGACCTGGAGAAGTGGCAGCAGGCTCAGCCAGCGTTGGGAGAACTGTCCCTGGCAGGGATGTGAAAGCAACAGATGTAGGCCTCAGAGGAGAGCAGTGGGCAATTACGGTACCAACTGGAATTGCAATGTGGTCTGTTGGTGTCTCAACAGGATATGTGGCTACAGTAGCAATAATAATAATAATAATATTAACACATTTTTTGCCGGGTTCTTTTCATATTTGATTCTCATAATAATCACATGACAGGGCTATTATTATCTTTTTAATGCAGATTTTTTAAAAAAAAGGAGTTGCAAGACTTGCCTAAAACCACACAGCTATAAAATTGAAACTAAGATTTAGACTCATTCCGTCTTGAACCAAAACCACCTCAATGTCACAAACAATAGAAATTGCTCCTGCAATGAATGAGCCTTTAGTGACTCAGGGATTTGGACTAACACATTCTCAATAGAACCATCTTGCCAGTAGTGGTCGGTATTGGAAAATGATGGGCCATGGCTGGAGTGCCTGGCAGAAGAATTGTAGGAACAGAGTAGGGGGATAAGAAGCAGAGGCAATGCAGTAGAGTGACCCCTGGTGATGGAAACTGAAACCAATATCAATAATGGCACCTGTGCTTCCCTTCTAGTCTGGTAGCATTTGAAGGGCAGGAATTATATCTTATTAATTTTTATATTTTCAGCACCTATGATAGTATCTGGTATATTCCAAGTGGTAAAAAAATTCTTAAATGGTTGAACTCAAGGTGGTTACACAAGACTCAAGGTAGCAGGGAGGTGGAGGTCAGCCAGAATGGACAAGATCCGTTGCCAACAGGGTGATGCCAGAGAGACTCTGCTATATAGGGGTCAAGTCTACCCCAGTTCAGCAGGGTCATTGGATGCACAGGAAGTAGAGGACATTGCAGGGGTTTCCCCTCTATATGACAAAGAAAGGCAGAATTCTATGACAGGTAATTTTTGCTTTGAGGGAATATGATATGATATATTTATTAGTTATTATGGGCTTATTATATGTGAGTCACTGTGCTAAGTTTTGAGGCAAACAAGACTCCCAAAGTCCTTCCCCATAAGAAACTTACCAAGTGGTTATAGGCAGCTAAGCAATTATAATGCAATATAAGAAGTACATTGGCAGAAGTACAGGGTGCAATTGGAGTAAATATTAGGAACACCTATCCCAGAGATGGAGGTTCAAGGACAGCTTTTTAGAAAAAGTGGAATGAGGTATTCAATTTGGATAGGACCTGGGTTTGAAGTCCTATCCTGTCATTTTATAGCTGCAAGACATTTGGAAAGTTGTTTAACCTATCAGAGCTTCAGTTTTCCCATCTTTAAAAAAGGGAAAGTTAAAATTGACCATTCATGTTTATCCACTAATTGTATGAATTAAAGTATTTAAAGCATCGCACACAGTGCTAGGCACAAAACAGATGCTTAAGAAAGTTTTCATCCATCCACATCCTTCCCTTTCTTGTGGAAATATTAACGTACAGTGGTGGCCATGCTGGCACGTAGTACACACATTCAATAAGTATTTCTTGAAATGACTTGAATCTCAACAAAACAATACATTTTGGTCAAGTTTTCCATTTTTTCTGGGATATTTGTGTTTTTAGCGTCATGTAGAATCTGCAGTCATGAGGTCATGTCATGCAGTGATAGCATCCAGGTAATGCTTCACCTTATCAATCAAAAAAAAATTCAACTCTTATGGGAATGCAGAATACCTTAAAGTGCTTAGATAATGTTTAGCATACGCAGGTAACTTACGGGTTCTCAGTTTTTCAGAATGCTTGCCCATATGTTGGCAAACTTTTCTTTTCTTGGGTATGTATACAGAGTCTGGAAATACTAGATCAGGGGAGTGAAGTGTTTTAACTGCAGAAGACAGTCTTTTTTAATTTTGGCTCCACAGAGACTGTCTCATAAAGTGACGTGTGAATTAAAAATTTAGCAGAGGTGCTAACAGCAGTGTCCTAAAAGTGATTAGGATGACCATATCTCCTTAATCCAGCAATATACACCAATTTGCAATGCAGATGACTAATACAGTGGCCATGAACATTCCAGTCCCAGCCATTCCCATCATTGTGGAGACTTGGCATAAGAATTCCATGTTTCCACACGCAGACTTAACAAAACTCTATCCCTGTTGACTCTTGCACAACGATAATGACAGGAACACAGGAGCAACACTTCTGCAATCAGAAACTTCATGATATCATGAAACCAAATATCTATTCAACACAAGTGCTGCTTCCTGGAAGAGACCTCGGGCCCTTTGTGTGGATGGAGGTACAGCGTCTTCTAAACTGCAATTCTCAAAACACTTAACAATTCCCATTACTTTATGAGTAAAAGGAAAAATCCTAGGGGCATTCGAAGATATTTGGCTCAGGACTTGAAGTGTGCCAGTGCCCTATAAATGTTTTCTTGCTTTGTACCCCTAGGCTCTTTTGCATAGATTTCGTTCACTTCCAAAGGGAGGAAAAACTAGAAATCACGCAGACAGTCCTGAGGACCAGCATTAAGATAAGTGTAAAAAGAAGTTATGCAAACAATGGAGAAGAGGGCAGCGGGGTTTGAAATTGGCTTGAAATCTGTCTTTCTGAAGGACTGCGAAAATGTTGATGGGAGAATGGAGCACAATGAGTTCTAAAAGGCTTTATGCATCCTTCTATTTACGACTCTTCCACTCTTTGGTCCAAATAAGTTGCCCCGAATTGACTTTGTTTCTCTTCCTGTGACACAGACACTCTTAAAATGCCCGTTTACATTTTTGCAACACTTAGAGTTGCGCAAAGTACATTTTCCCATCTTTCGTGTAACAATCCCACCCTCTTGTAAAGTGAGACAGATGATATTTCCCGCATTTTACAGAAGCAGAAGTAGATATTGGGGGATTTAGAACAGTGAGGGAGTTGGGGCTACAGACCAAAGTTTCCTGATTCTCAGTCTAGGTCTTCCCAGTAAATTATGCTTCCGCCCTGATCCTGGCTGTTGTTGAATTTCAGTATGAGGCTGATTTCTTCATTATTGATTAATGACATGAAGTTGTATCATCAGCAGAGGCTCATAATGTGATTTCCCTTTCTCTTCTCTTCTGAATCACGGTGAAGCCATTTATACTGTTATAACCAAGTTCCCCCATCTATGAAATAGAGGGAGCAGGTGAAGAATCAGAGAGAGTTAATATCCTACCCTTTCCTTCTATAGATGATTCCGTGACTATATACATACATGAAATTATAATTACCAGGTAATCCGTTTGAACTCTGAAGGAAAAAAAAATATGTCTTATTAATCTAAGGCATTATCATTATTTTTATTGCTTGGATTAATTGGCTCTTAACACAATATAGCAACAAAGATGTTATCAAGATATATTTTAATTGTCTGTTTTGAGGTAAAAATGTCAGCTGTGCAGAAATCTAATTGGATGCCAGGGTATGACAATTCTGTAACTTCTCACTATATGTGGAATCACTCTAATAGTTGAACTGCCTGACTTTTGTCTAATACTCCTCAATCTCTGGCTTTTTTTCAGCTCCTTTAATTATAAATAATATGATCTTATCAGGCATCTTGGCATCTGTTACTGGTATATTGCAACTTAAAGAAATCTCTCTATTAGCATTCACTATTTTCAGACTGTCTGTCTCTGCTTGGTTCAGATCTCATCATAGAGTAACACTTAACCTCCTCTAAAGGCTGCCAGGCACCCTGTCCCAGGATCAATGGGTCTAGCTGGGCATGATGTTAACATTCCTTCCTCCGTGAGCAAGGGAGTTCAGGAGAGATTGCCTGGGTTTGAATCAGCTCCAGTACTTATTTTATAAACAGGGGTGGTCATATTCCTGGTTTGACCTGGACAATTCCAGGTTGTCTACTGTGCCAGAAAAATTATTCTAACTCCCCCTTTCACTCTCAAATGGGCCCTAGCCACTCTATATATGTGGCAGCCTGGACACATCACAACTTCTTTAATCTGTCCCTCTTTTCATCTGAAAAAATTTTGAAAACCTTTGAAATTTTGAAATACACAACAAGTATTCAAGAAATATCGACTGTTATCATTGTGTTTGGCAGTGTTCCATCTGTGGGCCTTTGGAGGAGGATGAACTTACTCTGTTGCTCTCCCATGGCAGTTCTGAAAAACAGCTGCTAGAGTCCATCCTTTATAGGACTCTCATCTGACAATCTATCCATCTTTGGTTTAGGTTAGCAGAACACCTGGAGCTTTTCTACTTGATACCTCTCATTCCTGGTTGAGAAGACCTTTGCTCTATTCCAGGTGGACAGCTGGGCACTGACAATGTTGTCTCCCAGGCTGGGCTGGATCCTACTCTTCCTCAAGTCATATTGGATGGATTTCTCTGGATACCTGGGCTCTGCCTCTACTTGAAAGTCTTGAGATCTCACCCTGACATGCCCACTTATCTCCTCAGTGATTGGATGATGTAGGGTGAGTGGAGCTGTAGAGATATGATGCAGCCAAACAGATGGTGAGGAAGGGAGGGGAACTGTGAGAAAAATGTGAAGAGCCAGGGGGCCAGCCAAAGCTGAAGCCCTTTAGAGAAAGTGGAAATCAAATGTCAGGTACAGACACCAGGGACCAAGGGCAAAGGCAGAACCCAGGTTATCATGTAGAGCCAGGAGCCTACAGTATGACAGACGCAGGTTCAGAGCAAGAGCAGACGGAATGCAAATAAGAAAGGCCTGGGTGGTTGCTGCAAAGAACACTGAGATGTCTTCTACTTTCTTAACTGGCTGGTTTGAGTGGTACGCGAGAGTGTCACAGGCTTGCAGAGACAGGGGTGAGTGGACTGTCTTCCACTCTCTCAGGTGGATGCCTTCTTGGGTACGAATGCCTTCTTGGAACTGGACTGGAGTTGTCACAATCTCATCAATTTATTCTTGATTATGATTCTTGACTCCTCCTTGGTCCTTTGCGTGTCCTGAAATCCCACTAAATCTCTTCTCGGAACTCAGTCTGCCTTTGTTCTCTGAAGGATGTGACCTGCTGTGGCCTAAATTTCTCCTGGGAAATGAAGTGGTCCCCAACAGCAGGGGAGAATCCCATGCACAGCCCCAGGACAGGATTTAAAGTTCCACACTACAATCCAGATTCCAAGGATGCACAGGAGAGCAGGTGTTTCTAGACCCAGCCAACATTTTGCACACCGCTACCTGTATTAGCTCTATTTTCTTATTTTCTGTTTTCTTGATGCTCTGACGTCAGAGGCTTCTGACCTCTGATGACCCAGAGAGGGACTGCCCCTTCCAGGGTTATCTAATTCTTAGAGACAGTAAAGGCTTACCTGCAAACATGGCATTGATATGCAAACCAAACAATTCTAACCCCATATCCTCTCCGAAAGTCTATGCCCCTGCCTTAATCATCCCAAGGCCAGGTACTGAATAACTAGGGACCACCTCTATAGCTCAGAACCCACTGGAATTTTTCAAACTATCCAGTCCTACACCTGCTTACCTTGCCTCATGGTTCCTTTCCTAGGGAAGCACAATCAAGGCTCCTGCCAGCAGTTCCTTTCTCTATGCCTGCTCATCTTGCCTTGGTGCTTCCCAATGTTGCCTTGAATAACGTGTTCCGCCATGACTCTTGTTTCTAGGGGACTAGGAGTATAGTAAAATGTTCTTTTTTATGACCATGATTTTTGTGTCTGTGTGTCTTACCACACCTGATTAAAACAAATCCTGGGCATGATTAAAACCCCTCTATTAATGCTCTGGTATTATAGTTGGGCTTCACTATTTTAGTGGTGAAGACTAAGCTTTGCTCTTCTCAGTATCTGCCCTTTCTCATAACAAAACACTTCGAACATAATGAATATATGTTATAAGTAAGTGGAATCTTAGATGGAAGGTTTTTCTATCTGGGAAGGAGAACTAAGCCAGGCCTACCTCAAGTTTGGGAGAATGACATCTGGTCTTGATTGAGGCAACGTTAACTTCAGCTAATAAACAATGTGAAGGGTTCCCACAGATGCTATAAGTGGACATGCTCCCTTGTGCCCTCCAACCATGCTTTTCTTTATCCTCAAGACTTGTGTCCCAGATTTCAGAGGTTTCAGCAGACTGTACAGAGTGAGGATTCTGCCAGGTCAGAGAAACAGTCATAGGCTCACTGCATTTTTTATATTGTTTCAGACGGGAGTAGCTGCGAAGGAGGGACAATTTTCAGCACTCAAATTCTACCTGATCAGCATAAAAATAATTTCCTGCTTCACCATAATTGCATACTTCAGCTTTTATTTCTTTCTGCATTTACTGGGACCCTGAGGTTTCAAGGCATCTAAACTGTTCATGGTTTACAATACAGGGTTCTACAGTCAATTCTTATTATTTGTAGTAGTTATGTTCTGTAAAATCACCACAAACATTTAATTAGCAAATACTAAACCATTATTCCTAGTGGAAAATACAGCGTTAGTTTCCTGCAAGCCTCTGTTCACAATATTTTCATTAACTTATCCATTCCTAACCTGTATTTCTGTTTAAAAACACCATATACATGTGGTTGACTCACTAACATTGACCTCACAGCCGTCAACATATAACCATGCCTGAGTGAAGCTGATCTGACGCTTCCATTTTGTTGGTCAGGTGCATCATTGCCTTCTTGCACTCAGCACACTAGACAGCACCTTAGTATTATGCTTGAGGGACGATTTAAACAGTAAAATTATCCAAAAAAGCACAAAAAATGGGGGGAATGTGGCATTAAATAGACCCCCAAAGGACACCTGCTTACATTATGAGAGCTGAAACAAGAAGGCACAGCATAGCCTTGTTCAAGCTCAGTCAGGAAAGGGCACATTGGGCAGCTCAGATTTCTCACAACTCTGAGGATATCTGTGAATAACTGCAAAAGCACTATGTATATCGGTTTGGGGATTACAGATGCATTTTAATGAATAGGTGAACTTACATATTTGAAATCCATGAATAATGAGGATCAACTGTACAAAATCATATGGGAAGACCCACAACACTCAAACGCCAGCTCTTCCAAAATTCGATTCTTGACCAAGCCTACAACTCTTCATTCACAACCCACTGTATCTCTGCCTAGTTTCTGTCCCACTTGTCACTTTGACCTCCTGGGGTTCTGTGAGTTTCAGCCTCATTTCAAACTTAGGAACATTGATACAACTACTTCCCTGGGCTCCTACTCATTGGGTTTTCTTTCATCTTGTGATTTTTTTCCTTCTCTACCTGCTTCAGCATAGCATGTGAGCTCTCTGGTATATACATAGGACTCTTTCTTACTAATTCACGTCCATGGATAACCTCAGTGGATACCCATGAAGGATATCCCAATATCCTTAGGGCTTGACACCTTCTGGGGCTCCCACTCCAGAGAGTGAGCCCTGCACACCCAAAGCTGAAACTTGCTTTATGACATACAATATCTACTTGCTCTTAGTACAATGGAAATCCTACTTCATGGGACAGCTGATTACATTTTTCAATAGTTTTAATTGTGAGAAAATTATTCCTTCCCTTAAAGTTTAGATTTGAGTCTCTATAAATTTTACCTTCAGGTCTCAGTAATTTTATTATCATGATACAGTTTATTGATTTACTAATGCTTTGACCAATTTTGCTGACAGCAGCTGTCTACTAACTAACACTGTCCTAGGTTGTGAACTGTATTTCCAGATTAATTACAAAGCCTACATTCTAGGGTGAAATATGAAGGTAATATACAAACACCATAACACTAGTACAATAATCCACACAAGACAGCATTTTCCCCACGTGGTAGCTCATGAGTCAGCAGGTGGAAATAGAGGTTAGGCAGGCAGTTTGTTAATGGTAACTTGTGGCAAAAGTCTTGGCTGGAACATGTAACTACTGTCTGAGTGCAGAGTTCCAAGGATAGAATCAATAAAATTATTGGGACTGTCACACTCTAGATGGAGAGATTATATTATGTTGTTATAGCAGAATCATGGAGGAACTGATTGAAGCAAGTACATGTAACCTGATGGGTATTGTTCTAGGGTCTAATTATTATCTTGATCTGCTTGTTGGTATGAGGACACTGTACTGTCACCAGACTCTATATAAACAGAGGAATGTACTTCCTAAAACTGGGAAATCAACTGTGGCTCCCAGTCAAATATGATACAGTCTCCTTACACTCTGACTGAAAGATGGCCTGGAGATACTGTATAGTTATCTCTAGAATTATAGAGGATTCTGGCAGAGAAAGTCAGGCATTACCTTAGTCAGTTGTCCATAATGACCAGAATGACTTTTTGAGAAAGCATGATGTCATTTATATAATTCACATAAGACCTTACCAAAGGGCGCTGCAACCTGGGAAGTGTTAGTGAAAACTGAATGGACTGAATGTTGGTGTTCCCCAAAATCCATATGTTGAAGCCCTAAATGCAAATATGATGGTATTTGGACATGGGGCGTTTGAGAGATAATTAGGTTTAAATGAAGTCATGAGGATGAGGCCCCCATCGTGGGATTAGTGTACTTACAAGAAAAGGAAGAGAGACCAGAGCTCTGTCTCTCTCCACCATGTTAGGATGTAGAGAGAAGGTGGCTATCTATAAGCCAGAAAGAGTTTCACCAGAAACTAAATCTGCCAGCACCTTGATCTTGGACTTCCTAGCTTTCAGAACTGTGAGAAATAAATGTCTGTTGCTTAAGCCACGTAGTCTATGGATATTTGTTATCGCAGCCTGCGCTGACTGAGATAGAGGCAAGTCCAGTTATTTAGGATATGTAGGTGCCCTAAGCCACGAGACACAGGTCCAACATATAGAAGATCTGGAGCCACTCTATATCTCCTGTGAACAAGCTTAAGGTTTTTAAAAAGCCCTGATTCCCTCAGCAAGACACCAAAGCATAGGATGATAATTTGTGCTTCGGGGTCCTTAGTGGGAACAATAGGGAGAAAGGTGCCAAATGTGATTTCAAAGGTAATCTCCTGAGATAACATTTAATCTGGGAAGTTTGGGGCAAGCTCAACTGAAGCATGTCCTGGTTGATGCTTGTGTCATACAAGGGCTTCCACAACTTAACAGGTTTAAGCTGTTAACCTGGTTTCCAGCTCACAGGCCCACTGTGGAGTTTGGGTATGAGAGGTCATTCCCTGGGGATTGAGAAAACCGTATTTGCTCCCAAATTCCTCACAAATTCATTTGCAGAAGGCAGGTATGCTTCAGCAAGACCGTGCTGAGAAAAGATGAAAAAGTGTTAGCACAAAACCTGAGGCATATTGAAAGACTTGGTGGAAAAAAAAAATTAACAGGGAGTTAAAGTAAATTACCACACCATAATGTAGTAGAATTGAAGTATTATGCTAGAGCAGTGAAGAATGTAGGATTTGCAATCTATCTGCCTAGTTTCAAACTCCAATCCTACCTTTTATTAACTGTATGACTTTGGGAAATTTATTAAAGTCTCAGTATCCTCACTGGTTAAGGTTTACTTAACAATAAAAGGGAACCAGGAAGATGTGTTTCATATAGAATGGATAAGAGAACAAAATGACATGAAGCAAAGAGAAAGAAAGTTGCATAGTGATTGGCATAATAAACCTTCAATAAATGGCAGCTATTATTATTGGCACTATTATAGATTCTGATGTCTTAATTGCTCAGAGTGGTACCAAATAATCTTATAAACTTATCATGGAAAGGCCTACTTTTCTCCAAATGCAGGTAGTTCTCCTCAGCTTGGGTCAAATTCTATGGGAAGTAGAAAGATAAAAATGTGAGCTTTGAATGTGCTTAGGAGATGGCTCCTGGAAAAAGTGGCATACACCTGCCAGTAGGATGCACAAGCTTGGGCATGAGTGCTTTAGGATGGGGAATGTCATGTTGTGACATTTTATTGACCAGTCAAGTGGGTGGTTCTTTTAAAAATTTGATAAGGGAACAATCACAAGAATAATAAATTCATTTTAGTTATGGGACATATAATCAAATTTGGCATTTAATTAATCTTAGAATATATTAGAAAGTGATGATCTATAGCAACTTTTGATCAGAAAACTTTTTCTGCAGAGGACCAGGTAATAAATTTGACTTTGTAGGCCTGGCCATAGTTATCTATAACAACTACTCAATTCTGGCATTGTAGTGTGAAAGTAGCCACAGATAATACATAATTATGGGCGTGTCTGTGTTCCAATAAAACTTTATTTACAAAACAGATGACAGGTTGGGTCTGGTCCATAGGCTACAGTTCTCCAAGCCCTTATCAATAGAAACTAAGCCTCTCTATTTGTATATTTACATCTCAGCAATCGTAATAACTAAAGCTAAGATATTCAAAGATAGGTTCTTGGTTAAGTTGGATCTGAAAAGAAAAAAAAAGGTCAAGTAAATAATCACATTTATTATAAATATTTTCTCATTATTTTTCTTTTCTTTTCCTTTCAATGTATCAATTGTTTGAAACATTTTATTATCTAACAGAAAACCAATACTTATTGACCTAGTCAGCAAATATTTATTGACCTACTGTGTGAAAAGCATTTTGTTAAGTGATAGAAACAGAAAAGCAAATCAGGGGAAAACGGGATGTTCAATAAGCTTATAGTTTGTAGGTAAAATAGTTATGTAAACATACAATTATAATTTGGCATAGTGTCCTATAATAGAGGTGTCCTATACACCAGCTAAACACCAGGCCCTGCCAGCTCTATTAACTTTTTTAGGATTTTATCTAGTTTTTTATAAAGCAGGTTCTTATTAGTTATCCCTTTTATACATATTGGTGTATATATATCAATTCCAATATCCCAATTCATCACACAACCACCACCACCCCTCCACTTTCCTCCGTTGGTGTCCATACGTTTGATCTCTACATCTGTGTCTCAATTTCTGCCCTGCAAACTGGTACATCTGCACCATTTTTCTAGGTTCCACATATATGTGGTAATATACGATATTTGTTTTTCTCTTTCTGACTTACTGCACTCTGTATGACAGTCTCTAGATCCATCCACGTCTCTACAAATGACCCAATTTTGTTCCTTTTTATGGCTCAATAATATTCCATTGTATATATGTACCACATTTCCTTTATCCATTCATCTGTTGATGGGCATTTAGGTTGCTTCCCTGACCTGGCTATTGTAAATAGAGCTGAAATGAACATTGGGGTGCATGTGTCTTTTTGAATTATGGTTTTCTCTGGGTATATGCAAAGTAGTGGGATTGCTGGATCATATGGTAATTCTATTTTTAGTTCTTTTAAGGAACATCCATACTGTTCTCCATAGTGGCTGTATCAATTTACATTCCCACCAACAGTGCATGAGGGTTCCCTTTTCTCCACACCCTCTCTAGCATTTGCTGTTTGTAGATGTTCTGATGATGCCCATTCTAACTGGTGTGAGGTGATACCTCATTGTAGTTTTAATTTGCATTTCTCTAAAATTTAGTGATGTTGAGCATCTTTTCATGTGCTTCTTGGCCATCTGTATGTCTTCTTTGTAGAAATGTCTATTTAGGTCTTCTGCCCATTTTTGGATTGGGTTGTTTGTTTTTTTTAATATTGAGCTGCATGAGCTGTTTATATATTTTGGAGATTAATCCCTTGTCCATTGATTCGTTTGCAAATATCTTCTCCCATTCTAAGGGTTGTCTTTTCATCTTGTTTGTCATTTCCTTTGCTGTGCAAAAGCTTTTAAGTTTCATTAGGTCCCATTTGCTTATTTTTGTTTTTATTTCCATTACTCTAGGAGGTGGATCAAAAAAGATCTCGCTGTGATTTATGTCAGAGTGTTCTTCCTATGTTTTCCTCTAAGAGTTTTATAGTGCCCGGTCTTATATTTAGGACTCTAATTCATTTTGAGTTTATTTTTGTGTATGGTGTTAGGGAGTGTTCTAATTTCATTATTTTACATGTAGCTGTCCAGTTTTCCTAACACCGTTATTGAAGAGACTTTCTTTTCTCCATTTATATCCTTGCCTCCTTTGTCATAGATTAGTTGACCATAGGTTTATCTCTGCGCTTTCTATCCTGTTCCATCGATGTATATTTCCGTTTTGGTGCAGGTACCATGTTGTCTTGATTACTGTAGCTTTGTAGTATAGTCTGAAGTCAGGGAGTCTGATTCCTCCAGCTCCATTTTTTTCCCTCAAGGCTGCTTTGGCTATTCAGGGTCTTTTGTGTCTCCATACAAATTTTAAGATTTTTTGTTCTAGTTCTGTAAAAGATTCCATTGGTAATTTGATAGGGATTGCATTGAATCTGTAGATTGCTTTGGGTAGCATAGTCATTTTCACAGTATTAATTCTTTCAATCCAAGAACATGGTATATCTCTCCATCTGTTTGTATCATCCTTAATTTCTTTTATCACTGTCTTATAGTTTTCTGTATACAGGTCTTTTGTCTCCCTGGGTAGGTTTATTCCTAGGTATTTTATTCTTTTTGTGGCAGTGGTAAATGAGAGGGTTTCCTTAATTTCTTTTTCAGATTTTTCATCCTTAGTGTGTAGGAATGCAACACATTTCTGTGAATTAATTTTGTATCCTGCAACTTTACCAGATTCATTGATTAGCTCTAGTAGTTTTCTGGTGGCATCTTTAGGATTCTCTATGTATAGTATCATGTCATCTGCAAGCAGTGACAGTTTTACTTCTTCTTTTCCAATTTGTATGCCTTTTATTTCTTTTTCTTCTCTGATTGCTGTGGCTAGGACTTCCAAAACTATGTTGAATAATAGTGGTGAGAGTGGACATCCTTGTCTTGTTCCTGATCTTAGAGGAAATGCTTTCAGTTTTTCACCATTGAGAATGATGTTTGCTGTGGGTTTGTCATATATGGCCTTTATCATGTTAAGGTAAGTTCCCTCTATGCCCACTTTCTGGAGAGTTTTTATCATAAATGGGTGTTGAATTTTGTTAAAAGTTTTTCTGCCTCTATTGAGATGATCCTATGATTTTTCTTCTTCAGTTTGTTAATATGATGTATCACATTGATTGACTTGCATATATTGAAGAATCCTTGCACCCCTGGGATAAATCCCACTTGGTCATGGTGTATGATCTTTTTAATGTGTTGTTGGATTCCATTTGCTAGTATTTTGTTGAGGATTTCTGCATCTATATTCATGAGTGATATTGGTCTGTAATTTTCTTTTTTGGTAGTATCTTTGTCTGGTTTTGGTATCAGGGTGATGGTGGCCTCACAGAATGAGTTTGGGAGTATTCCTTCCTCTGCAATTTTTTGGAAGAGTTTGAGAAGGATGGGGGTTAGCTCTTCTCTAAATATTTGATAGAATTCACCTGTGAAGCCATCTGGTCCTGGACTTTTGCATGTTGGAACATTTGTAATCACAGTTTCAATTTCATTATTTGTGATTGGTCTGTTCATATTTTCTATTTCTTCCTGGTTCAGTCTTGCAAGGTTATACCTTTCTAAGGATGTGTTCATTTCTTCCAGGTTGTCCATTTTTTGGCATAGAGTTGTTTGTACTAGTCTCTTAGGATACTTTGTATTTCTGCAGTGTCTGTTGTACCTTCTCCTTTTTCATTTTTAATTTTATTGAATTGAGTTGTCTCCCTCTTTTTCTTGATGAGTCTGGCTAATGGTTTATCAATTTTGTTTATCTTCTCAAAAAACCAGCTTTTAGTTTTATTGATCTTTGCTATTGTTTTCT
Organism: Stenella coeruleoalba; assembly: GCF_951394435.1. Lineage (NCBI taxonomy): Eukaryota > Metazoa > Chordata > Mammalia > Artiodactyla > Delphinidae > Stenella > Stenella coeruleoalba. The sequence continues at coordinate 119,001,471 of NC_137169.1, read as the reverse complement.
TTGTTTCTATTTCATTTATTTCTGCTCTGATCTTTATGATTTCTTTCCTCCTACTAACTTTGGGTTTTGTTTGTTCTTCTATCTCTAATTTCTTTAGGTGTAAGGTTAGATTGTTTATTTGAGATTTTTCTTGTTTCTTGAAGTAGGCTTGTTTTGCTATAAGCTTCCCCCTTAGAACTGCTTTTGCTGCATCCCATAGGTTTTGGATCATAGTGTTTTTGTTGTAATTTGTTCTCTAGGTATTTTTTGATTTCCTCTTTGATTTCTTCAGTGATCTCTTGGTTATTCAGTAACGTATTGTTCAGCCTCCATGTGTTTGTGTTTTTTATGGTTTTTGCTCTGTAACTGATTTCTAATCTCATAGCTTTTTGGGCAGACAAGATGCTTGATAATTTCAATTATCTTAAATTTACTGAGACTTGATTTGTGACCCAAGATGTGATCTATCCTGGAGAATAGATAGATCTTCCGTGTGCACTTGAGGAGAAAGTGTAATCTGCTGTTTTTGGATGGAATGTCCTATAAATATGAATTAAATAAATCTGGTCTATTGTGTCATCTAAAGCTTGTGTTTCCTTATTAATTTTCTGTTGGGATGATCTGTCCATTGGTGTAAGTGAGGTGTTAAAATCCCCCACTATTATTGTGTTACTGTTGATTTCCTCTTTTAGAGCTGTTAGCAGTTGCCTTATGTATTGAGGTGCTCCTATGTTGCGTGAATATATATTTATAATTGTTATATCTTCTTCTTGGATTGATCCCTTGATCATTATGTAGTGTCCTTTCTTGTCTCTTGTAACATTCTTTATTTTAAAGTCTATTCTATCTGATATGAGTTTTGCTACTCCAGCTTTCTTTTGATTTCCATTTGCATTGAATACCTTTTTCCATCCCCTCACTTTCAGTCTGTATGTGTCCCTAGGTCTGAAGTGGGTCTCTTGTAGACAGCATATAGATGGGTCTTGTTTTTGTATCCTTTCAGCGAGCCTGTGTCTTTTGGTTGGAGCATTGAATCCATTCATGTTTAAGGTAATTATCGGTATGTATGTTCCTATGACCATTTTCTTAATTGTTTTGGGTTTGGTTTTGTAGGTCCTTTTCTTCTCTTGTGTTTCCCACTTAGAAAGTTCCTTTTGCATTTGTTGTAGAGCTGGTTTGGTGGTGCTGAATTCTCTTAGCTTTTGCTTGTCTGTAAAGCTTTTGATTTCTCCATCGAATCTCAGTGAGATCCTTGCTGGGTAGAGTAATCATGATTGTAGGTTCTTCTGTCATCATTTTGCATATATCAGGCCACTCCCTTCTGGCTTGTAGAGATTCTGCTGAGAAATCAGCTGTTAACCTTATGGGAGTCCCCTTGTATATTATTTGTCATTTTTTCCTTGTTGCTTTCAATACTTTTTCTTTGTCTTTAATTTTTGTCAGTTTGATTACTATGTGTCTTGGCATGTTTCTCCTTGGGTTTATCCTGCCTGGGACTCTCTGAGCTTCCTGGACTTGGGTGGTATTTCCTTTCCCATGTTAGGGAAGTTCTCGTCTATAATCTCTTCAAATATTTTCTTGGGTCCTTTCTCTCTCTCTTCTCCTTCTGGGACCCCTATAATGTGAATGTTTTTGCATTTAATTTTGTCCCAGATGTCTCTTAGGCTGTCTTCATTTCTTTTCATTCTTTTTTCTTTATTCTGTTCTGCGGAGGTGAATTCCACCATTCTGTCTTCCCGGTCACTTATCCTTTCTTCTGTCTCAATTATTCTGCTATTGATTCCTTCCAGTGCATTTTCATTTCAGTTATTGTATTGTTCATCTATGTTTGTTTGTTCTTTAATTCTTCTAGGTCTTTGTTAAACATTTCTTGCATCTTCTCGATCTTTGCCTCCATTCTCCCCCCCCCCCCCCCCCCCCCCCGAGGTCCTGGGTCATCTTCATTATCATTATTCTGAATTCTTTTTCTGGAAGATTTCCTATCTCCACTTCATTTAGTTGTTTTTGTGGCATTTTATCTTGTTCCTTCATCTGGTACATAGCCCTCTGCCTTTTCCTCTTGTCTGTCTTTCTGTGAATGTGGTTTTTGTTCTACAGGCTGCAGGATTGTAGTTCTTCTTGCTTCTGCTGTCTGCCCTCTGGTGGATGAGGCCATCTAGAGGATTGTGTAAGTTTCCTGATGGGAGGGACTGGTGGTGGATAGAACTGGGTGTTGCCCTAATAGGCAGAGCTCAGTAAAACTTTAATCTGCTTTTCTGCTGATGGCTGGGGCTGGGTTCCCTCCCTGTTGGCTGTTTGTCCTGAGGTGACCCAACACTAGAGTGTACCCGGCTCTTTGTTGGGGCTAATGGTGGACTTGGGAGGGCTCACGCCAAGAAGTACTTCCGGGAACTTCTGCTGCCAGTGTCCTTGTCCTCATGGTGAACCACAGCCACCCACTGCCTCTGCAGGATACCCTCCAACAGTAGCAGGTAGGTCTGGTTCAGTCTCCTATGGGGTCACTGCTCCTTCCCCTGGGTCCTGATGCACACACTTCTTTGTGTGTGCCCTCCAAGAGTGGAGTTTCTGTTTCCCCCAGTCCTGTTGAATTCCTGCAATGAAATCCCGCTAGCCTTCAAAGTCTGATTCTCTAGGAATTCCTCCTCCAGTTGGTGGACCCCCAGGTTGGGAAGCCTGACGTGGGGCTCAGAACCTTCACTCCAGTCAGTGGACTTCTGTGGTATAATTGTTCTCCCCTTTGTGAGTCACCCACCCAGCAGTTATGGGATTTGATTTTATTGTGCTTATGCCCCTCCTACCATTTCACTGTGGCTTCTCTTTCTTTGGATGTGGGGTATCTTTTTTGGTGAGTTCCAGTGTCTTCCTATTGATGATTGTTCAGCAGTTAGTTGTGATTCTGGTGCTCTCACAAGAGGGAGTGAGCGCACATCCTTTTACTGCACCATCTTGAACGAATCTCCTGCTAGCTCTATTTTCTAGTATGAAACTATTTCTTCTGTCTTTCACTAAGTAGTTTCATAAGGTTAGTAACATGGGGGCAATTTTACAATAACAAGGACACATCATCCATAATAAAAACTTAGGTAATGTTCTGTTAATTGGATTGGCTTTGCTGATTCAGTTTCTTGGGACCTCCCACATATCTCAGGAAAGATAATAAATTTGGGGGAAAAAGGATTCATTTGGGGCATGAGGAGCAAAAATTGAAACACCCTTTAGGCATGTGTGCTACATCATTGTTTCCATTTTTTTACATCTAACAAGTTAGGGGAGAGAGAAAGGGAGGGAACTAGCAGCAGTCAACAGTAGTTGATAATTTCTTATTTGCAAAATAATGCCATTATAAACAAAATTGTCTGATTCTTTCACCATCTTTGCATAAAACAAACACTATTTTAACATCAAAATTATCAGGAAAGATATAAACTATCTGGTATAATATAATCTGTCTGAAAAATTACTATATTGTCTTTTTTCCCTCTCAGGCAAACAGGTGAAAATTTCATTGCAGATTTTTATCAACCCACCACAGATCAGATGTGGGAACTCGGGGACTAGATTTCAAACATGGACAGGATCTGCATAGTCTCCATCAGCATGGCAGTGTTTTGTAGGTGATTCAGGAAACTCTCCTGGCACTGATTCAGAGAGGGCACATTCAGTGCCTTTTTTGTAACGGACGTGGCCAGAGGGGTTGAGATGTAATCAGTGAAGATGGTGTTTATAATGCACAGGGTGAGTCCTTTTGGATGTCCTGTCATCAAGTGTGTAGCTTCCCCTATTTCAGTGACGAGGTCAGTGACAGGAATTGGCAAATCTGATCTTATCCCCAGATCCCCCAGTTTTAACTTCCATTGCCTTTGCTGCTGCCACAGAGTAACTTTTGAAACTAGCGCCTCATAATTGAACGTGAGGCCAGCTGCTATGATGATTACTCCTGCAGACAACATGGCATCTTCAAGAGAGGGAGATATGAGTCCAGCCTCTTGGCTAAGGTACTCCTTAGGTTATAGGCTCATACTAAGACATTGTTCTCAAAGCATTGTTCTCCATGTCAGGGTGGCTGGCTTAGAAGCTGGCTTGGGCAAAAGCCACACGTGCCAGAACAGTCCTCCTTTCACAACAGCCTGCACCATAGTGCTGGGCCTGGATCACGTGCCAGATCCTCCCCTGCTCCCTCTCTGCCACGCTAGACTTAACTTGGTCACCCTAATCTGCTCAAACTCCAAAGCATCTTGGGCAAAACTATCTCAATTCATCAGAAAACGTCTAATAATATTGACATTCAGAATGAAAGTGGCCAGGATCTCTAGTTTTTCCCTTCCACTTGGCTCCCTAATCCCTACATAAAACATAATCACCTTCTTCCCAGAGAGGGACTCTGATCCAAAGGCAGTGTTTTTCAAGGTACAAATGGTTCCTTTTCACCATTCAGCACAGCAGTGATCGCAAAATTAACTTACATCTGCATAATGAAGGGGGAAATTCATACATGACACAGGACAATACGATTTGCTTTGAGGTGATTTTCTGTCTTACATTGTCTAGGAATGCCAGGCAGCCTTTAAATAACAACTCCTCTCACTTTAGTTCCACTTAGCTTGATCCCTTGTTAATTTGGTTTATTATTCAACCAAAATGTAAGCCAGTTACTCACATTTTTCATTTAATGGTACACTTTTTAATGAGTGTATATAATTGTCATTTCACTTGACTGTAGCTTCATATTCTTAAATGTGGCTATCATTGCATTAAAATGTTTGCCTACAAGCTGAAAACTGTGCTTTAATATAATTTTTTACAAAGTGCTTTGAGCTCTTCAGTTTGACAGGAAAACAGAAATCCAGATGATTATTTCTTTTACAGTTTTAAAAAATGTCGACACAGTCTAATTTTATTTAATTGACAAGATAAAGAGCAATGCTTGTATGGTCAGTGAAGACTTCTGTACGGAATTTGAACAAATATTTAGGTTGTAACAGTTGTAACTTTCTCCATTACAAATTCTATGAACTCTCGAGGCATCAGTATTTCTCCATTCCTTTCTAGCTTCTTGGGACATTACAAGAAGAAAGACAAGGTGAGAGGATGTAGAAACAATTGAGTATATGGGTCACAAAACTAAAATCTGCCTACTTCATAGGATGAAAGGGAAGGAAAGAAATAAAATCTCACCAAAAGTTAAAACAGTAATTAGGGAGCAGCTCTTCAGAGAAAGAGATAAAAGTAAATGGCAGAAAGGCCAAGGGAAGCTGAGTGCTTAGAACTGGCAGAGGTGCTCCAAGGCTTGGAGTGATTGGCTCAAAGAGAGCACAACATTAAAGGAGGCTTTGAAAACACCTCAAATGCAGAATGAAAAAGGATAGCTAAGCAGGGATTACTTTATCTTGAGGAAGGACATGTTTTATTTATGTCTATATAAACAGATATAAAAAGTTATATCACTTCGCTTGTTTCTTTTTCTTGTTAGGAACAACGCTGTTTTGTAAAGATGGACCCTGGGCTTGGCTTGAGCAGATCAGATGGTCTGACCCTGATTTACTCGAAAGAAATTCTTGAAGCATAAGGCAAGAAAGATGGTATTCAGGGTGCTTGAAAAGAATGGCGACTAATCCATGGCCCTATAAACTGTGGAGTTGTGGGAAATGTTACAGGTAAATGAAAGGCATGATCCATGTAAGCTCGATGAATCTGAGCTAGAAAATGGGAGAACTGGAAGGAGATGAGTAATGGAATCAAATATGAGACTTTCCTCCTCTCTCCCAAATTATTATTTTTAATTCTTCTTTTCTTGCATGCTTCCAAACAGCTCAGTGCTGTGTTTCTAATATATTCCTTGAGTGGGATTGTCCTCCTGATTGTTTTTTCTGCTGGCTGTATTGCAGGAGGGATGAAGCATCAGGCCCTAAAATATACCTTCCTTGATTCCCACCCTCAGTCATAAGTCCTCAGAAAACTTAAAAGGTGAATGTGTATTTGTTCCTTACTGTAGCCTAAAAGCTCAAGACAATCACTTTTCTTAACCAAGCGTCTCTTTCTGGCCAATTGGTGCTGGTGCATATTTCTACCACAATAGTTCTCACATGGAATCAATCTCATAAATCAATATAATTCCAACCCAACCCATATCACTACCACCACGACTGTCACTACTTCTTCTACCATGGTGGCAACCATTACGATTAGCTGACATTTACCAAGCGCTTGCTATATGTTGAGCACTACATTCAAACTTTTCTATACATTAACTCATTAAACTTTACAGTAATCCTCTAAGATAGATGCCCAAATTCATATAGCAAGAAGCTCTCAGAGCAAGAACTCAAACTTTGATCTGATCTTTCATTATATTATGCAACCTTGTTATTTGAAGCCTTGGGTATTTGTTTTCTCTGTCAGTACTGCCTGACCTCTTTCCCCTAAACCATCTCTCCCTTACTGCTTCCATCTGCTGCAGGTTGCTCTCTCTGAGAGGAGCATTCCACAAAGTCCTGGGGCCCTGAGGGTGGGAGCTTTTACTTAGCTGAAGGGGTCTGCATCTGTGGCTGAAAGATGGGTGTTTTGAACATCTGTGCAATGTTGTTATCGTGTGTTTCTCTCTTATTATGGCTTGCTGAAGAAGATCACAGTCTACTAGGGCTCTGTGACTCTGGTGGGTACCCCAGCCAGATCGTCAGTGTGATATTCCCTGTGGTCTCTTCCTTCATCAATTGTAGACCTTCTGTGGTCTTATGGGATGGCAGAGAACACATCAGTCTGCATCTCTAAGTGAAATGTCTCTCCTGCATAAGTCTACATTGTACCGTAACTATAGAAAGTAGTGAATCCTTACTTTGTTGAACTACTGAGAGTGGGTTTCTTTGTTACAGTAGCTGGTATTACTTATCCAAACTAATACATCGCTGTACTGGTCTTACTTATCATAGTAATAAGGATGATACTTATTACTTCCTTTCATCCTTACACATTTTAATAAAAGCTTTGGCTTTCACCAGGATGAAAATAATAAAATAAGGGAAGAAAAGAGGGGATATGAAAAGGAGAAAAGAAGGAAAGAAGTGAGGGGAAAATAACAAAATAAAAGAGGGAAGGAAGAAGGATTGGTATTTAGATATATCATTTTGATAAGAAAAAAGACGTACAGTAGTTGCACCAGTCCCATCTCTGGATACATGTTCCAGGTCTTGTTTGTACAACATTGTGGTTTGTGGCTCACAGATAGGGATATCAACCAAGAGACAGATACACATGGACTGTCTTCCAAAACCACCAAGCAATACTTTAATTCTCAGTGGACACTGACTGAGTGTCTTACAAACTTAACTCAATTTTGACACTGTGTATCTGGTGAGAACATCAGATCCCACAAGTCAAAACGTTTAGTTTCACAAGACTGCCCCTACTTCAGATGCCAACTGCAAATCCAGGTTGTCACTTACACTCCTGATGGACTGGCTATAAACCAGAGATTCCCATGATCCCCTTCTCAGCTTTGATATTTGTTAGGATGGCTCACAAAGCTCAGGGAAACATTTACATTTACCATTTTATTATCAAGGATATTATAAGGGATACAGATGAACAGCTAGATGAAAAGGTACACAGGGCAAGGTCTGGAAAGTTCCCAAGTGCAAGAGCTTATGTCCCTGGGGTGTTCTATGTCCTGGCCATGTGGATGTATTCATGAACTCAGAAGTTCATCAAATCTCATTATGCAAGTGTTTTCACAGAACTTAACCTGCAGCCCACCTCCCTTTCCCCTTTCCAGAGGTTGGTGGGTGCAGCTGAAAGTCCCAGTCTTCTAATCATTGGATCTTTCTGGTGACCAGCCGCATTCTAAGGCTATCTAGAGGCCCCATTTTAAGTCACTTCATGAACCTAAACCCAAGTGTGCTCAAAAGGGGCTCCTTATAAATAACAAAAGACACTCCTATCCCTCAGGAAATTCCAGTAATTTTTTAGGAGCTTTGTGCCAGGAACTGGGGAAAAAGTCCAAATGTATTTCTTAATATACCAGAGGTCACCATTTCTAGAACATGCTCCTCTGGCTTTTGAGCTCTTATTCTTCCTGAGAGCTATCACTCTTCTCCCCATTCCTCTAGGAACATATTTTCTTCTTTTTTTAAAACAAATTTTACCTTTTGTTTAATGACCACTTTAATCATAATCACTTTAATCTTCAGAAATGATTTTAATACACATTGATTTTTCTCTATCATCTCACATTTTGTCTTTCCTCAATCATTTAGTCAATTAGCCACATATTATTTTGCTTGATATTATTCTTATTTCTATATATATAGTTTATGCAGATAGATTGAAAGCTCCTTGAGGCCTGAGAGGGTGTCTTGTTCTTCTTTATTCATAGGGGTATCAGGCATAATATAGATGCTGGATAATTAATAGATTTCCATAATTATTATTTGAAGACAGGTTCCTATCTATCATGATTATGTAATACCTTAACATGTTTACATGTTCATGAAAATTAAATATGAGGCAATGGTTTATAATAGTGAAGGAACTCATTAGAAAATTCATGAATCATGATTCTCAGGATAAGATTTCTGTTATTTTAAGAGTGATGTGATATTGGGACCACAACTTTCATTTTGTTTAAATATAAACAATTCTATAGACCTGTATAGTCTTTGTAGCTCATTAGAGACATTAATAGTGCCAAGGAAGGCAGCCAACGTAGCTCAAATAAACAAATGATTAGAGATGACAACCAAAATTTAAACCAAGCTCTCATGGCTCTCTTCACCCCTCTGCACTTTGTTCTCTGTTCTATTACCTGTAACATACATGCATTCATACAGTACCATTCACAGATGCTGCTTCTATTCAGCATAGAATAGCTTTACATTTTTAAAGGATATTATTGTGTATATCCATAGGTACAGGTTTCCGAAAACTTCCTACAAAATTATCATCATATTAACAAAGCAAAACTTCCTACCTCTATTTTGTACCTTGCTTTATCAGTCAGCATGGAAGCTTTTTAGGTTTGTAGGTCAATGGAGTAGAAGAAAACACAAGACCAGGAAAAGAGAGGCAACCAGGAGCTGGAGGGTACCTGGGGAAAAGGAGTGGAGAGTGGAGTTGAAGTTTGCACCCTGGCCAACAAGGTCCATGAGGGTGATAGCATTTCAGAAGCTGCTGACAATTCTACGGCTTTCTTTTAACTTAAAAGCAGAAAACAATGTCTGGCCAAAAGTGCTATTTCAATTTAAGTGTGTGAATGGGAGACATTATGTCCACATCATATTAATTTGGGATGTGCTATGTAAAGAAAAATGGAAAGAGTCCCATTTTCTCTTCTTACGCCCCTGAGTTTCTTAATCTATTTTTAGCTTTTGTCCTTTCAGCTCAGCCAGGAGCTGCCTTGAGACTCAGTCTATGGAAATGTGCTGGGCTCTGAACTGAGCTGTAAAGAATGAAGGTGAAGTTTTGAGCTGCTAGATTCATGGCTGGGGTTTTTACACACACATAAAATATGAATCTCAGTTGTATACAAAGCTGAACCCATCGTGCCAAAAAGATCCCAGTCAAGCAGGCCTGTAAAATGAAATCCTCTTGGACTAATTTAAGGAGACCTGAGTGATATAAATTGTGGCCTGCTCAAATGCAGGAAAAAAAAAAAAAATTCCAACTTGAACACATGCTTCTCTCTTGGTGCCGTTGGCAGCCCTGGTGTATGAGCAATGGGAGCGAAAAACAGACCCAGAAGTTAGATCTCGATTCATTTTCCAAATAACTCTGCAGCTCCCTGTTTATACTGGTCTTGTGGGCCTAATGAAACCCTCTCCACTGAGAATTTAATACACAGATAAACTTTTCAATAAATAAATGGCTCTGAGTTGGCTCAACGCTAATGCCTTTCAGTATGGTTTAGCCACTTCTCTGGAATTGGTATGCATAGAAGGAAAATGCTCGTAAAACCATTCCCGATAAAAGAATTAATTCACACAGAACACTGAGCCGGAACCTCTGCCTATCAGACTGAGATTTCTCTATTTTATTTCGATTTTTCACTAACCATCTTAGAGGTCTTTTGTTATCTGACTAGGTACAAACGCTCAAGGTCCCTCTGACCTTCTTAAGCAGGCACTTAAATGGCTATTAGAGCAATTAAATACTGTTGTATGTAAAAAGATTTCAATATCTGTTTAGGAGATTTCACATAGTAGAAGGAGATGCACTGCAAATAACATGTGTAACCTTGAGGATGAGTTTCATTTGAAACAACATTCAAGCTCTTATCTCATATAAGAAATTAACTTGTTAGGATTTGAGAAGTGCATCGTCTTCATACACTGGGAGAGAGGATCTGCTCTTTTCCGTAGAAGATAGAAAATAATTTCTGTGACTGTCATTTAGTTAAGTTTTTAGACAAAGATACTTCTATCAAGTCACCATGTATTAATTTAAAAATATTTTTTCTATTTAAAAAGATTTTAACAAATATTGTTTGAGCATTAGCCAGTGTTCAGAGCGTTCATAATATTCCAGACCATGATCCTTTCCTCAGTAAGTCAATTAATGTACAGAGAAGACAGCATAGTCATGAATATTTTATCAAAAATTAGATTTCCACTTTCTTGTGGTACACATGAGAATCTTAGAAATCAAAATATGCTTTTCTTTTCAGTTTCAAAAGCAACAAAAACCTACAACTTTGTGCAAATTGATGTGGCTTATTTCTCCAAGTGTTGGGTAAATTGCTCTCTTCCAACCTCACATCATTATAAGAGAGAATGATTAATGTTGTAATCAATTTATAAGGGGTTCATAAGTATTAAAACAAAAGTGTAATAGAAAGTAGACACTGTTTCAAGAAACTGTTTTATGAAACACTGAAAAATATGAAAAATTTTTAACATAATATATAAACGGTTATAATTTTTCTTTTTTTTGCTGTCTAAGGAAACAATTTTCCAAAAGAAAATATGAATCTCCAATGTATCGTCATAATATTGTTATAACATAAAGATAGTTTAGTAAGCCAAATAAGAATTTTCAGGAACTGTTTGCTACTGAGATGTGTGCTATGTAAATCCAAAGAGAGCATTGCAAATAGATCCTCTAAAAGAGAATCGATATTTTTTTTCTTTGAGAGTCTCTCTCAAATGTCAAAAGTTCTCCTGTTTCTAGTTTCTATAAGAAAAGATTTTATTTTCTAATATACTTAATCAAAACTTAACTCTAGTGGTTACTATTTTTATAAGGTTATTCTAATAGGACCTTTTACAAAAATGATGGGCCTGAGCTCTGAAGTTCAGAATGTCAGGCCTGGAAATTTACTATAGCTTCAGGGCAAAGCCGGCCTTATTCTGGGGCAGAAATGGGTGCCAGAGTGATCAGAGGCATACTAAGGTCTTAGAATTCAAATCTTTCTGTCAACCTAATATTACTACAGAGCTTGAATCTGGTGTTAATGATTTCTTTTTATGCTTTGGCCAGGAATGGCAATAGATTTCACTTCATTTTCCAATGTTGGCAGTGGCCGCTGGGACTGCATGTTTAAGGTTGTTTGACTGCTACAAAGATCAATGGAAAAGAGTAATACGATTGTTTAACAATGTCTGTCGTGGGTCAGGGCTAGATTGTACTGTATCTGACAACGTTCTGGGTTATCAATTTGGCCATATAAAGCATAAATACCTCCTAGGAGGGTATTTACTATGCCTATTATTTCGTCTTTGGAATCCTTTTTTTTGGGTAAGCATATTTATACATATGTACACATGGATACTTGTTTATATATATTAACAAACATGGATAATTATAGATACTGGGAATATATAAATACATGTATTTATATTTTCACACAGATTGTGAGTGTAGAGCTCAATGAAATTTTACAAAGTGAACATAGTAATATAATTACCACTCAGAATGAATATCAGAATAGAAACAAAATATTACCAGCACCTCAGAAGCTCCTTGTCCCTTCATAGTCATTATTTACTCCCCTCCCCAATAACAACATATTTTGACTTTTAACACCTTCTATTAGATTTGCCTGCTTTAAAATGTACGTTAATGAAACCATACAGTATGTCTTCTTTTGTGCATGCCTTCTTTAACTCAGTATTATGTTTATAAGATTCACTCATGCTGTGGCATATAGCAACAGTTTATTTTCATTGTATATTATTTCATTTCATGAGTATGCCGCAATGTATTATTACATATTACTGGTAATTAACATTTGGGTTGTTTCTAGTTTTGGGTTATTAACACTGCTATGAACATTCTCATGCATGTCTCTTGTAGCATATATGTATACCTTTTTTTTTTTTGCGGTACGCGGGCCTCTCACTGTTGTGGCCTCTTCCGTTGTGGAGCACAGGCTCCGGACGCTCAGGCTCAGTGGCCATGGCTCACGGGCCCAGCCACTCCGCGGCATGTGGGATCTTCCCAGACCAGGGCACGAACCTGTGTTCCCTGAATCGGCAGGCGGACTCTCAACCACTGTGCCACCAGGGAAGCCCTGTATACCTTTCTGTTGGGCATATGCTTAAGAGTAGAATTGCTTGGTCATAGAAGATACATATATTCAGTTTTAATAAGTACTGCTATGGATTTCTAAAGTATTTGTGTGAACTTATATGATCATCAGAAATTTATAAGACTTCTAGATATTCCACATCTGGTCCAACACTTCATACTGTCATTTTGTAAGATTGTGGTCATACTAGTGGGTATGTAGTAGAATTTTGTTGTGGTTTCAATTTGCATTTTCTGATGACTACTCACAATGAGGACCTTTTCTAATACTTATTAGCCCTTTGATATCCTTTTTTGGTGAAATACTGTTCAAGTCTATTGCCCATTTTTTTCTACTGAGTTGATTACCTTTTCCATATCAGTCATAGGAATGTAAAAATATATTCTAGGTACAAGTCCTTTGTCAGATACATGCATTTCAAAAATCTCTCAAAATATTTAATACCTTTTGGAAAACAGAAGTACTTAATTTTAATGAAGTTTAATTTATCATTCTTCATTTTATTGTTGACAATTTTTGTCCTGATTAGGAAATCTCTGCTTACTCCTAAGTCATGAAGATGTTCATATTCAGATTTATATCCCACCTAGAATTGATTGTTGTTATATATAACGTGAGGTAGGGGGAAAACTTTGACAATGAATATCCAATTTAGTGAACATTATTTATTAAAAATATTATACCATCCTTTCTCATTGAATAGTGGTGGCAACTCGGTCTTAAGCAACCGTATATAAGTCTCTTTCTGGTTTCTGTCCTGTATTCTACTGGTCTGTTGTCTATCTTTGCATCAATAACGCTCATGGAAGCTTTGTCATGTTTTTATTCTTTGCGGTACGCAGGCCTCTCACTGTTGTGGCCGCTCCCGTTGCGGAGCACAGGCTCCGGACCCGCAGGCTCAGCGGCCATGGCTCACGGGCCCAGCCGCTCCGCTGCATGTGGGATCTTCCCGGACCGGGGCGTGAACCCGTGTCCCCTGCATCGGCAGGCGGACTTTCAACCACTGCGCCACCGGGGAAGCCCTGTAGATTTTTAATAGGTAAAAATGTTGTCTTTAGGTAATGGTAGTTCTATGTTTTTCCATTCTAATTTTGTTTTTATTTATTTATTTATTTATTTGAGGTACGCGGGCCTCTCACTGTTGTGGCCTCTCCCGTTGTGGAGCACAGGCTCCAGACGCGCAGGCTCAGCGGCCATGGCTCATGGGCCTAGCCGCTCCGTGGCATGTGGGATCTTCCCGGATGGGGGCACGAACCCGTGTCCCCCACATCAGCAGGCGGACTCTCAACCACTGCGCCACCAGGAAAGCCCATTCCATTCTAATTTTTATCTTTTCTTACTTTATTGGTCTAGCAAAGACCTCTACTACAATGATAAATAGAATTGGTGAGCATTCTTGTCTTGAAATGCTTTTAATATTTCATCATTAGGGAGGTATTTGCTGTTGGCTTTTTTGTACATATGTGTTATCAGATTATGTAAGTTTCCAGCTGTTTCTAGTTTGCCAAAAGTTTTTTTTTTTTTAATTATGCTTAGGTATTGTATTTTATTAAATGCATTTATCCAAATTCTGAGAAAATCATGATTTTTCTCCTTTATCTGATGATGTGGTGAACTATATTGATTCTCAAAAGTTTGATCAATCATACAGATCTAGAATAAATAATGCATTTTCCTTTTCTATATTTTTGGATTTGATTATATTTTATATAGATTATTTTACATCTACTTTTATAAGAGCTATTGGCCTATTTTGTAATTGAAATTTTCCTTTCCTTTAAGTTGCTTGTCTAGTTTTAGTATCAAGAAGCCATAGAATAAGTTAGTTGGTATGTGTTTCTTCTTTTTATTTTCTCAGGAAACTATTTAAAATACATAATCAAATTAATATTATGTTTTACTTTAATGCTTAGGAAAATTCACCAACAAGCCATATGGGCCTGAAGTTATCTTTGTGAGTACAGAGTTGTACTTTTCAAGCATTTTATCTATTTCATTCAAAATTTTCAAATTTACTGGCTTAGAATTATTCATAATATTCCCTTATTATTTTTAAAGTCTGTAAAACTTATAGAACCTATCATATGTTTATCTTTTCATTCCTGATACTGGTAATTTATGCCTTTCTTTCCTTTTGTTTTTTCTTGATTGATATTGCTAAGGGGTTATCAATTTTATTAGTCTTAAAAACAAACAAAGAAATTTTGCTCCTCTTGATTTTCCTCAATGTATTAAAAAAAAAATCCATCAGCTTGTGCTCTTTTCTCCTTTACTAATTTTTGTTTGATTTGCTCTTTTTTTCTCCAAGCTCCTTGAGATTGATACTTAGATCAGGCATATTTTTTCCCTTACGTATGTGTTTAAGGACTTACTAAATTTCCATCTAAGCTTAGCTCTAAATTCATCCCATAAAATTTGATTCATTACGTTTTTACTTTCATTCAGTTTAATATATATATATATATACACACATATATATATATATATGTGTGTATATATATATATATATATATATATATTTGTGGTACGCGGGCGTCTCACTGTTGTGGCCTCTCCTGTTGCGGAGCACAGGCTCCGGACACGCAGACTCAGCGGCCATGGCTCACGGGCCCAGCCGCTCCTGGGCATGTGGGATCTTCCCGGACCGGGGCATGAACCCGCGTCCCCTGCATCGGCAGGCGGACTCTCAACCACTGTGCCACCAGGGAAGCCCCAGTTTAATATATTTTTAAAATTTCCTTTAGGATGGCTATTTTGACACATTGGTTAAGTAGGCATATATTGGCTGATTTACAAACATTTGGGGATTTTCCAGTTATTTTTTGTTTTTATTTCTAGTTTAATTCCACTGTTGCTGGAGAATACACTATGTATAATTTTAATGCTTTGAAAATTTTTGAGACTTGTGCTTTATAGTTCAACATATGGTCAATTTTGGTAAATGTTCAATTTACACTTGAAACAATGTGTTTCATGCAGATGTTGGATGCAGGATTCTATTAATGTTAATTAGGTGAATTTGTTAATCATGTTTTCAAATATTTTATTCTTTATTCCTCTAGTGATTTTTGGTCTGCTTCTTAAATCAGTTACTAAAAGAAGCATATTTAGGACTTCTGTGGTGGCACAGTGGTTAAGAATCCACCTGCCAATGCAAGGGACACAGGTTCAAGCCCTGGTCCGGGAAGATCCCACATGTTGCAGAGCAACGAAGCCTTGAGTCACACCTACTGCGCCTGTGCTCTAGAGCCTACGTGCCACAACTACTGAAGCCTGCTCACCTAGAGCCTGTGCTCCGCAGCAAGAGAAGCCACTGCAATGAGAAGCCTGTGCACTGCAATGAAGAGTAGCCACTCACTCGCTGCAACCAGAGAAAGCCCATGCACAGCAACAAAGACCCAACACAGCCAAAAATAAATAAATAAATTTATAAAAAAAGAAACATATTATAGTTGCCAACTATAATTGTAAATTTATTATTTTTTCCTATATTTCTTTTTATTTTTGTCCCATTTCTATGGTGTTTCCCTTGTATCATTTGTCATGTTATATATTGCCCTTTTATCTTTTTTTGATTAAATAAGATATTTGTTTTAAAAACCTGAAATTTTGATTTTTAATTAAATTTGCTCTTTTTTTAATCTGTATTAATTCCACTTTTATCTTTATTATTTCCTTTCCTCTGTGTGTGTGTGTGTGTGTTTAGTACATTTTGGGTTTTTTCCCCTAACTTCTTGAGCTGGGAATTTATTTATTTTTATTCATATCTATATATATTTAAGGTTATAGATTTTTTTCTGGGCACTGATTAAAATATATCCCACAAAATCTGTTATGCAGTGTTTTGTTATCATTTTTTTAGATATTCTATAATTTCATTTTGTAGTTTCACTCTCATCTAAGAGTTGTTTAATGGAAGTTTTTAAATTAACTGTTAGGAAGTTAATTTAAAAACTTTTGTTACTAAATCTGAGTTTTACTGCACTGTGATATGAGAGTGTTCGTTGTGAGAATTCTAAATTATGAAAATTACTAATGTTTTCTTCATAACCTCATACACAGCAGTTTTCATGAATGTTCACTTTAGAAGAAAGTGAAATCTTCCAGAAAGTGAATTTCTTCCAGAAAGTGAATTTTACCAGGGTAAAAATTTTGCCATATATATATATAGAGAGAGAGAGAGAGAGAGAGAGAGAGAGAAAGAGAGAGAGAGAATTATATATATTTTTCTTTATATTCATGAGATTTACTTACTGACTATATCATTAGATTCTCTATAACAATTTTTGTTTACTCAGTCTGCTTTGTACTGAGAGTAGTATGTTAAAGCCTCCTCCTATTTTGTTTCTATGTTTTCTTGCATTTAAATTAATTTTTTGCTTCATATAATTGGCTGCTGTGTTGTTTGCTGTAGATATTTATAATACTTATACCTTCATGTGAATCTTGCCTTTTATTATTAAGAAAGTATCATTCCTTGTTATGTTTCAATGATGTAGGTCTGTATTCTACTTTGTTTGATATCAGTAACACTCTCCTTGTTTTTCTGTTGTTTCCATTAACTTATACCTTTGTTCATTCCCTTAATTTAAGCCTTTCTGAATCATTCTGTTTTGGGCATATCTTGCGCATATGGAAAATAATTGGTCTTTATCAGCTAAATTAAAAATCCTTTTCATTTAATATAGTTAAGCCTATTTCCATTTGTCATTATTATGACAATAATGACAAATATTATTATGCACATTATATTACCTTTGTCATATTTCTTTCTCTATATGATGTTTAAAATATTCTTTATAAAATTTGTTGGCATATAGAAAAGTTTGTATTTCTGTTCTATTAGTTATCTTTGTACTTATACCCTTATTATTGTCCTTATTTCCTTTTATATATGAGTTGCCTAATTTTGACTTTGTCAGATCATAAAATACAAAGGTAGAGCATATATCATGTAAAAAATAACATTATTTTTTGTCTTTTTCTTCTCTAGTTTTCCTTATTCAACTGACTTTTACTTCATTCCTGCCCATTTTCGTGTTTCCGTTTCTATTCTAAGTTTTTTCCCTATGTCCCCAAATACTTGTGTGTTGATATTTTAATTTAGTTTAAAGTGCTGTGTTAATTTCCTTTTGCATCATAATTTTCTTTCTTTTTTTCTCTCTCTTTTTTTTTTTTTTTTTTTAGGGCAGTGATGGTTTTCATTAGCTTCTTATTCTTATTCTCCTTTTATGTTTTATTTTTGTGGTAATTTTCAATAGATGAAGTCTGTTTCTGAGTTTTCCCATGGAGAGGACTGGTAGTTTGATAGTTCTATAAGATTCATAGTTTAAGATCATCCACTTCTGCTAGTGTAGTGAAGTATAGTTCTTTATAGATAGTCTTTGTTTTGTGGAGATGAGTTTCGGAGGAAAGGATTGTGTGTCCTTTAATGTTAAATTGCATGATATATTTTGCCTTATGAGATGTTTTATTTTCCCCTCTTTTTTCCCCCTTTACCAGGTGCTCTTCGAAGGGTCCTTTTCCTTTCTTTTTACCCTCTTCTCGTCCAAAGTGTTATCGTTTCAAGACTATGTCCTCAAGTCTCACATGAACTTTTTGAGTTTTTTCCCTGTGGTTTTGTATGAGTTTCTATTCCTTTCACACTTGGGGAGGATATTCTCATTTTAAAGATTGACTTACTTTAATTTTAGGTCTGATGTTATTTCTATTCTTCTCCCTTTTGTACATTTGTGTGTGTGTGTGAGTTGCATTTGGTTTTAGTGAAAGTTTGCAGCAGCAACTTGGAAAGTAGCTCATTGTGATCTGGTGTTTATTTTCCTACTTACAGGTGACTTGAAACTTCTAGGTTTCCTAATTATATTAATTTCATGAGATAATACAATTGTTTTGTTATTATTGTTATTAATTTTCTTGAGGGGATATAATACGAGATTCAGATTTACACCATACCCATTACCTTGGCTACCTAGAAAACTAGCTGGTATTTTTTTTTAGCACCTTAATGATATCAATCTATTTTCTTCTGTCTCCAATATTTCTTTATAACGGTCAATTTTTAGTCCTATTGTTGCTCCTTTGAAAGTAATGTGTCTTTTTTGTTTTAACACTTTTAAAATTTTTTCTTTATCTTTTTCTTCTAGAAATTTCACTCTGATTGGCCTAAATGTTATTTACTTTGTCTTTATCTTGCCTGGGATTTGCAGAGATTCTTCCATGTAATGTTTGCTGCCTTTTTTCAGTATAAAATTTTTTTGATCAGTGTCTCTTTTTATATTGTTTCTTGCACATTTGCCCATTTCTCTTTTTCTGGGATTCCAGTTAAATTTATTTGAATTTTCTACCATACCTCATATTTCTTTTCCTCACTTCTGAATTTTCTATCATTTTTTCTTTGTGTATTGATCTGGATATTTTCAGTTGATATATCTCCCATTTCACTAGTCCTTTCTTTTGCTGTGGTTAAATGTTGTTTCACTCACCTATGAAGTATTAGTTTTAGTTAAAGTTTACTTTTTAGCTCTAGAATTTCTATTCTATTCTTTTTTTAAAAAATTGATTTCCTATTGCCATCTATTTTGTTAAGCGTATTAAAAATATCTATTTCACAGTCTATGCCTGCTAACTCCAGCATCTATATCCTCTTCATGTTTCTTGCTTTTTTATAATTTTATTGAGATAAAATTCACCTTTAAAAATTCACCTGTAAAAATGAATTCAGGGCTTCCCTGGTGGCACAGTGGTTGAGAGTCCGCCTGCCGAAGCAGGGGACACGGGTTCGTGCCCCGGTCCAGGAGGATTCCACATGCCACGGAGTGGCTGGGCCCGTGAGCCATGGCCGCTGAGCCTGCGCTCCGCAACAGGAGAGGCCACAACAGCAAGAGGCCTGCGTGCTGCAAGCAAAAAAAAAAAAAAAAAAAAATGAATTCAGCATTTCAGCATTTAAAAATATATTTTCAAAAGTTGTGCAACCATTATCGAAATCTAGTATATTTTTATCACCCAACAAGGGACCTCAAGTCCATTAAAATCACTTCCCATTTTTTCTCCCACCAGGCCCCTGGCAACCAGCAATCCAATTACTGTCTCTATGGATTTGCCTCTTCTGGACATTTCATATAAGTGGAATTATAGAATATGTGGCTGTTTGGACTGGTTGCTTTCAATTAGCATGTGTTCAAGTTTCGGTCATGTGTTAGATGTGTCAATAATTTATTAGTTTTTAGAGGTGAATAATATTCCACCATATGGATTTACCACATTTTACTTGTACATTCATCAGTTAATAGACATTTATGTTGTTTTTACTTTTTGGCTACTATGAATACTAGTAATATGAACATTCATGTACAAATTTCTGTGTAGATATATGTTTTTTTTTTCTCTTGGACGTACACCTCAGAGTGGAATTCCTGGGTCATATGATAACTCTATGATTGGCTTTTGAGGAACTGCCAAAATTTTATCCAAAGTGGCTGCACCACTTACAGCCTCAACGTCAGAGTATGAGGGTTACAACTTCTCTGCATCTTCACCAACATTTGTAGATATCAGCCTTTTATAATTATAACTATGCTAGTGGGTACTAGTGGTATCTCATTGCAATTTTGATTTGCGTTACTGATTACTAATGATGTTAAGCATGTTCTCATATGCTTTTTGTTCATTTGTAAGTATTCCTTGGAGAAATGTCTATTGAAATAATCTGCCAACTGTTTAATGGGAAGCCTAGGTCTTCTTTTGTATATTCATGAGCTGCTTTGTATAATTATACCTGGTTAAAATCTTTTGGAAAATATACAAAAATAAGCCCAAACTTCTGGTCATGCCGCTCTAGTGATTCCCCTATTATAAGCAACCTAGCAGGATGCAGCTATTTATTTTCACATCTGATGGGCTTCTCAGGTCTCCTATCAACTTGTTGGACACAGAGTCCCTAGGTGCTGCCTTCAAGAGCAGAAGGAAAGGATTGACTTAGAGGTTGATTTGCAGCTGGGTGACTAAGAGACCTGAGCACGTGGAGCTAGATCAACCTCTGCTTCTCCATGTCCTGGTCCTCTTAGGAGGACCTCTTAGGTTGCCCAGGAAAAAGGTGGGGCTGGGGAGGGAGTCTGGGTAGGAGTCCAGATCATTGACAATTAGTGTAATTAGTTGTACTTTTTAATATTATGTGCTTAAATATACCATTTTGCTACTTGTTTTCTATTTGTCCTATATTTTCTTAGTTATGATATATAACCCTTATTATAGTATACTTCCATTTCTCCTCTCTCACTGTCCCATCCTTTGTGTTATTTTAATCATTCCTTTTACTTTTACATATGCTACAGGCATACATTGCTTTACCTAGTCACTGAACTTTAATGAAAATTTTAAAATCAAAAAAGAGAGTTTTATGTGCAACACATATTTGTCATTTCAGAACTTTTCTCTTCCTTCCTTCCTTCCTTCCTCTCTTTCTCCCCTTCTTTCCCTTTTTCTTTCTTCCTTCTTTCCTTCCTTCCTTTCTTTCTTCCTTCCTTCCTTTCTTTCTTTCTTTCTTTCTTTCTTTCTTTCTTTCTTTCTTTCTTTCTTTCTTTCTTTCTTTCTTTCTTTCTTTCTTTCTCTCTTTCTCTCCCTTCCTCCCTCCTTCCCATTCCCTTTCTTTCTTGATCCAAGTTCCCATGTGGTGTCTTTTTCTTTCTTTATGAACAATGCCTTTCAACATTTCTATTAGCATAGGTCATGAAAGCATAATTGTTAACTGATCCTTTTAATATGACATCTTATATCCCGAGTCAGATATATTAAGTTAGGATGAGAGGTAGAGAATAGTCCAGGAGATGAAGCAGTGCATTGAGAAGATAGACTTTAGCAGGTAAATGTCACAGCGACTACCAGTAGAAATTACACTTTCTGAATCTAACAGTAAATATATTTTCACTTTTTGAAAGTTAGACAAATAAGAGAAGGTCAAGAGATAAATGCTGAAAATGATTCTAGAGAAAGCTTGCTATAAATGGTCACAGTGGATATATTAAAATCTATTTTAATTTCTCTGTTTTTTCCTTAGACCCAAATTGTAGACTTCATATTAGCATGCTCCAGTATTACAAATCAAAGGTTATCACAAAAATTACAATTCAATTCTTAGCATGATATCTATTATAATGCAAAAATTCAATAAATATTTGATGAATGGACACATGAATAAATGGGTGAAACTTGTAGATTCTTGAGGAAGCTCCTTTCCTTCACATACAGGCAAACTAAAAAGGATCTCAAGGAATGAAATGCCTTTTTTCTGTAGCCAAAAGAGGAAGAAGGGAAAGACTGAGGTTTTGGACACCTCAATCCTTGGTGGTTCGGACTTTACTACCTCTACATTGAGGTAGTAGAGTCTGAACGAAAAAGAGGACTTATTTTTCTCTATGGTGCTTTAAGCATTATAACCCTTATCATTGATTTCTGAAATTTTGGAAATGCAATTCATCTTTCAAAAATAAACTATTCATATAGCAAAAAATTTACCTTGAAAAAGTCAACTAACAAACACTTAGTTGCCATGTTGTAAGGTTGGGAAAGAAGTTGCAAGATACAAATTTAGAAACTTAGAGTTTCTAGTCACTGAATGTACCTGCCAATATTTTGCCCATTTTAGAAAAGGAAACCAAAAAGAATCAAAGGACAATGTAAAGAATTCACATACAGTCAAAGAGAAAACTCTCTGTAAGTGATAGTAGTGAAGGTTTCTTGTATATTTCTACTTCTGAGGCTTTCTTGTCAGATTAATTTACTTAAAGCAATGCTCTGTAGAGCCTGGTTCTTCTAGGCTGGGTACTTGCAAAGCATAGATGGCAGCAGGATTCCTAAAGAACTTTCATGAAATTGCTAAGGACCCTGAATCAAAACTTCAAGTTTCAGAGAACTTACAGCCACTAATGATCCACCACCACCATAAATATTGGGACTCTTTAACTACACAGAATTTCATTGTTCTACCAAAATTTAGAAATTGCAGCTGAGGATCTTCAGAGAATCACTACTTACTGATCTGTTCAATCTTATCCACATATAAGTAAAGGTCAGAGTCAGAAGCATCATTGTTTTTTTGCATGTATAATCAGTATAAGCATGTATTTAACTAGGATGCTCTTTTGGCTCTTGTTAGAGTTGCTTTCTGAAAAATGGTAAAAATCTCTTTTTGTGTAGATCTAAAGAATAGCACAGAAAGGAGATTCTTAAAGATCACCATGTGGAAAGTTAAGTTTTGGATATCTTGTTCAAGGTCATAAAACGAACTAAAAGTTTTGTGTTATTCTTGAGGGGAAATTTTCCATACTATAGTAAAATGAGTTTAAATTGTTTTGAAAACTTAATAATATAATGTTGGCAAAAATATTTTTGAAGAAGAAACAAAAGAGACCACTTGAACTGAGAGACATTAGGATGTTTATGAAGTAACAGTAATTATAACAATGCAGTGTTAATAAACCTATCAATGGAATGGAAAAGAAAGTCCAGAAGCAGACCAAATCAAATATATATCAATATAACATTTAGTATATGACAAAGCTAGCATTTCAAAAAAGTGTAGACATTCCAATAACTTGATTATTGGTATTAAACAGTTGGAAAAATTAGGAAGCTCAATTGCTTACATCAAATAATACACCAAATTGAATTACAAATATATTCAGAGTTAAATAGGAAAACAAAAACTATTAAAAAATATAGGTGAAAATTTAAAGAACTGAAAAGCAGGGAAGAACTATGTAATTATAAAAGAAGGCTAAATGGAAAAAAAATGGTAGATTTGATTTCATTTAAAAATCTACAAACAAATTTAAAATGAAAACAACCAGCTTGTAACATTTGTTTCATTTTTATGAAAGAGGAAGCATTCATAACTTCGTAGAGAAAAAGTTATTACAATTCAATAGAAAAAATAAGGGAAAATGGGTAAGAGACACAAAATGGTGCTTCACAAAAGTAAAACAAATGATCACCATATATGTTAAAAAAGGTTAAAATCACTAATAATCAAACCATGGTAAATTAAAAAGTAAAACAAGACATCATTTTCTGTCTATCAAATTAGTGAAGATTTAAAAGTATAATAATAAGTCTTATTTTTGATGAGGGTGCAAAACAATTGGTACCCTCATAATTTGAACAGAAGATAGCTCAATTAAATAGCCTAAGATAGGATAATTATATTATGATAGATATAGACTATAAAATTTTATATAAATATCAACATTTAAGCAGCAGAATATTTGATGACATGAGAAAATAGTCACCTTCTATTGCTAAGTGACTTGTGTAGATCTCTTTTTTTCTTTTCATCTTTATTGGAGTATAATTGCTTTACAATGGTGTGTTAGTTTCTGCTTTATAAAAGAGTGAATCAGCTATACATATACATATATCCCCATATCCACTCCCTCTTGCATCTCCCTCCCACCCTCCCTATCCCACCCCTCTAGGTGGTCACAAAGCACCGAGCTGATCTCCCTGTGCTATGTGGCTGCTTCCCACTAGCTATCTATTTTACATTTGGTAGTGTATATATGTCCATGCCACTTTTCACTTCGTCCAAGCTTACCCGTCCCCCTCCCCGTGTCCTCAAGGCATTCTCTACATCTGTGTCTTTATTCCTGTCCTGCCCCTAGGATTTTCAGAACAATTTTTTTTTTTTAGATTCCATATATATATGTTAACATGTGGTATTTGTTTTTCTCTTTCTGACTTATTTCACTCTGTATGACAGACTCTAGGTCCATCCACCTCACTACAAATAACTCAATTTCATTTCTCTTTATGGCTGAGTAGTATTCCATTGTATATATGTGCCACATCTTCTTTATCCATTCATCTGTGGATGGACACTTAGGTTGCTTCCATGTCCTGGCTATTGTAAATAAAGTTGCAATGAACATTGTGGTACATGACTCTTTTTGAATTATGGTTTTCTCAGAGTATATGCCTAGTAATGGGATTTCTGGGTCATATGGTCATTCTATTTTTAGTTTTTTAAGGAACCTCCATACTGTTCTCCATAGTGACTCTATCAATTTACATTCCCACCACAGTGCAAGAGGGTTCCCTTTCCTCCACACCCTCTCCAGCATTTACTGTTTGCAGATTTTTTGATGATGGCCATTCTGAGTGGTGTGAGGTGATACCTCATTGTGGTTTTGATTTGCATTTCTCTAATGATGAGTGATGTTGAGCATCCTTTCATGTGTTTGTTGGCAATCTGTATATCTTCTTTGGAGAAATGTCTGTTTAGGTCTTCTGCCCATTTTTGGACTGGCTTGTTTGTTTTTTTGATATTGAGCTGCATGTGCTGCTTGTAAAGTTTGGAGATTAATCCTTTGTCAGTTGCTTCATTTGCAAATATTTTCTCCCATTCTGAGGGTTGTCTTTTTGTCTTGTTTATGGTTTCCTTTGCTGTGCAAAAGCTTTTAAGTTTCATTAGGTCCCATTTGTTTATTTTTGTTTTTATTTCCATTTCTCTAGGAGGTGGGTCAAAAAGGATCTTGCTGTGATTTATGTCATAGAGCGTTCTGCCTATGTTTTCCTCTAAGAGTTTGATAGTGTCTGGCCTTACATTTAGGTCTTTACTCCATTTTGAGTTTATTAGAATCTCTTTAAAATAATATTGTTGTAGCTTTGTCTATATTTCAAGAAGTATATACACCAGTGATACATTTTCTTAATAACATTCTATATTTTTAAAATTTAGATAATTAACATTTATGTGTTCTATAGTCAAAACTTTATTAATAGACAGAAAAATTCAAGAAGTATACATAGCAAAAATGTAACAATTATTACATCTGAATGATAATAATAAAAATAATTTTGTTATCCTTAATTTATTATATTTTACAAATTTTATATAATGAATGATTTTTATAATGAGATAAAAATCCTTTCTGATCCCAGTTATGTGTGTATGTGTGAGTACAGAAAAGAGCTTAAATAAACATACCTAAATATTAGTCTTGTTCCTTTCTGGGTAGTAAGGTTTTTTTGAGGATTTTAATTTCCTTCTTTATACTTTATGATATTTTTAATTTTATATATTAAAAAATTCTATGTATAATAAAGAAATAAATGTTACTTAAGTATCCTCACTATGTTGTGTTTAAGTATTACTTAACATTTATATGGTAGAGTTATTTATTTATTTTCTTTTTGGTACTTACACATGCTGTAACAAGAAGCAGAGTTTCTCTGCATGAACGTAGTGGGTATTTATGTATTTAAATTACTAGCCAATTAAAGTACCATCTAACAGCTTGCGATTCTTGCTGGAATGGAGATGTCAAGGCCTGATGTGAAACAGGAGAGAAACATTATGATTGTCAAACAGTTAATCACAGAGGGTCCCAGTGACAAGGGAACTTATTTCATACTCATTTTGTTCTTTTTACTTCGTTTGGTGACTGGAAAAATAGGAAAGACAGGAGCAGAAAAGTCAAAAAGAGTGGATAGATGGCCATACTTTTATTTAACTCTGTTAAATGAGTGGGGACGTGTTGGTGGCTGACATACATCAAAACAGCATACAAATACTTGAGGAAACAAAAACCAGCTGAAAGTTGAGTACACGCTACTAGGAGGTCACTTAACTTCAATCTGGACTGAAATCCTAGAACAGTGTTAGAAGGGATTTTGACATAATATAAAATTCTAGGTGAGTGGTAAAAAGTGACCCTTTCAACGTTCTGTAAAAAGCAAGGTTAGATTAAACAGAGATTGATAACTTTTGAAGACTAATTCAAAAGGAACCAAATTATACTGAGGCATTCAGTTTCTTGGTTAACTGGATCTGTAGTAGTATTAACTTCTTTTTTTACTTTTTCATTGAGGTAAAACATAAATAACAATTTTTTTTCATTTTAACCATTTTCAAGTGCACATTTCAGTGGTATTATATTCACAATGCTGTGTAACTATCATGATCATATATCTTTTTTTTTTTACCATGGAAAATTTCAAGCATACACAAAAGTAGAGAGACTTATAATGAACCACCTCTGCAAACATTTATTTTTTATTTTTAAAATTTTATTAATTTTTTTATACAGCAGGTTCTCTTTTTTTTTTCAACATCTTTATTGGGGTATAATTGCTTTACAGTGGTGTGTTAGTTTCTGCTTTATAACAAAGTGAATCAGTTATACATATACATATGTTCCCATATCTCTTCCCTCGTCTTAAACAGAAACTCTGTAACCATTAACTTTCCAGCCTCCCATCCCCACAATGTCTAGTAACTTTTAATCCACTTCCTGTTACTATGAATTTGCCTATTTTAGATATTTCATGTAAGTGGAATCATATACTACTTGTCCTTTTATGTCTGGTTTATTTCACTCAGCACAATATTTTCAAGGTTCATTCATGTTCTAGCTTGTGTCAGATGTCATTCCTTTTAATGCCTGAATAATATTCTATTTTAAGTATGTGAAACATTTTCTGTATCCATTCATCTGCTGATTTGACACTTGGGTTGTTTCCACATTTTAGTTGTTGTGAATAATGCTGCAATAAATATTTACTTATAAGTATCTGTTAGATTTCCTGCTTTAATTCTTCTAGTTATAGACCTAGGAGTAGAATTGTTGAGTCACATGGTAATTATGTGTTTAACATTTTGAGGAACCATCCTATCATTTTTTACAGTAGCTGCACCAATTTATATCCCCACCAGCAATGTATGAGGATTCCAATTTCTCCATATCCTCAGCAACACTTGTTATTTTAAAAAATAATTATTATAGCTATCCTAGTAAGTATGAAGATGGTTTTTCATTATGGTTTTGATTTGCATTTTCCTGATGATTAATGATGTTGAGCATTTTTTCATGTGCTTATTGGCCATTTCTATATCTTCTTTGGAGAAATGTCTATTCAAGTCCTTTGCCCATTGTTTTTTCTTTGCCCATTTTAAAAAATTGTGCTTGTGTCTTTTTGCTGTTGAGTTGTAGGAGTACTTTATATATTCTGAATATTAAACCCTTATCAGATATATTATTTAGAACATATTTTCTTTGATTCTTTAAGTTGTCTTTTCACTTTCTTGTGTCTTTTAATGCAAAAAGTTTTTAAATTTGATGAAGCTCAATTTATTATTTTTTTCTTTTGTTGCTCATGCTTTTGGTGTAATATCTAAGTAGCCATGGTCAAATACAAGGTCATGAAGATTTATCCGTATGTTTTCTTCTAAGGGTTTTATGGCTTTAGCTCTTATATTTAGGTCATTGATCCATTTTATGTCGATTTTTTGTATATTATGTGAAATTGGAAACCAACTTCATTCTTAGGCATGTGGAAATCCAGTTGTCTTAGCAACATCTGCTGAAGAGACTCTTCTTTCCCTATTTGAATGGATTTGTCACTCTTGTAAAAACTCAGTTTGCCATCAATGTATGGCTTTATATCTGGACTGTCAATTCTATTCCACTGGTCTTTATGCTATTATACACTATCTTGTTTATGACAGCTTTACAGTAAATTTTGAAATTGAGAAATTTGAATCCTCCAACTTTGTTTTTCTTTCCAAATATTGTTTTAGTAATTTGAAGCCCCTTGCAATTCCATATGAGTTCGAAATTGTCCTTTCCATTTCTGCAAAAAGGCGGTTGGAATTTTGATAGAGATTACATTTAATCTACAAATCACTTTGTGAGTGGCGTTAACAATTTAGCAATATTAAGTTTTCCTATTCATAAGCACAGGGGATCTGCCTTTATTTTTTTTTTTCAATTTCTTTCAGTTTTGTAGTTTTCTGTGTACAAGTCTTTACCTCCTTGGTTCAAGTGTTATCTCTTTTAAAATAAATAAATAAATAAATATATATATATATATATATATATATATATATATATATATAGTCTTCTTATTTAAAAAATGAGAAAAATTGAGTTGAAAAGCTGACTACTTTCTTTACTGGGTAAGCAGCCTATGTTATAGGCAGCTGGCTGTTCAGACAAGGATAATTCAAGTCTCTGGAGAGCTTATAAAATCAAACTCATATCATGGTAATAAAAGGTGTCCATGCTATAATATAGAGAGTACAGCAAGCCTAATTACATCTTTCTTGGATTTCTGAGGATATGGACATTCCTCAGTGAGATAATTCTGAACATGAATTAAATTATGGGGTAATGGTAAGCAGAGAAGGTTTAGAAGATTGGGTTGATTGTGTGGTGGATTCAAAAATTGAGAGCACTAGCACTTTTAACAGGCAAAATAGCTGATGTTATCTTGAAATTTTTTTTCTTTCTTCTCAAAAGAATAACATTTTATATTTTATTTTTATCTATCAGGATTTTCTGTAAATGCTTCATATTAAAAAAAACAACAACAAGATAAAACAAAAGCTGGGCCATCTTGATTCCTTGGAAGAGCCTCAAGACAGTTGAGCCAATCCTGGTTGCCCCTCCGTGATGACCGGTGAAGTGCCTTTGGCAGGCATCTCCAGACAGCCCTCCAGAAATTCTGAGAGCTGGAGGAGACTCTTGTACTCAAATGGCTCTTCAATTCAAGGGAGTCTGAAGGGTTTTACTACTTCAGATATTTTGGCAGAAAATCTCTTAAGATTTTCCTGAGTCTACCTGGGAAATTTTAAATTTCCCTGAGTCCACTTTATAAGATTATACAGACTTTACTTTTAAAAATTAATTAATTAATTAGTTTTTATTGAAATATATAGTTGATTTACAATGCTGTGTTAGTTTCAGGTGTATAGTGAAAGTAATTCAGATATACATATATATTCTTTTTTAGATTCTTTTCCATTATAGTTTATTATAAGATATTGAGTATAGTTCCCGGTGCTATACAGTAGGTCCTTGTTGGTTATCTATTTTACATAAAGTAGTGTGTATATTTTAAAACTACATAGACTTTAAATTTTAACATTTAAACTAAGACTTAAAATATTTGGGAGGATTTGCAGAACTAAAACACAAATTTCCCCTCTATTTGTCTGTCTTCCTTTCATACAGCCTTTTGGCAAAGATGTTCTTTTCCTTTTCTAGGGGAAAAAAAAATGCCTGAATTATCCTCTGTTTTCCTCTCTCTTTCCTGCCAGTCTTGATTGGTTTCTTAAAATACCTGAAGCCCTGATGACAGGAAAGTTGAGGGTTTCAAAGTCCATGTCTTAAAATTTATAGTGTAGTCACTTGGATTTTATAATAATATAGGAATGATGTGGGAGTTGATGGTATAAAACACATTATAGAGTTATAGCTGAGGATTTATGAAAACCCTAGTGTAGTGTAAAAATATCGCATTTCTCAGAAAGTAGGTGTCAGTTTCTCAACCAAGTCTCTTTGGACATAAAAAAATAAAAAAGGTGTAAGATGCGTAAAAGAGCTATTATTTGTGGTATTAATATGAAAATGCCACTATACAATATGTAGCAGCATTTATTAAGCAGCTTTACAATATTTTGTTAGGGGTCCTTAAAAATAATCCTCAGAGGTAGTTCATTAAGACCTGTTCTCAGATAATAAAAGAGGAATGGTAAACTAAATGATTCTAGAGGTAAATTGTAACTATGAGTTGTGTAGACATCTGCTCAATCACACACATAAGTTACCCAAGAAATGACTGTTACACTGTGTATCAGTTCAGCCTTTTGTTGTTGTTGTTGTTTTCATAGGAAAGGATATAAAAAGTAAATATACAACCTTGGTTCTGGACTCAGGGAGCTACCTTTTAGGAAAGTCTACTCTGCAAAGTCCTGCAGAGTATTTGCAAAATGCTGATGCAAGATAGGAACTATCTGGTGAACTTCCAATGCCTGCCTGCCTATACCCCGATCTGAGTAAGACTACTTCATGCACAGTTCTGATAGGTAGTAACTATTTTAAAAATCTTGTCCAATTAAATGGGTCCAAGAGAGGGCACTAGATTCTGGACTGTCTAGCCAGGGTTGGGCAGCCATGAATTTCCTGTGTGGCTTGGCTTTAAAAAAGAGGTGGCAGTCCAATACAATTGCTCTTGCAAACATTTGCAATTAGAAAACCAAAAGTAAAAGGTAGTCAATGGTGGGGTCAGAAGATGAATGGGGGTATTGAGAGATAAGAGGATTAGAACTAAAGCCAGTGGAAAAGATATTTAAATCAAGCTCGTGAGGAGGCAAACGCTATGAGTAAACATGAAGAAACCAGTTGGTAGAAGGAAGAACAAGGTAAATGTATATAGAGAAGATGCACCAGGGAATGCAGAGAACCTGTAGGGCCAGAGAATGTGCCCTTTGGCATCCTAAAAGATTTTGTTTCCTACTGTGGATCCTATGAGGTTGGATGGCAAGGTCTTGGATTTCTATGAGGTCTCTGAATCTTTGCATTAAAAAAAGCCCAAACTAATTATTTCTGGAATCAGCTTGAACAGATCTCTCTTTCTTGAAACTCAAATAAACTTTACCATAATCCCCAGAAAACACTATGTGAAACACAGGAGCCCAATGCATAGTTTCGGTTTCATCGAGAGCTATAACAATGCTGAAACACACACATAGCTGTATGTCCTGTTGATTCCAGGTATACAGTTACTTCTGGCTGTCAGGTTATAGGAAAGGGTGTTGGGGAAGATCATGAAAAGAGATGTGTTTTCCCCATGGCATAGCCACCTACTTTCCATTGTGAAGGACCCTGGGATAAGGGCAGATGATGGCTGTGAATGAAGTAGATGGAAGGATTGTTTTTAAGGTGTTGGAATGTGACATGAAGACTGTTGTTGAACCATAGAATTTTAGAGCTCATGAGACCTTAGCGAGCATCTCATCCTGCTTCCTCTTCTACAGAAAAAAGTTGAGACTTAGAGGCATGATGACATTCTAAAGGACTATTGATAATTAGGGACAGTGCAGGAGACTGAAATCAAGTTCTCTGCCTCCAGAGGTCCAGAAGTCATTCCTCCTCATCTGAGATCTAACTTCTTTCCTTGGGTATCTTTTGAGGGCCATTAGCCTGAAGGCTCACCAGCAGACTGGAGGATGGACCACATGATCTTGGAATTCATCAGATAAATAGTTACTTGTTTCTTTGACTCCTAGTAATCTGAGAGTGCTAGAGAAGCAGGAAATAAAAACGTGTTCTGCCTAGATGTGAGCGATTAAGACTTTTTAAATCTTAGAAATGGGTGCATATCAACCTTGAGGTCTAGATACCAGTCTAGACTTCTCACTAAATAGAAATACGTTGTACTCAGAGTTACAAATTTTTCATAGTTATGAAAGTGATAAAGAGTCATTTCAGGCAGAAATAATAGCCCATGAACTGAGGCCATAGATTAAACTTCCAGATTGTAGGCCAAGCACATTGAACAAAGTCAAAATGAAGCTTTATGCTTCACACTTTTATTTCTTTGTGTTATATATATCATGAGGTGGTTTTGTTGGAGATGACTGAGTTTCAATTGACTTGTCACCTGTAGTATAGTTTTTCCATTGAGTAAAAAGCCTGAAAATTCAGCTTTGAGGGTTTGCCTGAAGCAAGGTGTCATAAACATTCACAAATCACCACTTGTATCTTGTTTGCACCACCTTTGCCCCACACAAGTCTATGTAACTAATTTCATTTGCCTTTTGCACAAAGGGAAACCAAGTCCTATAAAATCAGTGTTTCTTAACTATAGGTATGACAATACTGTGCTAAAAGAACATGATGAAAACAGTGGGTCCACTAGCCTGAATAATATTTGAGCAAAAGGTGTAAGAATAAAAGCAAGTACCACAAAGCCACATTACACTAACTAGCATTTATTGAGTGTGTCAAGCACTGTACCATAGTTATTTGATTTAAGCCTCACAATTATCCTATAAGATAACTTTTGTTATGTGCATTTTACAGGTAAGTAGACTGAGGTTCAGAGAGGCTGAGATCATATATCTAGGAAGTGGCAGAACTGAAATTTAAATTCAGGTACCTTTTTCTCTAAAGCCCATGAATTCTCTTAACTAGTACATTAGCCTGCCTTTCATCTGCTGGAGCAATTCTGGCAGTCACAGCAGCTTGCAATGCTATTTGATCCACTAAAATAGAATATATATATATATATATATATAAAGACAAATGTTTCACAGAAGAAATGAACACAGGTGTCCATGGCTCAATAAATGAACAAACCTTTATCGATACAAACTGTATGCATGGGCTGCATGCTATAGCAGGTTCCAAGAAATGGAAGAATCAGGCTTTGCCCTTAAGGACTATATAATGTAGTTGGGGCAATAAGATGTGCACATCAAGGGTAACTAACAACACAGGACTTATATGATAATAGATGACAAGAAATACCTTAAGGGTAAGAAAGAATAATGAGAAGACGTGAGGTCATCCTTTCCCCCCAGGAGAACAGAGACTTGCAGTACAAACTATGCCAGAAAAATCTTTATGGAACTGGCTAATTTCATTTGAACTGGAGATGATTTCTGGGCTGCTGGGTTGCTGACCCCATTCTGGCTCTAAAGTTAGACTGTTTATGAAAAACAGCCTATCAGTAAGACAGTAGAAAGCACATCTGCTCTGTCACAGGGTTCTATTGATGGAAACAGGATGCTTGTCTAGAGTGTAGCCTCATTCTCCTGGACCTATCCTTGTTGGAGACCGAAATGTATACAGCAGGTGATTACCAGATAAGAGAGTTTGGGATACTGCACTTCTGCAAGCAGGATAATATCACTGTAAAGTACTTCTTCGGTTCTGTTACTCCAGAAACATACCTTATAAGATTAAGGAAAAGCTATTTAAATTTTCCTGCCCTGTCACTTTATTGGGCACTCTCTGTGGGTTAGTAAAAGGGCAGTTGAACTGAGTAATCACAAAGGTCTAGAAGTTAGTCAGTAATGTCCAGTAATCTGTTTAGCATCACCTCATGAAATGGCCCATTGAGAAATAGAGCAGGCCACCTTCAAACAGTGGTGGCTGTTTGCTTCTCCTCTTTGTGTTCTAAATATGTCACCTCAGTTGCCAGGCTGACATGCCTTGGACCCACTGTCAGGATTGTTTGTAAAAACTACCCAAATCCTTGTTTTACATGCTCCACGTAGCCCTCCCTTGTCGGGCTGTGTACTGCGACGTCATCAATCAATGCCACACTGAATTCACCCAACTCTGTCAGCTCTGTGTTTACCTTCATCTTAAATGTTACTACTGTGTTCTTCTTGCTGAAAGGGAGACCCTAGAACATATGTAAACCGGAGTTGTGGCCAGAACTACCTGTGTCATGACATTCCATAATTACCAGAGCTCTTCACTGCCATGCTCTGATTGTGCAATGGCATTCCTATCTTTGTGACCTTCTCTTGCTTTGCATGTTCTAGACAGTTCAAGTGAGCAACACTCAAATACTCAGGCTTGCAGCATGAGATGCTTCCTTTTTTACTTTGGTTAATAGCACTTGTCATTAGAAAAGTTTAGAGTATCTGTAGTTATCCTATCATTGGAGTCATAATAGTATCTAGCATCCAAAAAACTAGTGAAACTGTGGTCTCTCTTCTGCAGAAAAGGGGAAAGTGGTATAATGTTAGCTAGAAGAAGAAAATGCATAATTGGATGTAGAGATCTTGTCTTTGTCCAAAGGTGGGTAAACTGAGTTTAGTACTGGCTTCTGTATCTGAAAGGTGGCACAAAAGACACATTTGATTTTGTATACTTGCCAAGGTCTGACTCCAGTCTTCCACCTGCTTGATGGCCAGTGGCTAAATAATTTAGAGGAAGTGTTTGTGGGGATGCTCAAGATGCTAATTTAGTTGACCTCGTTACCTCTGTGGGAAATTTTGATGGATAAATGAAGGTGTAAATATGCATGTGAGATGTTTCTAATTCACCGCCTTTTTCCCCGCCTCTTTTCTAAAGTCCTTAAAGAAAGAGGAACATTTTTTTTAAAACTTTCCTGTCATCCACAAAATATTCTACAAAGGAAGTTGAAGTACAGTGTAGAATCCTGAGGTCTATCAAAGTATCAATGTAGACACAATTCTGTTTCTCATAGATACGTTGTTCTACAACCCTACCTTCTGCTTCTTTGTACCCTAATTCCTGTAAGCAGTCCCTTACAGTAAAACCAGAAATTACCCTCTCATTTTTCTCTCCATACTCTCTATTTAAGTCTGTTAGCCTTGTGAACTTGTGTTTGTCTGACATCTGTCCAGTTTGTCAGTTTCTAAGTAAGTGAATTAAAAACTTATATTCCAGAGAAGCGTTCCTTGTCATAGTAGTCACTTTATTTCTGCCGAACATTTTACTATATTAGAGTCTCTTTGCTAGTATCAATGTGGGCTACTCCTTCTGTTCTCTTCTTATGAACTGATTCCTGGGCTTCCTGATTGGCGAATCGTCTGTGCTTCTCACTTCTCGGCCTTAGCTGTAAAACATCTTAGTTCTTGACCTTAGACATGACCTGAACACATCCAGTGATCAATTAGCAGAACCAGGAGGGTATTACTTAAGTGAAATTTGCCAGCTGCTGCTAAAAGCGTGCAGAAACAACCCCATCAGGTACCTAGTTTTTTCCTTTCCCTCCAGTGTTTGCTACAGAGTAAGAGATGGGAAGACCAGGAGGTTGAAGAATGATGTCAAGTTGTGAAGGGGGTATTGACATGGTGCACACTTGAGCTGCCACCTTCTTTCAGCATAGGAAAATGCTTTGGCTAGTGCAGTGTCACATCTCTGCTCTGGGTATGGAAGCTGGGACTGAGCAGTAACTGAGGTAACTGCTGTGTCTTGATGACAATTCTACAAATTTACTTGCACTCTTAATAAGCCAGAGAAAAAAGTGTCCTTAGAGAAAAGAAATTGGCATTCTTGAATGTTGCTGCATTGTCAGATTCCCCCTTCTCTGCAAAATTTGCTTTTATATATTAAAAAAGAAAATAGAAGGTAAAGAGAGTTAGAGGATCTTGGCATATTTCCTGAAGCAGAAAAATTGCCCTTACCCTAAGGTGAAAGAAAGTGTGAATGGTGCCTTAAAGGCAATTCAGGAAGTATTCATTAATCAACAAGTATTTATTAAGCACTATTTTCGGAATTGTGCTTGGGGCTGTGGTAGGATAATAAAAGATGTGTAAAACAGAATTCATACCCTCAAAGAATTTATGCTCTAATTGGGGAGAGAAGAAATAATAAGAGGCAGTTTAGAATAAATGCTAAATTGTGTGTTTCGGATCATAAGAACTATAAGAAAGAAGCAGGTTGTCACTGAGACCTGGAATAGTCAAAGAAGGCTTCGCTAACGTGAAAGGCTTTGAAATGAGTTTTAAAATATGGGTTAAATAGAGTTAAAATGATGCCCACATTAATTAATTTAGAGAATTAATGAATTCTGGTAGTGGAGAATGTGACCTAGGATACAGCACTATTGTCGCCATTCCCTTTAATTACTAAGAGGAAGAATTAACCTATACCATGAAAGCATTTCAGATGCATGGCCACCTTTGAAACAATTTATAGGCATGCCACTTAAGTAGCAGGGTTTCTGCTAATTGACCTCATTTCTCCTTTTCACTTTTTTTTTTTCTGTAGGCATTGTAACCTTTAAAGTTTTTGAACTATAACTTTGCTTTTATATCCTTTGTGCCATGTGAAAATTCTCTTAGATTGAGGTTGGAGGTGGGCCTGAGGACTCAGACTGAGAAGCTCTTCCATATCTTATGATCCAGGGATGCTACCTGACGTATAGCACCCTTGTATAGGTCAACAGGGCAGCCACCTCTTGTTTCCTAGGTGACAGCAAAATGGCATTGCCCAATCTACAGTGTACCTTGCAGGGGGATCCAAGCTGCCACTTCCTTTAAATCTCTTCGTTTGCCCTGGGAAAACTTATTTGCCATTACTCCACGTCATCTTGAATTAGGCTACAGATCGCCAAAGAGAGCAATTCTATCCCTCCCACGTTACCTCTCATTTTGCCCTATAACATCCATGCACAATGACTTGAAGATTTTTAGGGAAAGCCCTTCAGTTTGTTGTGTGCAAAGTGATAATAATAATTCACATTTTTGAAGCGTTTTCATATTCTATTTCTTATTCACTTCATATACTGAATAAGAAAGAGATAAGTAGGAAATAGTGGATCATAAAAATCTACTTCCTCACACATAGAAATGCTTTTTTCCTTTATATAAAATAATATAATGGAATGCTTTTTTGAAGAAATGTTTTTTAAAACATTTTTAAAATGCTTTAAGAAATGCTCTTCTTCTTTATATAAACGTCATACTGGATAATTGTAAAAAAATGTGTAAAACACATGTAAGCCCACATATACTGGATTTGGAAAGGAGAAAAAATATGAATGAAAACTTTGAGCCTCTAAGAGGTTAAGACTTGCCCAAGGTCACCTTCCTAGATAAAGCACAAGATTGGGATCAAGTTCAGGTTGCATGAGGCCAAATCATATGCCTCTGGGCTAGTTCAGGACCTTACTGGAGAATGGTTTAAAAGGTACAGACTTGCAGCAGCATACCACCCTTGATATTCAGGAGGGTATATAATTTTATCAATACAATACAAAGGTTAATGGGATTGCCTCCTTCCAACTCCATCATAGTGAACGCAGGCTTTATGGCAACATTAAAAAAAATGACCTCTCTCTGCTTTATGCTGATCATTAACTAAGATTATCTCACACTAGAGATTTACTATACTGAGGAGCACTGATGTCGCTAACTGCTATTAAGTGTATGATACCTAAACTCCATAAAGTGGAGCAAAATACCTTTGTCAGCAAGGTAAGGAAAATAGACACAGCCAGAGGCATTCGGCCCACACAAAACAGAGCTGCTGCCTGCAGGAATATGTCTACCAGCTTTTGATACTCTCTGGCCATATCTGCCTGATGAAAATCTCTCTATGGAACAGACAGTCTGCTCTATGTTTCTACTCTTTGAAACAACTGAATGAGATCCCCAACAATGTAGTCATTTCAGTAGGCTGTGTGGAGTGATCAAAACCCTCCAGCTGCAAGAAAAAAATAAGAACAGAAACAATTGAATCAGTAGATCTGGATATGGCTAAAAAATTTAAATTTTCAAATGATTAATATTATCATGTCCCTAAGGAACCAAACTTTGTTTCCAATAAGGAAATTTATTTATTTATTTATGTCTGCGTTGGGTCTTCGCTGCTGTGCGTAGGCTTTCTCTAGTTGCATTAAGCGGGGGCTGCTCTTCATTGCAGTGTGTGGGCTTCTCATTATGGTGGCTTCTCTTGTTGCAGAGCATGGTCTCTAGGTGCGCAGGCTTCAGTAGTTGTGGTATGCAGGCTCAGTAGTTGTGGCTTGTGGGCTCTAGAGCACAGGCTCAGTAGTTGTGGCACACATGCTTGGTTGCTCCGCAGCATGTGGGATCTTCCTGGACCAGGGCTTGAACCCATGTCTCCTGCATTGGCAGGCAGATTCTTAACCACTGTGCCACCACGGAAATCCTAAGGAAGTATTAAAAGAGAATGAGTTGCATCAAAAAGAATAAAATATATAGTAGTAAATCTAACCAAGGAGGTGAAAGACCTATACTCTGAAAACTGCAAAACATTAATGAAGGAAACTGAAGATAACTCAAAGAAATGGAAAGATATCCAGGGCTCTTGGATTGGAAGAATTAATATTGTTAAAATGGCCACACTACCCAAAACAATCTGCAGATTTAATGCAATCTCTATCAAAATACCGATGACATTTTTCACAGAACTAGAACAAATAAACCAAAAATTTATATGGAACCACAAAAGACCCAGAATAGCCAAAAAAATTTTGAGAAAAACAAGAATAAAGCTGTAGGTATCACCCTTCTAGACTTTAGACTATACTACAAAGGTATAGTAATCAAAAAAGCATAGTTTTGGCACAAAAACAGACACATAGATCAATTGAACAGAATAGAGAGTCCAGAAATAAACCCATACACCTATGGTCAATTAATCTATGACAAAAGAAGCAAGAATAAACAATAGAGAAAAGACAGTCTCTTCAACAAGTGGTGCTGGAAAAACTGGATAGCTAAATGCAGCACAATGAGATTAGAGCATTACCTCACACCATATACAAAAATAAACTCAAAATGGATTAAAGATTTAAATGTAAGACCTAAATGTAAAACTCCTCCAAGAGAACACAGGTGAAACACTCTTTGACATAAATTGCAGCAATAATTTTTTAGATCTGAATCCTAAGGCAAACGAAATAAAAGCAAAAATAAACAAATGGAACCTAATTAAACTTAAAAGCTTTTACACAGCAAAGGAAACCATAAACAAAACAAAAAGACAACTTACAGAATGGGAGAAAATATTTGCAAACGATATGATCAACAGGGGGTTAAAATCCAAACTATATAAACAATTCATACTACTCAATAATAAAAAGAAAAAACGTAAACAACCCAATCAAGGAATATCAGAAGACCTGAATAGACATTTTTCCAAAGAAGACATACAGAAGGCTAACGCACATGAAAAGATGCTCAACATTGCTAGTTATTAAAGAAATGCAAATCAAAACAACAAGATATCACCTCACACCTGTCAGATGGCTATCATCAAAAAGTCTACAATAACAAAAGTTGGAAAGAATATGGACAAAAGGGAACCCTTGTACACTGACGGTGGGAATGTAAATTGGTGCAAACCCCTATGGAAAACTGTATGAAGTTTCCTCAAAAACCTAAAATAAACTACCATATGATCCAGCAATTCCACTCCTGGGTATATATCTGGAAAAAAACAACAACACTTATTCAAAAAGATACATGCACCCTAATGTTCATAGTAGCACTATTTACGATAGCCAAGATATGGAAGCAACCCAAATGCCTATCAGCAGATGAATAAATAAAGAAGATGTGGTATATATGCACAATAGAATATTATTCAGCCATAAAAAGAATGAAATTCTGCCATTTGCAGCAACGTGAATTGACCTAGAGAATATTATGCTTAGTGAAATAAGTCAGACGAAGACAAATACTGTATGGTATCACTTATATGTGGAATCTAACAAATAATGCAAATGAATGTATATGAAAAACAGAAACAGACTCACAGATATAGAAAACAAACTAGTGATTACCAAAGGAGAGAGGGAAAGGGAGAAGGTAAATTAGGGTTATGGGATTAAGAGATACAAACTACTATGTGTAAAAGAAATATAATGTATAGCACAGGGAGTTATAGTCATTATCCTGTAATGATTTTTAATAGAGTATAATCTGTAAAGTACTAAGTCACTATGCTCTACGTCTGAAACTAGTATAATATTGTAAATCAACTATACTTCAATAAAAAATAAAAATAAAATAAACAAAGAAAAAAGAGTGAGATAGGTAAGGTGCTTCTTTATAGGCAATTCCACGTTAAGTTTCTTAGGATTCTTGTAGGAATTATTTACCCAACAGCAAACATTTACTTAGTGTCTGTTATTTCTGAGACATCATTGTGGGCTCTGGAGACATAGTGATGAAAGAAACAGCTGGTCTCAAGAAGTCCCCACCCTAGTAGAAAAGACAAACATGTAAGTAATTGGAATGGAGACTTTGGGGGTGGATGTTTTGGGGACCTGACTCTGAATGGTTCATAACGATCCCACTGTGGAGTGGGCTAGAGGTATTATATCAAAGTGGATTTTCTAGAATAGTCTTTTTGAAGTTTATATTTGGAGTTCCAGCCAAATGTCCTATATATGAGCTCCTTTGCCCTCACAAACAATCCATCTGTAGTAAAATGTCTCCTTTAAGAGCTCAGCCTCTAATTCCATGAAAGATGTTGGGACTGACATAGCATAGTGGGAATTCTCGCCATTTATAAGGAAGGTAAACACCTGTTTTTTTTAATCAATATAGAAGCAGGTCATACTGAAATGATATGAAAATAAGAGTAGATTTTCATGTATCAAAGTTACCCATTTGATTAAAACAGATATCTTATTAAAAATGCTAATTTTAATTTTGTTTAATTTTATACCAAAAGCCATTCAAATAGTAATGAGGCACAGCATCATTGAATTTCAGAACACCAGGAGTTAAATTAAGACATTATTTTTAAAAGTTGTAAGAACAGTACAGAGAACTTTCATGTTGTCTTTCTATATTCCTCAATTGTTTAAATTTTACTACGTTTGCTCCAGTGCCATCTCCACACTCTATCTATATACACTGCTCTCTATATATCCAAAAGTATATGTTCTCCTTCAAGATCTGTTTGGGATTGAGAGCTACATAGTAACTTGAAGAGAGAAAGTTTGATATAAAGAATTATTAACTATAACTGGAGATTGTAGAAGTGAGAAATTAACTAATAAAAACTAAAGAGAACTCTAAACAGTATAGGAATAGCAGATATAAGAAGCAGCCACTACCCTTAGGGCTGAAGTAAAGTGCCCATGAATGTCAGAGAAGTTGTGGTGCTGTGCTGGTGGAACTTGCCGGAAATCTACCCTCTAGTGAGCCAGGGAATGCTGTTCACAGGAGGGTATATCCCTGGAGGTGATTACAGGTGGATGCTTTTGGCCACCATGCACTGCTGGAGAAGCTGCAGGAACTGAGCCCTGGAGAAGCTGCCTGGGCCACAGAGCTGGGTGCTAGGGAAGTTCTGTGCGCTGTAGGAGCCAGGCACTGGAGAAGCCACCTGCTCTACAAAAGCCTGCCAATTGAGAACAATGGACCCAGGAAACAAAATCCCTTCCTCCTGCAGTATCTCTCCAATATCTCCAGCTCCCTTTACTGATAAAGCTTATTGCCAGCTGGCAAAAAAACTTAAAAGGCGCAGATCCGCTTTTGTAGAGCAGGCAATAAAATATGAATTTGGGGTTGAGAGACAATACACTGAAAACAAATTATT
Source organism: Stenella coeruleoalba (assembly GCF_951394435.1). Lineage (NCBI taxonomy): Eukaryota > Metazoa > Chordata > Mammalia > Artiodactyla > Delphinidae > Stenella > Stenella coeruleoalba. The sequence goes on along the minus strand of NC_137169.1, from coordinate 118,960,137 downwards.
TTTATTATTTATCTTAACCATATGAGAACAAGTTACATAATGCTGCATCATGCCTAAGTACTCCAATATACAAATTGCCTAAAACAAAGACACTTTCTTACACAACCACAATACAACTTTCCAAATGAAATCAGCATTGATACCAGATTGTCCTAATAAAAAGTCTTCTTTTCCTTCTAATCCAGGGTATAATCCAGGATAGCCATGTCCCACAATCTGGAATAGTTTCTTAATTTTTCTAGATCTTTTATGACCACGAAAGTCTTAAAAATTACAGGCATCTCATTCTGTAGAATGTCTCTCAGCTGAGGCCTCATGACAGGGCTCAGGCCATGCAAAGTGGGCATGACACCATAGAAATGACGGCAGTGTATCATATTCATATGTCTGTGATATGGATCTGCTCCTCCCCTGGTGATATTAAACTTGATCACTAATCAAGGTGATGCTGCCATGTTTGTTCACCATAAAATCACCATTTTTCACCTTTGCAATTAGTGTGTGTATTGTGAGAAAATACAGGCATACCTTGGAGACAATGCAGATTTAGTCCCAGACCACTGCAATACAGTGAATTTTTTGGTTTCCCAGTGCATACAAACATACAGAAGTTATGTTTACACTATACAGTAGTCTATTAAGTATACAATAGCATTATATCTAAAAAACGATGTACATACCTTAACTAAAACTATTTCATTGTTAAAAAATGCTAACCATCATCTGAGACTTCAGCAGGTCAGAATCTTTTTGCTGGTGGAGGGTGTTGCCTTGATGTTGATGGCTGCTGACCAATCAGGATGATATTGCTGAAGGATGGGGTGGGTGTGGCAATTTCTTAAAATAAGACATCAATGAAGTTCGCCATTTTGATTGACTCTTCTTTTCATGAACAGCTTCTCTGTATCATGCAGTGCTGTTTGAGAGCATTTTATCCGCAGTAGAACGTTCAAAATTGGAGCCATATATTCTGTAGTGCTATCTTCTGAGAGTGCAGAGAATCAAACACACTCCAGTAGCAATAAGCACACTTAGCACCAAGTGTCCTGCATGATGAAGGTCATAGCCCTGTTGTTAATATTTGCTATGTTTTAATTCTTTTGAATAAATACTCCCTCCTTGAATATTTTTGCTCCTATGTCATTGCCACTCACTGAAGTGCTAATCCTTCATCCTTTTTGGTGATTTCAGTGTAACATATTGACATCTTTTCTAAAACCCTGGATTATCTGTTCTGTGTCCTCCTTTCTTTCAATGATCTTATTGTTTGTCCTCCATAAGCCTTTTACTTCCATGGTCACATCTTAGATCTTGTTATTAACAATAATTTGAACACTTCCACAGTTTCAGTGTGATGTATTCTATTCTTTGACCACCATTTTGTATCTTTCTTGCCCCCTTTAGATTCTTCAAGTCTTACAAGTGTTAAACCCAGTTGAGGTGTACAATCCATTGATGTTAATACATTCTCAGGTTCCCTCCCCACCCTTGTAATCTTACTTACCTTCCTACCCAGCTTAAATTCTCTGGTTAATTATTATAATCACTCCTTTGAATATACCTTTAGCTCCCTTGCACTTATTTTTATTGTAGTTCTTTGGCTAAAACACAACTCTGAGTAATTCAACCCTCATTATATACTGTGTTTGCTCACTTGCAATTGAAACGGCTGGAGGAAAACACACAACTATGCTGACTGATCTCATTTTAAAGTCATAATCTTTAACCTCAAATGGGCCCCTAGTGCTATCTAGAACTTGTATTTTTTGTATCCATTCATTTTTAGATATTTTAGAAATTATTTCATGCCTTCTCCTCTCTCCTGAAATCTCGAATACCTTCTTACTCTTTTCACTCGCAGTTGATGGCTTTGTTTCCTATCTCATGGCGAAAAAATTCTGTAACCTATTACTATCACATCTACATCCCTGCTAGCACCTGTGCCTATGAGCTCTCACTTCCCTGAACTGCCTCTGTTTCTGTATGACTATCCCCTCCATCTGTCCATCGGATCTCATCCCACTTTGCCTATTCAAGAATATGCTGCTATTTCTCCATCATTGAAAAGAAAATCAGAACAAGGCAAAACAAAGAGAAAGTGATAATTCTCTTTGCTCATTTTTCTAGATATCACTCCAATTCATTTTTTCCACCCTGAGATAAAACTCTGTGAAGACCTTGTATAGCTGCTGTCTCTAATTTCACTTCTCTCATGTTCTCTTGAACCAGAAATCCACATAGTTTGCTTTTTTTGCTCTAGGTCTTTTTATCATCATTCCCAACATCTCCTAGATCCATTCTTTGCTTTATTTATCTCTTAAGTGCCTATCACTGTCTAATATTATATGATATATTTTATTTATTTATCTTGTTTAATTTATGTCTTTCCTGCGAGACTTTAAGTTCAATAAGGGCAAGGACTTCAATAAACACTAGGTATATAAATAAGCTATAGCGGCAACATTTGTGTAGTTACACATTTCAGTTCATATGTGACTGAGATTTGGGGACCTGATCTAACACAGCCATGTGAAGGACTAGCAGAGAAGATCAATACGAGCCATTCTTGTAAAGCTCACACTGGTGCCCTTGAGCCCACCTCCCAAAACACCCCACCTCCAATCTCCCAGGTGCTTTACTTTGTAGATTGCTATCAGTGCTGTGGACGTGAGCTTACCACGTGCCATTGTTTTTTTTTAATCGAAGTGCATTAAATATGCACAACTTGGAACCCCAAACTGTTTTATCTATTATTTTTCTTTTAAAACTGGTCATGACAGCACAGTGGACTGAGGCTCACGAGCAGTCACGCATTAATAATCCAAGTATAAAGCCCTGTTTTCATACTCGATAGTGGCAAGGTGGTTGAGTATCCTGAATCGCATTTTAATAGCTGAGAATAGATATTACTGTCTTCTATTCACTGTGCTCCAAGGGACACATACCTTCCTCTCTCTAATGTCCACTTTTCCCTCCTCCCCCTTTGCTTTATCTCTTCCTCCTCTCACATTTCCTCCTGTCTTATTGTCTCCTTTCCTTTGGTATGCTGGTTGTTTCTTGGTGGTGGCATATTTGTTGACTTGTTCTTTTGGTGACATCTTCTTCTAATAAGGAAATCTGTCTTGTGGTGTCTCCTTGCCTAAGGGTGTGCTTACTTAAAGTGTAAAATGTCAAACTCTACCAAGGATGACAATAACCCTCTGGGTGAAGACAAATCAGTCGCTGTATTATTAACCACTCAAGGGGTAGACAGGAAATATCAACCTTCTCAAAGAAGAAAAGACTGAAATTAGGTAGATTCTGCACCCTCTTAATTTCAGTTCCCTCCCCATCATCTTGTGCAAGGGCCTAAACTATCACCTCATTGCTGTCTACCATTACAAAGGTCAACAACAAAAAGTCAAGAGTCAGAAAAACCCACCTAGGAACAACTGCGTTGGTCCTAATAGCAGTTGGAGCTTGAATCTACCCAGGGAGAATCACGCGGGTGATTCTAAGAAAACATTTCTTTGTAGTGAGTTGTGGCTAGCTTTAGAGATTAGTGTCACAAACTGTGACGTGGATGACGGCATGCAGGAATAGGCTGGCGGCTACATTCTTTTTTTCTTTTTTTTCTTTTTTTTGCGGTACGCGGGCCTCTCACTGTTGTGGCCTCTCCCGTTGCGGAGCACAGGCTCCGGACGCGCAAGTTCAGCGGCCATGGCTCACGGGCCCAGCCGCTCCGCGGCATGTGGGACCTTCCCGGATCAGGGCACGAACCCGTATCCCCTGCATCGGCAGGCAGATTCGCAACCACTGCGCCACCAGGGAAGCCCATGACGGCTACATTCTGACCCTTACTATTGCTTGACTGACAGAGCTAGCATTCCCAACTGTCCTGACTTAGTGTCCCGTAAAAATGACAGCAGCCTGACCTTCACAAAGCTGCAGAGAATTGTAGCCTGCAGCTTAACAGGGAAGAACACTGGGTCTCATGAATGATACCCTACATGAGCATGATCTTTTTGGATGGTTATACAGGCATGAAGAAGTGGGGAGGGGTCGTCTTATCTTGGTTTGTCTATAGCAGACCAAAAAGTGATCCCAGGTTTGTTCCACTGTGAGGTATTCTGGCTGCCAATATTTCTCTATCTGGCATACACACACCTGTACAGATCAGCATTCTTTATATAGACTATCAAAACAATTGACAACACCCTACAGAATGCCAGTAACTGCTGCCCAAATTCCACATCTGTGGAACTGGAAGCAGAATATCTTCTGTGCCGATCCCTTGTAGCTAATAATACTTTCCCTTTTGTTCCAACCAAATCATGGGCTTCTGATTATCTTGGCATAATGCCAGAAGCATCATCATAACTTGAATTTTCCCAGTGAGGAATTATTTTGAAATTAAAAATTTTAAAAAAGATTTTATGTTATACTTTTCATGATACTTTTATGCTATAATATGTATGTTTTATTTTTTGTTTATAATAGTATTTAGATTTATTCAAAAGAAGCAGCTAACATAAAGAATATACTTTAAGATCTGGAATTTTTACTTCCAATCTGAAATCTTATGGGGCAGTTCAAAGCTGATGGGATAAATGTGATCGATAAATGATCAGGTGCACATGTGGAGATTCAGCTGGACTTTAATTCTTAGTAGGCAATCAAAAGTCTGAGATTTGGAGGAGACCTGAGAGTTTATGTAGTTAACTGCATTCATGCAGAACTGTACCCGAGCATTTCAAGATATAGTGTTCAACGGACGGGATGCTTCTACTTGACAAACACTATGCTAGTGTTTTATATGTATTGTTTAATTTTATTCTCATGACAACCATATAAAATAGAGATCAGTATACTAATTTTGTAGATGAAGAAACAGAGTTTCCAAGAAGATAGATAACTTGAAATAAGCAGAGAGCTAAGTCTCATTTGTAGGTCATTCTGACTGTCTGAGTTCAATCATTTCTAAAGCCCACCACAGAAGAAAACTTTATTATCTTTTACAATAAATAAATATTTACCAATTTGAATGAACAGGTTTTTCTCTGTACCTTCGCACTGAATTCACACACGTGGCTTTCCCCTTTGATTCCAGCATACCAAATTTTGACTTGAGTTTGAATTTTTAAAAAATACAAAAACATGCTCAGGGAATAAATTGATGACAAAAACCCCTTTGAAACTCTGAGATGTAGCACATTTTTTGTGCATATTTTCATTCAAGAAAATATATTCATTACATATATTATGTGAGACTTTAATGTAGTTTTGAAATTTGTTGTAAAATTGTTATAGTACAAAATATAATCCAGCCTTATGAATGCTGAAGGTTTATGGTTCTATTTGAAACTAGAATGAGCACCCAAATATCATCAAGATTGAAAAAATTCAACAGGTAGTTACTGTACACACACTACAAACCAGACACACAAGGCCCTATATTCCAGTTCTGAGTAAAAAACATAGTGCCCTTGCTATTAAGGGTCTCACATATTTTGAAAATTATAACTAATATATGTGTATTTGTAATCTCAAAAGCAAAATCTACTAAGGGGAATGATTTAGGAGTATTTGTTTTTCTTTCTGATAAATAAGGTTCTAATGACATTTAATGTTAGAATGGCTGTAGCATGGGCTCATCTGTTTTTACACTAAGTTAATTGTTTCAGGGCAACATAGGGCTAGAAAATCCATGATTAGTCAGCTGGCCATTTATATTTATGTGAAAAATTTGTAATAAGTGCAAATCATTCAGTTATTTTCTTTTTTTATTTTGCAAATGATTCAAAATGATATGTAGTAGAATTAGTATACATACTAGGCTGAATTAATATTTAATAGTTTAATTGTATTAAATTATATTGATAATATCAACTAGTTTAATTTGATTTTGGTTAAAATTCTTGAATCATTTGTGATTACTTAAAATGAATGCCCTTCCCCATAATTCTAACCATTTTCAGTTTCAGAGGTTCATAGACTTGCATTGCCCACTTTGAGTGACTTAATTTAACTGAACTTAAACCATCAGAACTTCTTTGACTTAACAATCATGCTGGATTAAAAATATGTTAGGGTTTCTAGAAGGTTTAACCTAACATTTGGGAAAGAACAATTGTAGCTGATGACCTACAGAACAATTTCTGTACATCCTACCAAAAGAGACACAAAGGCCATTGAAGACCCCTGCAATAAACTAATAAAACACAGTTGTTCAAGCTTTAAATATTATCAACTAGGATTTATATTCAGATTGATGTTAAGGTTGGTTCTTACTGCTAGGCAACCAGTTGACCTAAGTTAATTTAAATCGCCATTGTAGTGTTTCCTAATAGGAACTGTCAGTAAGGAAAATTTCTGTGACATACAGAATGTAGAAATGCTTCCCCCGTCCCCAACGCCTACTTTTAACAAGTGACTTAATATCTATGATTATGTCTATAGAGCCGAAGGAGGGGGGAAAATATGACAATTATTGGAATAAATCAGACCACAATAAAACTTTTATTAAAGTTATCTAGGCAATAGGAGGTAAGTCTAATATTTGGGGGTTGAACCATCTAATTTCCTCATTCCTTTGTTTTCTTTCATGTTTATACACCAGTGAGAGCACATAACATCAAATTTAGTGGTACTGGCATGAATTTTTTTCCTGACTCCCTATTATGTTATTCTTGTCTTTTTCACTAGCTTGTAAATACCAGCTCTTTCCTGACTTTTCTGTCTCTACAGCCAAGTCTAAAGCAAGAAGCACAATCTCAGCTAAGAGTATTTGTAGGGTCCTAATATGGGAACAATGGTTCTGTAGGAGCTCTGAGCTTCCTGTGCCAGTTCCCTTAAATCAGCTAAAGAGATATGGGGTTTATTGGCTCTATCAGCTGGCATTCTAAGCAATGGCAATGTTAAACTCCTCAAAATGTCGAGTCCTAGCTAATCTCTTGTGTAAAACCTGGAAAGACATTGCCAAGTCTTATTTGGTGTACTAGCTCTATACAAAGGGCGTCTTCCAATTTCACTATTTCCACTCATCTTTTTCAGCAATGCCAGAACAAGACTTTATAGATTTTATAGTGTCCTCCAAACACATAACTATATCATTGATTTCTTTTTGCTGATTGAGTCTTCTACACAAATCAAGTTTTTTCAACATAATTTTCATCTAGTTAAGGTTCCAGAGAAATTGCAGATGCTAAATATGTTCTTCATGTAACTAGTAGAACATATAAGGGGTAAGAAAATGCAGCCACTAGGAGGGATAGTAAATCAAATCAAAACAGCAAGTTATCACTTTCATCAATTAAACTTGAAAATATTTTTTTCAAAAGATTATTCATTCCTAGAACGTTATGATAAAACACATACTCTAGTGAAATGTTATTTGCCAGGACACTGGTAAAATTATTTTGGAAATGAATTTGTATACATTAATGTTACATACTTTGGAACAGTAATTTCATTTTGAGGGGATATTTTGCAATTACCTGATTCTTATGTAGAAAACATTATATGAAAGACGGTATTAAATAGTTCATTATTTCATTGTTATTGGCAAAAGTGAATTACAGAAGTCTACCAATAAGATATTATTATAAACTGTGGAATACCTTGCTATTTTGCAAGGATTTACATTGATAGAAATTATGTCACATTGCAGGGGAAATATTCATCAAATGATATAAAATATAAAAAGTAATTTGAAAGCTTGGATATCAGTATGATTACAACTGTATCCTCTTGCAAGTTGGTATGTAGTATTAGTGAATTCTTCAAGGTATTATTTAAGGTAACAGATAAACTCTGAAATTTCAGTGTGTTTATAATCAAAGGTTATTTATCACTTGGGAAAGGCTAAAATAATTCAACACTCGTGTTTGGAGGGGAACTTTCCAGGTGATTCAGGGACCCAGTCTTCTTCTACTCTGTGGCTCTACCATTTTCTCCAGGACCTTGGGGTCTTTTCCTTGAAGTGAAGAGAAATGGAAAGCAAGATGCGAAGCCACATCTGCTTTTAACCACCTCAGGCCTGAAGGGACGCAAATCACTCCCAATAAAATCCTATTGGTATTCTAGTATAGAAAATATAGTTCACAATGTGTTGTTGAATGAAGTGGCTTTTATATTTCTGTACAACTTGAGTTACTTTGTTTTAGGTTCAAATAGGTAAAACAAAATCTGACCCATATACAGTCATTTAATGTACATATTAATAAACGTGTGTACTAAGACAAAACAAAACAAAAAAATCCTATTGGTAAGCACCTGCTCACATGGCCCTGCCTCGACACTTCTAGGCAGGAAATATAGCCTTCCTGGATGGAAGGCTGCTTTGCAACAATACTGTTACATTAAGGAAAGCAAACACAAATTTTTGTTAGAAAACTGCCTGTTTCTGCCACAATTGTCATGGTGGCATTACCCAGAGTCTCGAATCCGACAATAGGGATTCAGTGGGAATTATTGGAAGAATTATGTGAAGTAATCTCTGTAAAGCACAAAGTAAGTGTTCAAAAAATTTTGACTGTGATGATAATGATATTCTTGCCCTCTCTCTCTATCACATCTATGAAAAGTATTGGAAGGTAATTAGCAAAATGCTAATGGTGGTGGTATTAAGTGACTTTCCTTCTTTTTCTGTTTTCCAAATCCTCCCTATTGTGGTCTGGCAACTTTTCTCATAAATATTAATTCGTATGAATATCTGAATAAAGGGTATTCAAGAATTTGATCATTTATGGTACTTAATCAACATTTACTTAATGCTTACTATGGGATGGGCATTCTTTTAAGCACTTTACAAATCTGTCTGAAATAAAGATTGTGGAAAAGATAGCAGGCTGCAGCCTATAAATTCCATGTGAGTAAAGTTGGCTGCAGAAGATCATTAATACTAGAATTGGACTTCCCTCATGGCGCAGTGGTTAAGAATCCTCCTGCCAATGCAGGGGACGCGGGTTTGATCCCTGGTCGGGGAATATCCCACATGCCGCGGAGCAACTAAGCTCATGCATCACAACTACTGAGCCTGCGCTCTAGAGCCTGCGAGCCACAACTACGGAAGCCCGTGAGTCTACAGCCTGTGCTCTGTGACAAGAGAAGCCACCGCAATGAGAAGCTGGCTCACTGAATGAATAGTAGCCCCCGCTTGCCACAACTAGAGAAAGCCCACGTGCAGCAGTGAAGACCCAACGCAGCCATAAATAAATAAAAAAATAAATAATTAAAAAAAATAATACTGGTATCAATAAGCTTCAGTGTATCATTTTCAATATGCAAAAAGCTAAAACCAGATCATGGTAAGATTGGTGGCCCATATTTTCTTCTAGGATGCCTAAGGGATTTGTTTGGTCCAACTCAGAAGAATATTAGCCCTGACAACAGGAGCAGATATTTTTACTTTTACATTTTATAGATGAGAGAACTGAGCTTCAGAGAGGAAGTGACTTTTTTTCACTCACGCCCCTGGGTTGCTTCTGGCACTGGTGATGTTAGTGGTCAGGGGCTGACACAACATGGAGCCCTGAGAAGCATTTTTTATAGCTAAAGGGCAGCATCATCAATGCATTCGGCAATTAGGTGATTGGAGAGCAAGGTTAGATAGCAGGACTTTGAGGAGGATTAGAAAGGCAGATGGAAGGAACTCAAGACACCTCACTCATTGGTGAATTTTGCTTAAGGTTGACAATATTTTTTAAAGGTGTGTTAAATAGTGATAGGAAATAGATTGCAAAAATATAAATAATTATACCAACCTGAAGAATACAATTGAGGATTCATTCATTTGAGAAACATATTCTGTTTTCAGACCATAAGTATACAAAATGAATAAGATGCAATCTCTTCCATAGAGCAGCTCAGAGTATAGCTGGGGAAAGAAGGAAGGGTAATTACAATGTATATTGTTACAAGCTAAAATAGAAGAATGCTTGAAATGTATTTTAAAATATGAAAGGGTTTCTGTTATGAAAAGTAAGCTTTTAAAGGCATAGAGAAGTAACAAGGAAAGTTCTCCAATAACAAAAGTAGCTTTCTTCTCTAAGTTTTATTCCGAATGGATTACCAATATTGAGTTGATTTTGCAATTATGTGTCTAAAATATTCCATACATATGTATCCTGAGGACAAGGATTGATGCAGTGGGGACATTCAAAATATTCAAAATCAAGGTAGCTGTGTTTTAGGAAGTGCTGATTTAAATGATGATACAACTAAAATTTATTGGATACACTTGTGTGCTATGTAAGTCCCCGTATTCACTTCACCGCATACCAAGATGGGATTTACTAGAGAACATTACGGTAAGAAACAGTAAGGGATTTATTCACAAACCATTTTAAGCTTATTAGAAAGAATCAGTTCTAGCGTTGTCCAGTGTTTTTAGTTCTGAAACATAAAGGTATCACTATTAATGACTAGCCAACTATTTTGGAACATTTGCCTCTCCTATACCTCTGTATCTCTTGCTCAGTTCCCCTCACAGGTCAAATTAACCTTCTGGAACTCCTTATTACATATATCTCCAATGAATAAAAAGACCTTTTGTGAGTGTGAGTGCATGTGTGTGTGTGTGTGTGTGTGTGTGTATGAATGTGTGGGGTGTTTTCCTGGCTAACACATGTCAGTATCTGTTTAAACCCCTCGCCTTGTGCTCAAATGTCACCCTGCCAGAATTCATTACATCCTATTTATTAATTAATTAAAATATATTTATACAGAACACGCTTCATGAGGTGGAGTAGAAAATAACGTTATGAGAGGCATCCTCCAGACAGAGTGGCTTGTCTCCGGTGGCAACCAGGAATGCAAACCCAGCATTAGCTGTCAATGCCACTGCAAGTGTTGAGATGATACAAAAATTCAGTAATTAAAGGTAGGAAATCAAAGGAGTTCCTTTAATTCTGGAGCTGGATGTGGGGGAAATGTACTTTTTTCTAGACCACCATAAAATTGCAAATATCACTCATGTAAACACACACATACAACACACACATAAGGTCTAAATGGGGACATGATGTAGGGTGTTAAGGCAGCCCTGAACACTCAGCTAATGCTTACTGACTTTCTACTGACACCAACCACTGGACTAGATGTTCCCACTATCTTTTCAAGTCAACTAACTCTATGACACCAGGACATTCACCTCATCCCCCCTAACCTCAGGTTCCTTCCTTTTTTTCCAAAAGGGGTTAAACACACCTGCCAATCTCTCAAAGTTACTGTGAAGGTGAAATGAAGTATGAGAACTTGTTCTGAAAAGAAAAATTAAGAATGACATAGAAATAAAGTGTCATTGCTAGACGGCTTTTCCAAGTATCCTCTTAGGGACATCTTTTTCCCGATATCTAGACTATTTGTATAGGGCTCAGTCTTGAGGTTTGAATAGGTTCAGACCTTGGCTACAAAAGCTGGGGAGGGTGTCAGTGATTGCTAAGATGAGCATGTTATTTTAAGATATTTTAAGGTAAGGCTAAGAGAGTTTACTGGCGAACAAAAAATACATATGAATATTATATGCTATGGGAATCCTTAGAGGGCAGTGCTATAAAGTTAGGAAGAGAATGATGAAAGATAGGGAAAAAAGAAAAAGAAAAAAGAACAGAAAGACAAAAACAACAATAAGAGCACAGATAGTAATACGAATCAAGAAATAGAAAGTACCTAAGATCAGGACTTACTTCCTTTGTCTTCTAGCAAATGTAGAGATTAAACCAAAATATTTTAGCGCCTAAAATAGTTTTGGGGACATGTATTTATTGAGAGAAATATCTGAACAAGTACTAAGAGGGAAGTTAGTTCTATCTAATATGTGAATAAAAAATACTTATCCATTCTGGTTCTTCACCTAAATGAAATCAATGTGAAAAATCAAATTTCATTTACTTAAATTCTCTTTAAACCTGATTTTCAGGAAAATGTCTATTTTAGAGTATGAAGCACAGCTTTGTGATAGGCTGACTGTTGCCTGTTCAATGATACTAGCAATGATTTTGACTTGTAATCATTGGTTGTCCAAATCCAGTTTGTGGGTATTTAATCTAAAATTAATCCTTTTTAAAAAATATTAAGCAGTAATTCATAACTGTATGATGCATGACTATCAGAACTGTGGGTTACTGGTCTTATCCAGTTGATTTTCCTTCCCTGGGTCTGTATAGATGTTCTAATATAAGGCAGAAAAAATATCTGCAATTTGAATATTACTGATATATAAATTGAGCTTGAGATTACCCAGAAGGTGATATTTCCATCTGCCTTCCATTAGTGCTAATTAGTGAAATTTAAGTGTTAAAAGAGATCTTATGGATTGTCTATTCTTCTGTCTCATTAAATAAGTAAGAGAAGAGGCTCACAGAAGAGCCGCCAACCACCCTCAGCTGATGAGAAAAGGTTCTGGGTCTGCACTCCTAGCCTGGGTTCTTCCCTTTAAAATGGGCTGCCTCTATATAAAGCAACCTCATAGAGATGTCGGGAAAATGAAATCAATTTTTCCAAAACTCATTAAGAAATAAACCAATGTACTTCAGATTAAATCTCTGAATACATTTTGGGATTTTAAACTAGTTATTCTCTGATTTGGAAGTGAAGGTGCAATCCTAGCTAGCAAAAGAAATGCTTGCTGAGTTCACTTACTTCTAGATGACCACAAACTTGATGAGAATCTTATGTTCAGGGGCATTTAGGTGTAAAAGGAAAAAATGGATCGAGGCAACTTATTTGAAGTGCAATATAAGGGACAATTGCTCTATTTAATCCTACTTTCTCCTTTGTATGCTCCTAAATTTATGTATCTTTGTGGCAGACAGTCACCAACAAATAATTCAGACCAAAGCAATCAAGTACTGATATGCTTCCTTCATCCTTCTCTTTCGTTGCTTCATCATCATTAGAGGGTGTCTGTTCTAGATGGCATTGCTACGAGATGACATAAGACTGCTTGAATCATATGGAGCTTTACATAAGCAAGAAGTCAACTTTTGTTATGTTTCACTGTTCAGATGGGCAGTTGGTATTAATTGCTCATTTTACAGCCATCCTTGCAACTTCCCCGGGCCGCTTTACCTTTTTTCATTCTCTGGGTCTCAGTTAGGGTCCCACTGACATATATGTCTTCCTCGTGATCAGATGTAGTATTTTCAGAAAGAATTTTGCACGATCCAAGAAATGTCACTGTTTTGAATTGCATCTGGATGTTCCTTGTGAATTACATATTCCTCAAAAGAATATCTTCTTCCGACTAAATGCATTTTTTTGGTATTAAAATATTATTTATTTATGACTTAAAAAAGGGAGTGTACTGCACACTACAGTGTATAAAAGAGATAACCAACAAGGACCTACTGTATAGCACAGGGAACTATATGCAATATTATGTAATAATCTATAAGGGAAAATAATGTGAAAAAGAATATATATATATACACACACACACACATATATGTATTCTGAATTGCTGTGCTGTACACCTAAAACTTACATGATATTGTAAATCAACTATACTTCAATAAAAAAAATGTAAAAAAAGGGAGTGTACTGGCTGTAGTTTGAAAATTCCTTTCTGTCCTCTTTTTTTTAAGTTTGTGTCTGAATAGCCTAGCAGTATAAAGTCTAAGGTTATGTTATTTTTCCCACTGTGGACCAGTTAAATCTATCCCATGACCATTGTATTCCATTCTTCATTGTAGTAACAATTTCAACAAAACAACGATAGCAATTTTGGCAAAAATTGTGACTTCTTTCTTCTCTTCTCCCTTCCTTCCTTTACATGAAGTGTTAGCTTGGCCCGTGGCCATCCAGCAAGAGGCTACATCACCCAACTCCCTTGCAGGTAGGTGTGTCACTGTGAGTGGAAGTAATATGTGTGAGCTCCATGTCATCTCCTTAGAAGAAAATTGCTTACTCTCTGCTCCTTTCTCTTTTCTACTTTTCTTGAATGCAGTGCTGACGGGTCCATTTTAACCAAGCAGATGAGATATATTCTAAAGCAATGCTTCTCAAATATTAATTTGCTTACTCAGGGATCTTGTTAAAACATAGATTCCAATTCAGAAGGCCAGGGTGGGTCCTGCACTCTAACATTTTTAGCAAGGTCCCATGTGATACTGATGTTGCTGATCCAGGACCACACTTGGAATAACCAGATCTGAGAAGATGACAGAAACTTAGGCAGAAGAAACCTGGGCCCCTGGATCACCTCTAGGAGCAGAGTTTTATCACTTACCTGGATCACTCCTCTCTGCATTGGTTACTGAGAAATGTATCAAGTTGTCTCATATCCACCATGTCTTTGGATTTATTGGTTAGCTCTTGCCTACATTGCAATGAGTATAAAAATAGTAATAGTAATAATAAATATCATTTACTGAGTGCTTACCATGTGGTAGGCACTGGTAGTCACTATCTACTTAATATCCTAATGAAGTATTATACCCATTTTATGGATATGGAAACTAAGGCAAGAAGGGATCAATAGCTGGCCAAACACATACAATTTGTAAATGGCAGATCTGGTATTAAAACTTGAATGACTCTGTCCTCAAAAGACACATTCATTATCAAAATGGCCACAGTTTGACCAGTGCATTTAACTTGGGATTCCTAAGTTTTGAACCTGATTAGTCACCAGAGGTTATGTCTGTAAGTGTTTGGGTTAGTGTTGTCCATTCTCTTCCAGTCAACAAGTCAGGGAGAATCACTTTGCTATTCATGGAGAAGAAGGCCCAAGACTATCATTCTTTCTGCCCACCATCTATTCCCAACCAAGATTACAGGAAGAAACAGGCTGAGGCTGTAGAAGGCATTAATGTGCATATTACAGATAAAGATTAAAAAGACCTATCCTCTTTCACTACTTCATCTTATTAGGTTCTTGTCTTCTACTGATCAGCTCTTTTTGATCCCCAGTGAGCTATGAGAGAGACGGAAAGAAAGAGAGACGCTAATGGATTACAAGCCTGGAAAATGTCAAGTCTGGCAGAGGGGGAAATCTAGTCTACATGCTTAATGTTCTTCTGGCCTTCAGGCTTCATCGCCAATCAGAACTGTTAGTCTGAGTCAATCAGAGATTCTAATAGCCTAGAGAAGGGTAAATGCAAAGCACACCAGATACTTCCTACATCTGTCTCATCCTGGGGTTGCCTAAATATGTGGAAGCAAAGCCAAAAGACACACTATGTTTGTGAAGCTGTGTGTGGGAAGAATAACAGATGGATTAAGACATTTTTAAAACACAACTCTGGGTTAACAGCCAAACCTCAAAAGGAGCATTTCTCCATTTCCTGCTCCAGAAAAGTAGAATCCACCCCTCGTGCAAGCAGTTTAGGGCTATTATATTTGCGACAGAATAACAGTGACATTTCTACTTAAAACTCCTGTGACCTTTCTAAGGGAACTGTTTGTGTTTCACTTGTTCTGTCGTTTTTTGTTTTTTGTTTTTTCCTCTTCTCCCCTGGAGATCACCTTGCTTTTATAACAATAAGAGACTAATAGAGGGAGCAAGAAAGGGGCAGAAAGAATGAAAAGGGGAGGAGATAAGAGAGAAAGAGGTAGTGTACAACTGTAGTAAGATAAAAAGAGAAGGTGAAGGAGGATAAAAGAGAGAAATTTGCCTGAATAATAAATGTAAATTCTAGGTCTCCCAGCTAAAAATATCAGAAAGTGCTTTCTTGCTTTTTGATAATTGCAAAATTAATAGATTTCCAGTGAAAAAGGATCATTCCTGGAATGCACAAAGTCTAGGCAATTGTTAGTTCAATGCTTGGACTGTATAACAGGAGACTGATTTTGTCTGCAGAGCTCTCATTTTGCTCAATTTCTCCACCTTTATCCTCCTTGGGTACTCTTCAGCTCTACCACCTACTCCTCTGCAACCCAGGAGCCTCGCTGTGACCCTTTAGCTTCTTTGAGCTTTTGAGTTACATCTCAGAGGGGTTTTCCATTTTTGCCTTTCTTCTCAGGGGGTGGTTGTGGAACACCCACTCATTCTGATCCAAAGGTACCTGTTATAAATTCCTTTCCTTCAAGAGTTCATCCACACTTATGATATTGACAAACTCAAATCAAGCCACTAGTGGATAGTAATTAAATCATACTCTAATCTTCCCAAGTAATATTTGCATTGTAATACTCAAAGGAATTTTAGATACCGTGGTTAGAATTTTAGCTACTTTGATAGGATTAGAAAGAAATATTTTTAAACACAGAGTCTTTTCCAGAGACTTGATCATATAAAAATATATAGTAACTAAATCTGAATGCCCTTCTACAAGAGGAATATATACATAGCATATAATTAACATCTATCTATCTATCTATCTATCTATCTATCTATCTATCCTCTATCTATCCAGAGAGATTGAGAGCTGAATTATTTAATTTGGGTATTATTATTTGGGATTAATTTGATTAAAATTATCTATTTTTCTTTCATTTAAACAGATAAAATGATAATAAACCTCATTAAATGACACTGAAAAATGTAAAAGTACTCCAAGAAAAAAGCAAACTGAATTCTGGAAAGGAAAAGTCCTATAGTTTTCTAAAAAAACTCTGATTGCCCAAGATGTGATGCAGATATAATAGTAGGCACACCAAGTCACCATAGAGGAGGAAATTTGTTATCAACCCAGTAATTGATATGTTGACAGTATCATAACTGAAGTACTCTTCTCTTACTAGAGAAAGGCGTACTTGTTAATCTCTTTATTAAATCCTATTGCCAACCAGATGACCCATAACTTAGAAATAATAAACATTTATTTGTTTAAGCTATTGAATTTTACAATTGTTACTCAGCAGTAGCTAACTGAAACATTTATCCATAGCTGACAAATTCTGTCAGAGGCCCCTTGAATTAGTAAAGACACAGAACCTGTAATAGATTCAGCATGATGATAATGTGGAAGTGAGCTATGACCGTAGTTTCACTTTGTGGTAGATACTTTAAAGTGATCAAGAGGTTCAAGAAAGTTCATGAATTCTTCTCTACCTCTCACTTTTTCTTCCTTTAAAACATTTATCTAACTTCTGTGATAGGAAGTGACAATAAGAATGAGTAAGTCACCACCTTTGCTCCTAAGTTCAGGATATACTGGGCATATGTATATGTGTTGGGAGGCAAGCAAGTAAATGATCAATTAATGACATTTGTAAGGCTATAGTTGATGTCTGAGAATACAGAAGGGCTACAATGCTTAATTCTCCCTGAGAACCTAAGGAAAATCTTTATAGAAGATACCTCATTTGAGCTAAGTTTTGAAGAAATAGGTTGGAACTTTGATGCATAAAATATGATCCATGGACCAGTAACATCAGACTCACCTAGGAGCTTGTTAGAAATTCAGACTGTGATTCCACTCAGACTACTGAATCAAAATCTGCTTTTAAAAAAGCTCTACAGGTGACTTATATGTACATTAAAATTTGGGTTAGAATTATTGTTAGGGAATGGTTCTTATTTTGTCTGCACATTAGAAACATCTGGGGAGTTTTTTTTTGCTTTTTTTTTTTTTTTTTTTTTGCGGTACACAGGCCTCTCACTGTTGTGGCCTCTCCCCTTGTGGAGCACAGGCTCCGGACGCGCAGGCCCAGCGGCCATGGCTCACGGGCCTAGCCGCTCCGCGGCATGTGGGATCTTCCCGGACCAGGGCACGAACCCATGTGCCCTGCATCGGCAGGCAGACTCTCAACCACTGCGCCACCAGGGAAGCCCATCTGGGGAGTTTTGAAAAAAAATATTAATGCCCAGGGCCACTATATCTAGAGTTTCTCACTCAACTGGACTGGATGGAGCCCAAGCATGGAGATGTGTGGAATATTCAGGCTCTGGTCAGTGGTTTGGTATGGCTACAGGTGTGTTTTAGATCGTCAAATTGTCATGAGCTTTGGCTCTTACGAGCTGGATCTTAAGGTATAAAAAAAAAAAATGGGTATGGTGAGATAGAGTTCCAAGACTCTGAGAAATTCTTCCAACTCTCCAAGCTACAAATATGGAAGTTCTTCAAATAGTCATGATGACTTTTGTTGATGCCTGGGTCCTAAGCAGGCTTACCTGACAAAAATCTTAGAATACCTGTAAACATGGGCATAAATGAGATTGCAAAATTTTCCAGATTGTAGGAAATGGAAACAGAAGGGCATGATAAATAAGACAGATCATATTTCGAGATCTACTTGTCAATATTGTAATGAACAAAGACTTGTAGATAACTTCAGGGGAAATTTTACACAGGATATGGTGTTGAGAAGAACTTAATTTATCCAACTTTTATATGATTTTTGTCCAGTTCTGCATCTTGCCTGCCCTGACTCTGCTTGGAGAGAGAATTTAACTCCCCCCACCCCCGCCCAAAATCTGTCATTGATGTATATTGCAGGTCCCGTGGCATTCCCACTGTATTCATTGCAATATTTGGGCTAAGTTCCAATAAGAAAATTACTTTCTATTGACTGTAAATTTCATACCTCTAACATGAAGACTTCTCATAATACACACTCTATAAATTGGCTTCAGGTCCTGCTTGAGACCAAGTATGACACATACTCTCAAACGGGCTTCAAACTGAGCCACAGCCTTGGCTAAACATATTTTAATGACAACACATAACATTCAGGTCATTGAAAGAATATTTCCCCCTTCATATGATACATGTGTTGCTGGCATAAAATCATATGACTTACGTCCCCTTTCAGCGTTAGGAGGGTCGAGAAATCTTTTTCACTTTCAGTCTGAAATTACTCTGCAGTGTAAATTATTACTCACAGTTCAACACTTGCTGTGTTCAGCCCAGAGGTGGCTGCCTTCTCAAAGGCTCTGTGATTTATGGGTGGAGGCAGAAGGGTGAGAGTGCCTCTGAGCAAACATGTACCAGCCCTGTGTTCCCTCTGTCAGATGCAACAGAGGGTTGAGAGGATGATTCCCACCAAATCAGACAGTCAGACAAATAACAGAGAAGTCTTCACCTCCATTGATATAGGAGAATCAGTGTGGGAGGGTAGGGGCAATTACTGGGGGAACATCTATTCTGTTTAGCTGTTTCTTGATTTTGGTTTTTGGGTCCCTTATTATCTGGAATAATCCAAGAAGCAGACAGTGGATTCTACTGCTGGATCCACCACTTGCTAACTTCTGAGTGTGAGCAGTGATCATCTCAGACTCCATTTCCTCAATGATAAAATGAGGATAATATATTTCTCGCTTAATTTGCAAGGTTATTGTTTCACTCAAATGAGCTGAGTTCTGGGAACTATTGTGTGAACTGTACAAGTGCAAGGTACGTTTATTAGGTGGACGGTACTATTTTCACATATGGTGGATTTACTCTAGGGCATAACCTCATCAAGTGTTATAACACTTTCATCATGACTGGGTTACCCAGAGGTGTTCAGACATAGTCCTGCTGGAGCCCTTTACAATATCACAACCTACATCTTTACCCTGCACATGGTTGGGGTTTTATATATTTTTTATCTCAAGAAGAGTCCTTTTTCGACTGCAGAAGAAATAGATCTCCAGAACCTAGCCTCCTTCACAAAATGAAAGACCTAATTAACAACTGTCCATAAGGAAAAACTAAACAAACATCTACCATTTTTGTAAACTTTTTGTTACTTACATTAAACCTCAAAGGATGAAAGAGATTATCTTCAGCAAGGTAGAGAATTTAGAAACTTAGAGGCATTGATTTTTTTTTTAATAGAAAAGGTGCTCTGAGGTTGTTATCTACCCAAATTTAATATCTCCATAATAAACATGTTTGCAATTAGGAAAAATTGTCTGAGGGTTATACTGGTTTGCAAAACGCTGAAATTAAAGTTAAATAGTGTAACTATTTAACTTTAAATAGGGGTAAACATTCAGAAGGAGACACTGAGGGTCTATGATTCCTCATGCTGCAGTAATCATTGACAGTCCGAGTTTGATTGGACACTGTATATTTAGAGAAGTATTTACCTCTGGTAGAGTTAGTGAAAGCTTTTAGCCACACAAACACAAAACATAAACTGAAAGGTGATAACAACACCTCTCAAGCAATCAGACCCATTGGGTGATATGTGCCTGTGAATGTGTAGGGTGACCTCAGGTTTTAGTGGCTGTGAATGTGGGGAGGCTTTGGGAGTTCTGACATTTCTAATTAGAAGTCATCTCCCCATAAGCTATCCCCCATGTAGGCTGAAACATTTTTTCTTTCCTAAACTGGCTATTCAACTTTGACTTTAAATCTCCCCTTTCAGGGTATTTAAAAAGATTAATTTCTTTTTTCCCTGGGATACAAATTCTTTTTTATGGGGAAGAACTCTGGGTACCTAGAGGAAAATCTTTCCTCAGATGTCCCAGTGGATCTGGTCAGAGGGTGAGAAGGTGCCCTTCCCACCCTCGATTTTGAATTTCAAAGGTCTTTTCTCTCTAAGTCCACTATTT
Source organism: Stenella coeruleoalba (assembly GCF_951394435.1). Classification (NCBI taxonomy): domain Eukaryota; kingdom Metazoa; phylum Chordata; class Mammalia; order Artiodactyla; family Delphinidae; genus Stenella; species Stenella coeruleoalba. The sequence continues at coordinate 118,939,730 of NC_137169.1, read as the reverse complement.
CTTCTATTATGTAAATGAATTCCCTAAAGACATACGTCTCATACATTAATAACTATTAGAAGAATATTATTTTATTATTATTTTTAACATTTTATTGGAGTATAATTACTTTACAATGGTGTGTTAGTTTCTGCTTTATAACAAAATGAATCAGTTATACATATACATATATCCCCATATCTCTTCCCTCTTGCATCTCCTTCCCTCCCACCTTCCTTATCCCACCCCTCTAGGTGGTCACAAAGCACCGAGCTGATCTCCCTGTGCTATGCAGCTGCTTCCCACTAGCCATCTATTCTACGTTTGGTAGTGTATATATGTCCATACCTCTCTCTTGCTTCGTCCCAGCTTACCCTTCCCCCCCATGTCCTCAAGTCCATTCTCTAGTAGGTCTGTGCCTTTATTCCCATCTTACCCCTAGAGTCTGTCATACAGAGTGAAGTAAGTCAGAAAGATAAAAACAAATACCGTATCTAGAAGAATATTATTAAAGGATCCATGTGCTAAACGTCAGCAGCATTACTAGGGATTTATGGGTTTTGAGAGCTACTGTAGCCGGAATTAACATTTTTTTAAGCTGAGATGTCCTCCTCTCCATTAGCTTTAGATGTGAATGGATCTGCTCATGGATGATATAAAATGAATCAACCAACTGAGCACATCTGTTTAAAGCATATCAAGTATTTTTGGCATGTTTTAATCTAAATTTTTAAAATATGAAAAATACATATATAATAATATACATGTATAATAATATAAATAATACATATTTATCATATTTATAATTATACATATAATTATATACATATATAATAATTGATATAAATCCATTTTAAAGGTTTTCCTTAAGAACAAAATTCATAATTTGGTTTCTTCACCATAACACTGTTTATATGTATTTAAAATAGTGGTCAGTTTATAGAGATTCTGTTTACACATGAATTCTCAGCAGTACATTTTGGATATTGAAGAGTACATAAAAAAGAGATTGTTTAAAACCAAGCTACTTGGAATTTCCACTCTATCAAAATGCTGAGGAGCACAGTACAGGGCAATATACCACCCTTGCAAGACAGCATGTATATCAAGGAAGGTTTCCTAGAAGATGTGATGCTTAGACTGAAACATCAAGGACAAGTATGAGTTTCAGGCAGAGACCTAGTAAAATGAGAAGACACGTGCATCCTGTGTGTGTATATGTGTTTGTCTGTGTGTCTAGGGCATGGGAGATGACACATTAAGGCTATAAAGTAAATAAGAACCTACTCAGGAAGGGTTTTATGTTTCAAGTTATGACACTTCTATTTTATTCTGAAGCCACTGAAAGGTTTTAATATGTTTCATGATTAGTTCTAGTTTCCAAACAGATAGCCTAGCGGGTCATGTAAATATTTGACATTTCTACCTAACCTAACACACGTTAAATAATGTTTGGGGACAATGCTATGGAGAGGGTCAGAGTTGACTGGTGTCACAGTGTTAAAGAAAGCAGAAATGGCTCTGCAGCATAGACAACAGTCTTTCTTTTAGGGATTTCTGGACCTGGGTAGCTGGAGACGTTGACTTGAGTGAGAGCTGTCTGTTAAATACCTCCTTGTATTAGCAAAGCTCCTTGAATGGCCTTGAAAATCACTGAAGTGCCAGAAAGCTTTACACTCCAGAGCTTAAGTTTACTTCAGTGATATGTCGCAGGAATTGTTAAGTGAGAAAACGACATGTCTGTTCACCTTAACAAGTGAGAGAGGCCTACAGTCTCTCCTGCATCAGGAAGGTGTGTAAGAGGAGGAATGCGGAAGGCATCCTGGGAAGCAATAGCCGAACCAGAGAAGATTGAACCAACATGCAGGGTAGAGCATAGCAAATTCCTGAAGACAGAAGTAAGGTTCAACTCCACACAATCTAGTTTGTGCCAAACATAACTAAATGTCTTCCATACAATTTTGGTTTGTGTGGTTGTAAGATTTCATGGGCTCTTGGAACCAAGAAGAGAGACCAATGAGGAAAGTAACCGTCAACACATGTTCTTAAGGAAATCATACATTTAAATTCAACCGGCATTCAGGAATGGTGCTGACATAATTTTTGAGCAAAGGTGTAAGATACATTTTTTATATAGGGCTTCAATCAACCACTGGAAGTACCTGTTGTAAGGGTGGAGAACCAAATATGGGTTAAATGAAAATAATTCAGAGAAGAAGGTGCCAGTCTTAGCTGAAGCAATAGCAACAATTGTGATTTTTCAAGTTCACAGAGTATAATCTTTATTCCAGACCAACCTCCTTCTTCCTTCTAATTATCCAAAATGATGTGACTTCAAACAAATGTTCTGATCTATGAGAAAAAAATGAAAGCAAAGCATTGTCTATAGGTCATTATTTCTAGCAGTGGAGACATTTTCAGTTAAATTCAGCTGAAAGGAAGTCAAGACTGGGGTTTCTTACCTACTAGGGGGCAAAGTGCTCCTAACTGAGCCAGCTGAATCCTTACTCTGTTTTCTGGCAAACGTACTTGCCTAACACTTACTGAACATTTCAAATTATATGCTAGGTACTCTGCCAAGTTCTGTATATAGATCGTATTATCTAATATTCACAGCATTTCTCCAAGAAAGGCCTCATTTTTAACCCAGTTTTTCAGAAGGGGAGATTGTGCTACAAAGTCGTTAAATAACTTGCTTAAAGTCAGACTGTCTTTAAGTGGCAGAAGTAGGATTGGATCCCATGGCTGCCTGACACCAGAGTCAAGCTCTTAAGTACTATTTTAATTATGAGTTTAATCTTTCCTATGTATTAAGTTTCTTAGTTCACTTATTATGGCCAGAACCTCAAACCTTGTCCTTATTAGCATTTTGTTCTTAAAGACTGCAGGCATTGAACATTTTTACTCAAGCATGATAACTCAATAGATTGATATTGCCTCAGAGTGAGTTATTCATCTCCAAATCCAAGATTCCTGGATAGTCATCTGAGTTTCAGAAAAGTATAAGAAAAATTCAAGAACACACATCTCCGTGGGTAGGGGAAAATATATTTTGTGATTTAGTCTAAACTTTGGTTAACATTTAACTCTTTTTCTTTTCCACTTCAAAAAATAGAAAATTTCATCACCCAAGTCTGTGAAATGAAGGATTGTACATCAGAGATCCTAAGAAAGGAGACAGCATACTAAGCAAACCTTCTGAACACTGCAGAACCTTGTTTAGAGACTGGTGAATGGGGCCCATTCAACTTGCCACTGGCTCTACTATATTTAATAAAGTAGCTTAAAAGAGGCTCTTATTTATTCATAAGAAATACTTCTATTTAATGACTTTATAGTACATTATGCTCTAGAAGAGAATGATCATATTTCATGTATTTCCCCATCTCATTAAATGACAACACCCTATCCAGTTTTTCAGACCAAGAAAAACATCTTTTCTTTCTTTGGCTTACTTGTATCTCCAATCCATTAGTTCGACTTTTGAATTATATCTAGAGTTTAACCACTTCTCATTGTTTCCACCACTACTTGGTTCATGCAACCATCATTTCTCACCTGGGCTGTTCCAAGAGCCTCCCAAGTAGGCTCTCTTCTTACATCTCTGTAGTCTATTTGTCACACAGAGACCAGAATGAGCCACTTAAAATGCACTTTCATTCATGTCACTCCTTTGCTCAATGCCCTCCAGTGGTTTTCCATCTGACTCAGGATAGAATGAAAACTTCACAACGTCCTACAAGGCTCTGTATGGTCTGATGCCCTGAAAACTCTGATCTCATCTCCTAACTTTATCTTCCTCATTCATAACATTTCAGCCATTTTGACTTTTGTGGTAACCACTTCTTTGTATTTCTTAAAGTTCTACCGCCTGAGTGTGCAATATAACAATAGTTAAGTTTGCCTGCTATTTGAATTTCATAGAAAATGGAATCACGTTACACATTTTTTTCTCACATGACTCCTACTGCTCGATACTGTTTTTTGAGATTCATTCTTTTTTTTGCGCATAGCTCTAATTCCATCATTTTCATTGCAACATTTTATTCTATTGTGTGATTATTTATAGCTTATTTATTTTTTCATTCTACTGTTGATGCACATTTGAGTTATTTCCAGTTATAAAGCATTATGATTAATGCGGCCATGACCATTTTTGTAGGATTTTTCATACACATGTGCATGGATTTCTGTTGGATATATACCTGGGAGTGGAATTTCTGAGTCATACGGCATGGAAATGTTAAATTTCAGTTAATAATTCCAACTTGTTCTTTAAATGACTGTGACAATTAACACTTTCACCAGCAGGGCACAAGATTGTTCATTAATCCACATCCCTGCCAAAAATCAATATTGTCTGTTAAAAAAACTTTAACTAATTTGGGCTTCCCTGGTGGCGCAGTGGTTGAGAATCTGCCTGCCAATGCAGGGGACACGGGTTCGAGCCCTGGTCTGGGAAGATCCCACATGCCGCAGAGCAACTAGGCCCGTGAGCCACAACTACTGAGCCTGCGTGTCTGCAGCCTGTGCTCTGCAATAAGAAGGGCCGCGACAGTGAGAGGCCCGCGCACAGCGATGAAGAGTCGCCCCCGCTTGCCACAACTAGAGAAAGCCCTCGCACAGAAATGAAGACCCAACACAGCAAAAATAAATTAATTAATTAATAAACTCCTACCCCCAACATCTTCTTTAAAAAAACAAACAAAAAAAAACCTTTAACTAATTTGGTAGATGTGTAGTAACATTTTATTTATTTATTTATTTATTTAATTTTGATTTTAATTTCTGATTACTAATTACATTGAACACTTTTTAATATTTATTAGCCATTTGAATATTCCCTTTTTTTGAAATACCAACTCTAAACATTGCCCATGTTTATATTTGGTTTTCAATTGTTATTTTCTAATTAATTTATAGAAGCTCTTTATATATTCTACATATTATCCCTTTCTCATTATGTGTGTTGAAACATTTTCCCCATTCCATATCTTACGTTTTCATTCTCTTATGGTACTTTTAGATGAAAAGAAGTTTGTAATTTTAATATACTCTGGGTATCAGTCTCTTCCTTTAGCATTTGTTTGTTTTTTATGTCCTAAGGTCTCTTTCTTCACCACAAGGTCATGAATACCTTCTGTGTTATCCTCTAGTAATTACTGATTTACCTTATACATTTAGATCTACAGTCTAACTGAAATTGAGTTTTATTTATTTGATAAATAGAAGTCAACTTTTTTTTAACACAGATATTTCAATTGACACAACAGCATTTACTACTCTCCGCTGATCTGCAGTGTTACCTCTGTCATAAATTTTAAATGCTCATTTTCAGATTTTAGTTATTGTAGATCTGTAATACGTCTTGTTATCTGGTTGAGCGAGTCCTCTCACCTTGTAACTCTTCCTTTAGAGGATTTTGGTGATATTTTGTTATAGTCATTTCCATATCAGTTTGAGAATTATTTTGGACATTTTCATGACACACACACTCCTTTTTGGGATTTTGATTATAGTCATTTAAAAGATATACATCGATTTGGAGAGTCTTGCCATCTTTAAAACATGGTATGAGTCTCAATTTATGAACACGCTTTATTGTCCCTTCACTTAGATCTTTGGCTACTTTCAATAACATTTTATAGTGTTTTTTTTTTGCAGTTATCTTACACAACTTTGATGTCATTATTCATAGAGACTTGATATTTTGATATAATTACAGATGGCATAAGTTTTCAAAAATATTTTTTGCTGGTGTATTGATATGCATTTAATTTTTGCACTTAATTTTTGTATATTGACCCAGTATCTAGCAAACTTGCTAACCACATTGATTGTCATTATTTACCTGTGGTTTCCTTTGTATTTTCTCCATATAGATTTATATAATCTGCAAATAAAAGTTTTGTTTCTCTCCTTTCAATCCTTATAACTTTTATTTATTTTTCTCATTTTACTAATTTGGTCAATACAATGATTAACAGAAGTGGACCTAAAGGCATCCTTGACTAGATTTTTATCAAAGAGGAAGCTCCAATTTTCATAATTAAATATGATGCATGCTGCATGATATTTTGCAGATATGCTTTATTAGACTAAGGAATTTCTCTTTCATTCCTAGATTTTTCTTTTTACCATGAATTAATTTTGAATTTTATTAAGTTATTTTTCATATTTTAAAATGATCTTATTAATTTTCTTTATTTGTTAATGTGAATTACACTGCATGATTTTCAGATGTTTCACTCACTTGCCTGAAATAAACCAAAATTGTGTTATATACTTTCCTTTTTCTACATCACTGAATTATTTTTGCTAATATTTTTATTACAGTTTTTAATCCACTTGAATGTTATTTGGTCTGCAATTTTCTTTTATTATAAAGTCCTTTTCAGAATTAGATATCAAAGTTATTTTGTTTGTATAAATGGATTTAGAAATATTCTTTCTTTGATTCTCTGAAGAAGTTTGAGTAAGATTGATGTTATTTCTTGCTCAAATGTTTGTAAGAATTAACCAGTGAAATAAATCATCTGGGATTATATATTTCTTTGGCAAAAATTTTACATAAAAGATTGAATTTCTTTAGTACTTTTAAGATTATTCAAATCGTTTTTCTTTTTTCTTCTTATGTAATTTTTAGTAAATTGTACTTTAAAAAATATACATTTTCATTTCATCTAAATTTCAAATTTATTTGCATATATTTTTTCATACAATTTTAAAATTACATTTGATTATTGATTATCTGTACCTTTTCTATTTTTTCCTTGATCAGTCTTGGTAGGTATTTATTAATTTTACTATTTTTTTCAAAGAACAAAGTTTGCCTTTGTTTGTTTATTCTCTGTATTACATCTTTGTTTCTATTCCTATTATCTCCTTTTTTTCCTTGAGTTTAACTTTGCTGTTAAGTTTTTAATTTCTTAATGTGAATATTAAGTTCTTGATTTTAGCCTTTCTTTTTTTCTAATATATACACTTATAGAAGTAAAATTTTCTTATAAAATTGTTTTAATTGCATCTCAAAAGATTTGATATTTATGATTTATATTATTTGGTTAAAAATATTTTATAATTTTATTATGATTTTTTCTTTAATCCATAGGTTATTTTGGAATGTATTTCTTAATTTCCAGATGTTTGGAGAGTTTTTTCCCCATTAATAAAAAATTCTAGTTTATTTCACTATCGTAAAGAGCATTCTCTGTATTGATTTCAATCTTTGAAATTTATGGAGACTATCCTAATGATCACTATGTGGTTAGTTTTTATAAGTATTCTTTGCTACAGAAGGTATTTATTTTGCAGTTATTCTATACATAATAAGGCAAGTTTTCTAGTATTGCATATTTTATACATCTTACGGACATTTTAAAATCTCCTTTGCTAGTATAAAATTAACTATTTAATTCTACTGATATTTGTGTTTCATTTTTTCTGCTAATTACTGAGTTAGATATCTTAGAATGAAGCAAATAGTTTTGGTTCTTCTTATGGTTCTTTCATTTTTTGCTCTCCATAGCTTTATCCTATTTTCTAAGATATATACACGTTTAGAATTGTTATTTTTCTCTTGACCTACCTCCATTTCACATAGTTTTTTCTTGGGCTATGTCTGACCTTTTCTCAACCCAAATTGGCTATTATAAAAGTTTTTAATTCTACAATTTTCATTTGCTTTCTTTTCTTATAATTTCTAGGTCTCTGTTGAAATTCTCAATCTTATGCATGTTCTGTGAAAATAATAAGCATTTTATTTTAAAGTCAGTATTTGATAACTCCAGTATTGGAACATCCTGCTGTCTTGTTTCTCTTATCTGTTGTTTCTGTTGGCTTTTCTTTGGTATATCTGATTTCCTGTTGTGTTTTGTTACTTTTGATTTTATGCTGAATATCTTATTTATAAAATTGTTGGCAGGGGGCTTCCCTGGTGGCACAGTGGTTGAGAGTCTGCCTGCCGATGCAGGGGACACAGGTTCATGCCCCGGTCCAGGAAGATCCCGCATGCCGCGGAGCGGCTGGGCCCGTGAGCCATGGCCGCTGGGCCTGCGCGTCTGGAGCCTGTGCTCTGCAATGGGAGAGGCCACAACAGTGACAGGCCCACACACGACAAAAAAAAAAAAAAAAAAATTGTTGGCAGCGATAATTTGAGATCAGATATTTTTACATTCTTCTGGTGAAGATTTAAATTTACTTCAGTTAGGGTTTGGAAGTAATAGCAATGCAGCATCATCTTAGTCCAAATTCAGAGATTGAATCTATTAGAATCTGAGCTGCAGTCACCTCAAGAGTGGTCTTTTATCAATTCATTCTCACTCTTCGGTGTCACATTCCAGATCCCAACCCAAAGAGGGGGAGGTAGTTACCAGGATAAAGTCTTCTTGCTTGCTAGGTCCCAGACTCTAATTCGTGTCCCCATAGTCCTGTGTGGCTTTTAAAAGCACAGTTCAGTCCTTAGCATCCCCTCTGGAATAGGCTAAAGCCCCAGAAAAAAAGTGATACCTACATAGCACTCAACTCCCTAGGTCTCTGCTCTCCTGCTCTGGTAATTCCCTACTATCTTATTGGTTCTTCAATTCCATCAATAGTTCTAAATTATATTTTTTCCAGCTGTTTTTTTTTTTTCTCTTAGGTAAGATTTTCCCGCATTTCTTGGCCCATTAATTGAACTATATTTTTCTTCACAATACTTATCACCACCCTAATTCAAATTTACCTTTGTTTCTTACCTGTCTTCTCTCACTGAAAATGAGAACAGGGACTGTTTGACTTTATTTAATAATGTATCCCAAAGATCTAAAACACTTCCTGGTGCATAGCAGATAATCAATAATATTCAATGAAAAAATTAAACATATGTATATTTCTCAATTATGACAAATATTTTCTATGATGTATTATACGTGTTAAAGTGATTTCACATGAGTAATCACACTTGATCATTGCAACAATCTCGTGAGGTGTTATTATCAATTTATTTGTCAGATGAGAAAACCAATGTACAGAGAGATTTTGGCCAATCCATGATTCCACAAATAAGAAGTTTCAGATACTTTATTTGAACCTACATACTCAAAACCAAACTTTGCACATAAGTTTGTATCTATTGAGTTACAGTTTTATATTTCCTTACATAGGAAAGGAGAGGCATATGTGCTTATTATCTAGCAGTTTGAAATCCTTCATAATTTGGAAACTCTTCCTCATAAGTGGTTTCTTTAAAATCATACCTAGATGTCAGGCTTGATAATTCACAGTCCATGCTTCCTAGAAATACTGGCAGAATTTTAAGGTAGCATGCAGAAATCAACATTGGGAAAATGTTTGCATCTCCAAATAAATGAAAAATATTTAAGCATTTAAAAAAAATTATAAAACTACATTTTTTTAGAAACATAGTTTTCCCACCCCCTCAAATCTGACAACTCTAAAATGTTATTCTCAAAGTCACTTGGATTGAATAATTGGGATTTTAAAATATGATTTTTTTCTCTTATTATGAAGGTTATAATTTTTATCCAGAAAATATAGATACTAATAGAAAAAAAGCTTAAAATCTTCTTCAATCAATAGTCCTTGTTAGCATTTTTGTTTATAGCCTCATATACACACACATACATGTTTTGAAAACTGGGTTAATACTGCAGGATTATTTTATAACCCAACTTAATTCCACAATATATTGTCAATATATTGTTCAATTGTTTTCATTTCATCAAATATTCTTCTGAAACAAGATTTTTAGTGGTAACATATGGAATGCAACATAATATAATTAACTGTTATTAGATGCTACAGTTGCTTGTAAAATTTTGTGTTTTTTTTAACTGAAATGTACAATTCTGTATTTTTTTTCACATGTGCTTATTAGGTTATATTGTATATGAAATTGTTGTGTAAGAGATTATTTAGAAGTTTGAGATATAAAACTTTTATTATATAATTTTAAATTACTCTTAAAATTTGTATTACTATAATTATAATTCAATTAAAATAATACAGTAACTTTCTTCCCTAAATCTATTCTTACATGGGAATTATCTCTTTAAGAAAGCTTTACCAATTTGATAAATAAAATAGTATTCATTTTTCTTTAAAAAAATTGTACATTTTTGATCTATCCTGAGGGTCACTATATTTTCATGATTTTCGTTCTTTGTTGTAAGTGTGTATGAAATGTGTATGCATTCATGTGTATATTCATTCTTCAAGTCTTTTATTCTTTTTCTACATACTTACTTTTCTTGTTGTTTAAGAACTGCTTTTATATTAGGGATCTTAGTCTTTATGTAATAGGGATAGTAACCTTTTTCTTTCTCATATAAGTTAAAATATTTCCACACTCTCACACTTGCTTTTTTATTTTGTTTATGGTATTTTTTTCATGTGCAGAAGTTTAAATAGATTAAGTTTTTGTTCCTTCTTTTTTCTTTATGCTGTGAAGATTATCTAATTATATTACTTATAGTTCCATAATGTCTTATTTTATATACTGTACTAGATAGTTTAGCTAAATTTTACTTTGATGTTAAAGAAAGTTTATGTTTTCTGAAGAGTTAACTAATTTTCTCAGAACTAATTAATTAAATAATCATACTTCATTACTATTTTAGAATGCCATCTTTTTTTCCCTGAAATTTTGTTCCACTAGATAGCTTACACTGGTATTATAATGTTTACATTATTATAGCTTTATAATATGTTGTAATTTCAAGCAGTGAAAATTCAGTTTCCCAGTGAAAAAGTCAGGACTCAGAGATGACAGTTAGAACATGTGCAAAAGATAAACTTGAGATCAAGTATTAAAGATATTGGAAAAAGTAAGTGACATGGCAAAGCCTACGGCATGAAACAAAGAATGTGTGAGACAAACAGAAAGCTATCTGGACCAGACTCCCTCTAGTAGCAAGAGCGATGAGGAAGAACTAGAGATTCCTGCTTATTATTGACTTTGCTTAAATATTTTGAATAAATGGAGTAGAATTCCTAATAGTCAGCATCATTTTAATCATTCTTCACATATCTTTTTGTTGCCTTCATGAGATACTGACATAGAGCACTGCTAGGTATTATGTTTTATACATAAAGACTACTTGGATAAGGTAGAACACACTTGATAATTAGTGACAAAATATAAGAGCACAAAGTGGGCAAAACCATTAGAATAGCTTTCATCCAGACTTTCATGTTAACAAGACTGATTTCTGTCTGATTATTCTATACACTACAAATCATTGATACCAAATCCTGTAGAAATGAACAAGGAAAGAAGATGGAATTTTCTTCTGTCAGTGAGCTACGTTCTGTATAATTGGCATAGCTTTCATTATTGTGCAGAAATCTCCCATTTGCCGCCTCCTTGGCCTCAAGTTGGTCTGACCTGGTCCTAACTGTTGTGCTTACACAGGAGAGAAAGGCAAATCTCCTGCTTTAGCTCAGCCCCTGAGCTTTTAGCAGACTGGTAAACTGGCCATTGAGTGAGTCAAATTTTAGTGCCCTGAATTTGACTTCACATGCTGTTTCTCTGTGCTCGGGCCCTTCAGATTTTCTACTGATGTTTGTAAATCATTTGTTATCTCTATATCTGACAAAGAAACCAAGAAGATCCTTCATGAGTCAACGATACTCATTTTTTCGAAGGGCAAATTTCTCTGGTCTCCCAGCTCTATCTTGACAAGGACAGCAGTGGACTCTGCTCTATGAATACTAACAGAGTGCCCTGGCAGATCTCAGATGTACAGGACCAGTGACCCCGACAACTGAGAAGCTACAGATGTTACCTCCTTGTGAGGACCAATTGACCCCACAGGAGGTATCAGGGATCTGGTGAGCTGACGAGGGTGGTGTCCTAGGACCTGGGATAGTCCCAATCAAATCTATGCTGATACTGTGGGCTAAGGGAAAATCATGAGAGGATCTGAGTGCATGAGACACAGGAAAAAGGGAGTGTGTAAGATTATAGCTCAATCCTCTCCAAGAAATTCTGGGGCTGGTTGGGATAAAGGGTTAAACTCCCTTAAGACTTGCTTCGGCCTTGACTGCCCACACTCTCAACCTCTCCTGCCACTTCCTCACATTTCTAAGACGTCCCTTGTGCCGAATTCTTATTCAACTTCAAACTGACAAACTGTTTTTAATCTTTTCCTTCCATACAGCCTGGAGATTGGGAAGCAAAAATCAATACCAGTTGGCAGGTGATCAAGCTGCTTCAGGCTGGTGTGAGGAGGGAGCAGAGTGTGAGAGCAAGAGGACAGGAGGAGGGAGTGGGAGGGAAGCGGGAGGGGGCCTGGAGGGGTGGGGGAAGGAGTTTGACTAAGTATCATGAATTACTGGCTAGAGGTCCAAAGGACTGTGATTTCTCTGGCCTTGAGCAGGGGAGCTTGGGAATGCCATTAGAACAATTAGGTCAGGAGTTCACAGCTGTTGAGGTGCCTTTGGAGAGAGGCAAAGAGAATTTTCCTGACAATTCAATGGGGGGAAGAGGGAGGGAGAGAGACAGACAGGGAGGGGGCTCAATCTTTCTATAATATCCTCTAAGTAGAGACTCAACAACATCAGCATCCCGCTGTGAGGCCTACTGTTGCTTTATAAAAGGAAATGGTATAAACATTTTCTTAATTCAATTAAAAATAATGTTTAAAATATTTTCTCAAGGATGGGATGGCAGGAAAGGACGTGATGGGGAAGGGTGCTCACCCTGACATCCCTAAAACCAATGACCTGGGTGATTTAGTCTCTAATTCTGGCTCAGAGGCACTGCGGTCTTGGTTACTTAATTACTGACATTCTGAAAACTCTAATAAGGCAGTGGATCTCACTTAACTGGGTGGGAGTTAGGAAACATGGTGTGGAAATGGAAACACTTTCTAAGTGTGGAAAACCTTTTAAGAGTGAGATTAAAGCTTGAGCCATGTTTGCTGTGGCCACACACCGAGAGGGCTCCTATGTGCTCTTATGACATGTCTCAGACAAAATCCTGAGATTTTAACTAAAGGTTCTTCCCTAACATTTGCTTTCTCCCCATTTAGGCAGAGGTATGGCCATTCTATTATCCTTCTCAGGTAAGGACAATATGGAGAGAACAAAGAGTCAAAATGTGAGCCTCTGGGCTTCTCCAAATAGTGTAGTGTCAATGTTGTGGTAGACGCGATTCCTCAATGAAAAGGGTTTTTCAATATTAAGAGTCAGTGTTTGGCATAATAGTAAGTATAGACTTCTGATTAGTCTCCTGCCCCAACTCCTTCAAGGAAAGGGGCTATACACTCTTCCTAGAGCAGGTCAAAGAGTTTTTGTCTCACATGGAGGAGGAAGAGTAGAGCAAAAAGGCAGTTGATGATCATGTGGGTTTTGCCTAGTGTCCTCTATTAGCATAGAATCCTTGGGCTTGGGTAGGTAGAAAATATAAACCCAGGTCCGTGTGAGGGGAATCTCAGAGAGAAGAAAACTGTACTTCCCTTTCCTGAGAGTAGTCTGGGGAGGCTGTGTATCTGATGTAGAAGTCTGAGGCCAGTATATTTCTAGAGCAGAAGAGCAACAAAGGCTGAGAAGCACCTAAGAGATGGGCATGAAGATAGCCTTACAAGGTGATGGGATTCAAAACACACTACCCCCAAATATGGCACCTTGGCATACTGAATATTTCAAGCTGAAGGATTTGAGAAATAGCATGTGCAGGAAGAATTTTCTGACCTTCCTATGAGTTATAAAACAATCATGTGAGAGGTGCCTGCCCTGTATTTAGAGGAAAGGAGCATCCTTATCTCTAAAGAAGGAACAGAGAGGGGAATCTGAAAGTACACGACTTGCCAAGTTTACTGCACTTAGCTCACTTTCGTCCCATCACATTTTCCCGTGACTTTCCACACCTCATCAAACTTAGCAAAAAAAACCCTTAGGTTTAAACTGTTTTTCAAGTCTTCATTTCTTTATGAAGCTTCCTATGTCTTGTAAAACTAATATTAAGTATGTTTGCATGATTTTCTCCTGTTAATCTTCTATCTCTTTAGTCTTTGTCAGTCTAATTTTCTAACCCAGCTAAGGACCCTAAGAGGGTCAAGGGAAAATTTTATTCCCCTACAAAATTATCCACTACAGTATAGTATGAGGAAAACAGTATAGATAGAGTTATTTTCTTTTCCAGCTTTATTATGATGTAATTGACATATAACATTGGGTAAGTTTAGAGTATATGACTCAATGATTTGATATATGTATGTATTTTGAAATGATTACCACAATAAGGTTAGTTAACACATCTATCACCTCCTATAGTTACACTTTTTTTGTGTGTTGGTGATAACTTTTAAAATCTGCTCTCTTAGCATCTTTCAAACAATACAGTATCGTCAAGTGTAGTGAGCATGTTCTATGCTCCATCCTCAGAACTTATTCATAGATAGAGTTCTTGAACCCACAGGAAGAGCTTGAGAAATCTGAGAGCAGGCCTGCCTGTAGATCTCAAAGGGCCCTTGACATTCAGGAAAAGAGAATTAACGCTGGGTGGTCCTGGGGACCTGAGCACACATGAGGGAGTGATGACATGAATTATATCGTATTGAAAGCCATGGAAGAGAGATAATGATGACTAGGAATCAGCTGTCCTCTCCTGACCTCCATGCCCATTTCCAGAATATATTTAAATTCCTCCCCAACTTCTAAGACATAGGTCAAACCTGGGAAGAGAGGAAGAAGAAGAAGAATGTACGGACTGAGTGTTTGTGCCCTCCCCCTCATTTGTATGTTGAAACTCTAACCCCCAATATGATAGTATTAGGAGGTGGGGCCTTTGCGAGTAAGTAGGTTTAGATGAAGTCATGAGAATGGAGCACTCGTGATGGGAATGGCACACACTTATAAGAAGAGGAAGAGACACCAGAGTTTCCTTTCTCTACCATGTGAGGACACAACAAAAAGGCAGCTGTTTACAAACCAGGAAGAGGGTTCTCCTGGACTAAAATTTTAGGGCTTTAATGGAGAGTTGTTATTCAATAGGTATAAAGTTTCAGTTACACAATAAAAATATGTTCTAGAGATATACTGTATGACAGTGTACCTATAGTCAACAATATTGGATTATGTACTTAAGAGGATAACTCTCGTATTTAGTGTTCTTACCATAATAATAAAAAAAGCAAGTCTGGCTGCACAATGTTGAAATATTGTACTAACTGCTCCTGACTTGTGACTAAAACATCAAGGATGAAAATATATCTAAAAATAAGCTTATTTTTCATTTTCTCTCCTCCTAATCCTTCTCTTCCTGGATGTCCTGTCTGCCTGAATGACATCACATGTTACCTGAGTGTCATCCTTTGATCTCCTCACTTATATCTCCCAGTAGATAGGTCATCAAATTCTGCTTATTTTACTTTTAAAATGTCTCTTGAATCCTCCACTATCCACTGCTATTGTCTTATTTCATACACTCTCACCTCACTCTGGAACCCAATTGTTCCTGCTGTTCCATTGACATGGGAGTTGGCTCATCGTTTGCCACTCACCCCAATACCACTGTCCCCATTCCCTGAGCCTCTCTCTGGTGGACAACTCCACACAGTGCTGTCAGGGCTCTTCTCCAGTAGTCCTTTTCAGTAGGACCCCTATAGAGATGATTTAGGCCAGCTCTCTACTCAAGGGTCTGCATCTTGTACTCACAAAGCACACACTCTCAGCTAACAATTGGTGGAAGCACACTTGGCTTCTAGTGCATCTAATCCTCTTCTCTCTGTCTCTAAGCAAGTACCCCTTTTCCCTTTAGTCTTTCTTAAGTGACAGTTAGATACCTCAAATTTCAGGGGAATATGCCAAGCCCTCCAAGGGGTTCCCAGGAAGTCCTTCTTAACATGGGAAGAAAGTATTCCCACTTATTCCCTGAGGCTACTAAGGGCCAGGCAGCAAGAATTGTACAGCAAAGTGAAACTTCCTCCAAAGAATCATCTCTCCAGTACTCTTTAGCTTCAGGTTACTTATTACAAAGTGTAGTGTGAGCAATAAAGAGACTGTTGTAATGAAAATTAAATCCCTAAGGTGGAAAACGTTCTGCCAGTTATTGTTTCTTGCTTATAAAGAAATATATTGAATACTGCCTAGCATTGTATTTCTTGGTGTCTGGTGACCAAACAACATCACTGAAATCTATTTTTCAACCAACGTATGTGATCATATTTGTGTTCCAAAATTAGATCAACCAATCAACAAATTTTCATTCATTCATTCATTCATTTACTCATTCATTTAAAAAATGTTTATTGACCTCTTTCCATGCACCAGGCATGAGGGTACAAAAAGGAGCAGGATATTGTCTGTGTTATTGAGAAGTTCACAGTGGTATGTGCTGTTTTATGGGAGTTCAGAGAAAGAAGCACTCAATTCGTTTTGAAGCAATTGGAAAGAATTTCATGGAGGAGTGAAGATTTGAAATCCTTGTGTCTTTATCTGCAAAACAAAACAAACTTCTTTTGATTTTAATTATTGCCAACTCTTCCTTCAAAGCTAATAATACTGAAAGCATAGTCTTAACTTGCTTACCACCAGTTTATTCTTTAACTCACTGTGATTAGGTTTGTGTTCCATCTCTTCAATGGTACTAGTAAAGGTCAGCAATGTCCTCCTAATCACCAAGTCCAATGGGCTTTAATCATCATCTCCTTACTTGACCTTCCTCTGATACTTGACACTATTGATCACTCCCTTCTTGAAAGTCTTTCTTTCTTTAACTTCCATGACAGTTTTTTTCTCTCTCTCAGTTTCTCCTCATATTCCCCAGTATTTCTTAGTTTCCTGAGCTGCATCCCCTTATTCTACCTATCCCATAAATATTGGTGATACTCAGCATTCTGTCTTTGGTCAGCTTTTCCTCTCACTTTATGCTCAACATTTTCATTGCCTCAACTAACATCTGTATAATAATCTCTCTTATATCTAGACTTCTAGCCCATATATGTCTTATTTCTAGATCAGTACAACTAACTGCCTCCTGGAAATCATCACTGGATTTCCTACAAGTATTTAAAATAAATAGAACTCAACTCTATCTTCATCCCTAAACATGCTCTTCTTCTTAAGATCCCTTTTCACTGGATCATACCAGTCATTCAAAACAAAACCCTGTGAGTCACCCTGGAAACTTTCCCCTCTTTCACTCTATAAATCCAGTCACCCAGTCTAACAAATTTTACTCATCATTTTTTAATCAAATTATTTTTTCCATCCTCACTGCAACTCCCTCAGTTCAGGCCCTCATTATTTCCTGACTGAAACACAGCTGGATTCCTTACCTCCAGTCCCACATTACTCTTGTTTAGAGTAATTGTTCTAAAAACACAAACCTTATCATACTAATTTATTGCTAAAAACCCCTCAAATACTAGTTATTTTCAAGACAATGTTCCACCTTTTCAATATATTATGCAAGGATTTCCCTGAAATGGCCACTGCTTTCTTCTTTAATTTTATATCTTGGTACACTTCACTCTTGCACAGTTTTTTAAATTATTTCAATTTGCATTAACTTGTCATGCTGCTTCATGAATAAGCATTTTTGCTCCTGCTGTCCTCTTTGCTGAGAATTACTTTTCTCTAACACTGTTTCATCTCTTTAGCCTGGTGAGAAACTATACCATTTTTTGGACTCTGATTCCAATGACATCTCATTTTAGAATAATAACTGACTCTCTACCACCCAGAAATGATCACAGGATCCTTTCTGTCTTCCTGCTCTACTTCCCTCTACACAGACTTCTCTTACATCATAAAACGTTTTACATTACTCATGTACGACAAACTATCAGTATGGTAGGTAGAATAATGGCTCCCCAAAGATGTCCACATACCAAGTCCTAGAACCTGTGAGTGTGTTACAATATATGCCATTGGGGAATTAAGGCTGCAGATGGAATTAAGGTTGATATTCAGCTGATCTTAAAGTAAGGAAATTATCCTGGATTATCTAAGTGGGCCCAAGGCAATCACAAGGGCCTTTAAAAGTAGAGAAAGAAGGCAGAAAAGATGGAGTCAGATAAAATGTGATGGTGGAAACAAGGTTGGAGTCATGTGATATATGGTCTGAATGCACCATTGCTGGCTTTGAGGATGGAAGGGGGCCATGAGCCGAGGAGCACAGGCAGCCCCTAGCATCTGGAAAAGGCAAGAGAACAGATTCTCCCCTAGAACCTCCAGAAGAAATGGAGGTTTTGAGCCTGGGGAGAACCATATCAGACTTCTGATCCAGAACTCTAAGAAAATAACTTTGTGCTGTTTTAAAGCCACTGAGTTTGTGCTAATTTGTTAGAGTAGCAACAGCAAACTAATACAAGCAGCATGATGCAAGCTCCTTAAAGACAGTTCTTGTGTCTGGTGTCTGGCACACAATTAACACTTAATATTTCTGTACTGAGCAACTAAGCCTAAATCATGGTTACTAAGGGAATTCCAGGAGTTTGCTTTCCATCTGTGCATGTGCAAAGCTTTGATGCATAAAACTCCAATTATGTTACAACTAGTTATAACATAATGGAGTTGTAGGGTATGCTCAGAGCTTTAGACTTTGCCCTGTAGGAAAGGGGAAAAAAATGGAATGTTTAAAATTAAGGCAGACAGCTTTGTGTGGAGACTTTGCATAAGACACAGTCCATCCCTCAAGTGTATAGGTCTTAACTCTATTTCACAAGATAAGAAATGTGCAGATGGAAAGAAAATGAACATAATAGAGCACATAAAAAGAGCTTGAATGGTAAAGGGATAATTCTATTCTGAGGCGGTCACAGCAGATACAGAGGCACATGCGATAGGAAGAGGGCTGTCACACTGTGTGTTTACAGCTTCATTTTGGCCAGGCATGTAAAGGCAGGGGAAAGGCTTATGCTGGAGACTTACTAGAGGCCTGGACATATGAATGAACTAATAAATGGTCCAATGAATGGATGGGCATGGAAAAAGAAAGCCAGGTTTACATCCTAAGTATGCACCTTTAGGGGAAAAAAAAAGAAAAAAAAAAGGCTTGAAGCATACTGAATAAAGCCGTTTCAGACACCTGTGCTTGCTTTCAATTGTGTTTAAATTTGTATCAGGTGTGAACTTGGGGAGAGTAATAAAGAAATGCATATATTAATTTTCACTTTGCCCCCTACCGCTTTGCCAAAATAGTTCTCTCAAAGGACAATGCTGTTTTCTTAATTTTTCCTTCAAATGGCCTTCCTTCAACCCTCAGACTATTTAACTTCTGTGTAGCATTTGATACCAGACACTCACACTTCCTCAGCTCTAGCCACCCCGCCAGTCTTTATCCATCTTCCTTAACATTTTCTTACCCCCCACTCCTTTCAGCTTAAAAATGTTATATACTTTTGGTGACCTTTAGGTACCTGGCAATGTTGGGCTCTTCATTGTACCTAATGAAGAGATCTACATCATTATTTTTACCCCCAAAGAGAAGTGAAGGAAATATGGGTTCCAGAGGGAGTGAAGTAGGTAGAGAAGTAGGGTCTGCCTGTCTCCTTCCTTCAACCAGAGGGTGAAGACTTCCACAGGCTTACCAAGTACAAGGACAGATGCCACCTCCTGCAGGGTCAGAGGAGGGAAGCAGGTGTCTGTGCTGCATTGGGGGAAGCAAAGGAGTGGAGCTCCTGCACTGTGGCCCACTTGTGGGAGCAAAGGATTTATAAGTGTTTTTCAGAAAACAGATGTATGTCATGGGTGGAGTAAGGTGGAGCCATTTAATTCTGGCTCAAGAAAACTGCCTGGAGGGTTAATGGAACCTGGAGAGAGTCCTTGTGTAGGGAAGCATCAGGTAGCTGGAGCAATACAGGACTTTGCCTGTATTCACAGAGTTCACTTGGAGGGGCCAATCAGAGCAGGCTCTGAGAGAACCTCATAGTGGCTGCAGGAGAAATAGACTGCTTCACACATCCACCAGGATCCAGAAAACCCAGAGCTATATGACCATAATAACACAAATAAAAAATGTCTGTATTGGCTTCTCCTCCTCTGTGCTCATGCCCCATCCCCTAGAGATTAATAACAAGACCTGACTAGTTGGAGAGGGGGGTTTTGGGAGAGAGAGAGAAAAAAAACAGGCCACATTCCCTTCCTTGAAGGAAGTCCTTGAAGAAGCCTTATACAAGGTCCTAGTTGAAGCCAGGAAAATTGAAGTGTGGGCTGTGTTATATATTGGACTGGGCATTCTGATTTCTGAATCAAGCCTGTATTTGGCAATTTAAAGTGACCACAGAACTTATTAGCAATGTTCAGTTTAAGCGACTATCAACAATATCATAAAAGACTAGGAAATTCATGGAGCAATCAAGGCTTTTACCCAAGGGCAAGAGAAAAGCTCATCCTTTGAATAAACACACACACACACAAAGGTGGGAGAAAGTAATATAGTTACATATGGGACCATCCCACAAATTTTGTCTAATTTTTGCTTTTGTTGCAAAAATCATTATTATTCTTTAATGATTTTGTAAGTGTTGTTTCTTTCCAAGTGACATGAAGGAGCCTGGCTCCTAAGCGTGCAGTCTTTGCTTTGTTTGGGTTATACTTATAAATACCTAATGGAAACATCACAGCTCGTGTGCAAATAATGAGACCACCCCCCCATTCCCCCTCCCTCTCCTAACTTCCTACCATGAGAGCACAGTGGGAGCTCACTGCAATCTGCAATACCTTGTGCATCACACATGGGTTGGGCTGCTGTGACATTACTGTCTACTTTTCCAGAGCCTGAGACCAGACCACATGCTGAATTCCAGAGCAAATCCGTCTTTTATTATTATGATAATTTTTTTAAAAACTTGATTATTTTAAAAAATTCTTTCCGAGTTATTATCTTGTTTAGTTGATTCTGGTGCTTATATACTCAGAAAAATAATCCTCTACTGAACAAATTTCTCCTTTTATTCAAGAAACATAGATACTGTTATCTCTGTTAGACTCTATGTCAAATACTTGTTTAATGGTGAAAAAAATAGACTCATTTCCTATTTTCACCAGGGTTACAGTTAATAAGAGAGGCTTACATTAAACAAGTAAGCAGAAGGACTTACTCTTAGCAGAAGTGCTAAGAAAAAAAGAGCAGAGTCCTTAGAAATAATAACAAGAGGGAACAAATTTTGATCAATATAAAAACCTTATTATAGCTAAAATCACTCCAAGGCTCTGCAGGTGGGATTGTAATTGGTACAATCACTTTGGAAAGTCATTTGGCCCATATGTATCAAGGACTTAAAAAAAATTCTCAGCTGCTTTAACCTAATGATTCACTTGTAGAAATTTACCCTACGAAAATGATTTGAGATGGAACTGAAGAGCTGTGACTCAGCATGTTCACTGCAGCATTATTTAAAGTAACGAACAACTGAAAATGACCTTTCTAATAGAAAGGGAATGTTTCCATATATTAGGGTAAATTCAAACCATGGAAAATCATGAAGTCTTTACAAAGCATACTCATGATCTGTTGATTAATGGACATGTGATCTTGTCCAAATGTCCATTGAGACATTTGATCCATACCAAAATGTCCTTGAAATTTGGTCCTGTCAAAAAGTCCACGAGCATATTTGGTCCATGCCAAATGATCTTTGATATTTGGTCCTGTTAAAACCTCCACACTTAGAAAACATCCCTGGGTTCAAATAGCCTATAACATTTATTTATACTTTTGGTTTACAGAATTAATACATAAAAACAGTCATGTTTTATTGGTCCAATAATTGTGTTATGTCTATATGGCCAGTAACAACCCTTCTTGCCTCAGTAGCCTAGCTGGTAATGGCACATGGGGTAGGTAGATGTGTCAGGGTTCAAATCTTGTAGAAGAGGAGGATTTATATCAACTATGCTTACCAAGAAAGAGTCCTACAGTTAGAGAAATGCACAGAGGATACATCCAGGATGGGACCTTGTGATGTATGGTGTGTTAATACTTTACTGGGCATTTGGTTGGATGTGGCTGGGTTGTTCAGTAAGGGTAGAATTTGAAAAGAGGAGCTTGGTCAAACCTCTGTGTAAAACAGATGGAAAATACTTTGAGGTAACACTTTATAAAGTGACTCCCTTGTTTGGGAGAAATGAGAAGGGGTGTGGATCTCCTACCATCGTGGTCAGCTGTCATAGCTGCCACAAGTGGGATACTGGGCATCTAATTAACCCCCCTACAACTATCCCATTGCCCAGGGTTGATAGACAATGTTTCCCTTGAATTGATGTCCTGTAGAGGTATGATTGCAATATTGCAAGAAGTGCCTGCTGCTATTTGGAGAGGTTTGAGCTGGTGTGACTCCCACACTTACCTGTCAATTATTGTGGACCACCAAGCCCTCAGCTGGTGCCTACGTACTGGCTGATTGAACAGGGTGTAGAATCCATAAGATATTAGTAAGTGTTCCCCCACTAGTAAACCAGTGACCACTGGTCAGATGCCTGCAAAAGAAAAGAAATAACCCTTCTTCTCTTGTTTAGAAATATGACACCTTTATTTGAAAATTCTCAGTAGAATATGGCAGAAATAGCATACTCACAAAAAGAAAAGCCAAAGTTACATTATAATGGTTTTTGTTACAATTTCCATTACTTAACAGAGATAGTACTAAAGATACTGAAGTTGTGAAAAAAGGAGACTCTTCAATGTCCCGTGTACTACTGGTCAGGATTTGGATAACATTACAATCATTCAAGATGAGGCAGGAAAACATCACGATAACAGTAATGTTGAAGGGAAGTAAGGAACACCCTGAAAAGATTAAAACAACACACAGAAGAAGAACCAAATGCAACACCATCACAGGTACTATGAAGACCTATCCATGATATTCATGATGAACAGGTCCTGTTAATACTACCAGAAAGAAACTCATCAAAGAAGCAAGTAAATAGAATTCAAAACAAACGTCAATCCCCAAACCCAATTTCATCGCATGGAGTTGAAATTCCAGAGGAGTATGAAGTGACCAGATGTGGAGACCCGTTTGTTATGTATGATTCCAATGCTCAAGATGGGGAAATAATTCTTTTTCACACAAGTTATGACTGTATTTGACAATGAAGTGCCAGTGCAACATGACTAAGCCATGGTACCTTCAAGATGGCACCAACAGAGTTTACTCAGTTATTTACTGTGCACAGTGTACTATTGGGTTATACTATGCCATTGATTTATGCACTAACAATAAAAAGGCAAGAAGACACTTACAGATATACATATGAGAAAGTGCTTTTCTTTGCACGGGAAGAAATTTCAACATTAACCCTTCATTGCATAATGAATTTTGATATTGCAAATATCAATGTGATACAACAACTCCTGTCAAATGCAGACGTAACTGTGTAACCACCGTGGTGAAAAACGTCTTCTTTGTGTCTAATACCCGAGTATATGACAACAGAATATAATACCCATAATTGTGCATACCTGTTGTCTGTATTTCAATTTGTACCTTTGGAAGATGTAAGTGAAATTTTGAGTACATTGTGGAAATTGCAGAAGAACATTTAGATGACCTAATGGATTATGTTGAAAGAGTATATGTCCATGGAAGGCTTGGCAGGGGCAGAAGAGCACAAGTTCTAGGATTTCCACTGGAAACTTGAAATGTTTATACATCAGAACTGAATGGCGAACACAGGACAAACAACATGGTGGAAGGCTGGCATAGCAAATTCCAAAAGCTGATAGTAGTGCATCATCCTTCAGTTTAGAGATTTATTTAAGCATTAAATGATGAACAGCAAAGATGAACAATTATCACTCAGGTTCTTGGTGGTCACACTCAAATATGGCCACCAGCTTCGTGACAATTCTGACAAATCCAATTCATATAACTGAAGTTATTGACAGATATAATGGATATAAAGCCAATAATCAGGCCAATGTATACGTGAGAGCAATCACTCACTGACTTAAGAGTAATTCTGATGAACTTCATGACTAGGAAGAACAAGAATAAATGTGAAATCCAAATTTCATCATGAACTACAATAAAAGTAATGTAAATACACCTTTAACAAAGCTAAATATTTAATGAATCATGGACCAAAATTCTCAATAGAGAATTTTGGACAGGACCAAGTGTCCTGCAAGGGGTCTATTAAATTGGTACAGAATTCTATACATATATAGTATAATTCTAACTTGAAAAACAATAAATAGAAAAATATAGTACTTATTAATGATCTATTGTGTGTGTCTGGCCCAGGAACTATAGCAAATAATAGATGGCTTTTACTTTCTCTATACTTTTCTGCATTTTCTGCAATGAAGATATATTCTTTTCACAAGAAGAAGAACAGAATGTTATAAACTAGAAAAATATACGTAGAAAAAAGACTGAAAGGCAATGATTATACATAAACCATGAGCACCTCGAAGTTAATTGATTAACCCATGTTTTAAATTTTTAAATATTCTCATTGTTTCCTAATTTTATAAAATAAATAGGCACTATTTTGTGAACATCAGCAGTGTCTACCCAAATAACAGGTTTTTGACTCAAATAGACTCCAAATCCCATCTGACACTGAAAAATCATTTCTGTGAATTTGGACAAGCTAGTTAACCTCTCTGAGTTTGTTTGCACTTTCATAAAACAGATGTACTAAAATGTCTTGAAGCTTGTTTGTTTTGTTTTCTGGGAGGATAAAATTAGAAAAAAATCACATGCAATTGCTCAATGTAATCTGTCATAGAATAAGTCCTCTTTAAATTTTTCCTTCTTCTCTTTCCTCTTATTCCTTGCCACCTCCCACTGAATTAATTTTCCTGTATTGGAGAAAAAAAATACATTTGTTTAGTAGTACTTGGTTAAATTTCAAATAATCATATAAAAGCTAACAAGCTTAGCTGAATTTCATGAGTAGCAAAACAAAATGGATCAAGTGAAAACTCGACAGCACTTATAACCCCATTGTTATCTAACTTAAATATTTTTAATGGCCATACATTTATAGAATTCCAATTTCAATATTCTCTAGAAATCATAAGCTACTGAGTCGTTCTGAATGTGTCCAAGGACTATTTCAATTGATATATAAATAGTATTCCATTTATGTTGACAAAGGAATAGAATTTGAAATTATGTCTATTTTCCCAGTTCCTTCTATCCCTTTAAGATCCCATCTTCTATTTCAGTTGCACCTTTTCTGACGGGCCAGCCATAGCACAGAACAGAGAAATTATTATAGTGGAGCTGTAGAAACCAGTGACTTCCTAAATTTTAAAGCAGTCCCACAATTATTCTCAGTAGTTAAACACTCTTTCTCCTAAAGAGTCATTGTATATTCAGCTTAAATATTAACTCACTTTCTATAATGGCAGTGCTCTTGAAGAGATTATATGTAAATGCACTTGGAAAACTAGTTATTTAATGTTATTCTATGGTGAATTCTTCATTAAAATAAATACTTGTTATCAAATTTACCTTTTCTTGTATGGGGTTTTGTTTAATGGGCCATATCCACATTGATCCCAGCTGAATGAAAATACATTATTTCATAGGCTGGTAGAAGTTTCTAAAGAGAGGCACTTCTTTCATTGTAGGCTTGTCAGTCTCTCCTTTTATCACCCTGGCAAATAAGTAGTGATAAATCGGGCTGGGAAGGTAGGGATAGGTCCAGTAACTGACCAGCAACTTACCATAGGTCTAGACAGTCCAGTCCTATGCCAGCTATTGCTCCCAGAGGCTGGTGAGTAACGTTGTTCTAAAAAAGAAAAAAGTTGGGCGTCAGTGAGTTCAGGGAGTCAGCGAAAGAATACAAGTGAGGTGTGGGGTGGTGGGGAGGGCAGGGTACTGAGCTTCTCCCAGAATTTGGGACAGTTGGCTGCTGAGGCTGCTCAGGCTGGTACTTCATTGTCTGCTGACTGTCAACACCCCTAAATTCCCAACTGTTATTTTTGAACAAAAGGAAGTCAGGAAAATCTATATGATACATTGATATGTTGGTAAATGTTTAACAATCTGCTGGGAAGGGGTATGGGGGTAAGGGTGGAAGGAGCTCTTATTTGCATCATCTGCTGATTTCCAGGGTGTTAGTATTTCTACCATAGCTGATTTCAAGCTACCAGTGTGAAGTTATTGGACAAGATGTTGGAAGAAATAGGAGACCTCAGCTCTTACCAGGCAGTTTGAACTGGCTCTGAAAACATTATAGCTTGAGGTTATGTCTGATGTATTGGAATATTCTCAAACTTTTACTTTATAATCTCTGCCTCAATGTTCCTTTTGGCTTTTCTCTCATTCTTTTTCTTTTCTTTTCTTTCCTTTCCCTTCCTTTCCTTTCCTTTTCTCTCTCTCTCTCAACTCCTCCCTTCCTTTCCCCCTCCCTATCCCTCTCTCCCTTTTCTCCAATTTCCAGTTAGCTGGTGAATCATTTACAGATGTTTCTCCCATAAAATAATAGCAGTGTTATTGGTCATGTTGTTCCTTCCAGCAGATTTTGTTTTAAGTTACATTTTTTTTCCTAAAATAATGAATTGCTGTACTCCTGTCTTTAATGGTACAGAGATATTTTTCCTGCTGGTATGTTTTCTTAATCCCTAAGTGATGTTAGGGAAAAGTTATTATTTTCTACTCCCTTCTGCAATATGTCAATATTTTTTGCATTTTATTCTTCATTCAATATACTATCACATGCAATGAATTAATCCTGCAGTATTTATTAGATGCAGTATTGGATACTATGAGAACTATGACCAGTAATGAGATGACAGCCTGGCCTAAAATTTAATTGACAAGGAAACAATAATATAAACTAAAAAGTAGAGAACTGTATGGGACTGAATAGAAATAAGTGCTAAATTCCATAGAGGATTACAGCAATTTAAAACTGACCATCATCAGAAATGTTTTGTTTGGTCTCTACAGTGTTCTTTAAATTTTCAACCAGTTCCAAATTGCAATTTTACATGAAAGTTAGATATTATAATTCAACAGGAAAAATCAGATGATTTGGGAACCCTAGGTCCACACTGGGGTAGGTAGCAACATCTTGAGTTTATAATCCTCCCTAATCCCATTGATCTTGTCCCAATATCTGTGCCAATCATTTGTTTCCATGACAGGGATTTATGAAATTTTTGTTCAAGATACAGATGATTCAGCATCAAGCCACATCTGCTGCTCTGATTGTTTATGATTTGTACCATAATCATCATAATACCTCTTCCTTTTAATTGGGAATGAATGTCTACCTTTTGGGCCATGTTTCATATCTATCCAGGCCAATCTCTTCTTCACTATGTCACCTCTGTTCTGGTGATACCTGAAACCCAGACTTTGTTAGGAGGAAGGGAGACATAACTTACTAACATAGTCTGAGTGTTTCCTGCTGCTCTTAGCTGTTCATTGGCTGGACTGAACATGCTGCTATCTCTGGTTCAACAGCCTATGACAACTACCTTTCCCTGTTTATATCATTTTACCAGAGATAACCTGCCAATTCTAACCATCTCATGAAAGAGTGCAATTAGTTTGAATGGGGTTGGTTTCTGCGGGAAGAAGTTTGGACCAAGATTTGGAAGGGGCGTCAACCACCTCTCAAGGAAAATATTCAGTATGATTCTGCTGACACTTTTCATTATACAAAATGAAATATGGAGATGCTCTAATATTGAAACGTGATTTTTCAGCATAAAGCATCACTATAGTTCATTTTAACAAGGCTTTTGTATTCATCTTAGAAAATGTTTCCATTTCTGCATTCCCTACCATTTGCTGTTGAATTTGCAAACTCTGACACATGTTCATTATTCATAATTCCAGGCATTGTCGATGAGCACTGAAAAAGGGAAAAGAAAAAGAAAATCTTATTGTGTTTAACATATATTAAAATGACTATTCCTCTCAAAAATACACCAAAATGCCACCTATAACCCACAGTAATTTTTTCCTCATATTTTACAGCTTCTCTTCTTCCTTTGCTTCTCCTTTCTCCTTTTTCTTTCTTCTCTTTATTTTTATTCTTATAATTGTCCTCTCCCTCATCTCCTTTTCTTTCCCTTTCCTTGATCTATGACAAGTTGTCTTTTTTTTTTCTGTTTGAAAGTGGCTAAAACAAGAACATCATCACATCAGATTCTACTAAGTGGCACACAGACATTGGGACTATTGAAAGTCATGGGGTTCTTCAAGAAATTCCCAATAGTGGGTTGGTGCATCGGGCTCAATATTTTTTTTTTGTCTGAAGCAGTACATAGAGTAGCATGATAGTGTCTGTGGTGAACTATTCACCTAATTACTACTTAGTATAGGACAGTATGCATTATCATCAATACATGTAAATAATTTCACAAATGCAAAAAATGTATAGATCCTTATTCAGGGTTAGTACATTAATTCATTTAAAAAATGATCCTTTATTAATTGTTTGGTTCTGGGGAATTGTAATAATTTTTTTTTTTGTTTTTGTTTTTGTATTGTTTTGCGGTATGTGGGCCTCTCACTGTTGTGGCCTCTCCCATTGCGAAGCACAGGCTCCGGACGCACAGGCTCATCGGCCATGGTTCACGGGCCCAGCCGCTCCGTAGCATGTGGGATCCTCCCAGACCGGGACATGAGCCCGTGTCCCCTGCATCGGCAGGCGGACTCTCAACCACTGCCCCACCAGGGAAGCCCTTGTAATAATTTCTATATTCAGGGAAAATTACCGTTGAGCTAGTATATGCACAGGAGGAAGTAAATATGAGCTGGATCCAAGGAAGTAATGTCCTTGGAAGAAGGTGAAGGAGAATCTTATCAGCACTGTGCCCTATTTAATATTCTTGCTCAATGGACGCCTCAGGATCAGATATATAGTGGAAAAGAGGAGAGAATTCAGAATGACAAGAATGATTTGTGAGTCAAAGCAGCCAACTAAAGGAATGATGATCATGCTCAACCAAGTAATACTGAAGAAGAGAATAGTCCCTTTTATAGCATGTGACTCAGCAATGAGCTCAATGAGGTAAAAAAGTCAACTTCAGTTATTTGGGGGTGATTATGCCAATAATTATACTAGCTCATATTTTTATATTACTTTATACTTTGTCAAATATATCCTTCCCTTTTATTCTTTCAGCAAGCATTTTAGATAAGATAAAATTTTATCTCACTTTTACAGACGTGGAAACTGAGACCTGGAGAGGATGTGTTTTACCCAAGGACAAGCAAGTAATGAATGCTGGAGTAGAGAAGAAAATCTAGGACTACTGGCTCTATGCATGTCAATGCTGCTTTCTTGATTCTATTAATAAATAATGAAGACTAATTGGTCACTTAAACCAAAGTGCAAAGAGGATGGGATGACTAAAATACATAGCAATTATATAATATAGTACATAATACTTATATAATATTATAGTACATAATATTA
Organism: Stenella coeruleoalba; assembly: GCF_951394435.1. Classification (NCBI taxonomy): domain Eukaryota; kingdom Metazoa; phylum Chordata; class Mammalia; order Artiodactyla; family Delphinidae; genus Stenella; species Stenella coeruleoalba. Next base: position 118,910,402 of record NC_137169.1, on the reverse strand, counting down.
TAAAATACATAGCAAATATATAATATTATGGGGAAAATATATTAACCCTCTGACATCATTTTCCTATTGAATCCTTTTGAAATGCTTAGCTTGAGCCATTTGAAGCCAAAATTGAAAAGATTCTGTGAGGCCCAGGCTGCCTCTGAGGATAATGGAAGATAGACTGGGTGATCTGTTAAATGTGACTGGCTCAAGTCTAGAGGATTCAGATGGCTCTTGTTGTATTCATTAGAAACAGGTTTGCTTAACAGTCTCTAGAGCTCCCTGAGAATGGAGCTGACATTTGCAAATGATAGGCTTAGGAACTTTCTTTCTTCCACAAGTCCCCTTTTCTATTGTTCCTTTTCCTCCGAGCTTTCCTGCTGGATGTTGGTAAATCTCTAGGAAATGCACTTGTGTTTTCTGTTGTCACATCTCATCAGTGCTCTGCAACGGGAGTTTGGGAGGGAGATGAGTGAGAACCAGGAAGAAGGAGAGAATGCCCTGGGCTGAAATGGCAGCAGCATGCAAATGAATGACAAACTTGTGAACATTTCCCAAGCAGTCACGTTTTATTACAACAAAATTATGGGATGCAATTCCTAGAAAATGGCAAAAGAGGGATAAAAATGGGAAAGTGACCATGCATAATTTATTCCTAATAGACTCACTATTGAAATGGCAAAAATACTACAATTTAGTTGTTTCTATCCTTCAATAAAGACATACATTTTATTAACTGTACTTACCACCCTAGATAGGAAATAGAGCTGTGTACATGTCTACATTAATTTTTATACCTCCATTGCAATTTTTTTGTCCTTTACCATCTTGGTTCTATTATCAATCTTCAAATTTAAGTAGGTCCCTGGGCAACCAACAATCCTAAAATGTTTTAGCTCAGAAAGGCAATCCCAGACCTTTGCACATCTAACTAGGAACAAAGTCAGATATTTGTCAATGACCACACTCAACCCGGTGACTATTTAAAAATATATATTCCTAGGAAACATTCTTCTGAAATTTTGATTTTGTAAATCTCGAATGGGAGATTCTGATGACAGTCAGGTTTGGAACCATGGAATAAAACACATACCTCTGGTAGTTTGATAGGGATTGCATTGAATCCGTAGGTTGCTTTGGGTAGTATAGTCATTTTCACAGTGTTGATTCTTCCAATCCAAGAACATGGTATATCTCTCCATCTGTTTGTATCATCTTTAATTTCTTTCATCAGTGTCTTATAATTTTCTGCATACAGGTCTTCTGTCTGCTTAGGTAGGTTTATTCCTAGGTACTTTATTCTTTTTGCTGCAATGGTAAATGGGAGTGTTTCCCTAATTTCTCTTTCAGATTTTTCATCATTAGTGTATAGGAATGCAAGAGATTTCTGTGTATTAATTTTGTATCCTGCTACTTTACCAAATTCATTGATTAGCTCTAGCAGTTTTCTGGTAGCATCTTTAGGATTCTCTATGTATAGTAATATGTCATCTGCAAACAGTGACAGCTTTACTTCTTCTCTTCCAATTTGGATTCCTTTTATTTATTTGCTTCTCTGATTGCTGTGACATTTTTCACAAAACTAGAATAAAAAATTTCACAATTTGTACGGAAACACAAAAGACCCCGAATAGCCAAAGCAATCTTGAGAACGAAAATGGAACTGGAAGAATAATACTCCCTAACTTCAGACTATACTACAAAGTGACATTAATCAAGACAGTATGGTACTGGCACAAAAACAGAAATATAGATCAATGGAACAGGATAGAAAGCCCAGAGATAAACCCATGCACATATAATCACCTTATTTTTGATACAGGAGGTAAGAATATACAATGAAGAAAAGACAGGCTCTTCAATAAGTGGTGCTGGGAAAACTGGACAGCTACATGTAAATGAACAAAATTAGAACACTTCCTAACACCATACACAAAAATAAACTCAAAATGGATTAGAGACCTAAATGTAAGGTCAGACACTATAAAACTCTTAGAGGAAAACATAGGCAGAACACTCTATGACATAAATCACAGCAAGATCCTTTTTGACCCACCTCCTAGAGAAATGGAAATAAAACAAAAATAAACAAATGGGACTTAATGAAACTTAAAAGCTTTTGCACAGCAAAGGAAACCATAAACAAGATGAAAAGACAACCCTCAGAATGGGAGAAAATATTTGCAAATGAAGCAACTGACAAAGGATTAATCTCCAAAATTTACAAGCAGCTCATGCAACTCAATATCAAAAAAAAAAAAAAAAATCAACCCAATACAAAAATGGGCAGAAGACCTAAGACATTTCTCCAAAGAAGATATACAGATCGCCAACAAACACATGAAAGGATACTCAACATCACTAATCATTAGAGAAATGCAAATTAAACCTACAATGAGGTATCACCTCACACCGGTCAGTATGGCCATCATCAAAAAATCTACAAATAGTAAATGCTGGAGAAGGTGTGGAGAAAAGGGAACCCTCTTGCACTGTTGGTGGGAATGTAAATTGATACAACCACTATGGAGAACAGTATGGGGATTCCTTAAAAAACTGAAAATAGAAATACCATATGACCCAGCAATCCCACTACTGGGCATATACCCTGAGAAAACCATAATTCAAAAAGAGTCATGTACCACAATGTTCATTGCAGCACTATTTACAATAGCCAGGACATGGCAGCAACCTAAGTGTCCATCGACAGATGAATGGATAAAGAAGATGTGGCACATATATACAATGGAATATTACTCAGCCATAAAAAGAAATGAAATTGAGTTATTTGTAGTGAGGTGGATGGACTTAGAGTCTGTCATACAGAGTGAAGTAAGTCAGAAAGAGAAAAACAAACACCATGTGCTAACACATATATATGGAATCTAAAAAAAAAAAAAGCTTCTGAAGAACGTAGGAGCAGGACAGGAATAAACACGCAGATGTAGAGAATGGACTTGAGGACGCAGGGAGAGGGAAGGGTAAGCTGGGACGAAGAGAGTGGCATGGACATATATCCACTACCAAATGTAAAATATGTTACTAGTGGGAAGCAGCCATATAGTACAGGGAGATCAGCTCGGTGCTTTGTGACTCCCCGGAGGGGTGGGATAGAAAGGGTGGGAGGGAGATGCAAAAGGGAAGAGATATGGGGATATATGTATATGTATAGCTGATTCACTTTGTTATAAAGCAGAAACTAACACACCATTGTAAACAATTATATCCCAATAAAGATATTAAATAAATAAATAATTAAATACATACCTCAGGTAATGCAAATTGGTTAAAACAATTCATTACTTTAACAAGCTTATTAGACTGCACTAAATAATAATTGTAGCTTTATGAAAGATTAAATTTGAGACAAAAAGTGAGGAGTAAACCACATTTATATCAGATAAGGAATATTTCAATAAACCATGGACATGGAGAAAAGGGGATGGGTATATAGAAGTACTGAGGAGCTCAATCAAAAGTGATTGAGATGTGGTTCCTGCCTTTCATATACTCTGTCTGCTGAGGAAAATAGTGCATAAACATGTAAGTGGTATACAGTGTAGTATGTGTTAGAATTTGTGTATACCTGAACAAAGAACTGTAGGAGCAGAAAAGGGAGAGAAACAGGCTTAGCTTGGGGGCAGAGGTGAAAAGCTTCACAGAGGAAATAATACCTCCAGAGTGTAAAAAGATGTAAAGAGTTTAGTGAGTTCTAGATAGAATCACATTCTAAATGGAAAGAAAAGCATGTGGGAAAGTATAAACTTTTGAAAGTGCATGAAAATATTTATAATCTGCATAAAAGCCAGTGGCCCAGTTTATGCATGGCACAATATTTAAAACAAATCAAAACAAAAGGCATATTCTGACAAGCAAAAGTAATTTTAAAATAATTCAAATTTAGTTGCATATCCTTAAAATATTCTTGTGAATCAAACCTAGGGAAATCATATTTACAGTTCTTTCCTATTCCCTTCCCTCGTGTGTCATTCCTGACAAGTAAGATCTTGCCTATCCCAATCCCCCACTCCTTTTTGGCTGTTGCTTCACCCTCATTTTTTTTGCTCTCTAGACTTTATTTATTCTCCAAACTCTGTATTAAAAAACAAAACAAAATAAAAATGAAGGCAGCTGCTGTACTTACTCTTCGAAAGAAGATGGAATAACAGGAATCGTATTTACCTTTCCACATAAAATAATTGAAATGAACAAAATATATGAAACAATTGTATGTAAGACACTGGACATCAGGCAAACAAATGAGGTGACCTATGACTGTCTCATATTACTGTATGGAGAGCTCATGGGTCATGATGCAAGAAAGGAGAACCAAAAGTGGAGCTAACCATCTGGCTGAGTAGAAGAGACATTGTTGAGAAACAAGGAAGATGAAGGTAGCTAGGGTTCATAGGACAGAATACTGGAGAAGAGAGGGTTGCGCAGATAGAGAACTCCAGAGATCTGCAGAGGGTCACCCTTGAGTATTCACCTGAGCAATGATCAACATATGTGCGTAAGGAAACTATGTCAGCTTGGGGAAAGAATCGTCTAAAAGAAGTAGTGGTAACATGCCTGGCAGTCACATGGATTCAGGAAATGTTCCTGGCCCCACCAATAATACTAGAAAATCACATGATTCATGAAACATTTGCATAGTACATACAAAGGAGTATTGTCTCTATAGTGCAAAATATTTATTTCTAGATTAATCATAATCTAGGTCTGCATAACAAATCTTAGAAACAAGACCCCTCAAATTTTAATTGCTTTCAAGTAAGTTAATTTTAGAACAAAACTTAAGAATACTCATAGGAAAACAAAAATATCCAGCACCTAAGAAGATAAAGTACTGAAATTAAAATGCCTGAGGTTAACAATAGATTAGACACTGCAGAAGAAAATATCAGTGAATGTAACAATAAAGCAGTGGGAACTTTCCAGAATTAACTATAGGAAGAAAAAACAAAAATACAATTAAAAGAAGATTAGTGAGCTTTGGAAAAGCCATGAGAGACCTAATATACACATAAATATAGTTCATAGAAGAGAGGAGCCTGTGCTCTGCAATGGGAGAGGCTACAACAGTGAGAGGTCCACGTACCGCAAAAAAAAAAAAAAAAAAAAATCAACAAAAACAAAAAACACAATGACATTTTAAAAAAGCAATCTGTTAATCCAAAGGAAGGAATAAAAGAGGAAAAATAAATTATTTCTAGATAGAGTTAATCCTAATCAGATCAGTAATCATATTACATGTAAAGGGATCAAATACCCCCATATAAAAGGTATAGATTTTCAAAGTGAATAAAAAGCAAGGACCAGCAATATGTTTCCTACGAGAAGTGCATTTTCAATATAAAGATATAATGGGTTTAAAGTAAAAGAATGGAAAAATATATACCATGCCAACACTAATCAAAAAATAGCTAAAGTGACTATATTAATATCAGACAGTGGATTTCAGAGCAAAAAATATTACCAGGTATAAAAAATGTCATTTTATCATGATAAAGCAGCCAGTTTTTTTTTTTTTTTTTGCAGTACGTGGGCCTCTCACTGTTGTGGCCTCTCCCGTTATGGAGCACAGGCTCCAGACGCGCAGGCTCAGCAGCCATGGCTCACAGGTCCAGCCGCTCCGTGGCATGTGGGATCTTCCCGGACTGGGACATGAACCCGTGTCCCCTGCATCGGCAGGTGGACTCTCAACCACTGCGCCACCAGGGAAGCCCAAGCAGCCAATTTATCAAGAGGACATAACAATCCTAAATGATTATGCACTCAGTAACAGAACTTCAAAATATATGAAGCAAAAACTAATAAAACTAAAGAATAATAGAAAAGTTCACAATTATAAACAAAGATTATAATTATTTATCCCTTCTCAAATAATTGGTAGAACAAGTAGATGGAAAGTCAATAAAGACATAAAAGGGTTGAGCAACACAGTCTTTTACCTGATGAAATTGACCTTTATAGAATACTCCACACAACAGCAATCTAATATACATTCTTTAAAAGTACATATAAAATACTACCAAGATAGGTCATAATCAGGGTTGTAAAATACATCTCAATAAATTAAAAAATATTAAAACCTGAAAAGTATGCTCTCTTATTACAATGCAACTAAATTAGAAATCAATAAAAGGAAAATTCCTAAACATTTGAAAACTAAACATTAAAAACAACACACAGCTAAATAACATGAGTCAAAGAGAAATCAAATGGAATATTATAAAGTGTTTTTAACAGAATATAAATGAAAATACAACACATAAAAATGTGTAGGATGAAACTACAGTAGTATTCAGGGGAATTTATGACACTAAATGCCAATCTTAGAAAAACAGGAATGGTCTCAAATTGATAACTTCAATTTCTACCTTAAGAAAGTAGAATAAAGTAGAATAAGAAAAGTCCATTAAACTCAAAGTAAGAAGAAGAATTTAAACAATACATATCAGATCAGAAAGCAGTGAAACAGTAAGCAGAAAAGCAATACAGAAAATCAATAAAAGTAAAAGCCAGTTTTTAAAAACAAGATCAATAAAATTAACAAATCTCAAGAAAGAATGATAAAACTAGGATTGGGAGAAGTGATTTTACTACACATTCTACTAGATATTAAAAGAATGATGAGATTATTATGAATTAACTTTATGCCAGTATATTTGAGAATTCATATGAAATAATCAAAGTTCACTCAAGAAGAAACAGAAAGCCTGAATAATCCTACATTATTATAGAAATTAAATTTGCAGTTAAAAATATTCACACACACACAAACACAAATTCCAGGCCAGATGGTGTTACTACTGAAATCAACCATACATTTACAGAAGAAATAATATCAATTCTACCCAAAATATTACAGAAAATTGAAAAGGAAAAAATTGCTTTCCAACTCATTCTATGATGCCAGCATTTCCCTGATATGAAGCCATAAAGGGCATTACGTGAAAGAAAACTATAGACAAATAATTTTCAAGAACATAGATACAAAACTTCTTTACAAAAATTTAACAACCTAGAAACCAGCACTATATTAGAAGGATAATATATCATGACCGAGTGTTGTTTATCAGAGGAATGTAGGGTTGGTGAAAATCAATCAATATAATTTACCATAAATAACAGACTTAAAAAAGAAAAACCTTATAATCAGCTGGATATTAAAAAAATTTAAAAATACAATATCTTTTCTTGATAAAAATTCTAGGCAAACTAGTACTAGAAGGGAACTTTGTGAACTTGAAAGCATGCATCTATGAAAAAGCTATAGATAACGTAATACTTAATATTGAATGCTAAATGCCTTCCTCATAAGACCAGGATTAAGACAAGTAGTAAGACACTTTTACCACTTTTATTCAATGTTGCATTGAAGTTTCTAGCCCTTGGAATAAGGCAAGAAAAAGAAATTAAAAACATCCAGATCATAAATGAAGAAATAAAACTGTTTATACTTGCAGATGATGTGATTACATAGGAATGCCAATGGAATTTTTATATACATTTAAAAAACCTACTGGAACTAATGAAAAAGTTTAGCAAAGTTGCAGAATATAAAGTTAATCAGCATATATTCTAAATCATAACAACAAACCAACAATGGTTGAAATAAAAATAACTTTTACAATAGCATCAAAGTATGTAATAATTAGGGGTAAATCTGACAAAAGACAATAGACCTACATACTGAACACTACAAATCATACTGAGAAAAAATAAAGAAAACCCAAGTAAATGGAGAGATATGACCTATTTACTGGTTGGAAGATTCATTATTACCTTAATTAAAATGCCACTAGGCATTTTGGTAGAATTTGATAAATATTAATTTTATTTAGAAATGAAAAGGACTAAGAATAGCCAACACAACTTTGAAAAAGAATAAAGTTAGAGGAGGAGCCCTGCATGATTTTTACTACCTGGGAATTATAATAAAGACTCAATAACAAACACAGTGTTGTGTTGATATAAAAAGAGGCACATAATAGAAAGCCCTGAACTCAATCCACACCTATATGACCAACTGATTATCAACAAAAGTGAAAAGATAATTTAATGGAAAAATGTTTTTTTAAACAAATGATGTGCCAATAGGATATCCCTATGCGAACAATGAACCTTGACACATACTTCACCATATACGACAACTATCTCAAATGGAATATTGACCCAAGTGTAAAATCCAAAACTTTAAATCTTCTAGAAGAGAATCTAGAAGAAAACTTTGGGTTAGGCAAATATTTATCAGATATATCTCCAAAGCACAAACTAAGAAAAGACGCATTGATAAATTAGATTTCATAAAAATAAATAATAATAATAATATTAAAAGGTCTACTCTTAGAAAGATATTATTAGTGGAATTAACAAAAAAGTCATAGACTGAGGGAAAATATAATGTCCATGATAAAGGACATATCCATAATATATATTTATGAACCCTTATAAATAAAAAAAAAATAAACCAATAATAATAAAAACTCAAACAACTCAATAAAAGAAACGTGCAAAAAGTTTGTGTGAACACTTCAGCAGAGGAGGTACATGGATGAAAAATAAGAGAACTACAAAGTAAAACCACAATGAAATATTGCAACTTCCCTATTAAAATGGCTAAAATGAAAAAGAATGCCTATGTGTATATTATGTGTTGGTGAAGCTATGAGGGAACTGGAACTCTCATACACTGCTGGTGAAAATGTAAAATGGTACAACCACTTTGGGAAAAAAAATGGCAAACTTGAGCAAAAATCTATCATACAGGCCAGCCATTTCATTCCTAGGTATTTGCCCCAAAGCAACGAAAGCATATGTTAATACAAAGACTTGTGCATAGATTTTCATAACAGTTTTATTTATATTAGCTTCAAACAGGAAACATTCCAGATAGCCATCAACAGGGGACTGCATAAACAAATTGTGGTACATTCATGCAATAGAATATTATTCAGCAATAAAAGGAATGGGATATTGACACATGCTACAACATGAAAGAGTTTCAAATTATGCTGAGTGAGACAAAAAGAGCACAACTGTATAATTACATTATATACAATTCTAGAAAATGCAAGGTATCCTATGTGATAGAAAGTAGATAAATGGTTTCCTGGGGGTGGGAGCAAGGGGTAGCGGTGGAGAGGAGTTCACAGGAGGAATTCCAAAAGGGCATGAGAAAACTTCTGATCTGATGGTTGTATTCATTGTCTCGATTTGATGATAGTTTCATGGGTGTATACAAATGTCAAAAGTTATCAGATTATACACTTTTAATATCTGTGTAATTATACCTCAGTAAAGCTATTTAAGTAACAGCAATGAGAGAGAGAGAGGTAAAGAGATTGAAATAGAGAAAGAGAGAGTGAGGGGGAGAGAGAGAGATTCCTCATATAAAATTCTTTTTTGGTTAGGTAAAGCCAAATGTGGGAATTCTCACACACTAATAAATGTTATTACTGCTAAATGTACTTTGTTCATTATTTCAGTGGCTTTCTAGTAATACAGAATTTCCAGAGAAATGTCCATAAATATGTGGAACCAAGACTTCTGTACAATCAAACACAGGAGTCCATTCAAACAAACACACACACATTAAAAGGTTAAATTAACAATGGCATTCTCTTTTCCAATCCTTGAATTCCATAATACTTTAGTTAAAATTGTGGGCATGCTGCTTCAACATAAAATTTAAAAAGTGTTCATTCTATAAGGCATAATAATACATCCCTTTCTGAGATTTTTCTTTAATGGGGCAGCACCTACCCAAATACTCTGTCTTCTTAGTTCTCAACATTATTCTTAGATCCCAGGGGCTTTTTTCACTTCTTTTTCATTGCTGTTCTCTTACCCCATGAATTTATCTTCAGATCTTCACTTTATTTTACCTTTTCTGTCTTTCCCTTGATTCTGATGATCAGCACTTTAAATTCTTCCAGGTCACTTGAGGAATTTTACCTTAAAACTTTATGCCTTTCGGAATTTGGCTGTCTTAGCTACCTCTAGTCATCCTAGGTGTATAGAAGTCAGGGACACAGCAAAAGAGAACTCACCTCAGATGGTTCAAATGGAAAGACTTTAAAGAAAAGACCTCTTTTTAATTGAGGGGTAAAACAAAAAGGTGTGTTCAGGGGAAACCAGAACCGTAGACATGGAACTATCTTTAGGGAGTTGAGCAAATAGAAAAGAAATACCCTGATCTTTTTCCTTCCACCTCCCAATCTCCAGTGAATGCCTCCCATTGCCAACTGGCAAGGGGACATAAAGGATGCTGTCTACAGAGGTCATCCTACTGCAGGTATAAAGCATGGCAGAGAAAGACAAAAAATGAATCTGGGAGAAAAACATAGCATAGGATGCAGGGTAATTCTAATCTTTTTGTCAGTCCATATATATCTCTTATTTTTATTAGATAACTGTTAGGTTGTGAGCTACATAATTTAAAAGGCAGAATTTTGAGAGGCCTTTAAAAAGGAAGCATTTACTTCAACTAATATTTATTGAGCAAATCTATTAAAGTACCATTGTGTGCTGTGGAACAGAGGAATGAATATGGTACATGCTCACGTCTACAAGTGAGGTTACCTTTTGGAAGTGGAGGACAAATTCGGTCCTCTATACAAGGCAAACTTAAAAAAAATGTTGAACTTTCAAAGAGGCCAAAGATCTTCTGTCTCTGAGGATCAGATTTTCCTTGAGTATCAAAGAACTACTTCCCCTCTTTTCCATTCTAGATGTGTATTTATTCCTTAAACCTTTTCTGAATGCACCTGCCCCTGTGCCAGAGACTGCACTGGTACCTGGGTACACAGTCATGATAAAGACACACAAGGACTGTTCCTATCCTCATGAAGATAACATTCTTGTGGAAAAAAAACAAAACCCAGGTTGAAGTAAATAACTAACTAAAAACATATGTGAGAATGTTTTAGGTGGTCATAGGCTTACGAAGGAAAAATTAGGACTGTATAAAGGAGTAACTGAGAGTGCTTTGAGCAGTCAGGGAAGTTATCTCTGAGCTGATGACACTCTGAGCTAATACCTCAGGGAAGATACTGACAGTAAGAGGAGCCCAAGGGAAGAGGGGCAGCAGGGAAAAGCCCCTGGAGTGAAACTCACTTTGATCTGGCTGAGACATGGAAAGGAGGCTGCTGTAGCCAGAATGTGGTGATGCAGGAGAGAGAGGCGAATAAGTCTGGAAAGATAGAAGGGAGATAAATCTCTCAAGAAATTCTAGACCGGAGTAGAGGCTTTGGATTTTATTCTAAGGACTATGTATTTGAAGTAGGAGAGTGACATAATTTGACTTAAATTTGCTGAGTGAGAACGATGTCTAGATAAAAAGGGTAAACGGAATAGGAGGCAGTTACAGTGTTGAGGCAGGAGATAATTGTGACTTGGACTGGGGCAAAAAGAAAGTGGACCGACATGTATTTTTTGAACCAATAGAATTTCCACAAGTGGAGTTGGGGGCAATGTGAGGGGAAGAGAGCAATCAAGGATGCCTAGACTCTTCTCTTCAGTGTCCCTGACAAATTATCATCTGGCTTTGATTAAACATATTGAATGCTTTTGTTCTCACCGTTTTGTGAGGCAATCCATCCAGCCCGTTGTAAGGCAACTCTGACAGTCATATTCCTATGAAATGAAGTTTAAATACATAATTAATTTAAACTCAACAAATTTTATGTTTAGTTATTTATTTCTATACACTGTTACTGTAACAATTTAAACTTTTTTCTGCAGGTGCCTCAATGTTTGCACACAAAGCTCTAAAGAGACCCATGAAGCCCCATGGCAGTGGGTTGAAGCATCCCTACACTTGCCCTCATCTCAATGTGGTTCAAGTGAGGGGACTTTGACATTTTCACCATAATGATCTCCTTTGACCCTGTCTGTGAGTCCTCCTTGTAGGAAATTGCTTCCTTTGTAAGAGGGAAGAGGTGATTGAAGAAGTTTCTCTTTACTTGCAGTAGTCAGAAACTACTGAGGGACAGTAGTTTCACTGAGGGACAATTCTTCGCATTTCGTGCAAAGGTGATACATAAAGGAAAGTACAGAGGCATAATATAAAAATAACAATAAAAATAATATCTATCAAAGTTATAAAATCCAATATGGGTTTGTTTTGTGCACAGGAAAGAATATTCAATATTTCACCTGATGATTGGGAAAATATGTAATTTTATGATTGTTCTAGTAAAGTAGATTGTAGTGAAGCTATAGCTTCACTATAGCAAGCTTCATTATAGCAGGCCATAGTGAGAGCTTACATTTATGCCATGACTTTCATCACAAAACACTTTTAGGAAACTGAATGTATTAACTCAAAAGCATATGGTAATGCATAGTCAAGATGTATGCTATAGACTGAATGTTTGTGTACCCTCCAAATTCATTCATATGTGACAGTGTTAGGAGGAGGGGGGCCTTTGGGCAATGATTAAGTCATGAGGCTGGAGCCTCATGAATGGGATTAGTGACTTTATAAAAGAGATCCCAGAGTGCTACCTTGCCCCTTCAGCGGTGAGGATACAGCAAGAGAAGACAGCCATCTATGAACCAGGAATCAGGCTCTCGTCAGACAGCAAATCTACTGGTACCTTGATTTGGACTTCTCAGCCTCCAGAACTGTGAAAAATAAATATTTGTTGTTTATAAATCACCTAGTCCGTGGTATTTTGTTATAGGAGATGGAACGGATGCAGAAGGTGCGTATAAGAATGATCAGCACACAGATTGTTCCTTCACCAACGTGAGTCAGCTTTGCCTTATGTAAGGTGGAGGGTCTCGAGCAACAATGGACATGATGTTGCTTGCTGTCTGCTATACATTTGTTAACAGTCAGCCAGCTTGCTTTGAGTTATCCACTTTCTAAAGGAGGGGGGAATAAGTGATGCAAACTCATGCAGGGCTTATTTAATGTGCTTTATGAAACCAGAGTATTATTCATAGACATTTCATGGATGGGCATACATCTGGGGAGAGGGAATAAAACAGTTCCAATGAGCAGCTTGAGTAAATGGGAATTCCCTGGAAATGAGGAGGCTCTGGATAGAGCAATGGAGTCTCAGACAAGCAAAGATGGGCAACACTGATTGGCTCACGCTCTTCTGGTTCTTGTATTTGTGTGGAAATAAGGAGTGGTGCATAGAGCAAGCACAGAAATTGCATGTAAAAAACATTTTATTTTGCCAGGAACTGAGATGATCATTTAAGCTATGGCTATATGAGAAAAAAGAGCAGTGGGTTGGGAGAAAATGTTGATTCTGTGGTTTTGGCTTGTTGAAATGCCCTTTTGAATCATCGAGGTCACACGGTCTACTGTGTGACATTTGCTTACTTACCATGGCTTCACCAAGAATGGGCAGATGAGGTAGTTACACACAAACCTAATTCTGGTCTCTTGTGACTAAAATTCACCCTCCAGGCTTAGCTTCTCTTAGCAAATGGAACATAAGGCTAGTTTTCCTGACTCTCCTCAACCTTTATTGATACTGTATAGAATTAGAAACCAGAATCTAATAAGACTCTTTATTGAATAGTTTGTGTAATATTGAACCATTGCTTCATCAAAACACATCCCCCCTCCTCAGCAGCATCATTTTTGTTGGCCAGTAGCCAATTTGGTTTTTATCTTAATGAAATTGGAGCAATGCTGGTTGCTTTCTCAGCTGTGCTTGGTAAGGTTTTGTTCACATCACGTCTCTCACTACTTACAGATCCACTCTCATTTCCCGGCACTTTCTGCCTTTGTATGTGAGATGGAGTCTGCCCATTCAGAAAAATCAGGCAAAAATCTCCTTCCCAATCAAAAATGATCATCTGTAATTCTTAAGTCACCAGTCTTGAAAAAGGCAGGAAAGTGCTATTCTCTGTGAGTTTGGCAATCCAGAGGAGGGGACCTACCTCCTAAAAACTTCTACTGTGAAGTCTTTCATTCCTTTATTAGGAGGAAATGGATAATACAAGTATTAAAAGTGTCCTTGTCTCTTTAGACATATGTACCTAAATATTTTCGGATGAAATACTCTAATTTCTGGGGTTTATTTCAAAATAGTCTTGAAATAAGGGGTGGTGGTGGTTGGAGGTATAGCTGTAAGAAGACTGGCTATGTATTGACACTTGATGGATCTGGATTTTGGATAAATCAGGTTCATTATTCTATTGTCTCTACACTTGTAGATATTTCAATATTTCATAATATTTCATAAAATATTTCATAATAAACATTTTAAAAAAAATGTAAGTATTCTGGTGGAGTTGGGAGCAGAGCTAAATATTTACTTAAAATTACACAAAGGCAGATTTGACAAATAAGCTGTACAATAACACCATCAGCCTCCAAATCCATCAGAAGCATCGCTAGTGAATTGATTAATCACAGCAGACTCTTCCTCACACCCTGCCTAGTAAGGTGTTGAGAAGGATTCTGAGGCAGCCTTCAGGCAGACACTACATGAATTGATTACAGTTGACAAATAGGATGATAACCAGTTGTTTTCCCTATACTAATATGTAAATAAACAAGAATAATTCCTGTAATTCCCCAAGAAGTAGTAGTGGTGGTGCTGGGTGCCTGAGGAAGGTAGAAGAGAGAAATGGGAACATGAAGAAAAGTAATAAATACAGAGGAAGAGCCTGAGATCACTAAAGAGAAACTGAAGGCAATATCCTGAAAAATGACTCCTAGGATTGGCATAATCAAAGGGTTTTGGGGCCTTATGACACAATGATCCCTCACTGTGCCTGAAAGGCCGGAGGTCACTTAGTAGTTTAATTCTTCAGAATGGACATCTTAGCCTCTTTATTCTCTTTTTCTGCATAATTTATAGTATTCCCAACTATTTTGATGAGTTATTTTTGATGAACTAATATTTGTCACCTGAAGAGAAGAAATAGGTAGGGAAAAGTAGATAAATCTTTATGGGGCCCTGGCTATAAGTCAGACACAAGTCCTGGAGTTGTATATACAATATACCATCTCATGAAAATTTAGAGCATCTTAAAATCACTGAGTGTTTTCAAGGTGTGTGGACTGAATCTTTATTTATTTGGCTTTTACTCCAGCTAATTTAGTTTAAATGTATAATGACAAAGAGGAAGAGCTATATGTAGGCTATATATTTTTCTCCATATAACATATAAACTTAATCAGAGCACAGCCTCATAGCAACATTTAATGAAATGATAATCTACCGTCAGAAACCTTGAAGAATAACATATGTCTTTAGTCTAGATCTCTGTAAAAGTGTCAAGCAGGGCCACCTACAATATATAAAACAGAAATATTTTTAAAAAATTTCTCTTTTAACACATCTTCTTCTTTGAAAGTCTTTATTATTCTCCCCACCTCCCTTATTCCCTACCTCCATCATTACTGTCTCCTCAACACTGTGCTTTTCTGTCCACTTTTTCCAACTCCATGCTGTACCTTCGAAGGCTATGTTTTGACACATGGCCTCGCTTGCTGGGAACAGCCCTTTGGGAAATGTGGTCTGATCTTCATCATGACAGCTTTTATCATAAGCATCAACTGCACTATAATTCTGGTGGGGAAAATTCCATGACTTGTTAAAAATGTAACTTTCTTGTTCCAGAAGTGTTGCTATCATTCCTGTTACCCAAAGTCATCAAGAGTTAATGACTGTCTGGGGTCTTCTTTCTGGAGAGCTAGAACAGTGAAGAGGAGTAGAAAGGGCTAGGACACACTGCTACACTGTGGTGCAGGAGCGAGGTATGGAAGTGGATGGAGACAACCTATATCTGCTGCTCAGAGCTAAAGTCTAAATCCTGAAAAGGGTAGGGGCCGACATCTAGGCTGGGCATCAAGGAGAAAGTCTTGTTCACTTAAGTAGGGCAGGGGCAGTTTAGGAAGCCAAAGATAAGTCAAAACATTGTGTTCAAGGGTATGGAGAAAGAGCTGAAACACGTTCCCTAAAATAGGAAAGCCTCAGAAAACACATAAGGTAATAGCGCACATTTTGGTGGCAGTATCTAGGAGCTTTGAGGCAACGGTTTTGTGTACGTGTGTGTGTGTGTCTGTGCGTGTGCGTGTGCATGTGTGTGTGTTGGTAGTATGCTATAGATGACAGTATTAATCTAGGACCTAGGACCATATTTACCATGTTTTGGACCTAGGAGCTTAACCCGGCATTCTTTCCTTTAATTCCCTGAGCCATTTTCAGGTTGGGACTGGTTCCTTTGGCATCAATATGTCCACATTCTGTTCCCCCGAAGCACCAAGAATTAGTGACTACACCCATGAAAAAGAATGCTTTTCAAGCTTAAGAGCAGCTGAGAATTTTTATGCAACATTTTATTGAATATTTTGTGAATCATGAGTGAGTGATTGTATTATAATTTAAGATCTTAAAATATGGTTAAGAAGGCCTGTTGCAGCTATGCTTATGTATAGAGGTGATTGATTAACTAGTACTGGGAGCATTTCCATTATACTATTTCAAACGAGAATTTTAATTATAAGTCTTTGATTGTATCACAAGGGTCTTCCCTGTGATATTTGTTTTTGGTACCCCTATTTTCATGTCGATGTGCCTTTCAGAAATAATACAAGATTTCATAACTTTAACTTAGCTCTCCTTTGCTTGCCATTTGGTTTTCTCAGGGTGTTGAGAATTAAAATTCTATACTGAGGTGTTCAAAAGCCTGATTCAAAGCATTGCAATATACAATGTCACTTAAAATAAGTACAACTTTTTTTAACAACTGCAAGTGCTACTTAAATGCCAAGATTACAAATAGTAATATTTATACTAAAAAATCTTAAGTTGCAGCCTGGGTTTTCTGGAAGCAGACATGAGATGAAATTTAGCGTTTTATTAGGGATCAATACCTGTGGAAGGAAGAGGGAGGAAGCAATCTTGGTTAGAGGAAGAAGAAAACTATGACACAGCCCCAACAAAGCCCCTCAATTCTGACAGTGAGTTACAGAGTCAGTATTGCCCAAGAAAGTGTCCCAGAGTTGTGCTGACAAACATTTAACAACTAGCTCTCTGGGAAAAAAAATATCCTGATTTGTAGTATTTGCCAATGTCCATCACATAAATTCCCCTACCATAGCTGACTTCAAGCTACCGATGTGATGTCATTAAGTGGGGAATGGGGAAGAAATACACACAACTTATTCTTGTGAGATGGTACCAGCCAACCACTCACCACATAAGACCAAAATAGCCAAAACGTTATACCTCTGCTTTGCTCAGTTTCTGGATATGGGTTGCTTTGTGGAGGTCATGATCTTGGGTAAATACATTTTCTATAATTGAGACAGAACCTGAAGGAAATTTTGACTGCACTCCTTGCAGGGGGGAAACAAGAACTTCTTTGCAGAGGAATTTGAGTTATTCATCTCTCTGTCTACTACATTCCATTTCTTGTACCACTCAGATCCACTTTTCCATATAGTAGCACTTTATCTTATAATTCAATGGGACCCTTATTGTACCCCCAGAAAGAAGTGTGCCACTTTTGAGGACCAGGAAATATAGCTCAGACTCGTAGGTATTTGAAACACAAAATCCAGCAAATTATTCTCTGTGATGGTGAGACCATTGATGCCTCAACCCCTTGATTCCTGGAACTATACATTTTTATTACTGGGAGCACACCGTATACTATTTCCTGGTTGATGGCATTACATCCTTGAGAGGAGGGGTTGGCAAACTTTTTCTGTAAAGAGCCAGATAGTAATTATTTTAGAATTTGTGGGCCATATGGTTTCAGTGACAACAACTCAAGTCTGCCCTTGTAGTGCGAAAGCAGTCATAGACAATATGTGTACGAATAAGGATGGCTGTGTTCCAATAAAACTTTTATTTACAAAAACAGGTGGCAGACTGAATTTGCCAACCTATGCTTAAAATAATAGCCTCTCCGCCGGAGCTGGAGCTGGAGCTGTAACTGTGCCTCTGTAGGCCATTCCAGCACATGAGGCCAGCTGCTTCTGACATTATGGTATGTCAAATGACCACTGGATCTCATGTTCTGTGCACACAATGAGGACACAGTGTGAAGTGGGTCCCAGGCTTGGCCACTCTGTAAAATAGTGGTGCTGGCTGAAGCTCTGTGAACAAGAAAGGGAAACCCATATGGGAAATGAGTCCCTATGAAGATAAACTGCTGGCCTTTTCAGGATATATGGGACCCAATGTCGTCTACTTGTCATCAAGTGGCCAGATGGTATCTTAGAGAAATAGAACCATGCTGGGGGTTGAGTACTGGTCTCTATTGCTGTCATTTTGAACCTCCAGTGGCAGCAGTAGCTAGAACAACCTTTGTCGTTAGGAATTCATATAGTTGAGCCCATGCATAGCCTCCATCTCTGTCACCATGGCCACTTTTTTCATGTGTCCACTATGTAAAGTCATCTGATATACTTGCTTATTTGGTGCTTCTGTGGTGAATGCTCTTTAGTGGGTGTTAACACGTGTTTGAAGGACATTCACACTTTATACCCAGTCCAATATCTTCTTTCGTAGGTCTGTATCCAAGATTTCTTTGTCCCCATTATTTCAATCTGTTTCCTTCTAGGCTCCTTTCCACCTGGTCAGTTATTCACCACTGCCGGTGAAGTCTAATGTGGGCCCACCTCTGTTTCAGGACAAAGTGTATGAACAGGGACACTGTCCCAAGCTTGGACTTTTTTTCCTTTAGGAAATCCCCACAGAGCTCTAGATGCAAGCTGAGGAAGGGGCACTGGTACAACAGTGGTGGATACTGAGGGGACTATCGGCTATATGCTTATGCAGCTTACTTATGCCCTCTGGTCCTACTTAATCTCAGTCTTAGAGCCAACACTCCATCCTACAGTGGATTACTGCCAGATCCACTGATCTCATAACTTGGTGGGTCTGATAGGACCCAACTCATGATGGGAAGTTCCAACCGCATGGTCGCTTATGTCTCACGGGCAGGCTTCTGTTCTACCAGGGCTGAGAAACATGAGGGGAGTGGTTTTTTAAATGGTGCATAATTCTCTTCAGCAGATGGCAATGTCCTGCTTCAGAATCCCAGGGTGCAATGTGATTCTCCCACAAATTCCGTGTAGCCTCTTTTCCCATCAATGATATTTCTAACACCAGAGGAGCATAGTCCAAGTGGTAAGACCATTGGTACCACAGTTTGGATCTTCAAAAGAGCTGTCTCCTACTTCAGGTCTTCAGGCCTCACTCAAAGCTGACAGCCTTTTGCCTCTCTCTGTATAAGGGGCAAAGCCATATTCCTAGGTGTGGAATATGCAGCCCCCAGGACATGAGAGAATTATGCTTCATTCTTTGTGGTAATAAGTGCAAGATGCAATAATTTGTCTTTACTTTGAAGAGGATGTCCTGGCACAGCTCTAATTACTGGGCCACTACAGATTCTACAGATGTATTTGGTCTCTGAATCATTCTATGGAAGGGTATGTATGTGTGCCTTCCTAAGGCCTCCAGTGTTCTGGCCAGCTCTTGCTTATCCGGGCCAATCAACATAATGCCGTGAATGTAAATCAATGTGAGTTTTTGTGGAATGTCTAAATTCTCCATGCTAAATTCTCCATGCTAAATGTCTAAATTCTAAATGCTCCAGGTGTCTTTGAACTATATTATGACAGAAGGAAGGAGAGTTAACATAGCTTAAGAACAGAACTCTAAATTTATAACACTGTCCATTCTGTGTGAATGCAAACTGTTTAAAATCCTCTTTTCTAGTTGAGAAAGAAAAGACTATATTCACCAAATTAATAGTTACATAAAATGTATCCAAGTTTGTAATAATCTGCTTCAGAAGACTAGGTGATCTGTGACATAAGATGGATATCAAGACGTACTGCCCAGATAGAACCCCCTTTAAGGAAGGTCTTGCAGCCCACCTGGATCTGTGTTGGGCCTGATACGGTAAGGGAAGGGACTTTGCCTCAAATTACATAACTGAGCTGACAGATACTCACAATACGCCTAGGACTGGATGCTCAGGGTGCTACATCCAGAGTCCCAGAACATGAAATGCTGTGGAAAATAATTTACTGACCTGGGAGCTCTTTCTTGACATACAGGATTTAGTATCCTGGCAAGAATCTAAAGAAATTGTGTAAACTTGGTACTGATATGTCTCCTAGAAGCATTGAAAAAGTCATGGCTCACACTGAACAAAGTTGAAATGCTGCAATTAACATTGCAGATTGCGGAGATGGGAGTCAAATGTTCAAGGAAGTAAGTATGCTGGAATGAATACACTGTAAACAGCTGGGAGAAACACCAAATGGTTATGTTTCCATGGAAAACCCCAGAGGACAGATCACCTATCAAAA
This sequence comes from Stenella coeruleoalba, assembly GCF_951394435.1. Classification (NCBI taxonomy): domain Eukaryota; kingdom Metazoa; phylum Chordata; class Mammalia; order Artiodactyla; family Delphinidae; genus Stenella; species Stenella coeruleoalba. Next base: position 118,890,103 of record NC_137169.1, on the reverse strand, counting down.
GTCATAAGGGGGCTTCCCTGGTGGCACAGTGGTTGAGAGTCCGCCTGTCGAGGCAGGGGACACAGGTTCGTGCCCCGGTCCGGGAGGATCCCACATGCCGCGAAGCGGCTAGGCCCGTGAGCCATGGCCGCTGAGCCTGCGCGTCCGGAGCCTGTGCTCCACAACGGGAGAGGCCACAACAGTGAGAGGCCCGCACCGCAAAAATAAATAAATAAATAAAATACGGCATTGTTTCTCATCATCAAAAAAAAAATTAAAAAAAAAAAAAAGTCATAAGGAACGCACGGTAAGAGGCTCTCCAGAATCGTAAGAGGTCCATAATTACGTCTGTAGGTCCACCTCTTTCTAGTTGCCTGATCTTGAATGTCTAACAACTTTTCTGAGCTTCAGTTTCCTCATCTGTAAAATAGAACTAAATAGTGCCTCATAGGGCTTTTGTGACAATTAACTGAAATGCTATTTGTAACATTCTCAGCATAGTCCTTAACGCATAGTAATAATAGCAGTTACTTTTAAGTGTTAAGATAGGGCTCATTTAAGATATCTTGGAGAGACAACATGGAGACCCTATGTCTAAACCTGCCCAGAATGAAGTTCCTGTTCCTAGTCAATGATTCATAGCGGTGGCTTACACCACCTCCTTGCTCCTATGTCCAAGGCATACATTCATTCAGAGTACTCTATCCCCCAAGGGACACTTGATGAACATTTGGTTCAAGTCAGGAAAATAAATCCCCTTGGGACCTGTACTAGAACTGAGAAAAGGGAATGTTCTTTTCAATAGTTTTTTGGCCCTTAACAACTACCTGATCATCTTTGTCAACATTTTGAAAGAAACCACCTGAGAATGAAGCAACACAGAGGAAATCAGGGTCCAGAGATTGGGGGTAATGCAGAGAAGTAGGAAGAGGGGGACACAGATTCCTAAGACACCTTTTTAACTCTTGGATCTAGCCATATCTGTCCAGATTCTCCTCTGGAATATTACAATTATATGAATCAATATCCATCCCTACCACTTTTTAAAAATTGAAATATAGTTGATTTACAATGTTGTGTTAGTTTTAGGTATACAGCAAAGTGATTCAGTTATACACACACACACACACACACACATACACACACACACATATATATATATATATACATTTTCAGATTCTTTTCCACTATATGTTATTACAAATTATTGAGTATAATTCCCTGTGCTATATAGTAGGTCCTTGTTGGTTATCTATTTTATATATAGTAGTATGTATATGTTAATCCCAACCTCCTAATTTATCCCTCCTTCCTTCTACTTTCATAACCATAAATTTTTTCTGTGGGCTATGGGTCTATTTCTGTTTTGTATATAAGTTCATTTGTATCATTTTTTTTAGATTCCACATATAAGTGATACTGTGATATTTGTCTTTCTCTGTCTGGCTTACTTCACTAAGTATGATGATCTCTAGGTTCATCCATATTACTGCAAATGGCATTATTTCATTCCTTTTTATGGCTGAGTAATATTCCATTGTGTATATGTGCCACTTCTTCTTTATCCATTCATCTGTTGATGGATGTTTAGGTTGCTTCCATGTCTTGGCTATTGTAAATAGTTTTAGAGAGCTAGTTTTAGTTTTGTTTCTACTGCTTGTAGCTGAAGAATTCCTGACTTATAGAGCTAGACAACCTAGTCTTTGGTGGTCAGAGAAAGCTTCTCAGGGGAAGTGAATCTAAATGGACACTTAAAGAATGAATAGAGACTGACCTGGCCAAGTGAGTTAGGAAGAAGGATCAGTTAAAATGGCATAAATGAGTTCTCTCCTAGCCTATTCACCCTTCTTTGATAGATTCGGTTATAACAGTTTGGTAATCTGCATTTTGCAGCACATTGCAGATTATAGAGAGAAAATTGAAAGGGGAAGAGGGCATTACGAATTTCAGACTTACTGACAGAGTGGCAGGTGACCTTAATGTGGATGGTATTGGTGGAGTAGTGGGGGTGTCAGCCTAATAGTGAGGTACTATCAAAGAAAGCATAAAGCAAAAGTCATAAGAAAAATAAGTCATCATATGCGCTGCACTTAGCGTGGAAGCAGCGAGTCCATAAGCAGTGCTTGGCAACAATAACAGAATCAGCTACGGTGTAGTGAGCTTCTACTATATTCCAGGTACTGTGTTAAGTTCTTCTCACTAATTATCTAATTTTATCCTAAGAACAACTCTGAAAGATAAGTGTTATAATCTTGTGCATCATTGTTTATTTTTCTGTCTACTGGATCATTTATATTAGCGTACAAATATAGTACACGTCTCATTTTAAATAATGGGAGGAAAGATTTTCCTTAACTCTGATGCCTCTCCAGCTTTCACCTAATTCCTTTGATCTTCTTTCCTGATCCTCTTTCCATTTAAAGAGTTGTCTATAATTCAATGACTCCAAGTCTTCTCTGATTCCCTCTTATTTAAAATGGAGATTTAATTAACATTCCATAAAATGCACAGCTCTCAAGTGTACAGTTCAGTGAGTTGTGACAAGTGCTTACGCACATAGATCTAGCACCCAAAACAAGATATAGAGCATATCCATTACCCCAGAAAATTTCCTCTCGCCCTTTTCTAATCACATAATTTTCTTCCCACATGAATTTCTATCTTCATATAGTTTGTTTTTGGACTTCATGGCCTGATGAAATCATGCAGTAATTATGTTTTTGAGTCTGATTTCTTTTGCTCCACATAATGTTTTTGAGATTTGTCCATCTTGCTGGGTGTATCAATATCAGTTCATTCTTTGGTGTTGCTGAGTATTAACATTATATGACTGCACCACAATCTGAATGTCCATTCTCTTGTTGATGGATATTTTAGTTTCTTCTAGGTTTTGGCTATTATCAAGAGGCTGCTCTGAGTATTTGTGTATAAGTCTTTGAAGGGATATGTGTTTCCATTTATTTTGGACATATGTCTTGGGTGGATGTGTTGAGTATTATGGTAAGCATATATTTCCATTTAAAGAAACTGTCAAACAAATGTAGTTCTAACACTTCACATTACAACTAGGATTACATGAGAGTTCCATTTGCTGCACATCCTCACCAATGTTTAGTGTGAGCAGTCTCTTTGATTTTAGCTATTCTAGTGAGTGTGAAATGGTACCTCATTGCAGTTTTGGATTAAATTTCATTCTCTTTTCAATCCACTTATATCAGGCAATTGCCTCCACCAGTTCACTCTGAAATGGTCCTTGTCAAGGTTTCCAATGATCCTCATGTTGTCAAATCAAATGGGAAATCCTTAGTCGCCTTATTATTTTACGTGGTTTATCACCCTAGCTTCTTTGAAGGTTTCCAGCATCTACTCCTCTCCCCTTATTGACTGTTCCTTCTCATTGTCCTTGCTAGTTCCTCAGCATCTCCTGACTTCTAATATTTGATTGCTCCAGAGGTTATTCTTAAACTCTCTTCTCTTTTGTTGGTGATCTCGTCCAGTCTCATGACACTAATTATAAACGTTTTATCTCCCGCTCAGACCTCTCTCCTCTACACCACACACTTGGGCACACAGTGGCTAGCTTGATGTGTTCATTTGGATGCACAATAGGCACTATAACTTAACATGTTCCAAAAGTGAACTCCTGAACTACTAAAATAAATCTTCCCCTCTGTAGTTTTCCCTGTCTAAAATAATGACACTCCATCCACCCAGTTGCCCAAGACCCAAACCCTGGAATCGTCTTTGGCTCTTTTCTTTCTTTTACACCCAACATCAAATTCATTAGCAAATGTGTCTAGAGTCCATCACTTCCCACTACCTCCATCACTACCCTTTCGGTCCAAGCCATCAACATCTCTAACTTAAATTATTGCAGTAGTTTCCTAACTAGTTTTCCTGTTCCCAATCTCATCCACTTAACACTTTCTTTTAAAAAACAGCAGCCAGCGTGATCCTCTTGAAATATAATTCATATCATTTCACTCTTTTACTCAAAGTTCTTTATTCATTCAATAATTGTCACCTACCACGTGCCAGCCAGGAAGATACCGGCATGAACAAAAATAACCAAAAATAAACAAAAAGTTGCTTGCTTTATCGGAGCTTGTGGTTTATTAGGAAAGTTGGGCCATAATTACATAGTTAATTTCATAGTATATAATTCTGATAACTCTCACCAGGGATAAGTACAGGGGGCACTGAGAATGTGAAAAAAGTAGTGAGGAAGATTACTGGAGGAAATGATATTTAATGTGAAGTCCAAAGGATGGGTAACACAATCTGCTCCTGTGAATATATAAGACACCCTATCATTAGAAAGTGGTGAATCAAGACCAGATTAATATAAGTTTCCAAATCTTGAACTTCTAAGCATCATGTAATATTGTCCTTGATGTTAAACATAATGATCATGCTTTATCAAGATCATAAAGCCCATAGGTAATGGAGCCTGAACGTAAATGCAGAATCAAGGGCTCTTTTTTTTTAACCCTTGTGCCCTTCAGTTATTTTATGGCAAGACTTACATCTTGAGATGGATGAGAAGATAATTAATTCATTAGGAACTTATGCTTAGAAAATCAAGCTTAAAAATATGTATGTCATATGGATTAATTATAGTCATAATCACCTTTCTATAGGACATACTGTATACTACAGACACTGTATTGAACATGCTGCATGAATTATTTTACATATTTTAATTTCACAACAGGTTTACGCAATAGGGTCTATTACTCCCATTTTGCTGACAAAGAAAGTGAAACTTAGAGAGAGAAAATCTTAACCTAAAGTCATACGGCCAGCACATGGCAGAAGGGGACTTTGAACCAGATACTTTGGCTCTTGAGTCTGCTGCCTTAATAACTGGGTTATCACTGTGAATATCTCCATGTTTTCGGTCTGAGAGCTCTTAGGCAACACCAGCTCCGAGTCATCCTTTGAGCTAGCACGAGTTGCAGAAAAGGGAGTGCTACTGATATTTTTTCCTTCTAGTTGTTATCTACTCATCCATGGCCCTCATCCACATCCATCGCCTCCAGAAACTGGTGTGCTTTGGTAACAGTTTCAATACCTGCTACATAAATTGCAGAGACCAGTTGTGGGATTGCAGAACAGGCAGCAGAGTTAGGCAACCTCACGTCGGGGTGTGTGACAGGTGGCTCACATGGGCTCCACTTTCCCCTTTCAGCCTGCTCATCATAAAACACCTTCTTATTGAAATTATTATGGGTCTTCTTTAACGATTTTCGTTGCTAATAGAGATTCTAATTTTAGATTTCTCTTTTAGTATTAAGAATAAGCACACACATATTAAAACTGAAAGAATGAACATAATCAACAATAACTAGAAGCTAGTGCATCCCAACTTCTGAGGAATTTCGCTTGCAAACAGCTAATTGAAACATTCCTTCAATTTGTGCTGCTCGGTTTTGACAGTGGCTCTGCCCCTTGTCATAAAATCAATGGTCTTTTTTATCCTGTCCCTCCTTTCACCGTCTCGCCTCTGACTGTAGGGCCTTCTTTCCCCACTCAGAGTCTTCCTCAGATCATCGGGGTTAAGTGATCTTTTCAAAGCGCCTGGTCAGACTGTCACAAGGCATTGAGTGGCTTTTGAAAATGAGCCATGTTAAATGGACTTGATGGGGGTTACAACCACCATTATTGCTATCACCACTGTGATAAAATGAACAATAATGATGGGGGAAGGTACTTATCACTGTCTTTTTGAGATCACTTAAGATAGTTTGGGTCTGAAGCTTTTTGCTAAAGATAAATGGAATATGTACAAGATAAATGTTACCATTGCAGAATCTTTTGTGTGTGAACTTGCATGGGCCTGAGTTGTTTACCAGTGTGACAGCTAGAGAGGGGTTGGTAAAGCCCGGCCAGGAACCTCCATTCGGCATAAGGTGGCCACCCATCATGGCTGAGGGTGAGAGAGTCTTGATTAAAATGAACAAGTCAGAATGCAGAGAATGGAACAAAATAGGATAACATATTGCTATATTTTTATTGCCAATACACCATCCATTCGCCTTAAGCATATGAAATTATAGGAAGGGTCAAAGTCTGTGTTTCAAAATTTAATAATCACTGTGGTTTAGTTGGAAAGGCCCAGAACTAGTTGCTAGGAGCTCTGGATTCTAGTCCAATCCCATCACTAACTTACTGTGTGACCGTAGATGAGAAACTTTACCTTCCTGTGTCTCTGTTTCTCAGGGTGATAGACTCATCCCAGCTGGCCAGGGACTGTCCTGGTTTTAGCACTGAAAGTCACATGTCACAGGAAACTCCTCAGTCCCAGGCAAACCAGAATGGTTGGTGTTCCCATTGTTTCCTCATCTACCTTGTCATGCAATAATATTAATCCTTTTTGTGAAAACTATTGAATAATGTAAAATGGGTTAGAAACGTAAAGCGACAAATTGTTATAACATGATTATCCCCACAGGGCACATCTTGGTCCTATCTCGACTTTAAAATCTCAAAGTTGTCCCCATGTACATCAAAAAGCAACCTTACTTCTAACTGGACAAGCCTGGTGGAAACAGATATTGGAAAGGTACTACGGTGGCGGTCAGACAACTGCACTTTAACAGTTACTGATTAATGCTACAAAGAGTAAAAAGGGCCTTTACTAAACTCTGTTGCAGGGAATGCTAACTCCAGCTCACCTCAAAAGAACTGTGGTCAAAAGAAGGAAAGACTTGTAGAATTAGAATTCAAAGACCTGTTTTGCTGTCTGACCTATGTTCTATTTTAAACTGTTTGAGGATCTTTTTCCTGAATCATAAATTTTAAATCATCAATTATTGTGATGATGAAATGATATTAAGAATGTGTACATGTCTGCCATGTAGAAGTTGCTCAATAAATATTAATTTTCTTCCTAAAAGGATATAGTCCTTGCTTCATTTATACCACATAAATTTTCAAGCACACCCTCACTTAATTTATGATGTGGAAATACCTATATTTTTGTTTTATGTTATTTATAGGTTCCAATGAAGTAATTGTCTGTATCTTAATTATCTCACCTATGAAATGAAGTACTTAGGACAATTCTGAAATCTCTTCCAATTCTAACATTGTGTTATTCTAGAATCATCAATAACATCTATAAATTACAAACAATTGTGGAATAAACCTGCACGTATCCATCACCAGTTTTGGAACTTAATAACATTCTAGAATAGCTTTATATATAAAAATATGAATATAATACATAAGGGAGCAAAATGAAATTTAACTTACTTCCTCCTCCTAGAGATAAGAATTATAATATATCCTCACAGACATTATATAACAAGACAGTAGCATTTTTAAAATTTGCAATTTAATTCACAGTTGTCAATATCCTTCAGTTAAAAATACAAAACATAATGATGGCATAGAAATTGAATAGAACCAGCCACTAACTGTCACTTTGCCATCATAGGTGTCCTTTTCTTTATCTTGAAACTGAAGGAATTGAACCAAATTGTTCCTTAGGTGTTGCTGAGCTTACAAATAGTGGTTATCTAGTTTAATTTTTTATTCTATAAGTTTCAGGTGTACTGAATTATAATTTGACATCTGTATACAGTACAAAGTCATCACCACTACAAATCTAGTTACCATCCATCACCACACCGTTGACCCCTTTCACCCATCTCATCCACCCTCCAACCCTCTACCCCTCTGGCAACCACTAATCAGTTCTCTGCATCTACAAGTTTGGTTTTGTTTGGTTGTTTGTTTGTTCATTTGTTTTGTTCTTTTTTGTTTTGTTTTGTTTTTTAGATTTCACATGAGTGAAATCATATGGTATTTGTCTTTCTCCGTCTGACTTATTTCACTTAGTATAATCCCTCAAGATCCATCCATGTTGTTGCAAATGGCAGAATTTCATTCTTTTTTTCATGGCTGAGTAATATTCCTGTGTGTGTGTGTGTGTGTGTGTGTGTGTGTGTGTGTGTGTACACAGCATCTCCTTTATTCATTTCTCAATGATACTTACATTGTTTCTATATCTTGGCTATTGTAAATAATGCTGCTATGAACATGGGGATGCATATATCTTTTTGAGTTAGTGTTTTTGTTTTCTTCAGATCAATATCCAGAAACGGAATAGCTGGGTCAAATGTAGTTCTATTCTTAATTTTTTGAGGAATCTCAAAAAATTATTTTCCATGGTGGCTGCCACAATTTACAGTCCCATCGACAGAATATAAGGGCTCCTTTTGCTCCATATCTTTCCAACTCTAGTTATTTCTTGTCTTTTTGATAATTGCAATTCTAACAGATGAGAGGTGATATCTTATTGTGGCTTTGATTTGCATTTTCCAGATAATTAGTGATGTTAAACATCTTTTCATGTGCCCATTGGACATCTATATGCCTTCCTTGGAAAAATGCTTGTTCAGACCCTCTGTCTTTTTTTTTTAAATACAGTTGTGTTTTGTTTTTGTTGTTGTTGAGTTGTATGAGCTCTTTATATATTTTGGATATTAGTCTCTTATTGGATATATAGTTTGCAGATATCTTCTCCCATTCAGTAGGATGTCTTTCTTTTTAAAGATGATCCCTACTGAAGCTTTTTAGTTTGATGTAGTCCCATTTGCTTATTTTTTCTTTTATTTTCCTTGCCTTTGGCATCAATTCCACAAAACGGCTAAGACTGATGTCAATGAGGTTACTGCCTATATGGTCTTTTAGGAATTTTATGGTTTCAGGTCTTACATTCAAGTCTTTAATATTTTGAGTTAATTTTTGTGTATGGTGTAAGATAGTGGTCTAATTTCATTCTTTTGCGTGTGGCTGTCAAGTTTCCCCAAAACTATTAATTGAAGAGACCTCCGTTGTATGTTATTGACTCCTTCATTGCAGATTAATTGACTATATATGTGTGGGTTTATTTCTGGGCTCTCAGTTCTGTTCCAATGATCTATGTGTCTGTTTTCGTGCCAGTACCATGATGTTTTGATGGCTATAGCTTTGTAGTAGAGATTGAAGTCAGGGTGTGTGATACCTCCAGCTATGTTCTTCTTTCTCAAGATTGTTTTGGCTTTTCAGGATATTTTGTTTTCCATACAAAATTTAAAATTATTTGTTCTAGGTCTGTGAAAATGCCATTGGAATTTTGATAGGTTTGTATTTAATCTGTACATTGCTTTGGGTAGTATGGACATTTTAACAATATTAATTCTTCCAATCTATGAGTACAGTATATCTTTCCATTTTTTGTGCCTTCTTCAATTTCTTTCATCAGTGTCTTATAGTTTTCAGTGTACAGGTCTTTCACTTACTTGATTAAATTTATTCCTAGGTATTTTATCCTTATGGATGCAATTGTAAATAGAATTGTTTCCTTAATTTCTCTTTTTGATACTTCATTATTACTGCATAGAAATGCCACAAATTTCTGTATATTGATTTTGTATCCTGTGGCTTTACTGAATTCATTTATTAGTTCTAACAGTTTTTTTTGTGGAGCCTTTGGAGTTTCCTACAGATAGTATCATATCATCTGCAAACAGTGACAGTTTTATTTCTTCCTTCCTTTTATTTCTTTTCTTCGCCTAGTTGCTGTGGCTAGGACTTCTAATACTATGGTGAATAAAAGTGGCAAGAGTGGGCATCCTTGTCTCATTCATAATCTTAGAGGAAAAGCTTTCATCTTTTCACTGATGAGTGTGATGTTAATTGTGGGCTTAGCACATACAGTCTTTATTATGTTGCCGTTATGTTCCCTCTATACCCACTTTGTTGAGGTTTTTTTTTTTTATCATAAATGGATGTTGAATTTTGTCAAATGATTTTTATGTACCTGTTGACATGATCATATGATTTTTCTCTCTCATTTTTTTAGTGTGATTGCTTTGTGGATGTTGAACCATTCTTTCACACCTGCAATAAATCCTACTGATCATGATCCTTTCAATGTATTGTTGGATTTGATTTGCTAATATTTTGCTAAGGATTTTTGCTTGTATTTTCATTAGTGATATTGGCCTGTAATTTTCTTTTTTTTTTTTTTGTGGTGTCTTTTTCTGGCTTATAAAATTTCTGCTGAAAAATACGCTGATAGACTTATGGAGTTTCCCTTTTATATCACAAGTTGTTTTTGTCTTACTGCATTAAGGATTCTCTCCTTATCCTTAACTTTTACCATATTAATTATGTCTTGGTGTGTCTCTTTGGGTTCACCTTATTTGGACCTTTCTGGGTTTCCTGAACCTGGATATCTGTTTCTTTCCCAGATTAGGGAAACTTTCAGCCATATTTCTTTTTTCTTTTTTTTGTAAATTTATTTATTTATTTATTATTTATTTTTGGCTGCATTGGGTCTTTGTTGCTGTGCGTGGCTTTCTGTAGTTGCGGCGAGTGGGGGCTACTCTTCGTTGCGGTGTGCGGGCTCCCCATTGCGGTGGCTTCTCTTGCTGCAGAGCACAGGCTCTAGGTGCGCAGGCTTCAATAGTTGTGGCACACGGGCTCAGAAGTTGTGGCGCATGGGCTTAGGTGCTCCGAGGCATGTGGGATCTTCCCGGACCAGGGCTTGAACCCACGTCCCCTACATTGGCAGGCAGATGCTTAACCACTGTGCCATCAGGGAAGCCCAGCCACTATTTCTTCACATAATTTTTCTGGTTCTTTCACTCTCACTTCATTTTCTAGGACCCTTATAGTGTGAATGTTATTCTGCTTGGTGTCTCAGAGATCAATTAAGGTATCTTCAGTTTTTAAAATTCTTTTAAAAAATTTTTCCTTTCTGTATGGGTGAGTTCCATTGCTTTGTCTTCCAGCTTGCTGATTTTTTCTTCTATGTCATCCAGTCTGCTATTGAACCCCTCTAATGTATTTCTCAGTTCAGCTATAACTTCTGTTTGGTACTTTCTCATATTATCTATCTCTCTGTTGAAGTTTTCACTCTGTTCATTCATTCTTCTCCCGAGTTCAGTGAGCACTTTTATGACCATAACTTTGAACTCCTTATCAGGTTTTTAAAGTTCTTATTGTAAGGTTTTGTCTTGTTCTTTTGAATGTAGCATATTCCTTTGTCTCTTCATTTTGCCTAATTCTCTGTTTGTTTCTTTGTATTAGGTACATCAGCTACTTCTTCCAGTCTTAAAGGAGTGGCCTTATGTAGGAGATGTCCTGGGGCTCAGAAGCACAATTCCTGACCGCTAGAGCCAAACACTTGAGGGATGTTCCCTAAATGAGATTCATGGACCCTCCTGTTGTGGTGGGTTCCTGCCTTCTGCAGAGCATTGGTGGGTGGGGCTGGCACCCAGAATGGATACTGTGGGGCACTGGTGGGTGGGTTCATCCCTGGGGTGGCTGTGGGTCCACCAGCAGTTGCTGAGGCATGCTGGTGGGCAGGGTTATCCACTTTGCTGACTGTGAGGCCCTCCCTTTGCACAGGGATGGGTGGGGCTCTCAATGGGGTATGACCTGTGGTGCTAACAGACTAGAGGGAGAATTCAAAAATGGCATCTGTCAGCACGAGTATTAGCAAGGTTGTCTGAGATTGCAAAAATGGCTTCTACCAGAGACCCAGTTTTGAAGAAGCAATCCAATTGGTTCCTGCCTTTCCAGCAGACATTTCAATAATAGTAAGTGGGTCCCCTTCACCTTTGATCCATGTGTTTTTCAATCTGGTATTTTTGCAGTGGTTTTCAGTTCAAGTGAGTCTGTGCAAGAGCCCTTTAAGAGCAAGTTTTGTTTTGTTTTGTTTTGTTTTTTCCCTGCAGTTTTATGGTTTTCCTGGGCATATTCCCCATTGCTTTACAAAACCAGGTGTTTTGGCGGCTCATCTCTCCTGTGCAGCAACCAAGAGTCAGATTGCCTGATGTGGAGCTCAAATACCTCACCCCCCAAGGAAAATAACTGTACCTTTATGATACCTCCCATCTTTAGATTGCTGTGGCTGGGGCATGGGTTTTCCTTGGTAAGACCATATCTCTGCCTCTCCTATTCACTTAGATGCTGCCCTTTTACCCTTTGTTGTGGAGACTCTGTTCATCCAGTTTTCAGGTCACTTTCAGATTGAATTATTCCATATGTAGTTGTATATTTGTTTTGTCCATGGGACGATGTGAGTTTAGGATTGTCCTGTGACACCATCTTGAACATTTTCCCCTAGTCTAATTTTTTAACAGATTAATTTTTGCATTAATAGGAAATAAGGTTAAAACAATAATTTGGTATTTTTAAAAAATGATGGATCAAGTACAGAGGTGAAGTCATCTATAAATTCCAGAATATATATACATACATATGTGTGTGTGTGTGTGTGTGTGTATAAAACACGTGTTTATATTTCATCTCCACATCATTTCTTTAATCTCTCATTTCCCTAGAAACTTATGTTGGTTGGCTGATTGACTAATGAATATGGAACTATCTGACCAATGAATGGGGCCACAAAATGTACCAAGTCTACCATGGTCATCCTTGGACAAAGAACTGATGGTCCTAGAAATTCAGTACAGATCCCAGGGATCAGGAATCTTAGGAGCTCCACAGTTTATCCACAGTCTGCAAGGACTAGATAACAGGCTCAAATACTATCAAAGGTACAGAAGGTCCATGCCTGATATTCATTATGCATACTTTCCAGTAACTGTTGTGCAGTCATGGGATTCATTCTCATGTAATCTTTCTCAGCACAGTACTCCAGACAGCCGCTAAAAATTAATTGGTGGAGATGGTGAAATGAAACTCACTTGGCTTTCTTGCTCTAGCTCAGTGCTTCTCCAAGGAAAGTCTGTGGAGCTACTGTAGCAGAATCAGTTGAAATGTTTGTTTCAGATGTCTGGACCTCACTTCAGACTTGATGAATCAGGATCTCTAGGATGCAGCCCAGGAATCTGAAAATCTAATTATCTTATTGGGAGAGTCTTAAATATAGTTGGAGTCCCTATTTTTTAAGGAACTCTTTTATGTTCTTGTAGTTGGTTCTTCCTCCTCCATTACATTATTTATTTCTTCATTCATTAAATATGTTAATTCCCTTCCATATACGAGACATTTTTCTAGGTGCTAGGGCTACAATGATGAATAAAACTTAGCCTCTGCCCTAGTATGGCTAATTCCCAAAATCCAGTTTATCCTTGTATTTTCTTCTCTCTTTCACATGCTTTACCCTTGGGAAACTCATTGACTTCAACTGTCCTGGATATCACCTCATGTAGATGACCAGTAAAACTGTTTCTCTAGTCCAATGTCTTATTCCCCAAGAATTCTCTTGTCTTCATATCTCTCTAGACATTTCTATTTGGATCTCACATTGTCATCGTTGAATTAGAGTACCTACAATTAAAGTCATTTTTATTAATTTCTACCTCAAATTAAAAGCAGCTTCCCTTTGATTTCCCTAGTCTTGAAGTCTACCAAGCTTGAAGTCTAATTCTACTCTCTCCAAATTATTTTTGTATTCTCTTGTGTAAGTTCCCATTCAATCCTATTTTCTTAGTCTGGTCCAAACCAGGTTTATCTCACACTCATATTTTTTTAACTTGGTTTTAATTTGTTCTTCTGATGTTATTCTCTCCTCCAGTATGTACTATGTACTTTAGTTTGCCAGACTGCACTTTTTAAAATAAGGCAAAGCCATGGAAGCAAAGTAGTCATGGGATTCTCTCCCCGCAAGCCCTTGTTTCCTCCTCGCTCCTTCTTTTTCTTCCTCTTTCTTCCCTCCCTGCTGGCTTCCCTCCATTCTTATTTCCATTCTTTTCTTTCTTCCTTCCATTAGTTTTCTCTCTGCCCTCCCACATTCTATTTTATTTCCACTTTTCTCCCCTTTGTCTGTCTTCTATTTATTTTTTTAATGAATTATTTATCAGGTATCATATGAAAATGTCTTATCATTCTCATCACTTGAGGATGAGGGGGATATGAAGGTGAGAAAAATGTTAAATGTTCTTCAAGGGTTTATATAATATAGTGAGAAAAGCAAGTATGCAAACCACTAACTTGGTTCTTCAATTCTTCTTTTCATGCCAAGATGAGTTATTGCTTTGGTGTATTTTGCTGGTGCTCTCCACTTTATTCTTTAGAGAAACCAGGGTAGATATATGCTAACTTTCCCTCTTTCCCTCTAGATTTGTGAAAAAAAGAAAGTCAAAGATTCTGGTATCCTCCCCATCCCATGATGGTGGGGAGGAGAAGCTCCTTCTTTACCCCAAACTTCAAAAACTGCCGCCTCTTTACATGCCAAAGTATGCAGCTTCTTTGCAGCTTATGCTTCTACAAATGGAAAGTGTCCTGCAGCTGAGATGTGAGTGTAATACTAGAAGTTCTTAGTGCCACTAATCTTTGCCCTGTGGCACAGCTATAATTATCTGACAAGGAAACCTAGTAGAGTTCACCAGGAAAATGCCATGTAATGACAGAGTATTTATAGGTGGCTGAGGATTATTGTGTAATTACACTGAACAGATCTAAAAGTAATTACCAGCATCCTACCCCTGGGGTTTAGAGGGAAAGACTAATCATGTGCACAGAACCCCTTCCCTCAAAGCGAATCCCTCTTGTAAGGGTTTCCCAGCAGGAAGAGAGCAAAAGAGCCTTAATGATTCTATGTGGTCAAACACTTTGCCTAAGAGCACTGCTGCTAACCCCATTGCTCTGGCCTGACTCCAACTCAGGAAACTACATTTTGCTGTCCTGTCTCTCCCATTCCACTTTCACCCCGAGAAGTTTCTGTCCAATTGTAACTGTGTTCACTGCTCGTATTCATAAACCTAGCATGGCATGGACTCATTCCATTTCATGCTGCCTGGCAACTGATAGGCACTCATGGTATGAATTTCCCACTCTGGTAGGGAGATGCGATGTGTTAATACAGCAACATAAAGCAGAATGTGGTGAGTTCCTTAAGAAAGTTAAGGAAACATAGACGTAAGAGAGGTTAGTTTCAATAGAAGTTTTCAATAAAAAGGATCATAGATGGCTCCATGGAGAAAGGCAATTTATACTGGGCATTGAAAGATGGGCAAAAACTGTTGGTAAAGCAGGGATAATGGAAGGGAAGGAAATGACAAAGAGAAAAAATACCATAAACAAATTTATGGAAGCATGAGAGAGAAGGAAACACTTGGAAAAGGACAAGAAGTCATTTGGAATGTCTCGTACATGAAAGTGACTTGTCTGTCAGAAGGGTTGAAAAGTGGAGTGAGGTCAGATTGTGGAGAGCTTTGGATACCAAATGAATGTGTGTGAATTTTATTCCTAATGGAATAGAGAGCTACTGAGTGGAGGAATATGATTAGAGATTGACTTTAAGAAAATTGATATGGCCACACTGTGAAAGGTAGATTAGGATTGGAGAGGGGGATTTTCAAATCTTGGAAAAGATTTGAGGTTGAATGCTCTGTAAGAAACCCTTTGTAATATCAAATTGAAAAGGAGTTGGGACCACTAGGTGAGCAGCTCAGGAAATGGAAAGGAAAGGACATTTTAAAAAAAACATTATATAGGTTCAGTGAGCAGATTAGATTTAGAATTTGAAGTGAGGGATGAGAAAGGAATGATGTGAAGGGGACATAGTCATATGTCATGAGAATGGCACTGTTATTGCTGGAGACAGCAGACACATAGGAGAAGCCACAGCAGGAAGGTGAGTTCAGCTCTGATGGGTGGTGCTTCAGAAAAGATTTGCAATCCTTTTTAGGAACAGAAAGGATAAATTTCCCTAAACTAGTGGCTCTTCCAGGAAGCAGAAAAAGTACTGTCTTTCTCTAGTCCTCCATTTCCTCTTCCAAAGAATGAGGGCTTCAACCAGGAAGATGGCAAATGTCTCAGCTAATACATGCAACCTGCCTTCTAGGAAGAGCTCAGAAGAGCAAGGAGAGATGAGCCCCTGTCTGTCTATAACAGGCTTATAATGTATAAAACCAAGCAAATCAAAATTTGGCTATCTGTATATTTTCTGTAAGAACACATTTACAAAGTAACAGTGGAGATTATTGGTACCAAATTACCACATTACAATGTTCTGCCTGTAATTACTGTCATTCTGTTGGCTGACTTACATAATCATAAGTCTGGGAAACATGAAACTATGTGCCGTGAATTGTATCTCCTCAACCCTGCTCAGGTCCCCCATCCCAGCATTATATGGGGGGTTCATAAGTGTAGCAAGAAAACAAGTTTGTATTTGTGGTTTCACTCTGAAGAAAAAAAGTTCTGGCAAATGCTAAAAATACATTTTAAGTGCTTATGAAATGATCTCTGCTTATGGAGTATGTGTACCTGTGTAAATAGTTAAGGTCTTTTGGGTTGAGGCCTTTTTTGTGTGTATGTTTGGTTTTTCTGCCTTCAAAAGCAATGTAGATGTTCATGTTCCTAGCTTTCTTGCCTTTTATTAAATAGTGTCAGGCAAATCAAAGAAGAAACAATTTACTATGTATACCCTCTGAGCTCTGTTCTGAAAAGAAGATTTGGGCGGAGGGGTGGAAAAAAAGAAAGAAATCTCCTTTAGGATGCTTATATTTACATGAAGAGCTTTTCTCAAAATAATGGAGAAACAGATAAATTACAGAGAAGTCTTAATTTTGAATGCATGCTGGCCTATATCTTTATTTCACAAAGGTAGGAGACAAAATATTAGGTTGGCAGTGAAATAATCTGAGCACATAGCACTGAAGCTGTTGGGAGTCATTTCCTGGACAGATACACTTTCTCTTTTTCTCTTTAGGATGTTCAGGGATCTTCAACCAGTGAAGAGGTGACAGGCTTCTGATTCCTATGTTCTGTAGGATGACATGGCCTAAGATAGCACTGTCCAACAGAAATTTAATGAGAGCTACAAAGTTAATTTAAAATTTCAAGAAGCCACATTAAGAAAAAGAAACAGGTGAAATTAATTTTGATATAATATTGCGGTTAACCCAATATGATGAAAATATCATAATTTCAATAAGTATATTAGTTTTCAGGGGCTGCTATAACAAATTATCACAAACTTGGAGGATTCAAACAATTAAAATTTATTCTCTCACAGTTCTGGAGGTCAGAGTCTGAAATCAGTTTCATTGGACCAAAATCAAGGTTTCAACAAGGCCATACTTTCTCCAAAGGCTCTAAGGACAAATCTTTCTTTTGCTTTGTCCAGTTTCTGTTGGCTGCTGGCATTCTTTGGCTGGTGGCTGCATCACTCCAGTCTTTGCCTCCATGGTCAGGTTGTCTCCTCTTTTGTGTATGTCCAAATATTCCTATACCTTTCACTTATAAGCATGTGATTAAATTTAAGGCCCACCTGGATAATCCCAGATAATCTTCTCATCTCAAAATCTTTAAGCATGTCTGTAAAGACCCTTTTCGCAAATAAGGTACAAGTTGCAGGGTTTAGTAGCTGATATCGTTGGGTCACCATTATTCAGATTATTACATAGTGTAATTAATATAAAAATGATTAATCAGATATTTTACATTTTTGCACTTTTTTGAACTCTAATGTACATTCCCCACTTGTAGCACATCTTAAATTGGATGCTAAATTTTCAATGGCTTAAATGAAATGTAGTCCTACCTTACCAAGGAAGTTGTGTTTGACAGAAAAATATTCTACATTGTTTCAGGTTTTTAAGATTTTTTTTTTTGATGTGGGCCATTTTTAAAGTCTTTATTGGATTTGTTACAATATTGCTTCTGTTTTATGTTTTGGTTTCTTGGCCATGAGGCATGTGGGATCTTAGCTCCCCGACCAGGGATCAAACCTGCACCCCCTGCATTGGAAGGCAGTCTTAGCCATTGGACCTCCAGGGAAGTTCCCTGTTTCAGGTTTTTAAATTTAAATTAAAATTGAAGAGATGAAAGATTTAGTTCTTCAGCGGCACTAGCCATATTTCAGGTGCTAAATAACCATATATGGCTACTGGCTGCCGTTTTAGAGAGTGTAGGTCTAGGAGGTCCCTGGTTTTTCTCCTCTTTCCTCAAGCCAATAAAATACATATAGTCATGTTTTGTGTACAATTATCCAAATATACATTTCCCCATATATAATTTATTTTTGAGACTAACAGTCACCTTAATGGTAGCTTCCTCCACCCCCGCACTTATATTTTGCAAGTGAGTAAACAACCTAGACAGAATACATGGGTTGACAAAGAACTCACTGGTCCTTAGTGATGGATGTGTGCTTGAATTCAGCAGTATTTCCATGGCATCCTACTGTATTTTTCCAACAGCATGTTTTAATACTGAAACCATGAGAATTTTCCTCCCATTTAGAAGTTCACGCTTAGTTTAGCAGCAACCTTGCCAGAGGTTGAATCCTGCCCAAAAACATTGTTAAATAAGATAAGGGCATGAAAACAGTGGCATCTAGTTCTCTCAGTTAAGAATTATAATTTTTGATGAAATTGAAAGAAAACCCTTTGCAAAGAGATTATGGTTCTGCATTTTGTGCATATGACATGTCTATTTTGCTATAAAATTACAGTTAAGTGATGCTATATTAGCATTTGCACTATATATTATATTTCATAAATTTTGTAATTTTGGTTAAAATAAATAACATATATTTTGTATTATTTTCTATTTTTCACAGTGTGTTTTATGCATTATTTCATTTGATCTCTTAAGTAGCCCTCCAATTTGATAAGAAAAAATTACTTATGAGCATATCAAGACACAGTTTTAAAGACAATGCATATGAGTCTATGTTTGTTGAATAAAATGAATAAAGGAAAATAGAATAGGGAAATATCAAAAAATAAAACAATTAAATTTACCAGAGACTGAAGATAGAAATGGAAAATGTCTTAGTCCATGGTATAACAGTTGGTGGGTATTAGAAGTCACATATATTGTATGTAGTACAGCCTTGTCAATGTCAAAATTCTGATGACTCGGTTCTTTTTCAGTGGCTGCTTTTGACATTTCAGCTCTGCAGAGTTCTGAGGACCCTCTTCTGTGTCAAATAGATATTCCATCTCCTCAGCTGAGCCTCCCCCCATTACCTCACTCCTCCCCTCCCCATCCTCTCTTCATGTGGTGCTGTTGCTGGTGATATTGACAGACTAAAGGATTGCTCTTTCCCCATAGCCCCACAAGGTAAATTAAAAAAAGAAAAGTCAAAGCTATTTCTGGACCCTCTCACACTTAGGGACTCCCAACTCAATACATCTTGGTTGCTTGGAAATGATGCTTATTAATAAGTGAGGAAACCACAGTTATTTCATGAGGCTTCAGGGTCACCTATTTAGGGGGTAATTTGCTTCCCAAACATACTTTTGCTTCAGATTCTTTTAAGTTGTTGAGCACAAGATATTTGACATTAAAGCAATTACTGTTATCAGATCGGTAAATGCAGTAAATAATCAGAGGAGCTGGGGACAATTTCCAAAATCTTTCCAAATTCTAACATGTGAACTTTCTTAGCAATTAGCCCTCCAGTGGTTACAATCATTCATAGAATCAAAATATGTCTACATAAAATCAGATTAAACTAGCATTCCTTTCCAGAAAGAAAAAAATGGCAAGAAATAGAAAATACTATATGTTAAAAATATGTAATCTTAGTTTATGAAATATGCAATTGAGGAGGGAGCTTTCAGATAATGTGACACTTTGAGCTTTGATTTGATGTCTAATCTCTTGAATCTGATATTGAACCTCTTGAAATGACTACAACAATATAATGTTAGAAAAAAAAGCCTGCTTTAGAGTTGGAAGGTAGGAAAGTACCTTCTACAGGTAAACCCTTCAAAAAATTTCTGATACATATGACATTAAAAATTGATGGATATCAAGAAGATGAGAAGACAGGTCACAAAATATTCTCAAAAGACACAACTGATAAAGGGCTGTTATCTAAAATATACAAACAATTCTGAAAAGTAAATAATAAAAAAATAAACACACTGATTAAAAATGGGCCAAAGATTTTAACAGGCATCTCACAAAAGAAGATATACAGATGGCAAATAAGCATATGAAAAGATACTCCACATGACATGTCATCGGGGAAATGCATATTAAAACAACAATCAGATACCCCTACAAACCTATTAGAATGGCCAAAATCAAGAACTCTGACAACACCAAATGCTGATGAGAATATGGAGCAATAGGAACATTTATTCAATGCTGGTAGGAATTCAAAATAGTATGTCAATTTGAAGGGAAGTATGGCAGTTTCTTACAAAATTAAACATACTGTTACCATACAGTTGTGCTCCTTGGTATTTACCCAAAGTTGTTGAAAACTTGTGCCCACACAAAAAAAGTGCACACAGATATTTATAGCAACTTTATTCATAATTTCCAAAACCTGGAAGTGACCCAGATATCTTTCAGTAGGTGAATGAATAAATGAACTATGGTATAGCTAGACAATGGAATATTATTCAGCACTAAAAAGAAATGAGCTCTTCAGCCATGAAAAGACATGGAAGAATCTTATATGCATGTTACAAAGTGAAAGCAGCCCATCTGAAAAGGCTTCATGCTGTATGACTCCGACTATATGACATTCTGGAAAAAGCAAAACTATGGAGATAGTAAAAACGTTAGTGGTTGCCAGGGATTTAGGATAGAGGAGGAAAGGAGGAATAGGTTGAGCACAGAGGATTTTTAGGGCAATGAAAATACTCTGTATGATACAATAATGATGGATACATGTCATTATATGTTTGTCCAAACTCATAGAATGTATTGTACAAACCAAGAGTAAACCTTAAGGTAAACTATAGCCTGTGGATGACAATGTGTCAATGTAGGTTCATCCTTGATTAAAAACGTACCACTCTGGTGGGGGACGTTGATAATGGGGAAGGCTATGCGTGTGTGGGAGTAGGGAGTATTTGGGAAATCTCTGTACCTTCATCTCAATATGGCTGTGAACATAAAATTGCTCTAAATTTTTTTCTTAATTAAAGAAAATAGATGGATATGTTTGGTAAGACGGCAGGTTAGTGGCACCTTTGTTTTGCCTTCCTGACATTAACTGAAAACAAAAAGAATAATGAAAGCAGCAAACACCATCTTCAACCAAGAGAGAAAATAATTGCAACCTCAAGGCTGTGAAGAATGGCACTAAGGACCTGTAAAATAGACTTAGAGGAGGAAAATAGACTTAGAGGAGGAGACAGAGAACACATTGAGCCCTTAAAGAACTTGAGCCCTGTGTGAAATCTTCCATAAGAATTTTAGACATACTAAAGAGCAAAATTCTATGACCCTTATCTTGTAATATAAGTTTAATTTTGTGGAGGACTTCTGGAGCAACCCTGTCTGACACTACAGACAGGAAGAAGAGATGGACCTGACTGAAAAAAACAGACAAGACATTTTTCCAAGAAAGCAGGCTGTTGGGTATGTGGTAGGCAGAATAATGGCCCTAAAAATTTGTCCATGTCATAATCCTTAGAACCTATAGATTACATGGCAAGGGGAAATTAAGTTTTCAAATGGAATCAAGAGGGCTAATCAATGACCTTTATGTGGAAGATTACCTTGTATTATATAGGCAGAACCTATGTAATCACAAGGGTCCTTAAGTGGGAAACAGGGAGGCAGAAAAGTCAGAACCAGCAAGAAAGCATTGAAAGAAAGACTCAACCAGCCATTGCTGATTTTGAAGATGGAAGGTGGCTACAAGTCAAGGAATGTAGGCAGCCCCTAGAAGCTGGAAAGACGAAACTGATTCTTCCCCAGGGGCCCCAGAAAGGAACACAGTTCTACCAGTGCCTAAATTTTAGCTCAGTGAAACCCATTTTAAACTTCTGACCTGCAGAACTGTAAGATAATAAATTTGTGTTGCTTTAAGCCACTAAGTTTGTGGTAATTCGGTACAGCAACCATAAGAAACTGATACATGGTGTGACAAAACAAAGAAGAAATAGAAGATGGTAATCCATCTTGCAGTTGACAAGTTTAGTCTGCTAAAGAGGTGTGATAGTAAATTAAATCTTTTCACTGAAGACTGCTAAATGAGGCTTTGCTCTAATAATAATTACTACTAAGCACTTACCGTGTACCAGACACTGCACTAAGTGCATTACATGAATTATTTGCTTTAATCTTGAGCAGAACCCTATGAAGAAGGTGTTATTGTTACACAATTTTAAAAATGCAGAGCATGAGGCTCAGGGAGTAGAAGAAAACTGCGAAGGTTATAGAGCTAAGAACAGTTGGCATCAGAATTCAGATCTGTATACTCTGATTTCAAACCCAGAGCATCTTGTTAGCCCAGATCAAAGACACACTTATAAAGTATGGTATTGGTAAGGAATTGACTGCAGACCAAAATCAAAGCTGTCTGTTAATCCACTTGAGTTCTCTTCTCTCTTCTATGATACATCAACCAAGAGCTGATCATATGAATAAACAGTCAACATTCAAAGTAATAACAAGAAAAAATTAGACAGTCCCTGCAAGTCTGTAAGGAAAAGAAAAATGAAAAAAATCAAACCAAGGTGCAGAATATAAAGTATAGAAATTACATCATAAAGCAGATGACAATTATGGGTCAACATAACTCCAGGAAATCAAAGAAATGAAAGAAAAATGACCTCGTGACACAAGAGTTCAAAAAATGAATATATGGAGATCTCAGGGAGAGGACTGGGGTTGGCTGCATGAACACAGCCTGAAGGGGGTTAGTGCACCACACCTAGCAGGGAGAGAGTCCAGGAAAAACTCTGGACCTGCCTAAGAGGCAAGAGATGATTGTTTTGGGGTGCACAAGGAGAGGGGATTCAGAGTACTGCCTAAACGAGCTTCAAAGACAGGCAAGAGTCACGGCTATCAGCGTGGACACTAAGGATGGGCATGAAACACTAAGGCAGCTGCTGCAGCCACCAAGAAGCCTGTGTGCAAGCACAGGCCACTATCCACACCTTCCCTCCCAGGAGCCTGTGCAGCCCACCATTGCCAGGGTCCCATGATCCAGGGACAATTTCCCCAGAGAACACATGGCGTGCCTTAGGCTGTTGCAACATCACTCTGGCCTCTGCTGCCTCAGACTCGCCCTACATTCCATACACTCCTCCCTCCTCCCAGGCCTGAATGAGCCAGAGCCCCCGAATCAGCTGCTACTTTAGCCCCATCCTGTCTGGGCAGGGAACAGATGCCCTCAGGTGACCTAAACACAGAGGCAGGGCCAAATCCAAAGCTGAACCCCAGGAGCTGTGTGAACAAAGAAGAGAAAGGGAAATTTCTCCCAGCAGCCTCAGGAGCAGCAGATTAAATCTCTACAATCAACTTAATGTAGCCTGCATCTGTGGAATACCTAAATAGAAAATGAATCACCCCAAAATTGAGGCGGTGGACTTTAGGAGCAAACATAGACTTGGGGTTTGATTTCTGCATCTAATTTGTTTCTGGTTTTATGTTTATCTCAATTTAGTATTTAGAGCTTATTATAATTGGCAATTTGTTTACTGGTTTGGTTGCTCTTTTCCTTTATATATATATATATATATATATTTTTCCTTTTTCTCTTTTAGTGAGTATGTATGTGTAGGTTTCTTTGTGTGATTTTGTCTTTACAGCTTTACTTTTACCATTTGTCTTAGGGTTCTGTCTGTCTGTTTCTGTTTTGTTTTGTTTTTTGTATAGTTTTCATCACTTGTTATCATTGGTAGGTTTGTTTTTCTGGTTTGGTTGCGCTCTTCTTTCTTTCTCTTTTTTAATTAATTTTTATTTTTTTACTTTAATTTTTTTTATTTTTTGTTTTAATGACTTTTCTTTCTTTTTTTCTTTCTTTTATTTTTCTACCTTTTCTTTTGAGCCATGTGTCTGACAGGGTCTTTTTGCTCTGGCCAGGTGTCAGACCTGAACCTCTGAGGTGGGAGAGCCAAATTCAGGACATTGAACCACCAGGGACCTCCTGGCTCCATGTAATATCAATCGGTGAGAGCTGTCCCAGAGATCTCTGTCTCAATGCTAAGAACCAGCTCCACCCAATGGCCAGCAAGCTCCAGTGCTGGAAGCCCCATGCCAAACAACTAGCAAGATAGGAACACAACCCCACACATTAGCAGAAAAGCTGCCTAAAATCATAGTAGGGTCACAGACACCCCAAAACCCACCACCAGATGCAGCCTGCTCACCAGAAAGACAAGATCCAGCCTCATCCACAGAAACACAGGCACCAGTCCCCTCCACCAAAAACCTACACAACGCACTGAGCCAACCTTACCACCTGGGGGCAGATACCAAAAGCAATGGGAACTATGAATGTGCAGCCTGTGAAAAGGAGACCCCAAACACAGTAAGTTAACCAGAATGAGAAAACAGAGAAATACACAGCAGATGAAGGAGCAAGGTAAAAATCCACCAGACCAAACAAATGAAGAGGAAACAGGCAGTGTACCTGAAAAAGAATTCAGAGCAATGATAGTAAAGATGGTGCAAAATATTGGAAATAGAATGGATAAAATACAAGAAAACTTTAATAAGGACCTTGAAGAACTAAAGAGCATATGAACAATGATGAAATTATGATGAACAACATAATTAACTTCATTTTAATAAATGAAATTAAAAATTCTCTAGAAGGAATCAATAGCAGAATAACTGAGGCAGAAGAACAGATAAGTGACATGGAAGATAAATAGTGGAAATAACTACCACAGAGCAGAATAAAGACAAAAGAATGAAAAGACTTGAGGACAGACTCAGAGACCTCTGGGACATTAAATGCACCAATATTCAAATTATAAGGGTGCCAGAGGAAGAAGAGAAAAAAAAAAGGGACTGAGAAAATATTTGAAGAGATTATAGTTGAAAACTTCCCTAATATGGGAAAGGAAATAGTCAATCAAGTCCAGGAAGTGCAGAGAGTCCCATACAGGATAAATCCAAGGAGAAAAACACCAAAACACATATTAATCAAACTATCAAAAATTAAATACAAAGAAAAAATATTAAAAGCAGCAAGGGAAAACCAACAAATAACATACAAGGGAGTCCCTATAAGGTTAACAACTGATCTTTCAGCAGAAACTCTGCAAGCCAGAAAGGGAGTGGCAGGACATATTTAAAGTGATGAAAGGGAAAAACCACAAAGAAGTTTACTCTACGCAGTAAGGATCTTATTCATATTTGATGGAAAAATTAAAAGCTTTACAGACAAGCAAAATCTAAGAAAATTCAGCACCACCAAACCAGCTTTACAACAAATGCTTAAGGAACTTCTCTATGCAGGAAACACAAGAGAAGGAAAAGACCTACAATAACAAACCCAAAACAATTAAGAACATGGTAATAGGAGCATACATTTCAATAACTACCTTAAACATGAATGGATTAAATGCTCCAACCAAAAAACACAGGCTCACTGAATGGATACAAAAACAAGACCCATATATATGCTGTCTAGAAGAGACCCCCTTCAGACCTAGGGACACATACAGACACATACACACTGAAAGTGAGGGGATGCAAAAAGATATTCCATGCAAATGGAAATCAAAAAAAGCTGGAGTAGCAACAATACTTTAAAATAGACTTTAAAATAAAGAATGTTACAAGAGACAAGGAAGGACACTACATAATGATCAAGGGATCAATCCAAGAAGAAAATATAACAATTATACATATATATGCACCCAACACAGGAGCACCTCAATATATAAGGCAAATGCTAACAGCCATAAAAGAGGAAATTGACAGTAACACAATAATAGGAAACTTTAACACCCCACTTACACCAATGGAGAGATCTTCCAAACATAAAATTAATAAAGAAACACAAGTTTAAATGATACATTAAAAAAGATGGACTTAATTGATATTTATAAGACATTCCATCCAAAACAACAGAATACAGTTTCTTCTCAGTGCTTATGCAAAATTCTCCAGGAGAGATCAAATCTTGGGTCACAAACCAAGCCTTGGTAAATTTAAGAAAATTGAAATCATATCAAGTATCTTTTCTGACCACAACACTATGAGACTAGATATCAATTATAGGAAAAAATCTGTAAAAAATTAAAATAAACCATGGAAACTAAACAATACACTAGTAAATAACTAAGAGATCACTGAAGAAATCAAAGAGGAAACCAAAAAAACCTGGAAACAAATGGCAATGAAAACACAATGACTAAAAACCTTTGGGATGTAGCAAAAGCAGTTCTAAGAGGGAAGTTTATAGCAATACAATCCTACCTCAAGAAACAAAAAAAAAAAATCTCAAATAAACAACCTAACATTACACCTAAAGCAATTAGAGAAAGAAGAACAGAAAACCCCCAAAGTTAGCAAAAGGAAAGAAATCATAAAAATCAGATCAGAAATAAATGAAAAAGGAATGAAAGAACAATAGCAAAGATCAATAAAACTAAAAACTGGTTCTTTCAGAAGATAAACAAAATTGATAAACCATGCTCCACACTCATCAAGAAAATAAGGGAGAAGACTCAAATAAATAGAATTAGAAATGAAAAAGGAGAAGTAACAACTGACACTGCAGAAATACAAAGGATCATGAGAGATTATTACAAGCAACTCTATGCCAATAAAATGGATAACCTGGAAGAAATGGACAAATTCTTAGAAAAGCACAATGTTCTGAGACTGAACCAGGAAAAAATAGAAAATATAAACAGACCAATCACAAGCACTGAAATTGAAACTGTGATTAAAAGTCTTCCAACAAAAAAAGTCCTGAACCAGATGGCTTCACAGGCAATTTCTATCAAACATTTAGAGAAGAGCTAACACCTATCCTTCTCAAACTCTTCCAAAATATAGGAGAGGGAGGAACACTCCCAAACTCATTCTACGAGGCCACCATCACCCTGATACCAAACCAGACAAAGATGTCACAAAAAAAGAAAACTACAGGCCAATATCACTGATGAACATAGATGCAAAAATCCTCAACCAAATTCTAGCAAACAGAATCCAACAGCACATTAAAAGGATCATACAAGATGATGAAGTGGGGTTTATCCCAGGAATGCAAGGATTCTTCAATATATGCAAATCAATCAATGTGATACACCATATTAACAAACTGAAGGATAAAAACCATATGATAAACTCAATAGATGCAGAATAAACTTTTGACAAAATTCAACACATATGTATGATAAAAACCCTCTAGAAAGTAGTCATAGAGGGAACTTACTTCAACATAATAAAGGCCATATATGACAAACGCACAGCTAACATCATTCTCAATGGTGAAAAACTGAAACCATTTCCACTAAGATCAGGAACAAGACAAGGTTGCCCGCTCTTACCATTATTATTCAACATAGTTTTGGAAGTTTTAGCCACAGCAATCAGAGAAGAAAAAGAAATAAAAGGAATCCAAATTGGAAAAGAGAAGTAAAGCTGTCACTGTTTGCAGATGACAAGATACTATACATAGAGAATCCTAAAGATGCTACAAGAAAACTGCTAGACTAATCAATTAATTTGGTAAAGTAGCAGGATACAAAGTTAATTCACAGAAATCTCTTGCATTCCTATACACTAATGATGAAAAATCTGAATGAGAAATTGAGGAAACACTCCCTTTTACCATTGTAACAAAAAGAATAACATACCGAGGAATAAACCTACCTAAGGAGACAGAAGACTTGTATGCAGAAAACTGTAAGACACTGATGAAATAAATTAAAGATGATACAAACAGATGGAGAGATATACCCTGTTCTTAGATAGGAAGAATCAACATTGTGAAAATGATTACACTACCCAAAGCAATCTACAGATTCAATGCAATCCCTATCAAACTACCAATGGCATTTTTCACAGAACTAGAACAAAAAAATTTCACAATTTGTAGGGAAACACAAAAGACCTCGAATAGCAAAACAATCTTGAGAAAGTAAAATGGAGCTGGAAGAATCAGGCTCCTACACTTCAGAGTATACTACAAAGCCATAGTAATCAAGACAGTAAGGTACTGCCACAAAAATAGAAATATAAATCAATGGAACAGGATAGAAAGCCCAGAGATAAACCCACGCACATATGGTCACCCTAGTTTTGGTAAAGGAGGCAAGAATATACAATGGAGAAAAGACAGACTCTTCAATAAGTCATGCTGGGAAAACTACATGTAAGTAGAAGACAGCTACATGTAAAAGAATGAAATTAGAACACTTTCTAACACCGTACATTTCTAGATGGTTTGAGACACTAAATCTAGGTGAGTTGAAGACTGTATTTTCTGTTGAGAAAATATGAAAACAAAGAAGAGGAGAAATACAAGAAGGAAGAAAAACTGAGTATTTTTTAGATAACTCTCCCTCATCATAAAGAAGTGAAATAGTATTACTAATCTCCCAGAGGAGTTATCTTCATTCAAAGTCCACCTAGGCTTGGTGTCTTGAAATACACAGCGTGGGGAGAGAGGGAGAGAGAGAGAAAATCAGAAAATATCTGTGGTGGGGACTTCCCTGGTGGCCCAGTGGTAAAGAATCCACCTTACAATGCAGGGGACACTGGTTCAATCCCTGATTGGGGAACTAAAATCCCACATGCCCTGGGACAACTAAGTGTGTGCACCACAACTATTGAGCAAGCTCGCCTCTACTAGAGAGAGAAAACCCACACGCCACAACTGGAGAGAAGCCCGCTCATCACAGCTAGAGAGAGCCCCGAGCGCTGCAACAAAGGGATCTTGCGCCGCCCCAACGAAAGATCCCGCATGCCAAAAAAAAAAAAAAAAAAAAAAAAAAAAAAAGAGGCAACATTTTTAAAAATTAAAAAAAAAAAATCTCTCATGAAGACTGGGTAGGAGAAGAGAGGACTTGGTAGTATAGAAAACATATTCTAACTGGAAAATTCCATTTGCTTTCTCCTCACCTATGTTCTTGAAACAAGACATGGAGGAAAGAAATGGCTAGTCCCCAAGAGCAACTGTACACCAGAGTATTGCTTTAGGAAGAGGAAGAGGAAGTGCAGGACAAAATGACTAGCCTGAGCTAGGCCTACTTAGATCTCTGTCGGGAATCACAGCTTGAGTTTTAGGCTGCCGAGGCTAAGGAGTTCTCTACTAGAATTCACAGGGTCCCTGAATATAAATAGGTAACTATTATATTTTCATTTTCACTAACTTCTAACCAGAATTTAGCATTTCCTTCTATTATAAATGTAGGAAAGAAATCACAATATGATTAGCAGAATTTATGGCCGTCATCAATAGAAATCACAGATACTTTTATACCACATTACAGTTGTTGCCGCTGTCTACAAATAACATTTGTGCTCATCACTACCTTGAGATTATGGTGGTTATTAGATCTACACTAGATCTTGTTACTTAATGTGTTAATAAAGACATATATGGTCTTATAGCACAATGTTTTCCTTAATTTGATAACTATCTCAATAAAACAAATTTCCTTTGAAATTTACCCATTTTGGTTTTATATTTAAAAGCATTATTCTGAGAAGGGGTTTATAGGTTTCCCCAGACTGCCAGAGGGGTACATGGCACAGAAAAATTAAGATGCCTGTACTAGAGAGAAGAGGATACTACTAGAAATACCTGGACCAAAGAATGTACTACAGTCTGTCCAGTCATATTATTCACTCTTCATTTTTTAAAGAGAGGTAGAATAAGGAAGAGGTGGTAACATGAAGGAGAGGCTTTTTTTTTTCCCCTTCCACAGAATTGATACAATTTCTTTCTCTGAGAGTTTCAGTCAATTATAGATCCACAGAATTAAGGAATCTCTTGGGAGAGCAGGCAGGGATATCAATGCTTAATTTCAATTTCATGTTGTGAGAGGGTTGGAATCAGCATCATGGCAATGGAAATGATGCAGAGGAGCCATTTTGTTCCTTGTCACTTTGGCACTTATATTTAAGCTCTCTTTTCTAAATACACAGTCATTCATTTGTTTATAGTTAGTTTTTTTATTGAGGTATAGTTGATGTACAATTATTATAAAAGTTTTAGGTGTCCAACATAGAGATTCATCATTTTTAAACATTATACTCCATTTATACTTATTATAAAACATTGGCTGTATTCCCTGTGTTGTACAATATATCTCTGTAGCTTATTTATTTTATACCTAATAGTTTATACCTCTTAGTCCCCACCCCTATATTTCCCCTCCCCTCTTCCCTCTCCCCACTGGTAACTGCTAGTTTGTCCTCTATATCTGTGAGTCTGTTTCTTTTTTGTTATATTCACTAGTTTTATTTTTTAGATTCCACGTATAAGTAACATCATACAGTATTTGTCTTTGTCTGCTTTATTTCACTTAGCGTAATACCATCCAAATCCATCCGTGTTGTTGCAAAGGGCAAGACTTCATTCTTTTACACATTCATTTGTAAGGGTTTCAAAATTTTTAAAAGTGAGGTGAGACAAAAAGTTATAGTTCTACTAAACACTTCAAGAAAAGGAGTAGCTTTCTGGAGCATCCATGCTAAAGGAGCAATCCAAGTTTGATCAAGATAACAGACAGGATTATGCTGTGATGGTTGGTGGTGGTCAAAATGTAGCACAGGGCTTCCCTGGTGGCGCAGCGGTTGAGAATCCGCCTGCCGATGTAGGGGACACGGGTTCGTGCCCCAGTCCGGGAGGATCCCACATGCCGCGGAGCGGCTGGGCCCGTGCGCCATGGCCGCTGAGCCTGCGCGTTCGGAGCCTGTGCTCCACAACGGGAGAGACCACAACAGTGAGAGGCCCGCGTACCGCAAAAAAAAAAAAAAAAAAAAAAAATTGTAGCACGATACGAAGAGTTTGTGTCCCACCACAGAGCAAATTTAGGTTAGTATTTTAAAGGAGGAGGAAGAAAAAGAGAAAAGAGGGGCCTATAACTCAAAGGATCTCCGAACTAAATTAATGTGTCAAGTGTATTTGATTCATTTTGAGGCACACAGCATGTCAGACAAAGCTGGGAAGTCACACTAGCTTGTTTTAATAAGCTTTCCTTATTTGAAAAATGAAGGGAGTGGGACAGATAAGTTACGGAGGTCACTTCTGGTTCTAAGCTTTCTATGTTTAGAGCTTGTAAATTCTTTAGAAGTCAGATACAAGGCCTTATAACTCCTGTTCTCCAGCTATCCTCCACTCCCTGCCCATAGCATAGTGTGCTAAACACATTTCTCAGGTTGGTACTGAATGAGGGAAGCAGCACCACTGACTCTATAGATAACATGTATTGAACTACCATGTGCCTGGCATTGTGTCCAATGACTTTTTCTCGTGCCTCATTTAATCATCGTATGACACCCCTAATGGGTGGGTGCATTAATTTTAAAAACGAAGAATGAGACTCAAAGACACAGAGCTCTCAATAGCACAACCAGGATTTAAACTCATGTCAATCTGACTGCAGAGCCTGTCTTAATCCCTATGTCCCCATGTTGGAGATGCTGTGAAAGGGGGCCACTTCTGAGGCCAGTAGAAAAGCGTGGCCTCACTGGGTCCTTGCAGCCTGATGTTTGTGACTCCAGCCAGAACGAGACTCAGCTTAAAGCAGCTCTTGCCTGAGCCATCTAGTCCTCCTTGTGGACAAGTATTGGCTCAAGGTGACACTTCTAATGACTGTTCTGTATCCGGGAAGGCACCTGTTGTCCTGGGGTGGAAAATAATTTTGCCTAATAGATTATGGAGGCCCTGAGAATGAGGATGAGGAGGCTGATACTAAGAGTAGCCAGTTTCCTTGAAAAACTGCTAACATAAAGGAGATCTCTATTTATATGACAGCATGAATAAAATAGACTATTTTGCATTTATATAGTGTCTTTCCTCACATAAGAGCCCAGGGGCTTCGCCAACACAGCCTTACAATGAAACACAGCCACCTCTGGGAGACCACCAGGCAGACAACTACAGCTGTGCAGACTTTAAGGCAGTGGGGGAGGTGAACCTGGAGCCGAAGACCATCAGACGCCGTTCTGAGTTGCACTAAATTGAATGCTTTGATAACAATCTATGCTTTCAGAGCCTCATTATAGACACACCCTAATCAATTCTGAAACTTGCCAACAAGAAGTAGAGAAGTAGGTACTAAATGTTCTGTTTCGTAGATTAAACAAAGCAATTATTTTTTAAATTGCATTTTCAATTTAAGTTAAAATGGTATAATGTCACTTCTGAAATTATAGCTCATGTATATATCTGTATAAGTAGCTCTATATCTCTGCTTAATGTCTATATATGTGTGTGTGTGTGCTTGTGTGTTTGCATGTGTGCTTTTATGTGGTTGAGATTGTGTTGTGTATCATACATAAAAGACCTTCTTTCACTTGGCAGTCCATAAGCATTTCCGTGTATTTTGGAAATATCATAACTATAATGTAATGGCACACATTGTAGTTCATTTTCTACATGATAATCCCATAATTCACCTAACGGTTCCCTTTATGTTTTTTCTATATCCCCTTTATAAATAGTGCGATGTCTTTCTGTATAAAATTTTATATTTATTTCAGATTATTTTCCTGGAAGTGGAATGACTGCATGATGTGATGAGCATTTTTAAAGCTATTGATACACATTATCAAATCAACAAATTAATTTCCTGAAACTCATACAAATTCATATTCTCAGGAGCAATGTATGTGCCCATCTTATTTTATCAATGCTGTATATTATCACTTAAAATTGTTTTCAAATGTGAAAAAATATATATCTATTTTAAAGTTGAGCAATTTTTAATGATAATTAACCATTTTTTACTGTTTGGTAAATTGTCCATGTTTCTATTGGAATACGGTGATCTCATACTGATTCAAATTATCTTTTTCATATATTAAGGATATATTAACTTTTTCTCTCTTATTAGAAATATAGCTTGTTGTTTTAGAGTACTATCTTTGGAATCATTCAACCTTGACTTCTAAGCTCAGCTAACAGTTTACAAGCTATGTGATTATGGACAAGTTGCTTTCCCTTCCCAGCTTCGGTTTCCTAAATTGCAGGTGAGGATAATCAGAGGTAGATTTACCATGAAGCCAAGAAAGCACTTTAGAATTGTGTTCACATGGTTTTACATTTTTGAAAAATTTGCAAAAGTGAAATATTTGAACAATACTCATGTAAGACCACAATTTCACTCTATTCCAGTTTCCCTTTATCACTCTTCCCCTCTATCGTACATTTCCTCTATTATACTTTGCCTTATGACACATTGCATTGTAGTAGCTGCAGGCATGTTGGGATCCAGCTAACAGGATATCTAGAGTCTGGGTTTGTGAGATATTTTTATATGGTTCACCACCACTTTCATGTATAGCTAGCCCTGCTAGTGGAGAAATGATTTCCAACAATTTTTTCTACTTGTGCCAACCTCCTGGTGTTTTGATACTAAGATGTATGGGTAGAATTTCTAATCCAATATGAATATGTTTTCTGGTGCTTACCACTGAAAGTGTGTGGTTAGTGGGGGAGCACCAAGATTTGAAATGTAGGAACCCAGAAATGAATCTGTGAAAATTTTTCCAAATCTAACAGCTCATATATGAAAGAAACTTGATAGAGATTTTCCCAAAGTTGACAATGATCCTAAACACTTACATGACATTATCAAAAATGAGTTGAGACTCTGAAGAAATTTCTTTGAATTATCAATAATAAAAAATAAAATGGCTGTTTTTATGAAAAAGTAATCAAAGAGCATGCAGCCAGAACAGATATAGGGAGAAGTAGAAGTGTCAGACAATTTTTTAATTAATTTTTTTTCAGATTTCATATTTGAGGGCTCTATTAGCTTTTCTGAAGTTTGTATTTTGTTGTGATTTTCTCATCCTAAATTAATATTCCCTTTCATGACTAATTTTGTATTTGTAATATTGTATTCTTCTTGTTAAAGAGGACACTCACAATTGTGATAGCTGAAGTCCTTCAAAAATCTGGATCTGTAGGACTTCCCTGGTGGTGCAGTGGATAAGACTCCATGCTCCCAATGCATGGGACCTGAGTTTCATCCCTGGTCAGGGAACTAGATCTCACACGCATACCACAACTAAGGAGCCTGCCTGCCGCAAATAAGACCCAGTGCAACCAAATAAATAAATAAAGATCTTTTCAAACTCCGGATATAGGCCTGCATATATACTTTGGGTAAGACAAAAATCCAATTTTTCTTTTTGACACATATCTAGTAAATTTCTGCAACACCATTCATTGACTATCACTCTTTCTCATTGATTTACAATGCTAATTTATTATTTGTTGATTATCTATATATCAGGAGCTGTTATTGGCCTATTTTGGTGTATGTTTAGTGCCAAGGCTTTAATAACTATATATTAACAGTGATATGCTTTACTACCTCACAGGATAAGTTCTCCCATTCATGATAACTCTAGTTGTTATGAAAATGTCCATTCTTTCTTATGGATTATTCTGAATTAATTCTAACATCATTTTGTTTTTTCCTCCCAGTTTCTCTTAAAAACTCCATTGGCATTTTGATCAGAATTGCAAGAAACTTTTAAAATAATTTTTCTAGATTGATTTTTTACAATACTATCTTTCCATCCGGGAACATCACATAGCTCCACAGTTGCCCAAGTCTTCTTTTATACTTCTCAGTAATATTTTATAATTTCTTCAAAATATAGTTCTTTAAATACGAAAATTATCTTTCCTAGAAAGATCTGGATGACCTCAGAGTAATTCAGTTAGATCCAGCTGGACAGTTGCCTGGTTTATTTGGGGATTTGGTTTATTATATAATTTTCTAGAGTAAATAAGGATCCAAAAATGACCTCTTAGGCCTAAAAAATGTCTTGCCAGTTATTCAAATTTATCAGGACTAATTCATTTTTTCAATTATTCAATTATAATTTCGGTAGTAGTTTTAACATGTTTAACTGTGGGATTGAGAATCTGAACACCTTAATTTGAGTAAAATAATGCTGAATATTCCAGGTTTGGAACTGTTCTCAAGGGTCTTTCAGGGCATCTTAGTTTTATAATATGTGTAAGATAACATCCTGCTCTGGATCTTTTGTACCTTTTTAAAAAACTTGTGATTATCTCATGAAATATAGTTATTCATGGGGAAGGAAAGAAGTCAAATGCAGACAAAGTCTCTTTGCTATGTTTGTGATAAACGCTACAACACTGATTCTTTTCATTTACTGTGACCGTAGGTCATACTAATCATAGCATGAGGTCCTCATTACTGTTTTCATGACTGGATTATTTAGGCTATAAAGAGTGTGGCACTATCTTATCACACAGAATGACATAACCAATAGGTAAATTATTAAAACTTTCTAAAGATAACAAGAGTAATGTGTTAACCTTTGGAATACTTAACAGCTCATTTAAAATGTTATATAGCTGTTATTTCCATATTTTGACATCATTGGAAGATAGATGGAAAATTTATGACCTGTTACTTTTTATCCCTGGGAAAATAATAAGATGATATAATCCACAAGCCACTTAATTACCATCTAAAATGCAATAGATAATGCAAAATGGGAAAGTAACACAAAATATTTCCTAAGTATATTTGTCTTTGAACACTACAGAAAATTAAAATCATATAATGAAATCATATTAGGTACTCAGGGCCACACTTTCTTCATCTAAAAATGAGGATATTAAGTGAGATTATTATGAGTCACTTCTCAGAGAACTGCTTGGAATTTTAAAAAGTAGTTTTGCTGTATTACTTAAATTCTACTGTCAACTGATGGTTGATTTTATAGATAAAGGAAAAATTGTGGATCTAATCTATTATGTCATAGTTAGGCTTTTGATTCTGTTTTGGATGACCTATATGTATTCATTACCTGGGTAGGCATAACAGATCATATGTAAACAATGAGGTGGATAGATTTAACTGGTGAATGTGCAAATAATTGACATCAATGGGTTATGATGACCTGAAATGACATAACAATTGATTTTCCATCATAATTATTTCTGCATTTAATGGTATTTAATTGTTCAATCAATAATTTGAATGACCATGTTCATTAGGTATGCAAATAGTCCCATGCTAGTTAGTAGAATAAGTATTAAAATTCAGTACAACTAAGGCAAGCTGTAATATGATAGGAAGTACAGAATATTTAATAAGAGGGAATACACTTATGGAAAGATAAAATATATAAGCAGAGTTACACATATATTTCTCAGATTAGGCATATTTGAAAACACTCAGAGCAGACTACAAAATGAATAAATATGAAATACATCTCATTCTATGTTAAAGAAAGTATAAATACCCCTCAAGTTTTAATACACCAATAATTAAATTTTAATATGAAATAAATTAAGCATAGTTTCAGGGTCTATAAAAGCAAAGGTTATAAATTTGTTGAACTGTTCTCAAGTCTGTTTCTCCATTTCTGAATACTTAAATTTTATTTAATATAAAATATTTTAGGCAAACATGAAAGTGCAGATGACTACATAATTAATATCTCTATATTCAATACCTAGCTAAAGAAATAAATCATATAAAATTTAATATCTTTTCAATATGAGGTCAATGTGTATTTCCCTTAGACACATATCACTGTTGCTTCTTTTTGACTGGAAGCTCAGAAGCCAGGAGACTAAGTCAATTAATTCTCAACTTTTTAACAAAAACTCAACTTTATGCATACTTAATGCTTTGTGATGATACTGTCCTCACAAAACCTTGGGGTACCACACCCAGTCCTCCTCTTTCACTATTAGTTACCTAAATTTCAATTATATCTCCATTTTTCCTCTTTAGTTTTTGTAACTTTATTGAGATATAATTGGCATATAACATTGTGTAAGCTTAAGGTATATAACATGTTGATTTGATACACTTATATACCACAATATGATTACCACCATATTGTTAACTAACACATCTGTCACATCACATAATTACTATTTCTCCAAAGAACATGTTAATAAGACAGATGTAAGACCTATGAGGAAAAGCCAAAGAAATTTGAGTTTTATAATCTAGAAAAAAAAATCTGAGGATCACTTAGAAATAGACTGCAATATAATAATAATAGTAAATATAGATAATAAACAATGATAAATGGGATTAAAGTAATTTTAATAAATAATGATAACTAACAGCTATCTTAGAGGTTTTTAACCATAATCCTTTAGATGGTAACAACTATGTCCTAGGCACTATACTAAGTGTGATTTTTGGATTATCTTAATTATTTTTCATCACAACCCTAGGAAAATTATTATTCTCATTTTACAAGTGAAGAATCTGAGGCTGGAAAGAAATGTTACATTGTCTAAGACCAAACATCTGTAAAGAAGAGGGCTAGGATTTTATCCCATGCAATCTGCCCACACTCCTAATTAGTAGAAACATCTCACAAGTTATTGGGGTTTTTAATTGTATGTGTGGTTATATGTTGTAATTAATAAAATGTGCCTATATCAAATCACTAAATAATCACATGCTTCTTCAATTGCTTCTTTCTTTTTATGGCTTCTTTGCCATTTCTCTATTGATATTGCCAGGATCATTTGGTTTTTGCATCATGAGCTGTATCTATGTTTCTCTAGAAAAGAAATTGTCTCAATAAGCCATATTAGTTCATACTATCACAAAAGTAAGCATTATCTGTAAAAACTATTTTCCTAAAGAGTAAAGATCATTAAGTAGTGACTCAACAAGCACAGGGGAGAGGAGAGGAGCTAGGATGGATTAAGTCTTGGACAGAGATCTGTTATCAGTGATAAGGCCATCACTTATGTTGGATCACTCAGAGGTTGCCACATATGGATAAGATGAACCAGCCACAGCAGTTGAAGAACTAGGAGTGTGGTGTGAAGGTCTGTGTATAAAGATTGATAGTGGGGAACTTGTGGACCACTGGATCAATAATTTAGATACTATGGAGAAGATGAAGAGCAAAGATGAGTAGTCAGACCTGGTTCTATAGAAAGAGGCAATAAAGATAAAATAGTGTACATTAGAGGACCCCAAAGTAGTTGAGATTAAAGTGTAAGTAAAGCATGTTCATGGCCAATGTTTTGGACAAGATTCTGTCAGACAAATGAATATTGATGCAATTGTCATGCTTGCCTCCAAAACTCCCCAAGGGCATCATGAGTGGCTTCTGATTCCAGGGATCTCAGGGAATCTCTGGAAGGCTTCAAGGACCTGTGAAAATTGTAAACTTGCTCTCATGCATGTCAATGAACTCACTAGAGGAACTTTTGCATCCCTTTCTAGCTCTGAGAGTCTACATTTCCCTTTTTCAGTCCAGCCCAGAGCTCTGTTGAAGTGGCAACCCAATGACAGGTAACACATAAACTCTTGGCTGGATAAACAGACAGATGATCCCTGCAACATGTTCTGTTCCAGTGATTTCATTTCCCTCAGATGGAACCTGGAGACAATCATTTTCACTGCTGAGTGGATGCACAAAAATACAAGACAAGGCAAGAAGAGGGCTGCAGCTTATAGGAAATGTTCACGTGTAAAATCTTTCTCCAAAGGCAGGTTTTTAATCATTGTTCTGGGAAATGAGAAAACAAACCCATGTAAATCTTCAAAATTTTTATTTTAATCCAGAGCATGTGGGGTTGGAGAAATTAAATTTTGCTCTACTTTTATTGATAAATTTGTTGCTAATAGGTAAAATGTAATATTGCTTTTTGAAAATTCAGGGATGTGGAATTTACTCTCTCTACTGAGAACATGGTGGGCACTTGTAACTTGTTATTAAAGCCGAAGCCTCAGGGTTGCTTGATCTTCCCTTTGTTTTCTTTGGTCCAAAGAAAATTTTAAAAATATCAGGAAATCAGAGAGCTCTCCAGCTGGGAAATTTTCATGTGGCTATATTATTATTGCCACAATTTCTTAGTATTTTCAAACATACTTTTAGGTTGAAAAGTGATAAAATAAAGCACTATAATATTAAAGTTCTTTGAGAGTATGTAGATTCTAAGTGACTCTTTACATATGAAGGTAAAACGAATGAATTAAATTCTTTTAATTTTATGAATAGATTATGTTTTTAAAACCCTGGTATATCCTTTGGCATATTAATTCATTGATCTGAGTGCTAACTTATTTATGTATCCACTCCACAATGTCTTCATTCTGACTGATTAAATTTGGAGAGAAGGGTAAAATTTTGAGAATAAACCCTAGATGTTTCATTTTGAGTCCCTGAATGGATCTTGTTGCCTTTAAGATGGAAAGCATAGGTGGATGAGCAGGTTTATGGCTAATTTGTATACTTAGCATCTCTCAGTTCTGTCAGTAAATGCCATTACCCCACACTGTGCTCAATCCAGATCTCAGATGCATCCTTTATTCTTCATTCTTCTCCATTTGTCACCAGATCTAATCACAGAGCTCTGATGATTTGAACTCTCCAAAATCTTTTCTTTAAGTTGCGATTTTTTTAAAAACAACTTTACTAGGGCATAATGAACATATAATGAACTGCACATATTTAAAGTGTACAGTTTGATAAGTTTTGATGTATGTACACAGTCATGAACTTGTTATCAGTTTTATGAAAGGACATATCCATTCCTCACAAAACATTCCTCTTGCGTCTTAGAAGTTCCTCCCTCCCATCCCTTCTTAATCCCTTTCCTTCCTCAGGTAACCACTGATCTGCTTTCTTTCACTATAGATTATCTCACACTTTATAGAATTTTATATGAAGGAAATCATACAGTATATTCTCTTTTTTCTGGCTGTTTTCACTCATTATGTTTATTTTGAGATTGATCTATGTTGCTGCGTGTATCAATAATTTATTTCTTTCTATTGCTGGGTCACATTCTGTTGTTTGGTTATACCACAATTTATTCATTTACCTACTGATACATTTATGTTTTTTTAGTTTTGGGCTTTTAAAAATAAACATTGCTATGAACACAGTGTAAAATCTTTACGACATATGTTTTATTTTCTCTCTGGCAAATACCCAAGAGTGGAATGGCTAGATCATTTGGTAGATATTTGCTTAACTATATTTACAATTTTTTTTTAAACTGCCAAATTATGTTCCAAAGCTGTGGCTGTGCAATTTTAGATTCTCATCAGCAGTGCATGAGAGTTCTAGTTCTTCTACTTCTTTGTCAACACTATTATTGACAAGTGTTTTTACTTTAAATTTTAATTTTAACAGACTTTATTTTTTAGAGCAGTTTTACATTCACAGCAAAATTGAGGGGAAAGATAGATATTTCCCAAATACTCTCTTCCCTGAATCATGCATAGCCTCCCTCATTATTCAGATCCCCTACCACAGTGGTCCATTTTTTACAGTTGATGAACCTACATTATCATCATCACCCATCATTATCACTCAAGTCCATAGTTTACATAGTTCACTCCTTGTGTTGTATATTCTATGGGTTTAGACAAATGTGTAAGGACATGTATCTATCATTATGGTATCATAAAGAGTATTTTTACTGCCCTAAAAATCCTCTGTGCTCTACGTGTTCATACTTCCCTCCACCATCCCCAATCCTTGGCAACTACCAATCTTTTTACTGTCTCCAGAGTTTTGCCTTTTCCAGAATGTCACATAGTTGGAGTCATATAGTATATAACCTTTTCAGATAGGCTTCTTTCACTTAGTAATATGCACTTAAAGTTCCTCTACCCATAGCTTTTCATTACTTGATAGTTTTGTTTTGTTTTTGCTGAATAATATACCATTGTCTGGATGTACCACACTTTATTTTTTCATTCACCTACTAAAGGTGAATGAAATTTGGTGCAATGCCAAATTCTAGATTTTGGAGATTATGAGTAAAGTTGCTATAAACACCCAGTTGCAGGTTTTTTTGTGGACATAAGTTTTCATCTCCTTTGGGTAAATACCAAGGAGGTTGATTGTTAGATTGTATGGTAACAGTATATTTAATTTTTGAAGCAACTGCCATACTTCCCTCCAAAGTTGATATAGCATTTTGCATTCCTACCAGTAATGAATGAGTATTCCTGTAGGTCTACAATGCTGCCAGCATTTGGTGTGGCCAGCATTTGGTGTGGTCAGCATTCTGGATTTTGGCCATTCTAATGGGCGTGTAGTAGCATTGTTGTTTTAATTTGCATTTCCCTAATGTCATACGACATGGAGCATCTTTTCATTTGCTTATTTGCCATCTAAGTATCTTTGGTGAGGTGTCTGTTAAGATCTTTGGTCCATGTTTTAATCAGGTTGTTTGTTTTCTTATTGTTGAGTTTTCAGAAAATTTGGCATGTTTTAGATAGCAGTCCCTTATCAGATGTGTCTTTTTCAAATATTTTCTCCCAGTCTGTGTCTTGTCTTCTCATTTTCTTGACATGGTCTTTCACAGAGCAAAACTTTTTAATTTTAATGAAGTCCAGCTTATCCTTTCTTTCTTTAATGGATCTTGCCTTTGGTGTTGTATCTAAAAAGTCTTCATCAGGACTTTCCTGGTGGAACAGTGGCTAAGAATCTTCCTGCCAATGCAGGGGACATGAGTTTGATCCCTGGTCCAGGAGGATCCCACATGCCACAGAGCAACTAGGGCCGTGCGCCACAACTACTGAGCCTGCACTCTAGAGCCTGCTGCCTAGAGCCCGTGCTCTGCAACAAGAGAGGCCACTGCAATGAGAAATCCATGTACCACAGTGAAGAGTAGCCCCCACTCACAGCAACTAGAGAAAGCCCATGTGCAGCAATGAAGACCCAACACAGTCAAAAATAAATAAATTTATTTTTTAAAGTTTATTTTAAAAAAATAAAAAAATAAAAAGTCATCACCATACCCAAGATCATTTAGGTTTTCTCCTGTTTGCTTTCTGGGAGTTTTAAACTTTTGCATTTTACATTTAGATTTGCAATTTTTTAGCATTAGTTTTGTAAAGAGTGTAAGGTCTGTGTCTAGATCCTTTTTTTCCCCTGCAGTGGATGTCCAGTTGTTCTATCACCATTTGCTGAAAAGACTATCTTTGGTCCATTGTTCTGCCTTTGCTCCTTTGTCAAAGATCAGTTGACTATGTTTATGGAGATCTTAATGGGCTTTAGTTGCTATCCATGTCTTTTTTGGCAAAGTGTCCTTCAAACATTTTGCCCATTTTTATTAGTTTTTAAGTTTTTCTGATTATTCATTGTTAGTATTTATAAATACAATTGATTTTTGTATGTTGAACATAAAAATGCGATGTGCCTATCTCATTTATTAGTTCTAGCAGCTTTTTCGTAGAGTCTCTTGGTCATGTTGCTTGAAAGTAAAGAATTCTTTCTTTTTGATACTGATGCTTTTATTTAGTTAGTTATTTTTGTTTTCCTCATTGTATTTAGTAGAACCTATATGTTGCATAGACATGGTGAGATAGGTATCCTTATCTTTGACATGATTTTTAGGGTGAAAACATTCAATCTTTCAACATTAATTATGATGTTAGCTGTAGGTTTTTTGTAAAGGTCTTTATCAGGTTGAAGGAGTTCACTTTTATCCCTAGTCTGCTGAGAAATTTTATCAGGAGTAGATGATGGATTTTGTCAAATGCTTTTTATGTGTTTATTGAGATGATAATTTCATTATTCTTTTTAAGTGTGTGAATATGATGAATTACATTATTTTATTTTTGAATATTCCTTTGCATTCTTAAGATAAACCCCCTCTGGTTATGATGTATTGTCTCTATATTTTTGGGTTTGATTTGCTAATATTTTATTTAAAATTTCTGCATCTATGAGCGATGTTGGTCCATAGTTTTTCTATCTTGTAATGACTTTGTCTTGTTTCAGTATCAGGGTAATGCTCATCCTATAAAATGAGTTGGAGACATATTCTCTTCTTTTCAGTTTTCTGGAAGAGTTTCTCTAGTGTTCCCAGATATTGTGAATTTTAGTTTGTTGGATATATAGGCACATACATATAAACATATATATCACACAACTTTATTAATACTTGCTTTTGTTATCTTCAATTTTTTATATGAGAAATTTAAATTACAAAGAGGTTAGGGAATTGCCTAAAGCCATAAGCTGGTAAATGATGGGGCTGGGATGTGAAACAGGACTGACTCCAGAATTCATGTCCTTAACCAGTATATTCTCTCTCATTTACAACAAGATATTCTAGGTCTGTCTGATTCCTAAAGTTTATTTTATTTAATTTAAATTTTTTTCATTGTTTTACTTTAATTTAATTTATTTTTTTATACAGCAGGTTCTTATTAGTCATACATTTTATACACATCAGTGCATACATGTCAGTCCCAATCTCCAATTCATCCCACCACCACCCCCACCTCCCAACCACCGCTTTCCCCCCTTGGTGTCCATACATATTTTCTCTACTTCTGTGTCTCAAATTCTGCCCTGCAAACCGGTTCATCTGTACCATTTTCTAGGTTCCACATATATGCGTTAATATATGATATATGTTTTTCTCTTTCTGACTTACTTCATTCTGTATGACAGTCTCTAGATGCATCCACATCTCTAGATATCA
The DNA here is from genome assembly GCF_951394435.1 of Stenella coeruleoalba. NCBI lineage: Eukaryota > Metazoa > Chordata > Mammalia > Artiodactyla > Delphinidae > Stenella > Stenella coeruleoalba. The sequence goes on along the minus strand of NC_137169.1, from coordinate 118,846,818 downwards.
CCAAATTTCGTTCCTTTTTATGGCTAAGTAATATTCCATTGTATATATGTACCACATCTTCTTTATCCATTTGTCTGTCGTTGGGCATTTTGGTTGCTTCCATGACCTGGCTATTGTAAATAGTGCTGCAATGAACATTGGGGTGCATGTGTTTTTTTGAATTATGGTTTTCTCTGGGTATATGCCCAGTAGTGGGATTGCTGGGTCATACAGTAATTCTATTTTTAGATTTTTAAGGAACCTCCATATTGTTCTCCATAGTGGCTGTTTCAATTTATATTCCCACAAACAGTGTAAGAGGGTTCCCTTTTCTGCACACCCTCTCCAGCATTCGTTGTTTGTAGATTTTCTGATGATGCCCATTCTAACTGGTGTGAGGTGATACCTCATTGTAGTTTTGATTTGCATTTCTCTAATAATTAGTGATGTTGAGCAGCTTTTCATGTGCTTCTTGGCCATCTGTATGTCTTCTTTGGAGAAATGTCTATTTAAGTCTTCTGCCCATTTTTGGATTGGGTTGTTTGTTTTTTTTAATATTGAGCTGCATGAGCTGTTTATATATTTTGGAGATTAATCCTTTGTCCGATGATTCATTTGCAAATATTTTCTCCCATTCTAAGGGTTTTCTTTTCATCTTATTTATGGTTTCCTTTGCTGTGCAAAAGCTTTTAAGTTTCATTAGGTCCCATTTGTTTATTTTTGTTTTTATTTCCATTACTCTAAGAGGTGGATTAAAAAGATCTTGCTGTGATTTCTGTCAAAGAGTGTTCTTCCTATGTTTTCCTCTAAGAGTTTTATAGTGTCCAGTCTTACATTTAGGTCTCTAATCCATTTTGAGTTTATTTTTGTATATGGTGTTAGGGAATGTTCTAATTTCATTCTTTTACATGTAGCTGTCCAGTTTTGTCAGCACCACTTATTGAAAAGATTGTCTTTTCTCCATTGTATACCCTTGCTTCCTTTGTCATAGATTAGTTGACCATAGGTGCATGGGTTTATCTCTGGGCTTTCTATCTTGTTCCACTGACCTATGTTTCTGTTTTTGTGCCAGTACCATATTGTATTGATTACTGTAGCTTTGTAGTGTAGTCTGAAGTCTGGGAGTCTGATTCCTCCAGCTCCGTTTTTTTTTTTTACCTCAGGACTGATTTGGCTCTTTGGGGTCTTTTGTTTCTCCATACAAATTTTAAGATTTTTGTTCTAGTTCTCTAAAAAATGCCATTGGTAATTTGATAGGGATTCCACTGAATCTGTAGATTGCTTTGGGTAGTATAGTCATTTTCACAATATTGATTCTTCCAAACAAAGAACATGGTATATCTCTCCATCTGTTGGTATCACCTTTAAATTCTTTCATCAGTGTCTTATAGTTTTCTGCATACAGCTCTTTTGTCTCCCTAGGTAGGTTTATACCTAGGTATTTTATTCTTTTAGTTGCAATAATAAATGGGAGTGTTTCCTTAATTTCTCTTTCAGATTTTTTATCAATAGTCTATAGGAATGCAAGAGATTTATGTGCATTAATTTTGCATCCTGAAACTTTACCAAATTCATTGATTAGCTCTAGTAGTTTTCTGGTGGCATCTTTAGGATTCTCTATGTATAGTATCATGTCATCTGCAAACAGTGACAGTTTTCATTCTTCTTTTCCAATTTGGATTCCTTTTATTTCTTTTTCTTCTCTGATTGCCATGGCTAGGACTTCCAAAACTATGTTGAATAATAGTGATGAGAGTGGACAACCTTGTCTTGTTCCTGATCTTAGAGGAAACACTTTCAGTTTTTCACCATTGAGAATGATGTTTGCTGTGGGTTTGTCATATATGGCATTTATTATGTTGAAGTAGGCTCCCTCCATGCCTACTTTCTGGAGCGTTATTTTCATAAATGGGTGTTTTTAATAAATAAATAACCAAGAGATCACTGAAGAAATCAAAGAGGAAATCAAATTTTTAATATTGTCAAAAGCTTTTTCTACATCTACTGAGATGATCATATGGTTTTTATTCTTCAATTTGTTAACATGGTGTATCACATTGATTGATTTGCCTATATTGAAGAATCCTTGCATGTCTGGGATAAGTCCCACTTGATCATGGTGTATGATCCTTTTAATGTGCTGTTGGATTCTGTTTGCCAGTATTTTGTTGAGGATTTTTTAATCTATATTCATGAGTGATATTGGTCTGTAATTTTGTTTTTGTGTAGTATCTTTGTCTGGTTTTGGTATCAGGGTGATGGTGGCTTCATAGAATGAGTTTGGGAGTTTTCCTTCCTCTGCAATTTTTTGGAAGAATTTGAGAAGAACAGGTGTTAGCTCTTCTCTAAATGTTTGATAGAATTCACCTGTGAAGCCATCTGGTCCTGGACTTTTGTTGGAAGATTTTAAATCACAGTTTCAATTTCATTATTTGTGATTGGTCTGTTCGTATTTTCTGTTTCTTCCTTATTCAGTCTTGGAAGGTTATACCTAAGAATTTGTACATTTATTCCCGGTTGTCCATTTTATTGGCATAGAGTTGTTTGTAGTAGTCTCTTAGGATGCTGTGTATTTCTGTTGTGTATTTCTGTTGTAACTTCGCCTTTTTCATTTCTAATTTTATTGATTTGAGTCATCTCCCTCTGTTTCTTGATCAGTCTGGCTAATGGCTTATCAATTTTGTTTATCTTCTCAAAAAACCAGCTTTTAGTTTTATTGATCTTTGCTATTATTCTTTTTTTGTTTCTATTTCATTTATTTCTGCTCTGATCTTTATTATTTCTTTCCTTCTGCTAACTTTGGGTTTTGTTTGTTCTTCCAGTTCCTTTAGGTGTAAGTTTAGATTGTTTTTTGAGATATTTCTTGTTTCTTGAGGTAGGCTTGTACAGCTATAAACTTCGGTCTTAGAACTGCTTTTGCTGCATCCCATAGGTTTACATCATCGTGATTTCATTGCCATTTGTCTGTAGGTATTTTTTGATTTCCTCATTGATTTCTTCAGTGATCTCTTGGTTAGTTAGTAACGTATTGTTTAACCTCTAAGTGTTTGTGTTTTTTACATTTTTTTCCCTGTAATTCATTTCTAATCTCATAGTGTTGTGGTCAGAAAAGATGCTTGATATGATTTCAATTTTCTTAAATTTACTGAGGCTTGATTTGTGACCCAAGATGTGATCTATCCTGGAGAATGTTCCGTGTGCACTTGAGAAGAAAGTGTAATCTGCTGTTTTTGGATGGAATGTCCTATCAATATCAATTAAATCTATCTGGTCTATCATGTCATTTAAAGCTGTGTTTCCTTATTAATTTTCTGTTTGGATGATCTGTCCATTGGTGTAAGTGAGGTGTTAAAGTCCCCCACTATTATTGTGTTACTGTCAATTTCTTCTTTTAGAGCTGTTAGCAGTTGCCTTATGTATTGAGGTGCTCCTATGTTGCGTGCTTATATATTTATAATTGTTACATCTTCTTCTTGGTTTGATCCCTTGATAATTATGTAGTGTCCTTCCTTGTCTCTTATAAGTTTCTTTATTTTAAAGTCTATTTTATCTGATATGAGTATTGCTACTCCAGCCTTCTTTTGATTTCCATTTGCATGGAATATATTTTTCCATCTCCTCACTTTCAGCCTGTATGTGTCCCTAGGTCTGAAGCAGATCTCTTGTAGACAGCATATGTATGGGTCACGTTTTTGTATCCATGCAGCAAGCTTATGTCTTTTGGTTGGAGCATTTAATCTATTCACGTTTAAGGTACTTACTGATATGTATGTTCCTATTACCATTTTGTTAATTGCTTTAGGTTTGTTTTTGTAGGTCCTTTTCTTCTCTTGTGTTTTCCACTTAGAGAAGCTCCTTTAGCATTTGTTTTAGAGCTGGTTTGGTGGTGCTGAATTCTCTTAGCTTTTGCTTGTCTGTAAAGCTTTTGATTTCCCCATCGAATCTGAATGAGATCTTTGCTGGGTAGAGTAATCTTGGTTGTAATTTCTTCTCTTTCATCACTTTAAGTATATGATGCCACTCCCTTCTGGGTTGTAGAGTTCCTGCTGAGAAATCAGTTGTTAACCTTATGGGAATTCCCTTGTATGTTATTTGTCATTTTTCCCTTGCTGCTTTCAATAATTTTCCTTTGCCTTTAATTTCTACCAGTTAGATTACTATGTGTCTCAGCATGTTTCTCCTTGGGTTTATCCTGTATGGTACTCTCAGTATGTCCTGGATTTGGGTGGTTATTTCTTTTCCCATGTTAGGGAAGTTTTCGACTATAATCTCTTCAAATATTTTCTTGGGTCCTTTCTTTCTCTCTTCTCCTTCTGGGACCACTGCAATGTGAATGTTGTTGTGTTTAACGTTGTCCCAGAGGTCTCTTAGACTGTCTTCATTTCTTTTCATTCTTTTTTCTTTTTTCTGTTTCGCAGCAGTGAATTCCACCATTCTGTCTTCCAGGTCACTTGTCCGTTCTTCTGCCTCAGTTATTCTGCTATTGATCATTTCTAGTGTATTTTTCATTTCAGTTATTGTATTGTTCATCTCTGTTTGTTCTTTAGTTCTTCTAGATCTTTGTTAAACATTTCTTGCATCTTCTTGAACTTTGCCTACATTCTTTTTCCAAGGTCCTGGATCATCTTCACTAGCATTATTCTGAATTCTTTTTCTGGAAGATTGCCTATCTCCACTTCATTTAGTTGTTTTCCCTGGATTTTATCTTGTTCCTTCATCTAGTACTTAGCCCTCTGCCTTTTCATCTTGTCTATATCTCTGTGAATGTGGTTTTTGTTCCACAGGCTGCAGAATTGTAATTCTTCTTGCTTCTGCTGTCTGCCCTCTGGTGGATGAGGCTATCTAAGAGGCTTGTGGAAATTTCTTGATGGGAGGGACTGGTGGTGGGTAGAGCTGGCTGTTGCTCTGGTGGGCAGAGCTCAGTAAAACTTTAATCCACTTGTCTGCTGGTGATTTGGTCTGGGTTCCCTCCCTGTTGGTTGTTTGGCCTGAGACAACCCAACACTGGAGCCTACCCCAGCTCTTTGGTGGGGCTAATGACAGACTCTGGGATGGCTCATGCCAAGGAGTACTTCCCAGAACTTCTGCTGCCTGTGTCCTTGTCCTCATGGTGAGGCACAGCCACCCCCCACCTCTGCAGGTGACCCTCCATCACTAACAGATAGGTCTGGTTCTGTCTCCTATGGGGTCACTGCTCCTTCCCCTGGTTCCCGATGCCCACACTACTTCATATGTTCCCTCCAAGAGTGGAGGAGACTCTGTTTCCCACAGTCCTGTCAAAGTCCTGCAATAAAATCAAACTAGCCTTCAACGTCTGATTCTCTAGGAATTCTTCCTCCCTTTTCCAGACCCTTGGGCTCGGAAGCCTGACGTGGGTCTCAGAACCTTCACTCCAGTGGGTGTACTTCTGTGGTATAAGTGTTCTCCAGTTTGTGAGTCACCCACCCAGTGTTTATGGGATTTGATTTTATTGTGATTGCACCCCTCCTACCATCTCACTGTGGCTTCTCCTTTGTCTTTGTATGTAGGGTATCTTTTTTGGTGAATTCCAGTGTCTTCCTGTTGGTGATTGTTCAGCCATTCATTGTGACTCCAGTGTTCTTGAAAGAGTAAGTGAGAGCACATCCTTCTACTCCATCATGTTCTAAAGTTTTAAATAAAGCAATATTCCCCCCCCCCCAACCCCAAATGAGTCAATGCTGTAATGATAGGCCACAGAAATATTCCTTTACTTCTTTTGGCTAGCTTCTCATCTCTTCCCGCATAAGTTTCCTTCACTCTACTGACATAAGTAATATCAGCTCTCAGCTTAACATAACACATAGACTTGAACATAAACTAACTACTCTCTAAGCTTGCTGTGTCTGCCTCATAAATTGTTGGCAGGAGGATGCTGAAGTAATTAAGGTTTGCTTCCTTTATTTTTTCTATTTGATGAGAACCATTTTGGAGAGGGAAGCAGCTGTTGAGCTCAGTTTTTGTATGTTTCCTCTTCCCACAGCTGAAGATATTTGACTTCTCCCATTAGGCTCAGCACAACCCTGGTTTTTAGAAACATTTCTTGGAGTAAACAGTTAAAAAGACTCAGTATCATGTCACTCTTATTGTTATTCTGATGTATATTTCACAGTCCAGTTGTGGTGACTGAGCTCCTGCCATATTCCCACCTTATTCCTTCATCTGATAAGAACCTTATGTCCTATTCGTAAATGTATACCTGGTTGTGCCAACCTCATTCCACCTTTCTCAACCCCCTCTCCCCAATCTGCCCAATTCTAGAACCAGAAATAAATAACCACCTAGCTCAGAACCTGCCCTCCTGTTACAGAGAAGGCACTAGGTAACATTATGAATGGAGTCACAGTTCTGCCTGTGACTCTCAACCCTGTGTTGGTAATTCTACCACCTGCTGAGATATTTCCAGATGACAAGTATTTGCTTGCTGCTTGACTCTCTGGCTTCATATGTCTAGCCCTCATGTAATTGTATGCTTGAATGAATACCTGCAGTCTCCTGCCAGGTTCTGTGAACATCATGCCCTGCTGGGAAGCTGTGTCTTCTTCAAATATGGGCAACTAAGTCTTTCTCCCTGGCATCTGTCTTGTCAAGTGGGTTGATAGTTTTGGACCCTGGATTCCTTGATGCTCAAATTCTATTGTAGTAAACCTAGCCATATCAAGGCATGAATGGAATAAGAAACTCTCAGAGCAAAAATAGCACTTTTGAGTTTATGAGTACCTAACTCATTCAGCAATGTCCTCTATAACACTCCCAACAAGTCATTATCTCTGCTTGAAGACCTCTGAGGATGGAAAGCTGTCTTAGGAGCCACTCTTTTCTAGCAAGTTTACTTTGAAAATTTATAATATTGAGCCGATTTTTTCTTTCTTTAGATTTTTATCTCTTATCAAAATCTCACCATCAGGCTTAAGGTCATTAGTTTTAACAAAAAAAACTAAACTCAGTGCAGTTAGATTTCAATACAGTTACAAAGCAGAGGATGAGTAGAACTGGTAATCCAGAAAACAACCTACTTAAGCTTTAGGCATTAGTGGGCTGTTAATCACGGGCAAGTGTCTTAGCTCCATTTCTTTTTCTCATAAGATGAGAAGCTGAACTAGATCAGTCATTCCAAAATTGTTTACTGGCTTCCTTACATTTTGATAGACTTCCTAAAAAAATTTTTTTTAAAAAAAAGATAAAAAGCACTCTTTCAAGTAACATTAGAAATTGCTGGGTTAAATAAATTAAATAGTTTTCTTCACTGGAAGATTTCTCAAAACCTTTAATAAATCAATGTGCTTTAGAGTCCAAGAAGGAAAAATAATAAAATAGTTTCCAAAACCACAACCTTAGTTCTTTTTTATTCTTCCATTAACAACCTATTAACAGAATTTCACTGGACACTTCAGGAAATGCTGTAACTAATTTCTAAGGCGTAAATAATGTGTGATTCTATAATGAAAAAAATTGCCTTTGAATAGAAAGCTAATATATATATATATATATACACACACACACACGTACACATGTACACATATATACGTATATATATAAATAATTTGTATCTCAAGGTTTGAATATCAATTGTTTAATACACTTTTCAAATACCCCCTTTAAATCATAGTGTAAAACTTACTTCTTTTAAGAAGATTTCCTCAAGTAATACCTATGTATTCTGATCACTCCTGAACTCTGTGTATTCAACTGGAGAGAAATCTGTCTATGTTTATGACTCAGGCATACCCATGTGTATCCTTTTCTCCCTAACTAGACTCTTCAAAGGTATGAGTAATCTACTCAGCCTGTCTTCCTATTAGAGTGCCTAGAATAATGCTCTAAGCACAAGAGGACTGCACACGTAGACGGACTGTTTCATGATTTATTTATTTTCCAGTTTACTGATAAACCCATGTTTCTTCTCTTCAGAGCAATTTCTTTCCCAAGACTCTATTTAGTCTCATGATTTTTAGGAACCCATGTTTAGCAATTGCTTAAATAACTCCTGTCAATCTTTTAAGCTGCTCAAAAGATGAGTTGAACTTTAAGTGACATGATTTTCTGGAGAGATCTTTAGTCTCATTTAATACCATACCCCAAGAAAAATATGCCATGCCATTTCAGACAGATTTCAAACTTCCTGTTTATCCCTCGTCCAGTGTGCCAGTTCCTCTGCAGAATGAAATGTCTCCAAATTGCTGAGACTGTAATTTTCATGACAGTGTCGTCCATCTCATTTCTTGCCTGTCCTTTCAGTTTTATGAAGGTTAGAGACATTCTTCCTGGATGTTTGTTAAATTGTTTATCTAGCCTGGAACCAGCTACCCATGCTCAGAATATTTTATGCAGATTCCCCTATCCCTTGTTGCTGGACGCCTCTGAAATCCGGCAGCCACCAAGCAGGAAGAGACACATCTTTGATGGCTGTTTCATGTTTAACCAAATTCATTCATGTCAGTTTATGCTGCTTACTCGTTGGGCTCAGAGTATGCTACATCAACAGACTAGGGCATTTCCTGTTTGGTCGCAAGTCTGCTGTATTTTCGGTCTCACTCCAGTTCAGTGCACACAGTGGATCTTTGGTTCCACTTCATCAAAATTCAAATCTGCAACAATCTTATGTTGTTCACATAAGAAAGACAAACATGTATATTGTCTCTCTCTCCTCCCTCGTTCTCTCCTATCTCTCTCGCTCTCATTTTGCAAGACATTTCATAAAAATGAAATACAGTTTCCCATACTGAACTTTTCCAAATATTTAGTGGAAAATGAATTTACATGGTCATTCACTGATTGATGCACTCCAGTTATTGAGCATGACCATGTACCTGGCATTTTGTTTGGTACCAGGAACAAAAAGACAAGATTCTTGCCTTTGAAGAGCTTACAAAATGTTTTGTTTGGGAGGCACCAACATGGTAGCAAGAAAAGGGGGTGGTCTAGTTAGTAATGGAACTCAATACTTCTTTGAAGCCATTATGGCTAGAACGCCATAAATTTATATTCCAAAGCTGGTGGCAATTCTTTCATTCTATAGAGAAGATATTTGACTTTTTCTTTTAAGGTAAATTATCCTCTTGCATTTTGGGGAAATATACATTTTCGATGTGCAAAAGTGACTTTTTGATACTACTCCAGAATGGCAAGGATCCAGGCTATGAAAACCTAAAGCATTCTCATGGGAACATGGACAATTATTTTCTCTGTGGACAGCATCTCTGAAAATATACTGTTGGAAAGCCTGGCCTTAAACTGGGAATAAGAAGGAAACAGATTTATTTCCTTCTGTTGGGTATCAGGAATGGACTTCCTTGAAGGAAACCATATATGCAAACAGTCATATTCAAGATGAAGATTTTTTGTTTTATTGCTTTTTTTCCCCCCAAAACTTTAATTCTTCTCTTTTGCCCCAGGCTATTGGTCAAGTTTTGACTTTTGATAAAACTGGCCTTCGTAGTGCTTTGGTGATTAGGGAGCAGGAATATATTCTCATTTAAAGTAAACTAGAATGTGAAGAGAAGAAGCAACTCTTTATGCAGTGGCAAGAGGTGATTATGGGAGCTGAGCAGAGAGGGTCATTAACAGTCTGTCCTACAAGATTATGAATGAAAACTAAGCTGGGTCTGTTTAACATGAAAATGTTCCTCACATTTGTCCAGGGATAGCTGGGGAAAGACATGATAAGGACTGGACTTCTTGTGGTCACATGGCATTAGTTCTCAGATTATTGCTGTTTGGGAAATGTAAGATTACCATTTCTGATAAGGGGGCCAGAAAAATTACAGATATTTTGCTATGATGCACTGAAGGGCCCTCCAACTACATCCATAAGTATACCTAAATATATTACAGCAAAACTACTTTTGATACATTTTTCCATGCTAGCACAAATAAAGGGAACTCCTAAGGGCCAAATAACCACAGTTTTGAAACACAGGGTGCTGAAACTACGGAGAGTAGCCATGAGGAGTAAGCAAGAACAAAAGCTAGGATTGCCCTGCAGTCACAGGAATAGGGAAGCTAAGTCTTGGACCCACCTCAAGATGAGAGAATTGAACCTGGTTCTAAAATTGTTTCCAGGTTAGTAAGTTCTCTACTGCCAGAAAAAGGAAATGCAATTCCTCTCTGTTAGAGGAAAGTATCTCCACCTTATACCCTCAGAATTTTCCCAGACTACAGTCAGTAACATGCAAGCACATAATAAAATTCTTTAACATATATAAAAAAAGATATCATGAGTAACACTCAGTAAAAAACAACAACAAAAAACCCACTAGATATACACCCTCTAAAACTTGAGAGCTAAATTATCAGGCACTTATTAATTAATACAATGTGTGAAATGTTTAAAGAAATAAAGAAGAAATTTAGAAAAGCAGGAAACAAGAGTATAGAAACAAAAATTTAAATATAATCATTTTTAGAAATAAAAAGATAATTGTTAAATTAATATTAGTAGATGGTTTAAACAAGGATTCTAACTGGTTGAATAGAATGAACTAGAAAAGTACAGGAAAAATATACATAGAAATTATGAAAAATATGTCAAAATATGTAAAAATTGAATCAATAAGTTTAATATACATCTATTCTGAGACCAAAAGAAGAGACTAGAGGAAATGTAGAAAAGGAATATGAAAATAATACTTCAGAATTTTCCAGTTTTGAGTTTATGTGTACATACACCATACTCAAAACTACAGAACACCAAAGACAAAGAGATCATAAAAAGAGTCAGAAAGAAAAAAAGATGTATCCTTTAAGGAATGACGATTAGATTGACAGCAGCTTTCTGAACAGAAACATTTGGAAAATTCTTAGACATTTCTTAGAAAATGACTATGCTTACCCTTTCTCTCCTTTTCATCTGGAAATTTAATTAGACATGTGTTGAACTTCTCACTTTCTTTTCTGTGGATCTTAAACTTTTATTCATATATTCTATATCTTTGTATTTCTTGCTGCATTCTGGATATTTTCTTCAAATGTATGATAGTTCATGAATTTTTCTTTACATATATCATCTACTTTTAAACCTCTCCATTCAGTTTTTCAAATTCAGTTTGGTTCTTTTCCAATCTATTTGAAGATTTTTATAGTCTCATATTTCTAACACATATATTCAATCACTTATTTTTTAAATAATTGAGTATACTTATTTTATAGTCTAGGTTGATAACTTTAATATCTGAAGTTCTTAAGGTACAATTTTTATTTTTTCTGCTCATTTTTATTTTTGGTGCCATCTTATTCTATATGTGTGTGGGGGTGTGTGTGCACGTGTGTGTGCATGTTACTATGAGCTCATATTTCTATAAAGCTAATCCATAGCGATACTTTGAAAATTTCATAGAAAGTAAATTCCTCCAGAAATAATTTTCATTATCTTCTACCAAACACCTATGGTATTATCAACTCATACAATTTTAATTAAATTTTAAGATTGAGGCTTTTGAAAATACTTAGGTAGTAGGTATCAATGCCTCATACCTGTATGAAGGCCAACTTGTAGTTACAAATATTCACAGTATTATTTTCTTCTCTTTTTTCAATGCTGATGTACCAGTGAACAATTTTCTTAAGAATCTTGGTAGGTTTGTTTCTTGTTTACCCTTACACAGAGCATCAAACACTGGAATCTTAATTGTATTATATATGATGTGGAGGTTGAAGTTCCTTTTAGATTTCATTTTGAGTAGATACTCAGATGGGGCTGGAAACTGGAAATTGAAGTTCATCCAAATTTGACAAATTCCTTCACTATGAAGCCAGGATTGGCTCTCTGCTTTCCTCTCTGGATTTCATTTAGTTTTTGGTCTCTAAGATTTTTTTCTACTTTATTACCAAATCAGTAATACATTTATAAAAGATGTTAGTTGTGTGTTGCTCAACACTTTAGTTGTTTTTAGGGGGTGCTTTATTTAGAGTATTAAGTTCACTTCAAAACAGGCAAAAAGGGAGAAAAAACTCAAATGTGATGAAGAGAAAAATACGGTAAAATAATTGTAAAAAGAACCAAATATTTTAATAACCATAATATATACAAATAGAATTGCCCATTAAAGACAGTGTCAATATTCATTTAATAAAAAGTCTCTATATATTCTTTTCACTAGATACATATTTAAAACCCGAGGACAAAAAATATAAAGAAGTCAAGGAATGGTAAAAGATATGGCAGTTGAATACTAACCAAAAATTAATCTGGAAGTATATATCAACAGACAAAAATACGACAAATAACATTATTAAGGATAAAAATAGACACTACATAATGGGAAAAAGAGGGTCAAATCACTCAGAAAATACCATATATCTAACTTGTATGCCTTTAATAAAATAACCTCAAAATTTTATCAAAAAGTTGAGAAAAAACTATATGGAGAAGTTGACTAATTTACTAGAGCTGAAGTTTTCAATACACTTGTCTTAGTAAAAATGATATAAATTAGACAAAAGCTACCAAAATTACTGAAGATTTAAATAATAACATTAACAAGCCTGATTTAATGGGCATCTGTAACAATGCAAAAAACCACATTCTTCTCAAACATTCATAAAATGCATACAGTAGTTAAATAGGTATTAGACCATAAAGCAAATTTTGACAAATGTAAAAAAATTGTCCGTAGGTATCACTTTCTCTGAAAATAATGAAATTAAGTTTGAAATTAGTAGCAAAAAGAAAGTAAAAACTCCAATTTTGGCATATTACAAAATCATTCTAATTAACTTGTGGGTCAAAGAAAAAATCATATTAGAATAAATTACAAAATTAAATAATAGTAAAAATACTATGTATATAAATGTAGGATGAAATAAAAGTGGCACTTCAAACTAAATTTATAAATTTCAATGCTTACTAATAAGGAACAAAGACAAAAAGTGAATGCTCTAAGTTTCTGATTTAAGAGGTTAGGAAAAGAACAGCAGAATAAAGGACACCATAAAATGCAGAAATCAAGGAAATAAAAAATATATATAATAGAGAGGTAAATAGGTAATAAAATAAGCTTCTGTCAATACTAGTTAAGAGAAAAAATTATTCTACCAAAAGTTCCACTAAATTTTCAAGTGTTTGGTAATTCCTGATTCATGCAGAGACTCTATTCAGAGGCTGGAATCAAATAGAGTATACCACAACTCATTTTAGTGAGACTAGAATAAGCATGTTATAAAGGAGAGAGAGAGAAAAAAAAGGAGAGAAACAGAGAAACAGAAATACAGAGACAGGGAAAGGAGGAAAGAGGAGAGAGATTGATTTATTATGAAGACATTGTTCATGTGATTAAGGAGGATGAGAAGTCCTACAATCTGCTGTCTGTAAGCTGGAGACCCAGGAAAACTTCTGTAGTGTAACTCAATCTGAATCCAAAGGCTGGAGAACTAGGGGAGGTGATGGTGTAAATCCCAGTCCCAGGGCAGAGAAGGTGAGATGAGATGTCCTAGCTCAAATAGTGAGGCAGGAATAAAATGGGTGTATTTTTCCTTCGTCTAGTTTTTGTTCTATTCAGGGCTTCAAAGGATTGGATGTTGCCCACCCACACTGGGGACGGCAACCTACTTTACTGAGTTGACAGATTCAAATGATAATCTCATCCAGAAGCAACTTTACAGACACACTAGGAAGTAATGTTTAATTTGGGAACCCCATGGCCAATCAAACTGACACACAGAATTAAACACTACACTGGTTAAGAAAATCTGAAGTCTGTAGTGCAGACTATTAGGAAGGGAATAACTCAAGCAGGTTAGAACTCCATGGACAAAGGCTCAACTTGTTGTCTTTCTTTCTTTTTCTTTACACACATTTATTGGCGTATGATTGCTTTACAATGTTGTGTTAGTTTCTGCTGTATAACAAAGTGATTCAGCTATATGTATATATTTATCCTCATATCCCCTCCCTCTGGCGTCTCCCTCCCACCATCCCTATCCCACCCCTCTAGGTGGGCACAAAGCACTGAGTTGATCACCCCATGCAATGCAGTTGCTTCCCACTAGCTATCTATTTTACTTTTGGTAGTGTATATATGTCCAAGCCACTCTCTTACTTCATCCCAGCTTACCTTTCCCCCTCCCTGTGTCCTCAAGTCCATTCTCTATGGCTGCTTCTTTACTCCTGTCCTGCCCCTAGGTTAATAAGAACCATTTTTTCTTTTTTTAGATTCCATATATATGTGTTAGCATATGGTATTTATTTTTCTCTTTCTGACTTAGTTCACTATGTATGAAAGACTCTATATCCATCCATCTCACTAAAAATAACTCAGTTTCATTTCTTTTTCATTTCACTTATTGTATTGTTCATTTCTGTTTGTTTGTTCTGTAAGTCTTCTAGGTCTTTGTTAAACATTTCTTGCAACTTCTCGATCTTTGCCTCCATTCTTTTCCCGAGGTCCTGGATCATCTTCACTATCATTATTCTGAATTCTTTTTCTGGAAGGTTGCCTATCTCCACTTCATTTAGTTGTTTTTCTGGGGTTTTATCTTGTTCCTTCATCTGGTACATAGCCCTCTGCCTTTTCATCTTGTCTATCTTTCTGTGAATGTCTCATTTCTTTCTATGGCTGAGTAATATTCAAGTCTATATATGAGCCACATCTTCCTTATCCATTCTTCTTTCAATGGACACTTAGGTTGTTTCCATGTCCTGGCTATTGTAAATAGTGTGGCAGTGAACATTGTGGTACATGACACTTTTTGAATTATGGTTTTCTCAGGCTATATGCCCAGTAGTGGGATTGCTGGGTGATATGGTAGTTCTATTTTTAGTTTTTTAAGGAACCTCCATACTGTTCTCCATAGTAGCTGTATCAATCTACATTCTCACTAAGAGTGCAAGAGGTTTCCTTTTTCTCCACACCCTCTCTAGCATTTTTTGTTTGTAGATTTTTTTTAATTTTTAAAGTGTTTTTAATTTTTTAACATCTTTATTGGAATACAATTGCTTTACAATGGTGTGTTAGTTTCTGCTTTATAACAAAGTAAATCAGCTATACATATACATATATCCCTATATCTCTTACCTCTTACATCTCCCTCCCTCCCACCCTCCATATCCCACCGCTCTAGGTAGTCACAAAACACTGAGCCAATCTTCCTGCACTATGCGGCTGTTCACACTAGCTAGCTATTTTACATTTGGCAGTGTATATATGTCCATGCTACTCTCTCACTTTTTCCCAGCTTACCCTTCCCCCTCCCCATGTCCTCAAGTCCATTCTCTGGTAGGTGTGCATCTTTATTCCCATCTTGCCCCTAGGTTCTTCATGAAATTTTTTTTCTTTTATATTCCATATATATGTGTTAACATACAGTATTTGTTTTTCTCTTTCTGACTTACTTCACTCTGTATGACAGACTCTAGGTCCATCCACCTCACTACAAATAACTCAATTTCATTTCTTTTTATGACTGAGTAATATTCCATTGTATATATGTGCCACATCTTCTTTATCCATTCATCTGTCGATGGGCATTTAGGTTGCTTCCATATTCTGGCTATTGTGAATAGAGCTGCAATGAACATTGTGGTGCTTGACTCTTTTTGAATTATGGTTTTCTCAGGGTATATGCCCAGTAGTGAGATTGCTGGGTCATATGGTAGTTCTATTTTTAGTTTTTAAGGAACCTCCATACTGTTTTCCATAGTGGTTGTATCAATTTACATTCCTGCCAACAGTGCAAGAGGTTTCCCTTTCCTCCACAACCTCTCCAGCGTTTATTGTTTGTAGATTTTTTTGTGATGACCATTTTGACCGGTGTGAGGTTACATCTCATTGTAGGTTTGATTTGCATTTCTCTAATGATTAGTGAGGTTGAACACCCTTTCATGTGTTTGTTGGCAATCTGTATATTTTCTTTGGAGAATTGCCTATTTATCTTCTGCCCATTTTTTGATTGGGTTGTTTGTTTTTTTGATATTGAGCTGCATGAGCTGCTTGTATATTTTGGAGCTTAATCCTTTGGCAGTTTCTTTGTTTGCAAATATATTCTCCCATTCTGAGGTTTGGTTTTTTGTCTTGGTTATGGTTTCCTTTGCTGTGCAAAAGCTTTTAAGTTTCATTATGTTCCATTTGTTTATTTTGGTTTTTATTTCCATTTCTCTAAGAGGTGGGTCAAAAAGGATGCTTCTGTGATTTATGTCATACAGTGTTCTGCCTATCTTTTCCTCTAAGAGTTCTATAGTGTCTGGCCTTACAATTAGGTCTTCAATCCATTTTGAGTTTGTTTTTGTGTTTGGTGTTAGGAAGTGTTCTAATTTCATTCTTTTACATGTAGCTGTCCAGTTTTCCCAGCACCACTTATTGAAGAGGCTGTCTTTTCTCCATTGTATATTCTTGCCTCCTTTATCAAAGATAAGGTGACTATATGTTCAAGGGTTTATCTGTGGGCTTTTTATCCTGTTCCATTGATCTATATTTCAATTTTTGTGCCACTACCATACTGTCTTGAATACAACAGCTTTGTAGTATAGTCTGATGTCAGGGAGCCTGATTTCTCCAGCTCCATTTTTCTTTCTCAAGATTGCTTTGGCTATTCAGGGTCTTTTGTATTTCCATGCAAATTAGAAATTTTTTGTTCTAGTTCTGTGAGATATGCCATTGGTAGTTTGATAGGGATTGCAGTGAATCTGTAGATTCCTTTGGGTAGTATAGTAATTTTCAAAATGTTGATTCTTCCAATCCAAGAACAGGGTATATCTCTCCATCTGTTTGTATCATCTTTAATTTCTTTCATCAGTGTCTCATAGTTTTCTGCATACAGGTCTTTTGTCTCCTTGGATAGGTTTATTCCTAGTTTTTTTATTCTTTTTGTTGCAATGATAAATGGAAGTGTTTCCCTAATTTCTCTTTCAGATTTTTCATCATTAGTGTATAGGAATGCAAGAGATTTCTGTGCATTTGCATTTGTATCCTGATACTCTACCAAATTCATTGATCATAGTTAATGATTGATTCATTAACTCTAGTAGTTTTCTGGCAGAATCTTTAGGAATCTCTATGTATATTATCATGTCTCCTGCAAAAATGACAATTTTACTTCTTCTTTTCTGACTTGGATTCTTTTTATTTCTTTTTCTTCTCTGATTGCTGTGGCTAAGACTTCCAAAACTATGTTGAATAATAGTGGTGAGAGTGGGCATCCTTGTCTTGTTCCTGATCTTAGAGGAAATGCTTTCAGTTTTTCACCATTGAGAATGATGTTGGCTGTGGGTTTGTCATATATGGCCTTTATTATGTTGAGGTAAGTTCCCTCTATGCCTGCTTTCTGGAGAGTTTTTATAACAAATCGGTGTTGAATTTTGTCAAAAGCTTTTTCTACATCTATTGAGATTATTATATGGTTTTTATCCTTTAGTTTGTTAATCTGGTGTATTACATTGATTGATTTGTGTATATTGAAGAATCCTGCATTCCTAGGATAAACCCCACTTGATTGTGGAGTAGGATGTTTTTAATGTGCTGTTGGATTCTCTTTGCTAGTATTTTGTTGAGGATTTTTGCATCTATGTTCATCAGTGATATTGGCTTGTAGTTTTCTTTTTTTGTGACATCTTTGTCTGGTTTGGGCATCAGGGTGATGGTGGCCTCGTAGAAGGAGTTTGGGAGTGTTCCTCCCTCTGCTATATTTTGGAAGAGTTTGAGAAGGATAGGTGTTAGCTCTTCTCTAAATGTTTGATAGAATTCACCTGTGAAGCCATCTGGTCCTGGGCTTTTGTTTGTTGGAAGACTTTCAATCACAGTTTTAATTTCAGTGCTTGTGATTAGTCTCTTTATATTTTCTATTTCTTTCTGGTTCAGCCTCGGAAGGTTGTGCTTTTCTAAGAATTTGTCCATTTTTTCCAGGTTGTCCATTTTATTGGCATAGAGTTTCTTGTAGCAATCCCTCATGATCCTTCGTATTTCTGCAGTGTCAGTTGTTACTTCTCCTTTTTCATTTCTAATTCTGTTGATTTGAGTCCTCTCCCATTTTTTCTTGATGAGTCTGGCTAATGGTTTATCATTTTTTTTTAATCTTCTCAAAGATCCAGGTTTTAGTTTTATTGATCTTTGTTATTGTTTCCTTCATTTCTTTCTGATCTGATCTTTCTGATTTCTTTCCTTCTGCTAACTTTGGGTTTTTTTTTTTTCTTCTTCTCTCTAATTGCTTCAGGTGTAAATTTAGGTTATTTATTTGAGATTTTTCTTGTTTCTTGAGGTAGGATTGTATTGCTATTAACATCCCTCTTAGAACTATTTTTGTGAATCCCATAGGTTTTGGGTTGTCATGTTTTTATTCTCATTTGTTTCTAGGCTTTTTTTGATTTCCTCTGGTTTCTTCAGTGATCTCTTGGTTATTTATTAGTGTTTGTTTAACCTCCATGTGTTTGTGTTTTTTACAGTTTTTTTTCATCTAATTGATATCTAGTCTCATAGTGTTGTGGTCAGAAAAGACACTTTATATGATTTCAAAGTTTTAAATTTACCAAGGCTTGATTTGTGACCAAGATATGATCTACCCTGTAGAATGTTCCATGAGTACTTGAGAAGAAAGTGTATTCTGTTGTTTTTGGATGGAATGTCCTATAAATATTAATTAAGTCCATCTTGTTTAATGTGTCATTTAAAGCTTTTGTTTCCTTATTTATTTTCATTTTGGATGATCTGTCCATTGGTGAAAGTGGGGTGTTAAAGTCCCCTACTATGATTGTGTTATGGTCAATTTCCCCTTTGATGGCTGTTAGCATTTGCCTTATGTATTTAGGTGCTCTTATATTAGATGCATAAATATTTACAATTGTTTTATCTTCTTCTTGGATTGATCCCTTGATCAGTATATAGTGTCCTTCTTTCTCTTGTAATAATCTTTAAAGTCTTTTTTGTCTGATATGAGAATTGCTACTCTAGCTTTCTTTTCATTTCCTTTTGCATGGAATATCTTTTTCCATCCCTTCACTTTCAGTCTGTATGTGTCCCTAGGTCTGAAGTGGGTCTCTTGTTGACAACATATATATGGATCTTGTTTTTGTATCCATTCAGCCAGTCCATGTCATTTGGTTGGAGCATTTAATCCATTTATATTTAAGGTAATTATTGATATTTAAGTTTCTATTACCATTTTCTTTCTCACTGATTTTCTTTTGTTTCAAAACAAAAGTTTTGCCTTTGTTTCTGTAGGTCTTTTCATTCTCTTGTGTTTCCTGCCTAGGGAAGTTCCTTTAGCTGTTGTTGTAAAGCTGGTTTGCTGGTGCTGAATTCTCTTAAGTTTTGCTTGTCTGTAAATGTTTTAATTTCCCCATCAAATCTGAATGAGATCCTTGCTGGGTAGAGTAATCTTCTTTGTAGGTTTTTCCCTTTCATTACTTTAAATATGTCGTGCCAGTCCCTTCTGCCTTGTAGAGTTTCTGCTGAAAGATCAGCTTTTAACCTTATGGGGATTCCCTTGTGTGCTATTTGTTGGTTTTCCCTTGTTACTTTTAATATTTTTTATTGGTATTTAATTTTTGATAGTTTGATTAATATGTGTCTTGGCATGTTTCTCCTTGGATTTATCCTGTATGGGACTCTCTGCACTTCCTGGACTTGATTTACTATTTCCCTTCCCATGTTAGCAAAGTTTTCAATTATAATCTCTTCAAATATTTTCTCAGACCCTTTCTTTTTCTCTTCTTCTTCTGGGATGCCTATAATTTGAATGTTATTGCATTTAATGTTGTACCAGAGGTCTCTGAGACTGTCCTCAATTCTTTTCATTCCTTTTTCTTTATTCTGCTCTGTAGTAATAATTTCCACTATTTTATATTCCAGATCACTTATCTGTGTGACTGTTAGCCACACAGCTCAGACGAAAAGGGAGAAAAAAAGAAAGAAAAAAACTATTAAAATAAAAATATTTAAATTATTAAAATTAAAAAATAAAAAAGTAATTAGAAAAAGAGAACAACCAAACCAATAAACAAATCCACCAATGATAACCAATGTTACAAACTTTACTAAGATTACCATAAAAATCAGAAACAATCAGTGGCAAACAAAAAACCCCAAGTCTACAGTTGCTTCCAAATCCACTTTCTGAATTTTGGGTTGATTCATTTTCTGTTCAGGTATTCCACAGATGCAGGGTACCTCAAATTGATTGTGGGGATTTATTTTCTGCTCCTGAGTCTGCACGGAGAAATTTCCCTTTCTCTTCTTTGTTCACACAGCTCCTGGGGTTCAGCTTTGGTTTTGGCTCCACCTCTGTTTGTAGGTTGCCCTCAGGCTTCTGTTTCTGTCCAGACAGGAGAGGGTTAAAGTAGAGGCTGATTAGTGGGCTCTGGCTCACTCATGCCAGGGGGAGGGAGGGGTACAGTAGTTATAATTGGAATGCAGGGCAAGCCTGCAGTAGCATGAGGCCGGTGTGATGTTACAACAGCCTGAGGCATGCCGTGTGTTCTCCTGGGGAAGTTGTCCCTGGATCACAGGACCCTGGCAGTGGTGGTGGGCTGCACAGGCTCCCGGCGGGGGCAGGTGGGGGGGTGCATGTGGATAATGACCTGTGCTTGCACACAGGATTCTTGTTGGCTGCAGCAGCAGTATTAGTGTTTCATTCCAGTCTCTGGTGTCCCAGCTGATAGCCGTAGCTCATGCGCATCTTCTGTGGGCAGACAGGGAAAGACTCCCCTCTCTGCGCACTCCTCGAAACAATGGTCTCTTGCCTCTTAGGCAGGTCCAGAGTTTTTCCTGGACTCCCTCCCGGCTAGCTGTGGCGCACTAGCTCCCTTCAGGCTGTGTTCACGCAGCCAACCCCAGTCCTCTCCCTGGGATCTGATCTCCAAAGCCCGAGCCTCAGCTCCCAACCCCCACCCACCCCAGCGGGTGAGCAGACAAGCCTCTCAAGCTGATGAGTACTGGTCGTCACTGATCCTCCATGCAGGAATCTCTCCGCTTTGCCCTCTGCACCCCTATTGCTATGCTCTCCTCCGTGGCTCCAAAGCTTCCCCCCTGCCAACCCCTGTCTCTGCCTGTGAAGGGGCTTCCTAGCATGTGGAAACTTTTCTTCCTTCACATTCCCTCCCAGAGGTGCAGGTCTTGTCCCTATTCTTTTGTCTCTGTTTTTTCTTTTTTCTTTTGCCCTACCCAGGTATGTGGAGAGTTTCTTGCCTTTTGGGAAGTCTGAGGTCTTCTGCCAGTGTTCAGTAGGTGTTCTGTAGGAGCTGTTCCATGTGTAGATGTATTTCTGATGTATTTGTGGGGAGGAAGGTGATCTCCATGTCTTACTCCTCTGCCATCTGAAGATCCCCCCTCAAATTGTTCTCTATAGTGAGAATTCATTCTCTCATTTGGGAAAGCTTCAGCACTGCTTTTTTTTAATTAATTAATTTTTATTGAAGTGTTATTGATTTACAATGATTCAGGTGAAGAGCAAAGTGATTCAGTATATATATATATATATATATATATATATATATATATATATATATATATATACACACACACACACACACACACACATACATATATATATTATTTTTTCAGATTCTTTTTCATTATAGGTTATTACAAGATTTACACTATGTCAAATAGCTCTGCTTTTTAAGATCTTTCAACTGATTATTCAGGCTCACCTGGGATAATCTCCTTTACTTAAAGTCAACTGATTAATTGACTTACATCTGCAAAATTCCTTTACAGCAGTAAACAGAATTAATGTTTGATTTAATAACTGGGGACTATAGATTAGCCAAGACATCACATCAAAAAGCCATCACTGGCCTCCTTTTGTCAAATTGGCACCCACAGAACACATCTCCTTAGCCATACTTAATCTCCAAATAAAGACAAAGATAAAGACAGACCTCCTCTTAACATAATACAACTATCCTGCATACAATTCAAACCATGCTAACCCTTTCCCCAGAAAAGAATGCCAAGTTCTTGGGTTTTGGTAACCCTTCTCTTTTGAAATGCTGTAACTTAAACATTGAGATATAAACTTATCCATTATTAAAACATATTATGTTTATTGATAAGTAGATAAAAGAAGGAAGAAAACAAAAATATTTGGTTAATTTGTATACAAAAATAGTTTGTATCAAAATAAGGAAAAATACTCATAACTATTACTGTCCTCATGATGAAATGTAGTTGCAGCTGGTATTTATAACTACCTTTTTGCTGAAGCAGACAACCTCAACTTGTCATAGTTGTTTCTCTGACATGGTGACCCAAGTCTTCATTGCTGAAAACTCTGGTTATTATTAGTACTCCTGAGGGGGGTTGTGAGTTTTCATTGACCTTAATTATAGAACATAGGAAAACTAAGAGAGACCCTAAAGTATCTTCTATAATCCAGATATACTCCTCGATATTCCCATTGAATAATAACAACCCAACTTCCCTTTGGTAGTAAGGACAACTTGTCCCCAACAATAACCCCTTCTTTGCTTGTTGATTCAGAGACACTCGGAACCCAAAGTGGCCAGGTGACAGTCTCTACTTCCAGTTCAGTGGAATTATTGTTGTGTTCCCTGATGGAAGAATTCTCCCATTAGGAACTAGAAACATTCTTCCAGCAAAGCTGAGGATTACAGGAACAAGAAGAAAAACTTTTGCTAATGTATCACTAGAAGTAATACTGAGAGGAGATGCTCCCTCTTCTATACTATACCTTAATTCTCCAACCCATGAATACTGGAAAAGAGACAAACAACACCATATGTTGGATGCTGATTCAAAATATGTACCTCATCTGAGGAGAAATGGCTTCAGTTCTACAAAGTACTGCCACCTAGTCTTCATCATAGCTGAGTCCTCAAAAGACCATTCTACAATTGTATCATCACACCAGCTTCTTCAGGTTGATGCGGAAGATGGTAAGAACAGTGAATTTCATGAGCCTGAGTTCACTGCCATACTATCAGGAAATGAATTTCTTGATTATAAACAATGCTGTGTGGAATATCAAGATAAGACATTCTGAAAGTCCAGAGATGGTCATTTTGAGAGAAGCATCACAGGCAGGGACCACAAATTCATATCTAGAGCATGCTTCTATTCCAGTAAAAGAAGAGTACTGACACTTCCATGGTGGAAGTGGTCCAATGTAATCAAACTTCTATCAAGTAGCTCGCTGACCACCCTGGGGAATGGTGCCATGTTGGGGGATCAGTGTTGGTCATAATGTTGGTAGACTGGGCACTCAGCAGTGGCTCTAGCCATGGGGCCTTCTTAAGTGAGAGTCCATGATGTTGAGCCCGACCATAACCTCCATTGTTGCCACCATGGCTACTTTGTTCATGAGCCCATTGGACAATTACAGGAATAACTAAAAAAAGAGACTGCCTGAAATCTATAGAACAGGTCATTATATTCATTTGATTATTAGAATCCTTCTCTGCTGAATCACTTTTTGGTGAATATTCACATGGGACATAAATATCTGCATGTTATTTGCCCATTTTGAGAGGTTTATCCACATAGTTCCTTCCATAGGCCTTCTTGCCACTAATTTTCCAATCGTGTTCCCTCCAAGGCCTTGATCAACCAGCTAAACGATTGGCCACAGTCCGTGAAATGGTATAGACTCATAACTCCGGCCATTTCTTCTTCCAAGCAAAATAAACAAGTGCACTGCATGAAGTTTTGCCCAATGGAGGATTTCTTTTCTTCACTGTCTTTCAGTGGTATCCTAGAAAAGGACTGCAGAGATATTGTTGTCCACTTGTGGCTGGCACTTGCAATGTCATACAGGACCAGCAATGAACAAGGACAATGTTTTCTTTCTCTCTTACTTGATTTGTTGTGGGGGAACTGTCCATGAGGACATAGGTGGGTGTAAGCTAATAGAGAGAAGGTAGTGCAGAAAGAGTTGGGCATGGGCATTTGGGCCACTTCCACATGAAACTTACTTATGTACTCAAGGTCTGCTTCAGCCAATCTTACATACACCAATTTCATTTAATACTGCAGTCTGGAGATGCACATCCAACTTTATAGTTTGGTGAGTTAGACAACATCCAGCTTAGGTTGTATGGTAACTTGGTGGTCGGTGGTTAAGTATTCCATCTCTGCTAAGGGCCAGTAACAAGCTAAAAGCTGTTTCTCAAAAGGAGAGTAGTTATTCACAGATGGCATGGCTTTGCTCCAAAATCCTAAGGGTCTGTGTTGTAATTTACTTATATGGAGCTGCCCAAACCTCCAAACACATCTCTATCTGTTGCTGACATTTCAAGCACCATTATATCTGCTGGATCATATAGCCCAAGTGCCAGGGTGGCTTGTAAGGCAGACTGGACATGTTGAGGAATCTTCTCTTGTTCTGGAAGCCTCTCAAAACTAGCAGCTTTCAGATCACTTGATAAATGGGTCAGTGTAGTACAGCTATATGAGGTATACCTCAAATGCAAAGAGGCCCACTGCAGGAGGTGCCAGACCAACAATTTATCTTTCACCTTGGAAAGGATATTTTATCCCCCAGATCACTAGACACCTAGATATTTTACTGTGAATTTTTGTGTGAATGGGTATTAAGAGAACAGAATCAAAGTAATTTGTTATGCAGCAATAGAAAACTAATATACCTAGGATCAGAACTTCAAAAGCTAAGAGAAATTGGCAAAAACAGGATGGAATGCAATGAGATTAGATCAAACTCAAAAAAAAAAAAAAACCCCAGGAAAGGTAGATATGACATACTTTTACTTGGTTTTCCTAAAAATAATACAATGAAAGAAAACAAATATTTATAGTTATCATCGATGAAAACTTTCTTGAAATAAGACAAAATCACAACACTCACATATTAACAAGGGTCAACTAAGTACCTGAGAAAATTGACACAGAATGGTCAACTCTGGGACATACTTTAATAAACTATTAGAAAAAGAAAAGAAACTACAAGGTCTTCAGGAATAAAAATTAAAAAAAACAAAAAAACTTAAAAAAGGTAAGAACATGTGATTGGCACCAGACTTCTTAAGAACATAGGGCAACTCTGGAAAACATTTTCAAGAAACTCAAAGAAAGAAAGTACCAGCCAAAAAATTGATATCTAGCCAACTTACCCTTCAGAGATCAGGATATAAACTATTTTAAACACAGAAGGACTCAGGCAATACTTTATTTGAATGCTTTGTCTAACCCAGCTACTAAAGGATAAGATTTATCCAATCAAGAAATTAATGGCAAAAGAGTGTGATCATGAACATTTACTATATATAATTATACCTTTAAAATCAAAACAAGGGTAAAGGGTTAAAAGAGTAGTATGTAAACATTGTATGTGCTTACTAAATAAAAATATTACAACTAGACATGTGAGGCAAGGAAAAAGAAAGGAGAAAGTAGAATAAAATCATTTATTATGGTAAAGGTGATAAATAGGAGTCAAAGAATACTATGTAAAACTGACAAATTAGTTAGTAAAGGTTATATAAGGAAAAAAGGGGTGGTGGATTAAGGATGTTTTAAAATGTACAGAGGTACATGTAACTGTTAGAATCAAAATGTACACCTTAAATACCCATCCACTAAAAAAAGAGAACAGTGAAGACACATCTGTTAGAACTACTTAAAAACACAGTAAATATGATATAATATACATAGTAATTATAAGATAATATGAAAGAATCATATATTAGAAGAATTAGAAGAATCAAGTATATTAACCTTGTCAATAAAACTAAATGAGCTGAACTAGCATAGTAAAAGGACAAAGACTTTCATATTGGTACATACAGCAAAAGCAAATTTATGTTGTATAGAGACACATCTAATATAAAGTGATTCAAAAAGACTAAATTTAAAGGGATGTGCAAAGATAGTCAAATGAGGGGAAAAAAGTGAAAGAAAATTTCATAATGCCATTACCAGGCAAGCAGACTACCAAACAAAAAGCATGAACTGAGATAAAATAGAACACTTTAAATGCTAAAAGCCATGACTCTAAATGAAGATATAATAGTTATGTATACTTCTGCACCATGTAATATTGCAGTGACCTGAAGCAGCAACTGCATGAGGTTAAAGGAGAAAAAAAATAGACACATTAATAAAAGGAGATGAGCATTACTGTCAGTATAACACAGGGCAAATGGACAAAACACTATTTGAGGATATTGAAGATATAAACCACATCATCATCAGACAAACCATATAGATGTGTGAGTGAGTGTGTGTGTAAAACACTGTGAAAACAGAGTTTTCATTCTCTTCTCATTTGTACATGGAACAATCATGAAAATTGATCACAAAGAAAACATCAGTAATTCTCATAAAATTAAAATATTACAAATGAACATTTCTGATCACAATGCAACAAAAGTAGAAATTTAAAATATTATGTTTAAGAAGAGGATACTATCTAGAAAGTTAGAAATCTTTAAAAAACTCTTGGTTAAATGGAAAACATAAACAGATGTTTGAAAAATAATGAAAATGGAAACACTATATATCAAAATTGAGGAGATTTAAAACTGTGATCCGAGGAAAATTTATAGACTTAAGCACCTATGTTAGTACAAATAAAATAATAGGAATCAAAAATTAACTTGTCAACTTAAAAAGAAAAAAGAACAAAGTAAACCAAGAGAAAGCACAAAAAGTGGAAGAGTAATAATAAAACCAAATTATGAGGAAGTAGGAAAACTGTAGAACAAATTAAATCAAAATCTGGTTTCTTTAAAAAAAAATAAACAAGATAGACAAAGCACTAGTCAATGTAATTAAGGTATAAGGGAGAATGCACAAATACAGAAAATAAGAATTGACAAGAGAAATAACTATTGATACAGGGGAAATTTGTAATACAAAAGTCTGCTTAGTACAACTTTATGTAAATCTGTTTGAACACTGAGACAATTCTTAGGCAATTACAGCATAACAAAACTGACTGCATTAGAGAGGAAAAACTTAAAAGACCAATTTCCACAGAAGAAATCAAGAACATTATGGAGAAACTATTCTACCACAAACAAAACAAAACGAAACCAAAACAAAGAAAGAAAAAAACTTACCAGACCCAGATCTTTTCAGAGGGTAAGTCTACCCATCCTTTAGAGACCAGATTGTCCCAATGCTACATAAATTGTTTCAAAGCATTTTTCTATGAAACAAATTCTTTTTATGAAGCAAACAAAACATTGATATACCCAACGGGATAAATATGGCTAAATAAAGAAAATCATAGAACAAAAGCACTTAAGAAGATGATGCAAAAATCCTAAATAAAGTGTTGGTGAACAGACTCCAACACCAAATTAAGAAAATAATACACCATGTCTAAGTAGAATTTATACCAGAAATGCAAACATGCATTAGGAAATCTGTTATATAATGTATCATTTAAATATATCTAAGGAGAACAAAAATCATAATTATCTCCACAATTTTTTTTGCTGAAAAAGCCTTGGAATAAATCAACATATTCTTTATAAAAGGAATATTCCCAAGAATATTTCTTGGGAAAGAGGAATGGATGGATAACTTCTTCAGTCCAAAATCCAGCATCTTACTTAATGAGAAAACAATAGAAACATTCCAACTAAGGTCAAGAAAAAGGCAAAGATATCCACTATCTCCATTATTAACAGTGTATTGGAGGAATTAGCCAATACAATAGGGAAAGAGAGAACCATTAGAGGCATAAGAATTGCAAAAGAAAGGGAACTATTTGTAGATAATTTCATATTACCTGGGAAAAAACTAGACCTTGAAAATCAATGGTAAACCTAATTCAAACAAACAAAAAATAATTCAGCAAGATATGAGGATATAAGTTAATGTGTAAAAATTAATTGCCAGTTAGAAGACACAATGGAAGAGAAAACCCCATTTACAATAGCAAAGGCAACCACAAAAGTTTAAATGCTTAAGAATATACTTTAAAAAATGTTCAAAGCCTGCTTTAAGAAAATTTAAAACACTTCGGAACACACAAATGGAAAAAACTCCCTTATTCTTGGATAGAGTGTCTCAACATTATCAGGATGTCAGTTCCCTCTAGGTTAATTTATAAGTTTAAGATGATCCCAATATGAAATAATACAAGCTGTTTCTATGAAGTTAGAAAATTGATATTAAAGTTCTTGTGGAAAAATAGCTACAAAAAATAGCTGGGAAAACACTGGAAAGGAAGAGGTATCAGATATAAAAATATTATACAAAGTCTTAATAGTTAAAACAGTATGATACTCAGCATATAAACAACCAACCAATGAAACAGAGAGAGAATTCAAAAATAGACCCAAGTGCCTAAGAACCTTTAGTAAAGGTGGCATCTCGAATCAGTGGGGGCAAAATTGGAACACTTTCATAAGTGTTTTGAGACAACTGAATAGCCATGTGAAAGAGGTAATACAGAACTATTTGTCATACTACACACAAGAATCAACTCTAAAGAGATCAGTGATCTTGATTTATAAAATGGAACTATAATCGTACTGAAGATAATGTGGGTTAATTCCTTTATAACTTAGGTGTAGGAGAGGACATTCTAAATAGGAGTCAGAATTCAGGTGCAAAATAAGAAAAGATATTTGATTATATAAATAAACAGCTTTTATATGGCAGACAACTCAATACATAATTTCAGAAGTCAAATGACAAACTGAGAGAAAATATTTGCAACATATGTTATGGATATAGGCTAATATCCATTATAAATAATATCCATTACAAACACACACACATATATATGTATGTATATATGTATATATACATGCATGTATATATATGTTATATATACATGCATGTATATATGTTATATATATGTATATATATGCATGTATCTCTGTGTGTATGCTAATCTCTTTACCTTGTAGACTAAACTTCATGGAGTACTTTTTGGCCCTTTATATGTGACTGGATATGAAAAATACTAGACTCTGTCTTTGCCTTTTTTCTAAGAAGAGAATGTTTTCTGTTAAACATATTATATTACTTAAAAAATAACTGAAAGTAATTAATTGAATTAAAATGCTACTTGATTTCACACAAAAGGTAATTGAATAGCCAATGTACCATAATTACGTCTATTTCACACCACCCTTTATCACCCATTTTATTCACCTGCTAAAATTCCCAAACTCCTTTCAAATAAACTGAATTTTAACCCATTCCATTTACTAACTAACTGCTTGCCCAGTACTGATTTCCACAAGAAATTAAGACAGAGGCAGAAATAGAAGTTTGGAAATTTGGAAAATAATACCACAAGGGGTAGCATGCCAATCTTGAAATAACAAATTGTAATTTATGTACTTTGCGATCCAGCCTCTATTTACCTTTTCTTCCTCACCCTCCCAATCCATAATCCCTCAGAAACCTAATTTCCAGCCATATTAAATTCTAGTGCCCATGAATTGTTTCACTTCAGCACTATTTGTAATCATAATAGCAATGGTTAACATGCATACATGTAGTTAAATTCCCACTATCTTCTGACTGAAAGGTTCTACTCTACCCTAGATCCAGTTTAAGCATCAATTTCTCTAACCTTCTTTTCTTTCCTTAGTCTCTAGCGGCCGCATTCAGACCTTTAAATTTCAGCCATCTTATTCCTATAATTATTTACAGGTCTGACTCCTCCAGGACTTCTCCAGAATACAACCTCTTCATCCCCAGAATGGTGCCCAATGTTGGACCCAAGCAACTACTTAATAAACACTTGTTAAATGGTAATTGTAAATATTTGTAGAGTGCTCTACAATTTACAGCAGACTTTCATCTTCAGTCTCATGATTTTTAAGGCTCCTTATGAGAAAAAAAGGGTGTCCTACAGCTGGGTCTACCTGCAATAGTGTAGTCCTTTTTAAACTTTCAGCACCAGACTGGGTGGCTACTGTTGTCATCTGCTTCACACATCCCACACCCTGCTTGCATTTGTACCTCTCTGTGCTGTAGCAGTACAGGAAGAACTGGGCTTTGAAGGGGAAGTTCAGCGAACATGTTAATTGTCAATCACTAATCCTAATGATAGCTAACATAGCCGCTCTGTGTCAGGCCACATTCTAAGTGCCTTACATACATTAACTCATTTGTTCTCACATCAGCCTTATAATGGTGGTACTCATATATTCATTTTGGTGGAGAAGGAAACTAAGGCTGAGGAAGGCTAAGAAACTTGCCCAAGGACACAGGTAATAAATGGTAGAACCAGGAATCACACCCAGGCTTTCTGGTTTTACAGCCCACTTCTTTAATGCCTATTGCAATGTTTTTTAAATTCCAAATAACGACTCTGTGATGAGTTGCAAAATAATTCAGGGCTCGTGACTTGAATTTAAAAAGTTAGAAAATATTAGAATGCATTCCACAAAGTAAGGAAATTATTATTATTTTTTTTGGTGTGAAACATTTGTTTCAGATATGGGTAGACATAACACAGTTTCACTGGTACAGTTGTGCAGTTTGGGTACTTCACAGAGGCACCCAGCTCTGGGGTCACAGGGGATAAATGCAGCCATCTTCACAAAGGCCAAATCATGTGCTCCAGTGGCTATGTCTGCAAAAGACAGCATCTGTTTCTACTTTCCCCACCCAGAGGGGGCACCTTTGAATAATTTTCACGAAGACATCTTAAAAACTAGCAGTGCCTCTGTACATACATATGTGTGTGCCGAATCAGGATGTGAAATATATTCCTTACTAAGGGCTGTAATCAAAAGAAATGTTTGAAAAAGCTTCCTACACCATACCATCAACAAGAAGTTATATGTTTTAAAAGAGTAAAGAAAAGAAGCCTGTTAACCTCATATCATTTATTCTAAAGGCAGGGCTTAACTAAAGCTCAGTGGAGGCTGACGATGCAACAGAAAGCTTCTCTGATATTCGTATGGTTTAGAAGTGGTTTCTTCAGCAGTTTCTAAGCTCTGATCACAGATACATATAACTCTTGTAAAAGTGCTTTCAGGACATGCATAACTTTTCACCATTTGGAATTTAGGGCTTAGCCCATTGAATTTTTAGGAAAGTGCTATTTAAATAAAATGTGCCTGGAATTTCTGTAATAATAATAACAATAAGGAGAGGGAGGAGGCAGCAGAGGAGGAAGAAGACAAGGAAAAGAAGGCAAAAGATGATGAATAGCAGCCGCTGATAGGTGTTGAGCAATTAAGTGCTTTGCATTTGATTGTCACAACATTATGAATAGGTCTTATTATCCTCACTCTGCACATGAGGCTACTGAGGCACAGGGAGCTAAAGAGCCTGCACAAGGTCACAGAGCTGGTAAGGGTTAGACCTGGGAGTTGAACCCAATCTCTGGCTTCAGGGTCCAGATGTCATCTACTGTCCTATTCTGCAGCTGCCTAATTAGAAAGTTATTTTGGTCCCATAACAACTGCAGAAACTGATAGGTACTATTCCAACTTTCTGGACTAGATGTCCATGAAATATCTGTCATTGCATGGCAAAATATTCTAAGTAATTCCGTCAGTGACTTCATAACACAGAGTGGTTATTCTACTCTCCCACTATGAAAAATACTGTTAAGAAAACAGAACGTGATTGTTTAATAATTAATAATTGCAGACTGCTCATCAAACACAAAGTCAGGCATTGCCCTTGGGGTGTGACATCATAATGTTTGCTACCTCCACTAAATACAAGATTGCGCTTTTGATAGAGCAAGTCTTTAAGAGGCCAAAGGAAAAGAGTGCTGAGACCTCATGATCTTATTTCGACATATATGCCAGCAAGTGATAAAAACCTGGGAAGTGAAGTAGAGAACTATCAGTTGATAAAGAAATAAAATTGTCTCTAAATGCTATGTCTTTCAAAGTTTTCCAGGATACATCTCTGTGTCTGTAAAGACAGCCTTCCCTTCTTTAAAGGCAGGGTCAGTCAAGGGCAGCCAGTCATTTATCTCAGAGGTGGCAGAGGTCTATAACTTAAGAACACCCCACTTGAAAATGACAGTCATCTGGAGGCCCCTTTTATGATATCTTCTTCTTTCAAGCTGATAATAGCACAGAACTTGGTAAGGGCCACTCCATGCCATGAATCAAATCATACTTCACAAAAGTCATTTCCTATTGATGTTGATGTGCCTGTTCCTCATTTATATTGATCAGTGGACATTTGTTTGCCAAGATAAAACCAAAAGAGATTTCCTGGATGCCCTGTGACATTTTCAAAGGGGAAAATTCATTCTTTTCCACATTCTCTATATGACTGGGTTTCAGAAAAAGAGTTACAAATCTTTAGAGATGTATGGATTGGAATGGGGAAGATAATGTTTCTGGGTCACTTCCTCTTTCCCAAGGGCCATCTTTACAAAGTTGGAGTATGTATCATTTTTTAAATGAAATTGGGACCATCTATTCATTCAATTCAGTTAGGTTCTAGGATTTGAATGCTTGTGATCAAAACTTGGTACTTATCACATACAGTGAGAATAGTTGGATTTCAGAAAATCCTTAAAGCAGTGCAATTTTTGAAGATGAAACAATGGCTCATGATACCTACTGAATTAAAAGTCCTAATGTGTATTGTGTGTATATTGTGTGTGTATGTGCACATGTGTGCAGTACCCCTCGAAGCCGAGTAGAAAACCTCAATGTTGATTTGGGCAAAATACTTGTTTACATTCAGTTAATAAAAACAAGTGATCAAATCTGTTACACTCAGAACATCGATATCTGTATAACTGTTATATCACAAAAAAGTTATCTGCATAAGCAGTTTATCAAAATCAAATATCTGCTTTAATTAAAAAGAGGCTACTTTGAGAAAGAAGCTAAAAGTCACAGATTAATGCGTTTAGAAATGGAGGCTCAAACCAAATGCCCATTAAGCAACAGTTACTGTATTTCATCTTGACAATAAAATGTATAAGGGCATTGAGAAATTGACCTTTTGTGGTAATACTCCATGACAACACTTTTTTCCAGTTGATCTTGGTGATACTTTGGGTCACATACAAATCTTTTATGACCACCTGAAGAGGCTAGCAATCAAACTCAATCACCAAATTGAGAAGAACAAGATGCTCTTTTGAAGGTCATTGCTAATCTTCTGGTTACAAAAATCTGTGACATTTCTTCAGTTTTCATGATTTCTACATTTTCTTAGCTACTGAAACTAAAGATGACCCTTTTACCAGAAGCCCCCTTGCTTTTTCATGTTCCATGAAAGTGTGCTCTCCATGTTTTCTTCTTTATATCCCAACACTTCCTTTTGTTATCTTCTCTTTGTCCTTTCCCAAATGATACTGAAATTTTCTTAGATTTAGTCTATAGCTTTCTCTTTTCTTTTCTTAAATCTCATGTCGTAATTTTGTTGTTTTTTTTTTTTCCCTTGAGGAAATGCCTGTTTGTACCACTTGTGCCATGATTTCTTCCTAGGCTTAGCCATATCTGATATTTATGCTGTGTTGAGAAAGTTAAAATATTGTATTCAAGTGGATCTATAAAGCCAGGTTACAGCAAAATTTTAGAATATTAGAGCAAGAAGATTGGTTCATTATTAAAAATATATTTAAAAAGACAGATAAAAATTGGAAGGCAAATGCAAGCCTGTAAGAACAGTCTTAGCGGTAAGGGAGAGATTGGACAGGTATTGCTTCTACTTCTGTGGGAATGGATATCAAACATACACCACCAGTCCTGGCTGCTTCCCTGAAAGCTGATTCTAATTTCCAAATGTTTTCTTGATATCTTGTTAGAACGTCAAATTCAACATATCACAAGCCAAATTTTTTCTAATCATCACCGGATTTGCTATCATACTTGATTTCTCTTTGTGTTAGTGGTAACACAACTGTACAAAGAAAAGTGTATATCTTCTTTTGCTTTGGAGAGACTCATATTTTAGATTAGATAAAATTCTTTGGCTAATGATGGATTTATCTGTCCAGCTCTCCTTCCCTACTAAGACTATTCTTCTGGTTTTGCACTTGTCGTTAGGTCATTATTCCTGTTCTTATATATGTCTTAAATAATCAACATATGACTTTATCCAAATATTCTAAAATCCAGTCTTTCCCAGGCTCTTTAGCTCCACTTGGATGCCATGTTTTGGCTTTCTCAACATTTTCTAATGCTCAGTTTGACTAGGCCTACTGGTAGGATCCTAGGCACAATATTATGTTCATTCCTCTGGGACATCGTTCCATTTTTCATATACTGTGAATAGAATTATTCATCAACTCTATCTATGGACCCAATATACTTTAGTTTCTTCTAGTTAGCATTTTATTCATATGTGCATAATCATTTATTGATTAGAATTTATTACCTACCCACTCTTTGCCAGGTATCATGCTAGGCATTGGGATACAAATCCAGAGAAGACAATATCCTTACTCTTAAAGGGTTTCAGTCTCATGGTGTAGGGAGAAAAATAAATTAATAAATATAATCCTCTGTAATGAGGGACAAATCAAAGTATGCCAGAGATGTGAGACCAGAGAAGTAGACTTGTATCATCTAAATAAGCGGGGAATCAGTAAGGCTAGAAAACCTTCCTAGATGAGGGGACATTGGAGCACATGCAAAACTCCTGAGGCATGAAACTCACAGTCACAAAGTTCTGAATGACTGGAGCAGAAGGCATTCATTGAAACTTTATAGGGGATTATACGTTATATATTATATATAAATATTATATATATATATATATAAATTATATAGTGAAAGGCTTGAACTAAACTGTGAAGGAACTCTGCTTGGGTGCTGTGCTAAAGAATTTGAACATTATCCTGAAAACTATGGGAACCACTAAATAATTTTAAGCAAGGGAGTGATATGAACAGATAAGCATTCTAGAAATATCACTTTGGTAGAAAATGGGTCCTAAACAGGCAAAACTGGAAATAGAGAAAGCCATTAGAATACAACAGCAATCCAGGAAAAGTATATTGAGAACCTGAACTCAGGTCTTGATATCAAAAAAGGAGAAGTAACAACAGATTTGGGAGACATTTGCCTGGCAGAATTACAGGTGCTGGTGAGTAATTGCATTTGGGGGTTGAATGAGTGGGAGGAGAGAGAAGTCTATGATGAATTCCAGGTTTCTGATTTCCATGATTGGGTGTGTGGTTACGTTTTCACTGAGAAAAGACATGGAAGAGGAGAAACAGGTGTTTGGGAAAAAAACACAGAATTAAGTTTTGTACCTGTGGAAACTGAGATGTCTATGGAACATTTAAATGGAAGTGTCTGGCAGAATAGAGTTCTGAAGATTAACAGGGAGATCTAAGCTACAGATATATATATGTAAGTCATCATACAAATGGTACCTCAAGCCATGAGAGTAGATAAGGTCATCCAGGTTATGTATGTAGTATATGATCAGGATCTTGAGTTGAAAACTTTAAGGGCTATTTGAAGGAAACATAAGGCACCACAGGAAGGAAGGAAGGAGGAAGGAAGGAAGGAAAGAAGGAGAGTGAGAAAGGAAAATATTTTTCTTATAGTAGAATGTCAGCTAGTAAACATGAAAGGAATGAAATAATCAGTAGCTAAAATTAATGGGTAAATTTTGATGAGGGGCAGGATATCACACAGTCCCGAAATACCTCTCAACAATTTTATTAATTTACAAAGAGAAAACTGTAACTGTATAATGGACAAATCTGGTGGACCCCATCTTAACCAGGGAGTCAAATTTTGCATTATCAATATTGGGACAAACTGACATCATATGCCTCTTAATATGCTCAGAGAAAAACAGCACAGCACTTCTCTAGAAGTCCTGCAGAAAATGCATGAATCTAACCATGAAGAAACTTCAGAAAAACACCAGTGAGGGACATTCTATAAAATATTTAGCCTGTACTCTTTAAATGTAAAGAACAATAAAAACAAAAATGACTGAGGGACCATTCCATATTAAAGGAGATTACAGAGACATGACAACTACACAAACGCTTAATCTTGCAGTGGATCCTGGACCAAAAAAACAAAAAATAGCCCTAAAGATGACAATTGATAAAATTTGCATATGGACAATAAATTAGATAATAACATTATATCAGTGTTATATTTCCTGATCTTGATCATTGTCCTATGGTTATATAGGACTTGTCCATATTGTTAGGAAATACACACTGAAGTATTTAGGGACAAAGAAACATGTTGTTTCCAATGGATTCTTAAATGGTTCAGAAAAAGAAAGAGATTAGAGAAATAGGTAGATAGATAGATAATGTTGAAGCAAATTGTCCATGTTATAGATAATTGGTAAATCTCTTTAAATGGTATACAGAAATTCCTTGTACTAGTCTTGTTACTTTGCTACTTTCCTCAAAACTTGAAATTATATAAAAATAAAAATAGCTCAAAATGTACAACATAATATGAAAAAGACATTACACTGATAGTGGGCCAAACTATTTTTAACTTAGTGATGATGTCCTTTTGGTTGTCCTTTCCATTTTTCCTAGGCTCAGTTCATTCTTTTAACATCTTTCTTCTACTCTCACATTCCCTGTCAATCTTTCATAGAGTAAAGCCATATGGGGCAGTGGTTAAGAGTGAGGGCTCTAGAGCCAGACCATCTGGTGTGACTGTATGACCTTGGACAGGATATTTAATGTCTTAGTTCACTAGTTGTTGTTGTTTTTGTTGTTTAATCTATAAAAATAGAAAAAATAAAGGTGCCTATATTATAGGGTTATTATAAAGTTCTTAAAATGTTTCCTGACATACAGTGGGTACTCAGTAATTTGGGTCTTTGATGTACGGTTTTCTCCTCCCAACTTAAGATAATGACTTCTACTTCGAATTTTTCTATTAATTGACAAAGAAACACAAACATTTTAAAAAAAGTTTTATTGGAGTATAGTTGATTTACAATATTGTGTTAGTTGCAGGTGTACAGCAAAGTGAATCAGTTATACGTGTACATATATCCACTCTTTTTTAAGATTCTTTTCCCATATAGGCCATTACAGAGTACTGATTAGAGTTCCCTGTGCTATATACAGTAGGTCCTTATTAGTTATCTATTTTATATATAATAGTGTGTATATGTCAATCACAATCTCCCAATTTATCCCTCCCTTCCTTTATACTCTGGTAATAATGTCTGTTTTCTATAGCTGCGACTCTACTTCTGTTTTGTAAATAAGTTCATTTGTACCCTTCTTTTAGATTCCACATACAAGCATTATCATATATTTGTCTTTCTCTGTCTGACTTACTTCACTCAGTATGACAATCTCTAGGTTCATCCATATCACTGCAAATGGCATTCTTTTGTTCTTTTTTATGGCTGAGTAATATTCCATTTTATATCTGTACCATATCTTCTTTATCCATTCCTCTGTTGATAGACATTTAGGTCTTATATGTGCATAAACATGGCTAATCCCTCCCATTGTTTAAATAGAGAATATAGTTAGTGAAGATAAGAGGACAAATAAGAGGGTCAATGTGAGCAAGCTAGGTTCAGGGGAAATAGGTCTTGTAGCCTTAACTTCTTTGGCACAACCATTCTAAGAGAGTATATTATGTGACAGGGCATAAATAAAGCAGTTTTGACATCCCAGTTTTAAAGTGGTTCCATCAGTAGATCAGCTCAAACTTCCCACTTTATTTTAGTTATCTAGAATTGTAAGCAAAATACTTCCAAATGCTTCTGCTCAACACACTATCATACTCAGTATCATATTGGGGCAGGGAATAAATGTGGGCTTTATTCTATTTATCCTTTAGAGGAATTTAAACATCTTCTGATCAAGGTTGTTTGAGTTTACTTTGTCTGTTATTGTTAAACATCAACAAAAATTGATAATGTGCAGAACCAAGTTAACAGGCTATTTCATAACCTCAGGTGAAAAATAATGGTGAAAATGGACTTCTAACTCACAGATATCCCCAAAATTTCTCTCACCATTCCAATAAATTGTAGGTAGTATTTTGGAAGTAGAGTACACAGGACTTGAATGGATTTGATATGGGAGCTCAAGGGATTAGAATCAAAGATGACACCTGGCGGATTCCCGGGATTCCCTGGTGGCGCAGTGGTTGAGAGTCCGCCTGCCAATGCAGGGGACACTGGTTCGTGCCCCGGTCCGGGAAGATCCCATATGCCGCGGGGCGGCTGGGCCCGTGAGCCATGGCCGCTGAACCTGCGCGTCCGGAGCCTGTGCTCCGCAACGGGAGAGGCCACAACAGTGAGAGGCCCGCGTACCGCAAAAAAAAAAAAAAAAAAAAAAAAAAAGATGACACCTGGTTTTAGGGCTTGAGAAACTGTTTAGACAATGGTACCATTTAGTGATATGGAGAAGAAAAAAACAGATTTGATCATTAGGGAAATAAAATTTTCTTTTGGGTCATAAATCACTAAGTTTATGTAATCCGACATTTGTGCAAATGTTATTTGCTTTTCACAGATTGACAAATGTATCAATAAGTAAATGAGTGTATTCTATCATTAATTCTACGGTACTAATTTAGCATACTTTCTTAATGTAACATAGTTTCTTAATGTAGAAAAAGCAATAATAATCTGTTAGCCAAGACATCTCTGTGTGATGTTTCCAGTTGTCATAGTATGACATGTGCTTTGAGTGGGCTGGAGTCTCAGTGACCCATCCATGCCCTGCTCTGTAATGTCCTGCCAAGACCAACAGAACACAAGTTCAGAGAGGAATTGAAGCCACATATTGCTCCCATTAACAGAGGACATTTATCAAGAAGCCCTCCTTATCTTCAGAATAAATACCAGAATATAATGAATTTGTGACACTGTCAAATCGAGGGCTCAGAGCCACCCTTGCCACTGAGAGAGCTGGCTTCACTAGGCTGTTGCTCCTCTCCATCTTGAGTTCAGCTTCAATTCCAGAGGACAGACAATCTCGGGCTACTTCACCTAGTAGAGCAGAAATATCAATAAGGTCTACTGTTTTATTAGGTATATCAAACAGCAGTATATGTGGTCTGCTGGCCAGGATGTGTGGATCTGTTATCATAACTCTATCCCACTTTATCTCGCAGCAGTGGTCTGTGAATAGCATCTCACATCCATGCTTAAAATATGCCTGGCATTCCATTAAAGCTCTAGAAAGTCCATTCAATGTGCAATAGAGACAGGGACAGAGAATTGTACATACAAAAGGAAATAGATTATGGTTTGATCCTCTTTTTTTTTTTTTTTGCGATACGCGGGCCTCTCACTGTTGTGGCCTCTCCCGTTGCGCCGTTGCGCCGAGCACAGGCTCCAGACGCGCAGGCTCAGCGGCCATGGCTCACGGGCCCAGCGCTCTGCGGCATGTGGGATCTTCCCGGACCAGGGCACGAACCCGTGTCCCCTACATCGGCAGGCGGACTCTCAACCACTGCGCCACCAGGGAAGCCCTGGTCCTCTTTTAACACTAATAAAATTAAGTTCTGGGGCCTTGTCTCTTTTCTAGAGAAACAACTATTACATTTGCTGTTGTCACATAGGGAAAGGAATTACTGGCCCTTGTGTAGTGTTTTAAATTTTACAAATTTCTTTCATATTTAAAATTTTATCAACAGCTTAAGTTTGTCCTAGTATTTTATACACAGGAGAATTACACAGTGTTAATCAATTACCTTGCTAAAATGAGGGCAGTTAGGGTGCAATCTTAGTAGCAATATTATGCTTAGGGGTATAATCCACAAAATGAAGTAGTGTATAGTTTACACAT
Source organism: Stenella coeruleoalba (assembly GCF_951394435.1). Classification (NCBI taxonomy): domain Eukaryota; kingdom Metazoa; phylum Chordata; class Mammalia; order Artiodactyla; family Delphinidae; genus Stenella; species Stenella coeruleoalba. The sequence goes on along the minus strand of NC_137169.1, from coordinate 118,807,254 downwards.
ATGCTCTATTTTGTAGTGCAGCAAATATCTTTGTTAAATATATGGAATGCCTTTTGGTATGTGCCATTCAACCCCTTCTCATCATCACACTTTCAGCTTCATCATTTCCATGGGATTATGTAAAAGATCAGAAATATCGACTAGTGATCAGCTTTGCCTATCCATTGATTACATTTGTTTTCTGATTCAACTTCTAACCATATATGACTTTACTTTCTCTACCTGGGAGTCATAAAATATTTTGTCTAGCCTTACAAACTACAACTTTTTCCTTAAGAAGCCTTCCATATCCCTCCTAGGCAGAGTCTCTTATCTCCTCTGTCGTGTTGACATTGCCTTTCTACATACTTGTTTTATCACGCACATCACACTGTTCTGCAAGAAACTGTAAGCAGGATTTTTTTCTTCCACTACATTCTGAAACTCTTTTTATTTATTTATTTATTTATTTATTTGGTTGCACCGGGTCTTAGTTGCGACACGCATGTGGGATCTATTTCCCCGGCCAGGGATCGAACCCAGGCCCCCTGCATTGGGAGCATGGAGTCTTAACCACTGTGCCACCAGGGAAGTCCCCTGAAACTCTTGATGACTTTTTTTTTTTTTTTTTTTTTTTTTTGCGGTACGCGGGCCTCTCACTGTTGTGGCCTCTCCTGTTGCGGAGCACAGGCTGCGGACGCGCAGGCTCAGCGGCCATGGCTCACGGGCTCAGCCGCTCTGTGACATGTGGGATCTTCCTGGACTGGGGCATGAACCCATGTCCCTTGCATTGGCAGGTGGACTCTCAACCACTGTGCCACCAGGGAAGCCCTCTTGATGACTTTTTAAATTTATTTTTGAATCCTGGATACCTAGCTTCATGACTTGGCAAAAAGTGGCTCTCAGAAGTAGTTTAAACCTGTTTTGTTAAATGTAATAGGATATTAAGATGAAATTCCAAACTCAACTTTGCCCCAAAGACCAGTACAAGAGAAATAAGGTACCGAAGTCATTGTGGAAAAGACTCTTACCCCCCACCAACCCCATGTAGAATTTACAAAGGAAATATCTATATATCTTGTAATCTACAATTCTTTACCCTTTAACAGAAAAATAAAATAAACTGAAGTAAAGATTTTGAAGAGAATTTCTTCAGGGCCCCAACAATTTGACTCCCAAAAAGTTGGTAAATGACATGGGAATGCTAGCCCTTTCACTTGAAAACCAGAGTGTAGTTTATAGTTAAGAGGAAGTAAACAGTGTAGCAAAGGATGTAGAAGTAAGGAGCCATAAGTCTCAGATTTTTCAGGACAGCTCTAATATCAAATAGCTTGTCCTGTGGTCCCCCATAAGTATACTCATGCTGTCAGACCACATATTTCGATTTTTGTAATAAAATATAGTCACTCCACATAAAGTTGACTCAGAAATTTGAAAAGGTGAGAAGATTTTGAGATTTTAGATCTGAGGAGCTTGAAAGAAATAATAAGGAGAAAAATGGTTTGGCAGTTCAGAGAAAGCTGGGTGGTTATGGGCACTTTTGATGATTTTTTTAGTCATAGAGATTTAGAACACTTAGAAGTTGGCTTCCATGAGGCATCTCCTAGCTTGAACAATCGGCCTAAACTTCTGCTGAGGCTGATAAAACTTTAAATATCTTTGCTTTAGTTAGAGGCAATCAAACCTAAGAAGAAAAGAGATTGGATCTGGAGGTGAACTCAAATCCCAGAATGTGCCTGGAAATGGGGAAGCCTTGATGGAAACTCTTCCTGTTTCTCATTTCTGCTTGATCTGCAAGTCTGTTTCTTTCTTTTCTATTTGAAGATTATCTTCCTCGGATCCTCACAAAATAGTACTGTTACTAGCTAACACTTACTGAGCACTTGCTCTGTGCTTCATTTACATAGTAACTAATTTAATGCCCACAACAACTTTAGGAAATAATCCCTTTTTACAGATGAAGAGATTAAGCCTCAGAGAGGTTAAGTAACTTTCCCAAACTCTTAACTGATAGAAGAAGGTTTTGAAAATAGGCCATTCTGACTCCAGGACTAATTCTATTAACCACTTTGCACATTCCTTCTACTTGGCAATAGGTACTCTCCCTCTACAAATATCAGGTTTACGCATAAGAGATCAAGGTACTGGAAAAGGATAATTCTAGCTCTTCAGGACAAATTCTGAGTCCTTGAGGGTCAACATCTTCCTAGTCAAGACTGAGTGAGATGGGAATTTCTGATGGGGCTGGTCATGCTTTGTAACCTGAGGGTGCATCCTCTAACCAGAGGATCTTGACTGAGGAGTGGAGTGGTCCCCTTCCTGAAAATGGAGACTCACGCACAAAAATATATCTGTTATACTCTCCTTTGGAAATGGCATTCCAAATCTCTTATTACAGGTTAATTTGATTCTGTTCAACAAATATTTATTGAACGCCTATTATGAACATGGCTTTATTTGGGTTGCTCAATTTAGCAAATAAAATATAGGACATCCAGCTACATTTAAGTTTCAGATAAACAATGAACCTTTTTTAGCTTATGTATGTCCCAAATATTGCATGGATAACGTGTATTTTATATGGCAATCCTGGCATTATTTTGTACCCTAAAGTTTCTAGTGTCATGAAGAATAAGGAAACTGGTCTTCGTTTTTAGTCATTTTAAACTAAATTCAGACAGCTTCATTTAGTGCAGACAGCCTTGAAGAGTATATTTTCTCTCTTTCGGTTTAGATTCACTCACAATATCAGCTATCACTTTCTTTTCTAGACAGAAGAGACTATTACCCAGGTTATTACCTGTGGGGTTATTTTGGTAGTTCTGAAAGGAATTAGCCCATTGAAGAGCCCTCCAGCCAAATATCATTAAAATCACAGATCTTTGGATTCAGCATAGGCACCTAAGATTTTGAATCTGTTCCCATGTCTTATTTAGGAAATTAATTATTTAGAAATGTTAAATGTGTTGGGAATGGCTGATTTAAGAAGATTAGTGGTCACTAATTAAAATCAACTTTATGTCCAGAAGAGACTTCTGTGCAGGTGTGTGCTATGACAACTTGGCGCTCCAAATATCAACTCATTAAAGTGTCTCCATATTGATCCTCTTCACCATTTCCACCCCTACCTTCCCTTCACAACACACACAGACCCATGCACACACATTCAGAGGTACACTCACACATGTACACACATACACATAAACACACACACACAGAGTTGAGTGCTAAGCTGGAAGGACTGCCCGGTTTTTGCTTAGAGAAAGGTGTTTATGACTCGGCTGTGTACACCTACAGTACTACATCATTCCCCAGCAAAACTCCCGCTCCTTTCATATCTGGCTCCAGACCACATCCAGTATACCTGAGGCACCGGCTGTGCTTTATGAAGTCTAAAATTTTCAACTGGTTGTATCTTTCCCCGCAAACTCATTAGGCACTATTTACACCCGCTGCAGCTGCGAAGAGAGGGGTTCTGAACTCTGGCATTCTACAGTAGGCTTTGTTTCTCATTTACATTTGCATATTAAAGTGTTTGCCTGAAATAGGCTATTGAAATTAATTCAGGATTAATTGGTGTCTTTATCTCATTAGGACAATCTAATTTAAGGATGATGAAATTGTTTAGCCTCCCGTTTGCATAATTAGATTGCTTTGAATTGCTGTCATTATTGGCTCTTTAGCATCATCTGTAGGCCTCAAACAGACAAGAGCTTCAACCTCATAAAGACCAATCATGTGTTACAGCAGAGGGCTGTTAACCCTTTTTAACCCAAACTCACTTGGATTAGCAGTCACAATAGACAGGCCTTTGTCCCTGAGAGCCTTGAGTGCCCTCCTTTTAGAATTCTTGATTTTCAGATTAATAAATTTCCCTGCATTTGTATGTTTGGTTGTGGAAACTGTTATAGCAACTCTTCTGGGATCTAAAGTGTTCTCAAGACTCCTCTCCTTTGAGCATCACCCTCAATGCTGTGGAGACCTCCCTTCACTGTAAGTTTATCTCTTTTTACCTCTTAAGCTAATTGGAAATTCTCTCATGACCTCAAATGTGACAACATTCTTAGCATCTCCGAGAATGTTGGAATCTTTCTACCAAGCCCAACACTCTTTACTTGTCAGAATGCTCAGCGACAAGTACTATTATTTCAATGAAGTTACAGAATGAGACACAGGGAACCATCTGACAGTCATTCAGTTATTTATTCATTCAACATTTAGCAAGTGTTTGAGCACTTTTGATGTACTTGATATAATGCAAGACACTGAGCGGTCATTGGGAAATTTTACGGGTTTGTTCTGCGTTGTTTTTTGGGGGAGGAGAAAGTAGAATAAATGATGGGAGAGCTGGGTTCTGGAGCTAACTTAGTCACTGCTTTGGGAAGTCACAGAACCTCAATGAACTCTAATTTCTTTACTGTTTTGTTTTATCAATGAAGGGTTGTACCAGAGTAATGATTCTCATCCCTGGCTACACATTAAAATCACCTGTGGGCTTTTGAAAACCACCAATGCCTGGGCCTAAATCATCAATAAATTAAACAAAACTGCTCAGAATTGGTGTGGTCCCCCAAATGCTTCAAAATTAGTTGACTCTGATGCACTGAAAGCCAGTCTCCTGAATGACTTTTAAGATTGTTTGTAATAATTAAAACAAACCTGCAAAAAAGATAGTATTTTCACTTTATACTAAACTGGTAAGAATGATTCCTGGAATACAAAATTTGACTTCAATTTCTTCAGGTATTAAGGAGAACTAACATTACAGAATGAAGAGAATATTTAGATTTCAAACTGAAAAAAGTAGTAACTTCAAACATCAATGCTTTATCTGAAGAATACATACTTCAGAAAATTAAAGTCACTTAAATTAAGAATAACAAACAATATAAAATAAAACAACAAAAACAGCCTATGTAAACATGTGGTAGCATTTTTTCCCCTGAAAAATTGAAGTGACTTATAGAATCCTTAATGCACTTAAAGATGCCTAATTCACATGTTAGCTGTATTTCTCATGTTTCTCTGGTTCTGCGGGTCATAAAAGAAGAGCTAGTTGCTCCAGATTATCAGTTAACAAAACAGCCTTAATTAAGAGCAAACAAGACAGAAAAACTTTAGACATAAAGTTATAAACTAGATTACCTTGTGGAACTTTTCCACAGGACAATTCAAAGAACCCTTTATGAGTATCCTTAGTCAATATGCCTTACCAACAATATTATGAAAGAGTGACGTATTGTTATCACCCAATTATATAAAAGAGAATGGAATTCAGAAAAAGAATGATCTGTCATGAAGGATTATAACATCTGATTTTTTTAATGTTTTTATTTCCATTGGCTTTTGCTTTAAGTTTAGTCTGCCTTCAAATCTAAAGTGCAGAGATTATAATTATGTATTTATATTACATTATATTATATTATTAGTTTCCTGAAGAAGCACAACAATGTACCCAAACAGGAGACTGGAGCCCTGGGTATGAATAACTGATTGTATAATCTTGGATAATTTGCTTAACTTCCATGGCCTCAGTTGCTTCAACTTTAAATGAAGAGAATATGCAAAAGCCCAAAGGGTCTTAAAGTTTGCTATTTCTAGGACTACACATTGGAACATTTATTATAGTTGATTATATCCTAAAAGCATTAATCAAGTCCTAATAAGTTTGAAAGAGTTGGAATCATAAGTAGAATCAGACCATACGTCCAGGGGTGGGAGTAAGGACATTAGACAGACGTGCCATTTTTTCCCATTACTGTATACAAGGGACAATATCATGACACAACACAACACAACAACTGTGTTGCCAAAGAGTGGCAATAAACTCCACACAGGAGCATTAAGTACCAGAAAATATCTGTGGAGTATGTGATAACTGCTACTCCATTATTCAGCTTGAAAAATATAATTGCTCTGGAAAGTGATTGACTTCAATCTGGACAACAAAGCCCCTCAGCTGAGTATGAAGAACTAAATGGACCACCAGCTTCTATGAGTTGGAAAGCAAGACAGAGCAGGAGAGAGGCGGCTTTATGAGTCAGTTCACGTTTGGCAACATCTGGTTGTGTCTCATCACATTGCAAATTTATGACCCTGGAAACAACATGTTGATGTTGATGATCCTTTACGAAGAGAAGCCTGAACTATAAGCTTATGACCAGAGCAGTGGCAAGAGGTTGTGGCTGCTTTCTCTGATCTGACAACTCTCTGGCTTGGGTCAAACAGATAAAGACTTGGACTACTGGCCCTTCCTAAACAATGTCATCGATGAATATTGAATGAAGAGGACTAGCTGACAGAAGAGCAGAAGGTTATGAAGAAATTAAGGCCTGACTTCCCCCAGGAAAACCTGGTGAAATTTAGCAGAGGCCAAACCACACACAAGTCAAGCAATGACCTATCAAAAACCAAGCCTGAAATATTTAACTCACACAATGGCAAATTCATCAAATTATAAAGCAAACCTCTTCTCTGAAAATACTGAGATTTGCTTTTTGATAAGGCTGAAACTCAGAGAATCAAAGACAAGCTGTCTGTGTGTGTATGTGTTACAATAACCTTAGGCTTCTCATCACAGCCATGTTACAAGATGAGATATATTCCAACTCTCAAACACTATGTTTTTAACAGCAGAAGAAAAGATCTTGTCCATGAAGGATTCTCCTTTGAGAAATTCCTTCCCTCAAATGAAACTGAAGACTCTAAAAATTTCTCACATAAAATACATTCAAAAATATACCACAATTTTTACTTGACAATCTAGGTAATGGAAGGATGATTTTATTTCTGTGTAATATTATGTTAAAATGTCTTATTTTTAAGACTGCTGGTAAAAGAAAGCAGAGTAAAGTGTTTATTCCATACCATTCCCTGAAACTGGCTCCACAAAAGCAAAAACTTTTTTTTAAAAAGAGAAAATTCAATTTTCCAAGAAGATAAGAAGAAAATCTGACAAATAGAGTGAAAATTGTACAATGTAGACACATTGTGAAATAACACATACTATTCCAAATCTCAGTCAGTGTGCATATTTACCTGCAATAAGTTAGAGTCTTGAAAGATTCAAGTAATGTTGATTTCCTTGGAGTCACGAGAAATGGTATATGTGTGGTAAGGAAGGTGGATACAAGAGTCATAGAAGGCATTCTTAGAGCAATCCAGTCCTACCCAGAGGAGAATAGGGTGGAAGGCTACTAATGGAAGTGTTTGCCCATATTTGCCAAATTCATTCACCTCACCTCAACCCAGAAAACATAAAGGGTAGAACATTAAGAAAGAGAGAACTGCACAGTAAACAACTCTGAAGTTGTTGGCAACAGTCAACTGAACGGAGATACATAAAAACGAATGAAACAAACAAAACAAAATAAACAAAATATTTAGCGTGTCATGCAGTCTTCTTATCAGGGTAAACCATTCATCTCAAGAAGTGAACTTGCCATGCTCAGACTTGTTCACCAAGACTGAAGGATACAGCAAATTTGATGAAGGAGTTTTTTTTAAGGCAACATACTTGTATTAAAGAGATGATGACTTCCCCAGCTCATTTTCTCAACTCATCTTTATTGGCGGGCTTAGATGGAATTCTCCCTTTTAAAGAGGATTAAGGTGCAAAGAAAAATTATCCAACATGTTTCTTATGCAAAGAAAATATTTTAAACAGGAAAAAATATAAGTGAATTAAAGACACATTTTACAAAAAGAATTACAGGGGAAAATATATGAATTTCTTTTACACAATTGAATTGTAGAGAATATTGTCTTATTCAAAGAAGACATGTAAGCATCCAAGTTAAAAAAAAATAGGATAAACAATAGAAGTTCTTAAAAAGTGACATGTCTAAGCTCAATATATATATAATCATATATTTTAAATTAAATATACATATATATTTGATTTTGGAAATAAGAACACATTAGAAGTACTCAGATTAGAATAAATGTTGCTTTAAAAGAGTGAATGTGTGAAATATGGCTTGGAAAAATAATATAAAAGAAAATAGAAAAGAGCAAAAAGCCATGAGATGATACTATTACAAGAGAGAAAATAGAGATCTGATTTGCATAATTGGTATTCCTGAAGAAGAGAATGGAACAAATTGAAAAGTAAAATACTCAAAGATATAATAAAATAATATTTTCCTGGAATAAAGAAAGAAATGAAATTATGGATCTCAGGGAAATAAATAACAAAAAATAGTTGAAAATATCAAGAGCAACACAATTTGAAGAGAAGTTACTGAACTTCAAGATTCAAGGACAAAGAAAGAATTCAATCAACATCAAAGCAGAAGAACTAAGCCACCAAACACACACACACACACACACACACACAAATATCCTTGATAATGTATCAAACCAAAATCCAACATCATGTGTAACGTTAACACAGTAGAAGCAACCACACTGAGGACAGTGACAAAACAAGAGTCTATCACCATGACTATGCAACACTCCAAAGATGATAATTGATGAGATCAGTTTTTAAACTCAGATATTCTGATCCACAGAATTTATAGGAAGTCTATCTGAAATTAAAATTGAAGTTATTTTATGTCTGAACTCTAATTGCCTACAGTTCACAATTCTTCAATAAAATCTGTATAATTAACAGCACTGATTTAGTGTTGTTATAAAAAAAGAAACAAAAAGGGTTACAATCTCAGAATTTTAAGCATGAGAAGCATAAAATGAGCAGAGTCTTCATGAGATGCAAGAAAGAGTGAGATGCACAGTAGACCTTACTCAGGAGCTAATATGAAAAAAAAAAATCATCTTTTCAAATACACCAGAAAAAAATGTGCATATGGGGATGAAGTAGTTAGCATACTACTATTATATGGAATGAATGCTCAAGCATTTTTATTTAAACTTTAAAGGAATAGGAAGCCCATTATGGTTAAAGAATACAGAGAATATGTGATTACAAAAAGAGCAATGTAAAAAAGATAATGAGATAGAAGACTCCATTCACATGAAGGGAAAAGTACAGCTAAGTAAATTAAAGAATGTGAAAGACATGTATGAAGAAAAGTTAATACCAGTGAGGAACATAAAAATATATACAATTTGGAAAGCAGTATCTTTTTCTTGGGTAGGAATATCTACTTTTGAACAATGTGGATTTTCCCAGAGTTTAACTATAAATTCAGTATGAACACAATCAAAACATTAACAGGATTTTTAAAAACGTGTCAAAATGGTCCTGATGTTCACCTGAGAAAAATGCTAGAATAGCTTTTAAAAATACATAAAAATTATTCCTATCAGATATTAAAACTCATTTTAAGGTACAATAGTTTAAAAAGCACATGGTCAGTACAGAAAATATCAGGTTATTGGGACAAAAATAAATTCAGGGCTTCCCTGGTGGTGCAGTGGTTGAGAGTCCGCCTGCCGATGCAGGGAACATGGGTCTGTGCCCCGGTCCGGGAAGATCCCACATGCCGTGGAGCAGCTGGGCCCGTGAGCCATGGCTGCTGAGCCTGCGCGTCTGGAGCCTGTGCTCGGCAACGGAAGAGGCCACAACAGTGAGAGGCCCACATACTGCAAAAATAAATAAATAAATAAATAAATAATAAATGCAGATGACCCTGAACAACATGGAGGCCAGGGATGCTGACCCCCTGCCCAGTCAAAAATTTTCATGTAACTTTATAGTTGGCCCTCTGTATCTACGGTTCTGCATCTATGAATTCAACCAACTGTGGATCAGGTAGTACTGTAGTACATATTTATTAAAAAAAAACTGGGATGTAAGTGGACCCAGGCAATTCAAACCCATGTTGTTCAAGGGTCAACTGTGTTAGTTCATATGTAACTATATTTGTTTATATGCAAATGTAGTAAGAAAAAAATGACTTTTCAAATAAAGGGGGGAAAAGTGGATTTATCAATTTTTTACAAAAAGTGTATTAATTGACCAGTCATTTGAAAGAGCCACATGAATCGTAGATTTATATGTAAAAATAAAATAATAAAAGTAGTACTTAAAATAGTTTTAAAATGTTATATTTATTTCTAAAAACATTTAAAAAGAAAATTCTTAGTGGTAAAAAATAAATACCATAAGCAAAATTAAAAGAGAAATGACATATCTGGAAAAAAATTGTAATATATGACACACAAAAAAGGCTGATTTCCTTTATATAAAAAGAGCACTCAAAGACCAATAAAAATGGAATGGCAGAGTGAGGACCTCAATGAACTTGCTCTCCCTGTAAAACAATGAAAGTATGAACAAAAAACTAATGTCAACAATTTCAGAACTATGACTATTAACCAAAGCCAAAGAATGAACTAAAAATCATATATCTAAGAGACACTATTAAACACCAGTAAGACCACAGAGCCTATAATATTTTAACTTGGACTATATATATTTCCTCTTCTCACTAGCTCATTGGCATGGTAACCAAAATCTGTCCTCATTGCAAACAAAGAGATCTGATGGTTCTTAGAACTCTGTTAAAAGCCTCTTCCCTAGAACACAGTGAAAGAGTGGGAAAATGCCTACTCCAAGGATTAATTTGAACAATTGCAAAATGCTGGCAACCTCTCAGGTGACTAGGTCTGTGAATTCAATTAGGACAAAGAGCCTGGCCAGATCTATAAAAACAAATAAACAAATATGAGGAACGTTGAAAAGCTCTGAAATCCCAGGATTTTTATAAGGCTGTGCACACATGCCATACTATGTCCATGCCCAGGAAAGAAAGACACAGGAAAAGAGAAGTCATCAGTAGCTTGCTCATCTCTGACTTATCTTGAGGCCCTCTGTAAGGAGATGGAAGCTGTCGGAGGCTGTCATGTAAACTGTCTAAGTTTGAAAGGAGGCTTTCTCATACAGATCCCTTTGGCAAAAGTGAAAGCTACACAAGCATGTTAGTTAATAAAACTTTCTGACCAATCATTGGCTGACCACTAAATTATATAAACCCAGGTGTGACTCTTCGGAAGCCAGGCTTAAAAATATAAACAAGCACTTAAAAAAATTAACAGAAAACTTAAAGTCTATAACTACAGAGAATGTGGAATACACAGAATTAGTCCAGGGAAGTCACTAAACAAATAAACATCAAGAAAAACAGCACAGACCTTGTAGGATGGGGAAATCTGATCCCATATATTATCTAAAATGTCTAGATTTCAACAAAAAATTTATAGAGCATGAATAGCAATAGTAAAAGATGCTTCATAGGGGGCGGTGGAGCCAACAGAAAATATCCCTGAGAGGGCCCTGATTTTGGAATTAGTAAGCAAAGACTTTAAATCAGTTATTATAAATATGTTTAAAGAACTAAAGGAAACAACATAAAGAAGTGAAGGAAAGGAGGACAATCATACCTTACCAAATAGAGAATGTCAATGAAGAGATAGATATTATAAAAAAGAACTGAATAGAAATTCTAGAGCAGAAAAATAAAATATCAGAAAGAAAAATTCACTAGAGGTACTCAACAACAGATTTGGTCTGACAGAAGAATCAGTGAATTTGAGGATATGTCAATAAAGTTTATCTAGTCTGGAAGCAGAAAGAAAAAGAATGAAGAAAAATGAACAGCACATAAGAGACATATGACATCATAAAACATACCAACATACCTATAATGAGAGTTCCAGAAGGATAGGAGAAAGAGAAAAAAGACAAAAATATTTGAACAAATAATGGCTGAAGACTTCCCAAATTTGATGAAAAATATTAGAATACACATTCAAGAAGATCAACAAACTCCTAATGAAATAAATCAAAGAGAGCCACACCTAGACACTTTATAGTCAAGTTGATGAAAGACAAAGACAAAAGGAAAATCTTGAAAGTAACAAGAGAAGAGTGACATCATGTATCAGGACTTCTCAGTGAAATTAACAGCTGGCTTCTTTTCAGAAGTGATAAAGGCCATAATAGAGTAGGATGACATCTTTAAACTGCTGACAGAAAAAACTGTCAAGAATTCTATATCCACACATGCTGTCCTTTAAAAACGAAGGAGAAATTAAGATATTTCTAGATAAACAAAAACTGAGAAAATGTGTTGCTAGCATATCTACTCTACAAAATTTGCTGGGTCCTTCAGGCTGAAATGGAAGGACATTAGAAAGTAATTTTAAGCCATGTGAAGAGAAAAAGGACACCGATAAAGAGATGACATAGTTATTATGAAAGAAAGCAAAAATCATTTTTGTTTGTTACATTTTTCTTCTCTTATCTGTTTTAGAAGACAATTGCATAAAGCAATAATTTTAAAAGTGTGTTGATGGGTTTATAAAGTATACAAATGTAATTTATATGACAATAGTAACACAAAGGGGAGAGAATGGAGGTATATTGAAACAAAGATTTTGTACACTATTTGAATTAAGTTAGTATTATTCTGAACTAGATTTTTTTGTTTTAAAGTTAAGATGCCAGATGTCATTCCAAGGGCAACCACTAGAAAAAACCCTCAAAAATATAGTAAAAGCAACAATATGGCAATTAAAAATATACTATATTAATTTCCTAGGGCTTTCATAATAATCATAAATTGAGTGACTTAACAGAGATTTATTTAATCATAGTTCAGAATTCCAGAAATCCAAAATCAAGATGTTGGCAAGCCACTTTTCTCCTGAAGGCTCTAGAAGAGAATTCTTCCTTTTCTTTCACCTCCTGGTGGCTCCTGTTGTTCCTTGGCAAGTAGCAGTGTAACTCCAATCTCTACATCCATCTTCACATGGTCTTCTTACTGATCTACTAACCCAGTAGAATCTCATCTTGATTCCTGCCTTAGTTACATCTGCCAAGACCCTATTCCCATAAAAGGTTACATTTTGAGGTTCCAGGTGGATGTGAACTTTTGAGGGACACTAGTCAAACCACTACAGATACACTAGAATATACCTATTTAACACACACAAAAAAGATAGGAATCAAGGAACAGAGAAGCAAAAAGATAGACATTTTAGGAAAAACAAATGACAAAATTGCAAATGTAAATTCTATCTTATGAGTAATTATATTACATGTAAATGAATCAAAACAAAAGGCATAGATTGGCAGAACAAATTTTAAAAAATCATCATTCAACTATATATGTCTACAAGAGAGACACTTTGAATTCAAAGAAAAAGAGTGTAAAAAAAAGTAAATGAATGTGAAAAGATATACCATGAAAGCAGTAAAAAAAAGATAGCTGGAGTGGCTGTGACCATACATAATAATTAACTCAAGTGGATCATAGATCTAAATGTAAGAAAACTATAAAATTCCTCAGAAAACATAGGAATAAATTTTCACGATATTTGGTTAGGCAATAGTTTTTCAGACATGACACCAAATACATTAATGACAAAAGGAAAGATAGGTAAATTGGACTTCTGCAAAATAAAACCTTTTTTGTGTTAAAGGATACCATTAAGAATGTGAAAAGGCAACCCACATAATGGGAGAAAATATTTGCAAATCATGTATCTGACAAAGGACTTGTGTTCAGAATATACGAAGAACATTTACAACTCAATGTTAAAAAGATAAATAATTCAATTAAAAATGGATGAGGTTGGGCTTCCCTGGTGGTGCAGCGGTTGAGAGTCTGCCTGCTGATGCAGGGGACATGGGTTCGTGCCCCGGTCCGGGAAGATCCTGCATGCCGCAGAGCGGCAAGGCCCATGAGCCATGGCCGCTGAGCCTGTGTGTCTGGAGCCTGTGCTCCGCAATGGGAGAGGTCACAACAGTGAGAGGCCCGCGTACCGAAAAAAAAAAATAAAAACGATGAGGATTTTAATAGATATTTATCTAATGAAGATATACAAATGACCAATAAACATGTGAAATAATACTCATCTTCATTAGTCTTTAGGAAAATGTAAATAAAAAATACAATGAGATATCATTCCATACCCACTATAATAGCTAAAATTAAAAGGAAAGTCAATAAGAATGTGGGGAAAAATGGAACCTTTATACATTCTTGGTGGCAATACAAAATGGTGAAGTCTCTTTGGAGAAGAGTTTGATAGTACCTTACATTGCTAAACCATGTGACCCAGTAATTCTTAGTAGGTATACTCAAAAGAAATGAAAACATGTCGGTACAAGAACTCGCACACAAATGTTTATAGCAACACTATTCATAATAGCCCCAAAGTGGAAACAATCCAATGTCCACCAATAGATATCCATGATGGATGTCTACCATGAAAAATCATGAGTGATAAACCATCTGCCATGATGATAGATAACCAAAAGTGGTATATCTGTACTATGGAATATTATTCAGCAATAAAAGATAAATGAAGTACTGATAACGTGCTATGTGTATTAACCTTGAAGACACAAAGGTAAATGAAAAAAAAAGTCATAAAGACTTCATATGGTATCACATTTATGTGAAATATCTAGAACATGCAATTCATGCATTTAGAAAGTAAATTCATGTTTTCTTGTGACTGGGGAAGGGGTGAGAGGAGAAGGAATAGGGAATGACTGCTAATGTGTACATGGTTCTTTTGGGAGTGCAGAAAATATTCTACAATTAGACTGTGATAATGCTTACACAGCCCTGTGGATAAACTAAAAATCATTGAACAGTATACTTTAAATAGAAAAGTTATATGGTATGTGAAATATATATTAATAAAACCATTAAAGAAAAAAGTGCCATCAACTCAATAGGGAAAATTTTTGTAAAAACCTAAGGACACAGGTAAAGAAATACAAATTACTCATAAGTATAATAGAGATGATGAACTATCTTCATGAAAAAAAGTCAAATTAAAACAAAACGCCATTTTTCATTTATTTTTACAAGGATTAAAAAACTGGCAGTGCTCTTTTACACAGCAGGGGAAATGTAAACGTGAGCAAACACTTTGGAAGGCAATTTAAATAGATGGATAAGATTTGATGTAGGCATAGGCATAAAAAATATCTGAACATTTGAAAATGTATATGTATATTAACTCAGAAACTCTGTTTTCAGAACTTTATCCTAAATATCATAAATAGATAAGTATACAAGAATATTTAACTCTCTATTGTTTGCCATAGTGAAAAATAGACATAATATACATATTGATAAATTGTATAGTATAGTTTAAATATATTTTTTCATAGAATTAAATATACTATGCAGCCATTATATATGAAAGATCTATGATAATAATATGAAACAATGTAAAAATGGTGAGAGTCAAGTTGCAGTAGAATGGTATATAATATCATTTGAAATATAAAGTGAATATATTGTCTATAAGAGTATACAAATACCTTTATATGCATAGAAAATGCCTGAAAATATACACAAGCAACAGTTAAAAGTAGGTACTTCTGGGAATGTGTTGGACACCTTTGTTATTACAAACACATATAGGCTTATAATTTTATAGCAAAGATTTTATTAAAATGTTTGAAATATACATAGGATTTGGTGCCACCTTGTTGAAACATAAATGATATTTCATAGCTGTTGATGTCTACAAAGCAGAAATGTTTTTCTCTTAATATTTCCAGTATTTGATTTCATAATTTGCATTTGATAGGCATTACACCACTGGAATGGTAGATCCACAGTTACAGATGACTCAGACTACTGTGTTTCTGTCCTACCATCCTAGCAGATCCCAGACTTAAGATCACTGTAGAGTCCAGGAGCTCCAGGCATCACACTCTTTTTCTTCAGTCCTGAGTCCTCTGTTTAAACTATGTTCAGTTAGAGTTGAATGTTAATAATCACTACCACAAGAAAATTACAAACAGCCAAGTTCTGTTGTAGTTTAAAGTCAGGGGTTAAAAATTTCATTATCTTTGGCTTCTTTTCACCAGTGTTTTGGCACCTCTTTGGGCTTATAATATAAAGTGAAACAAAAACAACACAAACAGTGAGGGGATAATTTTATAAAGGGACCTAACTACATCAAATGCATTTCATACTTTTTCTTGATATTCAAAAATATATTCCTTGTCTATTTGTCCCCTCAAAGTTCCTGTCCACTTAACACATTGTTTCCCTAATTCGCCATACTTTTACATCTAAATTCTGGGTGTTCCATAGCAGAACATTGAGTTTTGACAGTTTGTATATCATCTCTGATGTTTACATCTGGCAGCATTATAAAGTGACAGGTCTTTCATAATTTTTTTGAATTCACTCTGTAGTGTTAATCATAAGTGATGAACATTGTGTATTCTATGGACATAATGGGCAATTCTACATGACTGAGACTCTAATTTTACTCTATACTAATGGGCACTAATTGTAACAATCAGTGATTATGTTAGTTAAAGGCAGTGCTGATGGCAATTGATGACAACAGTGAAAGCCCTGACACCATTTTGGAACAGAACTTGGAGCAGCCATTTGTAAATAAGGGAGATCAAATTGGGTATCAGTCAGTTATTTTCCTACACTTTTTAATCTTATAATTTTCTTCATTTTTTGTGTACTGTACAGCATGTTGTTCTTAAATACTGATGGCTTTCTGAACTCACTTTTCTACCTATTATAAATATAGTAGACACATCACTCTCAAAACACCAAAGTGACTCAAGAGATTTTTAAAAGAAAAATACCTCTTAAAAAGATAACTCTGAATAGAATTGTCTCTTAAATTAGGGGCAAATTATGGCTAAGGGAAGTGACAGATGACTATATAAACGCCAGTGGAACATCTGGATTGTGTGATGATGCTAGACTTATTGCCTACTTCCCTGTAAATATTCCATGTATGTTTACAAGTCCTCTGCTGCCCCTGAAGGAAGACAATCCTTTTCAGGGATAATTAAATTTGTGTCCTATCTAAAGGTAGGATCCTGTCCCAAAGTTATAAGATATTTCCAGAAAAAAACATTACTTACTGATTTGGAAAAGAACAAATAGTATTCATGGGCACAAAATGAAGTGGGAAAGCAATTCAAGTCAGTAGTAAAAAAGTACAAATTTTATTGTATATTTCATATTAACAGACACTACTTAAGGCACATAATCTGTGTTAAAACTAACAACAAATTTATGTAGAAACTGAGGTTAAGAGAACTTAAATATCAAGCATAAGTATTCAAGGTCACGCAGACCATTAGTAAGGGCATATCTCCTAAACATTCTTTAAGATTTAATTAAATTTGATGTCATATCCTTCAAGGACCCTTCTTTGACTACTTCCAGGCTGAATATGAATCTCTATCTGCCAGTCTCTGTAGTGTTCTGTGCTTCCCTCTGTTGTCATGCTTATCACAGTGCACTAAAATTTTCTCATCACTTGTTGATCTCCTTGGTTGAATTCTAACCCTTTAAAACAATGACCTTATTTTATTAAAATTTTTTAGCTCCAGGCCCTTTAGCAAAACATTGGACTTATAGTAAGGAACTCAATAAACATGGAATAAGTGAATGAATGAATAAACAAATGAATAGAGAAAAGATTAATAAGACAAGGTCACTGTCTTAAGGAACCAAACCCACTGGAGGTGGTTAGGGAAGAGTTCAAGAACCACCAAACCATGCAACCTCTTAGCATTCACTACTGTTTTGTGCAGTGTGGTTTTCCAGGTGGATGCATTGAATTTCAGTGGTTCTTCTTGGATTAGCTTAATTAATTAATTAATTTATTTTTTTTGCCGTACGCGGACCTCTCACTGTTGTGTCCTCTCCCGTTGTGGAGCACAGGCTCCGGACGCGCAGGCTCAGCGGCCATGGCTCACGGGCCGAGCCGCTCCACGGCATGTGGGATCCTCCATGACCGGGGCACGAACCCGAATCCCCTGAATCGGCAGGCGGACTCCCAACCACTGCGCCACCAGGGAAGCCCTAGCTTAATTTTACATAACACTAGATTCACCATACTCCCTATACCACAGATCTCTATAAAAGCTTAATGAGACATTGAAATTGTAAAAGGCTTGAAAATCTTTACAAGAAATGTAATTTAAAGGTCAGTCACCTTCTTATAATTATTATTTTATTTATTTATTTTTAACTATAGTAGATTTACAATATTCTGTTAGTTTCAGGTGTATAGCTTCAGATTCTTTCATTAAAGGTTATTACAAGATACTGAATATAGTTCCCTGTGCTATATGTTAAATCCTTGTTTATATATACATATATATCACGTCTTCTTTATCCATTCATCAGTTGATAGACATTTAAGTTGCTTCCATGTTTTGGCTATTGGGAATAGTGCTACTATGAACATATGGGTGCATGTATCTTTTTGAATTAGAGTTCTCATTTTTCCCAGATATATGCCCAGGAGTGGGATTGCTGAATCATATGGTAACTTTATTTCTTCAGTTTTATAGGAACCTCCAGACTGTTCTCCATAGTGACTGCCTAATTTACATTCTCAGCAACAGTGTAGGAGGATTCCCTTTTCTCCACACCCTCTCCAGCATTTGTTATTTGTAGACTTTTTGATGATGGCCATTCTGACTGGTGTGAGGTGATATCTCATGGTAGTTTTTTTATGTTAATTTTTATACAGCAGGTTCTTATTAGTTATCTATTTTATACATATTAGTGTATACATGTCAATCCCAATCCCCCAATTCATCACACCACCACCACCACCACCACTTTCCCCCCTTGGTGTCCATACATTTGTTCTCTACATCTGTCTCTAATTTTCTGCCCTGAAAACCGGTGCATCTGTACCATTTTTCTATGTTCCACATATATGCCTTAATATACGATATTTGCTTTTCTCTTTCAGACTTACTTCACTCTGTATGACAGTCTCTAGATCCACCCACGTCGCTACAAATGACACAATTTCATTCCTTTTTATGGCTGAATAATATTCCATTGTATATATGTACCACATATTCTTTATCCATTCATCTGTCGATGGGCATTTAGGTTGCTTCCATGTCCTGGCAATTGTAAATAGTGCTGCAATGAACATTGGGGTGCATGTGTGTTTTTGAATTATGGTTTTCTCTGGGTATATGCAAAGTGGTGGGATAGCTGGGTCATATGGTAATTCTATTTTTAGTTTTTTAAGGAACCTCCATACTGTTCTCCATAGTGGCTGTATCAATTTACATTCCCACCAACAGTGCAAATGGGTTCCCTTTTGTCCACACCCTCTCCAGCATTTGTTGTTTGTAGATTTTCTGATGATGCCCATTCTAACTGGTGTGAGGTGATACCTCATTGTGGTTTTGATTTGCATTTCTCTAATAATTAGTGATGTTGAGCAGCTTTTCATGTGCTTCTTGGCCATCTGTGTGTCTTCTTTGGAGAAATGACTATTTAGGTCTTCTGCCTATTTTTGGATTGGGTTATTTGTTTTTTAATATTGACCTGCATAAGCTATTTATATATTTTGGAGATTAATCCTTTGTCCATTGATTCATTTGCAAATATTTTCTCCCATTCTGAGAGTTGTCTTTTAGTCTTGTTTACGGTTTCCTTTGCTGTGCAAAAGCTTTTAAGTTTCATTAGGTCCCATTTGTTTATTTTTGTTTTTATTTCCATTACTCTAGGAGGTGGATCAAAAAAGATCTTGCTATGATTTATGTCAAAGACTGCTCTTCCTATGTTTTCCTCTAAGAGTTCTATAGTGTCCAGTCTTACATTTAGGTCTCTCATCCACTTTGAGTTTATTTTTGTGTGTGGTGTTAGGGAGTGTTCTAATTTCATTCTTTTATGTGTAGCTGTCCAGTTCTCCCAGCACCACTTATTGAAGAACTGTCTTTTCTCCATTGTATATCCTTGCCTCCTTTGTCATAGATTAGTTGACCATAGGTGCATGGGTTTATCTCTGGGCTCTCTATACTGTTCCATTGATCTCTATTTCTGTTTTTGTGCCAGTACCATATTGTCTTGATTACTGTAGCTTTGTAGTACAGTCTGAAATCTGGGAGCCTGATTCCTCCAGCTCCGTTTTTTTCCCTCAGTAATGCTTTGGCCATTAGGGGTCTTTTGTGTCTCTGTACAAATTTTATATACAAATGAAAGAGATTTCTGTGCATTAATTTTGTATCCTGTAACTTTACCAAATTCATTGATTAGCTCTAGTAGTTTTCTGGTGACATCTTTAGGATTCTCTATGTATATTATCATGTCTTCTGCAAAAATGACAATTTTACTTCTTCGTTTCTGATTTGGATTCCTTTTATTTCTTTTTCCTTCTCTGATTGCTGTGGCTAAGACTTCCAAAACTATGTTGAATAATAGTGGTGAGAGTAGACATCCTTGTCTTGTTCCTGATATTAGAGGAAACACTTTCAGTTTTTCACCATTGAGAATGATGTTTGCTGTGGGTTTGTCGAATATATGGCCTTTATTATGTTGAGGTAGGTTCCCTCTATGCCCACTTCCGGAGAGTTTTTATCATAAATGTGTGTTGGATTTTGTTAAAAGCTTTTTCTGCATCTATTGAGATGATCATATGGTTTCTCTTCTTCAGTTTATTAATATGGTGTATCACATTGATTGATTTGTGTATATTGAAGAATCCTTGCATCCCTGGGATAAATCCCACTTGATCATGGTGTATGATCCTTTTATTTTGTTGTTGGATTCTGTTTGCTAGTATTTTATTGAGGACTTTTGTATCTATATTCGTGAGTGTTATTGGTCTGTAATTTTCTTTTTTTGTAGTGTCTTTGTCTAGTTTTGGTATCAGGGTGATGGTGGTCTCATAGAAAGAGTTTGGGAGTGTTCCTTCCTCTGAAATTTTTTGGAAGAGTTTGAGAAGGCTTGGTGTTAGCTCTTCTCTAAATGTTTGATAGAATTCACCTGTGAAGCCATCTTGTCCTGGACTTTTGTTTGTTGGAAGATTTTTAATCAAAGTCAATTTAATTACTTGTGATTGGCCTGTTCATATTTTCTATTTCTTCCTGGTTGAATCTTGGAAGGTTATACCTTTCTAAGAATTTGTCCATTTCTTCCAGGTTGTCCATTTGATGGGCATAGTGTTGCTTGTAGTAGTCTCTTAGGATGTTGTGTATTACTATGGTGTCTGTTGTAATTTCTCATTTTTCATTTCTAATATTAATGATTTGAGTCCTCTCTCTCTTTTTCTTGATGAGTCTGGCTAATGGTTTGTCAATTTTGTTTATCTTCTCAAAGAACCAGCCTTTAGTTTTATTGATCTTTGCTATTATTTTCTTTGTTTCTATTTCATTTATTTCTGCTCTGATCTTTATGATTTCTTTCCTTCTACTAACTTTGGGTTTTGTTTGTTCTTCTTTTTCTAGTTGTTTCAGGTGTAAAGTTAGGTTGTTTATTTGAGATGTTTGTTGTTTCTTGAGCTAGGATTGTATTGCTATAAACTTCCCTCTTAGAACTGCTATTGCTGCATCCCATAAGTTTTGGATCATCATGTTTTCATTGTAATTTGTCTCTAGGTATTTTTTGATTTCCTCTTTGATTTATTCAGTGATCTCTTGGTTATTTAGTAACATATTGTTTAGCCTCCATGTGTTTGTGTTTTTTATGTTTTTTTTTTCCCTGTAATTGATTTCTAATCTTACAGTGTTGTGGTCAGAAAAGAAGCTTGATATGATTTCAATTTTCTCAAATTTACTGAGGCTTGATTTGTGACCCAAGGTGTGACCAATCCTGGAGAATGTTCTGTGTGCACTTGAGAAGAAGGTGTAATCTGCTGTTTTTGGATGGAATGTCCTATAATATCAATTAAATCAATCTGCTCTATCGTGTCATTTAAAGCTTGTATTTCCTTATTAATTTTCTGTTTGGGTGATCTGTCCATTGGTGTAAGTGAGGTGTTAAAGTCTCCCACTATTATTGTGTTACTGTTGATTACCTCCTTTAGAGCTGTTAGCAGTTGCCTTATGTATTGCGGTGCTCCTATGTTCCATGCATATATATTTATAATTGTTATATCTTCTTCTTGGATTGATCCCTTTATCATTATGTAGTGTCCTTCCTTGTCTTTTGTAACATTGTTTATTTTAAAGTCTCTTTTATTTGATACGAGTATAGCTACTCCAGCTTTCTTTTGATTTCCATTTGCAAGGAATATCTTTTTCCATCCCCTCACTTTCTGTCTGTATGTGTCCCTAGGTCTGAAGTGGGTCTCTTGTAGACAGCATATAGATGGGTCTTGATTTTGTATCCATTCTGTGAGCCTGTGTCTTTTGGTTGGAGCATTTAATCCATTCACGTTTAAGTAATTATCGATATGTATGTTCGTATTACCATTTCCTTAATTGTTTTGGGTTTGTTTTAGTAGGTCCTTTTATTCTCTGGTGTTTCCCACTTAGAGAAGTTCTTTTAGCATTTGTTGTAGAGCTGGTTTGGTGGTGCTGAATTCTCTTAGCTTTTGCTTGTCTGTAAAGCTTTTGATTTCTCCATAGAATCTCAATGAGATCCTTGCTCAGTAGAGTAATCTTGGTTGTATGTTCTTCCCTTTCATCACTTTAAGTATATCATACCTCTCCCTTCTGGCTTGTAGGGTTTCTGCTGAGAAATCATTTGTTAACCTTATGGGAGTTCTCTTTTATATTGTCATTTTTCCCTTGCTGCTTTCAATAATTTTTCTTTGTCTTTAATTTTTACCAGTTTGATTACTTTGTGTCTCAGCATGTTTCTCCTTGCATTTATCCTGTATGGTACTCTCTGCACTTCCTGGACTTGGGTGGTTATTTCCTTTCCCATGTTAGGGAAGTTTTCGACTATAATCCTTTCAAATATTTTCTCAGGTCCTTTCTCTCTTCTCCTTCTGGGACCCCTAAAATGCGAATGTTGTTGCATTTAATGTTGTCCCAGAGGTCTCTTAGGCTGTCTTCATTTCTTTTCATTCTTTTTTCTTTTTTCTGTTCTGCAGCAGTGAATTCCACCATTCTGTCTTCCAGGTCACTTATCCATTCTTCTGCCTCAGTTATTCTGCTATTGATTCCTTGTAGTGTATTTTTCATTTCAGTTATTGTATTGTTCATTTTTGTTCTTTAATTCTTCTAGGTCTTTGTTAAACATTTCTTGCATTTTCTTGAACTTTGCCTCCATTCTTTTTCTGAGGTCCTGGATCATCTTCACTATCATTTTTCTGATATATATATATATATATATTTTGGAAATTTGCCTATCTTCACTTCACTTAGTTGTTTTTCTGGGGTTTTATCTTGTTCCTTCATCTGGTACGTATCCCTCCTCCTTTTCATCTTGTTTATCTTTCTGTGAATGTGGTTTTTGTTCCACAGGCTGCAGGATTGTAGTTCTTCTTGCTTCTGCTGTCTATCTAATAGGTGGAATAAGCTATCTTAGAGTTTTGTGCAAGTTTCCTGATGGGAGGGACTGGTGGAAGGTAGAGCTGGCTGTTGCTCTGGTGGGCAGAGCTCTGTAAAACTTTAATCTGCTTGTCTGCTGATAGTTGGAGCTGTATTCCCTCCCTGTTGGTTGTTTGGTCTGAGGTGAACCAACCCTTGAGTCTACGCAGGCTCTCTGGTGGGGCTAGTTGCAAATTTTGGGGTGGCTCATGCCAAGGAGTACTTCCCAGAGCTTCTTCTGCCAGTGTTCTTGTCCTCTTGGTGAGACACAGCCAACCCCCACCTCTGCTGGAGACCCACCAACACTAGCAGGTAGGTCTGGTTCAGTCTCCTATGGGGTCACTGCTCCTTCCCCTGGGTTCTGACGTGCACACTACTTTGTGTGTTCCCTCCAAGAGTGGAGTCTTTGTTTCTCCCAGTCCTGTCAAAGTCCTGCAATCAAATCCCGGTAGCCTTCAAAATCTGATTCTCGATGAATTAATCCTTCAATTGTTGGACCCCCGGGTTGGGAAGCCTGACTTGGGGCTCAGAACCTTCACTCCAGTGGGGTGGACTTCTGTGGTATAAGTGTTCTCCAGTTTCTGAGTCACCCACCCAGCAGTTTTGGGATTTGATTTTATTGTGATTTTGCCCCTCCTACCATCTCACTCTGGCTTTTCTTTGTCTTTGGATGTGGGGTATCTTTTCTGGTGAGTTCCAATGTCTTCCTGTTGATGACTGTTCAGCAGTTAAATGTGATTCCGGTGCTCTCACAAGAGGGAGTTAAAGCACGTCCTTCTACTCTGCCGTCTTCTAAGGTTTCCTCATTGTAGTATTTATTTGCATTTCTCTAATAATTAGTGATGGTTAGTCACTTTATTATTGTCTGCATTATTGTCAGTTTGAAGCTGAAAACAAATCCACCAAGAGTGTAGTTCCTTGATTCATTTTCATATTCTTCAGGATGAAGATGGTACTAGAAACTAACAAGTTGGTAACTACTTGCAAAAGAGTTTGTCATTAGTAAATTAATTTCATTCTATTTTGTGAGCTCAATGATATAAAAAAGTAATAAAATATATTAAGTGTATATAAAAAAATGTTTGAACATACAAGAACATGTGGCATTTTCTATGTGTACATATGCATTTGTGTGTTTTTGTGTGTGTGTGTACATTAACAGTGGTTATCTTTAAGTGATTACTGACCATTTTAATAGTGTATCTTATCTTTCCTAGTCTTTCCACATTTTTGATAGTAAGCATGCATTACTTAAAGTAATTACAGTTATATCTAACACTTTTTGTGCACTTATTTATGACCCTGGGCTGAAATCATTACATGCATTATCTCATTTAATATTCTTCACAACCCCATAACATGGGTATCTACTTTATAAATTAGAAAATTGTGGTTTGAAGAAATATATTTGACCCCAGAGTCCATTTTTTTAACTACTACATGTCGTATTCACTAGAAAAGAAAATGAGAGAAATAGCAAGAGGGAGAGAGATAGACAGGTAAACCAACATGGTCATTCATTTTATAATTGTTTTGCACTAATGAGACAAATGTGGTGTAGTGAAAAGATTGCTAAACTAAAGACATTGAGTTATGCATCTATCTGGATCCACCTTTTTCCCTAGGATGACTAATGTGTGCTTGGACCACATACACTCCAGTGTATCTTCCAGTCTTCAATGCTGACAGTTCAAAGCTCAGATAACTTGGGTGTTTGAGCATTTGATAGGCCTAATCAAAAGCTCTCTAATCTGATTCTAATATACACAGAGAAGACATTACTCTCACTTAGTATTAATCATGTTAGGAACATCATTGTATCTGTCAACTGCATGGGACATTTTGAACTCATGGCCACATGTCTCAATACCTTTAGAACCTGATTCTGATTTTTAGAAAACAATTTTGAGATGAGATATTCTCAGCACCCTCTAGACAGAGTAGAGGAGATGAAAACTGGGAGACAGGTTGGGTGAGGGAGAGGTAGAAGAGGGGAGACAGTGAACCAAACCATAACTACTCTGGGGTATACAAGGCTGTGGTTTGGTTGTTTTCTCAATGTGTTCACCATTTTCCAGATTCTACTGTAATATTTGGAAGACTCAAGTGCAAATGTGTTTTCTTTGGATCCCACACCATTGGTACTGTCTTCTCACTTAAACAACAAAATGTTGAGTGTAATTGACAGTTTTGTCCACTTATTTCAGTGAGCTCTTTTCAAGATATAGAACATTAACATTCTCAAGGGTATTCTTTTATTGGGACTCTGTATGAAAAGATAATAAAAATATAAATAGAAGAGAATTGAAGCTCTTTTAATGTACTGCATACAATTTATTATATGGATAATATCACAAAAATGAGTGTTTAACTAACCATAATTAATATACTTATGTGCCTATAATGCAGTCCCAGTGTTATTTTACAAATTTCTTACTCTTCTTGCTCAATTTCTTTTTGTTTTTCTTTTATAGACTGGTTCTCTGCTATCTGCCAAACCACTTGTGTATCCTGATCTATGTCTTATGCTGGTACCTCTTAGACTAGTTATTTTCTTATAATGGGACACGATATGAGAAACCAGATTCTTGTTTACTCTGTCTGCCATTGACCAAGGTTCAGTATATCAGTTTTAAAGTCTTCAGAAGCTGAATGTCTATAAATCGACTTAGTTCTTATTTACAACACTACTCATCAATGGAACATCAAACTTCTTTCTATTTTCCTCTAGGGTATACTTACTGAATATACCTAATATAGATGCCAGAGAGCAGCCTATGTATTTGTCTATCTGCTATGGCAAGTAGGGCTCACATGTTTCCCCAATATTTGGCAGTAAGAGAAAGACTTTAAGAATTAATGCTGCTGCAGATGGTTTTCTCCCATTGGTCAAGCAATTGTTCATCTACAGGTGCTTCTTGTTCATACTATTACAGATCTCATGACAGTTCTGGAGTTATACATTTTATGCCCAGGAATGAGTTGGTTCCAAATATAGAGTACTTTTATATTGCTCAGCTTTGTGAAGACTAGTTATAAGACTGTGTAATTAACTTGTTCTTCTGCATATGGTTTGGGTTTATGACGTAAAGAGGTTCCTACCAATAAAACATCTGTAGGTCTGTTTTTCTAACCTGTCTCTTATTTAAGGGGAACAAAGCATTTTATGTGTTTTTCTTTCTGCACTGAGAACCTATCTGAGGATGGTGAATGCTAAGACTTGACTCCTTAAGAAGGGCAGGGGGAAGAGGTGATTCTATAATCCATTTCACGCTCCAGTGCTTCATCTAGGAGGTGTGATCTGAGAGCCATGAAACTCAAAGTCATCAGAGGAAACCTTGATAAAATCTTGATAAATATTCAGACATTGTGTGGACTCCTTACAATCACCCAGACAGGAGAACAGCTCAGATACAGCTAGAAACTTGAGTAGCACAAGAAGTTTAGACCAACAAGTTTCACTCACTGCTTTTGCTAAAATTGAGGGGTCATAAATTAGAAAGATTTCTAGAGGTATCATTTAGCAGCCACCCATATAACATAAAACTGGTTTTTGTGACTCTCTGCATTTATAGGAAGAGATGCTGTGTTTTCATGATGCTTTAGAGAATTGTGAACAATTTGTGTGTATATCTGAACAAGTGGAAGGATTTTGTGTTAATGAGGATTTATTAAACATCAGAATGAAGGCATATTTCTATTTATCTCTTAAGATTTGAATAGAAATTCAGCTGTTTAAATGGTTTAATGTATAAGATTATGACCTTCAATCCATTTTTTCAAGTTTTCTGGTTTTAAATGTGCTACTTTATACTAAATTTATACACACATAGCATTTTATCTAGGTCTATATTTATTTTTACATATTTATCACAGGTTTGCTTCAAAGATATGTTATGTTTGTTACTCTAAGTAGAACTATTTACATCGGCCATGTATTTGATTCAAAAGTAAAGTTAAATACCTGAAAAAAATCCCTAGTTCTTTTCTTCAAGCATTTGATAAGCACCAAGAAGTTCTGAACTGGGTCCTGGATTAGAGGTGGAAAGAGAAAAGTGAAGAAAATAATAATTATTTTTGAGGAGCATTAATCTACTTGGATAAATAGATGGAAAAAAAACACATGTGAACACCTCCATCTGTAATAGATGTCCATGTTCCTATTCAATAGCTCTAAGGACACATATGTATGAGAATTGGAGAGCATTTCTAAAGCAAATGTAGAAGTATAACAGTGTGTACAAAAAAATCTAAAAATCTCCACTGAGGAAGCAAGAATGAATTGATACAGAGAAAAGCAGAAAACAAATTCCAGAAATAAAAACTTGAAAATGGAAAAGATCTGATGTACTAATTGGCAAGAATTATTTGGAGGTCAGTGAGCAAATCGTTTTGGACACATAGAGAAAGACAAGCAAATGTTTGAATAAATAATCATTCTCTTCTATTTTCTACAATAAGCAAATTAGATGTAACTAGCACATCTCTGCCATTCCAGAGACCCAAATCTGCTCTGAGAAGAGCACAATAGTGCAGGTTGTGCCACAGACCAATGGAAAAGTTTTTGGTTGCTCTCCAGGCTAATCAAGTCTGAAAGGTGATCTACCATCTTTTATTCAGAGCAGTAAATTGAATTGTTTAAAATGGCAGTCAAGGGTATGGGATTTGTTGCTTAGTGTGGGAACAGTGAGTGAATCTTTTTCATCTTAGAGTCTTGTCATAAAAAATACTGAACTGTATTTTTTGTATCAGCAGACTGATAATTGAGAGGATAAAAAATTATGGAAGGGAATGACTTAAATTTGATGATGGAGGAAATATCACTTTGATTTCCAAATCTGTTATTTTTCAAAAACTGAAAATTCATTGGAAGAAATAAAGATAATTAGTGTGGGGAAGAAAACAAAAATGAGTAACATGGCATCAATATCAAATATAAAAATGTCCAATGAAATAGAAATGGGTTTAGTTTTGACTAGAGGGTATAACTAGAACCAATGGGTAGAATACACAGAAAGGCAGATTTTGGCTTAATGTTAGGAAGACTTTCAATTAGAATTTTCCAATATCAAAATAGGCTGTTAAATGAATTGGAGAAAGTCCTTCAATGGGACATATCAAAGCAGAATCTCTTTGATCATCTGTATAAGTGCTGATGAAAGGATTGGTAAATTACTTGGATGTTTTTTCCAGAATCTGATCTCTAAACGTCTTTTAATTTGAAGACTCTCAGCATAAGAAGAGCAATGGTTTGAGACTGCATTAACAACAATGTGGAATCATAGAAGGAGGTAGATTGTTTATAACTCTTTTACCCTGACCAGAGCCAGTGTTTGTGGGGGAGGTAGGGAAGTAGAATGATGCAGGGGCCACCAGGAAATGTAACTGTGAACAGTGATGACAATACACTGGGAATTTGAATTGAATAAATAGACTAATTGTGATCATTAGTATACATAAACCTTCTACATATCCAACTTCTATACATTTTTCAAGGTCTAGTCCAAAGATCATCCCCTTAAGGAATACCTACCTAACCTGCTGCTGCTCCTCGGTGCAAGCACTGTCCCAGGCAATGCAATTCAAGCTGATTACATAAACAGTTGTAGTGTGATATTCCACTGAAACCCTGAGGATCATTTAATAAAGATTTAAAATACTAAGATGTTAAAAAAATATATTGTTTTAAAAGCTCTGCAGTTAATTTGCCTGATCATCAAATAGCATTTTCTTATTTGTACTTTTCTTTCCCTCAATGGTCTCAGCTTTTAGATGCTTGATGATGGCGATTTCACTAAATCTTCTTCCTCTAAATACTTGTCCTTGTTGTTTGGGTGTAATTAAGTTTCCAGGTTGCTTAGGAAACTAAACCTAGGCAGCAGCTGCTGGGGCTTAACAATGAGGTCCCACTCCAATTCAGTTCCTTTGTCAAAGGTTAAATGGACAACTGTTATTATTTCAGAAGACATAATTTTTTTAAATAGTGTATTTAATTTAAATTCAAAAACATATTTTGCAAAGTAAATAATCCGATAAATCCTTTTTTTTTTTTTTTTTTTTTTTTTGCTGAGAGTTGCTGAAGGAAGATAGAACTACATTACCGTTGCAACCATATATTCCAGGATATAATAAGCCATTGTATCAGATGCAGGCAGCATTGGGGATCTGGCTGGGAGTGAGATGGGAGCTATGTTTGCAGGAGTGCCAGCATCTCTGGACAGGCAAATGAAAACCACCTGCCAGAGCAATGATACCCAGGAGCCTTCCTCAGGCCAGGCAAGCAGAGTCAATTGTTCTTAGAAAATGAAGGAAAAAAAAAGAGTTCAGCCTCATAGAAATTAAAATCGGTCAAGAGATGAACAACATAAGGATAATGGCTTCAGCTGTGGCTTTCACAGAGTTATAAAGCTTTCATGGACACTTTTCCTGCATGTTTTATCATCAAAATTTAGTCATTTATTAAAGAGCTAGTTCTTTGTGTCACTTTCTAGACACAATATTAAATAAAGGTATATAGTTTTTTCCCTCAAGTCTCTTAACGTTATTGATGGTTATTTGAACCATTTGTGTCTGCATATATTAATTTACTCAGTGAACAAGTGTTTACTGAATGCCAGTAAACACAGTGTAATAAGAACTGTGTCAGGTACACAGTGATACAAAGAAGAATAAAGCACAACCCCTCAAAGACTGCCGTGCAGGAAAGTAATAAAGCTACATCAGGACAGATAATCACCATAAGGTTAAGTACAGATGCTATAGAAGCAAATATGACAGGCAACAAAGCCAAGATGGGATGATGGCTAGAGATGATTTTCCAGGGGAATGTAAGAGAAAGCCTGGAGATAATATTTGACTGTTTGTAGAAAGTACATATAGAACTGAGACTTCTATGTGGAGGACAGTAGCCAGATTAATGTTAATAAGCAGAGCAAAGGGCAAATTATGCAAGATTTTTTATACCATGTTTCTTTATCAGGAGGATAATAAAGGGTTATATAAGTGTTTTAGACAGTAGAATTAATTTGGTTTTGTTTTATAAATATTGATATTTCATTTTTATTTGTGGATTAGAAGTGGGAGGGCTAGAAGTACAGACTTGTGTGATGTAGTTACTGTAATCCAGTGATGAGATGCTGATGTCTTAAACTAAGGCAGCACCAATGGGTATCCAGGTAAGTGAATAGATTTGAGAAATATTTTGGAGATAAATTTTACAGGATTTGACTTTTTGACATGGCCACTGAGTGAGAGAGAGAAGCAAAGATTCAAGCTGAGATTTCTGACTGGGCAGGTGGTGTGGTGCTAGGGTCATCCTTTGAGATAGGAGAACACCAGAGATAAAACAGACCATGGAAGAATATTTATTGAACACGAGCCATTGGGTCATATACTGTTCTACAGTGAAGAACAAGAAAGACAAGGATCCTGACCTCAAGTAGCTTACATTCAAGTTGAGAAAGCAAAGTAAACAAACAGCTAAATGCATAAATATAATAGTTACGTGGTGGTGAGTTATTGAAGTGATAAATGGAAAGTGCTAATACAAACACTGGTAAGAAGGAAAAGAAAAGGAATGTGATAGATAGTGATTGCAAGTTGGAGAACATAACGATTCGATGGTGGAGGAAGTCTTCTCTAAGAAAATGTTCTATGGGCTGAACAATGAGATGCAGCTACCCTTGTGAAGACCTGAGGACACACAGCATCCCAGGCAGAGGAGCCCATGAGTAAGAGGCTCTAAGGTGGAAATGAACTTGACATGTTTCAGAAATAAAAGATCAGTATGGTTAAAGCATAGTGAGCAGATGGGTTCAGGGAATCTGGGGTCATGAGATAGTACAAGTAAGCAGGGATCCCAACATAAAGAGACTTGTAGGCTTCAGTAATCAATTTAAATTTTATTGTGACAGAAATGAGAATCCAAAAATTCTAAGTAGGAAAGTGGCATAATCTGACTTCTCTTTGGCTGCTGTGTAGTAAATGGATTGATTATAAGGGGATAAGACAACAGAATACCAAGTAGATTGGTAGATATGATGGTGGTTAGATGAGGCTGTTCCTTTCTTATTTCTATCATTTTATCAAAGTATTATGAAGCAAAGTGTCAGCTGAGGATAAGGGAAGAGGAAGGGAGTTTTGGAGATTTGAGGAAAGGCATGGAGCAATATTCTGCTGTTTGAGTACAAGTGAGGAGTAGATATATAGTTGGATTTATCCACATTAGAATTTTGTTAAGCCAGCATTATGAGGTTAAAGAAGAATAAAATAGTGATGTTTGCAGTGCATGATTATGATATAGTATTATAGAATGGGTATGGATATGGGATGGATAGTGGAAGCTGATCAAAGGATTGGAGGTCCTTAAGTTGTTGGATGGGAGTTGGAGTAAGCTCTAAACAAAGGAGGTATTAGAGAGACAGAGACAGAGGGAGAGAGAGAGAGTGAGGGAAAGATTATTGAAATTGAGATTCCAGAGATAGTGCCATTGACTGTGACATGGAATTGAGTAAGTGAGTTGGATGGAGAACTTGGTCAATGAGAATAAGATCAAGAAAATGAGAGGTTAGGGCATCAGATGGGCCATTCAAGTCATTGTTGAAGTTACCAGGGATCATGATGGAAACAGGAGTATAGAATAAAATATGTCAGTTGCTAAAGTCATCAGTAAATGAAAGAGAAGTCACCAGGATCATAGCTGCAGAGAGGGAATCTAATTTGATTACATAAACTTCGAATGATCTTGAATGTTTGTAGAGGACAGGAGAAGAGTCACTTTGCTAGAGCATGTGACTTTATGATGACTTTCCCAGACACAATGAGTTTAGTCATTAAAGGTTTGATCTACAGAATAGCCAACAGGATTTTTAATATGGATCTGGAAGTCAAGGAACTGAGATGAGTAAGAAGTGAGAAGTTGATGGCAGTTGAATACATGGGATTGATGAGGTCAGTGGATGAAAATTTTGAGGGACTTCACTCTTTAGAAGAAACAGAGAAGAAGGAACCATAAAGAAGAGTGAGAATCATTTAGCACAAGTAATGCTAAGAAAGCAGGGAAAGAAAGCCCTTCAAGACAGAGATAGTGGTTGGCATTGTCAAATGCTGAGAAGATGTCTCATGAGAACTGAAAAATGTCCTTCGGATGTAGCAATGTGAGGTCAGTGATGACTTTAGAAAAGCAACCTGAGTGGAGTGATACAGGAAGAAGTCAGATTGCCTTGCTTTGAAGAGAGAATGGGAGTTAAGACATGGAGTCAATAGATGTAAATAATTCTTAAGAAAGTCTTATACATGAAGTCTGTGAAGGGAAGAAGAAAGATAGTTGAAGGGAGCAGTGGGGTTTAGAAAGGATTGTTTTTATACATATAAGCCCTATAAACCAAAAAATTCTCCCCAATTTGCACAAATTGTCTCTTATTATAGCAGTGAACACATTGAATTATAATAATTTTTCATGTCTACTCCCTACACTTTATTGTGAGCTTATCAAAGGTAGTGAACACATTTTATTCAACTTTCCACCCTAAATAGCTATCATAATAGGACACATAAGCATTAAAAATATCCTTTTTGAATTTACTTCTACACCAAAACTATATTTTATTTTATTTTATTTCAAAACTGTATTTTAGAAAAAAAAAAGAGAGATTAATGAAACTAAGATAAAGCAAAGAGAAAGGAAGGTCAAGTAATGGTTTATAGTGGCATGATAAAAAGTTTAATCTTTGTGATATTATGTTTTACAGGGAAGTAGATATCCCTAAAGAAATGTAGCCTAAATTTACTGTATGTGTGTGTGGGGATGGGGTGGGGGGAGATGAGTGTCATAGGTGGAGTGATAAGTTTAGAAGCCATTGGAGAGAAGGGATAGGTTATCTTGAAGATAAAATGTTCAGTTGTCTTCCAGAATGAAGGAGAGAGGAATGTGATGGACTCTCTACTCAGAAAATAACTTTTAACTGGAGGAAGTTATTTAAAAAAAAATAAAAGATACTCTCATTTAAAGTCTCTGAGAATTGTCCTAAGAGCATACAGCAAATGGATGTACACTCACTTAAGCATATTTATTAAACCTCTGTAAGAACAGCAAGAGTCTGTGGCATTTGAGCCATGACCCATGCCCTCATACACCAAACTATGTTTTATGGAGACTACTTGGATAACTCTAATCCAGATAGGTGTGGTCAAGAAAATGGAGCTCCTTGTTTTTCTACCTCCAAATCTGGGACTAGAAATTTACTCTAGGAGGGGAAAGCCACTACTCTTTTTTATCTCTCCTAGCCCTGTGCTGCAGAAGCTCTATTCTGCATATCAAGAGGACTGGGATCTCTTCCTCCACCCAGTCTCCACTCATAGAGCACAAGGTCACCGCAGGTACAGCAGAATAAGAACGCTCGGCTCTGATCCCTCCTGCCCCAGCTTAATGATATAGTGGAGGTTCCATGTTCCCAGCAGGTTCTTGGGGCAAGCCAAGAATGCCAGTGTCATAGCCCCCTCTGCTTGTAGAGCAAGGGTGACTGTGTGGTACTGGCATAAGAATACACATACAGATGAGTGGAATAGAATTGACAGTGTGGAAACAAATCTTTATATTTATGGTCAATTTATTTTTGACATAGGTATCAAGCCATTTCAATGGGAGAAAGGACAGTCTTTATAACAAATGATATATCAATCATTTGGATTGATCAATTGGATATTCACATGCAAAAGAATGAATTTTATCCCTTACCTCACACCAGACTCAAAAAGTAGCTCAAAGTGGATTATAGACCTAAATGTGAGAATTAAAACTATAAAACTTTTAGAGGAAAATGTAGGAGTAAACTTTGTGACCTTGAATTAGGCAACGATCTCGCAGATATGACACCTAAAAAAGTGAAAAAGAAAAAAAATGTGTAAATTAGACTACATCAAAATTAAAAACTTTTGTGCTGCAAATAGTATCTCCAAGGAAGTGAAAAGACAACCCTCAGAATAGGAGAAAATATTTGGAAATCATATATCTGATAAGGGACTGATATACAAAATATATTTTAAAAAAAACCCTCATGCAACTCAAAAATAGAAAATCAAATAATCCAATTTTAAAATGGGCAAAGGATTTGAATAGACATTTCTCCAAAGAATGTATACACAAATGGTCGATAAGTATATGAAAAGACATTCAACATATTTAGCTGTTAGGGAAATACAAATCAAAAACCAAAAACCCATTAGGATAGCTACTATCAAAAAACCAGAAAATACCAAGTATTGGCAAGGATATAGAGAAATTGGTAACTTTACACATTGCTATTGACAATGCAAGATGGTGCAGCCATTTTGGAAGACAGTTTGGCATCTCTTCAAAATGTTTTACATAGTTACTGTCTGATCCAGCAATTCCACTCCAAAGTATATACTTACAAAATTTTAAAATATATGTCCACACAAAGACTTATAAACCAACAGTTATGGCAGCATCATTCATAACAGACAAAAAGTGAAAACACAAATGAAAACTACAATGAGATATCACCTTACACCAGTCAGAATGGCCATCATCAAAAAATCTACAAGCAATAAATGCTGCGGAGAGTGTGCAGAAAAGGGAACCCTCTTGCACTGTTGGTGGGAATGTAAATTGATACAGTCACTATGGAGAACAGTATGGAGGTTCCTTAAAAAACTAAAAATAGAACTACCATATGACCCAGAAATCCCACTACTGGGCATATACCCTGAGAAAACCATAATTCAAAGAGTCATGTACCACAATGTTCATTGCAGCTCTGTTTACGGTAGCCAGGACGTGGAAGCAACCTAAGTGTCCATCGACAGATGAATGGATAAAGAAGATGTGGCACAAATATACAATGGAATATTACTCAGCCATAAAAAGAAATGAAATTGAGTTATTTGTAGTGAGGTGGAAGGACCTAGAGTCTGTCATACAGAGTGAAGTAAGTCAGAAAGAGAGAAAAAAATACTGTATGCTAACACATATATATGGAATCTAAAAAAAAAAAAAAGGTCATGAAGAACCTAGGGCAGGATGGGAATAAAGATTCAGACCTACTAGAGAATAGACTTGAGGACACAGCGAGGGCGAAGGGTAAGCTGGGACAAAGTGAGATAGTGGCATGTATATATATACACTACCAAATGTAAAACCAATGGGAAGCAGCCGCATAGCACAGGGAGATCAGCTCGGTGATCAGCTTGGTGATCAACTTTGTGACCACCTAGAGGGGTGGGATAGAGAGGGTGGGAGGGAGATGCAAGAGGGAAGAGATATGGGGATATATGTATACGTATAGCTGATTCACTTTGTTATAAAGCAGAAAATAACACACCATTGTAAAGCAATTATACTCCAATAAAGATGTTTTAAAAAAAGTTAATATATGTAAGCAAATAAATAAATTGCTCTATACCTGCAAAAAAAAAAAAAAAGTGAAAACAACCTAAATGCACATCAACTGATGCTTTGTAAGTAAAATGTGACATATCCATATAATAAAATATTATTCAACAATTAAAAAGGAATGAAGTACAGATTCATGTGAAAACACTGATGAACCTTGAAAACATGTTACATAAAGAAACCCAGTCACAAAAGGTGGCATATATTCTGATTCTACTTATATGAAAGTTTCAGAAAAGGTGAATTTATAGACTGAAAGTGGATTAATAGTTGTCTAAGGAAGGGGTAAAGAGGGATAGGAATGGAAAGAGACTGGTATTGGATAGGAGTTTCTATTGAAAACGATGCAAGTGTTCTAAACAGATTATGGTGATGGTTGCACAACTCTCTTAACACACTAAAACTGTGCATTATACACTTTAAATGGGTAAATTTTATGCAATTAAATTATACCTCAAATATGCTTAATAAAAGAAAATAAGTTGATGGAATGTTACAACAACAAGCAGAGAGATGGGATTGTGTAAGACAATTTCAAAGAATGGTTGAAATTTCAAAGTTGTCTAACTGGCTGGAGAAAATGATCAGTGTGTATTAGGGGTGATGAGTAGTGAGAAAGTAAATTATAAATGCAGGATGCAGCCAAATGTTTGCCTAGAGAAGTCACTCTGATGATGTCACTCCTCTGCTTAACAAATAATGGGGGTCCATAAAGGCTTTTGAGCAGAAGAGTAATATGACCCAAACAGTGCTATAAGAAAGTTGATTTTGGTATTTAGGATTTTTAGTTTAGTTACACATCATTCTTGCATTTCAAAATGCCATCTTTATATGCCAATATGATATCTCATTTTTTGTCAGTACAGTCCTTCTACAGGAAACAAGCTAACTGCTTTGCTATTTCTCATATTTAAACTGTGTATATCTTTCCTTATTCAATCACCCCAAGTGGAAGTCACTTTTCCCTGCCCTCTACTATATTTTGAGCCCCAGTCTGAAACACATTTCTCTAGAAATCTTCTCTTATTATCTCCCATTCAACCCTGACCATTTCCCTACTCTACATTTCTCTTTCAACATGTGTGCATTTAGTGTGTGCTATACTGGTTGACATGTATAAATATTATATATATATATATATATATATATATATATATATATATATTTAGTTATGTCATTTTTAATATATGTTTTCCCAATATAAACTGAAGGTTGGTGCTACTAATTTGATTTTGGTTGAATGTGTCCTGAGTAGCCATAGTATAGGATTTAGTGCCTAAAAAGTTACTCAAAAATTGTTCTAGCTAGCAAAGTCCTCAGGGAGGGTCACATTCTTTTGGTATACTCTTCATTCAGATCATTTGGCCAAATCTAATTTTCTCTGTGAGACATTTAATGGCTATATTCTTAATTTTCAGGATGTGCTGTCTATAATATATACTTCCCAGATGGTCTTATTGTTATAATAAAATTACAAAACATTTACATCTTTCTAACTTTCTCTCCTTCTGACACCTTCTGACTACTGATGCATCCTGATCACAGTGGCCTGAGTTGTGACATAAGTTGCTTGAAAACCCAAGTGCTATATTATTGTGACTCCATTTCAGGTGCTAAGAACAATTGCGTTAGGCACCAAGGGAGTTCTCATTCAATATCGTACTCAGGAGATGTATACTTTATTGTATACCCCTTGATGTCATTAATAAACATTTTTAGTTAGCAACTTGGTCTAAGGGAAAGGCCTTTTTATGAGTCAGAAGAATGGCCATCACCATCTTTCTTGGTACATGAGACCTATAAAAATGGGACTTAGGAGAAGAGTACCTCACAGATTTAAATAAGACCTGATACACATGACTGAGGCCCTAACCCTGTTCTACCTAAAGGAAGACAATACATAGGAAATTCATAAATGGACACAAATATCTTTTGTTCATTTTGACTAAATAATGAAGGATAAAATAATTTTTATGCTCATTTCCATGTCCATCACAATTTAACACTTTTTGAGAATTTGATTTCACTAAAAAAGAACATACCTTCTGGCTCTCACTATATGTTTATTTTGGAGCAAGTTATATAAACTCACTGATCTTTGGTTCAAATTTTTAAAACAGGTAGTTATGAAGAACAAATGAACTAAAGCTAGAAAATTGACTTTCAAATTAAAATATTCTAGAGACAAAAGATAATATTATTTTTACAAGATGAAAAATGTCAAGTGTATATTTGAGTAAAAAACAAGTTCAAATATAAATACTGAGAGATTTTCTTAAAAGAAGTCTTGAGCAATTTAATCTTTATTTTCTTCATGAGAAAAGTCAACATAAAAGCACTCAAACTTACATATGATTTCTGTAGCCATACCATATATTAAAAAACATGGGAAGGCAGATTCTTTTTAAGTTCAATGAAATAAGTTCAAATGGGCCAGATTTTGGGATTAGAAGTAAAGTGCAGCAGATGCTTGGAGAACAGATCCAGCTACAGGAGCTAGAAGGAATTCTTGTCAAAGGTAATGATGATAGATAACAGGTAACACTCCTATGGCATGAAGAAGATTCAGCTGGCTTAACAGAGTGTACCTACAGGCATCCAACCCATAGCAAAGGGAAAAGATAATTTGTAAAATCAAACTAGTTCTGTCTACCACTAGTTCTGTCTAGTTGGCAGGGCCTCAGAAACTTGACAGGGGGTTGAGGGATCCAGTACATACCAACAAATGGTATGAGGTAAAGAAAGGAATAAAATCAAGGTAACATCTTTAACTTCGGGAATTAAGAAGTTTATCAAGACAGAATTTCAAGTCATAGGGAAATAAGACCAGGATCCAGTTGCCAAGGTTGAAACTAAAATGAGCAATGAGCCTCTGGACAGGCAGGGGTCCAATTATACAAACTGGGGTATAATAGTTATAATACTAATATTAGTGTGACACTAGTGAACGTTTATCATTTAATATATGATGGATATAGTTCTTTTTGATACATACATTATTTTATTCACTTCCTATTAAAACCTTAGAATTGAGTCTTACTATTGCCAGCGTTGTACAGATGAGAAAATTGAGGCACAGAGAAGTTAAACAACATGGTCAAGGTCAAAAAGAAATTCCTATTCAGGCATTTGGCTCTAGAGCCTTGACTTTTAACCACTGTGTTATACTGTCTCTCAATCCCATGAAAAATCCCAGAATGAGACTACCAATGAAGGTGACTCCATGCTGCCTAATGTCCATTATCACAGGGATGGATTCCCAATAGCCCAGAGAAAAAGAAGCTAAATTGGAGATTTATTATTGATTTTAGAGAAGTCCAAGTCTGAGCTATGAAAACAATTTCAGTATTAGGTCTAAACTATAATGAGGATGAAGAATCAGAGAATATGGGAAAAGACGGTATCAGGTAATGTGGTGTGCAGGATAAGGTAAGCTCTAGAAATGGGTTGAGGTTTGAAGTCAGGATCTGGGCATTTGATGATGAGGCCAAGTCATGTATAGCAGGGGTCAACACAGCAATTCAAAAGAGAAGGGCTAGGCTGGAAAAAATATGGTTTGTGCTAGTTAAACAACTCCTGTCTGAAGTAAGGATTGGATGGATTGGGATATCCTCACAAGCAGGGAGAACAGACGAAGAGGACCATTGTTCTCCTCCAGGAAAGGCTGGGTTTGGTGATTATAAGTAATCTCTCTCTTCGGATCTCCTGATCTAGCCTAATTAACATTATTCTCTTTTAGAGATAGTTATGATTCAAAGTGAACATAGGCTCCCATCTTCAGATACGTGTAAGAATCAGACACAACATGAACTTCAGCTATTCAAACACTCTGGGACACACACTCTTGAAGAAACTAACTGGTAATTTTATAATTGTCCAGACATATCCTGGTGAGGTGATAAACATAAATTTTCAATATTCAACAATGTACAATAAATCATGCTTTGAAAGCTTCCGTTTCTGATGGCACATTCAGGATATTTCCACATTTACTCAAAAGGACTTCCAATTTCTCCCCCTTCTTTCAAAGAAGACTCTGACCCCTCCCCAAATGATTCTCCCTTTACATTTGCCTGGTCAATCAGAATCTTTGGAGTTGTTTTTGGACATGAGTCCTCCTTCTCCCCAGGTTGATAGCCCCCTAATAAAGCAATCTTTCCTTTTCCAACCAACACTTGTCCCTTGAGTATTGGTTCTCAAGTGGTGAGCAGCCAAGCCTGAGTTTGGTAACACTAAGAGGCTAGATAATAAGTAATATGGTTTCCAGATTATCCTCTTGGAAATCTTTCATTTGGATCAAAGAGCAGTCTGACTGTCCTGAGGCCACTGTGCTGTGACAAAGTCCAAAAAGGCCATGCAAAGGCCACATGGAAAGATGCTTAGACTACATAAGGAGAGAAATTCTCAGTTGATCATCTAATGTTCAGTTCACCCTATTCTTCTAGGTCTATCTCTAGCTGGCTGAAGCCATGTGTAAGATCTGAGCCAATGGACTTGATTGGCTCCTCCTGAATTTCTTACTCACAAAAATGTGAGGGATAATATGTTATTGTTTTGAATCACTAAGTTTTGAGACAATTTTATGA
This sequence comes from Stenella coeruleoalba, assembly GCF_951394435.1. Classification (NCBI taxonomy): domain Eukaryota; kingdom Metazoa; phylum Chordata; class Mammalia; order Artiodactyla; family Delphinidae; genus Stenella; species Stenella coeruleoalba. Next base: position 118,767,059 of record NC_137169.1, on the reverse strand, counting down.
AGCAATAAGTGAAAGGAAATGAGAAATATTATTCTGGGAAGCCATATACACAGTTAAACATAGAGTTCAAATAGTAAAGGAAAAAGAGAAGAGTGGACATCAAGCAGTTCCTGCCACACTTCCCATGAATTTATGTAATGCGGTGGTAGGAACAATAGAATATAGAGATAGCATATTGTAATGTGGTAAAGTCCTTTAACCTTAGTGTGCACAGGGTGTGTGGATGTGGATATTTTTTTGAACCTAGTAGCTGAAGGAAGCCCTCCTTCAGAAGTTTAATAATAATAAAAAGAGCAATGATAACATTCGCTATTTAGTAAGCATCTTAGTGAGATAAATGCTTTAAATATCTAATCTCAATCCTTATAACAATACTTTGAAGTAACGTTCATTATCCCTGATGTAAAAAGGAATAAGTGGAAACATAAAAATCATTTACCTAGTAAATGGAAGAATTATGTTTTTTCAAATTCAAATCTTTTGACTTTAAATTCTAGATTTGATTTGAGTCCCAAAGAAGAATGAGAAGAAATTAGTGAGTGAGTAGTGAATGAAAAGGGAAAGAAAATGGCTTTGTAAAAGTAGGAAATTGCATTTATAATATAAGGAAGTAAGAATGTGTGTGAGACCTTCAATTTTGGAATTATTTAAGCACCAAATTCAAGGCAGGAAGTGGAAAAGGATATTGGGGAGTAAACAGGTACCAAAGTATGGAGGGTCTTAAGTAGCAAGTTAAAGAATTTCTGCTTTATCCTTTAAATGATAAAAAACCATTGAAAGGTTCTAAGCAGAGGAGTTACAAGATCATAATTTTTAGATCAGTCATCCAGTTATATTGTGCAAGTTGGATTCTAAGAGAGCAAGAATATAGAATTACAATCAGAAAAAATTACACTAGGTCAGTATGAAGGAGCATGATGGGCTTGTTAGAATAATACACGTTGGATATGGGGGGATAGGTTCAAGAAATACTTAGGAAGTGAAACTGTTAATCCTTAGTTATTAGGGCTGGGTGGGTAATAGACAAGAAGAAATCTCAGATGACTTCCTGGTTTTGGGATTAAGTAACTGGGTGGACTGAGACCTAGAAGACTTGCATGTCACTGTGGAGTGGAATAAAACTGTGAGTTTGTTTTGGATTTCTGAGTATGATATGCTTAGGAAGATATCTGATGACATATCCAGCAGGAAGTCTCATATATAATTTTGATGTTTGAATGAATGTCCAGCTGCACAAATATATCTTTGGTAATCATAAGCATGTGGTTGTAATTAAACCAGAGTTGATGAGGTCATGATCATAATACATGCAGAAGAAAAAGAGCAGTGGTTTGAAGTCAGACTCCTAAGGAGGCAGATCTAAGAAGGAGGCAGAGGGGGAGGTTATGAGAAGACGTGAAAGGGAAAAGTTAGAGGGGTAAGTGAAGAACCAGAAGGGAAGGGCTCACCAATAACAGATAAATAGGATGTTTTGAGAATGAGCAAGCTGCTAACATCAGATAGAGCAGAGAGGATACCTGCTGTATAGTCAGAACAGTCTGAAAAGTGTTTGACTGACTTGACTCAGATCAAAAGAAATTTGGTATTATCTTTGACGCTCTCTCACATTTAAGAAATGTTTAGCAAATCTCATAAGCTACACTTTCACTAGAATTTAACCACTCACATTGTGTCCACTGCTAAATCACCTCCTCACTTCCACACTTGCCTCCTTACATTCTACTCTCAAGACAGCATGGACAGTCATTCCTTAAGGAAGGAGTAAGATCAACTCACCTCTCTGTTCAAAATCCTCTAATGCCATCTCTTTTGGTATAACAGAAATTTAAAATTTTAATGTAGTCCTGTTTATTGATATTTTAGCAATATTTTTCTTGTTGTTAGTGCTATTTATGCTCTTTAAAAATATTTTTCAAATTACCTCAAGGTTGTAATGATATTCTCCTATATTATCTTCTAGAATTACATTTAGGGCTAAAATCCATCTGGAATCTGTTTCTGTGTAGGGTGTGAGTTAGGTCAATGTTCATCTCTTTATCTGTCTGTCTATTTATCTATCATTTATCTATCTATCTATGTATCTATCCATCTATCTATCCATCCATCCATTTGGCTCCACAACAGTGACTGAAACATTTAACTTTTCTCCACAACTATTCAATACCATCTTTCTTATAAATCAAGTGACCAAATATGTATAGGTGTGTATCTAAACTCTCTTTTTTATTGCACTGATTTGTTTATTTTCATGCCAATATCTCACAGTCTTAATCTCTGTAAGTTCTTCAATTTTGTTCTTCCTCATGATTGTCTTGGCTCTTCTTGACCCTTACCATTTTGAATAGAAATATGATTAATATGTCACTAAATGTGTAGATCAATTTGAAGAGAAATGACAGTTGTATAATATTGAAATTTCTAATACAAGAACATAGCATATTTACTTATTTAGTTTTCTCAATAATATTTCATAGTTTTCTCTGTAGAGGTCTTACATACTTTATTGTAATTACCCCCATGAACTTAATGTTTTTGGTGCTATTTTGAATTGTAATTTTCTTCCATTTTAAACTTCACTCTTATATTGTCTTTTGCCAGGCTTTCATTTTTCACCATAGCACTTTTCACCCTGCAACACACTCTTTGGTTATTCTCTATGTCCTTTCACTAGAATGAAAACTCCATGGAGTATGGGAAATTTTATTTGTTTTATTTATCAATGTAACCCAGTATTCAGAACAGTGCAGAGTAAGGCAAACATATTGTATGAATGAATGAATAAATGAATATATTTTGAGATGCTTGACTAAGGAAAGGGACAGAAATGGGGTGGTAACTAGGAGGTTTGAGATTTCTGGTTTTGTTTTATGTTGATGTTATTTTTGATGAATATGTTAATAGTCTGAGGTGATAGAGCTAGTAATGAAGGAGAGGTTGAAGATTTAGGACAAAGTGGGCAATAAATGATGTCTGTATGGGTGCAGAAGAACATTGTAAAAGTGGAGCATCTTGTTTTAAGATGCAGGATAAGAAGACCGGAGGGAGGAAGTATGTAGTTCTTATTTAGATAATTTGCAGGTAGCTGCTCAGTGGTCAAAGCCATTTATTTCAGATGGCTTAAAGTCTCTGATGATGTTATATAAGAGCTCATCTGCTGAGAATAAAGAAAGGGATGGAGAAGCAGGGAGCAGGAAGAGAGAGGTGAAGGTTAAGAACAGTTACTGAGGAAAATGGGAAAGGAGACTGATCAAGGACAAGTAAGCAAAGGGCACAGCTAAGGTAAGAGACCATGGATTTGTTGTGGCCCCAAACCACACTGTTACACAGTTTTCCTTAAAAGTGCCAGTTGTTAAATTAAAGGAACAGAGACTACGTGGTGAATTGAGAGTTTAGGTTTTTCTGGGAAAGGGCAAAGGAAGAAGGAACAAGAGGTTGAAAGTACTCATGAGAGAGTATTTCCAAGGATCAAACTTGTAATCTAAGTTGATAACAGCAACTTTCTTGAGTAATCAAGAAAATTGAGACTCTGTGCTGTTGAAAAATAGGTTTTATAGTAGAGAGGTTGTTGACCTTTTGAGAACAAGTTTCTACCCATCTCTGCTTGTAATGTGAAGAGTATGAACAATTAGTTTCCCTCCAAACTATATCTCCTTCACCAGCCAACTAGCTCTCTGAAAATCCCCATACTGTTTCCACCCCCTAATAGCAAAGGAAAATAAGGTCACACGATAAACTGTCAAATATATCCATGCTTAGGTCTGTCCTAGAACATCTGGGAAGCGATACTTTCTCTGGCTATGAAACTCTGTGTTACACCAAGGATTTTGAAAACCGTTTCAATGCCTGGAGGCCTGGTGTTATTGAGGCAAATCAAATGTGCATATCTCACCAGGGTGAGAGGTAAAATGTGGATGGTTTAGGGGTGCTCTGATTTGCCTTTCAAGGAGAGTTTCCCCAAAGGAAGCAAGTCTGCCCACCCTCACTAGCTATAGCTCAACCTGGCTCTAATTAGGAAAGCCCTAGGGTTTCCGTAGCAACTATGCAGGACTTTCAGGGATATGCCCTGCTCTCTGCTTGGTTGCTAAGGAAACAACAGCAGGGGGCACTGGGGAAGCTGGGCATGGTGGGTCGCTGCTGTTTGTGAGGCACACATCCTGTGGGAAGAGCATTTCCGACTCCTGGGCTCAGTCTGGCAGATTTCACCATACCTTGATCACCAGTTACAAACAACAACAATGAAAAGATTCCTGACTTTAGCACCAAGGCTAAAAGCATGTTCTCCTCACTCACCCTTTCTCAGTCCGATTTGTGTGTGTGTGTGTGTGTGTGTGTGTGTGTGTGTGTGTGTATGTGTGTGTGAACAATTGAGAAACAATAATTATAAAATAATGGAATAAAGGTGATTTTCAGCTTAAATGATGAAGGTTACCTCTTGCAATGTGAGATACTTGAGCGGCATCTGGTCAAAGATACCACTAGGGGAGAAGCTCTGCAAAGTTTGAGGGATGTCTCCCATCATTTGTGTAGCAAAATAGGAAAACCTCTCAGACTAAAACAAGAAAGGCAATTAGTTTCCTGTTTGGAAATAAAGAGACATCTGTGCAAAGTATGCTAGCATATTCACCAGGGGCAGGTACTGTACATGAAGAATATATTCCAGCTGTACATCTCTCCCCTTCTTCACCCAAACTCAAAAGCTCTAGTTAGTCTCAAGTAGAATTATTCACTGCAATCTAAGGAAAGTTACAGATACATTAATAACTGATTCCCAGCCTTCTCAAAGGTGCAGGAAAATGTGTGCTATAGACCCTAATTACAATATTTGTATTCAAATTTAAAGGATTTTTGGAACACTCTGAACCTCACAAATTAACAGGATCCTAATTACACAGAAAATAAAACAGGTCTAGGGACATTAGTAATTTACCCAAGCTGCAAAATCGGTAACTGAGAGAAATTGAATCCATATTATCTGACAATATTAATTACACTACTTACTGAATACTTAATCTATTTGCCACCCTTTACATATATATTCTTATTTAATCCTCATGGTCATCCAAGAAAGTATGTATTATTATTTCTATTTCATAGAAAAGGAAACAAGCCCAGAGAAGTATTAAGTAAATTATTCAAGGTCACACAACTAGCAAGTGTTAGAGACTGGACTCAAATCCAGGTACATATGACTCTAAGATCCACGCACTATTCACTGCATGACTCACCCAGAGTCTGGGTATCTTGTATAACATGGTGGAAAGCTCCCTGGGCAGTTAGATATTCATTGTGGAGAAAACAATGTTGAACCCGTAAGCAAACTCTTGAATATTGTCTTAAAGACACAACTCTCTTCAGTTTTCTGCCCTATTGAGGGATTGTGAGTAGTAAACATCTACCCTGTCCCTCTTCTAACATGTGTCCCACTCTTTCTGTGACCCATCTTGAGCCTGTGGTTCAGACTTTGTCACGCTTTGTCCTTACCTCCTAACACCATCCCATTCCATATGTTGGGCCCAAATTCTAACACCCAACCCTCTTCCTCCTGGTACAAATTCTTTACTGTGTATGTTTCCCCCATTTTAATCTCTAGCATTATATATGGTTACTACTTTTTTTCTCTGTACATTTCTTTCTTAATAAACAAGATCACCTGAGACAACTTGTACTCCCTCTTTTCTGGTCTTCATCCTCTCCTGAATTAGTAAGAAAGCATTGTGTAGGTGACTGGTTAGGAAAAGGGATTTTAATTTATGCAAGGCTTGACCAAAAGCTGACTTAAAGTGAGATTGAGATGCATTGTCTACTCCCATGATGCCGATGCCATATGAAGTCAACTAAATTTATAAAAAAATGTTTCTACCATCAATCCTTATCCCCCATCTTAGGAAACAACTGTTACCAGTGCTTATGGGGCTCCCCTTTCTAAAATCAGTAAATGATATTATGATCAATATTATAGACCCCCTTGCCTCTATGTTGATGATAACATAGTTTCTCTAGGCATTTGGCTGCTATCTGCTGGGCTCATTCATATGTCTGTGGTCAACTGGTTATCACAGTTTGGCCCTCCACCTCAGGAGAAAGAAAAAAAATAACATTCAGAATATCTATTACATATTAAAGTACTTTTATAACATCTTTGAGGGAGGTTACTGAAGTATTGATGTCTATATATCTGCAGCCCTGTAAATGAAATGTGTCAGAATATCTCTCCTTCTCTTTCACCTATGTATTTTACAGTTATGTTTTTCGATACAACATGCATTTTATAGCATGGCTTATGTTGATCAATGGCACATTTACAAATGTGAACAAGCAGAAGCTTGAAAAGCTGTTGTGTTTTGGGACGTGCCCTTTCTTGTTGTGTTCAGAGCCCTGAAATCATTATTATGTGAAAAAGCCCAAGCTAGCCTGCTGGAAAGTGAGAGGCCATTATGGAGAAGAAATAAGGTGCTCTGGCCAACAGCCTGCCCACAGGCAGACACATGAGTGGAGCCATCCTGGATCATCCAGCCACCATCTGGCCTGCCAGCTGACTACAGATGCTTTAGTGAGCCCAGAAGAAATAGCCCAGCTGACCTAGACAAAAGATCTGCTCAGCCAATCCACAGCATCATGAGCTACATAAATGTATATTGTTTCAAGTCTCTAAATTGTGTGAGTGCTTATTACACAGCAAAAACTAACCAATACAGTGGAAAAAGAGACAGTGATAAAGTCAGGATAAGGTCATAATCTCACTTTCCATGTATGTAAAATAGCAATAATTATACATCCCAGATTTGTATAAGCAAATGGGAATGATTCAGGAAAGAGAAAATTGTATACTGTGGAATGGGCAGTGGGAATTTACAAAATGATATCATTGAGTAAGCAGGAGAGGATGAAAACTTGCTCACAAGTGGAGCTGTGAGCCTAAAATAGGAATAAAGACAGTTGTATATTAACAAGCAAAAGTCAGGTAGATGCCAATAAATAAATAGATACATTTTGAGGGGAAAGCTTGTGGAGGTTCTTTTCTGAAATAATGAAATAAAAAGCAAGGTCATCTCCTGAGAATGAGGACGGAGCAGGAAATGTTGAAAACTTCAGGAGAGAGAAGACAATATTATTAGATATCTATCTGGAAAAGTGTAATAATGAAGAAAGATTGACAAAAATCTTATAATCAAAAGCAATATGTGTTAAACATAAGTGAATTTATAGAAAAAAATTGTGATACAACTATTCAATAAAATATTAGACTATTAAAATTATATTCTTTAAGGACGGTTTAAAGTCAAAAGAAAATACATGAAAATACTTGAAGGTCAGAATTAAGAGAAAACAGCAGGATACCAAGCTATATGTAGAACATTACCTGACAAAAATATTTTCACACAAGTAGATAAAAATAAAACTAGAAATAAATATGCCAACATGTTAATAGCAATGATCTCTGGGTATGAAAATTCTAGTAATTTTTATATCTTTTTTACATTTTCTGCATTTTCTAAATTTCTTACAAAGAACATGTTAAAAAAATAGGAAAAGAAACAATTGATGCTATTTTGATAACAAACTAACAATGGGAACAACAATTTCTTCCTTCCCTTCCCAAGCTTCTTAAAAGCAGATGTAAAATACTGGAAATTTCCAATATTTTACAAAGTGCAATGGAAAATAACAGAGAACATAGAAAATAAAAGAATTAGAGAAACACAGACCAGTTAATAAAGTATAGGAGCTTTGCTCTCCGGGCTGTCAAGCCCTTTCTTGTTCACTACTGTTCTGAGGTATTTATGTTCTATCCTCAAATGGTCGGCAGCTCTTTACATTTCCCTACCTTGATGCCGTAAGTCCCAGCCAGAAGCCTGACTCTGAGTGAAGGATGCAGGTATGTGAATTCCCCAGTCCAGTAGCCCAGCTGGGAAACCGTGAATTCCTTCAGGGTCAATACCATGGGAAGAAAGCCTCAGTCTATAGCACTCCTGGGCTTCCCTTTCATTTCTGCTGCTTGGTTGGAAGACATATTTCATAACTAACACTTCACCATTCAGATGAAACTCTGCCTGTACCCACAGATTTAATAATAGAATGACATTTTGATTATAAAATAGCCACATTCAGTAAAAAATATTTTTAACATCAACTATGATCTTGAGATACAATAGTGGACAAACTGAGTCTCTACCCTCAAGGGGTTAACACAACGTAGAAAAAGCATAATATACAGTGGCTTTCAAATTATTTTGACTGTGAGAAATACAATTTATACCACATCCCTTTACACACACACGTTCACATGAATGTAAAATCTAAAACAAAAGTTTCACAAGACAATAATGACTCACTTCATGTTATACTCTCTGATATTTAAAACATTTATTTTATGAGTCATGAATCGGTCACAAATCAAGTGCTGAAAAACTCTATTGTAATAAAAAGAGCAGAGGATTTGAAGTCAAAGAGACCCGAATTAAATTCCCAACTCTATGCCTGATTGGCTTTGTTATCTTAGAAGATTATTTAAACGTTCTTGGTGTCAGTTTTCTCATCTATCAAATTGAGATAATAGCACCTATCTTAAAGGGCAGTTCTTAGCACAATCCTGGTACAGAGAAAACATTTTCTATAGGACATTTGCTTAATAATAAGCTATTATTATTACTATTATTAGTGTTATTAGTATTATTATTCAGACATTATTATGGTGGGCGGTAGAGGGTGATTTTCATGCTACATCTGTGTTACTTAGGTATGGGAGAGTGTAAATGGGTTATGAAAATAAGCACTGATCCTGCCAAAGGGAGATCATGTAATAGAAACAGGCAGGCACCTCACATCTATAGAAATAGTCTGTCGCTCTTTCCCTTTTTTCTATTGGTTTAAGAAAGTTATCAATAATGCAGCATATGATTTTTTAAAAGGTTATAGAAAAGAAAAAAGAATGTGTATTCAATGAGGAGGGTTCAATTTAACTATTTTGAGGATAGTCATATATCTTTGAAAATTTTTAAGGAAAAATCTGGCTGATTTCTAAAAACATTGGGACTCCAGTGTTTTTAAAACCCTAGAATTCGAGGGTCATGATGACTTGGGTAGACAGGAATACTCTTCCAAGGGGGAAAATGAAGTTCTGCTGAAGAAACCACCTGTGAACATACAGGAAAAGTTATTTGGAGAAAATAGCACACGATTTCCTGTTTTATATTGAGGCACCAACTGCTCTGACTTATATGACTCAGTGAATCTTGTCTACCTATGGAATAGCCCCGTAATTCATTTCCCTCCAGTAAGAGATGGTGGAGATTGGCTCTGTGTCTGTTAATTGACTGTCTAATAATTCAATATGAAAGTGATCATTAGAAATCCTTTTAAACGACTTACAATTCAAGTTGAACATTAACATATATATCTTCTCTGTTCAACAAAAACTTATTAACCAAAAAAAAAAAAAAAAGAAGAAGAAGAAGAGGAAGAAAGAACATAGAGGCTAGAATAAAGGATCTCCCCACTCCCTTTTGGAGTTATCCAACACAGTTACATTAGCTTGAGTGTGATAAATGGATGTGTCACCTCGCTGAGAGATAAGAATCTCTGACCTTTCAATGCTTGAGTGAGCCATTAGGGCAAATTATGAAAAAGCAAACTTCAGTACTGAAGCCGGGATTATCCCTCTTTGGATCTCAAATTCTCTATCACCAATCTTTCCTCTCTTTGTCTCCCTCCTCTTCTTTTGCTCTTTTATCTAGCTTTTCAAAACTATAATCCGGATGAATGGGAATTCATACTTGGTGATTTATAGTGTTTGCTTATGTAAGCTGGTAAATGATCCAAAAATTACTTAAGTCTCTTATCATGCCCAGACTTGGTGTTTCATGATCTGGATGAATAGGATGATGCCTTGGAAAGTCAGATGGGCAGGTGTACTTTGGAGCCTACTGAATCAACGGGCAGTTTCCATGAAATGTACTTGGTAGCTAGAAATTCTGCAAATAGAGAAACTCTGTGGGAGGTAACTGTCATTGCATTTTGAACTCATAAGAACAGTTAATCAGAATTAAATCTGAGGCCCTCATCTTCAGTGAGGATAGAACGTCAAGAGGACTGAAGCATCTTGTCAAATGACACAAAGTTGGTGGCAGGCCAGGTCTCCTGATGTTTGGTCTAGTGCTCTTCTAGGGATACCATAATTCCACACCTGAGGAAAAATTTCTCTGACTTCCCTGATTCAAAGAATCTGGATAGATTTTCCCCCAATGTTTTTTATGATAATCAAGAAATTACTGAAATAATCAAAATAACAACAACAGAATTTCTTCACCCAGGGAACTATCTTGGAAAAGAAAAAAAAAATACAAAAGCAGTGAGTGCATATAGATTATATCACCAGGGAGGGAAAAGCACAGTTCCAGAGACATTAATTTTCAAGGAAATTAAAATATTTTCATATGACTGGGTTAAAATGAAAAGAAATCATGGTTTGTGGGTTGCATCTAAAGTCAGAAAATAATTTAAATGTCATTCTGTATGTTTGTGAAGACCTAATGCCCACATTTTTATCAAACCTGCAGAAGGGATATTTTCTAGTTTTTTTTCTTTTTAGTATTTTATTAGTTGTATTGATGTCCATTGTATTATTTTTCCTGTGGGAAAAATACAGGAAAGTGTGGAGAGAGACTAAAAAAGGGAAAATCAGTGGTGTTGTATAGAACAGGGAATGAAGTAAAGAAAAAGCAAAGTGAAGCGATAAAGTCAAGTTCAAGTTCAGATTTTGAAGACATTTATGCCCTTTTTATTAAATCATTATGTTACTCTCCTGATAACGAAGAAGAAATAAAATTATGGGCTTGTATTTCCTACCCAATAAAGTGGCTATTTACAACCTGTTATCAACTTACCTTTCCAAAACTGTACTCACTTTGTCCTGCATACTGTCTTCTGGTTAAAATCTTTTATTTATCATTTGCCAAATATATGATCCACTTTCATATCTTTCTATTTATGCTTGTAAATGCATGTTCAACCTGGAATGTCTTTCTTTCTCTTACCCAATGACAAATTTGACTTTTTCTTCAAAACACAGGACTTACTCACTTCCTCTAGCCAGGTTTAGTCCCACCCTAATCTATGTCTATATAACAGTTTCTATACATTTTAATAATATTTGACATATTTTCTTAGTTGTACATTGATGTGTTTATTTCCATTGATAGAATATGAATTCCTTAAAGTTAGGGATATGTATTATTTATCATCCCTGCATATTCCTGACACATGGTTACTACATGTCTATTGAAATGAATTTATGTATATTCTTATATTCTCTGCAAGAGAGTAGGGAACAGATTTCAGACCTCCTGACTGATATTGGAATCCAGTTCTCTTTATTGAACTGCACAGATTCCTTAACTCTCCAGCCTTTTTCATAGTGCCTCCTCACCCACCCCAGCTGGAGCAGTCATGCTCTAGTGACTCCAGATGGTTGGCGTGGGCCTTGGGCAGCTGGGTGGGGAACGCCCCTTCCATCTGATTGCACTCACCATGGGTGGGCAGGTGCCCTCTGTCAAGATGGCTGCAACCAGAAGCCAAATGGGTGGCTCACTGAGGTAAAGGCAGCAAACAGGAATTGCCATGATTCCAATCCCAAGGTTGACTTAAGCTAAGAAGATATTACGTTGTTGACCTTGAAGTAGATGGTCCTCCCCTATACGGGTCATTTTCATTATCATAGCCTAAGGGCTTGGCTTCTTCCTCAGATACACTTCCCTTCAATTCCACATCCAGCTTGAGAAATAAGTCATCAAGAAACACAATGCTTTATTGAGTCAGTTGTCTGGAGTGCTACCAAATTCTCCTTAGGTGGTAGAGATTTATAATGCTACAGACTATGTCCAGATGGGCAATTACAGGTAAACAAAGAGGTAGAAAGGCCAGCATTGTCCAAATAAGAAGAGTTCTCAGAAGGGCTGATAAAGCTTTTTCCCATCTGGAGTTTTCCCTACTGGGTCTGACCATTCTCACCATTCTAAGCCACCAGTATTGCTCCCTGGATATTGCTCTCTGGATACTGCGACTGATTTATTGGCTTCTGTCTTTATATCTCCTTGTATTTTCCTCATGGTAAAGTCATTTTTTTTTCTTTTTTAATTGAAGTCAGTCAGGTCACTCCAGTGCACAATACCCTCCAATGGCTTCCCATTCCCTTCTGAGTAGATGCCAAAGGCCTTACAATGACCTATAAGACCCCAAGTAGCTTAGTTCCCATTGTCTCTCTGACCTCTGTCCCTCCCTTGCTCTGCTTCAGTCACACCAGTATTCCTGTGGATCCCCCAACATTCCAGAGCCTTTGCACTGAAGTTCAGTTTTGGCAAAATTTCTCTTTCTCTAGCTCTATCTTAGCAAACCGCATAATTAACACCTCACTTTCTTCAAGCTTCACCTGACCACCGTTTGTAAAATCAAAGCACTCTTCCCCAGGACACTGCTAATCACTCTTCTTGCTTTATTTTTGTCTGTAGTATTTTTACTCATTGGCATACGTATTTTACTGATTTATTGTTTATATCTTTCCTGTAGAATGCACGCTCTAGGAAGGCAGGATGATTTGTGCTTTGTTTACTACCATGTCTCCAGTGGGCAGAGCAGTGTCTGGCACAAATAAGCAATATCTTTTGAATGAACACAAGACATTGAACAGATTAATTGCAGTGTCTACTCTACACACAACCCTCTTTTTTAATAGAAAAACCATTATCCATAGTCCTTACTGAGATAAGCCTTTTCTTCTTCAACAGTGACCATGCTCTGTACCACATAACTCTGTGTTTTACCCTCCTATATTTCTACCATAGTTGATTGGACCAGGGGTGGGCACATGACTCAAGGGCAATCACCCACAGACTTTTCAGTGGTCTGGATGGAAAGCTCTAACCTAACAGGGATGACAATGATTAGCTAGGTTTAGTAGACTCTTTCTCCTAGGACTCTGATGTAGGAAATAAGAGAAGAATTCCCCAGATGGAGCAGAAAGGGAATACAAAGGGGGGAAAAAGTGACTCTCATGAACATCAATACCCCATAACTGAGGGCAAAGAATACTTGCTGTTGAAGGAGTAATTCAGCTATGAGGATTTTCTAGAGTTCTCTGAGATTCCTGGCTTTCCTACTATTATGTGTAACCTCACAATAAATCCTTCCAAATGGAAGAAATTGTAAAGTTTCTATCCCTTGCCTAAATCAAGCAATCTAAGATTACCTGGCCACAGAAGAAGCCTGATTGTCAAAGAACTGCTCTAGCTTATGTAGAAGGATCTTCCAGATTTGAATTTCTTAATAATATTATGCAAAAATTATTGAGTCCTTACTATACATCCAGCATAGTGCTAATTACTTCATATACCAGCTAATAACATTAGAGGTAGGTATGTATAAGAATTCTGAAATCCATAAAATGTTACGCAAATATCCGAGTCATTGTTTTCTTATAACTGGACTACCAAAATGGTTTTCTAATTGGTTTCCTGGTTTGCATTCTTGTCCCAGTATACACTGTAGAGGAGACACATCAATGAGAGTAACTTTTAAAAGAGAATAACCAAGTTATACTAATCTTCTGCTCAAAACCAGTCAGGGATATTTTCGTCCCAGTTAGAACTAAATTTAGATTCCCTAGATAGCCACAAGGTTCCTGGTCCTCTAGGTCCTGCCTCCCTCTCTGTCTCATGTGTTCCCAATCTTTCTTTGTTCTGATATTGTCACCCCACTTTCTGGAGCTCCTTAATTTTGCTTGAGTTCTCTTGCACCAGCTGGTCCTTCTCTCTGGCTGTCTTCTCATTAATCAGGTATTAGATCAAATGCCACCTTCTTAGAGAAGCTTCTCCAGTCATTCTCTAGACTGGCACTATCCAACCCAGTCGTCATATTTTGGTTATTGAGCACTTGAAACGTGGCTACTCATAATTGAAACAGGTTGCAAATATAAGTGTAAGAAACCTTGAATTTCAAAGTCTTAGTATAAGTCTTTACAAAGACTTAGTATAAGTCTTTATAAAAAATAATACAACTTATCTCATTAATATTTCATGTTGAAGTGATGATTTTGGGCACGTATTGGGTTAAATAAAACAATGTTAAAAATTATTTCACTTGTTAAACTTTTAAATGGAGCTACTCTAGAATACCTTAACATACATATAGGGCTTATATTACATATTTCTATGGGACAGCACTGATCTATACCATTACTCTATTTATTTTCTCCTTAGCACATATGACTCTCTGACATTATTTTACTTGTGTGTTTATTTTCTGACTCCATCACAAAAATGAAAGTTCTGGGAGGCTGGGACTTTGTTATGTTCACTGCTATATTTCAAGCACTAAAATAGTGACTGGCAGAGAGTGGATGCCAAATAAGATTCATGGATGATTAGTGAATAAAATATTGGGGACCTTTTTCATCAACTCTACTCTCCTTTCAATGGATTATGTTCAGCTGGGCACAGGTGTCTTCTGACTAATAATAATTCTTTGATATTATGACATTACTATTCATACAGACCAGGAATCAGCAAACTTTTTCTGTAAAGGACCAAATAATGAATATTTTAGGCTTGCAAGACAGACTGTCACTGTCACAACTACTCAAATCTGCAGCTATGGAGTGAGTGCAGTTGGAGACAATACATAAGCAAATAAGCATGGATGTCTTCCCAGTAAAACCTTACAAAAACAGATGGTGGGCTGGATTTGGCCCATGGGCAGTAGTTTTCTGGCCTATTATTCTCTGTAGACAGTCCAAAGATAACACTTTGGCTACAAAGAGTTTTGAATATATATATATATATATATATATAGAGAGAGAGAGAGAGAGAGAGAGAGAGAGAGAGAGAGAGAGAGAGAAAGAGATCTCTCTCTCTCTCTCTCTCTCTCTATCTAGAGAGTACTTGTAATATACAGTGCCATGGGAAGCACAGAATGAGTACAATATAATCCCAATCTTCTGCTTATATATTAGCTGTAGAAACCAGATATGTAAATGTTTATATAAAATTCTTAATAAATATGTAGATATTCAGGTCATATCCAAAGTCATACATTAAGAGTGATGACTCTTTCCATACCCTGATATACTGAAAATATTGAGTTGGATATGGAAAGAAAAGCTATGGAACTTGGACATTTGACTAGCAAAAGAAAGCCATCCCTTTAACCTAAGTACTATAGAGAAAGAGACACTTTATTCTCCTCGGCAACAGTAGAATAAGCCTGGAGTTCTACTAAAATCTTTTGAAGAGACTGCATCTTTGTGCAGGTTGATGATGCAGATAAAAATTCTCTGAAATGTTTAGCACAAAATGGTAATTCTTCAAGAGAAATTTTTTCCTAAAATATCTAAGTCTGACCTTTTGTGCTTCCCATTAGGTCGATTTAATATTTCCTTACAAAACATGGAGTAGAGAAGGCAAGACTAATGCCATTTGAATTTGACTAACTCAGTGAACTGGGTTCAGCCAGTTACAAGATTGTGATTTCAATGTTTTAAACTTAGATGTCAGAATATCATGTTGTGTCTTCAGGTTCTCCAACATGTAAAATTACCCCTAATTTTCTAGTAGGTCCTAATGAGTATGAGAGCTTTCCAGAGAGAACTGTAAATTCTCCAAAGAACAGGTAAGATCCCACTATTTTAGAGACAACAGTCCATTTCATAATCTTATTGAATTTGTCACCTAATTATGGAATATTGTCACCTCTCCCTCAGGTAAGATCTTCCTTGACCTGGTGGTTTCGATTTCCTGGACACACTCCCTCCCTTTGTTAGGAGGATGGGAGGGAGAAGAGAGATGAGCTACAGCCAAACTTACTATTAGCCAAATTTTCTTTCCTTGTCTATTAATGTGCAAGGCCTATCTCTTTCTCCCTTCCTCGCCAAGTTGCTCCCTTTTATTATCTGTCTCACTGTTAATGCACATCACCCCTGTGGTTTTTCCAGGAAAGAAAGGTGATTACCAGCTGAATGACAATTGGGTTAAACAAGTCCACACTGGAGAGCCAGCTGCTGAATTTGACATTAGAACTACCAGTTACAGTGGCATTTCTGGAGAGGGACTTACATAGAATCATTGAAGTCACATTCTTTAGTGCATGTCTAGGCAAAAAGGATAAGGGGATAAAAAGTGGGGAAGAAGGAGAGATGAATGAATAACACTTGTATGGTGCTTTACAGTTTTCACAGTACTTAATATACATATATGATTTGGATATAATACTGTGAGAGTGTTCCCCCATTTACATATGTGTCACTTCCGCATATAATCATCCAGTTACACAGAATATCCTCTGTTAGAATCAACAAAAGGGGAGATTAAGATGGAAACTCAATGGACAAAAGACAGAGAATAGTAATTATGATTTAAGGCAAGTGACATCCACTAAAGCCACATAACTAGTCTGTGGGCAGCTGGGACTGGGACCAAGGACTTCACTTCTGAGTTTCTGTCTCAGAAACTTTTCTCCCTAGAAATTAGGATTTAATCCTGGGGGTGGAGAAAACTAGGCAGATTTGTATATGAATTAGCTAGATAAGCAGGGGATAGATAACAATCGGCACTGAGAGGAAAATCCTTCATTCAATGATCCTGCTTGCATAACAGGACCTCTGTTATGCATTCTCTGCATGGCACAAATCCAAACCAGAGATTCTCTATTAAAAAAAAAAATCAAACTTGGAATTGTGAACCACAGGAATTTAAGAGACCTCTGCCTCTCTCACTCTGATGCCTAATCACCATTTTGTATTTTGGCAGAGATAAGGAAAGAAAAGTAGAGAGATCAGAAAGAAGAGGGAGGAGAGGAAAAAATGTAAGTGAAGAATTGGTAAAATCTACTCAGAGTTTGGAGAGTAGAATTATTCGTCAAAAGATAACCTAGGTTTCTTTTTTTTCATTCCTGGTCTTCTTTTAGCTCAAATACTTACCTTTGACATTGTTCTTTGTGTGTCCCTTCCTCCCCCCACCCCCACGTTCATCATCTATTGCTTTTCCTTCTCTATTTGTATCTTTGCCTGTGTCCTAAGACCTGCCAAGGACCACAAAGGTACTTTAAATACCTTCCCAAACTGCCCACTCCACCCTGCCCCTATTCTTCTCACCCTATCCCTAAGCCATGGAATGGGGTGTAGTGGCAGTGCAGGTGATGGAATTACCCTAAGGTTTTATTGAATTCCACATTCATCCCTAATTTGTAAATCACAGGATTTGACTGAGTGAGGCTTCTAAGCACTCTGACCATTTTGCTGTTTTTCGAGCAGAGAGTGAGAGATGGAGGCGTCCTGAGATAGATTTCAGCAGCCTCCTTTTAAAATAAAGGAGGTGGAAAAACAATCCCTCTATTTCCCCCATTTTTTCCTACAACTTACACAAAGTCCTTGTCCAAGAAAATAATCAGGTCCTTACAAGAAGTCATTTCAAATCTTCCATGGGTCTTTGCGTAGCAAGGTGAACAGTCATTAAGAGGTACATGGCCCGGCAGGGTCCTATTCCTCACTCTGTCAGGCCTGAGGGGCACAACACAGTAGGAGGGGTGTGAATGAATGAAATTAATGTTGCTTTAAAAGTAAGTCAGAAAGAGAAAGACAAATATCATAAGTTATCACTTATATGTGAAATCTAAAATGCAACACGAATATATCTACGAAATGGAAACATGTTCACAGACATAGAGAACAGACTTGTGGTTGCCAAGAGGGAGGGTGGGGTAAGGAAGGAGTGTGAGTTTGGGATTAACAGATACAAACTGTTATATTAAGATGGATAAACAACAAGCTCCTACTGTATACCACAGGGAACTGTATCCAATATCCTGTTGTAAACCATCATGGAAAAGAATAGGTAAAAGAATATATATATATATATATATATATATATATATATATGTATATGGGTGTATAACTGAACCACTTTGCTGTACAGCAGAAATTAACACAGTATTGTAAATCAACTATCCTTCAATAAAATTCAAAAAAAATAACGTTTTTTGTTTGGGATTGGAAAATACCAGCATGGTGGGGAGAGGTAGAGCCTTGAGAATTTTAGGTTAATTTGGAAAATATTTCTCTTCTACTTTGAGTGTTAGGTGAGTGCTTCAGAAGCTACAAGTTTCTAAGGACTACCTAATGGATGTTGGGTGCACCCATAAGATAACAATTTTAGAAAATGTTTTTAAAAATGATTCAAGAAATTCTTTAAGATGAATGAAAATAAAATAGTACTTCAAAATTAAATTTTATTTCATATGAATGAGAAGTATTTATCTAACAACAAAAATGTATTGAGAACTTATTCAATACTATATGGCAGACTCAGTTCTAAATGCTGGAGATATAGTTGTGAACAAAGCAGTCCCTACTTCACAATGCTTAGTGGAGGATTTATTGAGAGAAAAAGTGAGGACTGTGTGAGAAGAAGAGTGTTAAAAACTGATCTGAGTCAATTTGGTCATATGTAATATTTCGCTCATTCCCAGTAGATAATTGTTGCCACTGAAGAAGTCTAAAGTTGTGAAGGAAGAGTTTTTTCTTCACAACCTCACAAAAACATATCTGGTTATCATGAACAAAGACCTCAGACCAAATTCTACAACACACCTATTTTATTGGCCAAACACTCTTTACATGAGGCACAAAATATTTCCTACACTCACCCAGACAGATTTAATAAAGTCCAGTTCTCATATGCTAAAAAAATTAACTCTAGGTAGAAGGGCAACGTTTCCAAGGCAGGAGGCAAGATTCTGTGCACTGTAGTCAGAATCTTGCAATCAGAAATCCTAAATTACTGGCTGGACAGGGATTACATAGAGATCCAACCTCAAGGGCCCCATCCCTTGGAGCTTCAGAATATAGGCCTTCAAGGATAGAGAGAATCTCTAAGCTGTTTAACAATGTTTGTATGTTAAATGCTTTAATTTCACAAAAGACAGCCCATTTCTAACATCATCATGCAAACGAATAGGTTGCTAGTTTCACCAGTAAAAATCAAATGTGACATCCAGTATGCCAATCAGCAAAAGTTGGTTGCCAGTGAGACAGGGAACACATAAGGGCTTGAAGTGACCAGATCTGGAATGAGGTTCTGACTGATAAAAGTGCTGGTTGACTATGCCAGGACTGGGAATTCTTGATATTATGTTAGCTAAATACCTCCAAAATTCAAGCTTAACCGAACTGGGATATTTATACTATACCACTAAGTATATTTAGCATTCTAAAGTAATTATAGATCTCAAAAAAGGTAGCTGGAGAGGTCACTAAGAAGATTTCAATGTTTTGGCCTGAGCAATGGAATAGAGTTGCAACTTACTGAGAAGGTACAATTCATAGGAGATTTAGGTTTGGGGAACAAATCAGAAATTTGCTTGAAGGACTTTGGAACATCAAGTGGAGATGTTGAGTAGAAAGAAACTTAAATATATGAGTCTAGAACTCAGGAGAAATAAATAGAGGTATGAATTTGGGAAGTATCAAGCTCTTCATGGTAATTAAAGTCATACTGATAAAATCGCTTAAAGAATGATGTGGATAGAAAAAATAAGAGGTTCTGTGAACCCATCCCTGAGTCCTCTGCAGCGTAATTGGTCAGAACGATAACGACGCTGATGGTGATATGACACAATCTAACATATATAGTGCTTTCCTTGTACCAGACAATAAGCAATTTTTTAAAACATAGACCTTAATTGGAGTATAATTGCTTCACAATACTGTGTCAGTTTCTGTTGCACAACAAAGCAAGTCAGCCACATACATACACGTGTCCCTATATCCCCTCTCTCTTGAGCCTCCCTCCCACACTCCCTATGCCACCCCTCTAGGTCATCACAAAGCACTGAGCTGATCTCCCTGTGCTGTGCTGCTGCTTCCCACCAGCCAACTATTTTACATTCGGTAGTGTATATCTGTTGATGATGCTCTCACTTCGCCCCAGCTTCCCCCTCCCACCCCGTGTCCTCAAGTCCATTCTCTATGTCTACCTCTTTATTCCTGCCCTGCAACTAGGTTCATCATCCTCAAAACAATCTCATGAGCCAGATATTATTGTCCATTCTGTTTTATGGATGAGGACACTCAGAAGAGTTAAGTAACTCGCACAAGGTCACACACAGTTAATAAGACAAGGAGAAACCAATAAAGGAGACAGAGAAGAAGTAGCTAGTGGAAAAGGAGGACAGCCACAGCAGAGGGATATCATGAGGCCAAGTGAAGAGACTGGTTCATGGAGGCAGGACAAATCTAGTGTCAAACGCTTTTAGGTCAAGTTAAAATAATTTAGAAGCATGGCTCTTGGCGACCTTCCTAAGGTCCGTTTTATTGGAAGGGAGTGATAAAAGCCTAATTGGAGTTGATTCAAGAAAAAATGGGAAGAACAAAGGTGAGATAGAAAGTATAGGAAATCACTTTTAAGGGGTTTTCTGTAGAGGGGAATAAAATCATAAGGCAGTACATAAAGATGGAAGGGGCATGTTTGTACACAGTTAAGAATAACTAGGTGGGAAATCTCGATAGCACAGGAAAGAGGGTAGAAAATTGAAGAGTGGTGTCATTTTAGAAGTAGATGGGTTGAAGTACAGAAAGTAAATGGAGATAAGGGTGGAAAACGTCTAATCATTTAATGGTTGGGGAAGCAATATATTGTATAGGTACATGGGCAGATTGTTTGGTACTTTGGGTTATGGGAATGTAGAAGTTCGATTGTTTCTATTTTCTCAGTGGAATGAGAAGGAATGTCAACAGTTGAGAATGAGGGGGAGAGAAATTGTGGTGGTTTGAGATGTATGAAGGAGGTATGAAACATTAATTTAGGAGACTGAACAGTGAACTGACAAGAGAAATGTAGAAGGAGAGCTGGATTGCCCTAACGGTCTGCTTGAGGTGAGTGGTCATGAATTAAAGGAAAAGTATTGTTTGAAGTTGTAGGAAGTGGTAAACTGCAGCTTTGCCAAGAAAGCAAGACGCAATAGCTCCAGAAAACCCAAGTGTGGGTCCAGAACAAAATGCAAATTTTCAAATAAGTGGCTGTAATGTATGAGTGTTTTTGGTGGAACACATGTGACCCGCAGTAGAAAAAAACACCAGCTTGGAGATATTTTATGTCCTCCACAGGATCACCTGGAAATGGCAATGAGGTTTCAACAGAGAGATTCTGGGTATAGAGTGAATCAGGGGATGAGGGGAGAAAGGCCACCTTAAGGAGAGTCCTGTCCCAGTTATGGAAGCTGCAAGCAAAAGGCCCATCCAGGGAAGTAGGCTGTTTAAAAAAATCCAAGACGCAAGCCTCCTTTGGTCATCTGCCCGCAAAGAACCCTAAGGCTGGAAGGCAACTGCACTGCCCAGGTTGAACTGGGGCTTTTTCCCTTCGTTTTCTCTCCCTCAAGTAAGGTTAAAGCAAGTATCAAGTAGGAGAGGAGAGGCAATGCTAAGCAAGGAAAGAGAAAAGAAGGACCAACCAACTCCTCTAGCTCTGTAAGCAGACGGTATACAGGGGGCCGATGGTGGAGAGATTTATCTTGAAATAAATTTTGGAATTTAATGACTGATTCATGAACTGACACAATGTTTATGAACCACAGTAACAAAGGGCTCTCTGTTAGTAAACAATAAACATAAGAGTCATGGAACTAACCCCACCCTCACCCTCGGCACCCCCCCACACACAAACACACACACACATACACGCACACACACTTTTGTTTTTAAAATCCAGGGTCAGAGAAGAAAACTTTTCCCTACACAATAAATCTTAAAGTCATAGTGAAAGGTCAAACCAAATTTATGGCTTGTTCAATATGTTAGTTATACAATTTTCACATCTTTTAACTTATTTTCTTACTCTTCTACTAATGTAAAAAATGCTAGTTTACACATATAGGTTACAGTGAAGAGTAAACACATTTTGGTGGTTTTGTCAGTGAGTTCTGGATGTTCAGATCAAACAAAGCCCAGAAATTCAGAGACATTTTTCATAACTCCTGGCAGATAATATAGTGAAGGTGAAGGACACTTCACATTAAAGGTGTGCTAAGGTGAAGAACCCATCGCACTAAAAATCTGGGAGGTTTAATGTTTCAGTCTTCAGTTTTGTTGAACTTGAAAGTATGTCTTCTCATTATTATTGTAGTATTTTGATTTAGTTTTAAAATATTAGAGATAATGGTCAATTGATCTGGTCTATAAGTTATAAAAATCAAACAGTGCCAAAAAGTAAAATTCTGGTGGTTGGTTGAAATGTTTGCACCATAGTTTGCATGTGTTAAAATATTGCTAATATCTTAACCTCAGCATTTAAAAACTTTGAATGCTTTTACCCAAAGTGATTGGTACACACTTTATCCCCAAGTTAGACCACTAGAACAAGGCACATGAAGTCTTAGAAATGGTCTGTACTGACATGCTGGGGGAAAAAAGAAAGAGTATATGATGTGATCATGTTCACAATTCACTATTTCCTTCAAAAGTGCATTATGATAATGAGTCATAGGTTGACCAACAAGTAGTCTCTGGAAATATGTATGGAAATATTGTATGGATCGGCCTTGCAACATTTCTATTTTATTTGCATACCTGTTTTTCTGCTAGTATTGATCCAATGTGTTATTTTCAGTTTATTTCCTATCTCACAAAGTAATCAAAAACATTATATTTCCTGTATCATGGCTCCTCAGTGATTTATGAAATTGTCTTCTAATCCTTCTCCTTTACCAGAAACATGTCAGGATCTGTTTCAGACTCTGCACACCTGTCATTTAATCCACATATAAAGCAAAATGTCTGCCCCCAGACATAAATGATGGCATTTCCTTGTTCACTTTGTGTCAATGACATTTAGTAATGTCCAGATGGTGTCTTTTGATTTCAAAATTGCTAGTGCTTTATTCTGAGTTATCTCAAAGGAATCCCTTTGTCATTAATGTTCCACAAGTTTTACAGTAAGAGCATGACCTGAACCCACACAGGGTGTGTACTGATCCAAGGGGTGTCACTTTCAATCATACCTCTGGCATTTTCTTCTTTTCTGTGTTTCTGATAGCAAAGATTTCCCTCCTTTTTTACTGGAAACATTATTTAATTTTGTTCTGGGGGAAAACAATCAATTACTTTCCTAGAAAAATTACTATGTTTATTTCTGCAATCATGTAAAAACATCAGTGACTTTGTGCTATTATTTGAGAATAACATCTGCAGTCCAATAAGATCCAGTTTTTGGAAATTCATCTTCTTACTTGGTATTTGATCTTTTATTCTGAAGCCCCTTCAAAATAAAATCACTGCACTCACAGATGTACTCGTAGCAGCACATACTGAAGTCCTGTTGCAGTTTGTCTAATTTTGGCTTCTGGTATTCAGTGTTCCTACTTTTATAGATCTTTCCTATTTCCAAAAGATGCTCTTAAGGCTTTTGCCTATTTCTGAGAATTTTGGACACAATGTACCACAAAAGAATTGCAAATTTAACAGAAGTAAGCATTAACATGGAAATATAAAGACAATATTTTTGCTGAAGTGAACTGTACCTTGTTAACTGAATGTCAGTGGGGTTGAACTTCCCAGCGCAGGCCCTGAATGCAGTTCAGATCTTAAAAAATAAATGTATCTGTTTTAAGAATGCTACTAAATTCTTTGAAAGCCATGTTTTTACATTTCAAATTTTGAAATGTAAGTGAAGAAAATTGTTTCATTGCTTTTTTTCCCTGCATCTGTCTAACTTCAGGCAACGTTCTGGAGGTCATTAATAATCAGTGGGCAAACTCTGTGATGCACTAGTATATAGCAAATATCTCAGAATTCTTGTTTGTCCTTGTGAGGTGTATGCATGCGTGTGTGTGCATGCATGTGCATATGAGGTGTATACATGCAGGTGGATGGGTTGGTGTGTGTATGAGAAAGAGACCTAATATTTATGTGTTGGACTGTAAGAAGAATAAAGAGATGTATTTTAAACTCCCATCAGTGAGAAAACGTCAAAGGTGACTGGATATGGAGTGCCATCTTTCACCCTGGAATAGTTATGGAACTTACACAAGCAGGTCAAAATGGACCATCTTTCCTGAACCTCTGAGACATCATTTGAGGTACAATAACACAGGTTTAGAAAGCCACCAGGAAATCCTATAGTCTGTGCCTTAAATATATAGGTGTGTACGGGCACATATATAGAAGAAAATTATTTCTCCTTTCTTCCACTATCATCTTTGTCCAGCCACCATTGTCTTTCTTTTGGATTATTGTAAGAGCCTGCAAATTAGGCTCTCTGTTTCTGCCTCTCTACAATATATTCTCAAAACAAAAGTCAGAGTTGCCGCATTAAAATATAGATCAGATCATAGTACTCCTCTTTTTAAAACCTAAGTCCTTACAGTAGCATATATAAGGCCTTATAGAGTTTTATATACATAGGTATATATTTATTATATATGATATACAATTATTTATATATTTATCATATATGTACATATAAATATATTTATCATATGTATGATATTCATTATATATATATAATTACATATATATATATATATGTATATATATAAATACACAGGAGCTGTTCCTCTACTTCACCTCATCTCATTCTGAACAATTTTTCTCTTTGCTCACTGTGCTCTAGCCACATGAGCCTCCTAGAACATTCTGGGAATTCTCCTATCTCAACACCTTTGCAATTTCATTCATTCAACTTAGAATACCCATCTCTCTCTATTTTTATGTGCTTTACTTCTTCACCTCCTTCAGGTCTTAACTTAAACGTCACCCACTCTGTATAGTCTTTCTTAAGCACCCTGTTAAAATTTTTATCTTCCCCTCCACGCCCGTATTCACCAGCTTTCTTGCTTGCTTTGTTTTACACCACAGAATTTATTTCCATCTTATATACTACACATTTGGTTTATTTCTTTCTTGCCTATTTACCTTATCACAAGCTCCTTGAGGCTCAAATTATCATCTGTCTTTTCGCTGCTGTATGGCCAAATGTGGATCATTATACGGCACATAGTGTTTGGCAGGAGGCTGGATCTTGGAATGAGCCCAACCTCAGTGACTAGCAGGTAGACATCTCCAAAGGGGCTGGAAATGTGCATGGTGAAAATTAAAAGGTGAAGACCAAAGGAAGGTACTTTTCTCAAAGAGAATTCCAGACTAGAAGGCAAGTTTCAAAACTGAGCTGTACACATGAAGCGTTTAACCTTCGGTACGTTCTCCTTAGACTATAAATATATGACTTGCCAGTTTTACTGTCTTGCTTCATACGATGTAATTCCCTTTAGTTTCACGCAAACATGGTGAAGTCAATAAAACCAAACTTCGCATGGTAGTTGTTTGAAGGAAAACACCCTGCCCATCTCCACAAATCTCCACGTAGAAGGGGCAGACCTGTGTCAGGGGAGAGTATGTGCTGGGATCTCCAGGCCATGTGCAGTTAAGTGAATAGTGCAGTGCATGGGAGCAGTGGTCAAGATCACAGCCTGGGAGCAGACATGAGACAATCCCCCCTCATTCCTAAATATGCTAGTTGGAAGTGTGGGGAAGGGGAAAACTGATACTCGAGATGCAGGTAGGTGCAGAAACAAACCCTCAAAAAATAAAATGACTTGTTTTCTTAGTCTTTTAATTCTGGATCTGGTGCTTGTTCTACAATTCCAGGCCACTCTTTGTATTTAGCTCATCCTTAGCTCAAACACTTATGGACCCCAATTCCCTAACCTACAGTATAGGCACAAAAATTCTTACACTTTAACTTATCTCAATTTATATGTCTTCCAATACTCTCGACTCCCTGGGTTTTACATGATTCTCAGAGCTTACTGAATCTAAATTTTACTAATTGTTAACAGTGGCTCTGCTTTCATCTACTTAGAATTTACTAATAATTCTAGTAAAAGACAATTAAGAGAGGAGAATATATGTAAAAGAAATGCTGTGATCTATGCAGACTGTTCTTTTTCTTTCTATACACAATTCCACAGCCAACACGAAAATATTCCCCCAAAGAAAACCAGACTGATATGGGTATTTTCTCCTCCTCCCAAATGTCTATATTTTCTAAGCCCATTTCATGTTTTAAGAAATGAGAAAAGGAAAAAAAAAAGTTTATATTGGTTTGAAATAATGTGTGTGATTTTGTCATTTAGAAATGAAGATAACTCTAGTGCTTTCAAGGACTCTTTGCCTAACCTTTGTTCAGTCCCAACTAGCAGAGCCCAAAGTCTGGACAGGGCTATCTTTGGAAATATTGCCTGGCTGGGTGAAGTCACACGATATGGCAAATGTTCCACTGGCGTGTTGTTTCTTTCCCCTACAATAATTGCCTTTCTTTTAGATTTCAGTGTTTCCCTTTTGTGTTTACGGTAACAGAGGGATGCTTTATTGCATTTCACTAGGCTGGTTGCCATGGTGATCAGCAGTTGCTGTATGCTGTAAAAATAACCCTCCTTCCTTGATAGATTTCACTTGAGTGAAAATAACCCTTAAAAATAGGTTGAAATTTACATACTAACTCTTCCAGCAGGTTCAAGGGGGAAAAAAGAATGAATTACATTGTGATTTGACAAGCTATTAGGCTAGTGGCTATTGGACAAGATTTGAACAGAGAAGTCTGCTGTAAGCCAGTGTGAAGCCCACCAAATTTTAGCATAAAGCCATCAAATTTTATTGGGTCTTTCTTCATTATTGTTGTATGATGTTTAAAATGGTATGTAAGGGAAAATTAAAATTTCTGTGGGCATTAGGGACTGTAAGGGTTTGGTGCTCAGGGATATTATTACAGGTTGGTTTAGACTAGAACATCATTTCTCAAACTGTGTTCCAGAGGACACTGTTCCAGAAAATGTAAATGAGATGCTAGTCCAGAAGATGCTAATAAAATACTCTGTGGTCAAATACATTTAAGAAACATGAACATACTGTACCTACAACACATATTATCATGTTGATGTGTCTGAGACATTGTAAAGCAAAAACATACTTATTTGTATTTAATAGATATTCCAACTTCATTTAAGCATGAATATTCCACTTACAACAATTATAAGAATTCTATTTTGGGAAACTTTTTAGATCCTTTAAATTCTTTTTTTTTGTATGGTTCTAAATAATTTCATAAAGACGTCTTAGCAGACTAGAAGATCTTTTACCAACTCATTTTGTCATGTTTTTGCCCAAGAAAAAGAAGAAGAAAAAAAATTATGGTATGTGGTAGTGGTAAAGTTGGTGTAGATAAACTGGGTAATGATATACAGGGAAATATATATATCATGGTGTAGTCTCACAGGAATGAACAGATTGTAGAGTAAAATGTGTTTCAGAACAAAATCAGAATTATTTTACATACCTACTTTAGTAGTCTGAGGTGAATAAAGGTATTAAATATCGGCAACATATGCCCATAAATAATTCTTGGCTTTTAAAAAAGTTTATCTAAAGGGTTTTTATGTAACATACATTATATCTGTATCTTCCTCCAAGATGTGGAACCTATAGCTAATATATTGTTGTTTTCCCCTGGTTATGTTTCCACATCTGGGATCATATCCAGAATCATATGTCTCACATTATTATTGGATGTAATATGTTTTTTCTAAGCATAAATCAAAGTCTAATGATTTCTTTTTCTATCTACCTCCCAAGGATTTCTGGAGACAAATTGGTCACTTCTTGAGATGCTAGCCAAATCCCTTAACTCTAGGTGGGCTGAACTCTTCTTATATGGCCAACGTATTCCTCTTGTTTCTTAGTTTATTGATCTGATGATATCAATTTTTACTAGCATGTTGAAAACTTTCCAAACTACTTGTTAACCTTGACCTCTTTCCTTACTCCTGGCAGAAACAGCCATGGCCTGATGATTCCTGTACCCTTGGAAATTTAGTAGTTGTGACGAATTGTGTGTTTGTTCTATATGTATCTAAAGATAACAATATATCATGACATTTTACATATATACACATTTACATATGTATATGAGCTCACACACACAACATATATTGAATTCAGTTCTCAGTGATGGGAAGGAAAATTTTCTTTCCCTTTAAACTTGACCCCCTACCTCACACCATACACAAAAGTTAATTTGAGATGGATCATATAAAGCTCTAAGAGGAAAACATAAGTGAATTCCTTTGCAAACTTAAACTAGGCAAATATTTCTTAGACAGGACATAAAAAGCAGTAGCCAAACAAATTAAAAATAAATAAATTGGAATTCATCAAAATTAAAATAAAATGCTGTCCATCAGAGGACATAATTAAGAAAATGAATAAGCAAGCCACAAATTGAAAAAAAATATTTGCAGTACATATATATATATATATGACAATGGGCACATATCTAGAATATATTAAAAAAAACCCTACAAATCAACAATAAAAAGACAAACTAGACAAACATCCTCTTAAAAATTGTCACAAGGCTTGAACATATACTCCATGAAAGGGAGTAGAGGTATGGCCATGTGAAATGGTCTTCAACATCATTATTAATCAAGATAATGCAAATGAAAACCTTAATGAAATACCATTTCAGACCCATTAAAATGGCTAAAATTAAAAAGACTAACAGGGCTTCCCTGGTGGCGCAGTGGTTAAGAGTCCGCTTGCTGATGCAGGGGACACGGGTTCGGGCCCCGATCCGGGAAGATCCCACATGCCGCGAAGCGGCTGGACCCGTGAGCCATGGCCGCTGAGCCTGCGTTTCCGGAACCTGTGCTCCGCAGCGCAAGAGGTCACAGCAGTGAGAGGCCCGTGTACCGCAACAGACTAACAACCCCAAATGTTGGCAAAGATGAAGGACAAATAGTAAACCCCTTATTTATTGTTGATGGTAATTTTAAATAGCTTCCCATTTGGAAAACTCTTTGGCAGTTTCTCGCACAGTTGAACATATATTTAGCCTATGTCCCAGCAACTCTACCTCCAAGAAAAATATAAATGTGTGTACACAAAAAGACTTGAACAAGAATGTTCATATTAGATATATCCATTACAGTAAAAAAAAAATTGAAGCAACTTGTACATCCATCAGCTGCTGAATGTTGAACAAATTATCGTGTTCTTTCTGCAATGGAATATTACCCAGCAGTAAAAAAAAATTGAATTATTGATAGCATATAGCATGCTATTGCTATATGCAATAGCGAGAATGAATGGCAAACACACCAGGTTGAGTGAATGAAGACAGGCACAAAAGAATATGCATTGCATGATTTCATTTATATTTTCATAGACTAGGCAAAACTAGGTTATGGGGAGAGAAGTCAGAGCAGTGATTCTCACTAAGAGACAAGGCATTGATGGGAAAGTGAAATTTCTGGAGTGATGAAAATGTTCTGTATTTTTATTGGGGTAGTGATTATATGAACACATACATTTATTCAAACTCATCAAACTGTACACTTAAAATTGGAGCACTTTCCTCCATGTAAATTATATTCCTATTTTAAAATATTAAAATAAAAATAAAGAAAGGAAAAAGTGACCTTGTTTTTTAAATTTTATATTTCATTCAAAGATTTGGATTCTTTTCTCAGGGCTGCCCCTTCAGTTTCATGAACTACAGAAAGTGGAATAAATGAGTTTATTCAGGTGGTGTCTCCATTGAAGGAGACAATCAATAGCTTGAACCTTACAGGTCGCCATCATTTTGGAGCCTGATGTTCATTTTTGAATGTTTGCCTTGGGATCCCAGGAAAGAGGAAACAAGTAAAGCAGGAGGGTTTTTAAATTCCCATTTCTAACTTTGTTCATCTGCTATGTTATTTATAACATACTGGTGTGTGTTTTCTCTCTAATGTTCTTCCTGCTTGAGGGAGATGAGAGAGAGGACCCAGAAAGAGGAATGGATAAGGCCTAGAATTTTTTTGTGAGATTCAAAAGGAATAATTTTTTCAAAGTATGAAAAATGAAAACCCTCACTTTACCTTTTGTTTCTAATCTTTATGTAGATTTAAATAGAAAAAGCTATTGTTCTTTTCTCTTTTTTTGGAACAAATTATTTCATTTTTTTATAGAGGTATAATTGACATACAACATTATATTAGTTCAAGGGTACTACGTAATGATTCAATATTTGTATATATTGTAAAATAATCATCACAATAAGTCTAGTTAACATCCATCACCACACATAGTTACAATTTCTTTATTGTTATGAGAACTTTTAAGATTTACTCTGTTAACAATTTTCAAATATGTAAATGCTGTTATTTTCTATTTTGGTAACTATAATGTAATTTCCTATGTAATCCATAATCTTTGTTTTTCCCTTTTTTATTTAGAAATTTATTTTTTGAAGAGAGTAAAATAATTCTGTTTGACCCTCTTGATGGTAGGGATTATTCCATATTCATCTCTACAATGACCAAACAAGGAACAGTGGTTAATTCAAAGGAGGTTCTCAATATATGCTGGTTGAATGAATACATATATGGATAAAATGTATGTTTTTAAGCAATGTCCTGTATATTACTAAAAATAATATTATCATAATTCTAATATCAGGGTTAGGATTTTTTATCTGTAATTTTACAAGGAGATAATCTTTATGATTCTCCCTAGAGAATTACTATCCGATCTGTTCTTAGTGTTTCCACCAGCATGAGGTATGCTAAACTAAAAATTACCCTTGGACTTAGCTTTGTGTAAGTAAAATTTATTTACTTTCCTATCTGGAGTGAAGTTGAATAAATAAATGTTTATAAAGCATTGAAATGTGCTGAAGAACTGGTCATCACTGTTGTTGGATTTTTTGGGGAAAAAGGTCATGTAAAAAGCAAAACCCTTGTAAAAACCCAAGTAAAAACCCTTGACTATTTCTATTTGCTTGTTTTCTATTTCCATACAGAAAGTAAGAGATAATGAACTAAGACAATATGGCTTGTATTTTTGTAAAGTGAGTACATTGTTTTCTTTTGAGTGAAGATTCTATTGTGTACTTTGAGGCTGTGCTTGGAGAGAAGCAAAGCCTTTGTAATCAAAGGCAAAGACAATACATTTAAGCATTTAATGCTTGCATCTTGATGATTTCATTATTGACTTCTATTAAGCTCTCTCTGGGCTAAGAACCAAACTCCCCCACAGCTCTACAAAGCTGCGTGGCTGGATCTATTTGCTATTAAGTTTAAATCCTCATTTCTCCCCATGACACGCTTATTGGCTTGAGATGACTTCCTCCTGGTCTTATGGAGACATTTGCATATGCCGCATTAAATTTCTAACCCTCGAATCTCTCTACTCCCTCCAACAGTACTTTGCTGAATCTCTTCACTCACTTACTCTTGCGTGTGTGTCTCTCTCCTCTTTCTCTTTCTCTCTCCTTCTTTCTCTCTCTCTCCCTCTGTCTCTATCTCCCTCCTCTCTGCTACTTCAGTCACTTTCCCCTGGCCATGAAGGCCATTCTTAGTTCTGATACAGAACCATATTCTTCTTGCAAGGTGAGTCCAACCATCAGAAATAAAGTAATGAGATTATGATTAAAAATACACCTTGATAGTGGAGTATCCATCAACCTGTCATAGAAATCTTATCTCTGGAGCTAGTCTCATCAATCTGACCTTTCAATTACTA
The DNA here is from genome assembly GCF_951394435.1 of Stenella coeruleoalba. Classification (NCBI taxonomy): domain Eukaryota; kingdom Metazoa; phylum Chordata; class Mammalia; order Artiodactyla; family Delphinidae; genus Stenella; species Stenella coeruleoalba. The sequence continues at coordinate 118,735,465 of NC_137169.1, read as the reverse complement.
TCCCCAGTTCATGACTCTTAAGTATATATAACTCAGAGATAGAGTTTGAGATATACAACTCTTTGTATGGTACCTACAACACTTGGTACCAGTCAAGGTCTCTTTTGTGGAATCTGTAGCTTCCTTCTAAAGTAAATTTTGTCAGGATCAAACCTGGTCGTTTTTAATTTGACCTGTGTTTTAAACTGACTCTAGCTGCTCTAATGTATAAAATCTTCAGTATCAGGAGCTAACACAATAACAATTTATTTCTATTCAGGTAGTAGTCAAAGAGGGTATCTCTGGTTGGCAACTGGCTTTCTTCCACATGGAGGTTCAGGGACTCAGGTGCCTCCGTATTGCAAATCTGCTACCCCTGCCCACCAGGGCCTGGGAGTGTTCTGCATTCAGTTAGTAGATGAGGAAAGAAAATGAGGAGACACAGCTAAACGGTTTCTCAATGTCCCCCACCCTGATGTGACACACATCACTTCCCCTCACGGTCATGAAAACATGTCATGTGACCTCAGCTGGATATAAGGGGAGCTGGTAAGTAGCATCTCAGTTGGGGCAGCCATATCCCACTCACAATTCCTTACTACAGAAAGAAGAGCAAGAACGTTTGGTGGAGTACTGGCCACAACCCCTTTCTGTAATTCAAATACATTTAAAAAATATTTATTTAATGCCTGCTTTAATCTTAGGAGACCATATTTTTTATTAAATTTCAATTTATACCCATATTCTCTTTCTTCAGATACATACTCCAGGAGAAAGCCTTTCTTGAATTTGCAGTGATTATACCACATGAACTGAGGACATGCTACATGTTCATATGGAGTGTGATTATATGTTATAGGTATTCCACTTTGCAAGCTGGTGATTCAAAGGGATTGTTGAGGAACACCCAAGCCTGACTTAACTCAATCTAATACCATTTATTAAGTGTCTTTCTGTGTGTAAATAAAGCAGAGTCAGTCATAGTGCCAAAGATCCACCTACAGCTCATTAATGATCTTCCCAAAGGATCTGGATCCCTCTTTATGCAAAGACTACATATCACTCACACACCTCCGTGACCTTCCTGCTGAAACTCTGTATAAATCTCTGGAGGCAATAAAGAACTATGGGAAAAATACCGCCCTGGGCATCAGCACTCCAGTAATGGCTTCCCTCATCCACACTCACCCACTGGCCAAGATTTTCTTTGCTTCAGTTTCTTCCTCACTCAAACCATGAAATTAAACCAGATAAGATCTTGATTTCTTCCACTGTTAATACCCTATGCTTTTTATCCCTCTAATGTCAAAAGTCATTATTCTGAAATCAGGGAGTGAGGAGGAAAAATAGTGTTGTTATAGCTAATGTATCATGTGTCTAGTTTAGTAACCTTCAGAAGTAGCAGAACAGACCTCCTTCCCTTGGAGACTGGTAATAAAAGTATCACATAGAGATCTACTCTTTCAAAAGTTTGAGTAAGAATATTTACAAAACCAGTCTATCACTTCACAACCATCAAATACTTCATATTCAGAGTTGCAAGCAAACAGTATGGCTGCTATTACTACAAAGAGATCCAGTGTATTTGTCATCTTATGCTTAGTTTTCAGGCTCACCTCGGTAGAGCAACAATTGATACTGCCTTCAGACTTCAGTGTGCAAACACACACACACAGACATCTTGCCCAAGGATGGGGTATGCTGCTAATGGATAAGATTCGTTGTTACGTCTGACTACCAGCTGCCTGACACAGCAATTACTCCTATAAAATGCTTAATTTTTCATAGGGCATTAAACATGGTAGCAGCTCTTGGCCAGATGTGTAGCTGTGTTAAAATAATAGTGCTAAAGTGAAAAGAGAAGAGGCCAAATATTACTGATGGAAAATAAGCCAGAGTTCCAAGGAGGATGTTATTTTTACTTTAGACAACATAAACAATGCTCAGGAACTTTAGAGGAAGAGTTCTAGAAGTGAAGAGGACTTCTGTTTTGACTAACAAGGGAGATTGTCAATCCAACAGCTGGACAATTCCTATATTTCTGGGTTTCATAGTTCCTACAGGCATCATCTCATATTCCTAACAGTACTTGGACAGTTCTTAGGTGGACTGTAGATTAATTGCTACTTATACTTTGAATAATGCTTATTGGGATGTGTTGAGAAAAGAGAGGAGGCATATAAGACATCCAACAATTTAAGTTTAAAATATAGAGAAACCAGCTTTATAATTTTAAAACCTGTTTAATAATAACAATTACCATAATTAGTGTCTATTATGTGCAACTTCTATAAAGGTTCTCTATATACTTATCCATTGAGTTGTTATAATATTTCTATGTCAGACGTTTTACAAAGAAACTGAGGCTTATGCCATTGTGAATATTTTCCAAGGTCAAAAATTTGAACCCAAATTTAAAGCCCGTGTTCTTATCCTAATGACCAGTGCTTTCCCCAGCATCTCTTCCTCTTTGTTTTGTTTCATTTAAGAAAACTGCTTGTCCTTTGTGTAAAGAAGAATCAAAGGAGAAAAGGATATAGGAAACAGAGAGTTAAATAAGAATTTAAAGAATACAGAATTAATATCTTCTACCTAATATGCCCATAAACTGGCAATTAAGACCTTTTGATGCTGAAATGATTGAGGCAGCTCTGTAAAATTTCAACATCTGAAAGTTAGATCAAAACGAAAAGACTGATTCTTGCAAATGGAAATTGAATATGAGAAGTGGTTAAGTATTTTTTGAACAAGAATTGGGACAAATATTAAATGAAACAATTCTTGCTAATGGTTGGAAACTTTAAGTAGATACTAAACTCTAGATAATAGTTTTAAATTCCTTATATCTTGATTTAAATTACATCTGCCTTCCCATCAATTTTAGATAAATACTTGTGCTCTTTTAAAATTATTTCTTTTATAGAAAAATCATATATTTTATTTTTTGAAAAATTATATATTTTAGAAAGTGCATTTTTTCTTAGTTATTTGTGCCTGAAAAAAAAATGGTAACATTGACATACTTAGGTACCACTGTCTATCTTGTAACAGAAACAGTTTATAAAAATATAACCTCCAATTTTAATTTTGCAAATTTAAACCTATAAATTACAGAAAATTGCATTATTAAGTTCATTTTCTAGGTCTTACCATCTCATGGGAATTTCTGTATTTCATTGAATCTCACAATTTTAGAATTCTAGAGACCTTACAACTCTTCTAGTACTTTGTTTCTCAACCTTTTTCTTTTTCTATTATCACAACCCTATGAATAAAAATTTAGTTATATTTAAATTCTTCCTAACAAGAGAAATATAATACTAAACAATATTATTTTGGGGGTTTGGGTTGAGCTTTGAAAGGTCACAAACCAATGTAGTAAGTAAGAATTTTCTAATCCTTCAAGAATTGATTTTTGCCTGCCAGGGGGCAATATTACCCCCCTTCCAGAATGTATAATCTAGTCCAATATTCTCATTTTGCAAAGGAGGACATGGAGACTTGAGAGGAAAGCAGTTTGGTGGCAGGACAAGTTGCAGGACCTGATTTGGGGTTCTCCTGTCATGTTTCTTCCCCAGCTCTACCCAGCTTTCCCATTCCAAGACTGAGAGGGAAGGTCTGAACAGGCAGAATATGCTACAATGGCCCTTGAACCCCTCTCTGGCAGAAGCCTCCACTTGAACAATGTAGGACAGCACGGAGGCACAGTGGGCCCTTCATTTCCAACTGATTTTCACCTGTAGACTTGACAAAAAGAAAGGTTTCGTAAGGAGCAGGGCCTGGATCAACATTTATTGTTGCACAAACCACCACCCACTTTGAAATTCAGACCCAGTGACCATTACACCCGGGTTTGTTAGACAAAGAATCTGAAAAATCAATATCTACTGTTGACAGCAAGAGTAGTCCTTAAAACCAATTGCCTGCTCTCAGAATCAGCACTCAGAGGAGCCAAATTTCTAATACACACAAAAAATGAAATGAGTTTTTTTGCTATAAGATTGACCATCGAACATCTCTCCTTCTTTGGAGAGCTTGACTCTGATTGGATAAACTTTCTGGCTGCATCCCTCTGAATAACAGCTGAGTAGAGGCAGACTGGTACAGAAGCATTTCCTGCTCCTCTATTTATGCTTGCAGGTAGTCCCATATGTTCTTATGATAAAGCACTTAGAATTGGATTACAGGCAAAACAGGTAGCATTCTCAAAGTGTGATAAACAAGGCTGATACCGAAAGCATTATGGTTATGGCTGAGAATTATCATGAAGAGTGGTGGGGGATTGAAAAATAAACTATTTGGATGTCAGGCTTAGTAATTTATTTAAATGTTATTGCTGCCTCTGCAAGTCCCAGTGGAGTTTCCCTCTCACATTCATAATATCAAATAACTTTGAACAGCCCATATACAAATTTCATAAAATGAAATAACTCATTTTTGCAAAGCAATCTTAGGATTTTCATTTGCTATCTGATAGCAGTAGCTCCAGGGTAATGAAGTGTTGGTGAGCACCTCAGTCCCAGCTAGCAGATTGTTCACCTGGTGTTGGTGGGTTGAAGGAGGTCTTGCACAATGCCTAGGTGTAACAGTAGTCAAGGTCTTCTCATCTATATTGGCATGGAGGATAAAAAACACAAAGCAATGGGAAAAGAGGAGAGGAGCCATCTTTTGATCTTGGAGGCCCTACTAGTGCTGTTATCTGTGTACAGTGGAATTTAGAAATGCCAGTGGCGAGATTTTTCCATGTCCTAAACAAGAAGGGCACCTAATTTTCCTTACATATCAATCGAGAAAGAATGGCTGAAAGGTGCCTCCAGTTCAAAAACCAACATTTTCTTTTTTAGACAGGTTCCTCTTACAGTGTTAAGAAACTCTTCTTTTATCCTCTGATTTCAGATATGGAATACTTTTTAATGATATCTCACTTAACACATAGTGTGAGCAATTTGTTTCTTAAACTCCTGTGACCTCATTTTCTAAATTGCATAGCTGTTTTAAAGGTGCTGATAGAGGAAACTGCACTCCCCAAATGTCCACATGACATTGTCCTGAATAGGTCATAGCTTGCTACAGTTCTAGGGTCTGCCATTGCTGATTTATTGATTCCTTCAGCCGTCAACTGGCCCGTGTGTGTGGAGGGAGGGGAAGCAGAGAACTTGGGCCATATTCTTACAGGCTCCTACGTGCCTCACAAATAGTATAATTTTCTGTGTGTTTCATGATATACAAAGGTTAGGAAACCCTGACCTAGGCCGTTGTGGCTACACATTTTCCTTGTTCTATCAAGTTTTAAGGATAGCAGTTCAGTTTGGCCCAAGAACAAAATGGATGCTCACACATAGGAGAGTGGGGCTGGAAGTGACGGCTATGTTTATTATATCCAGTGCGTCATCCAGCTCCGGGCTAGGAAATTCACATTCCGTGTTTCCAGTCATCCCTATTAACTGTATGACACATATGTGATTATATTCATGAATATAATCATGTTAAACCTTAACCCCAAAATAAAGATTCTAGGAGTTTAAGTCTCTTGTTGTTCAAATTCACCCAATCAGTAGAGAGAAGAAATTTGTTCAAACCCAATTTTGTCGTATTCTAACAGCCATGATCAAACCATAGGCAAGGAATGGTAAGATACAAGTATCTGGCAAGGACCTTCAGCTACTTCTCCATCTAATTTCAAGCTTTCTGAAAGTGAGGCTAAGCCTCCATCCTCTTCAAATCCCTCAGAATACCAAGGTCATCTGATAACAAGTGATAAAATTGGAAAAAGAGTCTAGACTTTAGTATTTCATTTTTTAAAAAAGCAAAGCCAATGATTATAGACTGGAGTTTCTAAGTCAGATAAAAGCAAAGCTGATTTTTCCCAACACAAAATATTCTGAAACGAGTTAGATTATTTAAAATTAGATTCTATTAATTTAAAACATGACTAATTTGCAAATCCAGGAATATATTTCATAAAATAAGGTACCTCCATCTTTCTGCTTTCTGTCTTTGGAAGAATGTGTGACATCTAGGTCCATGTTCTATATATAAAATGCAACCAAAGATGCAAAGGGGTTAGCTGTTAGAACCAGAATTCAGAAGGTCCATGTAGCACAGGCAATACTTTCTACCCTGCAAAGGTGAAATTCCACACACTGCCTTTGGCTGAGAAATCGAAGCTCAGTTGTAAATAAGACTGAAATCTAAAATAATGAATGAAACACACAGGGGAAATATGTGTGTGTTCAACAAAACCCAGAACTCTTTGAACACTCTTTAAATTCCAGGTGAGCTAATTTTAAAACATATGAAGAAAAAGCGGAACTTTGACCAGTATATGCCAAAGATACAGAACTCTTCTTTTTTTCTTGAGAGATAGCTAAGGCATAATCTTGGTGATGATTCAAGTGCTAGAATTCATAACTAAAGTCATTTAAGAGTGAAAGTAAAGCTAGAAACACCTTTGCACAGGTCTAATCTTTGGAAGTGATGTCTCAGGGGAAATATTTTGTTCATCTTTGTTCCACTACCACAGTAGAAAAGTAATGCTAGATGGACCACTCATGACCTTGGAGGTCTTTTGTGAGGTTGAAAGCCACCTTGACTTTTTTTCTCCATATGCCAGCATATACAAATACTAGACAAACACACACACCACACACACACACAGGTAAATTCACAAAGAGCAGCAACTTCTCACACTGTCTGACTATTTCAGGATGGATATGTGGGAAGTTCCAATTTCATAGAAAATCAGGCAAGAATCAACATAATCACTCAACATTCTCCCAAAGGCCAGAGCAAGAGCAGTGGAGAATATTATGCTAATAGCATCTATAATCCCATGCTAATTTATTTTATCGAATTAAAGCAAAGGCTGCTCTTTGACCCCAGGGACCTTCCATTCTTTCTGTGGGTCTCCACAGTGAGCTTGAATCCGTTTAGTAGAAGAGTTTGCCAAGAATATAAATTAATAAAACAGGATTAAAGGGAGACGTGATTATAACCAATTCCTTAATCCCAGTGAATAATTAATGATAGTGATTCATGGTTTGGCTGAATCATTTTTATATTTGAATAATAAATACCTTCAAAATAAACTTTCCATGAAAACCAACTGAAGCAAACTTCTGGTTTAGTGGAACCTTTTCTTGTAGGAATTCATGTCACTGAGGCAGAATCTGGAGAGGCTTCCTTGTTTTACATGCTTTTCAATTAATATTTCAGGGTGGAAGATTAATCTCACTAATCATGAAGATCTTACATATTTAATCATCAAAATGTGAGCAGACTATCTTTTGACGATGGCAAAATTTTAAAATACATTTTTGATAATTAAATATGATTTCAGTTTAAAAATCAAATCATTTAAAGCAGATTCTTTGGTTGTAGAATTATCTTTCTTCTTTATTGTGCTAGACCGTGCCACAGATTGGAGGCCCCTGCCCACTAAATGTCCATCATTTTCCACAATCATTGTGACAACCAAAAAAACACTCCTGCAGAAGATTAAAGGGGTAAAACAGGCACTCCCTAGTCTCATGAAGTTTCCTACTCAGTTGGGATAAAGCATATATAAAATCTTTAAAACCCTTGTCTCTACAAAAGTTCCATCAATTTTAATATGAATCCAAATCTAAAAGCAGTTGCTCATACAATTTGCCAAATAATCAGGTAGGTGAACAAGAATTTTGTACCTGAATTTCCAGCACGAGTCATTTTTTTCCCCTCTCATGGAAACAACATATAGAAGAGCTCAGAGTTTTGGCCTCCAGAAAAATTCTTCTTCTGAGGCCCCCATCTATGTAAATAATTTGATTTAAAAATGTATTCCAAAATGCATGTACTCATGTGAGGTAGAGTGATTTATTAATGAAGTTTTAGAATAATGAGTAGAAAAGAGGTACTTAAATATTTGTTTCTTGTCCAATCAGTGCATGAGAAGATTATTTGCATCATTCAGGCATCATTTCTTCCTGTTCATGCCTAGGAATCATTTCTTTGTGTTCTTTATTGTGAGGTGTGCCATTCTTAACTATTTTCATGTCTCCCACAATGAGAAAAAGATGAGAGATGTGAATCTTGGGAGGCTGTTTTTATTGAAACAATATAGGTCTCCTTGCCTGTACATTTTCCCAATACCATTTGTTCAGTACTGGTTACCTCATTATAAATGATGCGGCACTGCCCATCATGCTGCCTGTGAATACTATTGTCTTTCAAGCACTCTCCCTCATTGATGACAATTACAAATGCAAATCTTGTTTAGGATATGGAGGAAAATGGGCACAATAAATGTTTAATTTACCACTCAGAGTTTTATAGCACAAACAACAGATCTAACAGCCAAATCTACTCTTGAACACTTTAGGCAGGTGTCACTGCATTCTTAGAATGAGATCTCTTTCAGTGTTGACTCTGCCTCTACTTTCCACACATCAGCACCAATGGAGAGGGTAGGTAAGGAGAACAAAACAAGTGGCATATTTGCTCATGGACTGTCCCCCCTTTGTCCAGTATGGTGGGCTGAATAACAACCTGCAAATAGATCAAGGTCCTAATCCCTGGAAATTGTGCATGTGAATTTTGTGTTATACAACACAAGAAAATTTTCAGATGGATCTAGAGACTGTCATACAGAGTGAAGTAAGTCAGAAAGAGAAAAACAAATATCGTATGATAACACATATATGTGGAACCTAGAAAAATGGTACAGATGAACTGGTTTGCAGGGCAGAAATTGAGTCACAGATGTACAGAACAAACATATGGACACCAAGGGGGGGTAAGTGGCTGGGGGGGGTGGTGTGTGATGAATTGGGAGATTGGGATTGACATGTATACACTAATATGTATAAAATAGATAACTAATAAGAACCTGCTGTTTAGAAAAATAAATTAAATAAAATTCAAAATTAATAAAAAGAAAATTTTCAGATGTGATTAAGTTATGCATGTTGAGATGAGAATATTATCCTAGATTACCCAAGTAGGCCCAGAATGCAATCACATGTATTATAGAAGGGAAGCAGAGGAAGAACTGACTCAGAAGAGGAGAAGGCAGTGTGACCATGAAGGCATAGATTGGGTAATGCAGCCACCAGTAGTTGGAAAAGTCAAGGAATAGAATCTCCCTTAGAGCTTCTGTAAGTAGCATGACCTTGCTGACACCATGATTTCAGCCCAGTGAAAATGATTTTGGACTTCTGTCCTCCAGAAATATGAAAGAATAAATTTCTGTTGTCTCATGTCACCAAGTTTGTGGTAATTTGTTACAGCAGCCTTAGCCAATACATCCAGCATGGCTTAAGACTGACCCAGGAAAGCAAGATGTTACCACATTGGTTTGAGTCAACATAGGATATAGATTGGAAGGACCCATTGGCATTATGGAGCCACTGTCTTGAAATCCCTCAGAAAATTAAGGCACAACCACCTAGGGAATATTATCTGACACAGAGCAAATATACCACAGGGTTAGTGTTAGTAATAGTGTGCAGTATAAGAGATTTCTGTCATGACCTTCATCTCCCTCTGGTTCTGGACACTAGAGGCAGTACTTCCAGAACTAATGCAAAGGCCCCCATATGCAGGTAAAACCCAATGGTCAGAGAGAAATAATTAGTAGCTCAGATCCTTGAACTCATGTTCCCATGTGAGTGGGTGCCACCCAAAATCAGTGTGTCAACACCATTCTTGCAGTCAAATCTTGTACAATACTGTGAAAGAAATACCTCATCTACCAGGTACAGTAACCCACTTGGTGGACCATTCTCCTGGAACCAGTTCTCAGACATGTGGCCCTAATGCAATTCCATAGACATGAGTCCTGGAGCTTTGGGGCATCTGATTGATTCCACACAGGTGATAAAGGGTCATAGGGTGCCCCACATGGGAGAAAATGGGGCCAGAGACCATTTGGGTTCCAGCCTCGATTTGGGGCACCTTGTGAGGATGACACTGATGGTCCTAGCTTGTCCTAGGCATTGGAAGTAGAGTTGGAAAATTTCAAGGAAAGCACCCCATATCTACAGAAGTTGGGACTCTGAAGCACAGGGCCTGGGATAAAGGCTCTGCTTCTCTGTGTCTAAGGGCAGTACTGGAAGAATTCATTAGCATCCTAAAGAAGTAAAGTAAATGCTATAGAGGAGGATATATATTTAAATTTCTGGTGAAATTTTCAGTCTTCAGTTTAGATAAAGTTGAAATTGTCCGTGGCCACAGCATGATTCCTTCAATTGGCCTAATTCAATTTGAATCTTCATTCTGTGTATCAGTGTTAATCACTTAGGGTTTAATAATCTCTGAATAGATAGAATTTAGAGTTTCTTGAAGGTTTTTTATATATTGCAACAACAAATTAACTTCAAACCCTAATTATTTAATCAAGTGTTTGTTGAGATTGCATTGCATTTACAGCACTGTGTCAAATTCTTTGATTAAAACAAGGAAAATATTAAACCCAAATCTTGCTTTCAAGGAAATTATAATCTATGTAGAAAAAGTAAGAGGGGAAAGACTAATAAAATAATTAGAAGTCCAGCCTTGACTACGAGAAAGATTGTTTCATACAGTTAATTCTTCTGTGTGTGTGTGCACATGAGTGTGTGTGTAAACAATTTAATTTTTCAAGTAAATAAGTCAAAAGGTGAAATTGTGAAGAAATTACTTCAACTTTTTTTTTTTTTTAATCTATTAGCTCACATTTGCTTTGAATTATCTGGACCCTTGAGCTAGGCTTGGAAATGAAATATAATGTATATTTAATCCACAATTCTGTAAATTATAAAAAAAAATGCAGCACTTAAACCCACTTAGCAATCATGCCAGGAGAAGCTGATGAGCTATTTCAGCGTGTGAAAACTTGCTCTTGCCAACTCCCCCTCTGTTCCAGAAAAGTACTGTCTATCTTAAAACTGCCAAACACAGGAAGTAACCACTCAGTAGAATTTTCTATTTTATACACTCAAAAGAAATGGGCTTTGAGTATCTTCCTTTACCTGGGAGATAAGACACTGATCATTTTGCTGACTCTCCCGGTTGGAAGGGAGCCAGGGAAATAATGGCTATCTGAGGATCTTCAAAGATTTAATCTTGGAGATGAGTTTGTTGCAGGGCTCAATTCCTTTTGCTTTGCCAACCTGTCTACTTTCTGAAATGGCTGTTAGTATACAGGTACCTGACAGAGGTATACACCCCCTGAAAGCCAAGTTACTGAACTACATTTCTGTAGAGCTCAACTGTACTTGCTGGGGGAGGCTACAGTGCTGCTTATGATCAAGAACTATGCTTCCTGGGGTCTCTGCAACCAAGCCCAGACTTCATGTCGACTCAGCCCAGGCATCTGTAGAGCCCATAGACATATACTGTGGAGCACAGGTGGGAAGGCAGGAGGTACAGAGGGGGCAGGAAGAGCAGGTCTGAATGCAGAGCTCCAGTGGGAGGTATAATTTATTCAACACTCATTTATACACCCACCACTCAACCAGCCAGGTTTTTGAGTACCCAGTACATGCTAGGCACTATTCTACATGCCGGGATAGAACAAGGAATGACACAAAGTTGCTCCCCTCATGGAGCAATTTTTGCTGAGGGAAACATAAGCGAATAAAACAAAAACACATACAAGATCATGCCAAGTAGTGATAAGGGCTATGAGGAGAAACGTAGCAAAACAAGTTAGGGTAAGCCTAAGCTGCTATACTAAAGAAATCTGATACAAACTCAGTGGCTTAAAGAAGATAGAAGTTTGTTTCTCTCTCACTTAATAGTTTGAGATGAGTGTTTTAGGTTGGGGGAAAACTGGGCTCCACATGTCAGTTAAGGATCTAGTTTCTCCTTGTGCTTCTTCCCGATGCCCAGGTGCCTTGTTGTTATCTGTATGATTGTGATTGTGGTCATTGAGCCTTAGACAGCAGGGAGAGGAAAGAGAACAAAAAGAAGACACCCCCAGGGTATATGGAGCTGGCTTGGGACGGGGTACACACCACTTCCGTTTACATTCCATCGGAAGAACTTAATGAAAGGTCACCAACTGCAAGAAGGGAGAGGCTCTACAGTATAGCTGGGCAGCTCTAATTCTACAGCAAAAAGAAAAGATGGATTTTTGCAAATAGCAGGCTCTACTGCACCGAGTGAAGGATAGAGTGATGGGGGCTGATTTTTAGATAGGATGATAAGGGAAGTTAGCTCTGTGGAGATGACTTTTAAAGTGAGACGCAGATGAATTTAAGAAGTGAGCCAGGTAACTATCTGAGGGAAGAGTATTCTAGACAGAAGGAACCCAAAGTACAAACAGCCAGAGATAAACAAAGTTCAAGAAGCTCGACTTTCTTGATGAAGGAGATTCATGTAGATTTAACACAGTTAATGAGGGGGAAGAGAAGTTGCTTGGCGCCAGATCACAAAGGGCTTTGTCCTTAATATGGTTTTTGGAGTTAATTCTCTTTAATGATGGCATTAAAGAAGAGGAGAAAGGACCTTGAAGTGATGTTGGCCGAAAGTGGAGCATAGGTAAGGGATTGAGAGCAGCTGTGAAAATGTTAAAACATCCTTATTCATGTAAAATGCATTGATTCTATGGGCATCAAATAGGGAAGAGAGATTCATTTTAAGATCCTGTCTTCCAGCTGTGGCTGTCATGTGCTTTCCAAGAAAAGAGGTTTTACTTCCTTGGTTTATGCTGTTCATTACCAAGAACAAGTATTGAAATGTTCTTTTAACTGCCATCATCGTTCAAGAAAAAGATTACAGAAAGTACTTTAGCCTACAGTATTTACAGCAATTCCTCACACTACTTACTTAACATCTTATTTACACTAATGAAAAAGCACTTTAATTCATTTGTATAGGTTGCTCTTTCTGAGAGATTGAGAATAATGAATATGTGTTATAAGTATATGAAAATGACTTATTTCATTATTCTTCTAATAGATGTTCCTGATAACAGGAGTTTAAAATGCAGACAGATGCTCCGCTTTAACGTATTACAAAATTCACAATTTATATAGGTTTTCCTTGATAATGAATGCCTTTACCCATTATTATCTAAGCAGTTTACAAGTGGTAAAAAATTAAAATCTTAATGTTTCTTTTCAATATTGAACATCAAGTTAAGACAGAGGGTTCTCTCCTCTTCTTACTTTAACAAGTATACAAAAATCAGACCTTCAAGAAATAAATTCTCCTGCTCCATTGTCCTTCCATTGCACCCATCTTGGCAAAACCCCAATTATAAGTGAACTTAATTATCTACACTATTTGAGTCTATATCCAGGACCCAGTACTAAGTGCTGCCGGGAAAGAGAACAACAAAAGCAAAAAATCCTGTAGATTGGGTCACTTTGGGACCTTCAGCAATGCCGAGCAATTCTGGTCCCTAATCAATTTTCTTGTACGATCTAAACCCACATGACTGTTTCTAACTTTCTCCATATTCTTCAGACATTTCAGCCTTATATATGGTTCCTCACTCTCAACAAAGACCTTCCCTCCTGACCAACATACAGAAACCCTAAACTTCCTGACACCATATTTACTAATCTACACCCATCGTCCCACTTTTGTATTTTTTTCCCACTTGTTAGGATGGAAGAGATGCCTCTTTTTGTCAAGAACAAATCCCGAACCTGTGCCCTAGTTCCCATCCTCTCTAGACTCCTTAGAAATTTTGCTCTTTAATCAATGACCTATTTCCAATAGTTTCAACCTCTCCCTTTCTGATAGCATTTTCCTATTAACTCTTTGGAGTTTCTCCTCCTTTTATATCCCAACTCCCCTGCCTTTTTAGAGAGTGCATGGCTGTCCCCATTTTCCTATCTTCCTTTCATTTCTTAGTTGACTGGTCTGGTGTCTGCCTCCACCCTGCCACTGAAACTGCTGTCCTCAAGGTCACCAATGGTAGTTTGTTGTTAAATCTAATGGGCACTTGTGGATAGCTTTTAAGTTGTCTAGAGCCTTGCTACTCACCGTGTAATTCCCAGAATGACATCATCATTACCTGGGAACTCGTTGTAAATGCAGAATCTCAGATCTCACCCCAGGCCTACTACATCAGAATCTCAAGAAACAAAATTTCAGGAAACTGTGTTGTAGCAAGCTTTCTAGGAGATTTTCATCCTCACTATAGTTTGGGAACTACTGTTCTGCATAAATGAAAGTTAACAGTTCTAAATTCTACACACATTATCCAACATTATTTTTTCAACCCCAGGCACCTGTCACTGGGCTGGGCACTCCTCTAATCCATGTATTTTTCCCTTGAGATGGATATAGGTGATGTGTAAGGAATTCTACTGTCACCTTTTGGACCATACTTGACTCTGTGGTTTTTTCCCTGTCTAGGGAAGTCTCTTGCTTATGGTAATTCAAAAGAGGTAGGTGGGTCATCAGCCAAATGGGAAGTAGACACCAACCCCAGTAATCCCACAGCAAACCAAGACTCATTCTTTAATTGTGTTCTCCCCTTTACTTACTTGTTTTTGAAACCGAAATAGGTTTACTCCTCACTAGTCAAAATTCTCCAAATCTATGAATCAGCAATAGACATTTATCTTCATAGGCTCTTGGCTCCTCTGTGAGTCAGGGTTCTAAATGGTGAGTAATGAAACAAACTCTGGTTGATTAAGTAGAAAAAGAATTAATTAAAATGATTTTGAGGGAGCTCAATAAATAGATGGGAGGGCTGATCAACTAAGCTTGAACCTATGTTTCAGGAACACCCATAATCATGTTGCAGAGCTGGTCTGATGAGGGAAACATTGGTTCCACAGCTCCTGAACACAGTATGTTATAGTTGGCAAGTCCACCACTACTGTGTCCCAAACTTGACTTTGTGATCTATGATAGCCCCAAGCTCGATGCCTTTGCCACTACCTTTACCAGAAAGTGCATTCCACGTGATCTCTTTCTTTCCTCATGTGGCTCACTTCTCAAACAGAATGTCTAGCAGGTGTTTCCCCTGCCCGCTTAACATGTATTTAGAAAAGTTTTAAGCCTAGAGAAAAGTTGAAAGATAGTTTAATGTATTAATATTTTCTAGTGGGTGCTTTTTAAGGCAACACTCGGATCATATATTTGCACTCTAGTTGCAAAGAAGGCCAGAAAAATATTTTTTCTGGCTTCTGTCTTGGAAAGGTAGAGATCAATTGTAGCACATTCCTCAAAACAAGGGTCAAATGTTATGGCCAGAGAGAAAAAAAGTGACAAATATTTAATGTAATTCTGAAGATATGCTCAGAGAAGAAGGTACATGTTGGGTTACTATGTGTGTTGGTGTGAGGAATGTTGGCAAATAATTTTGGCTCAACAGATTTATTTTTGCTTACAATGGTAAAATTTAGTAATACTTAGGAAAACAGCCATTTCTATCATCAGGTCATATTACATAGCTAAATCTGAACATATCTAGTATGGCTTCTACTTATTTTTTAAGGCAGGATATTTACCCTCTACTTTAGGAAATTCTCTATTCAAAATTTCAGAATTAATTTTTCTTGACTTTTCAGCAGCATTTGATATTGTCCTAGGTTGCTTAATGCTTATTTTCTAAGACCAGAAACTCCATGAAGGCACAAAGCCGTTCTGAAAGATGTTTTGGAAGTAGATTCTATTTCATCTCTAGTGCCTGGCACTTAGTAGAGTCTACTGAATATCTGCTCAATGATTGTGTCTGTGATTGTTGTTTCTTTAGGCCTACAATTTATAAATTTATTACCATTTCTACTGCAGTAAAATTGTATAGAGATGCTACAAATTAACCGAAAATAGTTAGTTTGGAAAGGAGGAAGCAAAGAGACTCTGAAGATATTTTTTTGAGTGTAGATAAGCACTGATGAGAATATTTTGTTTGTTTGGCTTGTATTAAATGGAAATGGAGGTAGGAGAATAGGGACCCCCTTTAAGATCATCAAATGCATTCTGCCCATTTTTTTTCTGATGAAGAGAATGAATCCCAAAGGGGTCAGGTGACTTTTCCAAAACCAATCATAACAGCACAAAACTAGACATCAAGTTTCTAAGGTCTTATTTTATAAATATTTTTCTACTACATAACACTTTCATCTAATTCACACTATATGAGGATGCAAAGTTTTTCCAATATTTTATCTAAATATAGAATCAAGTATGTAACTTAACCAGGGGATGACATCAACATGGCGGACAGAGAAAGAGCCTCAAATGAACGCAGAAAGTCTTATAGCATCTTAGGAATCATATTGCACACTTTCTCCCAAGCAAGAATTCTAGCTGCGGTCTCCATTATGCATTTGAACACACATAGCCTACTCCTGGATCTGCCACTTCCTACATGTATTCTCTTTCACATTTATTCCCTGCAAGTTTCAACCACTTCACTTGTTAAGCAAGGTCAGTTATTGCCCTGCTTACTTAATAAGTAACTGTAAGGATACAATAAGCCTAAAACGGTGAAAGTTCTTTGAAAAATCTAAGTAATATAAATACAATACAGAATAGCTTAGGAGAGATGTTTTTGAGGACCTGATCATACAAAAAGGTAACTGCAAGAAAAATTTCTGGATAAGTCTAAAACCTTATTCATCGTTAATTTTAATTCCATGAAAACACTGCTCTAAATAAGACTGTTATGCGTCTATACTCCCAAACTAAGCCCTTGGGATGAGGCTTTTGTTCACTCTGGAGCATTTGTTTAATCTCTATCACTTAGATTTTCTGATTTGTTTCTCTGCCCTTAATGCAAAGGATCCAACGTATAGATGTTTCTCCTCTGTTCTTGAGGAAGACTTGCAAGGGAGTTTCAAAGAAATGGAGAACCATATCCTTGGCCTGAAACAGTTGTTGAATGATCCAGTAAACTCTTTGTATGTTTGATTGCAGCATTGCCAGAAAATTTCTGCAACTTATTATAATGTCCATTTGAGTGGATGAGAAAAATTATGTTGTGTGAGCATTGCTGACTAGCTTACTGTTGGTAAGTGAGAGAGCAAGGATCAGAGTCTGTGTTTGTCTGATTCCAGCCTCTGCTCTTTTCAGGGAACCACACAGTTCCAAAAAGGAAAGAGAATAAACACTGAGCAAAACCAATGCTAAGAGCCAACTGGGAGAAGAAATGGAGTTCTAAGATTTTAGAAGAGTACTTAAATTCTGTAGTTAAAAAGGAAAAAGAGATGAAGAAGTAATTTCAGGGAGTTTAGGAAAAGAGGAAACAGTTTATAGATCTCTTAGCTTGAGGATTTGGAGAGTTGTTAGTAAATTTTATTGTTTTAATTTGAGAATGAATCTGCATTGCCTTGGGCAGCACAGCTGTCACTATCAGCAAGAGAATAACACAGATTCAGCAGAGAACTTTGGAAAGGAGTATTTTATTCCTTGTCTCTTGCTAATTCTCCCTCCAGTTCCTTTATCTTCAACACTTCAGTCCCCTAGAAGGATTCTATTTTTAAGAGATAAGGGATTAGGAATGGAATAATTTAGTACACTGACTGTGCATTACTTGAAGATGTAAAAACAAAGTGGCTTTACCAGCCACATCCTTCACTGTTAATCTTGACTCCTTTTAGCATTGTAATAGATATTATTTAGGATCATAATGACTTAATGACCGCTGATGTAGACAAACAGAAAACACAAACAGTAAAATGGGCTGTTCTGTTTCTTCATCTTCATCTTATTATTTCCCTTTATTGTTAAATAATGCTTTACCACATTACAACATGCTCTCATACTAGAGTTTCCAGATAATGCATGGAATGTACTTATACTAAGACATATTTGTTGCTTTTATGAAATTCAAATTTAACCGAGTGTCCTATATTTTATGTGATAATGCTATGTTATATCCATTTTCTCACTTAAAGCCCAGACAATTTTTGATGTAGTTTGGAATTATCATAATTTTCAAATGAATAAACTGATGTCCAAGCCCTTTACATGACTTTTCCAAAGTTCTCCTAGTCTCTGGCTATACAGTGGTGCATATTATCACCACCCATATAAGTCTGGAATAGTTCAGCAGACCAAGGGTGAGAGACAGAGAGAGAATTAATAATGGGTAAATAGAAGAAATCTCAGACGTTGGACATCTTAGCAGTAGGGCTGGGATGGAAATTCCAAAGAAACTTGTTGAGAAAGTGTTTGATTTGGATGAGATTAATAATCAAGGCATCTTTTCTTGTGAGCAGTTATGACAGTAGGAATCCCCCTAGTAGGAGTGGTCAAAGGAAACCTAAGTATTTAGAGAAAATGATCAGAGTACCAGCCATAGCTGTGGGTAGAGTGGTGGGGTCTAGTCCTTAGAGAATAAGAACAGAAAAAGAGGTAAGTGTCTGGTACAGTGATGGCACAGAGCAAAGAACACTTGAGGTGGGTTTCAGAGGAAGAAGGAAGAGAGATGACAGCCATTCAGGGGAAAAAGAACAATAAAGGAAGAAGTTTGATTTTCTCTTTTCACCAAAAACCTCCAGGAAGATTTAAAAATTAAATGTAAAAGAAAAAAAGAAAAACCAAAATAGAAGAAAAATTAATGCATATTTATTAGTGTTCTTCAGAGAAACAGAACTCATAAGATACATATCTAGATATAATTATATATATTTATTAATAAATTTATATATAAAGGGATTTATTATAAGGATTTGGCTCACATGATTATGGAAGCTAACAAGTCTTAAGATCTGTAGTCAGCAAACTGGAGACCCAGGAGAGCTGATTTTATACTTCCAAACCAAGTCTGAGTCAGAAGATAGGAGAATACCCATGTCCCAGGTTGAAGACAGGCAGAAAGACATAATTCTTTCTGACTCAGTCAGTCTTTTATGCTTTTCTGGTCTTCAACTGATTAGATGTGACCCACCCACACTGAGAAGGGCAATGTACTTTACTCAGTCTACTATGTCAAATGTTAATCTCATCCAGAAATATCCTCATAGACACACCCAAAGTAATGTTTGACCAAATATCTGGACACCCTGTGGCCCAGTAAATTTGACACATAAAATTAACCATAATATACATTAAACTGACTTAAAGTGGCCAGGGATTTTTCTAAGAAAATATTCAACAAAATAAAACACAGAGGAAACTATTTCAACCACATAAACTTAAGTTTTCTGTATCTCAAAATGTCATAAACAAACTTGCGAATCAGTTGTCAAGTGGGAAAAAATTGCAAAAAAATTATGAAACATATGACAAAGCATAGATATTTATTATATAAAGAAACTTTACAGAACATTACGAAAAAAAGCAGATACCTCAATAGAAAGAAAAGTGGAGGGGAAGGACAGAGAGAGTTACTTTATAGGAAAAATAAATAAGAATGCCTTTTAACATATTTAAATACACTAGAAATCAATGAAATACGAGTTAAAACAATTTTCATGTGTTAATTTGACAAAACTTAATAGAATAATTATTAGTGCTAGTGAGTGTGTAATATAAGTTCTGTGCCATTTGTGACAGTTAATTTTGCACAGTCTGTTGGATTAGCAATTTGCCATTTTACAGAGGCTCAAAAATCCATAAATTGTGACCTAGGAATTATTTCTAAAGGAATAATTATAAATTCAAATTCAAAATTTTATAAAAAGAATATTCAGAGAATCATCTAAAATAGTGAAAATAAAAACAACCTAAGTATCTCACAATATGGGATCAGTTAAGTAAGCCAGTTGCATCTAGAGAAGAGAGTATTTGACAACTCTTAGAAGTTGTGTTTTGGTGAATATTTACTGAATGGGAAAATTTTCCAGAGTTCCAGTGGGAAACAAAAGAGGAAAAACAATATTTTGAAACAGCAATAATGATTAGAAGGCCCTCACTAAAATAATAGTGAGCTTATGAGCTATCTGACTATTCCCCTATATATTTTATAAGCTCCTTTATATATTAATGTTGATAATCATACATTTAATAATTTGAAATAAACTCTTTAATAAAGCATAACAAATATACTTAAAAGTGAACAAATCAGAGGATTCAAGATGGCGAAGGGGCAGGTGGACATGGAGTTCATCTCTCTCCACGGATGCATCAGGAATACATCTACAGATGCAACAATTCTCAGAGAACACCAGCTGAAAACTAGCAGAAGACCTTGGACACCAGAAAGGACTATAAAGTGCCCTGAATAACTGGGTAAGAAGGAAAAAAATGAAGGGAGAAGGGGGAGGAGAGAAAGCAGGATGGAACCTGCACCCTGGGGCAGGGGAGCTGAAATGGAGGACAGATTCCCGAATTCAGGGAAACCCCCTCTCCAATGGGGAACTCGATTGGGACAGAAGGGAAGCACTTGAGGCTGTCGGAAGAGGGTGAAGCAGCTGATCTGTGGCACACAGGACAGAGTGAAAAATACACAGACAGTCCATACCACAGCCCTATATGCCCTTGAATGTTCACAGGTGTGCAAAGCGGGATGGGAGCTGGTGCATGGGGATTGGAGAACAGGCGCAGAGCGAGAACTGTTGTTGGCTGTGGGTAGATGGACCGAGGGACATGAGAGAGGAAATCTGCAGCAGGGAATGCCTATGGAGGAAGACAGGACTGCCATGGAAGCAGGGCGCTATTGCTGAGTCACACGTAGGGGGATGATCCACTATTGTAACTTCTCTCTACCCACATGCTGGCGCCTGCAAACAACAATAAAAGAACACTACTCAGACCTGGCCCTCATGCACTGGCTGCAGGGCAATAAAAAACAAAAAAACAAAAAAAAAAAACCCTCTTAGGGCTGATCCTTGCACACCTGCTGCTGGGTGTCAAAAAACCCTGGCCAGGGCTAGCCCTCACATGCCTTATGCCAGGCACCAGAAAAGGCCCTCACTAGGGCCATATCTCTTGTGCCCATGGCCACTGGCTTCCCTATGCATTTGGTGCTGTTGGGGCTCCCTCTATCCAAGCAGTCATACCACCTCTGTGCCTGGTCCCCACAGGGGCAGACCCAGGTGCTCCAAGACAGCCTCAAGACCAGACTCCTTTGGGTGGACCACACACAGAGATGGGGATAAAACCAAAGCTGAACACCAGGGACGGGGTGACTGAGGAAGAAGATGGAAAATCTTTCCATCAGCTGTACAAGCTGCAGACTAAATCCCCACAATCAGCTAGGTAGACCCTGCATCTATGGAATATCTGAGTAGATAATGAGTGTACCCACAAATGAAAATGGTCTAGCTCTGGCAGCTGTGGACTTTGGGGGCAGCACATGTGGGAATTGGGCCAGATCAGAGTCTGAGTGGTCCCTACAGGACCCACAGCAGGTCCGGAGATGAGCCCAGAGGCCAAGGGAGGTGGAGATGGGCTGTAGCTCACGGCATGTGCAAGGACACTTGCAGCAGAGACCCCAGGGAAACATAATTATTACTATTAATTTTATTATGTTTTGATTCATTCTGTTGTTGCTTCTAGCTTTTTTTCTTTTTTTTTTCTTTTTTTGGTTTCTTTTTCTTTCTTTTTTGTTTCTTTGTTCTTGTTGTTTTACTTTTCTTTTTTTTTTAATCTTGGCATCTCTGTGTTTTATAACATATTTTTATTTTTTATTTTTTTATACATGTCTATTTTTACTTTGCTTTTCTGCTGTTCTCTGTCCTTTTCCCTTATTTTCTTCTTTTTTTCTTTAATATGTATTTTTATATTTCTATTTCTACTTTGCTTCTCTGTTGTCCTGTGATTTTTCCCTTTTTCTTTTATTTTATTATCATTTTTTAACCATTTTTATTGGTTTGTTCTGTTTCCTTCCTTTATTCTTCAGTTGGCACACTGCTTTGGTTTTGTTTTTAGGTTATGTGTTTTTGTTAGTTTTAATCCTAATTGTTTGATTTCTTTTTTCATTTCTTCTATTTGTCTGGTTGTGCTCTTGCCTTTTGTTTTATTTGGCTCTGTTTTTGTTTCTTTTATGTGTGTGTGTGTTTCCTTGTTTCTGTTTTCATTTGATTTTGTTTTTACCATTTCTCTGGGGTTTTGTTTGTCTTTTTCTTTAATATAATTTCTATTTTTTTTTTATATTTCTGTTTCTATGTTGCTTTTCTGTTGCTCTGTCTTCTTTCCCCTTTCTTTTTTTCTTTTTTTTTAAATCATTTTTGTCAGTTCCTTTTGTTTCTTTGCTTCATTCTTCATTTGTCACTCTGCTTTGGTTTTGGGTTTTGGTTTTGGTTTTTGTCAGCTTTCTTCTTAATTGTTTGATTTCATTCTTGGGTTCTTTTGTCTGGTTGTTCTCTTGCATTTTGACTTATTTGGTTCTGTTTTTGTTTCTTTTTTTTGTGTGTGTGTTTCCTTGTTTCTGTTTGTCTGTTTTTACTTTTTCCATTTGTCTAAGGTTTTGTTAGGGTTTTTTTTTTTTGATTTTTTAATCCCCTTTATTGCTGGGATGAGTGACTTGTGGGGTCTTTGTCCCTCCACCAGAAGTTGAGCCTAAGGCTCTGGGGTAGGAGCACTGAGTCCAGGATGCTAGACCACTACAGAATTCCTGGCCCCAGGGATGATTAATCGCCAAGAGCTCTCACAGAGACCTCTATATGAATCCAAGACCCGGCTTCACCAAACTGCCAGCAGCTCCCTGCACTGGACGCCTCACATGAAACAACAAACAACACAGGAATACAAACCCACCCATCAGCATACAGACTACCTAAAGTCATACTAAGCTCAAGGAAACCCCAAAACACACCACCTGACACAGCCCTGCTCATCAGAGGGAAAAGACAAAGCTCCACCCACCAGAGCACAGGCACCGGTCCTTCCCATCAGGAAGCCTACACGAGACACTGAACAAACCCCACCACTGGGGGCAGAGAACAGAAGCAAGAGGAACTACAACTCTTAAGCCTAGGGAAGGAAGACCTCAAATACTGTAAATTAGACAAAATGAGAAGACACAGAAATATCTTACAGGCAAAGAAGAAAGATAAAAACCCACAAGACCAAATAAATGAAGAGGAAATAGGCAAACTACCTGAAAAAGAATTCAGAGTAATGATAGTAAACATGATTGAAATCGTGGAAATAAAATGGAGAAAATACAAGAAACATTTAACAAGGAACTAGAACTAAAGAGCAAACAAACAGTAATGAACAACAAAATAACTGAAATGAAAACTACTCTAGAAGGAATCAATAGCAGAAAAACTGAGGTAGAAGAACAGATAAGTGAGCTGGAATATAGAATGGTGGAAATAACTGCCACGGAACAGAATAAAGGAAAAAGAATGAAAAGAATGGAGGACAGTCTGGGACATTATGCACAACATTCAAATTATAGTCATCCCAGAAGAAAAAGCAAAAAATAAAGGGTCTGAGAAAATATTTGAAGAGATTATAGTTGAAACTTCCCCAGCATGGGAAAGGAAATGGTCAGCCAAGTCCAGGAAGCACAGAGAGTCCCATAAAGGAGAAACCCAAGGAGAAACACACCAAGACACATATTAATCAAACTAAAAATAAATCAAAAACAAAGAGAAAATATTGAAAGCAGCAAGGGAAAAGCAACAGATAACATACAAGGGAATCCACATAAGGTTAACAGCAGATCTTTCAACAGAAATTCTTCAAGCCAGAAGGGAGTGGCAGGACACATTTAAAGTGATGAAAGGGAAAAACCTACAACCAAGATTACTGTACCTAGCAAGGATCTCATTCAGATTCAAAGGAGAAAACAAAACCTTTATAAACAAGCGAAAGTTAAGAGAAATTAGCACCACCAAGCCAGCTTTACAACAAATGCTAATGGAACTTCTCTAAGCAGGAAACACAAGAGAAAGAAAAGACTTACAAAAAACAAATGCAAAAGAATTAAGAAAATGGTAATAGGAACGTACATGTCAATAATTACCTTAAATGTAAATGGAATAAATGCCCCAACCAAAAGACACAAACTGGCTAAATGGCTACAAATATAAGACCTGTATATATTCTGTCTACAAGAGACCCACTTCAGACCTAGGGACATATACTTTGAAAGTAGGGGATGGAAAAAGATATTCCATGCAAATGGAAATCAAAAGAAAGCTGGAGTAACAATACTCATATCAGACAAAGTAGACTTTAAAATAAAGACTATTGCAAGAGACAGAGAAGGACACTACATAATGATCAACGGATCAATCCAAGAAGAAGACATAACAATTGTTAATATCTATGCACCCAGCATAGAAGCACCTCAATACATAAGGCAAATGCTAACAGCCATAAAGGGGGAAATCAACAGTAACACAATAATAGTAGGAGACTTTAACACCCCGCTTACACCAATGGACAGATCACCCAAACAGAAAATAAATAAGGAAACACAACTTTAAATGGCACATTAGATCAGATGGACTTAATTAATATTTATAGGACATTCCATCCAAAGACAACAGAATACACTTTCTTCTCAAGTGCTCATGGAACATTCTCCAGGATAGATCACATCTTGGGTCACAAATAAAGGCTCAGTAAATTTAAGAAAATTGAAATCATATCAAGCATTTTACCGACCACAATGCTATGAGACTAGATATCAATTACAGGAAAAAAGAAACCTGTAAAAAATATGAACACATGGAGGCTAAACAGTGTGCTACTAAACAACCAAGTGATCACTGAAGAAATCCAAGAGGAAATCAAAAATACCTAGAAAAAAATGACAATGAAAACACAATGACTCAAAACCTATGGGATGCAGCAAACAGCAGTTCTAAGAGGGAAGTTTATAGCAATACAGTCCTACCTCAAGAAACAAGAAAAATCTCAAGTAAACAACCTAACTTTACACCTGAAGCAATTAGAGGGAGAAGAAAAACAACAACAAAAAACCCCAAAGTAAGCACAAGGAAAGGAATCATAAAGATCAGATCAGAAATAAATGAAAAAGAAATGAAGGAAACAATAGTAAAGATCAATAAAACTAAACACTGGTTCTCTGAGAAGATAAGCAAAATTGATAAACTATTAGCCAGATTCATTAGGGAAAAAAGGGAGAAGACTCAAATCAACAGAATTAGAAAGGAAAAAGGAGAAGTAACAACTGACAATGCAGAAATACAAAGGATCATGAGAGACTATTACAAGTAACTATATGCCAATAAAATGGACAGCCTGGAAGAAATGGACAAATTCTTAGAAGAGTACAACCTTCCAGAACTGAACCAGGAAGAAACAGAAAACATGAACAGACAAATCTGAAACACTGAAACTGAAACTGTGATTAAAAATCTTACAACAAACAAAAGCCCAGGACCAGATGGCTTCACAGCTGAAGTCCATCAAACATTTAGAGAAGAGTTAACACCTATACTTCTCAAACTCTTCCAAAATGTAGCAGAGGGAGGAACACTCCCAAACTCATTCTATGAGGCCACCATCGCCCTGATACCAAAACCAGACAAAGATGTCACAAAAAAAAGAATATTACAGGCCAATATCACAGATGAACATAGATGCAAAAATCCTCAACAAAATACTAGCAAACAGAATCCAACAGAACGTTAAAAGGATCATACACTGTGATCAAGTGAGACTTAGCCCAGAAATGCAAAGAGTCTTCAATATAGGCAAATAAATCAATGTGATGCACCATATTAACAAACTGAATGATAAAAACCATATGATAATCTCAATAGATGCAGAAAAAGCTTTTGACAAAATTCAACTCATATGTATGATAAAAACCCTCCAGAAAGTAGTCATAGAGGGAACTTACTTCAACATAATAAAGGCCATATATGACAAACCCACAGCTAACATTGTTATAAATGGTGAAAAACTGAAACCATTTCCACTAAGATGAGGAACAAGACAAGGTTGCCCACTCTTACCATTATTATTCAACATAGTTTTGGAAGTTTTAGGCACAGCAATCAGAAAAGAAAAAGAAATAAAAAGAATCCAAATCAGAAAAGAAGAAATAAAATTGTCACTGTTTTCAGATGACATACTATACATAGAAAGTCCTAAAGATGCCAGAGAAAACTAGAGCTAATCAATGAATTTGGTAAAGTTGCAGGATACAAAATTAATGCACAGAAATCTCTTGCATTCCTATACACTAACAATGAAAAATCAGAAAGAGAACTTTAGGAAACCATCCCATTTACCATCACAATAAAAATAAAATACCTAGGAATAAACCTACCTAAAGAGGCAAAAGATCTCTATGCAGAAAACTATAAGAGACTGATGAAAGAAATCAAAGATGATACAAACCTATAGAAAGATATACCATGTTCTTGGATTGGAAGAATTCACATTGTGAAAATGCCTATACTGCCCAAAGCAATCTCAGTGCAATCCCTATCAAATTACCAATGGCATTTTTCACAGAACTAGAACAAAATTTTTACAATTTGTGTGGAAACACAAATGACCCCAAATAGCCAAAGCAATCTTGAGAAAGAAAAATGGAGGTGGAAGATCATGGCTCCTGACT
Source organism: Stenella coeruleoalba (assembly GCF_951394435.1). Lineage (NCBI taxonomy): Eukaryota > Metazoa > Chordata > Mammalia > Artiodactyla > Delphinidae > Stenella > Stenella coeruleoalba. Next base: position 118,709,118 of record NC_137169.1, on the reverse strand, counting down.
TCAGACTATACTACAAAGCTACAGTAATCAAGACATTATGGTACTGGCACAAAAACAGAAATACAGATCAATGGAAAAGGACAGAAAGCCCAGACATAAACCCACACACATATGGTCACTTTATCTTTGACAAAGGAGGCAAGAATATATAATGGAGAAAAGACAGCCTCTTCAATAATTGGAGCTGGGAAGACCTGACAGCTACATGTGTAAGAATGAAATTAGAACACTTCCTAACACCATACACAAAAATAAACTCAAAATGGATAGAAGACCTAAAGGTAAGGCCAGACACTATAAAACTCTTAGAGGAAAACATAGGTAGAACACTCTATGATATAAATGACAGCAAGATCCTTTTTGACCCACCTCCTAGAGTAATGGAAATAAAATAAAAAATAAACAAATGGGACCTAATGAAACTTAAATCTTTTGCTCAACAAAAGAAACCACAAACAAGACAAAAAGACAACCCTCTGAATGGGAGAAAATATTTCCAATGAATCAACTGACAAAGGATTAATGTCAAAAATATACAAGCAGCTCATGCAGCTCAATATCAAAAAAACAAACAACCCAATCCAAAAATGGACAGAAGACCTAAATAGACATTTCTCCAAAGAAGACATACAGATTGCCACCAAACACATGAAAAGATGTTCAACATCACTAATCATTAGATAAATGCAAGTCAAAACCACAATGATGTATCACATCACAACAGTCAAAATGGCCATTATCAAAATAGCTACAAGTAATAAATACTGGAGAGAGTGTGGAGAAAAGGAACCCTTCTGCCCTGTTGGTGGCAATGTAAATTGATATAGCCACTGTGGAGAACTGTATAGAGTTTCCTTAAAAAACTAAAGGTAGAACTACCATATGACTCAGCAATCCCATTCCTGGGCATATACCCTGAGAAAACCATAATTCAAAAACATACATGTACCACAATATTCATTGCAGCACTATTTACAATTGCCAGGACATGGAAGGAGCAACCTAAATGTCCATTTACATATGAATGGATAAAGAAGATGTGGCACATATATACAATGGAATATTAGCCATAAAAAGGCATGAAATTGAGTTATTTGTAATGAGGTGAATGGACCTAGAGTCTGTCATGCAGAGTGAAGTGAGTCAGAAAGAGAAAAACAAATACCATATGATAACACACATATATGGAATCTAAAAAAAACAGTACTGATGAACCTAGTGGCAGAGCAGGAATAAAGACATATATAGACGTAGAGAACAGACTTGAAGACATGGGGTGGGGTGGGGAAGCTGGTACGAAGTGAGAGAGTAGCACTGACATATATACACTACCAAATGTAAAATGGATGGCTAGTGGGAAGCTCCTGCTTAGCACAGGGAGATCACCTAGATGCTTTTTGATGGCCTACAGGGGTGGGATAGGGAGGGTGGGAGTGAGCTTCAAGAGGGAGGGGGTATGGAGATATATGTATACATATAGCTGATTCACTTTATTTTATTTTATTTTATTTTGCGGTACGCGGACCTCTCTCTGTTGTGGCCTCTCCCGCCGTGGAGCACAGGCTCTAGACGCGCAGGCTCAGCGGCCATGGCTCACGGGCCCAGCCGCTCCGTGACATGTGGGATCTTCCCGGACCGGGGCACGAACCCATGTGCCCTGCATCGGCAGGCGGACTCTCAACCACTGTGCCACCAGGGAAGCCCCTGATTCACTTTTTTTACAGAAACTAACACAACAATGTAAAGCAATTATACTCCAATACAGATGTAAAAATTGTGTTTTTTTTTTAAGTGAACAAATCATAAATGAACAGCTAAATTAAATTTTACAAACTTAAACATGCTCTTATAACCACCCCCTAGGTCAAGAAATAGCACAAAATTAGCACTCTCCTGGTAACTGTCCTGACTTCTATCACAACTGCTTACTTTTACCTAATTTTGAACTTTCTGTAAATAGAACATACAGTATTGCATTATTATGTAAGGCTACCTTTGCTCAGTTTTATGTTTGTGAGGACCCTTCTTCTTGTGTGTAGTAGTATTTAGTTTGTTTTTTCATTATTGTATAGTGTTCCATTGCATAAATATACCATTAGTAAATTTATATAAATATACCAGTATTAATTTATCTGTTGTATTGTTGATAGAGATTCCAGTTACATATTTCTTTTTGTGTTTTGGATAAACTTAAATGTGTATTTTTGTTTGTCATATATCTTAGAGTAAATTTAGTGGGTTGTAGCCATTTGTCTGTTTATCTTTATTAGATACCGCCAAGCTGTTTTCCAAAGCGGCTGGACCAATTTACACCCCTACAGCGTATGAGATTTCTAGTTGCTCCACATTTCCATCAACTTCAGCATTGTCAGTTGTTTTTTGTTTTTCTTTAAGTTAAGTCTTTCTGGTGAGTGTGTACTGAGTTCATTGGGATTTTAATTTGCATTTCCCTGATGTCTACTGATATTGACCAATTTTTCAAATACTTTTGGGCATTTGGATATCCTTTATTGGAACTCTGTACTCCTATTGACTTGGAGGAGCCCTTTACTTATACAGGTTATGAGTCTTATTTTGAATATATCAATGGCAAATATCTCCTTCCAATAGGTTGTTTGCCTCTTCACTCTCTTAATGGTGTCTCTTTTTTTTTATTGTAGTAAGAAACCTTAACATGAGACCTACCCTCTTAAAAATTTTTTAAGAGTACAATACAGCATTGTTAACTATAAGCACTATATTGTATGACAGATCTCTAGAATTTATTCATATTACATAACAGAAACTTTATACCTGTTGGATAACAACTCCCCATTTTCCCCATCCCTGGCTCTGGCAATCACTAGTCTACTCTCTTCTTCTATGAGTTCGACCCTTTTAGATACCTCACGTAAGTGAAATCATGCAGTATTTGTTCTGTGACTGGCTTATTTTACTTAGCATAATGCCCTCAAGGTCCATCCATTTTCCTGCACATAGCAGGATTTCTTTCTTTTTAAAAGCTGAATGATATTCCATTGTATATATATATATATATAGTACTATACTTTCTTTATCCATTCATCCATCAATGGACATTTAAATTTTGTACACGTTTTAGCTATTGTGAATAATGCTACAATGAATGCAGATATTTCTTTCAGATAGTGACTTCATCTCCTTTGGCTGTATACACAGAAGTAGGATTGCTAGAATATATGGTAGTTCTATTTTTAATATTTTGAGGAATCTTCATACAGTTTCCCAGAGTGGCTGCCATTTTACATTTTCACAGCAGTGTGCAAGTGTTCCAATTTTTTCACATCCTCACCAACACTCATCTTTTGCTTTTTTGTTAATAGCCGTCTTAACAAGTGTGACCTGATATCTCTTTTTGGTTTTGGTTTGCATTTTTCTGATGAGTATTGATGTTGAGCACCTTTTCCTATACCTGTTGTCCATTTGTGTTTTCTTTGGAGAAACATCTATTCAAGTTCCTTGACCATTTTTAATCAGCTTATTTGTTTTTTGGTTTTGTTTACTATTGAGCTATGAGTTCCATATATATTTTGGATATTAAATCATTATAAGAAATATGGTTCACAATTTATTTTCACTCTGTTGATTGTTTCGTTTGCTGTGCAGAAACTTTTTGGTTTGATGTAGTCCCATTTGTCTATTTTTGCTTTTGTTTCTTGTGCTTTTGGTATCATTAAAACAGTATGATACTGGTACAAAAACAGACATATAGACCAATGGAATAGAATAGAGAGCCTAGAAATAAACCCATGCATATATGATCAACTGATCTTTGACAAGCGTGCCAAGAATATACAATGAGAAAAGAATGGTCCCTTCAACAAATGGTGTTAGGAAAACCATGTATTCACATGCAAAAGAATGGAATTGGACCATTATTTTACCCCATACAAAAAATCAACTCAAAATGGATTAGAGATTTAAATGTAAAATCTGAAACTGCAAAATTCCTAGAACAAAAGGAAAACCTCCATGATATTGGTCTAGGCAATGGTGTCTTTTATGTACATACACTCTTCCTTTAATGTAATCTAGTTTTTAGTCTTTTCCTTTAAAATAGTGCTTTATGTGCCTTTCAAAGAAAATCTTCATCTACCCTGAAGTCACAAAGTTATCCTCTAATGCTATCCTCAAGTAGCTTTATTATTTTTAGTTTTTAGATTTATAGTTAATCTTGTTCTGAATTTTGTTTATACTATGAGGTCAAGGTCAACATTCTTTTTTTTATCCTTATGCTTATTCAATAAAATAAGTACATTTTATGTGTGATTTTTATTTCTCTAGTACACTGCAGTATTATTTTTACCAGAAAAATCTCATATGACCAGAAAATGTGTTTTTGTTTTTAGAATTTCTATTTTGTTTGACTAGATTGTCCATTTTTCCGCCTGTCAAAAGTGTTTTAATTCCATTAATTTTATAGGTCTTGATATCAGACAAAGTAAGTTCTCCAAGCTTTGTTATTCTTCCTCAAGATTATCTAGCCACTGTTTAGATTTTGCATTTTCAATTGTCATTCCACTAAAAATCTGCTGAGAATATGATTGAGATTTTACTGAATGTATTAATGAATATGAGACATATTGCTATCTTTCCAATATTGAATCTTCCAATTCAGAAACATGATATTTCCTTCAATTTATTTATATCTTTTTTGATACCAGTCAAAAATGTTTTATAGTTTTTTATATCTTTATCTTGTGCATATTTTCCTAAATTAATTCCTAGGTATTTTATGTTTTTCAAAATTAGAATAAATGGTATTCTTTTAATCTCATTTTCTAATTTTTGGTTGACACAAGAGATTATAATTAATTTTTATATATTGACATTATATCTAGTAACCTTGCTAAATCAGTTAACTAATTATATTTAGATGAGATTCTTTTGGATTTTTAATTAATCAAGTTATCTGCAATTAATGATACTTTTATTTCTTCTATTCCAATTCTTATATATTTTCTTTCTTTTTTCATTTTTATGCATTGTCTGGGACTGTAGGAGATAGAAATATTGGTAGACATTTTTGGCTCGTGTTTTATTTAGGTTTTTCATATATAGTCATGAGAGAAATTGGGGCAGATTTTCCTTTCTCATAGAGTCCTTGTCAAGTTTTGGTAATAAGGTTATGCTTACCTCATTTAAAGGATTTGGGGGAGTTTTCCATCATTTATATTCTTGGGAATATTTTTCTACATTTATATATTTTAGAAACATTTCTATTTTGAAGAACAAATAGTCTCAGGATATAAAAATAAGATTGCTGTTTCTTTCTTTCTTTTTTTTTTTTTTTTGCGGTACGCGGGCCTCTCACTGTTGCGGCCTCTCCCGTTGCGGAGCACAGGCTCCGGACGCGCAGGCTCAGCGGCCATGGTGCACGGGCCCAGCCGCTACCGCGGCATGTGGGATCCTCCCAGACTGGGGCATGAACCCGTGTCCCCTGCATTAGCAGGCTGACTCTCAACCACTGTGCCACCAGGGAAGCCCTATTTCTTTCTTAAATGTTTGAGAGTATTCACCACTGAATCAACTTGGGCCTGTAGATTTCACTTGGGGAATGTTTTAATTGCATAATTATAATAATAAATACAAGATATTCCAAATTGTCTATTTTCTCAGTCCTAATATGTTGTGATTTTTTAATAGGAATTTTAAGGTTTATAATACTTTTTAACTTTTTCATGTCTGTAGGCTCTTTAGTCATGTTCTCTTTTTTATTTCTGATATTAATAATCTTTGTTTTTTTCTTTTTCTAACTTGAATGGATTTTTTGGTTCTATTTGTAAAATATTTTGTCTCAAAATCATCTTTTGTTTTTGTTTATTTTCTTGGTTTCTTTGTTTTTATTTTATTAATCTCTGATTATATCTTTCCCCTCCTTCTACTTCCTTTGGCATTAATTTGCTACTCATTCTCTAACCTCTTGATGTAGAAAATTTGTCATTGATTTTCAGCTTTTTTCCCTTTCTTTTGATATATAAATTTCAAGCTATAACTTTTTGTTAGGCACTGCTTAGCTGAACTATAGAAATTTTAGTTTATATTTTTAATTCACTAAAAGAAGGTAACATATTCTGAATAAGTTCACTATTTTCTTAAAATTTTTATTAGAGTATAGTTGATTTACAATGTTGTGTTAGTTTTAGATGTACAGCTAAGTGAATCCATTATACATTTACATATATACACTTTTCTTTTTTGTATAGATTCTTTTCCCATGTAGGCCATTACAGACTATTGAGTAGAGTTCCCTGTGCTATACATCAGATTCTAAGTAGTTATCTATTTTACATATAGTAGTGTGTATATGTCAGTCCTAATCTCCCAATTTATTCCTCTTCCCCTTACTCCCTGGTAACCATGAGTTCATTTTCTACATCTGTGACTCTACCTCTGTTTTGTAAATAAGTTCATTTGTATCCTTTCTTTTAGATTCCACATATAAATGATATCATATATTTGTCTTTCTGTGTCTGACTTACTTCAGTCAGTATGAGAATCTTTAGATCCATCCATGTTGCTGCAAATGGCATTATTTTGTTCTTTTTTAATGGCTGAAGTAATATTCCATTGTATATATTACTGTATCTTCTTTATCCATTCCTCTGTTGATGGACATTTAGGTTGCTTCCATGTCCTGGCTATTGTAAATAGTGCTGCAATAAACATTGTGGTACATGTATCTTTTTGAATTATGGCTTTCTCCAGGTATATACCTAGGAATCGGATTGCTGGGTCATATGGTGGTTCTATGAATAAGTTCACTCTTATGAAATATGCTTAACCTTGTTTTATGCCCCATCATGTATATGGTATGTTAGGATACCATAATATTTCATATGAACTTGAGAAGAATGTGTATTTTGCAGTTGTTGTATGTAGTGTTTTAAATATATCTAATAGGTCAAACTTTTTAATCATATTGTTCAAATAGTCTGTATATTTTGTGTACTTTTTTCTGTTAGTTACTGAGACCTAAGTTAAAGACTCACTCTATAATTGTGAATTCACCTATCTCCCTTTAAATCTGTGAATTTTGCTGTGTAATTTGAAACATATAAATTTATAATTATATTTTCCTGATGGATTGAATATTTTATCATTATGAAACGTCTCTCTTCATCTTTGTTAATGCTTCTTGACTAAAAGCTATTCTGTCTTATGTTAGTAAATCTAAACCATCTTCTTTCATTTAAGTATGAAACATGAAAACAGATATAGTAATCAAAACAGTATGGTACTGGCATCAAAACATATAGCGATGGAATAGAACTGAGAGCCCAGAGGTAACACCCAAGCAACTAATATTTGACAAGGAAACCACAAATACTTAACGTGAAAAAAAATTATTATCAATGGTGCTGGGAAACTGGAAATTCACAAGGCAAAGAATGAAATTGGACCCCTTTGCTACACCACTCACAAAAATTAACTCAAAATGAATTAAGGTTTAAATGTAAGACCTGAAACTATGGAACTCCCAGAAGATAACATAGGGAAAAATCTACTTGACATCAACCTTGGTGACAATTTTTTTTGGAAATGTTATGAAAAGCCAAACAACTCAGTAAAAATCAACAAGTGGGACTATATCAAACTAAAAAGTTTTTGCACAACAAAAGAAATAATCAACAAAATGAAAAGGCAACCCATGGAATAGGAGAAAATATTTGTAAACCACATATCTAATAAGAGGTTAAAATCAAAATATATAAAGAACACACAACCCAATATCAAAGCATTCTGATTAAAAATGGGCAGGGAAAAAATTCAACATCCTTTCATGATAAAAATTCTCATCAAATTGGTACAGAGGGAACATATCTCAACATAATAAAGATTACTTATGACAAATCTATAGTTAACATCATATTCAATGGGGGAAAGCTGAAAGTTTTTCCTCTAAAATCAGAAACAAGACAAGGATGTCCACTCTCACCACTTCTATTTAACGTTGTATTGGAAGTTCTAACCACAGCAGTCAGAAAAGAAAAGGAAATAAAAGACATCCAAATCAGAAGAAAAGTAAAACTGTCACTATTTGCAGATGACATGATACTATATATAAAAAAGCCCTAAAGTCTCCACCATATGTATATATATACATATATATGTGTATGTGTATATCAATATACATATATATGTATATATATATATATATATACACATAAAACTGAATCACTTTGCTGTACACCTGAAACTAATGCAACATTGTAAATCAAATATACTTCAATAAAAAAATTTTAAAAACCCACACAGAACCAAAGAGCAATCAGTTAGAGAGGCTTCTAGAATTTGAACTTCTGTGCACTGACAACTGGTTGGATGCTGATTAACAGGAGGCCCTTAGGGGTGATGAAGTTTCTTTTTTTCCTAATCTGGTGGATGCAGGCTTATGTGAAGTTTGGATTACCATTTAAGTCTTTCACTTAATTTTAATGAGTGCTGAGAATTTCTAGAATACTGATAATCAAATATAAGGATAAAAATATTGACCAAACCAAAGGGAAATTAAAAAATCTATCTGATAATTAATATTAGCCACATTTTTGTAATGTCTCCTCCATTATTAAATATATACATAAGAAGTAATTATAAACAGTTTGGCTAAATTGTATACCTATTATTACAATTCCAGATTTTCTTGAGCTCCAGATGTGCATTTCCAACTGTCAGGTGGATGTCACCATCATCATCTTCATTGTTCCTAACATATAATGCATGCTAGACACCTGTTAAACATTCTGCATTTAATGATTATATAATTTAATCCTTGCAACAACCTCTGAAAAAAGTTCTATTATTGCCCCCATTTTACAGATATATTTATAATTTTAAACTTTTTTTTTTTTTTTAAAGTTGATTGTCCAGGATCATCAAGCCACTTGGTGAAAGAACTAGGATTTGAGTGTAGATTTGGCTAACTCTAAAAGTCCATGTCTTAATCATTATTATACTGTAATGTTTGTGAGTCCTTAAAAAACTCTCCCTCTTGATTTCTTATGTCATTTTATGTCATCATCATATTTCTCAGCTGGTCACTTCTGAAAGTTCATTTTCCCCAAATCACTATACACAATCAGTTGTCAAAACTGACTTCACATCCACAAATCATCTCACATCTGTCGTGAGTCAAACTCTGGGTCAGATTTTCATGAACGTATTTAGGAGCTGTTTAATAATCTACTAAATGTCTTCTGGTTTATAGTCTACTAATTCATTCCACAATTTGTTGCTGGATTAATTTTCTATTGTGCCATTTTGGTCTTGTCACTCTATGCTCAAAAACTCTCACTGGCTGTCTATGATCTAATAGATGTACCTCAAACTACTATAGCCAGATACACTAAGTCTTTTTAATAACACGGAACCAAACTACCTCAAAATAATCTTTTTATTTTAAGATAAACATGGATATTGAAAACCACAGAAATCAAATGTATAGCTTAATGGATTATTATAGGTCAACACACTGAGATCAAATAATAGAAACTTGTCAGCTATCACAGAAGCCCCTTCATAGACCCCTGTCACAAACACATTTTTATCCTTCCTGCCAGAAGCAACTATTACCTTGATTTTCATAATGATCATTTCTATGTATTTTTCCTTTCAACCTTTTACCACTAAAACATACATTGCTAGATAGTTTTCAAATCTTGTTTTAAGTCTCTTTAAATGTATAGGTTCCTCCTCTATTCTTTTTATTTCTTATAATTTATCTGTTGGAAACACAGGTTACTTGACCCATAGAGTAATCCCATAGACTGGATTTTCATGACTGCCTACTCTTTGTGTGGTTTAACATGTTCCTCTGTCTTTGGTATTTCCTTCCAACTGACAGCTGAATCTACAGACTGGATCAGACTCAGGTCTATCTGTTTAGTAAGACTATAATTTTTGTCAAGACCAAATGAGGTACAAAATGTCTGATCCCAGCAGCCATTGATGTTTAGTGCATGTATTTATCCATTCATTAGAGATTGGAAATGCTGCCATTCTAACTTTATCATTTCTTTTCCATGTCTTCATTGGAATACCTTTGTGAAGAGATATCTTCCCTTATACTCTTTGGTTACTCAGTAATACAGTTCATACTAAAATGCAGATAAATGCTATTTTGTTTTCTTGTTTTCAAGGTAATTGATCAATTCCTTATCATGTGATTTGAAGGTGATACATTCATATTGAACTAATATATTTAAAGATATTTCACCAGTTGGAATAAATTGCAATTATTATTTTTATTGAAGTTCAAATTGACCAATCTTCGGCCAGTGAGAGCCTCTCCAAGTTACCTTCTGGGTTCTTTTTTGTTTTGTTTTGTTTATTTTATTTTATTTATTTTTTTAACATCTTTATTGGAGTGTAATTGCTTTACAATGGTGTGTTAATTTCTGCTTTATAACAAAGTGCATCAGTTATACATATACATATGTTCCCATATCTCTTCCCTCTTGCATCTCCCTCCCTCCCACCCTCCCTATCCCACCCCTCTAGGTGGTCACAAAGCACCAAGCTGATCTCCCTGTGCTATGCGGCTGCTTCCCACTAAAGAATTCTTGCAGGAATGGCTAATTCCAAGTCCAAGATAGAAATGTATAAGATGAACTTGGACACCAGATAGCAAGGAAGCTATCGGATGGAGGCTACTAGAGTATGTCAAAAGAACCCAGAAGGCCGAAGGGAAATTTCTTCCAGCAGCCTTGGACTTGGAATTAGCCATTCCTGCAAGAATTCTTGGTTTCTTTTAGTGAGAATGGTATTTTAAGATTATGGTCTATACTTTTTTTTTTTTTTTTTTTGCGGTACGCGGGCCTCTCACTGTTGTGGCCTCTCCCGTTGCGGAGCACAGGCTCCGGACGCGCAGGCTCAGCGGCCATGGCTCACGGGCCCAGCCGCTCCGCGGCATGTGGGATCTTCCCAGACCGGGGCACGACCCCGCGTCCCCTGCATCGGCAGGCAGACTCTCAACCACTGCGCCACCAGGGAAGCCCTATGGTCTATACTTTAAAGGATGCTCATTGCTGTCAGGTTAGTCATTGGGAGCTCATCTACTTTTATACATTTATGAATTATTTATTTATTCTATCATTTTTTGGCATTTAATATAAACAAGATATTTAGAAGGTGGTATGAAAATTCAAAGATGATACCACACAGATCCTAACCTCAAGGAACTTAGAAGTTAATAAACAAACCAGTAAAATCCTAGGAGTATAAAAATGATTATAATGAAACACTGATGATGGGACTTATTTATATGTATCAGACACTATTCTATATATTATTTTTGAATTAACTCATTATCACAATAATCTTATAAAGTAGGCATTATTATTATTACCATTTTAGTGATAAAGGAACAACAAGCCCTAAGTAAGTTGCTCAAGGTAACATAACAGGAAATGGAAATTCAAAGTCAGTCCCCATCTATCTTTTTTAAAAAACAATTTTATTAATATATAGTTTATATACCTTATAATTAACCCATTTAAAGTGTAAAATTAAACAGTTTGTAATATATTTACATATATGTACAACTATCACTACATTCAATTTTAGAATGTTTTAATCAGCCTCAAAAGAAATCCTGTATACTTTAGTCATCACCACCCTCTAATTCTCAGTCACACCCTCCACCTCTCCAAGTTTTAGGCAACTACTAGTCTACTTTCTGTCTCTATAAATTTTCCTATTCTGGACATTTCATATGAATAAAATCATATAATATGTGTTTTTTTTGTGACTGGCTTCTTTCGTTTAGTATGATGTTTGCAAGATTCATCTAAGTTGTAGCATGTATCAGCCTTAATTCCTTTTATATCTGAATAATGTTCAGTTGTGAAGATATATCATGTTTTATGTATTCATTCATCAGTTGATAGACACTGTTTTCACCTTTTGTTTATCATGAACATTGTGTCTATAAACACTCATGTACACATTTCTATGTGGACATATTTATCTTGGGTGAATACCTAGGGATAGAATTGCTGGGTCTTATGGTAACTTTATGTTTAATCATTTGAGGAACTGTCAGACTGTTTTCCAAAGTGGCTGCATTCTCACCAGTAGAGTATGAGAGTTCCAATTTTCTACATGCTTTCCAACAAGTTATTATCTGACTTAAAAAAATTCTAGCTATCTTAGTGGGTGTGGAATAGTATCTCATTTTGGTTTTGATTTGCATTTCCCTGATGACTAATAGTGCTGAGTTTCTTTTCACATGTTTATTAGCTATTTGTATAGCTTTCTTGATTGAATAGAAACTTCTGTTCATCTCCTTTGCCTAAATTCAATTGGCTTGTCTTTTGATTACAAAGTTGTAAAAGTCCTGTATATATTTTGGATACAAAACCTTTATAAGAGATACAATTGTAAATAATGTCTTCCATTCTGTGGATTGATCTTTCCATTTTCTTGATGGTGTCCTTTGAAACACAAAATTTTTAATTTTTATGAAGTCTTATTTATCTATTTTTGTTGTTGTTGTTTTTGGTGGTGGTGTTGTTGCTTAAGCTTTTGGCTTCATATATAAAAATCCTTTGCTAAATCCAAGGTCATTAAGATTTGCTCTTGTGCTTTCTTCCAAAAGTTTATACTTTTAGCTCTCACACATAGGTCTTTGATCCATTTTGGATAAGTGTTTATATATGGTGTGAGGTAAGGGACCAACTTAACTGTTTTTCATGTGGCTATCCAGTTATTCCAGCATCATTTGTTAAAAGAAAAAGGGGGGAGACTATTTTTTCTCCATTGAATGGCCTTAGAATCTTCACCTAAAGTCAGTTGGTGGTCATATATGCATGGCTTTATTTCTGGAATCTCAATTTTATTTTATTTATCTTTATGTCTATCCTTGTGCCATGTCACACTGTCTTGACTACGGTTGCTTTGTAAAACTTTTGAAATCAAGAAGTGTGAGTCCTGCTTTATTCTTTATTTTTAATATTGTTTGACTATTCTGGATTCCTTCCAATTTCATATGAATTTTAGAATCAGCTTGTCAATTTCTATGAAGAATTCAGCTGGGATTCTGATAAAGACTATTGAATTTGTAGATCAGTTTGGGGAGTATTAGCATACTAACAATATTAAGTCATCCAATTCATGAATATGAGGTGTTTTTCAATTGTTTAGATCTTTAATTTTTTTCAACAACATTTTGTAGTTTTCAAGACTAATTTTACACTACTTTTATTAAATTTACTCCTGAGTACTTTATTCTTTATGATACTATTGTAAATTGCATTGCTTTATTAATTTAAATTTCAGATTGTACATTGCAAATGGATAGAAACAAAATTGATTTTGTATATTGATGTTGTATCCTGCAACCTTGCTGAACTTGTTCATTAGTTCTGATAGATTTTTGGTGGATTACCTAGGACTTTCTATGTATAATATCATGCCACCAGTGAGTAGAAATAGTTTTACTTCCTTCTTTTCAATCTGGATGGCTTTTATTTATTTCTCTTGCCTAATTGCCCTGCCCTATACTACGTTGAGTAGAAATGGCAGGAACAGACATCTATGTCTTAGTCTTGATATTAGAGAGAAATATCCAGTCTTTCACCATTAAGTATGATGTTAACTGTGAGTTTTCCATAGATGTCCTTCATCCAGTTGAAGACATTCCTTTCTATTCCTAGTTTTCTGAGTGTTTTTATCATGAAAGTATATTGCACATATGTTTTCTGTGTCTGTTAAGATGATCATGTGATTTTTGTTTCCATCCTATTGATAGGATATATTAATTTTTTTATTTTTAAACCATAATTAATCTCTTAGAGATAAATCCCATTTAGTCATGATGGAAAATTCTATTTTATATATTGTTAGATTTGGTTTGCTAGCATTGTAAGATTTTTGCATCTATATTCATGAGATATTGGTCTGTAATTTTCTTTCTCCTGATGTCTTTGTCTGATTTTGGTATCAGGATAATACTGGCTTTATAAAATAAAATGAGAAATATTTCCTCTTCTTCCATTTTTGAAAGAAGTTGTGGAGAATTGGTATTACTTCTCTAAATGTTTAGTAAAACTTCGTGGTGAAGTTGTTTGAGCCTGGGCTTTTCTTGGTGTAGTTTTTTTATTACAAATTCGATTTCTTCATTTGTTATAGGTCTATTCAGATTGTTTCTCTCTTCTTGAGTCAGTTTTGGTAGTTTGTGTCTTTCTAGCAGGACCTGAATTTTTAACCAATATTTAGAGGCATTTGGAAGAGTTTTTTATATTTATATGCAGAGAATTGGTGGTACAGGTGGTATAGCTGATTGATTGTTTCTAACTAGTATCCATTGGCTGTAATATATGTGTAAATATAAGGGAATAACATATATATATAGTTATATAATATAATACTATAATATATATTATATATAATACTATTGTATTACATATATAAAATACTGTTATAGAATACTATTATGTGAGTAATATATAGTATATGTTATGTGTAATAGGTAATATATTAAGTATATATAATGCTGGCTATTAAAAATTTTTAGTATTACCCCATAAATTATAGCCATATGCCAGATAAACACACTTGCACAACATTCTTTTTCTCTATTATGTTTCTTTTTATCCTTTTGTTACATATTAGAAAATGGGAGTAAGGACTCTTTAGAAGTGATGATACACCAAAGTGATGGGATATATTAGCTGAGAAAAGGTGAATAATTGTCATTCAGAATACAATGGATTTGGAAGTCCCTACCACCTAGAAGGTATAATACCCTGATTGACATTTTTCCTCCTGAACTTCATCCTCTATTACAAACTACTCTTGATAAAGGAGATAAACCCACTCTCATGGTAAATACGATGCTATCTCAGTCTGAGGAGCTAGTCAAAGGTGAAATTGACACTGAAATCTTCTCTTAGGTAATGATTAATGAATCTAATGTATATTGTTAATTCACAGTCCATTTCCCATCCCCCAACTTCTAATTTTCTGGTCCAACTGATTAAAGCCGAATTAAAGGAGACCATCACCACAAATACAGCTTTAATTCTTTATTAATTTTAATCATAAGCAACCTTTCTATTGAAACCATAATGCATTATGAATGTGTTCACAGAGAGGGGATAATATGGCAGTGATGACATTTCTTGGACCTTTTTTTTTCATTATGGTTTAGCATCAACTTGTTCAAACAGAAAAGAGCGGACACTGATTAAATATCAGGGTTGGACTATAATGAAAGAAAAGTCCATAGCAAATATGTAGTGATTGTTTTAAATCAAATGTATGGGAGGGTGGATTTCAAGTGATAGCTCAGCAGTTACACTCCTAATCCCGACTGAGGCTGCCATGTGGTTTTTCATTTGGTTTACAAAATGGAGCTGGATTTCAACAAGTCCCTGCTGGCTGGCCCACAAGCCAAGCACCACATGCCTCTGTCTTTAGTATCTGACAATATTGTTACTAATATTACAAGCTTAGAGAAAGAAGCCACTGATGGTAACCTCTACTTTGTAAAATTATGTTAACTCATTAAGATCCTAAAACCTCCCTCAATCTGCAGCATTAATGAAGTCAAGGACAAAAATTTCCACCTCCAGTTCACCTGTTACAGCAGGTCAGAAACCTTAAATGTCATCTCATTAAACGCAGACACAGCCAGCATGTGTTGTTTTATCTGACTTTGGCCTTAAACCCAGACAGGTCTACCTCACATTACCTGACAGGAATGCAATGAAAGGGAACACCAGACAAACGTACTTTTTATGGTCAATGACTAGGACATTTTGCCTGAGCTCTGACTTGATTTTTACCTATCTCTTATACCATGCCGTATCTGTAGGCCTTTCTTATTTGCTGACCTCTATGTTTGAGGGAGCTTAGGCAAAAAGCACATGGCAAAGTCATTTAAATTATTAGAAGGAACCTATACACCTAAATATTGTGTCTGACAATATGGCTAAAAAAGCTGACTGAATAAAAAACCTCCACCAAAATTTGAACACTGCTAATTGAAAACTCTCATGATCAGTAGGTTTGTGATAAATTGGAGGGAATGTAGAATAGAAAATAGTATGTGTTTTGTTTCTCCTATGTTCCTGAAATTATGTTGTGTACTTTACAGGCATTATCTTATCCAACTGTTGGGATTGACCTTTATAGTCTAAGGTTTTTTTTTTTTTTTTTTTGATGTGGACCATTTTTAAAGTCTTTATTGAGTCTGTTACAATACTGCTTCTGTTTTATGTTTTGGTTTTTTGGCCACAAGCCATGTGGGGTCTTAGCTCCCCGAACAGAGATCAAACCCGCATCTCCTGCATTGGAAGGCAGATTCTTAACCACTGCACCACCAGGAAAGTCCCTGACCTTTATAGTTTCTAATCAGGTAACTAAAGTGGAAGGATTTCTGCATCAAGAATCAGATCTGTTTCAAGATCTCTCTCTCCATCTTACAGTACCTTTTTGTCAAGTTGTTTTGCCTTTCTTAGCTTCTGTTTACCCATTTAAAAAATAAGAGTAATGATATAATACTGTCGAAGATCTTCTTCAACTCTCAGTTTCTTTCATTCCATCAGCCTCTAATAAGGTGAATTTCTTAACGATTTTATGGAACCAGTTTTTAAGTTTTTAAATTATGGACTCCTTTGAGAATCTGATAAAAGTTACTATAGTTACATTCTTTGATTTGCCTGCCCATTATCCTTTCCTTTGGGAATATTCTCCCTAATTCCATATGGTCCTAGTGGGATAGAAGGAAGCATATGGCTCAGCCTATGCTAATCATAAATTGCATTTCCCTGGAGCCGGTAATTGGTTCAAAGGGTGGATATGGGTCACATGCAGGCCAATCATAGTCTCTCCAAATAATTTTATGAATTGGAAGTAAAGAATTGTTCCTTTATACTTCTGTAGGCTGTAGATCCAGTGTTATTTCAATCTTCCCAATGTGTGGAGAAGACAGAAGGCATGACTCTAGCAAGAAACAATGAGACAATCACATAAAGAGACATAAAAAGGAAGTGAGGGGAGAAAGAGAGAGAGAGAGAGAGATTATGAGCTGATGCTATGAAAACAATAAATCCAACCAGCCTCACCCCTCAACTCCCCAGTTATGTGAGTCTATAAATTGTCTTTATCCCCTTCCCACTCTACTATATATATATATATATTTGGAAGTTATGTGCTTAAACTAGTTTGAGTTGGTTTCCTCTCTCTTTTGAACCTATTCTTTAGACCCATAGCTCTGGACTCATTCTTCAGAAAATGAACAATGCAAAAAAATTTATCCATATAATGTATTTCCAGGGCTGGGGGGGTGTGGAGTTCACAGATCTTATCCTCAGTTTAATAGTAATAAAAAACTTGCATTTGTGTAGTTCTTTATAAGGTACATAGCAGTTTTCTGTAAAATCTTGTTCAGCTTTCATGAGAACACTGAAAGTTTTATACTATTCTTTCCATTTTGCAGATAAAGGAGGGGAAGCTCAGCAATGTTAAGAGACTTTCCTATAGTTACATAACTAGGAAGTAGTGACAGGGCCGGGTTCAGGATGCCTTTTTCCAGTTTTGCTTTCTTAGAGAGAACTCAGGAAGTAGCATGAACAGGAAAATCCTCTTTCTAAACTCTTCCATTTGCAGAATAGCAGGAGTAAAATTTAAGGTCATGATGAAAATTTACAATAATTCCTCATATTATCCCAGCCAACTTCCCATTTCTAATTGATTTTTCTCACGTTGCTTCTCCAGCTTGTGAGCATTGCTCAAAACAAATGTTTAAAAAACTTTCCCCTTGAAGATTTAATGACTCCAAATCTGCATTTGATTACTTGGTTCCATTGGGGTTTGTGCTTGTGCAATGGCCAAGACAGAAGAGCAAAAAGAAATCTTGTTGGTCATGCATTATGTATCTGCTGCCACTGGATTTGGGCCGAGACCGAGACTGTGACGTCTTTACCGGGCTTAGCATTTACTTTGTGCTGTTTGCTTTGTTTGAACATACTCTCTTCAGACGGTGAGGGGTTTAACTCATGAGTCAACCATGTGCAACTACTCACACTATAAATTCCAAGAAAAGTCAAGGAGATTTAGTTTCTGGGTTTGATCTTTAAGTGACCAATAGATTTCATCTTCTTGTAAAGGCAGCTAAAATCCTTCCCTTCCCCTTTCCCTATTTATCCCATCCTCCATTAGTTTCTCAGATGAGAACTGGGAGGGCCAGTGCCATGATGTTAATAAATTCTTTGGTAACATAATTAGGAGAAAAGAAATTAAACTGAGTGGGTTAGGGGTGGATAGATCTGGATCTACGGTTAATTACTTGTGTGATCCTAGATCAGCCATGTCTCTTCTCTATCCTCATTTAGTAAGATGAGATATTGGTACCAGTGATTCAAAAGACTCATCTCTTTTCTAAAATTCTATAAAATATTAACAACAGAGACATTTTATTTCATATGTAATGTAACTTGTGTTCCACAACACAGTTTTTGTCTTTGGTTCTTATTTAATTTATTGACTTTTAATTACATATTCTAAACAGAACTCTAGATATAAAGAATTTTTTTCAGGTTGGGTGAAAATGTAACACTTTGGGGATAATATAAATTTAAATTCTGGTTTAAACTGTTTGTTTTAAACATCTGTTTCAAATTATATATGAGACTGTGTGTGGATACATGTGCCTTTTAACTTTCTGAAGAAACCAAAAAGTCTCTCTGAATAAGATTTGGAGAAGTTATTTTTGATTCCAGTTCACAGTTTTATTGGGGGGTCATTGATTCTATATTTTTATTGGGATATTAGTGGATGGTATATTTGGGATAATTTCAGGTTTAGTTTAAAATCCTCCCATTTCTTATTCTCTAGAAACAGGTAGAATACACAGCAAATATAACTACCATTATAAAACAAAATTGAAATAGCATAACTAATTTGGATATCAGAAACCATAAGTTCCCTTTATATATACCTCTCTTCTGCTATGACCACTAATGGCTCATGCTAATGACTCATGATATTATTCTATAGATCAAAACTAATTTTCACAAATTATTTAAAAAATATTTTTAGGCATGAAAAGCAAGCTTCAATTTGGTGAATTCTAATTGTATTACTCTGTTGTTAAAACAAAAACTCCTTTATGACTCCCTACTCTCTATTAATGAAAGTGCAAATATCTCAGCTCGTCATCCAAGATTCTTCATAATCTGGCAACACCCAACATTTAAGTCACATTTTACCTAAATTCTAGTAATTTCCAGCCAAATACTACTCCATTACTTATTCAACACATCTTGCACTTTCCCATTGATATGCCTTTTGCTCATTCTCTGTTTATTAAAAATCTACCAATTCTTAAAGTGTGAGCCAAAGGCTACTTCCTTCATCAATCTATCTCAGATCCTTCTAATGTGAACTAATTCCTCTTTCCCTCCCTATATCTGTGTTCTCACAATATTTTGTTGGTACTTTTTGTGGCATTTAGCACAACTGTCTTATAGAATAGCTCATGTTAGAGAGCTGATATAGAATTGTCTTCTGATTAAAGGATAGCCTATATATGAAAAATAAAAACTTCTAAAACAGATTTACTAGGAAATGAGTTTTTCATAGCAAGAAGATTCTTAGGCTGACAAGATAATTTGCTGTGAGATTCCTTGAAATTACAAATACTTTTAATGTGCTGAATATTATTTGATTTATCACAGATTTAACTCAGCTGTATAAGGCACACATCTATTGCAGTGAAAAATAAATGAGATTCATTTTAATTCACAAAAGTCTAAAACTTGGATTCAAAGTGATAGTATAACCACTGGACCATTCCTTTTAAATGTGTACAAGAGCTCATAGAGTCTGTTTCCCCAGGGAGTTCAGATTCTCTACACTAGATGGGAATCTTAGGTCCTACCTACTGTTGACTTCTTCTAGAATCTTTGAGTAGATCACATGAGACTTTGGTCACTTTATGAAACTACCAGCAGCTTTGCCTTGCTCAAGGAATATAAACAACAAGAACTATTCTGGGCAGAGGGATTGGTTGCTTTGTGCTGACAGGGAGCTAGGAAACAAGAAAAACCTTCATCTACTGATATCATGAGATATTTGGACACTGAACTATCCAAATATCTCATGATATATTTGAACATGATATATCAGATATCCTCAGATCCACTCTTCCTCCTTTTCCTGTTCCTTTCTGAGTCTCAGACAACTACAATCCCTAGTTTCTCTTGCTCTCTGACTTCAAGGTGGGTTTGGCAAGACAGGTGCAAGATTGGAGGATGGGTGAAAGAAAATATCCAGGGCATCTTGTCTCCTCTCTCTTTACTTTATATGCTGTCTCTGGCTGTGGCTGTGTCTCCCCTACGCTTCCACCAGAGAACCACTTTATCTATGATCTTAGTTTCTGCCAGGAAAACATATCACATTTATAGCTTGATCTAGTGGCACTGGACCCTGGGCTCTGGTAACACGCCCTCCTGAATATGAGCCTCTTAGGTGTGGCAGTGATTTCTTGTCTTTGCTAATCTCTGGTTTGCACCACTATCTTTTTGGCATCTCAGTTCACCTGCAGAACAAATTTTGTGTGTTGAATTTCTTCTGCTTGAAATATATAGAGTGGTTTCTGCTTTTCTGATTGGATCCTGGTTGAGACCTTCAGTTCTGAAACTCATCTCAACAAAGAGATGAGGACAAATTACTTCAAAAACTGAAGTCTTTTATGCTGTAGGTACATTTATATATATTACATTATAAGCCTTCCAATAACCCTTTAAGACAGGTCTCATTATTCCCATCTTGCTGATGATGAGGCTAGAAATAAAAAGGTTACATGAGGACTGAAAGTCAGAGATAGGGTTCATACTTGGCTTTTCTATTTCCAAATCTATTGCACAGATGGGCATAGGACTCTTCATAAGGATAGGAAACTCAGAGTAGATCCCTTAACTTTGTCTATTTCCAAGGGGGATTGTTTGTAACTCTGAATCAGAAGATGCTTTCACAATCTTCCTACTCTTCATCTCAGAATTGACCCATGGGGATTTATACAACCTTAGTCACAGAAAGTTTTATTACAAAAAATAGTTGAAATAAATGTAGTAGAAAAAGTTGTTTGACACTTAAATTAGGGTCAAAATTGTCATTTCTCTTCCTGAAATCCTCTGCACTTTCACAGATAAGATGGTGTAGGCCAGGGTCATATGAATTACCATTGTTAGTGATGTTAAGCTTTCAGATTCAACTATTCTGCTTTTGAAATGCAAGTATACTAGAGGGATTTTAAAACTACCCAGGCTTGAAATCAGATTGTTTTCTCCAATATGAAATATGAGGTCTGCTATTTGCCCTTAGAATTAGAATTTTATTCATTCATACATTCATTCATTTATTCATTCATTCTATGAATATTTTTTGAAACCTTCCAGATATGAGTTGTTCAGTCAGATGTTGCAAAGGTTCACTTCAAGAAGTGAACATAATAATGTTATAAAAAAATACATGTATACATAAAGCCCTTTTCTTATTCCTAGAAACCAAAATCTGTCCTTGCATTGGGCACCCGGTTTCCATTTCCTGCCTACATTTGTAGAGCCAGACTACTGAGATTACTTATTCTCTTGTATTTTAGTTCCTTCCTCCTGCAGATGTTGTTTCCTTTTCAACATCTCAGTCCTTCTAGCCTTGGTCTTATGGGCTGGGACTTTCTCCTTGGAAAACTCTGCTTTTCCTCTAATGTTCCCCAAGTTCTGAAAACCTCAATTCCCTCTTGCAACATACGCATATGTGTATCCAATTATTGCTCACTTCCAACACAGAAGCTCAGTAACTTGTGGGACCATGAAGCTTTAGGGATCCAGACAAAAGGTAAGAAACTGGGAAATCAAAATAAATTTTTGAAAGAAACAGGATATAAACTAATTTAGATTTGTGGCTCAGACTTATTGGGAAGCTCAAAATAGAATAAAGGCTCTGAACATTGTGGGGGAGGCATGAACTATCTGGAAGAGGCTGTGAATATGTTCTCTATGGCCGTAGGTGGTGGGTGATGGGTTCAAGCTCAGTACAGGAAAACCCTTTATACAGCATAGAACCTTATAAAAATAGGATGGGCACTCTTTGGATCTAGTGACTTTTCTGTGCTTCAGGTACAGGTAGGCATAAGTGAGATTCCACATGGTATGGCTGTCATAGAACAGATTTAAACACTGGATGGGCAGTTGGACTTTAAGATGCTTAAGGTACCTTGCAATACTGAGAGTCTAATCTGAGGCCAACTACTTGCTGTATATTAGATAATATATTGCTGTATATTGTCTATGTTATTTTAGAATATATTCCTATTCCCAAAAGCTGACTTTTTGATGTGTCTTAAGTATCCATATGGGATATTCATATCAAGTATGTGGTAGGCTAGAGAAAAATAAGAAACAAAAGATAAATTCTGGTAAGCTCAGCTTCATCCTTTTTCACAACCCAACAAGGGATTCTCAAAGCAAAATGCCTACATCTCTCAAGTACAGTTGTGACAAGAGTCTTCATGAAAATCTTTTGCGACAGAAACAAAAAGGTCTG
Organism: Stenella coeruleoalba; assembly: GCF_951394435.1. Taxonomy (NCBI): domain Eukaryota; kingdom Metazoa; phylum Chordata; class Mammalia; order Artiodactyla; family Delphinidae; genus Stenella; species Stenella coeruleoalba. The sequence continues at coordinate 118,686,549 of NC_137169.1, read as the reverse complement.
GTTCCTGGAGAGAATTATCAGAGCCTTGCCTGAGTTGCTGCTGGTGGAGCCTCATCACCCAGGGCCAGCAGATAATATGATTACCTGCTGGAGTGGAACCAGCTCATTTGCGTGTCAAAAAGCTGACAGCTCTGTGTGCCCAAGGCACATTAAACTTTTACCTTACACATGTCAGGAGTGCTTGGCAACTGCCACCTTCTACTCCCTTGCTCTCCAGTTTCCATTTTCTTGCTCTGGTTTTCACATCACATCTACCACAGGCAATGGGGAATGGTCTCTGTCCTTTGCCCTTTGTAGAGCCCTTTTGGCTTTATTTTAGCTACTACCAACAGAGCAAGTCCTTACCCAAAAGCCTAACTTACAGATTTAACCTTATTCCACAAAATCTACCTTGAGCTCACAGCTCTCCTTCATGTGTAATGTACTCCACTAGGACTTATGAAATCCCCCAGCTCTTCAGTCTTTGCTTTTCTTCTCTCCCCTCTGCCTGGACTCTCCTATACCGAGCAATATTTAAGTGTCTCATTTCTACCCATTCTTCAAGACTCAGCTCATCTACAACTTGGAGAACCCATTGTTTATCAAAGTAGTAAGGAATGTGCTGATGAGAAGAACACCAGCACCATGGAGCAGTGTCCTCTATAGGCCAAGACTGATGGAAGAACATGTCATTTCAGAACAGAACCCCTGATATAAAAGGAATTGCAAAATTTCAGACTAATAGAGGACATGGGATTGTTCTCAATGCAGGTGGAATTATCATAAGGAGTGGCAAGTTTAGAATTATAGTAGGGGGGCAATAAAGTATTGTTAAATCTATAAAAACAAATAATATAAACCATGGAAAATGAGGGGTTTGATGTCAGATATACCAATAAAATTTCACAATCCCTTGCCTTACTTCCAGATCTGAGACAATATTCAAACTAGGAATCCACTGACTGGAGGATAGGCAAGGTCTCCAGCAAGAAGGATCCTGGAACATCATGACAAGGGTATAAGATAATGATTCCCTCAGTCCTCCCTATGGTACTACCAACAAAACAAGGACCCAGGGCCATTTACTTAGGAGATTATACACCGGGGAATATTCAAACATTTTGAGGACTGTTGGGAATAGGGTCCAGAATCACATTAATACTTAGGAACCTGAAGAATGGTTATACTCTTCTCCTTTAGGCTAGGACATATGGGGACCAGAAAATAAATGTAGTCCCCACCCAAGACTGAATTACAGTGGAAGATCCACTGTTAGTCATTTCCCTTCTTTTATGTTTTGAATGTGCAATAGCAATAAATGTACTTGGTACTTATTGGAACTATGATATTGGTTCCTTTGCTATGGAATTTAAACTGTCATTGTGGGGAAGATCAAATGAAAACCTCTGAAACGGCCTCCACCCCAGACCAAGAGAGTAAATTTTCAAAAATCTTAAGAAAGGATTTGTAGCAAGTGCATCCTGTGATTCAAGAAGTCCAGTTGCTTGGGTCATATGACCTGGCAGAGCCTATGATGTTAGAGGAAACTGTAGTGAGAAAAGATGCCATGTGAGATTTATTGAAAGCCTATAGGAATGGACAAGAAGTGTGAATATCTTTGAATCATATATGAACAGCCACTAGAGAGCATTTGACATGGAAGAGATACTAAATAAAAAATAGACAGAATGATTCAGATGGTTGACCTCAGCCAGCCTGTATCATTGGTCATCCCAGTGGTAGCACAATAGGTGTATGAATGGAGAAGCCATGGTGGCAGGAATGGAGGTAATGCATGATCAAGAGCATGGGCTCTCAATTACCAAGGCTGATGTAGGTACTGCTACTGGTGATTGTCCAAGTTCACAACAACAGGAACTATGCTTAGCCCTTCATACAGCATCATCTCTCCAGGGACAACTAGTCACTTGGTAGCAAGTTGATTACATTTTACTCCTTTCACCAGGAAAGGATGAATTTGATTTATCTTGACTGAAATCAACACACATTCTGGGTATGACTTTGCTCATTCTCCCTATAGGACTTCAGCCAGCACGACTATCAGAGAACTTCTAGAATGTTTAACTCACTGTCATGGAATCCTGAATAAAACCACATTGAACCAAGGCAACTATTTGAAAACAAAGGAGACCTGACCACAAGCTCCACTGCTCCTATAACATACCTATAGTCACACCCAGCAGCTGCCCTCTGTTAGAATAAAAAAAATCTTTAATTTGTACTTATCTCTAGAGTTTTGCTGAAAGAAAGCTCACAACCAAACCCTATTCCTACTGTTTATTGTTGATAAGTACTGAGGGAAAGGGATGTTAAACAATAAACTTTTACTAAGTGTGAAGGAATGAGACTGGCCTCTGGAATTACATTTGATTCCTTGAAGCTACTGTGAATGCCATGTAGAATCTTCCTCCTTCAAGACATTGTCATCTTTGGATTCTCTCTGCATCAGTCTGCCTCTCTTGGTAATTGTGAGTGTGTCATTTTTCATAGGTTATCCATATCTGCTCCCTGCATACTAGCTTTTTTTTTTTTTTTTTTTTATATACTAGCTTTCTTAATGGCATATTTCTGCACAATTACTCGGGTAAGTGATGCAGTGAAGTTGATTCTCTAAGCATCTTAAGGCCTGTAGGCCTAATCTTGTCTACTGTCTGTTTGTGTAAATAAAGTTTTATTGGATCACAGCCATGCTCATCATTTACTTATTGTCTATGGTTGGTTTTACACTGCTATGGCTCAGCTGAGTAGTTGTGAAGCCTAAAATATTCATTATCTGAACCTTAACAGAAAAAGTTTGTCAACTCCTGCTTTAAGCAAATAGCTGAAGATATCAGAACTGAGTTTTGGATTCAGTGTTTTTCACCAGTGTTTCAGAGACAGATTTTTGTTTCAGATAAAAGTCACAGACCACTTTGCCCACCCTGAGCAAACCAATATGATGCCATTCTCATATGTCTCTCTTTCAAAAGTGAATATATTTTTCAGAGAGAAAAGGATCTGGCAACTTTGTTCTTAAGTGTTTTGAGACCCTATTTTATATTATAGGCCGTGAGAGGAGAGAAGGATCAGAGAGTAGGCTGAGGTCATTCTATGAGGATTTCTAATGTATCATTGGTTTGCTTGAGGATCACTGTGTCTGGGGTTCAACTTATGGCTCTTTTTTCATCTTCGTAATACTTTTCTTACAATGAGTATTCATCCTCTAAACTCACAGCCAACCACACCCCTCTTTGGGCTCTTTGGAAGGGTTAATTGGCAAATGTTTATCAATGTGCTCAGAAGATGGAAGTTCGTTATGTCTGTGTTAAATATTATTGATTAAGTGGGCCTTCTGCTCTCCACAGTCTTTCCACTAATTATGTCCATGTTTCATTTTTCTAAGTGAATGTCAATATCACAGAGAGGATTTCCCATAGAAAAGCCAAAAGCCTAGCACTATCTCCCTTAAAACAAATAGATTTTTCATTGAAATCAACATATCTTTCTGAATCAAATAGGTTTTCATGGGGCCAATAAATTTCTTCAAAACAATGCATTTTTATTACAACATGTTTTGTTCAAACCAATACTTTTTGACAACCAGATATTAATGACCTCACCAGAACTATAAATTTACCCCAATGTATGTTTTTCTCAGCAGAAAATAATTTTTCTTATACAAACATATTTTTATTTTAATCAATCCTTTTCTGAAATCAGATACATTTCTGCAGGGGACAATGAGAACCTCTTTACTAAGAAATGTCATTTTGTTTGAAGGAACATGGCCTGGGTTTCAAACTTCCCTAGTGACCTAACTTAAACATCTTTATTCAAAAATGAGTGAGGCAAAGGCTATTAAGGAAAATCTACGTTGTTTTCTGTCATCCAGAAATGCACAAAGGTATCAATAGATACTTCCTACAGAGCCTCAAAGAAATAGATCTCCAGTTCCATCTATTGTCAGGGCAGATATCAGCCAGCAGTATCCTACTTTCTTGAGTAGCAGAGACAAGGATCATGTTCATCCTTAGAAATGCTCTCTTAATATACTAACAGGAGTGCACAAGAGTAATATTATTAAGACCCTCTGGCACCAGGAAACAATGCTTGTATTGCTTTTTTTTTTTTCTTACAAAAGTTATTTTGCAATTTTAGATTTTCTCTGCATTTAACTGAAGACTAGAACAGAACTACTCTATGGGAAGAATATTATTATGACGAGTCATTTTTACACACTAGCCTTCTCTGGAAGCAGGTCCCCTAGATAGAATAGATATCTATTCTTAGATACTGATTTTCTAACCCTTCTCATACAGAAATCAAATACGAGAAATTCAAACAATTGACTTAAATGTTATAATGATTTTTTCTGGTCACTGAAAATTAGCAGCATAAAAATAATCCCCAAATATACTCTATTATCTCTATGGAAATATAAAAGATGTATTTCCAGGGTCTTATTCATTCTTTTATTCTTTTCCTTTGAAAGTATATGCCCAATTGATCAGCTTAAGGCCTCAACACAGATTCATCAATTCTAGACTGTCTAGGGACTGCCATCTTTGTCTCAACTACAGTAAATTTATGGGACCTGTATTTCTTGCTATCAGTATGAGCACATTCATTTTTCTGTTTCCTACTCATTTTCATAAAATAATAAAAGAAAAGCACAAAGGGAATGTTCAGATAATTATACAATGTTTTCCAGACAAAGGTAGCTATACAGCTAAAGCTGAACTCTTGGCTGGCAGATTGTATAGTCATTCAAAATAGTCAATTCTCGCCTAATGTAAAGAAATCCAGTTTTACTGTACAGGAGACAATTTAGAGCTAACAATGTATGAGGTAAAAATGCCTGTATTGTAAAAAAAAAAAAAAAATTCAGAACCCCACTGAATGGAAAAAGCTTTGAAAATGGAACACTTAAGTTCTTACTAATAAGAATAATTACTATTGTTCAGCATTTACTATGTGCAGAAGGCATTGTGATAAATATTTCACATCATTTTCTAATTTCCGTCTTAGGACAAATCCATGAAATAAGTATGTTGATTCCATGTTTAGGAACAGAAACAAAACCAAAAAATCCAGAGAAACTCTATGTGCAAGCTCACATAGCGAATGAGTAAAGGAGAAAGACTGAACACAAATCTCTGAATTCAGAGCCATCACTCTCTACACCAGTCTATCCTGCTTTCTCAGAGCTGTCTACCTGCCAAGTAACCTGGAGCCATCTCTCCCACAAGCCTCAGTTCCTCTTTGCACAGTGTGTTTACATATTCCTTTACTACCTCCTTGGTTTTTAGTGAGACTCAGATGAAGACATGAATGGGAAACTATTCCAAAACAAGAGATTGTCATAGAAATATATAAAGCAATACTTGGTAAGTGCAAGTTCATTTCTCAAACATGGATTGTGTGAATGTGTTTTGGAGACATGGATGGATTTTTTTCACACTTTTTAAATTGATCACTTCTCTGTGAAAGTGCTTATGTGAGACAGAAAGTTCCTTATTGGCAGTAGAAAAATCCTGTGCATTGGGGGGGAATTTATTTAAGATGCAGAAAATGGAGTTGAGGTTACATGATGTAGAAAAGTTATAAGGTAAATTAATGAGCAATAAAAGTTATCATCATGCATTTATGAAACTTTCTAAATTTTAAGTTACAAAGCATGGTGACTTAAATTTTCTCCTTTGATTTTCACAGCAGCTCTGGAGTAGGCAGGGCAAGAGGGTAATACCCCACTTAAAAATGAAGACACCAATGTTCAGAAAGATCAAGTACTTGCCCAAGGACATGCAGCTTAAATAACTGACAAGGTCAGGGCCATTTCCATGTGACTCTATAGAAAAGTATTTAGTTGTCAAGAAAAAAAGAAACAAAGCCCAGCAGAACAAAGTAGTACAAGGGCAAGGATAAGAGACAAATATATGTAACATTCATTACATAAACCATTTTCAAATCTTTCACTTCATTTCTTTTTTCCTTTGAATCTTCCTGAGTTTTAGTCACCTGCCCAAAGCTACCCAGACTATTGCTGACAGAACCAGGATTGACATTCATGTTTTCTGACTTCAAAGCTAGTACTTCTTACAGGAGCCTATCCTATGGATGTGGGGTCTGGTGTGAAAGGGCAGAAAGAGGGATTTGAGGGAAGGTGGAAGGGTAGCTGCTGGCCTCCTCCATGTATGGACCATGCCAAGGCAAGGTGGGGAGATATCTCCATTGATGACCCCAACACCTGGGTGTCTCTAGGAAGACTTGGGAGCTGGGGAACTGCAGCAGGAGTGGCTGCAGGCATCGCAAGCCATGCTTGGCTGAGCGCAACAGCAGACTCGCAATCAGATGCTGCCATATGGGCAAGGCATAGGGGCCGGCTATCTGAGCATATGAAGAAAAGATCTGGGAGGGTGCGGGAACCAAAAATATCAGGCTGATTTCAAATAACCATCTGATCCTCATGAAAATAAAGCCCATCTTTTGTGAATTCAATTTAATTTAAGAAGCATGATTATACATACATATAGCACCTATGATATACTAAGTACTGTGGGAACCAAAAATGATACGTAAAACTCAACTTCTCTGAACCTCAGTTTTCTCATCTGTAAACTAAGTGGATTGAAATACATCATTTTCAGGGGCACTGTGAGTCTTTCATGCTGTGACATAGTCACCGCCTCATGTGATTTACAATTTGGTGGTCACAAAGGTAGAATGTCCGCAGTGGACAGGCTCTTATAACTCAGTTGGTTCAAACATGAGGAATAGGGGAGCGGATTCAGGCTGAGACTAGAGGCTGGGTCTTCTATGGCCAAGTCCCAGGTTCTCTCTACCACAACTCAGAAGCTTCCATTAACTACACTATATGTAGAATCCCTGTGTTGAAAGAGACCTTACCAGCCATGGAGTCCAGCTGGTGTTCATCCATTGCTTAAACATATTCTGGGACAGCCTCACCACATGGACAACTCTAGGCTGACCTATACCTCCAGCACAGAAAATTCACTCAATGGAGAGAGAAGCCATTCTATTTTTTGTAAATCTACATATTTTAGTTTTTTCCTTTAAATTGAGCTTTCACTTATTGCTTACCATTTTGAGCCACAGAGAACATATTCATGGCCTCCTTTATATATCTGACTCATTCATAATTCTTGGCACTGGTCTACACAGCAGGTTGTTCCAGATGGTCTCTGAGATTAATAAAGAGACACAGTTTGGAAAAAGCTATGACATCCTTCCTAAGAAACACTTTATTTTGTGCCAACTAAGAAGAGAATGCTGTGCTTCTCATGGGGCAGAAGATGGTGGTCAATGTGTCTCAGAACACTTTCTCAAGTACAGAACCACGTTTTCCTTCTGCACTTTCCTCCCTTCTGGGGACACAGTCTCTTGCCCCTGCCCTCTGTTTCTAGCATCCGGACTCCTACCAAACTAAGGTAATTAAATTAGGTTTTTGTAAGTCCAAGAAAAGAGACGGACATTCCTTGAGCACAGTAACAAACCCCATTTTTGCCACAGAATGTTGCTCTGGGAAATGGCCCTTTTTGGTCCCTCTTTCACCCCACATCCTGCACAGGATCCGAGGCTCCCTCACTTCCTGCCAGCTCCATTGAGGGAAAACCTAGAGCAGAGGCTGTTAGGAGGTCAAAGCAGATCCTGAGATGGTGTGAGTGAGATGTTTAAAAAATAACAAGAAAAAAAAATGAGAAAAAGAGAAGTATTTTGAGGGAAGAAAAGAGAAGGATAGGAGGTCATGGAGAGGGGATCCTCTAATGTACAGCTCAAGTAGAATCAATGTGGACTGATAATGCAAATTGAAGGAAAACGTAATGGACTCCTCTGCATTATCCTTTGGACTTGGTGTGTGAACTTGACTGGCACAGTCATGCACTGTGGTAATGCATCTGGGGTAATACAGCAACACTCCAAAGATTACAGACATAGGGAATCCTGGCCTGGAAAGGAAGATGAAGACAGGGCTTTCCATCAGTATCAAAAGTAAGACACATAGTCACTGTGATATGTGAAGACCAGATCATTAGTCATCCATTTATTCATCCTTTTAAATAATAAATTTGAATACTTATTATGTTCAAGGAACTTTATAGGAACGATGTTTTATCCTCGTATGGACAGCTTATAAGCTATTTGGGAAAATGAGACATTAAATTGCAACATAAATTAAGATAAATTTCAGAGAAGGATTTAACCTTAAGTACCAAATGAGTGGTATAAAAAATAATTGCTATGAGTTCATGGGAAGATTATATTTTGGAATGATTAGGGAAGGCTACGTTGAGAAGGTAAGTATTCAGCAGACTTTAACGAATGGTTTGGAACTGGATGAAGAAGAGAGAGGAGAACACCTTAGACATGAGAAACATGTCAAAAGTGCAAAGGAAGAAGGAGCGTTCCATAGGTGAGTAATGAATAGACCCTGCCAGTTTAACGGAAGCCAAATGTTTTCAAAAGTGATTAGTGAAAGAATAACCTGGAAAGGTAGATTATAGAGGATATGAATATCAGGCTAAGAGGAAAATTGATCATGAAAGTGACATGATGAAAATTATGTTTTAGAAAGATCATGGCATGGGAATAGGTAACAGTGGCAAGGGGTGGGTGGGCAAGCTTAAAGGGGAGATGCCCATTAGCAGGATTTCATAATAAACCAGGTAGGAGGATTAGGAGAGTAGAATTGGGGAAATATAAAAAAAAATGTTCATGAGTCCATTGTGAAGAGAAAACTAGTGGGATTTGTTGACTGATTGAGTATAAAGTAAGAAGACACTCAAAGATGATTCAGAGATTTTGAATTTGTGAATTTTACCATTGACAGAAGGTTTTGGAAACTGACAACATAAAAAGGTCTGTTGCTGTATGAGAGAAGAATGGAGTGATTAGAGAAGAATGCTGCATTGAATTTTGAACAGACTTGTGCAATTATCTTCATGCTGTTAAACCTGATAGTCAAAGACCTCCAATTGCTAAGGCTGTCTTAGCATCCAGGTGTCAGATCCTACTTTCCCCTTAGAGCAGGAGCTCTCAACAGTGGCAGTATTTTAGAATCATCTGGGGTGGGGGTCTTTAAAATATCCTTATCCTAGGTTATGCCCCAACCAATTAAATCAGAATCTTAGGGGGTGGGATCCAAGAATTCACGTATATATTTTTAAAGCTTGTCAGCAATTAATTATGCAGCAAATGTGGAGACCATTGCTTACAGGTATTTACTTCTACTTTCAGTATTTCTTTTCTGGAGAAACACGTTTAAATGGGAAAAGGCATTATAATAAACATTGCCCCATCTCAGTGACCAACACTATCAACCAACCACCCAAGTACCCAAACTACCAATGTGGGCACATCCTTGGTTACTCTCTCTCCCACAAACATGCATCTAATTGCCAAGTCCTGCAATTCTACTTAACAGTTTTAGAATTTAACCACTTTTCTCCTGCCCCATTACCACTTCCTTTGTCTTGCAATCCAGATGATTTCAAGAACTTTCTAAATTCTTCACTTTCATTACCCTTTAATTCCATATCAATGTGTAGCTAGAAAGCTTCTTGTAAAATGCAAATCTGGTCATACTGCTTCCCTGCTTCAAAATTCAGTGGTTCCATAAAGCCATTAAGATGACTTAAAAGATATTCCTTGATTTGTCATTTGATTACTTGTTCAGTTTTATATCTTGCCATTCCCTTCACCCTCAGTGATGTGGCCTTATAGATGTTCTCCCTTGATTCTGGGTGTTTGTTCATAGTGGCCCCTAGGCTGTAACTCTTTCCTCCTTCCTTTCCACCCTCCTCACTAATTTACTTCTGCTCTTTCTCTTTACCATCCTTCTCCCCTTTTCAGTTTACATGACAGGAACTTTCATTTAAAAACCTTCAATGGACCTCTAGGTGTGGACTAGATGTTTCTCTTCTGTGATTTAACCTTATTGTAACATTTATTACACTATTTACTTACCTCTGATCCTTACTAATCTGTTAGTTTTGTAAATGCAAGGACTGTGTCAATACTTTTCACTAATTTATCACTAGCAAAATACCTAGAACATAGTAGATGTTCAATAAATAATTTTGGGGTCACAGTGAAATGAATCCCCTATTATTATATTACAGACACAGTGACTAATACACATTTGTTACTACACGGTGAGCATGGAGCAAAGAAATAACTGTAGAGAATGTTTATTCATTTTTCATTCTGGTGTCCATACAGAAAACCAAGAGAAAAGCCAAACATCATAGTTTTAATTAGTTCTGCTTAAAAGTGGAAAAAACAGGAGGGTTAGTCAAATTTAAATGTTTATCTCTTTGAAAGAACATTACTAGTATAAGAAATAGGAAGTTCTCATCATTTGGATGAGAGACAATAGACAATGGGATAAAACTAATAAGAAGTGTTGGTAAGACAGGGATCATGAGAACTTAGCTGGAATGAATGAAACACCAAAATCAAGTGGTATACCTACTATAGTTTACCAATCTCACACATTTACTGAGGCTCCATTTTTGCCACTCTAAATGTTCCTGGAATTTAGATGTTCACATAAGAGCCATTACATTTTCTTGTAAGAGAAGATTGAGATGAAATTCTGCTGTGTCTATGCTTTGAGATTAAACTCCTTCAGGAATGTGGGAAGGAAATTAAAATGGTTTAGATTTCTTATCATTCAGTTTCCAGATCCTTTGGAACCCAAAGAAGATGTTGACAATTAGAACCAAGCAGCCATATACCATCAGGGCCAAGCTCGTTGCCTTTGTTCATTCCTCCATGGGAGGATGTTTTAGGCATTTAGCTACACCTTCTGAGACACAGGAGTGAATTAAAAGTGGATTTAGATAGCACCCAGAGATGATAAACTGCAGTTCTGAGAGGAATAAATTCACCACCCAGAATCCCTTTAAGCTGCTGAGGGAGGACTGAGGAAAGGAGCAGAATTCACCTTATACTGGCAAACAAACCTGCAACAAGCATGGCATTTTCTTGTCCTTAGAGTAAGAGTAAAGTCCTGGCTTATATATCTTAGGCTCTAATATTAAACAAAATGGTGAATTAGGATGAAACCACAAAAAGAGATGTCTGGGAATTTAATTCTAACCCACTGAATGACAAGCATTCTTAGAAGTATGGATGGAAGGGACTAGAAGAGTCATTCAATCCATAGAGCATCTGATACTCGAATCTCCTCTGCACCACCTGGGTATATGGGCCATCTAGCATATGCTCTCTGTTGATAGAAAAGTCCTTGACAACCAAGGAGGGGTCACTGTGGGTGATCATCAAAGACCTACTTTCCTCCTGATCAATCCCATTGACAGCTCTTTATCAGCAAGAGTTCCACTGTTTTGTCACAGGACTCAGAACAACATAAACATATAAGAAATGCCACTCTGAGATCCATATTCTATCCAGCCCAGAATTCTCTCCCTGTGGTACACTGACTATGGAACTATCTGGTGAGAAAATAGAATACTTGTCCTTCACAGCATCCTTTTAGGGATTGGGGAATTTTGAAGAAGCATTGTGCATTTCTTCATGCCAGACCTCTCACTGCATCTTGCCTCTTTTTACAACTAATTCAACACAATTCTTGATTTACAACTCTGGACTAGCATTATGTTAAATGTTCTCTCCTCTTGGACATATTTATTGAGATCCTGCTTTAGGGCCCTCTTAGTTGTCCCATTTAGTCTCTTTATATTTCATGGAGTGGCCCTGCTTGTAGTCATTCATTGAGAGAAAGAATAACAATAAAATTAAGATTATGAGCTTCTTTCCCCATTAGGTAAAGTATAATCTGGCACTACTTGTTGATTGATTGTGGATTTATTATTTTTTATCTTTGCTTTTCACTTTTTCTTATTTTGATCCATTATCTCTCAACATTTTCCACTGAACTATTCTAACAAGATAGCCCACCCCTCCCCAAATCTGGGGTCTTTTGAAGAAAGTGATATGTGTTTTAGTTTTATAATTGAACTGAATTTTGCATTCTATGTCATTAAATATGTATTGGTTTTAATAAAACATATTTTATATGAATATTAATTAAAGTCAGTGTTTATGTGATTTCACATTTCTCCCAGAAGATAAAGAGAGAGCTAGGGGACACAATTGGGAATTCCCTGGTGGTCCAGTGGTTAAGATTCAGTGCTTTTACTGCTATGGGCCTGAGTTTGATCTGTGGTCGGGGAACTAAGATCCCACAATCTGCATGGTGCGGCCAAAACATAAATAAATAAATTAAATTAAATTATGAATGTGTTAAAAAAAAAGGCTGCAATCCCATCCTTGTAATTTCCTCTGGTCTTTCACAATCTCTCCCTTGCCCTCTCTGGTACAATCCCCAAACTGGATGTTCTGGGGCCTCTGATGATTCCCAGGCCCAGGAGATTATCTTTTCCCCAAAAGGCTATTTTTTCATCCATGTGTCCATCTAATAAATATTTATTGGGCACCCATATAGATACTCTCCAACCCTCCTTTTCTCTTTTTATCTCAGTGCCTCAACACACAACCTTATGCTCTCATGAACGTGGAGTACAAGAAAACACTTCAAAGAATGTCTGTCCCTATATGAGTGTGCCAAATGTCTCAGTGTTATAACTCCTTGTCTGGGTTTCCCTTTCTGTTAATGAACTTGGACCAAAGAATCCTAGTTTCTCAACTGGATTGTCTTGAGCTTCCTATATACTTGGCTCATCAGCTTCTTTCCTTATTTCTCTGCGTGAGATAGGTTATAGGGTTTATTAATTTTACTCTGGCCAACTAGCTGTGTGATCTTGAGTAAGCCACTTAACTTCCTGAGGATCTGTTTCCTCCCTGAAAAACAGAGATAGTAACACTCATCATGTAAGGTTGCTGTTAAAGTGAAACTTAAATAAGTCCAGTAATGTAAAACTCATACATGGACCTGACTCATAATACATCTTCAACAAGTAAAGGTATTTAAAGAACCCAGTTATAACCAAGTTCAAGCTTTTACTTACCTTGAGATACAGCCATGTGTTGTAGCCAGCCTACACACATACTTAAGGGACCAGAAAAGAAGATACCACAAAAAATGAGAGGAAAGTTTTAGGACAAATTTACATATTTTGAAAACATAGTAGTCCTTATGAGAAAAAAAAGCAGAATACTGATGAGGTTCCTTGCTCTTATTTTGTGTTGAATTAGAGATGAGTGAGGCTGGGAGCAGCAGTGTCTTTTTAGTTCTTACAGGCACTGAAGGTCTTAGGACTGCTTAGTGGACACACTAGAAACTTTGCTTTGCAGATAAGTGCTAAAAAGCAATGCCCTTTCCTGAGAACAGTTCTATCTGCTCAGGTTCTTCCTCAAAAAATGGTGAACCAGTGATAGTGAAAAGACTCAGTTCTCTGACTTATGAGATAAAAAAGCCAACAGCTATTGAGCACCTTTTCTATGTCATGCTGTTTACATGCATTATTTCATTTACATCTTACCTGTATCCTGGCCTTAGCACATGAGGAAATGGACGTTTATGGATGTAAAGCCATGTGCCATGAGCTATAATGCTACTCAGGTGGAGAGCTGGGATTTGAAGTTTAGCCTTTCTGATTCTAGAGCCTGAATGCTTCAATCCTATTCTATTTTCACAGTGCAAATGGTAATACCCAAGGCAGTCTGTATTAATGCCGTTTAGGGCAAATTATTTTTCTAGACTCTTTCTTCCAGTGAAAAGTTCATATGGATAAAGGAGAAAAGTGATGAAGAAAGTGAAGCAAGAAGACTGAAATGGATATGACAAAAGATTGCACAACCTTGGAAAGAATTTACAAAATGAGACAACAGAGCTAACCCCTGCCACAAAGCAATGCCAGGAGGACTGATGAAGTAACTGGTGTGAGTTGCTCTCTGTTCCTTAGAGGAAGGAGCTTTATAAATAATGCAGGCTATTTTTCTCTTTAAAAGAGAATTAAATGAACGTTGATTGTTTGCTTAACTAGCACAACTTGACCTTTATTGCTAGTGAATTTCTATTCTTCCCATAAAAGGCAAGGCCCTTGAGATCATAGGACATCTTCAGTGTGTGGAGTTGCCCAGAATTTACATTGAGGGTCCCCAGAACACCATTTTTGTCACAGACGGCCTCACCCAGGCAAGCATGCGAAGTGCATGGGATAAGCAAAGGGCTGGGTGCCATGGCATTTGTTTTCCATTGAATAGGATTAGGGATTCTGACATGAATGATTAATCACCACATTGCAGACGGCTGACGAACACAGGAAAGAGTCCACTCAGAATGGATGGTGCATGCAGTCTATTCCAAACAGCTGCTGAGTGTTCCTGTCCTTTCCACCCTCCCTACTCTTGCCTCGGGTTCCTTACTCCTGACTTCTCTTTCTCTCATCCTCTTTCTCTCCTTTCTTTTCTAACTCAGTTTTTTCTATCTCTTTTTTTTTTCTTTCACAATCCTCATTACCCACCCCAGTTCATCTTTGTCAATGTTGGTTCTCTTTCTCTTCCTTCCCACCCTGAATCCCCTTTTGTCTTACTTATATACCAAGCCAATGCCTGGGTTTGGAGCACTGAGTAGGAGTACACTGAGGGCTTTGTAAAGGGAGGAGAGCAGATTTGAAAGTGCTGAGGTAAATTATAGCTTTTTCCAACACATCCCTATGTACAAGGGCAATGAAAAGGAAAGTGCCCTTCCATGGCCCAAGGTGAAGAATATGAGGAGAATTGTTCAGAACCACACACATGATTGTATGTAAAGAATACAGCAGTAGGGGTCTTCCCTGGTGGTGCAGTGGTTGAGAGTCCGCCTGCCGATGCAGGGGACACCGGTTCATGCCCCATTCTGGGAAGATCCCACATGACGCGGAGCGGCTGGGCCCGTGAGCCATGGCCGCTGAGCCTGCGCGTCCAGAGCCTGTGCTCCACGATGGGAGAGGCCACAACAGTGAGAGGCCCGCGTACCGCAAAAAAAAAAAAAAAAAAAAAAAAGAATACAGCAGTAGGAACAGAAGTTGTATTTCCAGGTATCTTAAGTTCTGGAGTTCTAAAATAACTCGCTTTTTATGGAAGTAGATTTGGAGGGAAGCTATTTCCTCTATGTTTGCTATAGCTTGTTAATCTACTTTTTAACTTTGGAATAATGTTTCCCTTTTAACCACTTGGGTTTTGAAAAGCTGTTTGCTGTAACTCCCCTTTGGGAGATGATACCTCACAAGTCCTTGAGTTTTGGCAGCCCAGAACAAGAACCCTGACCCTGATATTTTTGTTTGATTCCTGGCTTTATATCCACCCTTAGCGTGCAACAGAATCAACAGGAAATTTTGTGAAAATGAAGACTTCTTCTTCCCACCCCGAGTTTCTGATTCAGTAAGTCTAGAATGGGGTCCAAAAGTTTGCATTTCTAATAAGTTTCCTGGTGATCCAGTTCCTGCTGGTCTGGGAATCCCACTTTGAGAACCAGTTCCCTAAATAGTTTCCTAGACCTGCTGGTAATTCCTCCCACATTTATAAATGCATGTTGGGCCTGTGGCCTAGCATTTACAGCTTGGAAAATTTAGAATTACTTTTCAAGAAAAGGAGTGCTACTAACAAAGTTGACTGAATATCAGAAATAACTCTAATGTGGCCAAGAGAGTGGTCTAACACAAAGGTGTGAGCTAACAGTCATCTCCGAATCCTCCAGAATCTTTTTTCTATATACATCCATTGATAGAGCTCCTTCTTCCCTGCACTGTACCTACTGAGCAACTCCCTATGCAACCTCCTCTCAAATTCTTCATTTTCACTCCATCACGTCAAGATGGGGGTCCATATGGAAATGTGACCTGCATGTCTTTGAGGTATTGCCTGCCTAAGATTATAAAGTGATATTTTTTTTTTAAACTTAACTAGCTGGCCAAACAAATTAGCAAGCTGCCCAAATTGCAGTGTGACTGCCTGCCACCAGGGGTCCTCTGAGCAGGCTGGGATCAATTAGGGATTGTAATTGAAAGTGAATGTCATTAATTATATAACTTTGGGCTATTCAAATTTGATTTCACTAAAATTACATCACGGAACTAGGAGCATTACAAAAGATAGCTGATCAAAAAAATTGGAGAGAACAAACAATCCATAAGCACTTGATTCAAGTTGGATGCTCAAGGTGGGCCCTCTCTACTTATTCTTACCTTTCATTTTTTTCGTTTCACCCAGATGTGGATTTCTGTTCATGTGGCTACAACTGTGAAAGCTTTGAATGGCCTGATGTGCAATAAAATGAAAGAGCTTCAAGTGTTGCCCTCTCTGGGGTATTGGATTTATAAATGCTGTTAGCCCCTGGAAACAAATGACTCTAAACCTAAGACTGGCTTTTCAGACACTGGTCCAAAAGACCAAAGGCTGTTGAAGGTGCTGTCTTCTTACAAACTCACATCAAGCAACCCTGTTTGTACTGCTGACCCCACCTATTATAGCAGTAGCCTGGTGGGAGGAATTGCCTCAATGCATTTGAGAATCTATCTCAAGTGTAAGCTTAGAAGGGAGAATGAAGGACATTTGCCTTTGATGAGGAAATATGATCTTAAAGCCTGTGGATAGGTGATTGCTGTAATACACATGGACCCAAAAAGCTGAGCTGTCACATTTAGCTAATGGATGGAAGCATGAAAAACTTTGGAAATATCAAAGCTTAACATTTTTCCAGTAACATTAATTCACTTACACTGTACATAATTTTTTTAGATTACTCATTAAGCTGTTAAAATAGCTTTATATAGAATATGAAAAATATGGCTGCTTGTACGTGACTAAGAGTCTCTCAGGCTTTGTATCTCCTAACATTTTTTTAAGTATAAATTTGTACCTGAGTGCTTTATTAACATAGCTTTTTGCATATAATTTCCCTAGTGGTTTTTTGTTTTAAGAGAAAGGATGACTGGAGCAAAGGAACTGCCAGTATTTAATAATGTTTGCATTTAAATATTCTACATAGATTTTGAGGTTAGCACAGTGATGGGGCGTCTGGGTGAGGGGAGGTAAAGTTCTCCATTTTGCTCCTGCTGTTGTGTACTTGGAGGCTTCTTTTTAACCAGGCAAACCTGAACAGACAGGGGCAAAAAGCTTAGAGCAAGACACAACTTGCCTTTTTCCCACTCTCAACCACCCACCAAATTATTCCCTTTTACAAAGTGCTGATAGTTTACCCAGAAAATTCCCTGGATGAAAACCTCAGACTGGATACAGGTGTACACAAATTTCTTCATCAGAAACTGGCCCTATTACAAACCCTTAACGTAAATGTCATGTTCTCCATCATGTAACTCTGGTGGATAAATGGGTTAATCTGAGAGTGGGTGGGAAGTGAGCTGTAGTTGAATTTCACTGGGACTTGAGTATTTCATCAAAATTCTCTTATTATAAATCCCCTCATATGTAGATTGGGAACATATCCTTTAAGTCACAGAATTGTGTTGAATAAGTAAAATTGAGTCACAACTACATGAAAGTGCCTGTAACATTGTTTTGCTTTGTATCTTCACCCTTCTCTCCCCATACACATCAAGAAATTCCAGAGGAGAATCTCAATATTAGGAAGGATGATAGCGGTGATTTTTGTTCATGGTGCACTGGACATACACAATTCTTTACTGCACATCGGAGTCTGAAGCCTACCAACACTGCTCCAACCATATCGGGATGCAGGGAATTTTAACAAGCCTCATGAAAAGTTGAAATTTAATGCAGGGACAAAACTTTTTTTCACAAAGTATGATGTAGGGTTCATTGTAATTGGGTAGAATCTCACTTTAGGGAAGTGGGACTTGAAAACCTCTCAGCTGTTGTCATGAGAGCTTGGGATTCCGATATCTTTAACATGTACAGTAAAAACATGGAGCACAGATTGAGATTCCTTGGAGCTAGGAAGAACCTGTTACGCTGTACTGAGGGCCACTTCAGGTTCAGGCTGCCTGACAAATGAGGTCTCCAAGGGGAATGCTATCAGAAAGCTGGCTTGTCCTCTGTCAGGCCAAATGTAGACATTAGGCTTAGGAAAGATGGGCCAATTGCTGAAATACAGTTTGGGAGGTTATCCAGGATATGAGAACCATGCTCACTATGTCAGTTACAGGTGAGGCCTGACTTCTATGAGCAGTTTAAGATTCTCACTGTGTTCCCTCCTCCACAAACGAACATGGGGACCAGGGGGAAGCAAAGTTAAATTAAATCATGAAAAAATAATTCGTGTTAATTTTTAAAGTAAACATTGATTTAAGCTTTCCCAACCCTCTTCCCTGACCATGAACAAAGAGAAAACATTCATTTGCAGCATATGCTCTGGAAAACTGCACCTCTTCAGGCAGGTTTGGGAATGAATTTGAAGCACTGAGAACATAAGATCCTCCCTCTCACCTTTATTTTTTCTTGATATCAGGACTTTGTAGGAAGCATTTTTTAACCTTGGAATTTGGAGTTTGCAATGCAGTGCCAAGCGCAGAGTATTTGCTTGATAATTTTTTGTGTACAAATGGGTGAGCTACATATGTGTGTAACCTTTAAACATTGTGAGTCACTAAATTGTACACCCTAACTTATATTATTGTACAGCAACTACACTTCAATAAACAATAATAAAAATATATATATATCTGTGAGTCACTTGCCAACTTCAGTTCTCTACTACGTTTACTCATATATGTATACTGAAGGGTATTTGTGGGGGGATATTTGTGTATAATACAAGCTATTATTATTATATTTGTGTATAAGATAGAGACACATCTTAATACTTGTCAAGAAAATTAAGTTTATGTGATCATGTATACATTATTCACCGTGGCCTTTCACTTAAAATTACAAAGTGAACCATTTTGTTTTTATGCCAACATATTTTCTCATTATTTTTCTTGTTTTTCACAGCAAAATGTATTGACCTACATATATCATTGATATATGATAGACTGTGCTGAAATATATACATATACCTTATGTATAAAATTCATGATTTAAACTGACAAATACTTTTTATAAGATCTAATGAAAGACAATAGTTTACCACACCACCGTCCCAATCCAAGGCCCACTTCCAAGAAGCAACGACTTTCAGCTTTTTAGCAATTTCTTTTGGAATTGATTTCCATGAAGTTAATAACCTGCTTGTACTGATATTTGTTAATTTTGCATTTTTCGACATTATCTTTTGACTTTATCATGTGTAAAGTGGAGATTGAGTTCATTCTCTTAGGCCCACACATTCACATACCTATATACCATTCTCCATTTTTCACAATGTGAACATTTCACAATTTTAGTGAAATCTATAGGCAGTGTTTATGAAATGATGGAATTATTGCTTGGCCACAGATTGCATTGTGAATACACTTCCAATATTTTGTTTCTTAATAATCATTGCCTTGTTTTTCAGGTGTGATCTTACGGCAAAGTTGTCCTGAAACCTCTGATGGTTAAAACTACCCCCAGAATGGTCAAATGCAGCAAGTAACCTATCCATTCTGATTTGTTTTTTTGTTGGTTTGGAGGACATTCCTACTGAACCATGTTGCCCCTGGCTCCCATAAAAGGATTACTCTCCAGGACTAGCACTCCAGCAACATCCTGGCTGATTGCTCCTGCCTTGTGTTAGATGCCCATTTCCCTGGTTCTCATGTCTTCTTACTTAGTTTCCTTCTTGTGTGGGAGTAGGGTATCTTCCTTCTGAGAAAGTGTGTATGGGAAATAAAATGTTGAGACCTTTTGTTCTTGACAGGGTTTTCATTCTACCTTACCATCTGATTGGTTCAGCTGAGTAAGAATTCTAGGTAGAAATTTCAAGACTATTTTGTCTCCTAACTTTTCCATTGGTGTCTGACTTTCAGTGTTTCTATGATGTAAAATGCCACCTTGATTCCCAATCCTTTGTACGAGACCTATTTATTCTCTCCAAAAGCTGTCTGGGTCATTTCTGGTGTTCTCAGCTTCACCACAGTGGGCCTTGATGGAAATCTGTTTCCTTTCACTGTGATGGGCTCTTAATGGGCCCTTTCAATGTTTATATTTATCTCCCTGACTTTGGGGAAATACATTATGTTAGTATTTTGGTAAGGTCCTCTCCTCTGTTTCCTTGTTCTCTTTCTAGAACTATTATTCAGATGTTTGATTCTAGGCATTGATCCTCAAATTTTATAATTTGTCTTATCATATTCCTTTGTTATTTTTCTTTTCTTTTCTTTTCTTTTTTAGTTTTTTAGGGACTTTTTACTCTTTGAAAGTTCCTGTACATAGAATCCTGTCCTTATTTTATTCGTGGAATCAGTACCTATTTGGATATGAATTACAGTGTTTTTTTCTTCTATTCCTTGTGATTTTCCTTATTTTCCTCCAAGTTTCTTTCTTCCTCTCTCCCTCCCTCTTTCCCTTCTTTCTTCTTTCTTTCCTGTTTGTATGTGTTGGGCACTAACTTACATTTTAAGGGCTTTCGTCAAATGTCTAGTGATTCTGGATTCTGCTGAGCCATTCATTTTTAAGAGTAAGACACTAAAACTCTGATTGTTTGTGGGTAGAGCTGATAGGCTAATGGCCCTTAACAGGAGGGCTATTGGTTGAGGCCCTGTTGGATACCTTCAAAACCAAGATCTCTGTCTCATTTCTTGCCTTCATTTCCTCAGAGAAGAGTTCTGATTTCTCTCTAACAGAGTTCTTGAAAATAAAACAATGTTGGCATCTATAAATAATGTACTGTTGCTGTTTAACTTTTACTCTCACACTTTAAAGTAACAGATCTTTACAAATTTAGTTTTGAAAGTTTGATGGGAAATATCTAAATGCAAACTGGAAGAGGAAATTTATAATTTGTCATAACCTTCATGACAGAAAATTTTACCAAAAAGAGCTGCTTATAAGGCAGTAACAGCTGAATTCCTACATGAGATAACTGGTTGGTTTTATCTTCATGGTTTTCTCATTTGATTCCTGGGGCTAATGTGAAGCAATACTTATAAGATTCTTAAAATAATCAAAATTTGGGGGACTTCCATGGGTCCAGGCTGGGCTGTACCCAGGCAACTCACTTATAATTGCACACACAGCTTTTTCCTAGTGACTTGGTGATGGCAGGAGAAAAGAAAATAAACAAAAATTCAGCATCTTCTTCAGTACATGGGAGTCTTCAAAGTTTAGAAGTCAAGACCACTCAGAGTTCTAATTCTAGTAATTTATTAAATGGAAATGCCCTTGTGACCTCAAACAGGGAGTGCCCTGATTAAAAAAATAAATAAAAATGAGCAATACACTCCCTTTTCACCTCTAACAGCTGGCTCAAGATTGATATCTGCCATTTCTGCCTTCACTAAGGTTCCAGGTAATAAGAGCTGGTAAAGGATTTGGTGAGGTTGGAATAAAAGCATTTTATAATACTAAGAACTGTCAGAGGGTTTAAAAAATTGGCCACAGGGGCTTCCCGGGTGGCACAGTGGTTGAGAGTCCGCCTGCCAATGCAGGGGACACGGGTTCGTGCCCCGGTCCAGGAAGATCCCACATACCGCGGAGCAGTTAGGTCTGTGAGCCATGGCCACTGAGCCTGTGTGTCCGGAGCCTGTGCTCCACAATGGGAGAGGCCACAATAGTGAGAGGTCCAAGTAACACACACACACACACACACAAATTGACCACTGTACATTGTTGCCAGGGAGAACTTCTTTGTGGGATGTGATAAGCAAGTGGATATCAACTCATATCAACACCATGAAACACTGCATTGTTGGTCACCAAAGTGGTGATACATCACATCAGAGATGGATGAAGTTATTTGTGCCTATTCCAATGCCAAGGACACAGAGAGGGTAACTATGGCCATTACTTCAAATCTGTAAACTTTGTGTCTTTGTCCCCAGTGGAATATACTCTAAATTGTCCCAGGTCAAAAAGGATTAAAAAAAATGAGAAAAATGGAAGAAAAGAACTTTCCCAGATCAGTGCTGAACACAGACACACACACACAGGCATGCATACTTGAGTGTTAACGGAAAAGGAACTCAAGGTAAGTAGCACAGGAGTTAACAGGCAAACTAACAACTGATTTCTAATGTAATCCAAGACAATGGAGCTTTCTACAAGATAGGTGATATTTATAAACAAAGTGAACAAATGAAAGATGACTTAAAAAGATTCTCTACTTTACAGAGGATCAATCTCGGAGCTCCTTTCCTGAGTTGCTTTCCTTGAGTTTTTTGACGGGTTTTAGATTATTAACTGATGCAATTGTTGGAGAGTTGAGGTTGAGGGGAGAGGAGTATGGGCAGCTGCCGTTAGGTGAACATTAATCAGAAAAAGAAAACTCTTTGAATTGATAATTTAGGGAACTGGGAAACAGGACTCACAAAAAATCAATTTGATTTTTTGCATGGCTTTATAAACACATGATTTTTGGTAAATGGCAAACTACATTCACAACAACCCATAAAATCAATATTTATTTCTCAAAGGCTATTCACTGTGGGCAGGAAAGATACTTTGTTGGAAGAAAAGGAATCCTTGGCTTCTTTCTGGGCTTACACCAGTAGTTCTAGGACTTTTAAGTTTCATAATCAATAAAACTAAGACAACTAGCAAGAAAAGATTTGTATGCAGATGGGTAGGGGGATCAGACACAGGGTCGTCAACTTACCTTTTTTCACAATAGAGCCTTTACACAAAGCAAAATCTACTATCTTACTATTTATTTCATTTCATATAAGGACATAAAATCTGAAAAAAAAATGAGTACAGTCTCAAAATAAAAAGCAGTCCTTTATTAGCTTAAAATAAATTAAACAAAGATTTTACCCCATGATCTTTAGGTTTTTCATCTTGGAACGTGCATGTAAACACCTTTGCACGGTACAGCAATGGTTATTGAGGGAAAGTTTGTGAGCCACTGATCCAGAGATTACCAGATAATTGAAAGTCTATTTGATTCTGATATAACTAAGAAGTGAAGCTGGGAAGGGGCTCAGAAATTGGTTTGTTAAATTATTTGTTTTACAGTTAAGGAATGAAGGCTTTGTCTTGCCTAGGGTAGCCCAGCAAACCAGGGCTGTATGGGGTTTCGGCCACCTCTCCTGTCCAATGTGCTGTACGATGTTCCAGTCATTCCTCCCTTCACCTGAGATGCTAACATTTTGGCACAAGGACTCCTTCCAGTTGAAGGGGTTCCACTATCAGGAAGTATTTATTAGGTACCTGCTCAGAGCAAGTCTTAGTAGAGAGGAAGAGTCCTTTTTTTTTTTTTTCAAGTTGAGCATGATGCAGTCTGGATGAGAGGTCCGGTACATGACAATAAACCTAACAGTGTGTGATAACACAGGATTGAACATTTCATGAGTAGGCAGACAGCAAGTATCAACAGGGGCTGGGGAGACAGAATAATCGTGTGTTTCTGAGAAACATTTATAGGAAGCAGTGCTGCTCCTTAAAATTTGGCTTTTAGGCCCAGAATGCATATCTGACTATCAAGCACGAAGAAGGTGGAGACTTGCTGGACCTCTCGCAAGGGCTTTGGACACCTTTACCTTCCATCATTTTAGTTCTGACAAGACAAAGAACTCAGGAATGGGGGAGTTTTGAAGACGGCAGGAGGACAAGCAGCAAAACATACAACACCGCTTTTTCACTCTCATTAAATGCCACAACCTTCACTATTAAATATGCTCTTGACCTTGCAGAACAAACTCTAGAAGCAAATTTCTCATCTGCCGGCCTCTCCCTGGGCCTTCTGCGACATACTGTCGCTCAGACAAGGACTGTTCTTAATGGGTTTATGGGAAAGGCTTGGCCTGCCTTTCCATCTGCACCTTCTGCTGGCTCCCTCTGAAAAGCGCTAGCTTGCCATACGACATTCCCTTGAATTATTTAGATTGGTAAATCTTTCTGCATCTCACATCTTTAGTCCATCTGTTAGCCGGAGCTTTTCCTTTATAGGAAGTGTCCTTTATGCATGCTGGCATCTGTCAGCAGTACACTTCCCTCTTTTATTCATGATCTTCTATGGGAGAGGGTACAAGCTGCAGAAACGCCGCATGCCTGGTATGCATTTCATTTTAATGGAAGATTACATGACTGGGGTGCTGGTTTATTACCTTGCTCCACATGCATCCATTCATCACCTGGCTGCCCCCTCACCCAGCCTGTTAGGAGGTGCTGGCCCTTCTGCAGTGTCCTGGTCCCAGCTTTATGCAGGAAGTGGGCTTGATGGGGGAGAGAAAACTGATCCTTTAAACAAAGATGAAAGATCATGAGAAAAGAAAAATATATAGTGGAGAATCATGGGCCAGGGGAGAGGGACAAGGTCTTGACCTCAAGCCAATACCCAGATGCAGACATGGAATTATTTATACAAATCACTAGATATGTTAAGGAAAATGTTATCATGAACACCATATCGTAGCTGAGTATTTTCTACCTAAAAATCATGCTCTTAAACTTACATATTTTTTTCTATTTTTCACTCACAGGATAATTAAATCTCAGAGGACTTTCTCATCCAATTTTCTTTTTAATGCTGGAATAACCTCTATAATACTGTTTGCCAGATGTAGATTATCAGCAAGAAATAATCTTCTACAGGAATTTTTAAATTGTTTTATGTTATTATTTTGATATCAATCTAAAAATAATCAATATAAGGATAAGCTAAATAGGGTGACCATATATCTTGGTCACATGGAACATTGGTGGTTTATGCTTCTTGTACGTAAATTAATCCCTGACAGTTATTTTATCACTCTCCTTTCACTTACAAAAGTGTGCTGGTTTGAATCCTAAATTATGGTCACTCTAATAAAAAACCATGTGGATGATCACTCTGTATCTGACTATGGCCAATATGATTTCAACGCCCATGTTAGCAATTCTACTGACTTTCCCATTGGTACCATGTCAAGCTACTATGAACATAATGGGGATGAACCCAGTGAGGAAGAGACCAATATCTCTATGTAGAAGATGATTTCTCTCTTACCTCCTGCCAATATGGGGAGAAAGCAACAACCTACCTAAGAGGGATGGAAGATGGCATTGGGGATCAATGGGACTTCAAACATACTTTTAAGCAATCTTCCCATTTCAATCCCTTTGTATCCCACCCCCCCTTCAGATATAGCTGGTGACTTTCTAGAGTTCTAAACCTTAAATTGGGTTGCTTTTCCTTGGTCCTTTCTCTGAAGGCTTGGGTTTTGGATATTTTTGCTCTGCTAAGTATGTTATATGCAGTCCATATGCTTTCTCTTTTCCAAAATGCTATCTTTATCCTCTATCTGTTACCATGTTTTCTCTTCTTTTGAATTTATCAACTTATATTTATTTAAAAATTTTTCTATATAATTCTAGTGAAATTCCAGGAGGGAGCAGAGATCATTTGCAATCCATCTTCCAGGTTTAACTGGAGATCCTTTTATCTCTTTTCCAGTGTAGAGATTTCTGATAATATGAAAAGGTACTGAGCTCTTCTGCCATACTGAATGTCTCTTCATAACACAACCCATTGTTCTCTGGCTCCTTTCAACTTCCAATTATTATAATAAATGTAAATTATAAGATCCATGGAAGTAAGTTTTTTTTTTCAATATTGCCACTAAAGTGACAAAGAAATGATGTATTATATGGCCCTTGTCTTTTAGATAATGATAATCTATTTAGGGTTTTGGTCTCAACAAATCAGGAGATTTGCCAGAAATAATTGAAAATAAAGACTGCTGCTCTTATTGTCCCTAACAAGTGAAACCTCAGGTCACCAAATTTGTTTAGCCTTCTGGGCAGGTAAAATGTAGATAAGAGCCCCAAATTTCTCCCATTCTATGGACACTACATTTGTGCTGGAATGACTAGGGCATAGAGAAGCCTGTTTGCTGGAAAATGTAGACTAAAGATGTCCTCTCAGCGAAGACCTTCAAGATGGTAGAGGAGTAAGACGTGGAGATCACCTTCCTCCCCACAAATACATCAAAAATGCATCTACATGTGGAACAACTCCTACTGAATGCTGGCAGAAGACCTCAGACTTCCCAAAAGGCAAGAAACTCCCTGGGTAAGGCAAAAGAAAAAAGAAAAAACAGAGACAAAAGAATAGGGAAGTGACCTGCACCTGTGGGAGGGAGCTGTGAAGGAGGAAAAGTTTCCACACACTAGGGAGCACTTTCACTGGCAGGGACGGGGTGTGGGAGGGGGGAAAGCTTCAGATCCATGGAGAAGAGTGCAGCAACAGGGGTGCAGAGGGCAAAGCGGAGAGATTCCTGCACAGAGAGTCAGTGCTGACAAGCACTCACTGACCTGAGATGCTTGTCTGCTCACCCATCAGGGTGGGTCGCGGCTGGGAGCTGAGGCTCGGGCTTTGGAGGTAAGACCCCAGGGAGAGGACTGGGGTTGGCTGCATGAACACAGCCTGAAGGGGTCTAGCACACCACAGCTAGCTGGGAGGGAGTCCAGGAAATGTCTGCACCTGCCTAAGAGACAAAAGACCAATGTTTTGGGGCACGCGAGGAGAGGTGATTCCCACTCTGTGTGACCACATAAGGCAGAGTACTGCTTAATCAAGCTCCAGAGATGGGCACGAGCCACAACTATCAGCTCGGACCCCAGACATATGCATGACCACTGACACCACCACCACTGCCACCAAGAATCCTGTGTGCAAGCACAGGCCACTACCCACACTGCCCTGGGAGCATGTGCAGCATGTCACTGCCAGGGTCCTATGATCCAGGGACAACTTCCCCCTGGAGAACACATGGTGTGCCTCAAGCTGTTGCAATGTCACGCCAGCCTCTGCCACTACAGGCTTGCCCTGCATTCCAATTATGACTACAATACCCTTCCCTCTCCCTGGCCTGAGAGAGCAAGAGAGCCATAATCAGCTGCTGCTTTAACCCCCTCCTGTCTGGGTAGGGAACAGACTCCTGAGGGCAGCCTACATGCAGAGGTGGGTCCAAAACCAAAGCTGAACCCCAGGAGCTGTGCGATCAAAGAAGAGAAAGGGAAATTTCCCAGAGTAGCCTCAGGAACAGCAGACTAAATCCCCACAATCAAACTGAAAAACCCTGCACTTGAAGAATACCTGATTAGACAACGAATGTTCCCAAAATTGAGGCAGTGAACTTTGGGAGCAAATGTAGACTTGGGGTTTACTTTCTGCATCTGATTGGTTTCTGGTTTTAAATTTACCTTAGTTTAGTTTTTAGTACTTGTAATCATTGGTGGATTTGTTTAATGGTTTGGTTACTCTCTTCCTTAATTTTCTTAAATTCTTATTATTTTTAATTTTATTTTTTTGTTATTTTTTATTATTTTTTTTCCTTTTTTCTCTTTTTGTGAGTGTGTACGTGTATGTTTCTTTGTGTGATCTTGTCTGTTTAGGTTTGCTTGTAACACTTGTCCTAGGGTTCTGTCCATTTTTTTCATCTGTTTTCTTTTTATGAGTGTGTGTGTGTGTATGTTTCTTTGTGTGATTTTGTCTGTTTAGTATTGCTATTACCATTTGGTTTGGGGTTCTATCTGTTCGTTTTTTGTTTTTGTTTTTTTCTTTTTTCCCTTCCTTTTCTTCTGAGCCATGTGGCTGGCAGTGTCTTGGTGCTCCGGCCGGGTGTTGGGCCTGAGCCTCTGAGGTGGGAGAGCTGAGTCCAGGACATTGGGCCACCAGAAACCTCCCGGCCCCATGTAATATCATCAGTGAGAGATCTCCCAGAGATCTCTGTCTCAACACTAAGACCCAGCTCCACCCAACAGCCAGCAAGTTCCAGTGCTGGAAGGCCCATGCCAAACAATGAGCAAGACAGGTACACAACCCAACCCATAGCAGACAGGCTGCCTAAAGTCATCCTAAGCTCATACACACCCCAACACACCACTGGACATGGCCCTGCCCACCAGAAAGACAAGATCCAGCCCCACCCACCAGAACACAGGCACCAGTCACCTACACCAGGAAGCTTACATAAGCTACTGGACCAAACTCAACCACTGGGGGCAGACAATAAAAATAATGGGAAATACAAAACTGCAGCTTGAGAAAAGGAGACCGCAAACACAGTAGGTTAAAGAAAATGAGAAGACAGAGAAATAGGCAGCAGTTGAAGACGCAAGTTAAAAACCCACCAGACCAAACAAATGAAGAGGAAATAGGCAGGCTAGCTGAAAAAGAATTCAGAGTAATGACAGTAAAGTTAATCCAAAATCTCTGAAATAGAATGAAGAAAATGCAAAAAACGTTTAACAAGAACCTAGAAGAAATGAAGAGGAAACAAACAATGATGAACAACACAGTAAATGAAATTAAAAATACTCTAGAATCAATAGCAGAATAACTGAACCAGAAGAACAGATAGATAAATGAACTAGAAAATAAAATACTGGAAATAACTGTCACAGAGCAGAATAAAGAAAAAAGAATGAAAAGAATTGGGAACAGACTCAGAGATCTCTGGGACAGCATTAAATGCACCAACATTCACATTATAAGGGTCCCAGAAGAAGAAGAGAAAAAGAAATGGTCTG
Source organism: Stenella coeruleoalba (assembly GCF_951394435.1). NCBI lineage: Eukaryota > Metazoa > Chordata > Mammalia > Artiodactyla > Delphinidae > Stenella > Stenella coeruleoalba. The sequence continues at coordinate 118,658,070 of NC_137169.1, read as the reverse complement.
AGAAAACATTTGAAGAGATTATAGTTGAAAACTTCCTTAACACGAGAAAGAAAATAGTCACCCTAGTCCAGGAAGTGCAGAGAGTCCCATACAAGATAAATCCAAGGATAAACATGCCAGATACATATTAATCAAACCAACAAAAATTAAATACAAAGAAAAATATTAAAAGGAGCAAGGAAAAAGCAACAAATAATATACACGGGAATCCCCATAAGGTTAACAGCTAATCTTTCAGCAGAAACTTTGGAAGCCAGAAGAGGGTGGCTGGACATATTTAAAGTGATGAAAGGGAAGAACTTACAACAAAGATTACCCAGCAAGGATCTTATTCAGATTCAATGGAGAAATTAAAACCTTTACAGACAAGCAAAAGTTAAGAGAATTCAGCACCACAAAAGAAGCTTTACAACAAATGCTAAAGAAACTTCTCTAGGCAGGAAACACAAGAGAAGGAAAAGACCTACAATAATAAACCCAAAACAATTAAGAAAGTAGTAATGGGAACATACATATCAATAACTACCTTAAATGTAAATGGATTAAATGCTCCAACCAAAAGACATAGACTGGCTGAATGGATACAAAAACAAGACCCATATGTATGCTGTCTACAAGGGAGTCACTTCAGACCTAGGGACACATACAGACTGAAAGTTAGGGGATGGAAAAAGGTATTCCATGCAAATGGAAATCAAAAGAAAGCTGGAGTAGCAATTCTCATATCAGACAAAATAGACTTTAAAATAAAGACTATTACAAGAGACAAAGAAAAAAACTACATAATGACCAAGGGATCAATCCAAAAAGAAGATATAACAATTGTAAATATTTATGCACCCAACATAGGAGCACCTCAATAAGTAAGGCAAATGTTAACAGCCATAAAAGGGGAAATCGATGATAACAGAATAATACTAGGGGAATTTTAACACCCTACTTTCACCAATGGACAGATCATCCAAAATGAAAATAAATAAGGATACACAAGCTTTAAATGACACATTAGACCAGGTGGACTTGATATTTGTAAGACATTCCATCCAAAAACAACAGAATACACTTTCTTCTGAAGTGCTCATGGAATATTCTCCAGGATAGATCAAATCTTGGGTCACAAACCAAGCCTCAGTAAATATAAGAAAATTGAAATCATATCAAGCATCTTTTCTGACCACAATGCTACGAAATTAAATATCAATTACAGGGAAAAAATGTAAACAATATGAACATATAGAGGCTAAACAATACATTACTAAATAACCAAGAGATCACTGAAGAAATAAAAGAGGAAATCAATGACAAATGACAATGAAAACAGGATGACCCAAACCTATGGGATGCAGCAAAAGCAGTTCTAAGAGGGAAGTTTATAGCAATACAATCCTCCTCAAGAAAAAGAAAAATCTCAAATAAACTATCTAATCTTACAACTAAAGCAATTAGAGAAAGAAGAACAAAGAAAACCCAAAATTAGCAGAAAGAAAGAAATCATAAAGATCAGATCAGATAAATATGAAAAAGAAATGAAGGAAACAATAGCAAAGATCAATAAAATAAAAGCTGGTTCTTTGAGAAGGTAAACAAAATTGATAAACCATTAGCCAGACTCATCAAGAAGAAAAAGAAGACTCAAATCAACAGAATTAGAAATGAAAAAGTAACAACTGGCACTGCAGAAATACAAAGGATCATGAGAGACTACTACAAGTAACTATATGCAAATAAAATGGACAACCTGGAAGAAATGGAAAAATTCTTAGAAAAGTACCACTTTCCAAGACTGAACCAGGAAGAAATAGAAAATATGACCAGACCAATCACAAGCACTGAAATTGAAACTGTGATTAAAAATCTTCCAACAAACAAAAGACCAGGATCAGATGGCTTCACAGGTGAATTCTAACAAACATTTAAAGAAGAGCTAACACCAAGCCTTCTCAAACTCTTCCAAAATATAGCAGAGGCAGGAACACTCCCAAACTCATTCTATGAGGCCACCACCACCCTGATGCCAAAACCAGACAAAGATGTCACAAAAAAAGAAAACTACAGGCCAATATCACTGGTGAATATAGATGCAAAAGTCCTCAACAAAATACTAGCAAACAGAATCCAACAGCACGTTCAAAGGATGATACACCATGATCAACTGGGGTTTATCCCAGGAATGCAAGCATTTTCCAAAATAGACAAATGAATCAATGTGATACACCATATTAACAAACTGAAGGATCAAAACCATATGATAATCTCAGTAGATGCAGAAAAGGCTTTTGACAAAATTCATCACCCATTTATGATAAAACCTCTCCAGAAAGTGGGCACAGAAGGAACTTACCTCAACATAATAAGGGCCATCTATGGAAAACCCAGAGCCAACATCATTCTCAATGGTGAAAAACTGAAACCATTTCCTCTAAGATCAGGAACAAGACAAAGTTGCCCACTCCCACCACTATTATTCAACATAGATTTGGAAGTTTTAGCCACAGCAATCAGAGAACAAAAAGAAATAAAAGGAATCCAAATTGGAAAAGAAGATTTAAAACTGTCACTGTTTGCAGATGACATGACACTATACATAGAGAATCCTAAAGATGCTACCAGAAAACTACTAGAGCTAATCAATGAATTTGGTAAAGCAGCAGGATAAAAAATTAATGCACAGAAATCTCTTGTATTCGTATACACTAATGACAAAAATCTGAAAGAGAAATTAAGGAAACACTCCCATTTACCATTGCATTGAAAAGAAAAAATTACTTAGGAATAAACCTATCTAAGGAGACAAAAGAACTGTATGCAGAAAACTATAAGACACTGATGAAAGAAATTAAAGTGAATACAAACAGATGGAGAGATATAACATGTTACTGGATTGGAAAAATCAACATTGTGAAAATGACAATACTACCCAAAGCAATCTACAGATTCAATGCAATCCCTATTAAACTACCAATAGCATTTTTCACAGACCTAGAACAGAAGATTTTACAATTTGTATGGAAACACAAAAGACCCCGAATAGCCAAAGCAATCTTGAGAAAGAAAAATGGAGCTGAAGGAAGCAGGCTCCCTGACTTCAGACTATACTACAAAGCTACAGTAATCAAGACAGTATGGTACTGGCACAAAAACAGAAATATAGATCAATGGAATAGGATAGAAAACTCAGGGATAAACTCACACGCATATGGTCACCTTATCTTTGAAAAAGGTGGCAAGAATATACAATGGAGAAAAGACAACCTTTTCAAAAAGTGGTGCTGGGAAAATTGGACAGCTACATGTAAAAGAATGAAATTAGAACACTCCCTAACACCATACACAAAAATAAACTCAAAATGGATTGAAGTCCTAAATGTAAGGCCAGACACTATAAAACTCTTAGAGGAAAACATAGGCAGAACACTCTTGCACATAAATCACAGCAAGATCCTTTTTGACCCATCTCCTAGAGAAATGGAAATAAAAACAAAAGTAAACAAACAGAACCTAATGAAACTTTAAGCTTTTGCACAGCAAAGGAAACCATAGACAAGACCAAAAGACAACCCTCAGAATGGGAGAAAATAGTTGCAAATGAAGCAACTGACAAAGGATTAATCTCCAAAATTTACAAGTAGCTCTTGCAGTTCAATATCAAAAAAAAACAACCCAATCCAAAAATGGGCAGAAGATCTAAATAGACATTTCTCCGAAGAAGATATACAGTTTGTCAACAAACACATGAAAAGTTGCTCAACATCACTAATCATTAGACAAATGTGAATCAAAACCACAATGAGTTATCACCTCACACTGGTCAGAATGTCCATCATCAAAAAAAATCTACAAACAATAACTGCTGGAGAGGATGTGGAGAAAAGGGAACCCTCTTGCACTGTTGGTGGGAATGTAAATTGATACAGCCACTATGGAGAACAGTATGGAGGTTCCTTAAAAAACTAAAGGTAGAATTACCGTATGACCCAGCAATCCCACTACTGGGCATAGATGCTGAGAAAACCATAATTCAAAAAGATACATGTACCACAATGTTCATTGAACATTAGCCAGGATATGGAAGTAACCAAAGTGTCCACTGACAGATGAATGGATAAAGATGATGTGGCACATATATACAGTGAAATATTACTCAGCCATAAAAAGAAACAAAATTGAGTTATTTGTAGTGAGGTGGATTGACCTACAGTCTGTCATACAGAGTGAAGTAAGTCAGAAAGAGAAAAACACCATATGCTGACACATATATATGGAATCTAAAAAAGATAAAAATGGTTCTGGTGAACCTAGGGACAAGACAGGAATAAAGATGCAAACATAGAGAATGGACTTGAGGACACAGAGAGGGGGAAGTGTAAGCTGGGACAAAGTGAGAGAGAAGCACTGACATATAAACATTACCAAATGTAAAATAAATAGCTCGCATAGCACAGCGAGATCAGCTCAGTGCTTTGTGACCACCTAGAGGGGTGGGAGGGAGACACAAGAGTGAGGGGATATGGGGATATATGTATACATATAGCTGATTCACTTTGCTATATAGCAGAAACTAACATAACACTATAAAGCAATATACTCCAATAAAGATGTTAAAAACAAAAACAGACTACAAAACAGCCTTGTTTAAAAAAAAATAATCACAAAAAAACAAATAAATACAGATGTCCTCTCAGACCTGGGCATTAAGACCAGCTTCATGGGTTTCCAATATGGACAGTTGCCTAGAGTCCCACCCTTAGAAGGACCCACTACTTCATTTAATGCTCTGCTGATATTCTTAATAATTTTTGAACAAGGAACCCCGTATTTTTACTTTGCCCTAAACCCCGCAAATTATGTAGTCTGTCTTGCCCAACAAACTGCATGTACCCCTTGCAGCTTAGAGAGTGGTGGGCGACTTTAACCAGTCTGTCTTCCCCATGGTGGGCCAACAGTTGGGAATGATCATAGAAGCTGTCCAAGTTTAGAGATTATAAATAACAGGGCAACAGAAGATACAGTATAGATTGGAGCTACCATTGCAAACACATGTATCCAGGTTCCAGGCAGGCAACATAAATGTGGGAGAGGGGCTGGTATAACAGGGTAAGGCTTACAGACAGAGCATGTCCTATCTAAAGACATTCAAATTCAGTTTTAAAAACACTGGGTTGTATTGAACAGAAAATACAAGTGGGTCACTAATTTGCAACCCATGCTCTGGCATAATCCAAGAGGCCATTGCAGATCCATGGTTATTCCCCATGACACCTGCTTATCTTGTACAATTTGTTTCAGATCTAAGATCTTTCTCAGTAAACTAGGATGTCAGATCAGTTCATATATTGATTTTTTTTTATTATTCTTCCATTGCCTCTCAAAGATATATGTGTATATTTTACACTTAGGATACTTATTTGGCACCAGGCCTGTGCTGAATCCTCCTGCTTCCTTTTACATTGAACAGCCTCACCCTTGTCATTCATGCTGTGTTTGATATTTGCTGTAATATGATTAGATAATTGTGGTGAAGGCACCATTCCCTGAGCAGATGGGCTGAACATTTAGAGTGAGCCCTTGTAGCATGGTGCATGAGAACACTAAGAACCTGGCAGAAACTGAACGGAGGGTGTGTGTGCGTGTGTGTGTATGTGCACAGACGCTCACCAAAAACAAGAATCACCGCGAAACAGCTGGCAAAATGGCCCAGTCCTGACTGTGGCTGCTGCAGGGACTCCTGAGGGACTCTGGGGAGTTATCATTTTAGCAGCTGATCACAGTTCCCTTTAATATCTGAATAGTTCCCATGTTGGTGGAGCCACATTAGTCAGTATCCACATCCGGAGCCAATATACTCAGAGGCATACAGCAGAGCCAGTGGCATACAGTGGCATACAGCAGAGCCAATATACTCAGAGCTGAGTATATTGGCTGTGACAATCTGAGTTGTAGAAAACAGTGAGTAGAAGGCAAAGGTTATGTCCTAACCTCCTGTATTCCCAATCATCCTTTCCCAATATTAAGATGATTTGTTAGCTTCCCCTCAGCATGCTTAAATACATTAAGTAGGAAAATCTCCTTAATTCCAAATAAATTCCTCTTGTGTAAAAATGTGTGATATACCTCAAATGGGACGACTTTGGAGGAAAGAGGATATCAGCTGCTTTGGATGAAGCCCAAAGATAAGGGAGAAAATTGAACTTTATAAGTCTTGGGTCTGTACGTTCTCTAAAGATTAAATATCTAGGATTTAGAGGTACAAGTTATGTCAGTAGACTTTGAATTGCTGGAACAACACCAAGAGTCCTGTGAATTATATCTATTCTTTCCAAAGGATACTGATGATGTCATTTGGATCATATAAAATCAAAAACCAACCTGTGCCAAATCAAAGGCATCCCTGGGCTTCCCTGGTGGCTCAGTGGTTGAGAGTCCGCCTGCAGATTCAGGGGACACGGGTTCGTGCCCCGGTCCGGGAAGATCCCACATGCCGCGGAGCGGCTGGGCCCGTGAGCCATGGTCGCTGAGCCTGTGCGTCCGGAGCCTGTGCTCTGCAACGGGAGAGGCCACGACAGTAAGAGGCCCGCGTACCGCAAAAAAAAAAAAAAAAAAAAAAAAAAAGGCATCTCTGCTTTCTACGCTTACATTGGGTGATAGGTAGTCTATGAAATTTTACTTTCTCCAGTGATTTCTCTAAGACATAAGTGAACTTCAAGAAATGAACTACTCCGAAAAGACCAGGGCACCCAGGAGCCTCCTAAGAAATTATGTGAGATTGAGTAGGTTCCATATGTGAAGTAGAGTTGAAAGCATTCTGCACACAACCTCCCGATTAATCTTCCTCAAAAAACTGTATGGTAGAATGAGTAATAGCCCCAAAGATGTCAGGAACCAATTCCTGAAACCTGTGAATGTTACCTTACATTACAAAAGGAATTTTCAAGTGTGACTAAGTTAAGGATTTTGAGATGGACACATTATCCTGGATGATCTGGGTGAACCCTGAATAATAAGGGTAAATGTCTTTAAAAGGAAGGAGGAGATGTAATGACAATGGAAGCAAGAGGCTGGAGTGATGTAAGGAAGAAATCAGGTTCCAAGGAATGCAGGCGGCTTCCAGACCCTTGTCAAGGCAAGGAAATGGAAATCCCCCAGAGCTTCAAGAAGGAACAAGGACTACCAACACCTCGACTTTAGCCCAGTAAAACTGATCTTGCACTTCTAGATGCTAGAACTGTAAGATACATTTGTATTGTTTTAAGCCACCATATATGTGGTAATTTGTTTAGCATCAATAGGAAACATATATAAACTGGTTTCATCAATTTTTACTCTCCTAAAAATTAGAACAGGTAACTCATAATAATATCTAAAATATATTGAGCACTTACTATGTTCTAGGCACTGAATTAAGTATAATACCTGCATATGGTTATCTGCCTGACAATGCTTCAGGATTGATATTAGTACTATTAACATTTTACTGAAGAGGAAAGTGAGGTTAATAAAACCTAAGGACCTTCTCCAAGGTCAGCAGCTAATAACATTCCTGGTTTTATTGTTTTGTATCTGTCTTACCCCAACGACTAGGTTGTAGCCTCCTTGAAGGCAAAGGTTATGTCCTAACCTCCTGTATTCCCAATCAGTTCTTATCATAGTCCCTAAATTCAAATGAAGCCTACCTGAAACCATGATGTTAGCCAATGAGAAAATAATTTTATATGCATAAATTTAATCTACTCCCATCTGTTCAGAAATCTACTAATTACATAAGGGAAAGTGCATCTGATTTCCCTTAACAGTCGTCTCCACTGTATTTTCTTCTGTCTTGTGACTATGACCACAGGAAAATCTCATCTATGAAACTGGGTTCACATTCTTCTCATTGGCTGCCCTCCCTGCCCTCACTTTCTTTTTGTGATTCAGTCAGAAGTAGATTTCTTGCAAGAGATCTGTCATGCAGAGGCCAAGTGCTTCTGGCTTTTTCATTAGATGCTGATGGTGTTAGATTTAAAGTTGACACCGAAGCCTAATTAAACATTATACCAGTGCACATATTCTGCAAATTAAGACACAACACATTACTGAGCTCAGTTGAGGATAAGTTAAAAAGGAAGCTGTCAACAAGCAAAGGACCCTGTTAAGTGCTTTAAATACAAATTTTGAATTTAAAATGCAAATGGGCTGAAGCTTCCTTTCCTTTCAAGTTGGAAAGAAAATTTAAGTGGGGTAGAGAGAGTTTTATTTCATTTTTTACTATCACTGAGTTTTGACACCAGTGGCAACCAGAGTACATTACAGCAGTTTTAGAAATGGCAAGAGGAACTAGCCTGCAGCTAACAACACACTTGCAACTCCTGGCTAGTTGAATGAAAAGCAGGAACCAAACCAACCCCATCAATGTTGACAAGTCAGCACATGTACTGAAAAAGAAAAAAAGTTTTCAGATTGAAACAGGCAAGGCCACTGGCGCTCCAGATCTGCACAGCTGTGGAAAAGTTCTATACCTGTCTTCATCAAACTGGGGTGGGCGGAGTGTTGGGAAAAGCCAGAGAGGTTTTGAAATCTGAGGTGATGGACTCTAGCAGCAGAGCCAATATACTCAGAGCTGAGTATATTGGCTGTGACAATCTGAGTTTCAGAAAACAGTGAGTAGAGTGAACCATGGGAAGGAACGACGTAAGAGATGGAGAGATTTGGGGCACTCTGTTCTGCTTTACTGGATCCCAGCTCCACCCCTACTCCCATTTCTATCAATTATGTGTAAATGAGAGAGTAGCCAATAAGAGGTTGAGATGAGATTCCATCATGTACACCACGGTGTAGTTGCTTCTCTACATTTAAACTATTTCTCAGTCTTTGAGGTGTTACTTGTATTCATCCAGCAAATACCAAGTCTTTACTATGTTTATGTGCTGACTAAAATAAAAAATGTTTGCTCTCTAAAAGAGCTTGCATTTGAGAAGTGAAAAATACAGACATCTACCTTACTAATTACCCTTCCAAGTGATAAATGCTTCAATACAGAGTGACACAAAGTGATCCCCTATAAGGTGGAGATGAAAAATGTGTCTAAGGTAGGTTAGGAAGACCTCACAAGGATGAAATATTTTAGTTGGATCTTAAAAAAAATAAATAAATAAAAGTAGAATTTGCACTGAAGGAGAGGTAAGATCAGACTGAGGTACTTGAAAATAGTGCTTAAAAATAAAATCATTGGAAGAATTAAAAGGGATAACGTAAAAGACAGGAAATTTCTATTCAACTCAACCAAAAGAATCATAACTTGGACATTTTCTGTTCCAAGTTGTTTATTTGATCATATCTGACTATAAGCCATTTATATTTCCTTTCAAGGGGCTGAAATGGTAGCAGTGACTATTTTGAATTCTTAATTACTTTTTTCTTAATAAATAAAATAGACTTCAGAGGCAGAGATCTGATTGAACAGCTGATCCAAAAAATGGAATATAGTTGGTTTTATAAACCTGATCATGGGATCATTAAAATTAAATCTTATCACCACTTCAGAATGAACTCCATAAGCCTTGGTCAAAGCTCCATGCCAATAGTCAACCTAATTTATTTTGTTTCCATTAAATTCAGTTCCTACCATATGTGCAATAATCTGTTAAATAAATGGAGTACAGAAACACATATGCACATGTACATGCACACATACACACACACAGAGTTTTCTGTTCTTAAGGAAGTTACATTTTGATGGAAGAAAGGGTTTGTGTACATGAGAAAACTACAGAGCATTATATGATAAAATACTAGAATGAATTCAGTGCCAAAATCTATAGCGAAAGACAAATTCTGTGGGTGGCAGAGATGGAAGAAATCAAAGTTGGAAAAGATCAACTGAAATTGGCTTAAGTTGATTTTTTAAATGTATAAACACTACCATCTCATAGAAGATTTGATATTTTATTGTGGTAGTAGTTTGACATGAAAAGGGAAAAGTGACAGATCCATCAGAAATTGACATTTTTTAAACATCAAATTTTACCTTATTTGAAGTTCCCATCTTTAAAAAATATCTTTAATATATTGAATTTTCTTACGATTATGCAGGGAAAACTGTGATTTCTCAAGTTTTTCTTGATTTTTAGGGCGGATTAGGTGTAATTTACTAAATAACATAATTGTAGGAAAATTGATTGAATGGCATTTAATGGATTTTGCTAACTGAAATAATTAAATGGTAATTGCTTAATAATGTCAAATTATTTGCTGCTGTATACAATTATTAATTACATACAAAGAAGAACTGAACAGTTTATTTTTTTTTGGCAACTACAATGATTGAATAAATTATTTAATAGTATCCAATTAATTGTGTTCTATTCAATGATGATAACTTATTGAAAAGTAATAGATGAATTTGGTCTTCACACTAAGCAAGCAATACTATATGGAATAAAAATCCATATTAAATCAAGAAAAGGAATAAATCATATATTTTTCCTTATATAGCAATAGAGTCTGTTAAAATTAATTTCTTTTTTATTTTAAAAAGTGAGTTAGAATACAACTTTGTGCCTGTAAATATTTTTTTTTCCGAGGAAAAAAAAGGTTGAAAGATACTGCATAAACCCAGCCTGGCTCCTACCTATGCAGTAAAGCAGGGGTCCTTCCCCATCATGTAGGAGTGCAAGAAAGAGAATGACATATAACCTGAATTCCTTTGTGGGTCTGGAGAAGGCTAATAAATAATAGGACTTATAATTAATTATTACTGTTGAGCCAGACAAGCTGAGACATAATTCCCTTAAACATTTCCCAGTCACAAGAGGTATTTTCATGGGCAAATTCTCTTTTTCCATGTTGGGAAAAATGTCCATCTTTCCTTCACTAATGGTTTCATTCTTGATAACAGTAGTCCTTAGAGAAGCATAAAACACCCGAGATGGAATGGATCTTAAAATTCATCCGGTTGCGGTGTCTCCCAAGTGCATGACAGCATCTCCTCTTGGTGCTGTCATTAAACTGCATGGAGCTCATGGGCCTGTGCGTCCGTGTGGGAGAAGAGGCCTCAGCCAGAGGTCCATGCACTCCCCCTGCAGCAAGAGTTGCCACAGATTCTTCTCTATTCAGTACAGTGAGTATGGCCTCAAAGTATAGCTGATGAAAATGTCCTAGAGGAGAGAGTAGAAAGAGAGAGGAGGAAGAAGCAGGCGGAGTTAGAAATGGAAGAGTGGAAAGTAAGCAAAAATCCTGTACAGATGCAGCAAATTCTAATCACGTGGTGAAAATTAACTCTATGTATATATAGATAAGATAGATTAGGTAGATAGATAGATACATAGATATATAGATAGATAGATCAATTGATTAGTCTTCTCTAGAATTCTTTCATTGGTCATATGACAAAACACCCTCTTTACCTATGCCTGCCTTTACTATGATGGTCAAATGTAGGCAAAGAAAATTTCACATTTTGTAGGTCTAAACTCAGTTTTGCTGTGAAGCTTCTGAATTTTTAATTAATATTTTCACTGTAAAATTAAATGTATTCATGGTAGGAAATCAAAATACAAATAATCTTCCATAACTAGCTAATGCATCTTCACCAAGTCCTATTTCCAGAGGTACAGATTAACAACTTTTTATCTAGCTTTCTTGAATTTTTGGGCAGAGGGCGGGCAGGGGGAAGAGGAGGCTGTGAAAGCAGCTGTAAAAAATTTACACAAAAGAATCATCAGTAAAAATATTTTGAAATTATTTTTACCTTAAAAAGTAGCTTTCCTACTTAACTCTTAATTCTTTTTAATAGTTGCATAATAGTCTGTTGTGTATTTGCACCATTTATTTAACTAATCTGATGGATGCTTAGAGTGCTTTCAGTTTTTCAATAATACAGGCCAGTTAAATTTTTAAAATATTCAGGACACTGAATTGAGAGCCAGATAGTACAGACACTATTCGCTAAATAATAGGCCAGACCTATGCGATAATAAACATAAGTATGGAAACAGCGTCAATGTTCTTCATCTGATTATCAGTCAATTAAGACAGCAACAGAGGTGATTCAGTTGATCGCAACATTTAAGGTTGACAACTGGAAAAAAAGTTCAAAAATGGTGAATCTACTTCCTGTCTGTAAACACCAGTACAGTTCCTTTGTGACCTTGGCAAGCTTTTGCCTCTTATACCCCCTTCTGGAAAGTGATAATAAATCACATCACTATGTGAAGTTTTACAAAGTTTGCAGTTATAATGCAACATTTATATTAAAGAGAGTAACTAGGATGAACTTGCATGATATTAAATGGACAAAGTCCTTGGCACCAATCTCTGAAGCTCGTTATATATATTACAGATGATTGAGACAAAAAAAGACTACTTATCCCTTGGCTTTATACTTTGAAATTAAGGCTCCATACACAATTCTTTTTTTTATTTTTACTTACTTTGGAATTTTACTGACTAATTCATTCAAACATTCACTATGTATTTTTTTAATGCTCACCATGGGCTAATCACAGTGTCAAGGGTAAAATATAAAGATGAATATTCACTAAAGTAGTCTGTATCTCTACATTGCTTAAAAAACATTCAAAAGGGTAAGGTAGTATTCTCTTTGTCAATTAAACCTGAATTATTTTAGATTATTCTGCTTCACATTTTTCAATCATGCTCTTATCTCTTGGGCTCCAGTTTTAAGAGGCAGTAGGTTGTTCAATGCAGTTGCAGCTTAGGGAAGATGGTGACTGAAGAAAGACTGGAAAGAACTTCAGCTAAAAAAATTAAACTATATATTGTAAGTGCAGAGGGTTTAAACATGGCAGTGATGTGATGAAACCAGTGACTTAGGGACTAGCAATAGAGTAGACCGGAGAAAGAATTTTATTATAAAGCAAAAGAGAGATGATGGAGAGGCTGAAATGGCGAAGGCTGGTGAAAATAGAAATGAGAAATAATTGCAGGGGTATTTCAGAATAAGAATCAGAAAGACATGGAGACAACTGAATATTGGAGTGAGGGAAAAGGGCACACAGATTTTTTAAAAGCCCATTCTTTTTTTTTCCCCTGGGGTGGTAGAAAAAGGGTATTCTTTATCTGTGAATGTGTCACTCTCACCAAAGAGCCTGGTGCTATGTGTGTCCCCGTAGAACACCCCAGCTTCCATTAAACAAAGTGCTCTTCTTAAATGCTTTCCTTGTAAGACCTGGCTGCCCTACCCCAAGCCATTAGTGGGAACAGAACGTTAATAAGGAGGGACTGTGGTATCTCTAAGAGACGTTGACCTCCTTCAGCGGAAGCAGGGCACCCATTATAGTGTAATGATAAATCACAAGCTTTTCCCTTCCATTACTTTCCCAGAAGACTCTTCTCTGAATGCATAAACATGCTGGAGGGAGGAAGCAAAAAAAACAAGCAACAGATGAATAGAAATGTGAAAAAAGAGAGAGGGGGCAGACGGACAATCAGCAGACTCCCAGTGGGATTTAAAATAATAAATGCACCATACGTATCCACATATATTTGCATAGAGTGAAAATTTAACATAGCCTCATGAGGAAAAAAATCCCCACAAAAATGTATAAATGTACTATAAGATATAAAGGCCTCACTCAGAATTATAAATATAAATGACATCTCTAGGAGTACTTATTGTATTTAATATTATGGTGCTTTTCTCTTTATTGCTGCAAATTCAAAACCAGTCTAAACCAAGGGGTGGGAGAGAGCATAAATAATCCATAAATTTAAATCCAAGCCAACCTTTCAGCTCCATCAGTGATCTCCTCACATTGAATAGGAAGCAGATTTCAGGGGAGAATATTTTCTAGGTTCTCCTCTCTTGATACATTGACCAAGAACCAATACTGAGGTGTAGACCACTCTTTCTGGCCATACAGTGATATCTACAACATACCTCAATAACTATTGCCAAAGACCTACTCTTATATCAGCTACAGCATTGTGTCTCTCAGGTGACTTTTGCCTCTAGAATCTAGGTTATACCAACCAAACACTACAATGACTTTGGGGGCTCTAGGAAGATGGCTCCCATTCACTGGAAACAAGATCAATGAGAAAACATGATGGGAATGAATAAGGCAGGCTCCAAAGTAGCTAATCAGAACATTGTGAGTATAGTTGTCTATGTAAATTGAAGAACTCACTGTAAGTATATGGGTTAGCTGGAGCATCTCCACCTAGCTCAGAACATCAGACTCCACCTTTGACTTCTATTTCCCCTGCCTCTGAGAGCAAGAGTTCCTTGTTTAGACTAGATCTTTCCATATTTGCAAACTACCTTCCACCAATGACCTCTGTCATGTCTCTCCTCAAGTTCTGAAGTTTTATTACCCCTTCCAATTGTACCTAGTATAAATCCTATAACCTGGCTTGTTTAACCAGCCCCAGTGCTCTTGTAAGGGGAACATTTAGACAGATGAAGGATTGGAGGTTGGACTTTAAGGATATTGGGATCAAAGGAAGTCTAGCTGTTCTTAGCTTTTTGCATCTCTAGATGTACTTCTCTCTGTTTAGTCATTTACTGGATATTTGGTAGTTGACTCCAACAACTTTCCCTGCTTGCCCCATCTAAAATTCTTCAGTTTGCTTTGGAGATCCAGATCCATGTTGATGCAGGGAGGCTGAATTGACCTCTGGCTGCAGAAATGAAGTACATGATCTAGGCAAAGTCAGTTAGTACATTCCACAGATTTCCTCCCTCATATCCTGGCCAGAGAGATACTTTCAAGACTGGAAATGTGCCCTAAGGTGGCTCTCAGAATGAATTTCAGAACTTCTTCTGGGGATGCTGGGATGGAGGTATCATCTCTCTTCTGCAGGTGTGAACAAGGGAGCCTCTAGCTATTAGAGCTCTTGCATTTCTCTTGGAGCCACAAGGAAGTCTGGCATTTAATGTATGCCATAGTAGAAAGAAATCGAAAGAAAATGGTACTCCATGTCAAGTTCTCCTGTAGCTACCCCTACTTCTGGAACTTCCATTCATTTTAAGCATTATATTAAATTAAAACCTAGTTTGAATCAAGTTTTTTGCTATTCACATTCAAATGAACAGAAATTCACTTGCGAGGTGTGGTTTGTACTCCTGGCTTCAATATAGGTTTTGGTAAAGTTCCTTCATAAGTCCTGTGTATAATCTGTAAGTAGTAAGTACATTTCCAATGTGTACTACTTTCAAGCAAAAAGGAGCTGACATGCTGAAGTGCATATTCCAAAGTTATTGGCCAATTTCTTTTTTTCTCTATAAGGCGTCTATCTAACTTTGAAATTATTTCTCCAATGTATTAGATGTATCCTATTTCCATGACATCAACTTTTAAATTTTATTAAAAAATTGTTTTTTACATGCTCCCTCCTACTCTTTTCTTCATGATTGCTTTATAGTTTTGATTCCATAGCTCTTTTTATGACAGGTACAGGTATCCCGCCCCCCCCTCCCCTTTGTTTTAGTAAGAATTGTGGTTAGCACCACTTGCCTGGTAAAGGACCAGATCATCTTTGGCTTGAGCTGAAGAATATTTCCTCCCAGACTACTGATTTATGACTCAGATTTTTCAAATGTTCTCTAATAGAGCTTTCCATCAATAGCTACTTTATATGTACAAAGTATTCATTGCTTTCTAATAACCCATACTGCTTTTCCTTAGCTTTGTTGCTAACATCTATTTTTTTTTGACCATACGTCAGTTCAGTAACTCAGTCATTTTTGAGCTATCATGATTTTCATCCCTTTTCTGATTTATTAGCAGACTACACTCTCTCTAGTATGCCTTTCTTTCTTAATATATTTGAGAAAGACTCTTTGACCCCAGCTGTCCTGAATGTTTTACTGTGCTTGCTGGCCAAGGCTTTTGCAATGGGTGCAGTTTTATGAATCTCAATATGAGCTTTGCTTTTAAAAGCTGCCCTTTCTGTTCATTTAAATAAAATGTCTCCAGCTGTGTTTATGCTACAAAACAATTTGTAACCCTCTCCTCCAGTTTGGACCCAAACATTTTTTATTTGCAGACCTCTAGATTGCAGCTGCAATGGCTCTTGTTTTTGTACTTTACTAAGAACCTATCATAGTGCAATTTTCAAGAACTGTCAACAGCTATTGCCATTTCTGGATCTGTCTTATAGCCTAAGTTGTGAGATCAAAACACTGGCCTTATAAGCAGCCACTCCATTGTAACCCCTCTGTCCCAAAACCCAGACAGTATCTCCCACCACCAATTTCCAGAACCTCATGGTGTCCAGAGAGCAACCCACTTAGCAGTCGTGGGGAGTCTGGCATTTCCAGAGGCCCTTGTGACCTCCTGAAAGGCTACTTTGGGGCTAAGTTATGTGACCCACAAGATTTATGACTGGCTGACTTAAAGGTTAAGGGATTTGTCCCACAAGAGCTAAAAAGAAAAGAGAGTTATACTAATTTTTTAAAACTATATTGTCAATATAAGAATGGCCCAAATTAACAGAGTCCCTTCCTGGGTAAATTGTTGATGCCTTATTTTGTCTTGTCTCCACTATTTTGCTTTATTTTCCACTTTTTTTTCTATTCTTCCTTGATGCTATTAGAATATTCATTCAATTTCACAAACAGGTAGAGGATACCCATTTGAATATCCTCTTCCCACCTGCAACAGAGGTATCATGCTCATGAAATTGACAAACATTGTGTGGTTGGGTTGGATTGTCCTTTGTAGTAAGAAATGTTGCCAGTTCTGGTAATTACTCTTAGACTGTGATAGAGCACTGACACATTATTCCAAGCAGTGCTATACTTTAGGTTGTCAAATAGCAACATGGAGCATTGTTCATTTGATCATGGGAATGGAGAAAATTGGGAATGTGTGACTTGAGGGCCCAGTAATACCAGGTTTCCTAACCTGGGTAGCCCAAAGTAGGAAAAAAAAAAAAAAAAGAAAAAAAAGCTTGATTCCAATCCAAGTCCCTAAGAGAAATCTGAGGATCAAGCTGGGAAGACAAATATCAATACTGAGTTCAGAGAGGCAAGAAAAAGAGTTTACCTTGGAAGCAGAGCCAAGAGTAAGAAGCTAGATAAAAATAAAGAATGCTATGGGATCATAAAGAAGAAGGTTGTTATGGGATCAGAAATAAGAAGGTTGCCCTTATGGTAATAAATGAAATCATATATGTGATACTAAATATTATTAGATAAGTCCTATAAATTTAAGAGATTATGATAGTTGGTCAATAGGAAGAATGGTTTATAAATGCCTTGGATAAAGAAGTTTAGGGATTGAGATATTTCAGTAGGTTCTACAGTAACCTAGATGTAGCCATTACTCCATGGCATTGGTTTATCTGGGGACTGACAACATTTAAACTTTTTATTAAACTATTTCCTGAAATATGTACTGGCTTCTTGGTTCAATGTTCTAACTTCTTATAAAGCAACAGACAAATGTGCCTTTATAGTAGCTACTAATTATACCAGGAAAAGTTTAACTTCTCCTTGACAAAGGATAGAAGAATAGCACAATAGTGCTTAAATTTGAAATTTTATCCATAACCACATGGTGATTTTACAAGGTAACCTTTAACAGTAAACATAATTTCTTATCCAGTTGTGCTCTAAGGGCATGATTATCAATGCAACAATTTTTAAATGACTAAAAGTGTTCCCTGTCATAGGAAGTCTCTTCTGTTCCTTCCTATTTTAATAGATCTTGGTGACCACAGATAAATTGGCAATAATCTGATAAGCCTGACCATAGTTAACTTGTTGTTTCTGTCTTAGAAAGTTCCAATTGAAATTAAGCGTAAGTTGCTTAAATTTTTGAGCTCATGGGGGTATCAGAAATCTATACTTAATAGATAATAATATTAATAATAATTTTAAAGCAAGTAGTGTCCTAATTGCAATATGGTATGGTAGATTGGATCCTAGAAGCAAAAAAAAAAAAAAAAAAGACATTAGTGAAAACCTGGTGAAACTGAAATAAAGCCTGTATTTTAGTTAATAGTAATGTATCATTGTTAAATTCTTAGTTTTGTGATATGCACCATGGTTATGTAAGATGTTAACATTAGGGGAAACTGAATAAAGAGTATATGGGAACTCTTTGTACCATTTTTGCAACTTTTCTGTAAATGTAAAAGTACTCAAAAATAAAAATGTTATTTAAAAAAATCAAATGATCAATGCAAAGCAGCGAACATAATGTGATTGCTATCATCACTTCTTTGTTATTCCCCTTTGGCAACATTCATCCCCTCTATTCAAAGAGTTTAATTTGATTCTTTCTTTTCCCAAAGGTAGAAAGTAATGATCAAAAATTTAGGCAGTCAGCTCTGTAGATATCAATAATATGTGTATAGGAGACATTTATATTAAAACAAAATGCAAACAAAACAAAACAAAGAAACAAAAGCAATAAAACAAACTACAAAAACTAAAGTTTGGCTTCCCTTTCTCCTGCTGTCTAAACCAAGTTCTCTAAAAGGACAAGGCCATTGGTTCTTGAGTGGGGTCAGGATTCATTAAAGCCATTTGTCAGGATCCCCTTGGTACTTCACCCAGAATCCCGTTCACATTTTTCTCCATGGAGTAGCTGTAGATGCAGTTTGGGTCTTGGTCTGCAAACCCAGTTCTCTTGACAGCTGCAGGCCACTTGGTAAGAACAAGCTTCAGTGGAATTCTAATTTAACCCCACCTTGAAGCCCTGGCAAATGGTGGTTGCTCAGTAAATGTTGCTGAACGAATAAATTAGATTGAGCAGTGAGCTGGGGGTGGAAGCAGAGACCAAAGGCCTCTGCCGCCCTGGTCTGCCAGATGCTCTATCCCTGACCCAGGCCTGATCCCTGAGCCTGTCCAATGCTCACAGTACTATAACTCACCACTGGATATTGTCTTTGTGTGAGGAACTGAATTTGCTTTACCCATGACCTCCCCAAGAGGCAAATTTTTTTCCAGAGGGAATAACCATACTCTGTGATCAGAAAGGAAGAATTTCTCAAGGAGCTTGGTTCTTGCCTTGAATTGGAGAAAGTCAACTGTCAAAAGTTTGATCTGGCATGAACAACATAGCTTTACATACACATGCATGTCACGAAGGGTAGTAACACAGTACCATAACTCTAGGAAGAAATTCCTTTGGAACTCACAACTATCAAAGAGCTGTAGAGCCTTGTTTCCTGACATCTTCACAGTTAAAAAAGCTATTGGAGAAAATAATTCTGTGACAACTTATAATCTATGACATTTTTTGCCTTTGCCATTTGTTTCTAAGCAGCTTGTCCTTTGCAGTTACTCTTTTGTACAGTCAAAAGTAAGAATCTCTAAATCTTTGCACAAGGAAAAAAAGGAAAAGAATTGAGTGACTGAGAGTGTGGAATGGAGGTCAGATTCCCAGGTGAAGGAAATACCGTTGGGCATTTGTTAAATATCTCTACTTTCCCTCTTGGCCTGTGTAGGTGATAGTTGTTGATACATTATGTTTAATAACAACAAAAAAAAATTTCAAAGTTTTGAGATTGATTATGGGTCTATTATCTACCCAAAATGAAGAATGACACCTATTTCTTGGAAAGATTTCAAGGTATAAAAACCATCCACCCCTTCCCCCCCTTGCAATAAATCCAATCCCATAATTAAAAACCCATTTTTGTCCTAAAGCATTCTAGTCTTTTAAAACAATTGCCCCTGGGAGAAGTAGCACATTAAGCTTTAGAAGACATTATTGTGGATTTGTTTAGCAGAGGGTTTTTTTGGAGGGTTTGGGGAGAAGAGAAAAAGACCTTGATATGAAGAGTCAAGGAAGAAGCATTTCTTAAATGCATTTTACATGTTTTCACATTGAATCTTCACATGACCCTAGCTTCACTGTTCAGATGCGGAAGTGGTAATTCACAAACATTAGGCAAATTGCCCAAGGACACTCAACTGGTAAAAAAGGATCTGGGGTTTAAATCTGGTGCATCTGACTCCCAAGTCCGGGCTGTCCAGTTAGAGCAAAGGTGAGACTACACAGAGTTGCAAGTCAGAGAGGGGAAGCAGGGTACCATAGTGATTGCAGTGGGGGTGGAGATGGATGGGGAGAAAAACAGAAAGTGGCCATTTGTAAACAATGGTTGCTAGATCCCAAAGCCCCTGCTGGGTCTAGTCCAGCAAAATCTCTCTCTTTTTTTTAAAAATTTATTTATTTTTTTCAATCTTATATGGAGGCAGATTAATGCAGTGATTTAGCTCACAGGCTCTGGAGTCAGAGTGAGATCTAAGTTTTCATACAGTCCCTGCTTACTAAGTGTGTAAGTTGGAAAATATACCTATTTCTCTCCTTTCTTATTCCCACATTTGTAAAGTACAGATATTAATTGAACCTTCTTTCATAGAATTACTGTGATGATTCAATGAAATATTGCATGTAAAGCGCTTAACACCAAGATTGAGACAGAGGAAGTGCACAATCAATGTTTGCTGTTATTATTTCCTCAGGGAAAGACAAGAGAGCCGTTTCCCATAAGGATAGATCCTACTAATCTCTATCAGAAAAGGAACAGCCCCAGACTCTTTATGACAATGAACCTTGATTTTACGGTGGTATTTGAAACTTTCTTTGTTTTTAGTGGGTTTCTTTCTTCCCATATGGGGCTTCTCATCATCTTATTACAGTCCTGGCACCTTCTTATCTCTGATCATGAAGCAGAAAAACACTCTAAATGAAATTTTCTCAGAGAAGAGAGAGGCAGAGGGAGATGGGCAGAGAAAGGGTGTCTGTAACCACTAAAGGACCTGGAAGGAGGTTTATGTCAACTTCTGCCTTTTCTTCATGGATGGTCAAATATTTCCAATTTCCCTTTGTCATTCTACACTGGTGTGTCTGTTAAGAGTATGAGTGTGTTATTTTGTGGGGGGCAGGGTGGTGGTTAGTAAATGGGAAACAGTAAGCAGAAGTTTTTCCAAAAGTATTAGAATCATAATTTATCTGTGAAAAAGTGAGGTTACATGGCATAGGGGAGGGGAAACTTTTCCCTGTCACTCAGAAAACTCCTGTGGTCACACTGAGGTATACCATCCGTGAGATACATTATTCTTCCAGAGGTTGCAATTTTAGATAGAGGAAAATAAGGCAGAAGGAATAAGATCTTTTGAAGCACTTGAACACTGCCACTGGAAATGGATTGGGTTGGGGGTGGCCAGGAAGAGGAGGGGGAAGAGGGAGCTGAAATACAAAATAAAACAAAGCTGAAAGACCCAGGAGAGTCCCAGCCCTTTAGCTTGTAATAAGTCAGCTTTTGTTAGCTTGGCTTTTGAGTATTAAGCACTCAGTTCATCTCCATTGATTTGTAATGAGCCTGGGAGGCTCACAAAGCCTTAATCAAGCCAGGATCCCTTTAAAATGAACTCTTCTGCGAAGAGAGCTGGCAGATAGCATCTGCTGAGGAGCTGTGCTGGAGAGCTCACTCTCTCCATTGTGAAGCTTACACTGAGCCAGAGAATGGGGTAGGGGCTTCATTAGTCTGATAAAAACAGACAGGCCAACTTTTCATTACAGGGATGCACAAATCCACTTTACTTGGCTTTCCTCCTTTACATTATAAAAGCAGTATCAGGTCCAAGCTTATAGGACTCATTATTCCATACAAACACCAGACCGGGAGGTGGGGAGGTGCAGGGAGCTGAGCCCTCCGTCTTAGACTGGCATTGAGGACTCTGCAAACTTTTCAAAGCAAAAACCTTGGGTTAACCAGAGGCCGAGATTTCTAACCCCATGAAATTCAGATCCATAAGATCATCTACTTTTTTTCTACCGTCAAACAAGAGAAAGTGGTAGAACTTTTGACCTTTTTCACTGAGGGTCATTTATTTTAAGATTTGTGCTGCAGGATTCTGGATTATACAGAAATGCTAATGCTGGTGTGTTTGTTTCGTGCTCTCTGCTCTAGTTCTAGTAAGATGGTTGAAAGCAAATTAAATATATTGGTGGGGGTTTTTCTTTGCATAATATTTCATTATGAAATCACAGATAATATAAAATTTTATAGTAGATTTAAACAAAAATTTGGGGGTAGAGGCATTGAAATGGTGGCTTGGATCAATGTACCTAGTTTAACTTTTGCAACTTCTTTTTAGTTTTGGCCTCTGCCTTCTGCTACTCTATCTCTCTGTTTTATTCACTTTTCCCCCCTATTCTTTGAACCCTTTGCTGTTTACTAAGCTGAGGAATTGGTACTGCCTTATGTGCTCCTATCACTAAACTTAAAACTCATGGATTTTCTTTTCCCTCACCCCTTTATATATAATGACATATATTGTTTAACACTGTATTTTGTCAGGTGCCTCTATTTTAAACCATATGCAGTGTTACTGCCTGGTATTGTCCTTAGACTAAGGCTCCATATTTTGTAAAATAATTATAATAATAATATGCTTTATCAACATGATATGTCCCAAGTTTTGCAAGGTGAGTTTATTCAAAATAAAAACTATCTGAAAAATAGAAGCACTTTTATTTACTTTCAAAAAATTATATTGAAATTTTCACAGGAGATAGCTGATGCAGTCATGGTAAACTCAACTGTTGACTGTAATCTACTGCTCCAGGTTAAACAGATGCCTTACTTCCTAGGCCAAGAATGACCCATTGCTTCATGGGAAAAAATTAAGGAGGGAGGGAGTTGACATCTACACAGAAAGCCGAGGATTCATCGCATTCCCTGACACACCTGATGCAGAAGCACGGCTTCACCTGGAATGTCCTGGTGTCATCATGCATTCATCTGTGTACTTTGGTCAAGCATTCAGTAATGATGAAGTCTACAAAAACTGGCAAGGCTCTGAGCCTGCTTTTAGGGAACTTTAGCTTCACCACGGATGTAGGCTTCAGTATTTCATCTTACATATTAACAATAATACTCTATCTGGTCCTCCCTTTGATCCTATAGGGGAGGAAAACAAAACTATTTTTTCCTCTACTCCCTTAGATTCAGAGGGTGGGGTCTGTGAAATAGACCCACAGAAGAGAGATTAACAGGAGGGAAAAAAAAAAGAGTTTATTTACATGTACAATGTGCATATATGTGGGAGAATGCAGTAATGAGTAATGCAAAGAGGTGGTTAGAATTTGGGGCCCATATACCATCTTAACAAAGGGTGATAAATTTGTGGAGAACTGACAAGACAAAAGAAAAGGAGTTTGTGCTTCAGGGGATGGTAAATATGTGGGGGAACTAATGGAAGATGAGGATGATTTTAATAAGGTTTGTTTGTGCAAACCCATCTGTGCCTACTTTCAGTCTTCAGTGATAAGGTTGTTCTCCTAGTATAGGAGAAGGGAGAGGGATCACCTTCACAAAAGGAAATTTATGTCCTGCTTTTAGGTAGATAGGTGGAGAGCAAAAAGCTCATTTTGCATTTGCTGCTGCTTAAATGTCTTTAGCCTCAAATAATCCTTATGCCAAAGTGGCATATTTTGGGATGGCATATTCTGATCTTCTTTCGTGCCTTAAGATTTGACCTTCATAGGCCAATGCTTAACACAGTGTTTTGTGTTGAAGTTATGTAATCAACTCACATTTGCAATAGCTGTGATGATGATGATGATGATGATGGTAAACAAACTCGATCCATTCTTGTCTATCTTGTATTTTCAACTTCTGACTTGAATATGACAGAGGCTGATGAGCCAAGATACCAGCTGTTTCTATTGGCAGAGATGAGGTGACTCGACACTTTGGGGTAAATTTTTTGTCTTTTTTGCGGTACGTGGGCCTCTCACTGTTGCGGCCTCTCCCGTTGTGGAGCACAGGCTCCGGACGCGCAGGCTCAGCGGCCATGGCTCACGGGCCCAGCCGCTCCGCGGCATGTGGGATCTTCCCGGACCGGGGCACGAACCCGTGTCCCCTGCATCGGCAGGCAGACTCTCAACCACTGCGCCACCAGGGAAGCCCACTTTGGGGTAAATTTATCCAGCTACTAGAGGATGCCTCTTTGATCTTAGGACATTTCCCTTAGTTAGTCACTAGGATCAGTCAGCCCCAGAAATAACAAAACATGAGGTACACAGTTCTCCAAACTGTGACATGACAAGATAGGATATAGACATTGTGCTTTTTTTCTGGAATGTCTGAATTTACTAGACAGGGGCCTAATTTTACTTCTAAGGGTATAGAATTTGGGGGCACTGCCAGGTATATATAGATAATAACTTGCTTGATGAAGAAAGAAACTGTCTTTCTTAGTCTGTGTAAATATCTGTGAGAGCCTATCAGTTTCTGCTCTCTGCATTCTTACCTGAGATGAGGGTTCCCTATGTTTATGTTTAAAAAAGAGGATAAAACCCTGACCCTTCCTTTAACTTTCTCTGAGCTGGGACTGCCATAAGTTTTTTATTACAAATACATATGCTAATCAGGCTTAAACCTGAGCCTGAACCAGTGGGAAATTAGGAGGGATTTACAGCATCTCCTTGAGACCACACCTGGTACAAGCCTACTCGAGACAAGCTATTTGGTCCAAATGTTAGTTTTCTTCTTTCAATCAAGAGTTAAACTCCTTTTCTTTTATGTAACTGGCACTACATGGCCTGAGTTTCTTTGTTCCTTTTAGTGATAAATCTAATTGGGTCTCAGTCCTGAAAACAACCTCTGGTTTGGCACTTATCCCAAGAGAGATGGAATGTGGTATAGAGGTCAAGAAAAGGGTGATAAATTGAGGAATTATGGATCATACCTTCAGCTCTGTTACTTTAATTGCTTTTAGCATCACTGTGAAGGAAGACCAATCCAGCAATGGTCAAGCACTTAACAAAATAAAGCGAGAACTGAGGGCATGACACACAGGAATAGGTGAGCTCTGGTGTGGGGTTTTCTGAGATCAAATCATGTGTAACTCCAGCTTTTTCAGACATTAGCAATGGAATAAGTAAAAGCATTGTGGTCTTGAAGATGACAAGTCTCTCAAAATAGCTCTGATTCAAATGCAAGGTGTTAATATCAATAACTGGGGGAGTTATCTGGGTAGATGGGCAGTCTCACAGACTGCTTTGGACTCCAGCATGGGATTGGAAAAGCAGAAAAAATGCTCCCAGGGCAGTACAGAGTGGCTAACAACAGTCTGATGGTTCTGGAGGACTTAGTTTGGGCAAAGAGACCCTGGAAATTTGGACCTTGACCATGGTGGGACTCAGACATTTCATCAGGGGATGCAGTGAAGATGAATGCTGACACCCAAAATCAAAATATTCTGAGATCCATCCAACCAGATATCCTTTTCCCTGATGTAATGGTTTTTCTGGTGAAAAGAATAGGAAAAAAGCAAAGTAAAGAATACAAGAAACTTGATTTTGTAGCTAACCAAATTCAATTCTAAACCAAAAAGGGTGATTTATACAAATTGATAAATTTTAGTTTTCTGCCACCAGCAGAAATTTACATATCTGCACACCCGAATCTTATGACTATAAGAGCTCCTATAAGGTCAAAAAGGAGTGAAGAAGTTGTGGAAGAAAGAACAATAATCCAGTAAGACAAGGGTTGAAAGGGAGCCTCAGAAAGTGGCACAATGATGATATTTTAGGACTTTGTTGAGAGATTTTCAACGTATTGGTGGGAATAGAGAGCATGTTGAGGAGTGGATGAGGAATGAGGACCTGGAGATAGCTGACTTAAGATCAGGGTTGGGAAGGAAAGAAATAAGATTGGAGAATAGCTATAACAGGACTTGAGGTCAAGTAGAGGGTGGGGCTAGTTGGAATGCTTGTACATTAAGGACAAAGCCAACAGAAAGATAAAAGAAGCCACAGGAAAAAGAGAAGACACCTTGAAGGAGGTAGGGGATATGGGATGAAGTGACATGTAGATTGGTTATTGTGAGTAAGAAGAGATTTGTTTTATTTTCTCAGACAGGAAGAAAGTAGGTAAGGATGGTTTTACTGCATTTTATATAAAGGGGAATGAGAGGTTGAGGGAGAGGACCATCAATTGCATTTCCTGCATGGAAAACCTGCAACATCTCAACTAGATACTCCTGCATGGTAACTATCTCCTTTTGGTGAATACTTTCAACTGCTCTCTCTCTTATAACATCTGAGTTCATGACATTTCATAAAAAGATGCTGAAACCTCTCTTATCAGTTTCTTATCCTCTCTTTCAACCTTCTCACTCTTTCATGTTCTTCTCTGCCCTCCCATAGATTCACACTTCATCTCCACTGCTCTGCTGGAGTCTTCAGAGTTGTTGTCTGTCATGTTTCCAACTGGACAATTTCTTGTTGTGCTACCACAAATGTTATCCCATTAGCTTCATAATGAAAGTTGTGGACAAGGCACACTGCCTTGCATGTCCCATGCCTCCAGCCTACCTGTTCTGGGACTTCACTTACGTCTAAGAGGTAGATGCACAAGAAAATCATTCTGCTGCTAATTTTTTAAAAAAACACTCGGGCTTCCCTGGTGGCGCAGTGGTTGAGAGTCTGCCTGCCGATGCAGGGGACATGGGTTCGTGCCCCGGTCTGGGAAGATCCCACATGCTGCGGAGCGGCTGGGCCCGTGAGCCATGGCTGCTAAGCCTGCGCATCCGGAGCCTGTGCTCCGCAACGAGAGAGGTCAGAACAGTGAGAGGCCCGCATAATGCAAAAAAAAAAAAAAAAAAAAACCACTCATATTTTCTTCTCTCCCTTTATTGCCCTAAGTTTTTAGAATGATGCAAGTTCTTATTACTAACTGATGATTATCTTGGAATTCTGTTGGGCATACAAAACATTTAAAAAATTATAAATAATAGAAAATCTGAAATTGAGCCTATGACACTTTATTTTCTTCCCTAGAACCAAAGAGATGCTGTTGCTTCTCTTCTCCCCTTCTAGAAGCTGTGGTCCTTCAAAAAAAAAAAAAAGGACTGTATCAATAGCTTGACAACAGTCACCCAGTCTGATGACAAGGAGATGACTTTTTTTGAAACGGTGGAGACTCTCGTTCATAACTGTATTTAATTTCATGGGAAGAGAAACAGCCTGGTCTATTTTATAGCTTAACATCTAGGAGAGTTTCACATGATACTTGTTGGTTGTGTATAAATGAATAAAATTAATACATGGGGATCACAATTTCCTCACCTGAACAATTTAGATCTTCAATAATAAAAACTGAGAATCCAAGTAATTGCTTCATTTATTTATGTACAAACCATAGGCATCATGTGAAACTTTTTGGACCTGATCCAAAAAGTTATATTTAGTAGGAAAAACATTTTTCTTTTTAGTAATTGGAAGAAAATCATAGCTACATAGCTGTTCCATAGACAGAGCTTTGGAGTCAGACTGAGTTGACTTCCAACTCAGCCACTCACTAGTTGTGTGACCATAAGTAAGCTACTCAAACTCCCTGAGCTTCAGTTTCTTCCATCATCAAATAGAAATGATCATATTTAAGTTTGTCACCTCTTAGAAGGGACTATGATAAGGATCCTGAATTCCTACATCTTGTTCTGTCATCAATGGGATATAAGCTATGGAATTTTCTGCAATCTAATAACATTATTTATGGCTGACCAGTACTTTAGCTTTTAATTCATGGATAATCTTTCTGGAAACCTGCTTTCTGCTCCCCTAATATTGAAAGTAGAGGCAGGCCTAACCAGTTAGCTCTGGGCCTCCCTTTCCTGTGGTCCTCCTAGTCCCACAGGGTCTCCCAAGGGTGAGGGGCTAAATTCTAATTTGGAGGTACCTCCATACCCACCTTACCAGATCAGCTGGAGGAGAGGGGAAAGAAAAAAAAAAAAAAGAGAGAGAAATCAATAGAAAGTGTTTGTAAAACTCAGTTCCACTTGTAATCCCACATGCCTTCCACAGTGATTTCCCTATCTCATACTGCAGAACCTTTGGTTGTTCAATGGGAAATGTTTAGCACAGAGACTGCAACTTAGCAGATAATCAATGGTGGCTATTTTTATGGCATGACTATTAACGTTCATTAACTTGGTCATTGTCAATGGGAGCTAAGGTAAATACGTCCTTCTCAAATAAAAGCCCAATACCCCAGACCAAAGGCATTTTTATTTATATTGATCTTCCTCAACTTACGACAGGGTTACCTCTCTATAAACACATCATAAGCTGAAATATCGCAGGTCAAAAATGCATTAATACACCTAACTTACTGAACATCATAGTTTAGATTTGTCTACCTTAAATATGCTCAGAATACTTGCATTAGCCTACAGTTAGGCAAAGTCATCTAACACAAAGCCTATTTTATAATAAAGTGTTGAATATCTCATGTACTTTATTGACTACTATGCTGAAAGTGCAAAACAGAATGGCTGTACGGGTACAGAATGGTTATAAGTGTGTCAGTTGTTTACCCTCATGATCACTGGCTGACTGGGAGCTGCTGCTGCCCAGCATCACAAGAGAGTATCATACGGCCCATCGCTAGCCCAGGAAAAGATCTAAATTCAAAATTCAAAGTACAGTTTCAACTGAACGCAAATCACTTTCACACCAAAGTAAAGTAGAAAATCCTGAATCGAACTATTGTAAGTTCTTCTGTATAGAAGGGGCTTGGAAGTCCCACCTGGCTTTAGTTAAGCTGTCATTGATGTCTCAAACAATGGAGGATCTGAGCCCTGGTGCTGCTAGAAGTAGACAGGTCAAGAGAATTGGGCTCTGAACAGCCTCCCCTTCTCCTGAATACACATAAAAAGGAGAACCTTGGGAGACTTGAGGTTGAATGTCCCTAACTTTGACCAGAGTTTTTAACCCCAGATTGTTGTTACCCCAGACCCACAGGTCAATGTTTCTTCCCTAAGAGTAACATTTAGCCAGGAGTGGAAAGTAAGCATTTAGACAGTGATAGGACATGTTGAGCCCCACATTAATTGGTGCCAGAATCAGAGTCCCAGGTGTCAGTCAATTAGCAGATGACCAGCAAGTTTGTAGTGTGCACCATTTGCTTACACACTGACTAAGAAGCAACACTCTCCTTCCTGGAGACGGAGAGATGGTACCCTGCAGAGCAGGATGCTCTGGCCCTGGGTGGATGGCAGCACTCTCACTGACCTTCCACTTGCACTCTTTCAAGGTCCTTGGGGTACCTTCCCCTAATACTATGGCAGAGAGACCTGAACTTGATGGCAGTGCCTCCTGTGTGCAGCAAGTACCAGTGGCTACTGCTGGGGCAAACCTGCGGGATTCAAAGCCACTGAGGGCACTGTTCCCAAGCTCTCTGGCTCCACTGGAGCCCCAGCCCTGGCCCCATCTCAGACCAGTTCCAGGAACCGGAGCCCGCAGTCTGAAAGGGACAGACTAAGAGTTCTGGGCTGGTTCAGATAGCAGCTGTGCCAGGAGGTCTGGGTTAAGGTCTCCATGTATGAGGGGGCCAGGAGGGAGGCACTTCTAGTCCAAGGTTGCCAATCAGGCATCCCATAATAAACCAACCTGTGAGCAGTAACAGATAGCTCCTGAGTCCTTTCACTAAATGGGGCAATAAATATATCACTGTACCACGAAATGGCCTCTGGGTGGCTAT
Organism: Stenella coeruleoalba; assembly: GCF_951394435.1. Classification (NCBI taxonomy): domain Eukaryota; kingdom Metazoa; phylum Chordata; class Mammalia; order Artiodactyla; family Delphinidae; genus Stenella; species Stenella coeruleoalba. The sequence goes on along the minus strand of NC_137169.1, from coordinate 118,628,619 downwards.
AGAACACTTAATTATTGATTAATCTTCATTAATTAATGAAACTGAACACGAGTGCTGCTAAACAGGAATATGAAGAGCAAGTGACGCAGGAGAGGAGAGAAGGAGGGTTTGCTGTGCTCCCAAGGTAGGGGAGACTGCCCCAGGCATGGGCTACCACCTGAGGAGGGCTCAGCCACTCTCCTGTCCTAGAGGGGCACCTCTGGGTCCAGAGCACCTGTGGGTGCCACTGTGGTCTCAAGACCACAGTGTAAATGTAAAATAAGCTAGGTGATAAAATGATAGCACAGAAGGGAGGAAAGAGATAAGTGAAAACAGGGAGAATGGCAGGGGAAACAATTCAGTTCAACTTTTATTTACCATCTACTCTTTGCCAGGAATTGGGGTTCCAAAGGTAAATAAGAAATTCTCCTGTCTTTCAGTCATTCACAGTTTAGCAGGAAAAATAGAAGATTACAATTTCATGTTCAACACACTTATACTCAGTACTGCCTGGAAAAATAACTTAGGATCGGTGGGTGCTGAAGCACTAATCTAACCTTTACACGGGTACTGTGAAGTTTAGAGAGGCTCTGAGATATAATAAGAATAACAACAGTAATAATAAATGTCTTCCTTGAATTGGAGGAGGGAAAAAAGTAAATGATTTATGAATGCAAGCTCATCCTTTTCCCTAGACTGTGCAGGAAGACTAGGATGTCACCCAAGGCAGCACAGCAGGTAAATGCTGGCTTTATTACTTACTGGCTGTTGGGCTTCGTGCAAGCTCCTTCACCTCCATGGCCTTTAGTTTCCTTATCTGTTCCATGAAGATAATTATATTCTCTTTACAGAGTTGTTGTGAAGAGTGGAGATAATTGTGTGGAAGGTGTCGAGGTCCCTGACATGTAGGAGTCATTTATAAATGGGCTAAGAATGATTTATAAATAATAGTTCTTAGAGTTATTATTCTGTTTGGCAGTGTAAATTATAATCCTTTCATCATGTGACTTTCATGCTCAAAAACCTTCAATATTCATTAAAGGTCATGGGAAAAGAACTATAACCCAAGGAAAGGAAAGGAATTTCCACCTGTAGAAAGAGACAAACTAGTGTATTGTTTAATAGCAGGGGTCCTACCTTCAGCCTAGGGTGGGTTTGAATGTGACCAATGTCATTTACTAGCCGTGTGTCCTTGGGTAAATTACTTAACCTTTGTGGTCAGAACTTCAGTTTCCTTATCTGTTAGATGAGGATAATAATAATACCTATTTCTTAAGGTTGTCCTGAGAATTAAAGGTGATATTGTACGTAAAGCACTAGGCAAAGTGCTTGGCATTTAAAAATTCTCAAATGGTAACTGTTAAAATAATTCTTTGTACTATTGTTATTAGAGGGAATCACAACTCAGTCCCATTGGGACAAAATATGCTGATGAAAAAGCCATCGCCTCCTCACTCCCACCACCACTCCCTCCTTTTCCATATTCAGACACTCCCCTACACACTCATCCAGGCACTTTCAATTTTTTATATTAGGGTGAACTCCAGAGCACCTCGAGAAGCTTTTTCTAAGCCCCAAGCTGCAGTGGTCCAGAAAGGTGCTTGTCCTCAGAGAATCACAGGAGGACTGAACTCTGTGTGTGTGGTTTTCACCCTGAAAGCAAAATTACTGGGAACCATTCTAGGACATGGTTTCTTGGTAGAAGTCACAGGATGAATAAGTCAGCTTTCCTACTCCTGAGAAGTTTACAGTTTTGCGGAAGAAATAATGCTTCTATAAGGAACTCAAATATAAGGCTGACTGTTTTACAAGCTTGAAAACTGGTATAAACAAAAAGCAGCAGGAATTTGGAGGAGATAGTGAGAACAGACAAGTGGGTGATAAGGTGACTTTTCAAGGAGGAAGTGGCATCTAAATGGTGCTTTGAAAGGCAAGTCAGATTTCAATAAAGCGAGAAGGTGAGTCAGGTTATTCTAAGCTGAAGAAACAGCGCATATATAAGCATAAAGGCATAAAAACATGCAGCATCTTCTAGAAATGCTATATTTGTAAATTTTAATTTAGTGACTTTTCTAAGCACGTATGTTTACTTTTGCAATTTCTTTGTTTGTTTGAATCTGAGTTGCAGGGTCAGTTCCTGGGACTCACAAAGAATTCCATGATATAAAAGTCTCTTTTCAGTTCACAGGAGGTCTGGAGATAAAGATGTCTTTCTGGTTCTCTATGGGAAGTCATTTCATAGGGAACAATGTCAGCTGGAATCTGAGGCTTGCCCTTAAGAAAGATGGCTCCTAAAAATTGCTGAGAAAGAATTTTCTGTGTATGTCACTCAGATTCCTTAGCATTTGACCTAGGATGAATATCATGCAATTTTTTTTTTAAAGGGAAGAAAGAAAGAAAAGGAAAGGAAGAATAAAACAAAAAAGGATGAAAAGAAAATTCCAAACCAATGAAACATTTTCCCTGAAATCATGGGAAAGCTGGAAAGGCCATTGTTGAAAGCAAATTGTTGAGGGAGCAGAATGAACCGGAGCAGAGCTATCTTCCAGGTCTTAAGTGGGCTCTTCCCCGAAAGGGAAATCAAGAGGACATAGCCTCCCGCATCTCCCAAGTCCTCCCCCTTCTTGTACCACTGAAGCCTGAGGTTAATAAAGAGAAATAGCCAGGGAGAGTTCAAACCAGAAAAAAATGGAAACCAGTTTCTCTGAGGGAAAAACCCAATCAGCGACACGGCAAGCAGCGAGAGAAACCTGGAAAGCAAAATGCTAAAAGCAAGTGAGAGAGGCTCTTGCAAAAGGAAATTAGATATGAACTGCCAGGTGATATAGCAACTGAAAGGTCAGTGCTATTTGGGGTTGAATATGAAGAGGCTTCAGGCATCTCAGGACAAAAAAAAAAAAAAAAAGTACAAACTAGAGAGGGTTCAGAGAAAGGCAACCACCGCATTGATTAAAGAATGGTTGTTGGCTTTGTGGTGAAAGATGAAAGGCATGAGATAGGCAGGAGCAGTCAGGGAGCCGGGTGCCAATTGTATATTAATAGCACTTTGTGGTGACAAAACACTCAACACCGTATTTATTTCTTATCTCTCACAGGGTCATTCTCTCCTTGTAAAATGTGTTCATTCATTCAACTGTCATTTATTGACCACCTGATCTGTGCCACTTACTGTACTGGGGAGTCCAAGTGAAATAAGCTACTGCCTCTGTCCTTGCAAAGCCCACTTGCCAACAGAGACCACATGAAGCAGTAAGTGGAATGCCATGGGGTAAGTACTCAACAGGTCCCATGAATTCAAGAGAAGGGATTATTATTTTACTTCAAGAAGGCAGGGGAAGTTTAAAGAGAAGGCAATCTTTTAGGTGGATTTTGCAGAATGAATAAGTTTTCACAAGGTGGAATGGGTGAGTGGAGAGCAGGAGGATACTTCAAGCAGAGTGAACAGCATGATTAAATACACAGATTAGGGAGCAGGACCTACTGAGGCTGAAGCCTGGGGTATGTGGACAGATCAAGGAGTGGAGTTATGGAAAACAGATGACAAAAGAAACCATCATGTGTTAGAGTGTGTTGGAACATGCTGATTGGCATAAGTCTTCCCAAGAAACATCCTTGAATGTCTACAAAAAAGCTCTGTTTTTTCAGGAAATATAAATGTGGGCATAACATAGTCTCTGACCTGAAGGAGCTTATCAATCAACCAATAAACACTTGTTGAGGTCTTACATGCCTTAGATGCTAAGCTGGGGAGTCATCTCAACTTAGACAAACCTCCAGAAACCTTTCAATCAAGATGATAGTGATAAATCAATCATATAAAGTATTAAAAATTTAAAAATGAATAGAACAGAAGCCTACGAATATTACAACATACCAGTAGTGGGGAGGGAGGGAGTATATGGTAAGTTCCTGTTCCAAATACCTATTGGGGTAAAACAAACTTCCCCAAATGTTAGTGGTTTAAAAAAAAAAACACTTTATCATTATAACTCATGGTTCTGTGATTTGACTGGGTTCAGTTGGGTGGTTCTCCTTTGTGGTCTCTCAGGTAGTTATTGACAGATGGCAGCTAGAGCTGGAATCATCTGCAGGCTCAACTGAGCTGGACATTCAGAATGCCCCTTTATTTTGATGTGTGGTGCCTCTGACGGGATGTCTGGCACAGATAGAGGCTACCCAGGCACCTGTCTCTCTCCACATGTCATCTTCATATGGTCACCTTGCACTCCCTCACAGCACGGTAGTCTCAGATGCTCTTAGACATCTCACATGATATTCAGCATCCCTTAGGAAATATTTCCAGAGGCTGAGGGAAAAGCTGTAAGACTTCTTAGGACTTACCTACCTAGGAAGTCATGCAATGTCACTTCTATTATATATTATGGGCCAAAGTGTAAGTCACAAGGACAGCCTGCTCAGGGCCTGAACATCAAAAGGCATGAGTCATTGGAGAGCCATCTTTGGAGACAAGCTACCATGGTTCCAAATGACAATAAGGGCTGCAAATGAAAAGGGGCCATTGTGTAGAGGACTGTCAGAGAAGATACTTCACTGGGGAGGTAGAGCTTAAGTTGGGCCTTAGAGGAAATGTGTGTTCCATCTAAGGAGAGAGAGAGCTCACAGTGAAATGTGCATATATTCTCAAGGAGACCTGGGTTTGAATCTTGCTTCTATCACCTACTTTCTAACCATGTGCCTTTAGGGGCAATACCTCACAGGGTCATTGAAGAGAATAGTGATAACATATGTAAAAAGCCTGTATTCTAGTTAGAGGTCATATAAACAAAGTTATTATTTTAATCACAAAAAAGGGTATTTGAACCTGGGTAAAAATTAAAGACACAAGGAACACGGAGGACACAATGAGTGACCTACAGCACTGTGGTAATGATATTCAGAATGAGTTAGAGGTGGAAACTTGTAATAAAATCCTAGATTCCACAGTTTCTGCATTTGTCACAAAATGTACTTCTTAAAATGTATATGTGTATAATCATCTGACCAGATCATCATGGTATGATTAAAGAGCAAAGAGACTGTCTTATTCCAAAATGTCATCTTCTTTAATATGCCCAAAAGTCTTCTACTCCATCATTAGTAGTTCATTCTTCTCAGTTAAGATATCTTATCCCCTGGGATCTCCTATCACAATGGAAATACTCTGGAAGAAGTAATACATTAAGATATCATCAATTACTAACAATGTATTATACTCTTGAGATTACTTTTCAACCATAATAGTCAAAATATTCTAGGTTATGCAGTACTAAAAATATTCCCACAATCTTAGTTCCTTTTAATGCAACAAAACTTACTCACTCATTTGAAGTTCTCAGCATGTCCAGGCAACTCTCCAGGGCAGCTGTCCCCCATGTGTTGGTTCCTTTGATCTCATGGCACCTCCATATCAACATGTGTCTCATGATCACCATGGCAGAAGAGAAGATAAGAGAGTCAAGCACTGGCAATTAAATGTTCCTACAAGAAAGCGACATACATCACTTCTAGTCACATGCATCACTTCTATTCACATTTCATTGGCCAAAACAAGTCACATGGCCACATCTAGCTTCAAGGGAGGCAGGAAACTATCAGTCTCTCATGTGCCCAGAAGAGGAATTGGATATTGATTAGGAGTAATATGCATGGCACATTGATCAAAGAGGAGATTCAGGGAAGAATAATTAGACTGCAATTGAAAAAAAAAAATTGTTAGTGAAATGGAAGTGAATAGAGAAGGAGGCAGCTCTGAAGGGTCATCACTATGGGTTTCTGTATATATTGATACTCAGTGTGGCAGTAAGCACCTAGAAAAATATGAGGTGTCAAAAGTAGAGACAGAAGTTCCCAAAAGGGAGAAAGAGGAGCACATATCCAGCACCAGCTTTGGCTCTTGCACATTTAAGAATCAAGTTATTCATCTTCAAACACTAGGTTGTGATGCTCATTGTCATCAGAAAGCCAACTGTCTAATGGTAATTATTTTATCAATAGTTAAAAGAGTTGGAGAAGGTGCTGGAGTAGACATTCTGTATAAGCCAGAAAAGGAGGTAGGCTGAAATGAAACAGTAGAAACTGGGTCACAGTTGGGAAGTTGAGAAAAGAGATAGGCCGGTAAAAATAGAAGATTGTGTCTGAGTATCAGGAGATAACACAATGAGAAACTGAAAAACAAGGATAATCTGAAATGGCTTTGAACTGATCTCAGTACAAGATTCTGGGGTGAAGGACAGCAGCCTGATACATCTTAGGGAAAAAGGTCTTTGGGGAAGGTAGATTCAGGGAAGAGCCTAGTGATCCTAGTGGGGATCTACCATGCTAGTAATAATAATATCCCAAATAAGGGAGATGGGGCTGCTGCCCAACTCTTTACTTGTACACTTAAGCAGCTCTAAGGGTGGTTTATCACTGCCATTCTGACATGACTCCTACCATCATTTACTCTCTAGTTCTAATTCACAGTAGGCTTGTATTAGATGAATACCTGGCCACTTTTTTTGTTTTAACTTTTTATTTTAAAACAGTTTTAGAGTCACAGAAAAATTGAGATGACAGTACTGAAAGTTCTCATACATCTCACTGCCAGTTTCCCCTTTTATTTGTATCTTACATTAGTATGGTACATTTGTCATAATTAATGATCCAATATTGTTACATTATTATTAATATGGATGACACAATGGAATATCACTCAGCCATAAAAAGAATAAAATAATGTCCTTTGCAGCAACATGAATGGACCTAGAGATTATAATAATAAGAGAAGTCAAACAGAGAAAGATAAATATCATATGATATCACATATGTGGAATCTAAAAAATGATACAAATGAACTTATTTGCAAAACAGAAATAGACTCACAAACAAATAGAAAACAAACTTATGGTTACCAAAGGGGAAAGGGTCAGGGAAGGATAAATTAGGAGTTTGGGATTAACATATACACACTACTATATATAAAATAAACAGTGAGGACATACTGTATAGCACAGGGAACTACACTCAATATTTTGTAATAACCTGTAATGGAAAAGAATCTGAAAAAATTATATATATATATATATCTGAATCACTTTGCTGTACACCTAAACCTAATATATTGTAAATCAACTACACTTGAATTAAAAAAAAAAAACTAAAATATTTTTTTAAAACTAATGGATGACAATTTTTAAAAGCTAATTCTGTGTATGATTTAGAGATTGGCAATGGTCACAGTGTATGTTTGTAAGTGAAATAAAAGGGGTTTTGAAACAGTAAAACTTTACATAGAAAGAACAGAACATTTCAGCAACCTTATCTCTGGTAGGCAAACAACAACAAAACCACATACAAAAAGGGTCTCTAGAGCCAAAATAGATATTATTTCATTTATGCACTAAAATTCAGACTCAATGAAGTAGAATGAAACTAACAGGACTATCAAAAGCTTGAGTCTATATCTTAAAAACAAACACACAAACAAGCAAAACAGAAAAAACCCTAGTCACCAGCAAGGAATGTGTCAGACTCATCTGTCTCATCTCTTCTCAGCTGCTGGTTCTGGAGACTTTCAACCTACGCTTTCTGAGTGTCTCCTAAATAAGCGTCGTAATGCATTCAGTAGCTTATTCCAACATGGGGGGGTCTAGAATTACTCATGTTGCTCCAGGCCGGGTATCTGATCTCTGGGTACTTGTGTATCTTCTAAACTACAGCTTTCTTCATAAATACCAAAGATCTTAAACCTTGCCCTCCTGATTTACCTCTTCAGTTCTCTCTTGAAATCCCAGGCTGCTTGACTGATTGATGTAATGGACCATTCCAGATATCCCACCAAACAGCCAGACTTTTTCCCTCCGTGTATCTACTACTTGGGGGTACTATTTCAAGTCAGATAGAACTCCTATTTCAAGCCAGATAGACAATTCTATTACTTTCCTGACTATGAATATCTCTACTTCCAAAGATACCTGCTACCATTTCTAACCTATTCCTTGGATATTCACAACATCTAAGATCAGACCGAAGGTCACTATACCCATTTGGGTGCTATAATCTAAACTGCTAGCTGCCCGCCTTCATGTACAAATCTGACCATTGCTGGAAAATCTGATGTCTCAACACAAGTATCTAGCACTATGTGATTGGCCTGAGTAAATCTGGAAGCACTGAGGGCAGCACAAATAGCTGTGTGTGTGGAGGGGGACAGATTTATGCTGGAGCTCATTGAAGAATCTACAGAGCATCATTGTTAGGGAAGGTCGCTGATGGGGAGAAACATTGGGGTGGTAGGTGGGGTTTAGGGATAAGAGAAAAAGGAGGCAACTCAAACAAGAACCAAGGGTCCGCAGTATTTCACAGGACCTCCACTGAAAGAACAGGGGGCTGGAAGATTAACAGCCAGAAAGGAAGAAAGACAATGAACAATCACTAAAGTAAGAGAAGTGAAGGAGACGGTCCACTTTTTCCTAGTTGGAGATCTAAGTCGGGTTAGTGACTCAGCATTTGTCCCAAGCAGCCAAATCACTGCCCTAAAGCATTAGATTCACTTGTACTCAAATTTTGTCTGCACCTAGATTTGGGCACAAACCACAAGATCACTCACTTTAAACTTTCATCTCTGATTTCTAGTTTTTCGTCACACTCAAGGTTTCTATTTCATTAGTGGAAAAATATGAGAGCCCTCCAGTGGCCAAAAATAAAACCTTTAAATTCATACCACCCCTAAGTAAAGCTTCTTTAGCCTTGGAAAAAAGTTGTCTCCATATTTCAAAGGCAGAGAATTCAGTGTCAGATAAGGTGGAACTTTTTATTACCATTCCATTGACTCTCAAATAACTTGCGTAATTCTTAGCACAGCCAGACAGAGGCACAGCCTTGGAAACAGAATCAGAGGGAAATCATTACAACACACAGAAAAAAGCGTCTTGGTATATTTTCTTAAATAGAGATTTGTTATGTAAAAACAAAGCAACAAAAAAGAGGAGTTAGGATTCGTTATGGTCAAGTTAAAGAACTCATGTACAGAGGAACTTGGACTCCTCTCTTTAAAGATATAAATCTGTAGCCATGAGGAACTCTTCTTAAATTCCTAATAGGGATTTATACAGCTATATGGCTGTACTGTTTGGTGTTTTTTTTTCCCTTCTTCTGGCTTATCTATGCTATACACTTTCTCTTATCCATGCTAATGGAAGGGATCAGTAGTGCAGATAATTGAAAGGTTGTGTGCCAGCAAACTGCTTTGTGGTTGCTGCCAAAAACTCCCCAGCGTTGCATGGCTAATGAAAAGTCAAGCAATGGCAGGGTTCTCATCACATAGCAGCCCAGTATAATAATAATAGCTATTATTTATTGAGCCCTCACTATGTGCCAGATTAAGTGCTTCATATCCAATTATCCCATTTCATTCTACCTACAACCCTATGAAATTAGTATATTTTCTCTTTTATGGATGAGGAAATTGAGTCTCAGAGGGTCAAGTAACTTCCAATTGTTGTTCTAAATCGTTTAAGTGGTAAAGCCATATTTGAAACCAAGTTTTTTATTAAAGCTTGAAACCAAGTTTTTTATTAAAGCAAAGCCCACGCACCCAGCCATTTTGCTAGTCCACCTCCAAATGCCATAGTGCATAGACCCATGCTTGGGAGAATGATTCTGTAAATGTGGGATGTTAGAAGTGGATTCAGAGCATTGGTCTTGCTTTAACCTCCATAATGGAGTATTTCCAGACTAAACTTATTATTCATAGGTTTTATGGATTTGAGTTACTCCTAAAATTCGAATTAATCTCTGGATGAGGGAGAGGTTTGAGATCCCACATACAATGAGTACATGTTAATCTTTGTCTGAGGTTCTCTGTAGAACTTGGCTTAGTAACAGCTCCCTTCCTGAATATCTTTCTTATTTCAGCTTCGAGACCCCATTCAATCCTGGTTCTTTCTTTACAACTATTTCTAATCTCTTTCACTGTCATCTCTTCCTCAACCCTTCCCTTATATATTGGTGTTCCCCATGGTGTTTCCCTTTGCCCTCTTCTTGGCTTGCTTGATGCATTCTTGACATACCTACAACTAGGATTCAGATTCCAATACTTTGCCAGTATCGATATTTAGTTTTAATCTCACTCCATTGCCCAAGCTCCATACGTTCAACTGACAACTCGTTATTTCCATTTGAATATCATATTGGCACCTGAAACTCGCCAATCTGGAGTGTGCTGTTTAGACTGCTAAGAAAATTGTATTATTTATTGTACTTGGCAAAGTATCTTTCTATGTGATATATATTACTATTAGTATCATTATCAATAAACAATTAAGCAATGGATGAATACATGTACAAAGTTCAAACTTTTTAGCCAAGAGTACACTGATTGTCTTCTAGCTTTATATCAAACTTCATTTTCATACCTTCAATTCCCTCCCTTCTGACCCAACTCCCATCTAACCCTCAGATACTCTAAGTTAATTTCTTAATTTTCCACATCCAACTGTAGACAAGATTTTGATTCTATGCTTCTGGTTCTATACATATTGTTTTCTTCATTTTCTTTCTATGCTGTGAAGTTTTACTCTAAAATTCATTCCACGTTTGCTCTTTTTGCCCAGGTCTTCAGTCAAAGTTAGTACTTTTATCTTTGATCCTATAGTACCTTGTATTCATTGGTAATATGGAATTTGTATTTTAATGCAAAAGTTAGGATATCTGTCCTCTCCACTATGAACCATGAGAGGTAAAGAACTGAGATTTATGCTTCTTTTTACTTTTATTATCAGAGTTTCATTGCACACAGAGGGTTGATGAAAATAAATGATCTATAATCTCTATCTTTGTCATATTTTGGTATATACAGTGTTTAGAGCAATCAGAATTAATTAATTGAATCTCACCTACAGGCCCAATCAGGAAGGGGTGGAAGCTTTAGAAATTAACACCACTTCTATAATCATGGAGCATTTAGAATAAAATATAAAAAGGAATTTCACAGGTAAACACTAAAAAGAGAGGTAGAGAAAACCAGAGGGGTGAGTGAGGAGCTAAGAAATCAATAAGGGCAAGTAATTAACATTTAAATGAGATAGAGATTGGCATCAAAGATTAGCATCTCACCTTTCTCAGTAATTCAAACCATTCTTCATTTTGTTCAGTGACAGCATAATTCTCTTAGTACTCTCTGCATGTCCCCAGTTTGCCAAAACTTGAAGCTATTTCCACTCTTTCCCCTTCTTCGTCTTCACTGGTGCTCTGCTCTCTTGGTTGCATACAGACATGCTTGTGTAACCTCAGGTGCCAAAGAACCCAGGAAAAGCAGAAATAGCAGGCAGCAAGGCAGAAGGAAACAAGTGAGAATTAACTACTGTGAAAGTGGGGGGTAGAATAACGCTGGCACACAGGAAAGCTAGACCTGAAAATTGATGCAGATTAAGGCATCCTCATAGATGTCAGCGGCAGCAGTTTAAAGATATACACTACAGTGTTTCACTTTTAGCATGTGTCATTATCTACTCCATGATTTTGTACAACTAACTGACTTTTTGTATACTTATTGTATACATTTTTTGGTCTTGAAGTTTCTACTTAAACATATTTTCTTTCTTTTTTCAATTTAATTTTTATTGTAGTTGATTTACAATGTTGTGTTAGATTCAGGTGTACAGCAAAGTGACTCAATTATACATATACATATATCCACTCTTTTTTTAGATTCTTTTCTCATATAGGCCATTACAGAGTATTGAGTAGAGTTCCTTGTGTATACAGTAGGCACTTGTTAGTTATCTATTTTATATATAGTAGTGTGTATATGTCAATCCCAATCTCCTAATTTATCACTCCTCCCCTCTTACCCCCGGTAAGCGTAAGTCTGTTTTCTACATATGTAACTCTATGTTTTGTAGGTAAGTTAATTGGTACTTTTTCTTTAGATTCCATATAAAAACAATATTATATGATATTTGTCTTTCTCTGACTTACTTCACTCAGTATGACAATCTCTAGGTCCATCCATGTTGCTGCAAATAGCATTATTTCGGTTTTTTATGACTGAATAATATTCCATTGTATATTTTCTGATGTCTCAATTTACTCATCAACCCTGTCTCCCTAGTTTGACTTATCATATTCCTCTGTGGAAGAAATAGCTCATTATTCCCCAGTTTCCATTCTCTCCTTCTATGGTAGTAGTTTTTAATCCGGTCAGACTAAACACCCAATTGTTACACTGAATATTTTACAGTGTTGCCTTTACGATCCTGAAATTTGTAGATATACCTTATTATAAAGTACTTTGAAAAGAGTCAATAATGTCCTAAGTATAATATCAAGAAAAGGAGAAAATAAAAGCAAGTTAAAATAAAATAATTTACATTATTTATTTAAAATAATATACAATTTAATATGTAAATGCTCAGGCATAGCTACACTAGAAATAAATAGTAAGATGAGTATACCTAAACTTAAACGAGGATGAATGTGACACTTACAGATGGGGACCGACACAGTGTCTTATATTGTCTTATATTGATGTTTTTTTCTGAAATGGTGAACAATTCTGGCTAAAGATGCAAATATAACCAAATGCAATTCTCACTTGACTGAACCAGTAGGTACACCTCTAAAAGAATCAGTGTATGCTACAGCTGCCCAATTATATGGAAAGTAGAGTTAAGCTCTACACTTAGGAAATTATAATTTTTTCCCACCTACCTGGGCATCCTTCAGGATTTTCAAACGTTGTGCAGAATACAAGCCAACTCTTTATTGTGCAAGGCTGTTCTGGACACCGTGGTTCACCCAGCCTCCTTGGCTCTTCCAATTAAGTGACAAGAAGACTTTCCAGTCATTGTGTCAAACAAAAACACCATCACACAGGTCTAAAATTCTACCTAAGAGATGAGTTGAAAACTACTGTTTTCTATGAATAGACTCCCTTATTTCTAACCAGCTATCCAGCTGCTCAGAACATGCTAGATTACATTTTCTAGCCTCTGTGATGGCTAAGTGTGGTCATGTAACTAAGTTCTGGCCAATGGTTATGAGTACAACTTTTGTATTTTGCTCTAAAAGGAAAAGGTGAGCCCTCTCCTTCTTTTTTGCTGTCTTGCTGCTTTGAATGAAAATGCAGTGGGAGACATTTTTTGCCATAGGGTGAGAGCATCACTTTAGGAATAGAAAATAAGGAGAAAAAAGGATCCTGAGTCGTTGTTACTGTGGGATTGTCTTGCCTATGGTGTCAGACACCTTTGATGTCCTGCCTCACATCTCCTTTTCTCTGACTTCAGATGCAGTTTCTGCAGAAAGTTCCTTGAGAGATTTGACTCACTTCAAACTAGCAGTGTCCTGCATTAAGTATATTCTGTATGTCTTCACTTTCTGCCACTTGGCTTCTCTTATAATTTGAACACCAGAAGGAACTTGCTCAGACAGTACACATGCAACTGGGAAGTACATGGGTGTTCATACCCTCAGAGAAAACTGTCAACCCATAGGAAATGGGTAACATTGGATACATTTTCCTGCTTCCCCCTTTTAGCTAGACAATTCTAGTAGACATTCTGGACACTTCTCATGCAGTCCCTGCAGAATCAAACTCCTAGAGTCCTTAGGTTTATTAACTGCTGTGGATATTTTAAGGAAAGGAAACAACCAACTCAGCATACAGGAATAAAACAAGAGGCCTCCATAACAATGATTAAAGCAACCGTCATCTCCTGCATCCACAGGTGAGAGAGTGCTCAATAACATGATCAGAATTTTTTTGTAAGAGTGTATTGCAGGGGACACAAAGGATACAGGTTGTGCACTTCTGTCAAAGACAGGAGCTAATAGGAAAGAAACGGGACCCTGAGACCTGTCACGGAGACATTTGGATAAATGAGTCTGAGAAATTTCATACCTATATTCCCTTGCAATGTCTGAGCCAGTAGAAGCACTCCAACCCTAGCTGGAGACAAGCCTGTCCCTTTGTTAAGGAACCATGCAAGTACATGAACAAGGCAAATGCTTCAAAGGATATTGCTTGTCATCTATCCCTACATATACTTATTGCCTCCAGACCAAAAACTGGGCTCAGAGCTCAGTATACCCTAAGCAAGGAAGCACAGTCCATGTTGTAAGAGGAAAAATCTTACTCAACCAAAACGATTCTAGTACTTGACTAGTAAGTACAAACAGAGAGTTGATCTTAAAGGAGTTAGACTTGGGAAAAAGAACAAAATATATAGCTACATACACCCTGTAGTTATTTTCCAAATACATCTTTGAAATGTATACACTTAATAGCTAGCAGAATGTTCACACTGACTTTCTGAACTGTGGTGTTTAGAAGTTATTATGGTAAAAAGGGCTAATGGAAGCTCCTGAAACAGCCCCTGCAAACCCCATCTTGCCATTATAGTAAAACAGAAGTAATAATTCATCCTTGGAAAATTCTATAGATTAGTGTCATTCTCAAATACAAAGTTGGCAGGAGTGTGGTCCTTATCATAGCCCCATTTGGTTCCACTGTTGGAACCCTGAAACAACCATGGGAATCATAATCAGAGGAAAATAATTATGAATCACCATAAACTTTATCACTAGGTAGCCTCAATAGCAGCTCCTACGCTGCATGTGGTATCTTTACTATCATTGACACTTGATATGCACCTATTAATCCGGCAAATGTGTTCTTTTCTATCTACCAGAAGCTGTTCATGTTTGCATAGAGACAGCAGCTGTACAGATTCATTGTCTTGTCCAAGCGCTAGATTAACTCTCTTGCTCTCTGCCACTATATAATACGTAGGGACCTTAATCATCTTGACATTCCTAAGAACATCATGCTAGTCCCCTATATTGATGCCTAATGATGATGCTTATTGGACCTAGTGGCAAATACTCCAGATACTGTAGTATCCACATACATAGGTGCCAGACACATACATGTCAGCATGGTGGAGGATAAGTCCCCCCAAATTTTAAGGACATGCCACATTAGTACTAGTTTGTAGGGATCCAAAAGTCCAGAATATGAATGAGCATCCATTCTGTGTGTTTTGTACTTTGGGCCCTTTGGATTTTGAAAGTAGCCTATGCCACGCCTGGGAACATTGCTTTGGCCTAATTATTGAGTGGCTCATGAAGCTGTCAGTTTTAAGTGAGTCAGCCCACATCCTCAGGGTTCTGGAGCAGAGTCATGATGCCTGTGGCTGAGAATTGTTCTTCATATGTTTGATCACAATGATGAATGGAAGATTTCAGCATCCATGATCAAATAAGGGCAAGGCAAACTGTGGACTCACACTACCCAGAAATGAAGGCCTTGGTCATACCACCAAGCAAGCAACCAACCAGCTGAAGTGTCAGACAAGAGTAAGGGAAATCTAGAATGTGTGGCGGAAGGAAGATATTTTGAATATCAATTAAAACCTCTGGACCAGTAATCTTGTGGGATCAGCAATGAGACTGTAATTTGTTTCACTAACCTCTGTTTATTAAATCTCTTGTAAATATTGCAACCAGCCTTGACCTTGATGAGTTATTGATAGATGGAACTGTATGTAGGCATGAACAAAGCTGGACAGTGTGAGGGGTAGACTGTGTCAGATGTCTCTGTGCCCCAGTCCACATCATCTCAGCATACATGTGATTCCAGATGTGACAACTGCCAATGGGGAGCTCCATATCAGCTTCAACTCACTTCATGATGACAGTGCTTCCCATCAGGAATGCTCCACCTGTCTTCGGTTTATGCCCCTGAGTCTCCGCAACACCTAGGACTCTGCCAGGAACTTGCTTTGGCAGCATACCTTCTACTTCTAAGAATCTGGAGAGTTTTACCCTAAGGACAATCCTGAAATAATGAGGGATGGACATTGGTAAGTGCCCAGCCTCCCATTCTTCAGCTAGACAATTCTGGAAGGCATTCTGCAAGTTTCTCAGGTGGTTTCAGTGAAATCAAGGCCTCACACAGGGTGACCCCAATGATACATCCTTACAATGGCTTGTCTCCTTCCATGTCTTACTCCCCCTGAAACCCATTCTTGTTCTCTGAGATCATAGCCTAAGGAAACTACATGAAAATAAGTTTTTGTCATGGGTATGTGTTTGGGAGGACATAGGTTAAAACACTAGCTCTAGGTTGCTAACTTCTGGTCTGACATGAAGGAAATTAACATTTACTTTTGCCATCATCATTTTGGCCAAAATGTATCCAACTAATATGTCCCTATTTTAAATGACTGATATTCTCATATGACTCCTAGTCTAGTTATTTCTGTCTTGGTGTAACTTTCTAGTTTCAAATTCTGTATCTAACCATTTTATTCTGGCATTTTAGTTTAAATTCCAGCGAGAAAAACTTTGATTGATTTAGCTCATCCTTTCAAACCAGGTCAATCCATAACCTGGATATAAATCAAAAGATCTCGTGGAAAAAGTGTATTATGAGATGAATTAACTACTTCCAGAAAGGAGAAGTGGGGTGCATATGGTAATAAACACAAAGCTATTCCTTCATGCAAGAGCATGAGTGAGACAGTTTCCCCTAGAAAGAGCTGTGAGCCTGGGCAGCCTCATGACTTATTGGAATAACATAGTCCTCCAAGACTCCAAATCTTCCCCAAGTATCTCTTATTTGCATCCCTTTGTCTTCATTTCTACTACCACAGAACAATCCCATATTCATCAAGTTTTGGTAGATAGCACAAAACTCTTCTACAATAGCTTCCATTCATCCAGCTTCATCACCTTTTCATTTGGCTTTTACAACTGTGACATATTAAGCTTTCCATTTTGATCATTATCTTCTCCTGTTCAAGTGTCCACTGTAGATATTTCTTGCCTCTACATCAACTCTAAACCACTAAGCCTAATATTTAAGATACTCATAAACTACATACTGGAATATAAGTATCTTTAGGGCAAGGTTATATCTTCTTCTCCTTTAAATATGTCCTAGAATCTCTGCAAAGTCCTAGGCAAACAAGAAGTTCTCAGTAAATGTATGTTGAATTTAATTTAATAGATGCTTCTGAACCTTTCATCTATCATCTTCTTAGGCACTTAAGGAAGTCTCCCATCTGAGAAAACAAATATAGTATTTTTCAAATGAGAAATCAATCTAAACAACATAAGAAGGATATATAGCATCAAAAGGGAGCCACTATTAAATGATATCAACAGAAAATGGAGGAGAATCAAATAGATTATATATTAGTATAGGTTATGTCCAGGGAACAGGTAATCCCAGAGTTACTCTTGATTTTTTTATTCAACTAAAAGACTAATGTACATTGTTACCTGATCAATTTCATTAATTCCTTTGTAATTAATCACTAGCATGGACCAAAAAAAATCCATGGAAATTGGTCCACATAAAAGATACAATATTTCTGAAAAAAAGATCATTTAATTAAATACCATTAACTATCTTTTACTTATTGCAACTTTTTATAGTAATATTTTTAAATGCCTCTATTTTAATAATAAAGATTGTGAAAAAATAACTTTATGTATGATTACAGCTGGAATTTTGTTAGACTTCAGTACTGCTAAGGGCAAGAAAATTTAGCCAGTTAACTCCTGTAATAATGATCAGCACAATTCTCTTTGTAGTCAAGTCAGGTAGGAAAATGCATTCCCAGTAGCCAATGAGGCTTCCAGTTACCCTTCAAATTTTGGGGGGACACAGACTTCTTTAGATTCTGTTGAAAGAAGAAAAAGTTATCCATAATATGTTACCTACAATTCTTGAAAGTGAGAGGGTCATGGACACACTAAGATCCATTCACTGACCTTGGATTTCAAACCTGTGCCTTAAGTGAGGTCTCCAAAGTTACATCATGCTCCTAGCGAGCATGGGTGCACATTCATTCAACTATCATAAGGCCCTTCCCTGTGTCAGATACTGTGCTATGTCCTGAGAAAGTAGATCAATAAAACATATTTGATTCCCTAAGGGAATTTACAAAGAGGTATGGAAAGACTAAAATGAGCAGAAGTGCTATGAGATCTTCTGAATACTATGACCGTGGCACAGCCTAGAAGAAACCAATCTGAGTAACATTAAAATGTGGAAGATTTAGTCAGGCTACTTGGGATTGAATCCCACCATGGCCTTTTAAAACTAATATAATTTTGTGCAAGTTATCTAAGTGTTCTGTGCCCCAGTTTCTTTTTCTATATATTGCAGATGATAACATCTGCAGTTCATAGGGTTTTTGTGAGGATTACATGATTTGATGTATGTAAATCATTTAGAACAGTGCCTGGGCCATAGCATAGGCTCAACAAATTAAGATTATTAAATTAAGATTACAAATTATGATTATTGTACTCATCAGGGAGCATACATTCAGCTGGAAAAGCCCCCTAACACATGACTGAAATGGAGGGCATGGCTAATTGGGGGGCAGGAGTGGGAGTGCAGTGAGGAGCAGGAAACGTAATGCACTGTTTTCCTTGTCCCCAGGAGCTCTCCTTTGGGGTTTATAGGAGCCCAATCTTCCAGCAGTCTCCTGAGGACTCAGATGTGTGATGCTTTTCTCCATGAAGCATCCATTACTCTAATAAATATTTGCAGTGAGTGCCACTGTGCAAGAAGAGTAAGGGACTTGAACAAGGTCACATGGGGGAGTGGTCACAGAAGGACAAGGAACCTCCAAATCCTTTCCTGGTTTCTTCTCCAGAACACCAGATAGACTTTCAAATGAAAATTCACTTATTTGACTTATCCAATGAAGCACACATGCTCTTAAGATGACAAAAATTATCTTGGATGAGCATTAGAGTAGGATTTTTTCTAAGGACATGAAGCCAGTATTTGCAATATAATAAGAAAGTCATCAGAATTAGTATCATGACATGATAGGAGAATACCAACTATTTACTGTTTATTCCTATCTCCTCAGTAATGAGTTCATTCATTTTAAGAAAAATTCACATGTTCTTTTAGTCATATTAATAAATAAACTTATAACTTTTATAAACTATTATGTATCATGCTTTTTATCTAATAGTTCTAATATAGACTCCAATTCCTAAAGTATTATTTTTAAAATGTTTTCCTATATAAGCCAAACTAAAGATTTCAGTTCTGCTTTTTCTTCTTTATCCTAGATCTTTGTTTTGAGAATTAAGTGAGGCAATGTATGTAAATTACCTGTCACAGTGCCTGATCTAATAGGAGCCTTATTAATTATAATATCAATAATAAGTAGTGTTATTATTCTCATAATATATTTACTATGGCAACAATTGATTTTTTAACACACACATAAAATGTTTATAGATACAGTGGATGAGCCAGACTTGACTCACAAATAGGCAACAACAGGTAAACTTTCATGGTCATCAGAGAAAACACATTCCCTTGAAAATCCTTTCTCACTTTTTGCTTCATATTTGAAATTCCACAGTCAGAATTTCAGACTTGATTGTCTGTTAATATTGCAATTATCTATAACTTCCCCCAGCTCTGCTACTGAAGGCTAGTCATTTAAGTTATATCAGTCTTTTCCACTTAAACATGAAAAACACCCAAAGAGATTTCATCAGGGTTGCAGGCCCAGAGACTAAAAACACAAGGTGTCTGGTGTAATGAAAGTTAGGAATTCAGACCACACTGACTTAGACTTAGGGAGAGGGCTCAGGCCATGCCCTTAAACACTGTTGTTTCCCAGGTTTCTGATCTCAAGACTGTTTTTTGATTCCCCATTCTGTCTTGTTTCTCCCCTTTCTTGGTGATCTCATTCATTTCAGGTTTGAACTGTTCACTAGCTGAGGACCTCAAACTTTCTAAACTAGATTACCATTTTGAGAAGCTGGCTGTTATGGTCAACTGCCTACAAGAACTCTCCGCTTGGAGAAGTCTTCTGTGAGTCTCTCAGGGAGCATCAGTGCCCCTTTTACAGGCTCCGTTACACATGGTCCATCTCTACCATAGCATATCAAACCATATTATGGTCTCTTTACTGGTCTATTTTCCCCACTTTATGGTCTATTTTCCCCACTGCACTAGGAGCGCCCTGTTTCTTCATTAATTCATTCATTCATTCACTCACTCATTATTCAATCAACAAATGGGTGATTTGTGTTTAGATCCAGGGAAGAGAACTACTGTGCCTGGCCAGAAAAGGTGGCCAATAAATATTTGTTGAATGAATGAATAAATAAATGTTGAAGTAAGTGAATAAATGAATGACCAAAATAAAGTGGCTACAACACTAAAGACAAACTTCTCCTTCACAAGTAGACTCAGGCTGGTCCTGGTTGCTGATAATCAGAAACTGCCGTCAGAGGCAAATGTATGACTGTCTCTATTCCGGAACATTGTGTAACAGGGTTCAGGGAAAGGCAGTGTGATGAGAGTGAGATTAAGCAGTTTGATAACATCAGCCTCCAATCACCATTTCTCATGGTGGACTGAATGATAAATGTGGGCCTGTCAGACATCTATCGAAATTCCTGGAACACCTGTTTCTTGACTTCCAGGGTAGCTCTTCTCTTCTATTTCTAAGCAGAAATGAGGAAATGCGTTTCAAACTTGACTTTATCTCAGCTGCTCAAGAAACTGGTTTTATATATATTTCTTGGAATTTCCCATCAAGAGGTTGTTTGATTGTACTTCCTCTGACCTTTTGAGTAGCTGGAACATGGTTGGAGTGTTGTTTGACTAGATCATTAATATGTCCATAGGCTAAATAGAGGGAAATATACCTTGGAGCTCTTTGAAAATACGTTTTAAAGGGCAGAGCAATTGTTTTTCATTTGAAGCCAATTTCAGAAAATGAACTTGGGGACCACAATATGGATAGAGTCTGGCTCAGGCTTTCTTAGAGGCAAAAACTAAGCACAGCCCTAGTTTTTCCTAAACATTTTCCAAAAATATTCCGTAGGCATCCTTGTTGATTTCAGGGATAGAAGTCAATCATAGACTGTTAAAGCCAGAAGAGAATTTAGTATCTAATCAAACTTTTACAAGTTACGGATGTTGAAATTAAGTCCTGGAGTTTTGAAGTGACTTGTTCAAGATCATTCAACTATGCGATTGTAGAACCTATAGCAGAACCACGTATGTGGATTCCTCTCCCATTCTTTCCTTTACCCTATTTTGTTTGGTTTGGTTTTGAACTCTATCACATGGTCTTCAGAAAATGTACTATGTTCTGACATATATATGACTTACACATTTCTTCCATTTTCAACAAGACATTGAGCATTATGTGTAAGACAATATCCTCAACATCATGGAGGATTCAAAGATGAATTAGACACTCAGTCTTCATGAAGCATACCTTCTCCTCTCTAACAGGATAGCATGATAGTTTCAGAAATGATCTGTAGTGTAGAATCCATGAAAGAAAAGGTTTCTTGGGGACCCAGAGACTGAATCTGTTCTAGTGCACTATAATAAAATCTGACTGTGCGCTGCCAACTATCATTTTGGTAACCATCCTTACAGACATCCAGGGAATCTCTTTTCCAGGTGGTAATCAGGATGCACGTTTGTTCACCAATCCTGCATTTTCCATTTCTTAGAACTGTCATTCCATATTTCTCCTGGGGTCTCTGGCATTACTCACCTAAATCCCAAATTAAATCCCTTGTGATCATGACTGCTAAGTGGAAGAAGCTTTCTTCACAGTAATTGGAAAGACTCATAAGTACATTCAGAAAGGATTTGAGCTGTGGGAATAGTTAAAGCTTAGGTCAGAAGTTGAATGTTTGCCTGAAGGTATATTTTTGTTGACCTATCTAATGTTGACCCATATAGTGTTTTAAATTTGAACTAGTTGCCAACATATAAATACTGGAAAACTGCACCCACTAATCTGGGTTTCCAGACTCCACAGAAAGACTGGAAATTCTGCCCACACTGGGTCTGCCTTTCCACATGGCAATAATTGCTTGGAGATTAGATTAGTAACCACCAGTCCTTTAGACAGAGCATGTGCGTTCCAGCTTTCCATAGTCACCATCACTTAATACTACTTTGGCAAAGCAGAGACCCAGTGTAAGATACCATTCATCATTTATCACCCACCTTCCTCACTAGTTTGTGTCAACAACTGGCTCTGAAGATATTGAGCTAATCAACTCTGCTTTAGGTAATAATGACAATACACTTGATTAGTTTAGAAGTTATTTAAATTTGTTTATGTCGGCTTTCATTTGATTAGTATGCAATATTTACAAATTGCTTTCTCATAAGTTATAGGCAAGTTTATGAAATATGTGAGATAGTTATAATTACACCCATTTCTCAGCTGAAGACATTGAATCTTGGATAGATAAAATAATTTGCCTAAGGGTATGCAGATATCCTCAAATCACCCAGACCAAAGCTCTTTATATTATATCTGCACTTGACAATTACGGTGATAAATGCTAAAACCCTAAGAGTAAGAAATAAGTACACACATGTCTTTTGGTATATTACCATACTGCTGTTGAGGCAAGCCGACATTAATATACAATAATAGTAATTTCAACTACATCAAAATATCAATATTAGTCTTTAATTCAGAATAAACTGAGTATTCTAATAGCACATTATTGCAACTATTAGAATTTTAATTTAAAATTCATCATTAGGGCTTCCCTGGTGGAGCAGTGGTTGAGAGTCCGCCTGCCGATGCAGGGGACACGGGTTTGTGCCCCGGTCCGGGAAGATCCCACATGCCGCGGAGCGGCTGGGCCCATGAGCCATGGCCGCTGAGCCAGCGCGTCCGGAGCCTGTGCTCTGCAACGGGAGAGGCCACAACAGTGAGAGACCCGCGTACCACAAAAAAAAAAAAAATCACCATTAAATGTTAGAGCTATAAGAAACTTTGTGTATAATTTGGTTTACTTTTTTAAAAACAGATTATAAGATAGAAACTCAAAGAAATGAATGGCTTATCCATGGTCACATAGGCACTAGTGCCAGAGTTGGTATGAGAACCCTGGTCTCCCAATCCTAAAAAGACTCTTCTTGCCCTTCATTGTATTATATCTATTCTTAAGAAGGACATAATATGAGATAGCAAATAAATTAAAGATGATTCTTACCTTCCCTTAAAGAGCTTAAACCTCCTCTAAAGAGCTGCAAAGTAAAATCCACTAAAGAAACCAACACAAGACTGTATTTAGGTCTACCATATCATACAAAAGGTATATTATGTTTTATGCTGCAGATGATATGAGAGAAAGTTCTTCCTAAAATTCATAGAGTTTTCTTTCTTTCTTTGTTTTTTTTTTTCTTTTGAAGCTTTTGAGTAGAGAACACAGAGATTATCAAAATATAGACAGTGGCCAAAGGAGCAGAATCCAGGAGCAGAGAGAACAGGGTTGTGGACACTAACCCACTTATAAGGGGAGAAGGGAAATAATTCCACCTGAAGAAGAGCATATAAGCTATCACGTGGAATATAACCATGTGGATGTAGGCAACAGTTTTGTCTCAACATCAGGAGATACAACATGAGTCCTATCATAATTTCAACTGTAAGAGAAAGATCTCTCACTAAGGGTTGTGGGAATTGACATAAAACATAACCGAGTTAATGAATGTGTTTATACTATTTATACATTTTTTTACTCTGGGATATTGGAATTTCAGGTTAGGGGAAACCCATTATAGTACGCGGGATGGGAGTAGAGTGGTGTGTTCTATGGCCCTCGGTGCGATGGTATGGTAGCAGAGTCCAAGACCTTTAGACAGCTCATGAGGACAATGGGAATGCTATCTAAGACTCCAGTGAAGGGCTCTCTCAAGGATACAGTAGTTTATCAGGGCTTTATCCAAGCAGTCAGGAATTTATCTTCAAACTCTGTGGTAGGATACAAAAGTGCTAATTAGAGAGACCAAAATAAAAGATAGGTAATTCAAACTATGTCAACACAAATGAAGAAGTCACTGCTTCAGAGGTGGAAGAAGGCTAAAGCCAGTGGACAAAGACTTCTCAGGATATGTTAATAACATTCCAGAATCTCATTCTATAGCCATAAAACTAAGATCATATTCTACCAGTTGATGAATGTAAACAGGTAATGTGCCTCCAGCTGCAGTCATGATCACCTCACAACCTGAGCTAGTCTGGATATGACATCAATGGCCATCACTGGGAGACTCTGGGGACAACAGACCTGGAAAACAGGAATGTTAATAATTTATATTTGTTTCTATGCATTAAAAAAAGATAAAAATTCTCAAATCAGTGGAATGTTTATAGTGCACATTATAATAAATCCAATAGGAAAAATCTAAATTAAGCATATCTCACATGTTTCTCTCCAAACAAGAGGGTATACATTTAATTAATTTAATTATTTTTTCACTTGTATGCAGCATCTGCCACTGATGATATATTTCTATTTCTGAAAACATTATCGAATTACACAGGAACATTAAACATTTCAACCACAATTCTTCATCTTTCAAAAACAACTCTCTATATTGTTGTGGAAGAAAGAATCCCTAAAAAAATAAATTTATCAGCTCTGGGGGTTTGCATTATAATTTGAAAACATTGGGAATAAGGACAGAGAATGAAAGCACATACACTTAAATTTTGAATGAGAACTCTGCTCCTCAGAAACAAACAAACAAACAAACAAAAAAACCCTATTGATCTTCTGTAGTTTCCATGCAGTTGATTCCACATGTTTAAAAATGAAGTGGTCACTGCTTGCTGTAAGTCTGAAATATATGAGAAGATCATTTGAATTTTGTTGTGCTCTGAGATTCCCCTCTTCCCACAAGGCATTGAGAGAGAAACACATCTCAATCATCTGCAAAGGCTTATCTACTTTAAATTGGTCCAAGACGAATCTTTCAGAGATGGAAAGGCTGGTTTACTCTTGATATATTAATAAAACCCACAACAGTGCCTGATATCCATGTAGACTTTATAATTTACATGGTGCTTTCACATTCACTTCCTGATTTCATTGCCACAGAATCCCAGTGATGTCAGTAGGGCAAGTATGATCATCTCCACTCTATAGCTGCATTAACTGAGACACAAAGAGGTAACATAACTTGCACAAGATTGCACTGCTAGTGCACTTGAGGAGATAAGACTAGAATCAAGACATCAGAACCCTCTGTGCGTGTGTGTGTGTGTGTGTGTCTGTATATGTGTGCATCTGTATGCGTATGTGTTTATGTGTTTGTGTGTGTATTCTACTTTACTCATCCCAACAGAAAATGAGAGGAAAGAATTTTTGTTTCAGTTATCCCAAGAAAGGCTTCAGGTACAAAATTCCTTCCTTTGCCCTCTAAAAACAAATGGACGAACTTACCAGAAGGAAAGATAAAGCCAAAGATGGCTGTTTTGCTTAGGCTGAAGTGGGTTGTGGGAAGGAGGGAACTAGGCAAGGTGGAGAGAATGGTGGAGAGGGTGGGGCCAGCAGAAAGACGTTGAACAGCTATGGAAGAATTCAGGGGAGCCATGATGAAACACGTAGTTTGTTCTTTTTTCCCCTTCAGAGTGAAGCCTTCACAGTGCAGCTTTGCCTTCTTGGATGGAAGTCCCTGGACATCAATTCAATCCATTTTAGCATGTATTTATTGCACACAAACCATGTGTTCAGCCATGAACATGGCACCATGGGGGACATAAAAAAAGAACATATTACACAGTTCCCGTAATATAAAGGAGCATGCAGTCTTGCAGAGAGGAGAGGAGATGGTGTCAGTATATATATAAAACCATTGGAAAAAGATCTAAATACAGCATAAAACAAAGTGTTCATCTGAAACACCAAAATGTATGGAACAAATAAGAGACATACTAGGAAATCAGATAAAGGAGACATTGGTATTCACAGAAGTTTTGAGTGAAAGCTTTGTAGAGAAAACATGGCTGACGATGAGTAAGAAAGTATTGAATCATTGAGTTAGAACTGGCAAGTTATACTGATTATGCAGTCCAACCCAAAGCCAGAAGCCTCCACGGTTTTGGAGAGCCAGGCATCTAGGTTCAACTTGAAGAGTTCCAGATATAGTGATTCTTACTACTAGAAGAGACATCCAACTATGTCTTAGGATGGTCTCATAAACTTACACTTGGAAAGTACTTCCCTATTTTCAGTTGTATCTTATTTCCTTCTCACTCTCATTCTTTGGTCCTGCTTATGCTCTCTGCCTCTGGAACCACAAAGATTGATCCTAGCTCATCCTCCGCAGAAGAGACCTTGATGTATTTGAAGACAGCCCACACGTCTCCTGAAGTTTTCTCCTTTCCAATCTGAACACTGCAAGTTTTTCTGCCAGTTGTCAAACCAAAATCTTTGCAGTAGGTTGAAGAAGAGAAGTGTGGACAGATGTGGTCTTTCTTTTGTCAGCTAGGAGCCATATCCCTGGAATGTAGGTCTATAAGAATGCAAGTATTAGTAAGGAATATTATGAAGGTCCAGGTGGGTGGAAAAATAATTCTCATTTTTAGTTTGCTGCCTTCATAAGACCAAATTGGTTTTGTTTTTTTGTCCCTGTGCTTTTTGTGATATTTTCAATTCATTTTTGATATGCTTACCAGAGGTTAAAAGTGTCAGCATGAGCAAATAATTTGTGTGCACTAGTTAAGTCAGAATCTGGAATATATCCTTCCATGTTGAAGGAGCAGATGCATTTTTTAAAACTGAATCTATACTCCTTTTGACACAAGCCTTTGACTTTTTGATAAACAGAGTGATATTCAGTACTTACACATACAGACACACTTGTCCAGGGTCACTGCACACAGAGTGTATTTGATGTCAGCATGAAAAACATAGACTTTGATAACTAAAAAGGTCTTAATACATCACCTTGTCCAAATTTTCTCTTTATTTATAGATATGGAGATGAATATATCCAGTGTTTTATCCCAGAAACTGTTGAGAATCTGCTTCATGTGAGTTTACCAATCCCTGTCAATTTCTCTAATGCCTCCTAAAGTTAGGCTCAGTTTTTAGACTGCAGTGATCAGAGTATTTTGTCCTAGAAAGCCCCCTAGAGATCCTTTTGAAGGCCTATGATATGCCAGCCACAAAACCATTATACATGCCTGTTTAGAAGCAGGGCTTGGGGTAGTGTTTTTCAAATTGCTTTTAGGAACCCATTATTGAGTCACTGACAGCACTGAGTCAGCAGGATGGGAGACTGAGAGCTGCATAAGGTCTCACATTGTGAAAAGAAGTTGTTGAGTCAAAATATCAGAGTGATTGGACCTCTTACCAATTTTTTCCTCATTAAACAAACATCATTTGCTTCCTAATGTGAGATATTACAGAGTTCGCATTATCAACTATGAAGTATTCCAAAAATGAATTGAAACAGAAACCAAGTTTTTGATCTAATGTTCAGTCCATAAAAAATATAAGGACGAGAGAAACTAATTAAATTACACCAGAAATAGACAAATCCAGAATGTGGAACATTCTGACTGCATGTCTTCAATAAGTCAATCAGTAAGCTAATAACAGGAAAAAATAAATTAAAAAAGGGATGGACACTAGATAGTTCTGGGTTAAGAGAAACTTAAAAGATATTTATGATAGAATAATCAAATAAGTAAACCTTGTTTATATTGTGATTGAACAAGCCAACTATAAAGAATCATTTTTTTAGACAAATGGAGCACTTGAATATGAATTAGCCATTAGATGATATTCAAGAATTATTGTTAATTTTGTTAAGTTTAATAATGGCATTTTGATTATGTAAGACAATCTTACCTTTGAAATGCAAACTAAAGCATTTGGAGGAAAAATAAAGTCTAGTATTTGATTCAAATTACTGTAGCAAAAAATAAAGAAATCAAGGTGGGGGCATGAGAAGGACAAATGAAACAAATGAAAATGATGAGAGTTATTAAAGCTGGGTGATTGCACTCTCTAGTTTTTGGGAAGCGTGGATTTTTTATAATAAGAATTTTTTTTTTAAATTAAAGTGGCAAAAAAGAGATATAATACTGAAAGTTTCATATTTTAGATAAGTAATACTTAGCAAAGGGATTGAGTAGAGACACTAAAAACATTCTGAGGGCACTGCAGGTGACCACTGATGATCACCCTTTTGGCTTATGAGGTGTAGTGAGAACTTGTTCTTGATTGTAGGTTGAGAAATTGAAAGTTTCATTTGTTAGGAAGCATGTTGATTTTTCCTGAGAGGAAGAATTCCAATAGTGATTATAGACATAATTTTATTCCTATTCCTACCTCTAGCCTGGCCTATCTTAATCTTAATCTCTGCTAATAAAAATATGTTGTAATTCGATTTCACCAGTTTAAGGATAAGGATTTAGAACTTAGAAAAAAAGCTGAATGAGCAGTAGATTAACAGGAAATGAGAACATTATCCTAAAATTATTTGTTGTTTGTGACCTCATTTTGTCCATCAGGAAGCCTCCAAGCAATGTCAGATATAAGAGGAACAAACCATTTAAATGCGGGTGAATATAGGGGCATTCTAATGGCTGTAGTAGATTGACTCTGCTTGCCCAGCCCCTGCTCCAGTGGTGCCAGTCTGAACACATATTTTTTGCTCTCCAGATGCTCATATCTCACAGGCATAGCCAATCCTATTCAACTGTCTCTTTTGTTGGCTGCCCATTTGGCTGAGGGCTGTTGGAAAAATGGGCTGTCAGCCAGGAGGCACAAAGGCTTCTCTGTCCTTGTCAATGGTTTGAGATACCTGTCTGCTTTATGGGCAGTCAGGGAATTCTCTATCTGCTGGGTGCTAGTGTTCACAGAAACCTCCCTTTGTTTCATCTAAGAAATTGATTCAGGGATCTTTATTTCCTTGAGCAGAAAAGTCAAGAGTGGCTAATGTTGATGTTGAAATACATGTAACACAATCATAGAATCACTTCCTGGTTTCTTGGTCATTTTATAGTTTAGGCTGAAATCTTGACTGCCTATATCAGCTGACCAGTCTTAATATCTGACTATCCTAAGGACAAAGGAAGAGCTTTCCTCATTCAGTCATTTATTTATTAAAAACCCTTAAGAACCAGGCACAGTGCTAGGTGCTGGGGACATTATTGTGGAAATGAAAGCTTGGTTCATACTACTACAGAACTAAACATATAAGGGAGAGGACAGAATTTAAGACAAAAACAAAGTGTTGGACACTTGATGTTGAACAAGGAGGGGACGGAAGATCTCCTTGAAAAAGAACGTTTCAAGTTGAGATGAAGGATGAGAAGGTGTAGTTATGGAGGAGGGTAGGGAGTACAGGGGTCATTTATTGGGATAAGGAGAACTATAGATGAAGAAAGAGGTATAGGTTTGCTCCCTAGAAGAGTGTCAGTCATACCCCCCCCCAATATTATTAAATTTCTGGATCAAAATGCTAATTAAAGAGTTGTAAGCTTCTAATTTTTAATGTAATATGTAATATGTGGATCAAGTATAAAATGTGAAAATACCCAGAATTTTTAATGTTAGCTTGAACGGGTTTGATATGCTTGATTTTTCTCACAGAGTTCCTAGGGCAGTAGTGACATACCATAAGCTCTTTCTATTTATTTCTTGTAGTTTTCACTGTCTGTACCACTCACTGTGTGCTTGATACATGTTACATACCACCTCAGTGGGGACATTAAGATGACCTTCTGCTCCCCTATGTGGAATATATATATATATATATACACACACATATATATACATGTGTGTGTGTGTTTTAATTACTAATAATGTCACAAGTTACCTCAATTAGAATTAAAGTTGGTGTGCAAAAACTAGAACATCTAAAAAACAGTGACTTAAATGAGACAGAGGCTTATTTTTCTCTCACATAAAAGAGTTCTACGGATAAATAATCCAGGGCTGAGACGACAGCTACAAAGTAATCAAGGACAAGATTCCTTCCTACAATTGAGGCTGCCATGTCTTTGATCCTCAAAGCCAGCACAAGGTCAAGATGGCTGCTACAGCTCCAGCCACCTTGACAGAGTCCTGAGCAACAGGAAGGAGGAGGGCAAAAGGCAAAACCTATTGGCTGAGTCAGCTGAGTTAGCCCCTTCTAGAGATTCCTCAGGCAGTTTACCAAATGACTCCATACATCTCACTAGCCATCGTTTTCTGTGTAGGAAAAATAGGCCTAGATGATTATTTATTTGTTTGTTTATTTAGTTATTTACTCTTTCATTTAATCTGGGTACATTGTTGCTCTTAGTAATTAGGAGTTCTGTTACTCAAATGAAAGGGAGAACAATTTTCTATGGGAAAATAAGCAGTCTCTCTCACAATAGCTATCATTTGATGGGTACTCACCATGTGCTAGGCTTTGTCCCAGACGCTTTAATAATGTTATTTTTATTTAATTTGACAACAATTTTATAAGGTAACTATCATCATCCCCATTTTTCAGATATTATAGAGATAAGACTCTTAGAGTCAACATGCAGACAACGTCTGGAGGAGTTAAATGGTGCTGTAGGCAAATAGTGCTGGAGATTTTCACAGACAAAAAAAGTTTCTTTATGTATTTATGTCCAAGTCCTCTATAATCTACAAAATTCAAGGTTCCTGAATGAAAGGAACCCTTATGACTCATCACTCTTTCCCTACTCTTATAAGGACTGATTTTTGCGTGTTGGAGGTGCTCCTGAAAATTTGCTCTCGTGTGTCTGTTTAGAGCCAGATTAGAGTTAGGCCTATGGTCCTCAGACCATCCCACTATATGCCACAGGTATCTCCACCAGCCCTCTTACCATGCAGAGTTAACCTCCCCAGGCCAAGCCCATCTGCACTGGAGATTGCAGACAAGACCAAAAAACCCTGTTTATTCATTACCCACCAGAGGGCTGGATACTTCCAGCTGCTCCCTCTATACAGGCCAAGGCAACTGAAAAGAACAATAGGTAGTCCCTCTTGTTTCTACAATACCATGGGGTGCAAATGGGAAGTATGACAGGTGCGGAATAAAATAGAGCCCAGTTTATACACAAAATTTAAAATCAGGCTTATCTCTTTGCCAATGTGTCCAAATCCAGCAGTCCTAGAGAGAAATAAACATCAACAACGCAAAACAGATTTGTTTGCAAATGACTCATACCCTGTATTTTCTCACTAAAGAGACAGTTTTATGGATCTAGGATACTTTGATTCTTTTTACTAAAATGCTTAAACAACTTCCGCTGTGAATAATCAGAGGCTAAGTATATTTACTCAGGGTATTATTTGTTCAGTTCTTGCATGTTACTGTGTAAAGAAAAAAAATCTACAAATATAAGGGTATATATAGATGGTTTCTGTTATCAGACACTTCTCCCAGTAAACAAAAATACTGGATCATGTATCAGAAAGAAAAACAAAATCAGAAAACTCTGACAATGCAAAAGTTAGAAATATCTTCAATCTGCATGGAATGTTTCTTATGGAGTGTTTAGAGATCAAACAATGGTAGAGATGGTTCATAGGTATAAAATTAGCAAGTTTTTTTTTCCTTTCCTTCTCTCTTCCCTGTTTCACTCCTTCCCTACCTATCTCTTGTGGCATATCTTATGATAGCTGTATAATGGGATAACACACACATTTATTATCTACCTCCTAGGATGATTGTCAAGTCTTAAAATGAGGGAGACCACATAAAGTGCCCAGTATAGACAACATCACTCTTTTAGAAATAGGTGATTTATTAAAAAAAAATTAAAAGCATTACCTTAAAGGAAAGTTAATAATTTATTGAATCCACTAAGAATGCTGCTTTCAAACCACATCTTCTTGGGCCCTGAATTTTCTGAGAATATACCACAGGAGCAGCCTGGGGAAGGTGGAGCAGAGGAATGGTGATGTTATACATATAGGTTTGGCTTTAAAATGCCATTTGAAAACAAGGAAAAACAAACTATACTCAACAACTTTGCTCTTTTAATGTAAGCTTTATTAATGCAGCCCTTTATCTATTTCAGTCACTTTAGACTCTCTGGTACCTAGAACTTAGTAGGAACCAGGGCTGTGCTTCTCACATAGCAGGGACTCAGGGTACTGAGTGGAATGAAAGATGGAAAGCAGCCCTAAGTGAAATCTTTGGACACAGTGCAGAACTCTTTATAATTTCTTCTAATATAAAAAAAAAATTTAGCTGGAGTTTTTTTTTAAAGTATTT
Organism: Stenella coeruleoalba; assembly: GCF_951394435.1. Lineage (NCBI taxonomy): Eukaryota > Metazoa > Chordata > Mammalia > Artiodactyla > Delphinidae > Stenella > Stenella coeruleoalba. Next base: position 118,596,596 of record NC_137169.1, on the reverse strand, counting down.
ATTTATTCATTTGGTTGCGCCGGGTCTTACTTGCAGCACACGGGCTCCTTAGTTGTGGCATGCAAACTCTTAGTTGCGGCATGCATGTGGGATCCAGTTCCCGGACCAGGGATCAAACCTGGGCCCCCCGCGTTGGGAGCACAGAGTCCTATCCACTGCACCACCAGGGGAGTCCCTAGCTGGCGTTTTAAAGTCCTGATCAGCCCATTTCTCTATATTTTTACATCTATGAGAACAAATGAGCCATTATTTTTTTCCAATTCCTTGACCAAATACTTAATGACCTATTGCATATTCCACTGCTAGAGATCACCCAATCCCTGACCTCATATTGCTCATCATCAAAAAGAAAAACAACAAAAAATACCATTATAAATATAAGGAGACACACACTGTAATAAAAGAGCAAACACTCTGCTAAAGAGGGAGATATTCAACCGGTCTAGAGGTGCTCAGAAAAGGTTTCCTAAAAGAGACAACTCTTAATCTAGGTTGTGAGGATAAAGAGGATTTCACCATTCACAATGTCCTCAAGCAAATGATTTAATCCATCGCAAAAATAAATCTGTGGCATAGTGAAGTGCTTTATAATAAGGTTTCTCATATGTAAAAGATAATGGGAAGTATGATCTAGGTAATGGTGCCAAATTCATCGAACTTTGGGATTATATATTCATCTGCTGGTGGTGTTTAAGCCTTGCTGGCAAGGTATGATTGTTAGACTGCTAGAAAGCAGTAAGCTAATCGTAATAATAATCACGATCTGGCCAGACATGATTTCTTTAAAGCAATCAATGATAGCCTGAGACGTGCTGAACCCTGTGGAAGTTGGAGATGAACGAAGATCCATTAAATCATCTTGGCTGTTTCCTCTGGAGGCCAAATTCAGATCAGATTGGGTCATGGTATCTGCCTTTGCTCTAGACTTACAGTCAGGAAACCCCAGGGAGAGAAGGAGAGAAGTGACCAAGACAGCTGTTACCTGCTTCCTCAGAGTTGCAGAGAGTAAATTTCCTACACCTCTGATTAGCAGAATTCTACCTCTCCCTTGGCTTTGAAAAAACCATTCACTCTCCAATCTGCCACAGTTTCACCCTCCCTCCAACAAATTGCCCTAGCATTTGAGTTTATGATACTTGCTTGTTTCATCGGGGAGACTCCTGATTATGAGAAAGAGGTTGGAAGTCTAAGAAAACCCTAGAGAATAAAGGAGCTGAAAGAAAAAAAGCAGAAAATATAAGACATCAGGGAGAAATATGGAGTCAGACTCTACCCTATTCACTATTGTATGGGGTTTATCACCTCCAACAAACACCAAGGAGATATATGTTCCTCAAGGCTTAAAGATCTGCCCTAGAGATCTAATCACAACCAGTTGGGACCATCAACTTCATCATCTTACTATCAGACAAATCATTGGCAGGATTAATAAGTTTCCTGAAAGATGCTTGATTCAGGAAAAATTGTGACACAGGTCAAGTTTGACTTTGGTGTTGGTGATGGATAGACCTTAGAGTGACTCCAATTTCCTAGTGTTCACACCTTTGTGCAATCCCTTTCCTTTGAGTAGGGGAGTGATGTGTGGCTTGCTCCTAACACATAGAACATGGCAAAGGTGTTGAGATGTCACTTTTCTGATTACATTACATTATATAACACTCTGTCTTAGCAGACTGGAGCTGGAGAAGCACGTTGTGGGCTTGATGAAGCTAGCCATCAAGTTGGAGAAGCCCTTGTGGCAAGGAGCAATGAGTGGTATCTGGAAACTCTGGGTAAGTCTCTAGGACGTGTGTGGGCTCCAGCCAACAACCAGCAAAAAGCTGGGACCTTTAATCATGCAATCTCAAAGAAAATAACCCTGCCGACAGCTTGAAAGAGCATGGAAGTGAATTTGTCCCAACCTGAGCCTCCAGATGAGAACAGCCTGGCTGATACCTTGATTGCAGCCTTGTGAGAGCATAAGCAGAGGATTCAGCTAAACTGTTCCCAGATTCCTGACTCACAGAAGCTGAGATAATAAATATGTGTATTACCACTAAGTTTGTGGTAATTTTATTACCTAGCAACAGAAAATGAGTACAGTGCCCTTCTGCCTTCCTTTTGTTTATCACCTCCTTTCTTGGTATAATCCATCCTGCATCTGTCCTATATCCACATGAATTATCCATCTCCCCAGCACCTCCCTTATTCCTATCACTCACACTGTCACCTCACAATGTATTTCTAAATAGCTCTGTATTTCTTTCTTTCTTTTTTTCCCTCCCCTCAACAACCACCTCTGGAAACCACAAATCTATTCTTTGTTATCTATAAGGTTTTTTTTTTCTTTTTCCAATTCCTCTTATACATGATATAGGCATATCATACAGTATTTGTCTTTCTCTGTCTGACTTATTTCACTAATAGCACTTTATTTTCTGAAGCTCTTGCCTCAAACCTTCCCTCTTTCCATTTAATCTCTACTTTCTTATACATTTACCAAAACGTACCTATCCCCATTCCTCTGTTAGTTTCCATTGCTACTGAAACAAATTGCCAAAAACTTACTGGCTTAAAACAACAAATTTACAAATTATCATATAGTTCTGCAGATAAGAAGTACAAAATGGGTCTCACTGGGATAAAATCAAAGCTTCAGCAGTGCTATATTCCTTTCTAGAGGCTCTAGGGGAGAATACATTTCCTTGCCTCTTCCAGCTTCTAAAGGGCACCCGTATTCCTTGGCTTATGGCCCCATTCCTCTATAGCAACATTGGGTTGAGTCCTACTCACACCACTATCTCTCTGGTCCTCTCTCTCTTCTGTGTCCCTCTTCTAGCAATAAGAACTCTTGTGATTACATTGAGCCCACCTAAGTAATTCAGGAGGGTCTCCCTCTTTCAAGGTCAGCTGTTTAGCAATCATAATTCTATTTGAAGCCTTAATTCCCCTTTGTCATGTTACAATGTCCCATCTGGGATTTAGGATGTGAACATCATTGTGGGGGCTGTTTTTCTGCCTACCACACTTTGTGAAAGTTGTAAATTTAGAAAACAATCTGCAGGGACTCACTGAAGGCCTGGTGCACATGGTTGATAGTGAGTGAACCCTCCCAGAGGAATTATACAGTAAAGAAACCTCTTCAAAATACACAGAACTTTAATATCTAAGGAACATCTCCTAAAGGGGAAATTTTCTGGCACTGGGGCAAGTTTGTGAGTGACATATTTTAAGCAAAGGGGTGTTTAATGATTTACAAATCACATCATAAAAATGACTGCTTGTTTTGTCTTCTTATAAAAATACCTCCCATTTTGTTCTTCATGGTCCATATCAGTATTATTTGACTGTTGTAATCTAAGTAGGTTAGTGGTTATAGGCTCCAAAGATGAGGTAGTTAAATGAGAAAGCTGGAATGCTCCCCACAGAGCTGGCACAATGACTACAGTGCCCTGGGGAGGGAGCAAAAGCAGTGAACCATTTTAGCTGTTACAACACCCAAGCAGCAGTCAAATTCAGGGGCTCAGTTTTGTGACTCCCCAGCGTGTACCAATTATCTCAATGGGAGTTCCAAATTTTCCAATAAATCTCCAAACAAAATGAATTTTAATGGCTTTAATTAACCTTAATTGTATTATTACTATTATTATATATGCTCCTTTTGTAAGGTTGATGAGAAATACTTTCAGAGAAACAAGCCAACAGGAAAATGAGGGATAGTGTAGGTCCGAATTATTTGGAAATTAATTGCCTATATGCCATTTTATTTATATTTCTGAGATTGAAAACAGGTCAATTGTCAATTAAAAATGGTTATGGCATATACACATATTCTGAGACAAGGCCAAGAACCATAGATTCTGATTTATTTCCCTTCAAAGTGGCTGTTTTCTCCCCAATAGACACACAGTCAAGGAAACATACACACGCATACAATATATATATATATTTTATCTGTGTTTTCCTGTTCCTCTAATTCATAGTTCTGAGAACTGTCCTGCAGGTCACTGTTTCAACTCCCCCATTTTTTTTTTTTTAAATCTGGTAATGGTTGTCAAGAGGAAATTAATCTTTTGCAGCCAAATGAAATTTGGGCTTCCCAGCACTAGCCACTAATGAAAAATGCATTAATGGAAAGCATCAGAAAAACCCCTGGCTCTTAGTACCAGAGGGTACATTTAAATAATTCTATGAATATAGATCAATAAAACTAATTTACTTATAGCCTTTGTGTGCAGTATTCAAATCTGAATAAAAGTCATTGGTATTACAATGTTTTGTATTAATTTGAGGTATCTATTATTTTACATATTAAATTAATCTTGGTCTTTAGACAGAATTTCATATATGATATTAAAATATGAGTCCTAGGATTTGATATTAGTAATGCTATGATTTCATAATTCAACCTGGTTTGTCTGAATGTCATTTGAAAGGCTTGGAGAGGTCCCAGAGGGCCAGCTCTGAGAAGCCAGGGTTAAGTCGGAGAGAGAGCAGAGGGCTTTAATATTCAAGCATGCATCCTCTCAGCAGCACTGCCCAAAGGCCCACTGGGAGTTTAGGGGTTTGGAATGGTAGCCAGCTGAGTAGGGATGTGAGAATGGCAATCATAAGCACCTGAGTGTCCAGAGCCTGATGGGATGGCTACAGGATGTGAATATCCTGATTCAAATGCTGAGATCAAGATATTACTTCCTGTTTCAATGAAGATAATTCTTTATTCATCAAGTATTAACTTAGTGTCTTCTCTCTACTAGGTCCTAGACACACAGGGTAAAAAGCATAAAGTAAGATTCTAAGAGCTTAAAATCAACAGGCAAAACACTAGGCAATTGCAATTTGATGTGGTAAGTACTGCACCAGGAATAAGTATAGGGTGCTCCAAGAGACTGTTAATAAAACCCTCAGCAGTCCAGTGCTTTCTGGACTTATTGGGTCATGGAATTTTAAAACAAACAACAACAAAAGTATTAACATCCTTTTCAACTCTGTTCATACATAACCGTGAATGTAAAACAAGGATGTAGTTAACCAAGAGACAGCGATGAAGGTTAAAAATTCAACCCAGCTCTATCCCCCGTAAAAATAACAAAGCAAAATCTCCTCATCCTCTCTGACCCCTGCAGCATCTCCTCCACAGAAGTCTGCTTGTTGTGCACCCTGTGAGGGTTCTCGGTCCTCGGGTCAGATGTTGCAGGGGTTTCCTGAACATTAACTGTGCCATGGCCAGGAGCTCAAAATAAACAAGAATTTCCTGGGGGCCAGTGGTAGATCTGATGTTTTTGATATTTTCAGTTATTTGCTTGAAATAGTGTACGGCCTGTTATTAGTCAATTAATCTAGCTATGTACCATCTTCCACATCAATACAACTTCTCCTGGAAGAAGGAAAATGATGCTTGCTAACAGATCCCACAGTGGAATTAGCTCATTTAGCAACATAAATAAATATAGAAAAGACATGGAGATGAGATCAAAATGAAGAAGAGCAAAGGGGAAAACACCAAGAACGTGGGAAGAGAGCAACAGTGGATGGAGGACGTGGGGAGAAGGGTGGGTCTGGGACAGTGTAGAGGTCACAGGTACAGCATCAGGATGAGCCCTGTCCCCTTGACATAGGCAAATCCTATTAGCCTGGCTGTTACTGGACCAACATTTATTTGGAATGGAGACAGAATTCCTTAAGGTTGGCCCATCCCATAAGGCAGGGGCTCTTGCTTTATAGTGTTATAAAAGATCTACTGTGGAATTTTTTTTTTTTTTGGTACATGGGCCTCTCACCGTTGTGGCCTCTCCCGTTGCGGAGCACAGACTCCGGACGCGCAGGCTCAGCAGCCATGGCTCACGGGCCCAGCCGCTCCGCAGCATGTGGGATCTTCCCGGACCAGGGCACGAACCTGTGTCCCCTGCTTCGGCAGGTGGACTCTCAACCACTGTGCCACCAGGGAAGCCCTGGACTTCTGTTATTGAACAAATATATGAGCCTTCTCTGTATCACCAGATGCTCTGAATCTGGATAGTTATATATTCCATGTGGTTTGAAACTCATAGCCCTTCTCTCCAGATTATCATGTACAGAAGCCTGAGATTGTACATCTATTAATTCTCTTGATCATTTTTCATAAGAATGCACTGTTGAAAAATGGACAAGTTGTACTAATAGTAACATTCATGTAGGCTAGAGAATACTGATCTCTATCCCTTTGCTCGCGAGCTTACAATCTAGTAAGAGAAAGTTGTGAAAAATATATGATTGATATATTTTACAGTGTGTACAATAACAGAGGAGTATATACTGGGTGGCAAAAGACAGGGACTGATCAGCTCCTCTTAAGTGTGTCAGGAAGGCACCCCAAGGAGTATCTTCCACACCGTACCTTAAACAGGGTTTTGAAGAATTTATAGGCATTTACCAGATCGATGTGGTACATGGCATGCTGCAAGAAAATTACTATCACCTAAGAAAATGCAGAGATCAAAGGGTTAATACAAAGAATTAAAATAAAGTGCTGTATGATCAAAACCAGCTCTTCATCATAAATTCTAAACTTGTTTTGCACTTCACATGCATACACCATAGAAGTCAGCATATATGCCAGATGAATAGCATGAGTTGAAGTTGCCATTTTTCTCCTTCTCTCCTTTTTCACGTCAGCTCTAATATTCTAATATTTTCAGCAAGTTACTAAGTTGGCAGCAAAGACCTATGATGACATTTTCTTTCCAGAATTTTCTCTAGAAAAACAGTATTCTCTGTATTTGCAACTCCAGAACTAGAATATATATCCCCCGATATATGATGCATACACAAGTCCAACTTTAAAGAGCAAAAAACAGTAACAAATATATTTTGCATAAACTTCCTTCTAATAATTACCATTATTATCATTTTTATTATTGTATTGATTTTATATTATAATAAATAACAACAATACTATCTCACATGTGTAAAGAGCTTTCTACATTTTAAATTATTTTCACAGCCATTATCTGATTTGGATTAATACTCAAAAACTCTGGGAAGTTAGAAAGAAAAATGCTGTTTTTCTGTTATATAGATGAGAAAACTATGAGTCAAAAAGACTAGAATCATCCAAGGACACAGAACAAATTATTGGAGATAAAAAGTCTCAATCCTAGCACCCTGCTTTCTGGTTTTGAGTTTTTTAGCACCTACCTCATTGAATATTGCTCTGTAGGATACCACATGTGGGACTGATAAGCTAGTCAAAAATATTATCTCAGAGAATTCAGTACAATTAAAAGGAAAAACGTCTCTAGTTTCTCTAATGTGCTAAGAAAATCAATAAGGGGAATTGTTTTCTTAGCACCTTCCAAGAGGACATCACATATAAACCAGTCTTACCTCTAATTTTGAAAGACTGGAGAGGCGTCAAAAGGTAAATCTGAGGGCAATGGTCCAATTATCTTCTAAATATTGGAAGAGGTTTGGGTTCAAGTACATACTCTAGTACCAATTACATAACATTGGGCTATTACTTTTAAATTATACTTAATTATTTATCCTAGTTGATAACATCAAATGGAAAAAAAGTCAAAAATAATGAATTCATTGCAAACTGACTTTCCCTCCCATTTTTGTCTCTGGAGCATATCACTCTTTTTTAGCAGCTTCATTAAGATATAATTCACATACTATAAAATTCACCTATTTAATGCTTACGATTCAAGGTTTTTAGCATTATATATTCACAGAGTTGTGTAACCATCACCATAATCTAATTTTAGAATAGTTTCTTCACCAAAAAAGAAGTCCCATGCACAATTAGCCATCCTTCCCCATTTGCCCTCTCCCCTAGGCCCTGGGGGAAAAAAATCTACATAATATCTCAGTGGATTTGCCTATTCTGGCCTACATAAAAAGAGAATCCTACATGAAGTCTTTCACAACTGGTTTATTTCACTTAGGATAAGTATTCAAAATTCATCAATGCTGTAGCATGTATCAGTAATTCATTCTTTTTGATGGTATTCTATTGTATGACTATATCATATTTGATTTATCCACTTATCATTTGATGGACATTTGGGTTGTTTCCACTTTTTTGCTCTTATAAATAAAGCCTCCAAGAACACTTGGGACAAGTTTTTATATGGATGTATGTTTTCATTTCTCTGGTTATATACTTAGGAGTGGAATTGCTAGGACAGATGATAATCCTATGTTTAAGTTTTTAAAAAGTTGCCAGTTTCCCAAAGCAGCTGCACCATTCTCACTAGCATTGAATGAAGATACCAATTTCTCCACATCCTTGACAACGTGTATTATTGTCTATTTCTTGTTTCATTTTTTTACTTTTGGTTGTTTGAATTATAGCATTCATAGTACATGTGAAGTAGTATCTTATTGGCTTTGATTTGCACTCTCCTAATGACTAATGAGATTAGGCATTTGTTCATGTGCTTAGGCTCTGTGTATCTTCTTTGGAGAAATGGCTGTTCAGGTCTTTTGCCTATTTTTCAATTGGGTTATTTATCTTTATATTATTGAGTTGAAAGAATGTTTGTTTTATATATTCTGGATATAAGTCCCTTATCTGATATGTGATTTATAAATATTTTCTTCTTTTCTGTGGGTTGTGTTTTTACTCCCCTGGTGATATCATTTGTTAGACAAAATTTTAAATTTTTATCAAGTCCAAATTATCTATTTTTTCTTTGCCTGTTAGTGCTTTGGTGTCATATCTAAGAAATGTTTGCCTAAAACAAAGATTTAAAACTACATTTCCTTCTAAAATTTTAATAGTTTTAGTTCTTATATATAGGTCTATAATCCACTTTGAGTTAATTTTTCTATATAATACAAAGAAAGGGTCCAATTTCCTTCTTTTGAATATGAATAGCCAGTTATTCCAACACCATTTGTTGAAGAGACTCTGTTTTCCCCCATTAAATATCTTGACATCCTTGTTGAAAACCAATTGACCGTAAGGTAAGAGTTTATTCCTGAATTCACATTCCATTCCATTGACTTATATGTATATCCACATTCCAACATTGTGCTGTTTTGATTATTATAGCATTGTAATATCTTTTCAAATCAGAAAGTGTTGTTTTGACTATTTGGATCCTTTGTATTTTCATATGAATTTTGGAATTCATATTCAGTTTCTGAAAAAGAATGTAGCTGAGGTTTTAAAGGAGAGCAGATCAATTGTAGTATGGCCATATTAACAATATTAAGTCCTATGCTCCATGAATATAGGTTGTTTTTTCACTACTTAGATTTTCTTTAATTTTTTCAGCAATTTTTTTCTGTAGTTTTCAAGTATCAGTTTTGTACTTCTTTTGTTAAATTTATTCTTAAGTGACTTATTCTTTGGATGCTCTAATAAATGAAATAGTTTTCTTAATTTTATTTTCAGATTATTCATTACTAGTATATAGAAATAAGACAGATTGTTTTATATATTGATATTGTATCTTGCAAACTTCCTGAATCAGTTTATTAGTTCTAAGTTTTAGTGACTTCCTTAGGATTTTATCCATATAACATTGTCATCTGTAAATGTTGATATTATCATGATATTTTCTGTTAGTTTTTCATAAATGCCCTTTATCACATTGACGATGTTTCCTTTTATTCCTGGTGCATTAAGTGTTTTTATCAAAAAAGAGTGTTGGGTTTTGTAAAAAAACTTTGTTTGCATCGACTGAGATGGTCATGTGGTTTTTGTCCCTTACTCTATTATTATGGTCTATTATTACATTAGTTGATTTTCAGGTGTTAAACCAACCTGTATTCCTTTGAAAATCCCACTCAGTAATGGTGTACAATACTTTTTATCTGGTGCTAAACATAATCTCTTAGTATTTTGTTAAGGACATTTGTGTCTATATTCAGAGACTGTAGTTTAGTCTGTAGTTTTCTTTTCTTGTGATGTTTATGTCTGGTTTTGATATCAGGATTATACTAGATTCATATTTAAGGTGAAAAGTGCTCCCCACTCTGGTATTTTCTGGAAGAGTTTGTGAAAAATTGATATTAACTCTTTAAATATTTCACCAGTAAAGTCATTTATGCCTGGCCTTTTCTTTGTGAGAAGTTTTAAAATTATTAATTCAATCTCTTTCTTTATTATAGGCCTGTTCAGAATTTTTATTTCTTCTTAAATCAGTTTTGGTAATTTATATCTTTCTAGGATAGTCCATTTTATCCAAGTTATCTAAGTTATTGGTATATAATTATTCATAATATGCTCCTATAATTCTTTTTTATTTCTGTAATGTTGGTGATAATGTCACCCCTTTCATTTCTAATGGTAGTAATTTGAGTCATTTCTCTTTTTTCTTCGTCAGTCTAGCTAAAAGTTTGTCCATTTTATTAATCTTTTCAAAAAAACAACTTTTGGTTTTGATGGTTTTCTTGATTATTCTATTCTCTATTTTATTGATTTACATTCTAATCTTTATTTCCTTCCTTGTGCTTACTTTAAATTTAATTTTTTCTTTTTCCAATTTCTTAAGGTAGAAGCATAGGTTATTAATTTGAGATTTTTTAAGTTAGATGTTTAACAACTTTAAATGCTCCTTTAAGCACTATATAAGCTACACTATATAAATTTTGGCATGTTGTGTTTTTGTTACCATTCATCATGAAATTTCATCTAATTTTCCTTGTGATTTCTCTTTTGACCCACTGATTATGTAGGATTTTGTCATTTAATTTTTACATATTTATTAATTTCCTCAATTTTTTCCTGTTACTGATTTCTGATTTAATTCCATTGAATAGGGTGTCAGAGAATATACTTTGCATGATTTCAAACTTTTTAAATGTATTGAGGCATAGAGGCTCATTCTATAGCCTAGCATATGGTTTTATCCTGGAGAATGTTCTATGTGCATTTGAGAAAAATGTGTTTTCTGCTATTGTTGGTTAGAGTGTTCTATAATTGTCTTTTAATTCTACTTGGTTTATAGCTTTGTTCAAGTCTTCTGTTTTCTTATTGATATTATGTCTAGCTCTATCTGTTATTGAAAGTGAAGTACTGATGTCTCCAGCTATTGCTGCTAAGTTGTCTATTTCTATAAATTCTGTCAATTTTGCTTCACATATTTTGTGACTCTGTTGTTATGTATATATATGCTAATAATAGTTAAAACTTCCTGCTAAATTGACCCTTTTATCATTATAAATCACCCCTCTTTTTCTTTAGTAATTTTCTTGTTTCAAAGTCAATTTTGTCTGATAATAGTATAGTCACAGCAGCTCTCATGTTTCATAATATATATTTTCTTCTCTTTTATCAACCTTTTGTATCTTTGAATGTAAAAGTATGTCTCCTGTAGACAGCACAAAGTTGGATCTCATGTTTTTTATCCAGGCTGATAATCTCTGTCTTTAACTATTTAATCCTGTCCCATGTAATACAATGGATACAGTTGAATGTATGTCTGCCAGGCAATTTTTTGTTTTCTATGAATCTCATGTTTTGTCTCCTATGTTCTTCCTTTACTTCTTTATTTTGCATTAATCATTTTCTATTGTAATATCCTAATTCTTTTCATGATTTTTGAAACTAGTTTTAGTTATTTTCTTAGTGATTGCTCTATTGCTTACATTTGTCTTATCAGAATCCACTCAAGAATCTAATTCCAGTAATACATAGAAACATTACTCTTATATAATTCTATTCCATTTTTGTACAATTATTATTATACATATTATATTTATATATATACAAACTCAACAATACATATTATAATTATTACTTTAGATAATTACTTTAGAAAGAAAGAAGCTGAGTGAAAGAGAACAAGCATATATTTATAGAGTTGGTTATATAATCTCATTTTACATCTCTGGTTCTCTTTATTTCTTCTTGTATATATGAAATACCATTTGGCATCATTCCGTCCTCTAACAAAGCTTTAATCCCACCCATCTTTGTGCTGTTATTGCCAGGCATTAAATTTCTATGTGTGCTAAATCCAAAAATACAACTATACATATATTTTTGTGCATTTGCTTTTTAAATAAGTTAAAAGGAGAAAGGATAAGAAATATATGATTGTACTGTCCTTTATAATTATTATATATTATATATATATTATCTACAGAATTATTATATATATATTTTCTACAGAATTACCTTTACTGGCAGTCTTTGTGTTTTTTTGTGTGTGAATTCACATTACTCTCTGTTGTCACTTTCTTTCAGCCTGAAGAATTTCCTTTAATATTTCTTGTAAAGTGGATCTGCTAGCAATTAATTGTCTTACTTTTTATTTATCTGAGAATGTCTTTATTTTATCTTCATTTTTTATGGCCATTGTTATTTTAATGAACTTCTTTTTTTTTAAGAAAAGAATTGAGTGAAAACTATAAAGTTCCCATACCCCTCATCACCCACCAGTTTCTTCTATTTTTACCATATTGGATTAATGTGGTACAATTGTTATCCTTGATGAGCCAATTTTGGTACATTATCATTAACTGAAGTCCATGGTCTATATTAGGGTTCCCTCTTTGTGTTGAACATGCTATGGGTCTTGACAAATATATAATGGCATGTATCCATCATTACAGTATCATACAGAATAGTAGTTTCACTGCCCTAAAAATTCCTTTTGTTCCATTTGTTCATCCCTTCCTCTCTCTTTCCAAATCCCTTGCTTCTACTGATTTTTTACTCTCTCCACAGTTTTCCTTTTGCAGAAAATCATAGGTTGTAATCATATGCTATAATAATCTTTTTGGATTGACTTCTTTCACTTAGTAGTATGCATCTAAGGTTTCTCCATGTATTTTGATGGCTTGATAGCTCATTTCTTTTTGTCTCTGAATAATATTCACTGTATGGATATACCACAGTTTTGTATATATCCTTTCCTCCTCTATTGAAGGATGGCTTGGTTCCTTCCAAGTTTTGACAATTATGAATAAAGCTGTTATAAACATTTGTGTTCAGAATTTTGTGTGAATGTAAGTTTTCAACTTATTTGGGTAAATACCAAGGAGCATGATTACTAGATCATATGGTAAGAGTATGTTTAGTTTGTAAGAAATGGCCACTCTTCAAAAGTGACTGTACCACTTTGCATTCTCACCAACACTGAATGACAGTTCCTGTTGCTTCACATCCTTGCTAACACTTGGTGTTTTCAGTGTTTTGGATTTTGGCCATTCTAATAGATATAAGGGTATTTCATCCCTAATGATATATGATGTGAAACATCTTTTTATATATTTATTTTCCATGTGTATTTTTCTTTAGTGAAGTTACCTTCAAATTTGAAAGTTTTTCTGGTTATATTTCTTGTTTGACATTTTTTTTTTTCTTTCAGCACTTTGAATATGTCATCCTATTGCCCTCTGCCCTTCATTGTTCTGATGGTAAGTCAACTGCAAATCTTATTTGGGCTCTCTTGTTTCTGTCTTGCTGCTTTTCAATTTCTTTCTTTCTCTTTCAACATTATAACTGTGATGTGTCTGTTTGTGGATCTCTTTGTGTTTATCCTACTTGCCTATAATACAATTCAAGAATAGAAAAATAAGCTAAAGAAGGAATTATCCAACACAGAGGAGCCAGGAATTGCTAATTTAAAAAATTCCCAGTCACTCCAGATTATACTATTAAGAAATAGCTTCTAAGCTAAATGAACATTTTGGCAATTATAAATATAGCTTCCAGAACATTTGAAATGTAAGTCTTTGTGTCTATATATGCTTTTGTTTCATTTGGGAAAACACCTGAAAGTGATTGTTGAGTTATAAGGTAGATTTATGTTGAACTTTATATAAAATTGTCAAATAGTTTTTCAACGAGATTACAAAGAGGCATGTGAAAACTTTGTGGAGTGTCTTATTCCATTTGGGCTACTATACCAAAATCTGACAATCTCTTTTTCTTTGGAGTCTTTAGGCCATTTACCTTTGATGTAATTATCAATACAGTTGGTTTAAATCCTCTATTTTTTTCTATTTTTATAATCTGCTATTTATTCTTCTTTTCCTTCTTTTCCTTTTTACAATTTCTTAAAAACTAACTTCATTGTCTCCTGGCTTGCATAATTTTTCAAGAGAAGTTAGTTATCATTTTTATCACTGCTACTCTGTACTACACTCCACATATGTATCTTTTTTCCAGTGGCTGCTTTTCATACAATTTTAATATTTAAGTTATTGTTTTATTTTTCTGTTTATTCTGGATTTTTAACCACTTAGTTTTCTGGTGTGAATTTTTTTTTTTTAACATCGGTATTGGAGTATAATTGCTTTACAATGATGTGTTAGTTTCTGCTTTATAACAAAGTGAATCATCTACACATATACATATATACCCATATCTCCTCCCTTTTGCATCTCCCTCCCACCCCTCTACGTGGTCACAAAGCACCAAGCTGATCTCCCTGTGCTATGCGGCTGCTTCCCACTAGCTATCTATTTTACATTTTGTAGTATATATAAGTCCATGTCACTCTCTCACTTCATCTCAGCTTACCCTTCCCCCTCTCCTTGTACTCAAGTCCATTCTTTACATCTGTGTCTTTATTCCTGTCCTGCCCCTACATTCTTCATAACTACATTTTTTTCTTTGACAAAGGATTAATCTCCAAAATTTACAAGCAGCTCTTGCAGCTCAATATCAGAAAAACAAGCAACCCAATCCAAAAATGGGCAGAAGACCTAAATAGACATTTCTCCAAAGAAGGTATACAGATTGCCAACAAACACATGAAAGAATGCTCAACATCACTAATCCTTAGAGAAATGCAAATCAAAACTACAATGAGGTATCACCTCACACCAGTCAGAATGGACATCATCAAAAAATCTATAAACAATAAATGCTGGAGATGGCGTGCAGAAAAGGGAACCCTCTTGCACTGTTGGTGGGAATGTAAATTGATACAGCCACTATGAAGAACAGTATGGTGTGAATTTTTAAAAGTTCATATTGTCTGAATTTTGTTGATGTTTTGGATGTGTGTGGGTTTATAGTTTTCATCAAATTCGTAAAATTTCTGGCCATTATTTTTTCACATTTTTTTTGTCCTTCCTTCCCCATCTTCTCTTTTTAGGACTTCAGTCACACTTATTTTAGATTTTTTGACATTGTCATACAATCATTAGGCTCTGTTCATTTTTGGTCTCTTTTTCTTTCTGGGCTCCATTTTAAGCAGTTTCTTTTGCTATGCTTTTACTTTCAATGGCATTTTCTTCAGCAATGTCTATTATGATGTTAATCCATTACATATAGTGTATTTTTAGTTTCAGTATTAGATATTTTATCCCTAGGATTTCCATTTGGGTCATTTTTATACATTTCCATTTTCTTCTTATCATGTTTATATTTTACTTTACCTTCTTTATCAGATGAAGCTTATATATAAATGCCATTTTAATATATATTATTACTACTTCCATTATCTCTATCATTTCTGAGTCTGTTTCTATTGATCGATTATCTTCTTCTATGATCATATTTTCCTGCTTATTTGCCTGCCTGGTAATTCTTATTTGGATGCCAGATATTTTGAATTTTGTAAGTGCTGGATTGTTGTTGTTAATCCTTTGAATAGTTTCAGACTTTGTCCTAGAAGGCAGTTAAGTTACTTATTATTGTTTGATCATTTGAGTCTTACTTTTACACTTTGTTAAGGGAGGCCAAGAGCATTCTTTAATCTAGAGCTAACTTATTCCCACTAAGAAGGTCACATATTTTTGAGGGCTCTGCCAAATGAACCATGTTTTATGAGTTCTTTCTACTCTGGATCTTAAAAATACAAACTATTCTTTACTGTCTGTGACCTCTAGGGATTGTTCAGCATACTCTTTGCCAGTGGTCTTTGCCTGTACATGAGTAATTTTTTTCTTACATGTCCACAGATTACTACTCAATCAACGATCCAAAGGAACCCCTCTGCAGATTTCCAAAAGTCTCCCTATAAAACTTTATCTTCTCTGGTACTTTATTCCAAAATAAAGTAGCCACCTTAGCTTTACTGCAAGACCACCAGCCTCTGTTTGGATTCTCCCACTCTATCCTATGGCCTGGAAACTCCAGGTAGTAAGCTAGGGCAGAATAAGGATGCTTTCATTTGTTTCTCATATCAGAGATTACAGTCCTGCATTCTATTATCCAATGACTAAAAAAGTTATTTCATATACTTTGTTTAGTTTTCTACCTTTTCAAGGTGGAAAGGTAAAAATGTTCTCTATTACTGCATCATGGATGAATGTGAAATTCCATGTTCTTATTTTTGATAGCTACTTTAGTCAAAGTAATTCACCTCCGTGAGCTTCAGTTTCCCCTTTTATGAGTTGGGAATAACAATATCTATTTCACAAATTATTGTGATGAAAATGTCTAGCATAGAGCTACATCTGTTGTAAGCATGAGAGGAAGAATCATTTATTTCTCTTTCCTGTGATAATCAAAACACATGGTATTCCTCTCTACTTATCCAAATCACTTACTGTCCTGGCAAGACTAAATTGAACCATATTTTTTCCTTAACAATGTCCCTTCCAAGCTTAGCCTAAAGGGATCTCTCCTTTCTCTGAAATATTTCAGCAATTATTGTCTGTACAATTTGTTGAGTAATTAATCATAGGTGCCCTTTAATAACATAGCTACTGTTGTCTAGAAATGCCATTTAAATTCTTTATTATTGGATATTATCTAATGTTTATAAGTGTCTCTATTCAACAAGACATAAGCTTCCATGATAAAAAGTAACTCATAAATGTGTTAATATCCCCTATAGCTCCTGACTCAGGGCCTAGCACATAGTAAGGACAAAATTATTAATTTAGTTTTAATAATATGTTGTCAAAATAGTTGTTTGTTCCTTGATTTTTCCCTGTCCCTTTTATCTCTTCTCTACATCATCCTCAAGGACTTAAACTTTTATCCTAGAAAAGTCATCATAGTATGAAGTGTACACACGGTTCACGGAAAAGAATCTCCTTTCTTCAAATTATCCTAAATAATCAACTTCTGATCTTTTCTCTCTGAGCCTCAATCTTTGGCATTCTTCAGAGAAAAGAATGAAAAAGGAGAAAACCATAGAAGCCCATAGAAGAATATGTGGAAATGTATATGTTACTTAGAGGATGAGCAGGGCCTCATGACTGAAGAGCCATGTCCAATCTGAGTCTGTATGTTGTGTGGAGCAAGCGTCCTGGCATCTCCATCCATCCAATATGAGACCCTCTGATCAAGAGGTTAAAACATCAAGCAGATAAATCTCTGTGTTTGTGATCTCTTTGTTATGGTCAAAACTAAATCATGTGCTCAGTGTGAGTTTTAGGATTTATGGGGCCACACTCTGTTAATATTAATGAGAGCTTCCCCTCCCCATCCCCCCAAAAAGTCTTTGTTGCCCCATGAGCTTGAAATCTTAGTGATAGGCCAAACACTTCATAAATCATCTATAACACTCTTTGGAGGGGCAATTGGTATCTGATTTTGCTTTCTTTACCCTATGACCATGAATCATTTTGCCTTGAACTGAAAATTTCCAAGGGGAAATGAGATTCTAATGAATGATGGTGTGGATTTAGAAGCCTATTTTATCTCAGTGACTTCCTTGGAAATTAGATGTTTGCTGGTCACATGATGACTGGTATGACTGAAAACCCCTGCAAACCTGCTCAACTCTGAAAATTCCCCTGCATTCTTATGGCCCTAGCACAAAATTCAGGTACATATGTTTATAATCTGATTACAACTATATAGGCAGTTAATGGGGCTTATGGAATCAGAATCCTTTGTCCTAAATTATTAAGGCTGGTCCCAATCTTTTCCTTTGAGGTGAGTAAAAGTAAGAAAGATATTCTTTCTTATACCCTGGGAACCCAAGGCATCATGCAAAAAAGAACTTTGCGTATCATGGATCATCAGTAGAACTAGAATGGAATTAGAAAATGTTTATTCCTTTCACACTGTCTTCACCAGATCTATATACATTTTTGCTAAAGAAAACTATGAAGTACACTGAATTTGTCTAATTTCACTAGCCCTGTCAAAAATGTCCCTTTCTTCTGCCTCAGACACCATATGTTCTTTCCCCCTCTCTTCCATTCCTTACTGTCTAAATCAGGGAAAGTCTTTAAAAATAATTAATTCACAAATTACTCAACTCTTCTCCTTATCCCTTCTTTAACATGGACAGAGTCTTAACCAAGAGTTGAGTCTTGACTGGGAGATTTTCAACATTACACATAGAAGTGTAAGGTCACAGAGGCTTTCTCATAGTTCATAATCCTAAATCACTACAGGCACTCCCACTCCGCTATCTCCTAAGGGTGGTCCAGCAGGGGTGCTCAATGAGCATCAGCCACCGTAGAGTTCTTTTTCAGCAGGTACAGGAATGCCAAGCAAAATGGGTCATTTCATACCAGCACAGCCATGAGGGGCCCTGCTAGTTCACATCTTTCACTCAAAGAAGCAGACTTAGAGTAGCATGGACTTATATATACTACCAAATGTAAAATAGATAGCTAGTGGGAATTAGCCACATAGCAGAGGGAGATCAGCTTGGTGCTTTGTTACCACATAGAGGGGTAGGATAGGGAAGGTGGGAGGGAGATGCAAGAGGGAGGAGATATGGGGATATATGTATATGTATAGCTGATTCACTTTGTTATACAGCAGAAATTAACACACCATTGTAAAGCAATCATACTCCAATAAAGATGTTAAAAAAAAAAGAAAGAAAGAAAGAAAGAAAGCATTTCTCTCTCAAGCCCTTCCTGGTGGCTTCCTCCTGGTGTATTTGTGTGCACTGAGGCTACTTTGTCCTTTCCTTGACCTGTTCTCTGGGATAAAATGAACCAAAGCCTGGAATAGCTGCTTCCTGTGTGTGTTAATCTGCTTCACAGGGGGAAGAGGAGAAGGCAGAGTGGGCTCTGGTTTCATCCTTCTCTATCTCCATTTTTCGCTTGCATTGAATCCCTAGCTTCCTCTGGCTTCCCAAGGGTAAACCCTGCTTTCCCTCCATTGTCAACACCTGAATCCAGCCTCCTTCTCCACAGACCTTTTGGTTCCCTATTAATACACTGAGCCCCTCATGTTTCAGGAAGTTTGTGAGGGCAGTTGGTGAGGTGAATTGTGCTTCCTGACAAGTATGCAAAGCATTCTATGATATACTGGATCTGGAAGCCCCTATTATAGGAGATTTACTATTCTGTTCTGAGGTTGAACTCCAGGTTGAAATTGGCTGACAAGGTCTCAACTTGGGTAGGATTTATTCCTATATATTAAATTATTTTTTTAATTAGTTCAGTGCCCTGGTCATTTCTAAACCAAAGAAATGTAAAATAAATAAGTTGCTGAAGTAAAAAGGAAACAGGCCACGGTTTGAGTTAGTTGTTCAGTTTATACAAAACTGTCTGCAGCCCCCAAGCCCTTAAGCACTTCCAAACACTTGCATAAGCACCAAAGATTCACATACATCCTAGACTTTTGCAAATTAATTCTTATTGCTACCAGTCTCCTTGGCCTCTGTTTACAGATCAACATTTTTTTCTTTTAAGACAAGCATGAAATGCATGTAAAATGTTGGGCAGGAAGGCAGAAACTGGGCCTCTTCATTCTATCTGAAATCCTTTCCGCATCCCTGGTTCAGTGAGTATATAAGCGTGGGAGAGGTAGATGGAGAGTGTCTGTGCCTGGCAGATTGTGGGGAGGAGGTATTATTGCCTGTGTGCGTGCACACACAGACATACACAAACCCCAGATGGTAACTAGATGAAGAAAAGGAGCCAACAACACCAGGAGTTATTTTGGGAACAAAACTGAGAATCTGCATATGGTTAGATTTTTCATCCTAAATGTTGCTCTTGCATATGACAAGCTCCTTGGTGGAGTGGAAGCCAATCCATTGATCAATTCAGATTAATTTCCTAGTATCCAATTATTTGGAGGAAGAAGGAAAGGGGTGTGTGACCCCTTTAACAGGACCAAGATATTGCAAATGCCTCAGAAGAATCCCTATCATTTCTTTAAACCCTCTTTTCTCTGTATAGATATGTAAGAACCAGTAATGTCAAAGAATAGTTGCTGGAATTTAGCAGTTACTTTCAGCCTTTATTGGATGATTAGCTGTGTTGATGGGATATTGCTGGTGAGAAAAAATCATGTGTTTGATCTGCAGGACAATAGCTTTGCTAGTGTTCCAGACTCATCCACTTTACCCTGAACACTAGTCAACAGATTCACAATTTCATGCTGTTTAGGGGGGAAAGAAAGAATGTCAATGGCACAACACAAATTCTTGACCACTCCTGTTACCACTATTCAACTCCAAACACAATACTGTGTGACTGATAATTTACTAATATCATCTTTACATACATCAATATTATTATTATTCATGTATGAAAAATACAAGAAGACTACCACTTATCTCTCTTTCTCCCATTGCATTTTTTTTTTTTTTTTTTTGCGGTACGTGGGCCTCTCACTGTTGCAGCCTCTCCCATTGCGGAGCATAGGCTCTGGCCGCGCAGGCTCAGTGACCATGGCTCACGGGCCCAGCCGCTCCGCGGCACGCGGGATCTTCCCAGACCGGGGCACGAACCCGTGTCCCCTGCATCGTCAGGCGGACTCTCAACCACTGCACCACCAGGGGAGCCCTCTCCCATTGCATTTTTCTAATCAATCAGCAAATATCTCTCACGGGTTGCTATGGGAAGACTGCTGTGACTTTCAGGAGTAATCTTAATTTCAATAACAATATTTGTCTGAAATGCAATGTATAGCTTTTTTTCCAAATTGTTGTTTGAGAGGCTTGCTGCTTCTGTGACTTGGGAACAGAGTTTCAAATTAAGAAATAGTTTTTAGTTTTTCTTCTCTAGCAGGAGAAAGAATGCCACTGAAATAATGTGCCAGGAACCGGGCACACAAAAACAATGAAGATAGTTGCTGATCTTAAGGAACTCACCGTCTAGAGATGACGACAGGAACATAAATAATAATTACAAGGTAGTGTATTAAGTGGTTTACCAGATGCACACATTTGATGCTATAGGAGCAGAGGGAAGTGAGTCATGAATCAGAATAAGGAGTAGAGTAATGGTTCCTGCCCAACTTCATATTCTTCATATTCAGAGTGAGACCTAGCTCAGTGCTTGCATAATAAACTCTCATTGCCCTTATGTGAAATTTAGGCATGACGTGGTATGCACAAAGCTTTGCGTAATTTTTGCAACAACAGCATAGCATGCACCTATTGCTTTATCTGATAGGTGTATCTCCTTTCTTTTGAGAACAGCACCACTTTTGGACAGGGCAGGGAAATATTGTTCATCTACTCTTCAAATGTGTGATTCTACTAGAGGTAGCCAATCATAACACTACTCACTGAGCACCAGGGCTCTTCAAATTGAAACTATGGAGGAGAAACTGTCCCTCTTGAATGGAAGGACTTTAAATGAAATCCTGGGATCTACCAATGGACAATGTAACCAGCTTGTGGAGAAAACCCATCTAAGGGAATGAATTAGGGACACACAGAGAAACAGAAATAAGAGAGAGGTAGAAAGAGAGAGAAACTAATGGAGTTCACAACCCAGTTTCTGGTCATCCCTGAGGCCCAGTTTCTCTTCAACACTCTGCTGTTTGATTATAGAGTCAAAACACTTCACTTTTTGTCTTAGTTAATTTAAACAGGTGTTCATTTTTTGTATCCAAGATAATTTAGATGGCCAACTGAATCAACACTACGATTTTTCCATAGAGTTTATTCAGTCTTTGTATTGTATCAATCCACTAATCTACAAGTGAGATCTGTTTCTGCAGATGTCAATGAACACTTTTCCAGAGTGTTCCTACTCTTCCTAGCATCCTGTTACTCTAGGCTGCATTAAGCTACAGCAGACCACAGTGGTCCTGGGTTAAGAATGGTTTAGAATTCAAAGGGAAGAGATGGGAATGCATTGTCTCGTGAATTGCAAGAACACACCCTCTTCTGTAATGTGGGCTAGAGACTGAGTGTAACATATTACTCCAAAAGTGCGGGTCTACTGTAGGAATGGAAATTTCTATCTAGTAATGATGGTAGATGGGCAACTGAGGCAGCTATGTAGAAGCAGGTTGGAAAATTAGGACTGGTCTTATTCTCCAGAGATTCAAATTCAACCTGCCCGGAGCTTAACTAATCCTTCACACATTCCAACCTGATCTTCTTCCAATATTCTTCATCTTTGTTGAAGGTACCACAATATCCCCAGTCACACAAACTAAGAAATGAGGACCTTATCATTGATAGAGCCTGCTTCCTCTGTCCTAGTATCTAGCGACTCACCACCCCAGTTAATTTCAATCCTTAAATATTGTTCCTTTCTATCTTACTATAATAATCTTGTTCAGACCCTCCTAATATTTTGCCAGGTCTAGTTCAACATCCTTTTAACTGATTTACTTGCCTCTATTCTTGTCTTTCTCTAATCTGTCTTTCACACAGCTGTCAGAGTGGTTTGTCTGAGATGCAAATATGATCCTGCTACTTTCCTATTAATAATTGTGCAGGAGTGTCTCATTACTATAGAACTCTAGTATAGTAGCCTAGCCAAGCTCTGTCTTAGATGTCTTAGAGTGGTTTGTCTATGGTCTGCTCCTACCTACCTTTCCACTTTCATTACTTGCCACTCCTCACCTCTAGGTTTTCACTCCAGCTGTGCTGTTCTTCTTGAAGTTCCCTTCTCATGTTATTCTTTTTTCCTGGAATGCCCTTTGCTCAGGCTATAATTAAATCATTCAGAGGCCCTAAGCATCAAAAAGAAAAAAAGAAAATAGGATGCTCCATATAAAATTCAGAATTTAATAATATTAAAATATAAAACAAGTCTAGCATTGTACTGATTTCACCTTAATGACTCCTTTCCTTTTTTCCCCTCCATTATATCAAATATCCAAAGGAAATTTTATATCATCTGGGGTATATTATGGTCTGGGTCAAATTATAGAACAAGGACTCCTGGTGCTCTTTCTCTTGGTAATAGACCTACATGTCTTCCTCTGATAACACCTTTCAACTCATCCAGGAAAGGAAGGGAGAAGCAGCCCGTGTATGGAGGCTTCCTGATAATGCCATTGCCTGCCTAGAAGGATAGTTTGATTTTTTTTTCCCCAAGCAATTACTTAAATGGTGTTTTGGCCCCTTTTTCTTTGAAGCAGGACATAACCTTTATTGACATTGTGGCTGCTGCCACATCTGTTACACTGACAGAGAGAAGGAGCTGGCCCAATCCTTATGATGTATTTGGCAATGTCAAACCTTCAGCACAATTTGTCATGGGGCAAAAGGAAGCCTGTTGCTAGTGGAAGTTTCCCCCAATCTCTGCAACACGGGGGGAGGAGGAGGACTATGCCTCTACTCCTAGCACCAAAGTCCTCGCATCACTTCTGAAGTGAACCAGAGAGATTCAAACTCTGTTTCTAGAGGAGTATCTCACATTTGCCAGTTGTTGAGCATAGGAACTGGAAGCAGCTCACAATGCACTGAAAAGAAAATGTCTTCTATGCCTGCATAGAAACCCTGTAAATCAATCAGTCAAAACAAATAAACACAAGAAAATGAGGAAGCAAGTAACTGGTAAGATGTACTGAACAGAGAGAGCCGTGGATATAGATCCATGTCGGTCTATGAGTAATATGTTGTAGGGATTGTACTGGATGCAGGTTCACCAAGTGCATCTTGTAGAATAAGCTCAGTTGTACCTACAGTCTAGGACATCTCTACTCCAGTAAAGAGTACTTTATGATTTAGCAATCTTAACCAGACTTGGCATTCGAAGGAGAGGCTGTAGTTACAGACCATACTGAACTGAGGTCCTCTGGAGGTAATAAAACACTGAGGAGATGCTATCTCATGGATTTGGAGCACGTCATTCCCTTGAAAGTCAAGGAGAAAGCTGATTTAAAGTTTCCAGCTAGGTCACAGAAAAGTCAGTGGCGGCTGCTTCCAGCTGAGTTCAGAGTTTGAATATTTATGGTGTCAATCTGAAATCCAGATAACCACAAATAATATAAATCCATTAACTCCCCCTCCATGAGAAAAGCTTTTTGGCTGCTAATGCCTTGACTGTTATGTTACCGCAGGATTGGTGTGTGGATTTCTTGCTTTCAACCTTTCTTTTTCTTTTTTTTTTCTTTCTCTCTGTCTCTCTGTGTCTGTCTGTCTGCCTGTCTCTCTGTCTATCTCCACATCACAACCCTCTAGTGACTGTGTACAGTTGTGTCAAGATGCTCTAAGCTGATTGAGACAACTCAGGAAAAATAAGCAGAAACAGCAATGCTGGGAATGTCTGGCCTCCTCTGTGCTCAGCATTTATGTTGAAATGTTACAGTTTTGATAATCTGATGCTCCAGTGATGGAGCATTCAGTTTCTACCACTTACATAGAGAATGTATATTATCTAGGTCACCAGATTATTGAACCTAAAGTCCTCTGGCATATTTGCTTTCTCTGTAAGTAAAATGTTTGTCCATCAAATAACAATAATATCTTCTCTGTTCTCAACTACCTTAGAATGCAGTGAGTGGGAGTGTCCAGTAGTCTGATAAAAAAATAATAACAAGGACCCGTACATATTATATGACACTCTCACATATGTGATCTTACTGGAGCTTTACAAGAGTCAGTGAGATAATTATGCCCCAATTTTGGATGAGGAAATTGAAGGCAGCAGCCAGCTGAAGATCACACAGGCACATTAAAAAGTATCTGAAGCTCTTGCCCAGAGAGGCCTGTGTCGGAACAATTCACCAAACTGTTGATCATATGAGTTCTCACTCACAGAAGGCTTCAGAGTGACCTGGTTGGGAGACCCCTTGGCAGAGAGAACAAGGCAGGGACTGGAAAGAACAAAGTCGCACAAAGAAACAAAATCTAGGATGGCATGACTTGGGTGGACGGGGAGCCCTGTGTAGACCTCATCCAAATTGTACCACTCCTGACTGGCCTTCTTTACTTTGAAAATATTATTGCGATCTTAAACACAGTCGGTAAAATTCAACAATTACTCTTCCACTCCTGCCTCCCTCATCATCACCATATGTTGGTCCTATATTAGATACTTGAGTGTGAATAGCAACAGAGGGACACTCTAGCATCAAGAAAATTATAGCCTTTGACAAAATAATATAGGCCTACTCACACCTTTGGAACAATGAGTGAATCATGAAAATGTTATAAGATCAAACAATTAAACACACTCACAACATCTTGACATATGACACACAAAGTCCCTATAAAGCAATGATTCTCAAGCTTTAGCTTAGAGCTGGCATTCTCAACACTCTGCATTGGAATCACACACCAGAATTTTTTTTTTAAGTACAGATTTCTGAGCTTCAACCTCAGACGTCTTGATTAACCTTGCCTGGTATAAAGCCTGGGCAGGTGAATTTTTAAAGAGTATCCCAGGTGATTCTGATATACATCAAGTATTGAGAATCACTTATTTAGAGATTCTGATTTAGTGGTTTGAGAGCTCAGGCTTTTCAAAAGATTTTTATATTTTTGTACTGTACTGTATTATTATACTAGTAAGTAAAGTTTCTATGGCACATATTGACCAGGCACTGTTTGATGTACTTAATATATATATACTCATTTATTCCTCATAACAATCCTATGAGAAAAGTACTTCTATTATCCCCATTTTACAGACAAGGAAACTGAGACACAAAAATATTAAGTCACTTGCCCACAGTCACAGAGCTGGTTAGTGGCAAAACTGGGACTTGAACTCAGGGTACCAGAGACTTGCTCTAAGTTACTGCATCATAATGTTTCCATGAGGTCACTCATTTAGAAATTTTAGTTTAAGGACCTGTTAAAAAGCATGAGGGAGTCTGGCTCTCGAATCTGTGTATTTCCATTCAGGGGACATTTCTATTGACTTGAAAGCAAAAGGGATCAGTGAAAATTATTTTAAAAGACTCTCCTTAGTCTATCCAAGTCTCAAGGAAGAGATTTTTAATGTTTAGATCCACTTATGCAGCCCCAATGTCTTTTTTCTTTCTTTTTTTTTTTACAAAAAGAAAACTTGTGGAGTTAAAGCAGATTTGTTTTCAATGATATGTCACTTCCTGCTCTTAAGGCCAGAAGACCTTTTAAAAGCTTATTTTAAATCTCAAGTTGCTTCTCAAGCAGTTAGCATGTCTTACAAAGTCACATTTAGATGCGTCCAGGCCAAATAAATCACTAAAGTATCAACTGTATAACCTTCGAAAGAATGCTCCTTTCCTTAAGGATGGGGAAAAAATAGTCTCTGGAATTTGCCTTGTTTTGCAAGCCTTGTATGTCTAAAATGGTGTCTGAAATATTTTTCAAACCCTATATGGTTTTGTATTCCTCATTCACTAATGACAATAATGAATGACTAAAAATCCAAGTCACCTTTTCATTTTTTCCCACAAGAAAATGTCAATCAAGCAAATACAAACGACTCCCACCTCTATATGTGAGTGTCAAAGCATGAAGAAACAGGCTTAAACAGAATCAAAGTTTTTGGCAATTTCTAAAGATGTATTTAGTGGCTACAAGGTACCCAAGCTGGGGCCAAATACTGGGGGGTTACCCATAAGACACAGTTCCTTCTGACATGATCTTCTGGGATAACTCACTTTCTACTTCTAGAGGAAGTTCCATTCTAGCCTCAGGAAACAATTCCATCTCCAGGCAGGTTCACATAAAAGCTACTAAATCTATGGTACGATGGTCAGTCTGTTAGCCTTGTTACTTGCTAATTCAAATTCAAGTCATTAAAAAAAAATTTAGTGACATCTTCACTCCAATCTGGAGTCATGCTACTCTTCACACCATCCTACAGAACTTCCAAGTTCTCACCTCCAAATAATGTGGTCAGCTTGTTTCACTTTGCCTAGGACCATCCAGGTTTTAGTACTGGAAGTCCTATGTCCCTTTGGATTGTCTAGAGTTTAGTTCTAAAAGCACCATGTCCCAAGAAACTCCTCAATTCTGGACAAACCAGAATGGCTTTTCACCCTATCCCCCCAACACAACCCCAAGTCTCACCTTTGAATTTCACCTTGTTCAGGGGCCCATGCAAGTGAAGTATTGTAGCTCAGATGGTTCACGAGGGCACTCAGTCTCTAAACCCCAATCAGGAACCTAGGGAAAGATTGGGTAGCTTTAAAGCAGAAGCCATTGAACATAGGATTACCTAGCACTCTCTTCTTTTTTTTTTTTTTTTTTTTTTTTTTTTTTGTGGTACGTGGGCCTCTCACTGTTGTGGCCTCTCCCATTGCGGAGCACAGGCTCTGGACGCGCAGGCTCAGCGACCATGGCTCACGGGCCCAGCCGCTCTGCAGCATGTGGGATCTTCCCGGACCGGGGCAGGAACCCATGTCCCCTGCATCGGCACGCAGAATCTCAACCACTGCGCCACCAGGGAAGCCCTAGCACTCTCTTCTTATCTAAATTATGGCACAGTTTCATGCCAATCTCAAAACCATTTCATTTTGGGACAAGATTATTACCTGCAGCACCTACTGACAAGCTAGGATAAATAGAATGACTCAGCTTAGACCAACACAGCACATCCAATCACTCCAATGGTCCATCTACTGACCAGGCCTTCAGACACACAAAAGTGGCTAAAACAAACACTTTTGGCCTTTGTGGTGGAGGGAGAGATGTTATACTCTTCCTTCCTGGGCAGCATTATCTTGCAAAGAAAGCATGGTTCAGGGGTTATACAGGAAGTCTATCCTTCTCAAAAGGAATGGAAGGCCATTTATGCTTTTTGGTGTCTCATAAATCACTTGCTTCCATACATGAAAAACTGAAGTCAAAATGCTCAGTCAGAATTGAGAGATGGTCGCTTTGCCTTTGGCGGCATGATACCAGCGTCATTTACAGAGCAGGTACCAACAGCCCTGTCGACTCTGTGTCCTGTCATCCATCATGTGAAAAACTAAACCAACAAGGCGTGAAGAGATGGTTGTGGGAACTCTTGTCAGAGGGGTCAGACTACTTCATCAAGGAGGCAGGGCAATGTTTAGGGTAGCTGGACAATGGGAAGGGTTGCTCAGGGCAGATTTTTAAGGGGTGCTTTTCCATACTCTAAAAAGAAAATCTTGGGAGGCAGAAGTTCACCTTTACTTTGGGGCACCAAACTATGAGAAAGTACTCTCACTATTGAAAATACACTACAGTCTCATTCTTCTTCCTTCCTGCTGGTCCTTTTCAATTTTCTTCCTTGTTGTCAACAACTGAAGTGACTACTTTGTCAAGTTGAGAAGTGGTGCTACTTTAGAATATTATTCAGATTTTATGAAAGATGTACTTTGTGAAGTAGACTTGCACGCTGAACCAAGTCAGTAGACTTGCACACTGAACCACTGCCTGTAACATTTTGTGTCATGTCCTCCAGGCAAGCACAAAGAAACAAATGTAGACATTGTTGATATAACATTTGAATTTATGTAGAATCCCTGCCTGGCACACACTTAGGAGCTCAAAAATTATTTGTTAAATAAGATAATAAAGATGGATGTTGGAAGAATATAAAACTACCACAATTAACACATTTTATTCAGAAATACTGGTCTGTAAATAAGAATAGCTAACATTCATTGGGAATTCACCGTGGGTCAACATAATTTTAAATGACTTAACGTGCATTAAATTAGTTATCACTATAAGTTGGTAAACTTCAATCTCCATTTTCCAGGTGAGGAAACTGAATGATAAAGTAGTGAAGCAATATTCCAAAACCATGCAGTTAGTGAGTATTTGGTCACAAGTGCCCCAGATTCAGAGCCCAAGAAGTTAAACATTAAGCTAAACCACATGCACTATACAGTACTCTTGCTTATGATGCTAATGTGTTACCCAAGCATCCTTTAAAAGATGCCTGAGTCTTCTACAAATCCAATCAAGGAAACAAAGAGAAACATAATACATAAAGCAAGCTGTGTTCTAATTCATTTTTGTTTGTAACTTGTTTTAAGTAAATTTATCCTACCTCCAGATTTGTTAGCAGAAAGTCTGGAAAAACAGAGATTTTTAATAGACATTTAACCAGAGTTATCTCCAATGCTGTGGAAGATAAAATGAGTTCTCACTCAGATGATTTAATATCAGTAAAGAGAAATAGTTAAAATGAAGAAGAATACATATAATTACTCAATTTGATGAAAATAACCCTTAAGAATAACATTCTCCAAATAGTCTCAAAATTTGATCACCAAAAACTTATTGACCTCCACTTTATTTAGCTCTATTTTGGTGGACTCTTTCACTATCTGGGGATTCCAAAAGAAAATGACCAATTCAATTATTCCAACAGATGTAGTTCACTGTAAATCTGTGGTCATAGAGAGAGACTGATCAAATATGTAAGTATACGTAAGTATACTTACAGATATGTAAGTATAAAGGTAATTGGAGTTGAGTTTCTCACTGTGCAAGAAAGTAGTTACAAATATCAGCAGTAAAAGAACTAGAATTAACCCCTTTGTTGGATTGGAATTAGAAGTTTCCATGTGAATTCATGGTATTTATAAATATGTAAATATATATATATATATATAATCACCATATATACATATATCACATTATATATTAAATACCATTATATATCACTTATCATCTACATACACAAAATACACACGTAAATATGCATATAAATATATACACACAGCACACATACACATAAATACATATTGCATTAGTTTCCTAGGGCTACTGAACAAATTAGTAGAAACCTGGTGCCTTAAAACAACAGAAACTTATTTTCTCACAGTTCTGGAGGACGGAAGTTTAAAATTAAGGTGTTGGAAGGGTTGGTTCCTTCTGAATTCTCTGAAAGAGAATCTATTCTGTCACTCTCTTCTACCTCCTGGTAGTTGTATCATTGACAATGTCAAATCTTGACATTTTTTGGCTTGTAGTCATATGACTACAATCTCTGTCTCCATCCTCAGATGGCCTTCTTCTCCATATGTGTCTGTGGCTGTGTGTCTCCCTCTCCCTTCTCTTATAAAGACACCAGTTATTGGATTTAGGACCCACCTAATCCAGTAAGATCTCATTTGAACTTAAGTTCCATCTGCAAAGACTCTGTCTAAAGAAGTCACAGTATGAGGCTCTGGGTGGACATGAGTTTTGGGAGGAGACTATTCAACCCATTACACACATTTCCTAGCATTATCCACCAGGAGGGCTTGGTTATAGTGACACACCAAAAACAATGAGAACACCTAGCTTCAAGATCTTGGTTTCTAAATGACATTCTTAACTAAAAGGAATCAAGGATAAGTGTTGAAGTTGGGCGATGGGTAATGCAGTGTCTTTATACAATTCTTTCTACTCTGTGTATATTTGAAATTTCTCAGCATAAAAAGTTTTTATTAAAAAAAACAGAAATTTTGGAAGAGTGGGAGGAATGGCTAATTCTATGACTGTGTCAGGAAAAGAATTAGGTGAAGACTGAATGGGAAAGCGAGATAATACTCAAAGCATAATTGGGAAAATGTCAAAAGGACATAGAAACCAGTTTGATAGGGTCTATACTAGCCAGATTTGGGACAATTTGAGCATGAAAATAATAGTAACAGATATATGTCGAATAATATAGACAACCATGAGTCCACATTTATATATGTAAATATATACATACATACATATATACACAAATTGAAAGTGAATAGAGATATTTGTCACTTTTTTCCAGCTGAATAATATTATTTCATTACATGGATAAACAGTAGTTCCTATTACTGTTTTCTTACTGGTTTAAATTGTTTTCACTCCTCCAGCTATTATAATAATATTGTAATGAATAGCCTTGTAGGCACTTATTTTTAAAGGAACACTAACAAACTGGAACACATGAGTAAAGAATGAGGTTGGAGAAATAGAAGGAGTTCCCTCTGATTTTACATAGAACAATGTGAAGAGCTACACAAATGAAAAACTTTTATAATCATCATAAACCACATTATATGTCTTATCGTGGTGTCGGTACCTTGTTGCTGCCAAGGCAGGATACTGCTCCCGACCAGAGGGATATCTTCAAGTAGCAGTGTTAAGTGCACTAAGGACAGTAGTTATCTCCTCTTATTTTCCCAGCCCCAGGAATGATACCTTGGATGGGCCAAGGGGAGATATCTGATTGTTCTTCTCCTTTAACAAGTGCATCATCTACAGACATAGTTCATATAGGTATAGATGCTTGTTGTCAGTGTGCTCACATAAACAATCACCATTATTCAAGAAATTAAGCGACCATTCCATTACTTCTGACATATACATATCAGTGCCATTGTACTAAAGACAATAGAACAGTTTAGAGACAGCCAGTTAAAATTATCATATGGGTTTATTAAAGGGGTGGGCAGAGAGTAATAATTTTGGAATGATGGAGATGTGTTTATAAAATGCAAATGAAATTTTGATATGGGTCAAGTATGATCCAATTTAAAAAAATACACTGTTCTCATATCACTCTTAAAGTTGACTTTTCCAAAGATCATGTGTCTTGTCTTATTTAATAATAGAGTGTTCTTAAGAGATCAAATACATCTCTGACACATGTCCAGGATCCAAACCAACATTTTGTGTCTGAATCTACCTGTCTACAAAGTGCAGTGAAGAAAAGATCTTTCTCAGTGCTCTCCTCAAGGGAACATAACTTGCTTTTAGAAAGCCTTAAATGTTAGATTTCCAGAGATTTGTTTCTAAATTAAAGATCAGAGAAACTGGAAGCTAAAGAGTCAGAAGCCACTGATCAATGAAGAGTCAGACAAGAAGAGGTCAAGGGTGGGAGTAGAGAGCAGAGCTCTACTTGAAGTGCTATACTTGAACCTTTGTCACCCTATCACTAATTATTTGTATGAATATGGACAAAACACTTAAGTGTTTAGACTTTTATCTCTACGGTGAGATTAGAATTAATTGTCTTCCTGGAAGAATATCATAAACTCTTGAGTTCCTTTTCAGCTTTAGGAGTTATGGATTTATGAAACACCTCTGAAATGGCACTGACACTGTTACCTGAAACCTGGTTTTGCCTCTTGGTGTGTGTTGGGCCAATAGACACAACCAAGCCAAAGACTGGGCAAAGGAAGGATTTATTACTGCTTGCAGCAAGTAAGGAGAACACCAAGGAACCTTTCCCAAAGCGATGTCTCCCTGAACATAAAATTGGGGAAGTTTTAAGCTAAGGGTACATGCATATCCATGAGAGGACTTTAGCAGAGTAGAATTCAGCTTAGAATGGGGGCAAAGGTAGACAGAGTCCAAGCTTTAGTTGACTGAAGTCAGGAGGGTCAACATCATCATTCCATCCTCCACCTGGGTGGGAGCCTTGGTTCCTGCAGAACTCAAGGATATATTATTATGTATATCCTGTGAGGAATAAGGACCCTGCCCCAAGCTGCATTATTGTTTCTTGACTGCTTCTCCCTTGTTTCTGCATTCTGTCCCTTAAGATCATTAATTACTGAGACATGTTCAAGGACAAGAATTGCAGCCAGGCTTAGATCACAAAATGGCTTAGGCCAAAATGGGTTCTCTTTTGTCCAGAAAGTCATTCCTGGTTCTCTTTCTCAAGGGAGTCCCTAACCTCTCTGCTTACAAAATCCCTCCAGAATGCTGTGATGGAGGGAACTCTCAATACTTCTGCTAATGACTGTTTGGGTGGTCTTTGAGAAAGTCACTTCACATTTCTTTATTTCTGTTTCTTGTTTTTCATAGGAGAAAGGTACTGCAAATCAATTTCTAGCCAAAAACTTTATCTTAACAAAATCTTATACCAAGTTCCAATACTTAAAATGTTTAAGTAAAGCTGGTCTGGTGAAAGTGGGTGTTAAAACTTGAAGCTCCATGACTCAATCCTCCTAGATGAAGCTGTTAACCCCAGGGAATGGCTCAGATTAAACAGTCTATAATTCCAACATCATCAAACTGATTTGTATGCAGTTTTGGACTGTCATACTTAACTATATAAAATGAGACAAACCTGAATTTAGTTCTGAATTCCAAGTCACCTGAATTTCTTTTTTAACATTTACAAATCAAAACATGATGTTGCCCTTCCAAACTCAACTCTCAGAGATTTCAAAAAAATTACATGCTAAATTCTAGGTCACTTTTATCCTTTACCTAGGGTGGGCCTTAAGGGCACTCTGAGACCTCTCCATGACCCAACTCTGTTCTATCTCAGGGAAGAGAGGTATCTCCCTCTGCTAGATAAACTTTTCCTCACAGGATTTATGGCCACCCACTCTCAGGCCTGCAGGTCAAGGCACAAATGAAAAAGAAGGTCCCCGAGGGGAATTGCTAACATTAATGAGACAATCAGGGTTTTGGCCCTGAGGTTAAATGCCTTTGAAGATTTCAGGTTATATCTCAGGGAAAATGTTTCTAGCTGTGGTTCCTACAGCAACCTAAATTCTAATCTCATTCTCCCTAATGAATGACATAACAATTCTTGGCAAGTCTTTTTCCCCTTTCTGAAGACTCAGCTTTCTCATATTTGAAGGAGATTGGCTCCCTACAGGCTACACTGAGGGGCTCCAGTAATTAAGAAGATAAACAGAAGTAAAGTGCAAGTTCCTTAATAAAGGGGTGTTGCTGGAATATCAAGTCCTATCATGATTCACAGAGGAATTTGCCCCAAACATAGGTTCTTGGGGACTCAGTAAGGCTCAGCTGTGTGTACCAAAGGAGGAGTGAGGGCTGAGCCTTCTTGCTGATGTATATGGTTTCACTGTTATCAAGTCAACATTGCACATAATGAAGGGGCACGGCAACCGTCACTGAATTGATGACTGAGTTGTTCATCCAATACTTACATGGTGAAAGTGGAATGTTAAGTGCTTTTTAACAGTCACTGAGCACATTAGAGCATTTACATCATGGTCCTTTTGTCTCTTACCAAGTTCCTAGTAAATAAGTATGGCATTGAAGTTAAATGGGGAACACTATTGAACTCAAATTTCTCCACCTAGGAGTTCTAGGACTAAACTGCAAGAGAATTGAAACTTTGGGGAAAAGCAATGAGTTGAAAATGAATACAGCCCTAGTTCAACTGGTCTTGTGCCTGGCTTTTTCAGAGATGCTTTGCTGGAACCAGATTCCTTAAAGTGCATTGAATTCCACAGCACCTCTGACACAGTGCTATCTGTAACAATTGATCATTGAGATGGCCACCAGTGAGGCAGACTAATCACATAGGGCTGAAGTTGGCTTTTGTTGGGGGGTGGGGAGAACTTAGCAAGAGAGACCCATGTACATGCTCACTAAGAATTACATATTTATGATAAATGATTAAAATATCATGTAAATAAGCATGCAGATAGGTTCAACATGAGCCTGACCTCTGTAGATTTCACCAGCCTTTCACATTTTCCCCAGTCTTTTCACATCTTGTAGTGTGACAGAATCAATATTTCTGATAGAAACACACTTCAGTTCCCTAAATGATATAATTGAGTAAACATTTTATTAGCCTGCATTTTATTGGTTTAAACCCTAAACCCCCTTTAACTTACACTTCCACACATTGACAGTACAGTAATAACAGATGTTCATAGCCCTGCATATGAGGTACAGCAATATCTCAATGGGTTTTTTGATTTCTAAAGAAAGATTATCTTGTATTGAATTCATTTTTGGTTTTACATGTGTTTTATGGTCTATACAGGGTGAGCAAACTATGGCTCATTGGTCAAATCCAGCCTGCCATCTGCTTTTGTAAAAATATTAGAGCACATCTACACCCATTCATTTATATATCGTCTATACCTGCTTTTGCATTACTATGTCAGAGTTGAGTGTTTGTGACAGAGACCATGTGCAGTGCGAAGCCTAAAATATTGACTATCTGGACCTTTTATGAAACAGTTTGCCAATCCATGGTCAATACTAATTTGAAAATTAGCATTCTTGGCATGATCTATGTAGTAAGCAACAGTGTGCCAGAGCCTGCTCATCTCATGAGAGCTGATTGTGTACATCTCTTCTCACCTATTCATTCTGTGATGTCCTGTTGGCAGCTGGAAATCAGCCATGGTTGGAGTATTCACACCAACGAACACCACAAATCAGATTATTTTTCCACAAAGAGCTGGTCATTAAATCTTTTCCAGCACACCATTGGTAGTAACCCTTTATTAGTCAGAACCCCTACTTAAGCTAGATAATAGATGTGCTGCCTTAGGACAGACATCTAATTAGCAATGTGGACCCAATCTACATTAAAGAACCTCACTGGATTTTGAAATATTTAATTTTGCTAATTAAGAAAACAATTCAGGGCTTCTCTGGTGGCGCAGTGGTTGAGAGCCTGCCTGCCGATGCAGGGGACACAGGTTTGTGCCCTGGTCCGGGAAGATCCCACATGCCGAGGAGCGTCTGGGCCTGTAAGCCATGGCCGCTGAGCCCGCGTGTCTGGAGCCTGTGCTCCACAGTGGGAGAGGCCACAACAGTGAGAGGCCCGCGTACCGAAAAAAAAAACAAAACAACAATTCAGCTTAACATAAAAGTCTTAGAAAACAGAAAGAAAAATATACTTGTAAGTTCACTATTATACATACTGTAATAGAAATGTTGATGTCTTTCTTCCATCCATATTATATAATTTTATTTAAAATATGGGAACATACTATTTGTAACATTTGTAATTTTGTTTTGATGGAGAATTTTTTCACATTGACAAATATTCTTCTGCAACATCATTTTGCTTGGATATCTGGTATTCTATACTATAATTTAATTAACTAAGTCTCTATTATGGTATATGAAAAAGGCTTTGATGGGAACTACTGGAAATACATATATATTCACAATTTTGTACATTTATCTTAGTTAAATTCTAGGGCTTCATTTCATTAAAGCTCAAGTATTAAGGTTAAAGCTTTTTTTTTTCATTTTTCCAAGACTACCTCACTCATTCCTTCATTAGCAAAATTAATGTAAGATTATTATACATCAGATACTTTTCTAGTACCTAGGTATAGTGCAACAAAAGAAATTAAGTTAACAAAGTAATTCTTGGAGATTGGTTCAAGATGGCAAAGTAGAAGGCCATGTGCTCACTCCCTCTTATGAGAGCACCAGAATCACAATTCAATGCTGAACAGTCATAGAAAGGAAGACGTTGGAACTCACCAAAAAGATACCCCACATCCAAAGACAAAGGAGAAGCCACAATGAGATGGTAGGAGGGGCGCAATCACAATAAAATCAAATCCCATAACCGCTGGGTAGGTGACTCACAAGCTGAAGAACACTTATACCACAGAAGTCCACCCACTGGAGTGAAGGTTATGAGCCCCACGCCAGGCTTCCCAACCCAGGGGTCTGACAATTGAAGGAGTAATTCATCAAGAATCAGATTTTGAAGGCTACCGGGATTTGACAAGCCTGAGAGAAAAAGAGACTCCATTATGGGAGGGCACACACAGAGTATTGTGTGCATCAGGACCCAGGGGGAAGGAGCAGTGACCACATAGGAAATTGAACCAAACTTACCTGCTAGTATTGGAGGGTCTCCTGTGTGTAGGGGTGTGGCTGTGGCTCACCGCAGGGACAAGGACACTGGAAGTAGAAGTTCTGGGAAGTACTCCTTGGTATGAGCCCTCCCGGTGTCTGCTATTAGCCCCACCAAAGAACCTATAGCCTCCAGTGCTGGGTTGCCTCAGGCCAAACAATAAACAAGGAGGGAACTCAGTCCAACCCATCAGCAGACAGGCAGATTAAAGTTTTACTGAGCTCTGCAAACCAGAGCAACATCCAGTTCTACCACACCACCAGTCCCTCCCATCAGGAAGCTTGCACAAGCCTCTTAGATAGCCTCATCCACCAGAGAGCAGACAGAAGAAGCAAGAAGAACTACAATCCTGCAGCCTGTGGAAAGAAAACCACATTCACAGAAAGACATACAAAATGAAAAGGCAGAGGACTATGTACCATATGAAGAAACAAGATAAAACCCCAGAAAAACAACTAAATGAAGTGGAGCTAAGCAATCTTCCAGAAAAAGATTTCAGAATAATGATAGTGAAGATGATACAGGACATTGGAAAAAGAATGGAGGCAAAGATTGAGAAGATGCAAGAAGTGTTAAGCAAAGGCCTAGAAGAATTAAAGAACAAACACCTAGAAGAATTAAAGAACAAACTGAGATGAACAATACAATAAGAGAAATGAAAAATACACTAAAAGGGATTAATAGCAGAATAACTGAGGCAGAAGAATGGATAAGGGACCTGGAAGACAGAATGGTGCAATTCACTACAGCAAAACAGAATAAAGAAAAAAGAATGAAAACACATGAAGACAGCCTAAGAGACCACTGGGACAATATTAAACACACCAACATTCACATTATAGGGGTCCCAGAAGGAGAAGAGAAAGAGAAAGGACAAGAGAAAATATTTGAAGAGATTATAGCCAAGAAATTCCCTAACATGGGAAAGGAAGTAGCTACCCAAGTCCAGGAAGGGCAGAGAGTCCCAGGCAGGAGAAGCCCAATGAGAGACACATCAAGACACATAGTAATCAAATTGACAAAAATTAAAGACAAAGAAAAATTATGAAAAGGAACAAGGGAAAAATGACAAAAAACATACAAAGGAACTCCCCTAAGGTTAACAGCTGATTTCTCAGCAGAAACTCTACAAACCAGAAGGGACTGGCATGATATATTTAAAGTGATGAAAGGGAAAAAACTACAATCAAGATTACTCTACCCAGCAAGTATCTCATTCAGATTTGATGGAGTAAGCAAAATCTTTACATACAAGCAAAAGTTAAGAGAATTCAGCACCACCAAACCAGCTCTACAACAAATGCTAAAGGAATTTCTCTAAGTGAGAAACACAAGAGAAGAAAAGTACCTACAAAAACAAACCCAAAACAATTAAGAAAATGGTAATAGGAACATACATATTGATAATTACCTTAAATGTGAATGGACTAAATACTCCAACCAAAAGAAACAGGATCGCTGAATGGATACAAAAACAAGACCCATATATATGCTGTCTACAAGAGACCCACTTGAGAGCTAGGGAAACATATGGACTGAAAGTGAAGGGATGGAAACAGATATTCCATGAAAATGGAAATCAAAAGAAAGCTGGAGTAGTGATACACATATCACATAAATTAGACTTTAAAATAAAGAATGTTACAAGAGACAAAGAAGGGCACTACATAATGATCTAGGGATCAATCCAAGAAGATGATATAACAATTATAAATATATATGCATACAACATAGGAGCACCTCATTACAGTCAAATGCTAACAGCTATAAAAGAAGAAATCGACAGTAACAAAATAATAGTGGGGGAATTTAACACCTTACATATACCAATGGACAGATCATCCAGAAAGAAAATTAATAAGGAAACACAAGCTTTTATTTTATTTTTTTAACATCTTTATTGGAGTATAATTACTTTACAATAGTGTGTTATTTTCTGCTTTATAACAAAGTGAATCAGCTATACATATACATATATCCCCATATCTCCTCCCTCTTATGTCTCCCTCCAACCCCCCCTCTCCCACCACTATAGGAGGTAACAAAGCACCGAGCTGATCTCCCTGTGCTATGCAGCTGCTTCCCACTAGCTATCTATTTTACATTTGGTAGTATATATAAGTCCATGCCACTCTCTCACTTCGTCCCAGCTTACCGTTCCCCTTCCCTGTGTCATCAAGTCCATTCTCTACATCTGCGTCTTTATTCCTTCCTGCAACTAGGTTCTTCAGAACTTTTTTTTTTTTTACATTCCATATATATGTGTTAGCATACGGTATTTATTTTTCTCTCTCTGACTTACTTCACTCTGTATAACAGTCTCTAGGTCCATCCACCTCACTACAAATAACTCAATTTCATTTCTTTTTATGGCTGAGTAATATTCCATTGTATATATGTGCCACGTCTTCTTTATCCATTCATCTGTGATGGACACATAGGTTGCTTCCATGTCCTGGCTATTGTAAATAGAGCTGTAATGAATATTGTGGTAAATGACACTTTTTGAATTATAGTTTTCTCAGGCTATATGCCCAGTACTGGGATTGCTGGGTTGTAAGGTAGTTCTATTTTTAGTTTTTTAAGGAACCTCCATACTGTTCTCCATAGTGGCTGTATTAATTTATATTCCCACCAACAATGCAAGAGGATTCCCTTTTCTCCACACCCTCTCCAGCATTTATTGTTTGTAGATTTTTTTGATAATGGCCATTCTGACTGGTGTGAGGTGATACCTCACTGTAGGTTTGATTTGCATTTCTCTAATGATCAGTGATGTTGAGTATCCTTTCATGTGTTTGTTGGCAATCTGTTTATCTTCTTTGGAGAAATGTCTATTTAGGTCTTCTGCCCATAAGCTTTAAATGACACAATAGACCAGATAGATTTTATTGATATTTATAGGACATTCCATCCAAAAACAGCAGGTTACACTTTCTTCTCAAGTGCACACAGACATTCTCCAGGATAGATTACATCTTGGGTCACAAATCAAGCCTCAGTAAATTTAAGAAAATTGAAATCATATCAAGCATCTCTTCCGACCACACCACTAAGAGATTAGAAATCAATTACAGGGAAAAAAACATAAAAAACACAAACATGTGGAGGCTAAACAATATGTTACTAAATAACCAAGAGATAACTGAAGAAATCAAAGAGGAAATCAAAAAATACCTAGAGACAAATGAGAATGAAAACACGGCAATCTGAAACCTATTGGATGCAGCAAAAGCAGTTCTAAGAGGGAAGTTTATAGCAACATTCCTACCTCAAGAAACAAGAAAAATCTCAAAAGAACCATCTAACCTTACACCTAAAGGAACTGGAGAAAGAAGAACAAACAAAACCCAAAGTTACTAGAAGGAAAGATATCATAAATGTCAGAGCAAAAATAAATGCAATAGAAACAAAGAAAACAATAGCAAAATTCAATAAAACTAAAACCTGGTTCTATGAGAAGATAAACAAAATTGATAAACATTTAGCCAGCCTCACCCAGAAAACAAGGGAGAGGACTCAAATCAGTAAAATTAGAAATGAAAAAGGAGACGTTACAAAAGACACCGCAGAAATAGAAAGCATTGTAAGACACTATTACAAGCTACTCTATGCTAATAAAATGGACAACCTGGAAGAAATAGACAAGTTCTTAGAAAGGTATAACCTTCCAAGGTTGAACCAGGAAGAAATAGAAATATGAACAGACCAATCACAAGTAATGAAATTGAAACTGTGATGAAAATTCTTCCAACAGACAGAAGTCCAGGACCTGATGGCTTCACAGGTGAATTCTATCAAATATTTAGAGAAGAGCTAACACTGATCCTTCTCAAACTCTTCCAAAAAATTACAGAGGAAAGAACACTCTCAAACTCATTCTACGAGGTCACCATCACGCTGATACTAAAACCAGGCAAAGATACTATCAAAAAAGAAAATTACAGACCAATATCACTGATGAATATAGATGCAAAAGTCCTCAATAAAATCCTAGCAAACAGAATCCAACAACACATTAAAAGGATCATACACCATGATCAAGTGGGATTTATCCCAGGGATTCAATGGTTATTCAACAGAAGCAAATCAATCAGTGTGATACACCATATTAACAAATTGAAGAATAAAAACCATATGATCATCTCAATAGTTGCAGAAAAGCTTTTGACAAAATTCAACACCTATTTATGATAAAAAATACTCCCCATAAAGTTAGTATAGAGGGAACCTACCTCAGCATAATAAAGGCCATATATGACAAACCCACTGCAAACATCATTCTCAATGGTGAAAAACTGAAAGCATTTCCTCTAAGATGAGGAACAAGACAAGGAGGTCCACTCTTGCCACTATTATTTACCATAGTCTTGGAAGTCCTTGCCATGGCAATCAGAAAAGAAAAAGAAATAAAAGGAATACAAACTGGGAATGAAGAAGTAAAACTGTCACTGTTTGCAGATGACATGATACTATATACAGATAATCCTAAAGATGCCACCAGAAAACTACTAGAGCTAATCAATGAATTTGGTAAAGTTGCAGGCTACAAAATTAATGCACAGGAATCTCTTGCATTCCTATACACTAAAAATGAAAGATCAGAAAGAAATTAAAGAAACAACCCCATTCACCACTGCAAAAAAAAGAATAAAATACCTAGGAAGAAACCTACCTAAGGAGGTAAAACACCTGAACTCAGAAAACTATAAGACACTGATGAAATAAATCAAAGATGACACAAACAGATGGAGATATATACCATATTCTTGGATTGGAAGAATCCATATTGTGAAAATCACTATACTACCCAAAGCAATCTACAGATTCAATGCAACCCCTATCAAATTACCAATGGCATTTTTTACAGAACTAGAACAAAAAATCTTAAAATTTGTATGGAGACACAAAAGACCCCAAATAGCCAAAAGAATCATGAGGGGGAAAAAAAGGAGCTGGAGGAATCAGGCTCCCTGACTTCAGACTATACTACAAAGCTGCAGTAATCAAGACAATATGGTACTGGCACAAAAACAGAAATATAGATCAATGGAAAAGGATAGAAAGCCCAGAGATAAATGCACGCACCTATGGTCAACTAATCTATGACAAAGAATGCAAGGATATACAAGGGAGAAGAGACAGTCTCTTTGGTAATGGTGCTGGGAAAACTGGACAGCTACATGTAAAAGAATGAAATTAGAACACTTCCTAGGACCAAATACAAAAATAAACTCAAAATGGATTAAAGACCTAAATGTAAGAGCGGACACTATAAAACTCTTAGAAGAAAACATAGGAAGAACACTCTTTGACATAAATCACAGCAAGATCTTTTTTGACCCACCTCCTAGAGTAATGGAATTAAAAACAAAAATTAACATATGGAACCTAATAAAACTTAAAAGCTTTTGCACAACAAAGGAAACTATAAACAAGATGAAAAGATAACCCTCAGAATGAGAGAAAATGTTTGCAAAGGATTAACCTCCAAAATATATAAACAGCTCATGCAGCTCAATATTAAAAAAACAAACAACCAATGAAAATATGGGCAGAAGACCTAAATAGACATTTCTCCAAAGAAGATACACAGATTTCCAACAAACACATGAAAGAATGCTCAACATCACTAATCATTAGAGAAATGCAAATCAAAACTACAATGAGGTATCACCTCACACCAGTTAGAATGGGCATCATCAGAAAATCTACAAACAAATGCTGGAGCAGGTGTGGAGAAAAGGAACCCTCTTACACTGTTGGTGGGAATGTAAATTGATACAGCCACTATGGAGAACAGTATGGGGATTCCTGAAAAAGCTAAAAATAGAATTACCATATGACCCAGCAATCCCACTACTGGGCATATACCCAGAGAAAAACATAATTCAAAAAGACACATGCACCCCAGTGTTCATTGCAGCATTATTTACAATAGCCAGGTCATGGAATCAACCTAAATGCTCATTGGCAGATGAATAGATAAAGGAGTAGTGGTACATATATACAATTGAATATTAGACATAAAAAGGAATGAAATTGGGTCATCTGTAGTGATGTGGATGGACCTAGAGACTGTCATACATAGTGAAGTAAGTTAGAAAGAGAAAAAGAAATATCATATATTAATGCATATATGAGGAACCTAGAAAAATGGTTCAGATGAACCAGTTTGCAAGGCAGAAATAGAGACAGATGTAGAGAACAAATGTATGGACACCAAGGGATGAAACCGGGGAGTGGGGTGGTGGTGGGATGAATTGGGAGATTGGGATTGATATATATATATATACACTTATGTGTATAAAATAGATAACTAATAAGAAACTGCTGTATAAAAAGGAAATAAATAAAAGTCAAAATAAATCTCCCATCTAGGAGTTTTCCTTTTAAATACAGTGGGTAGATGTTGTAAAAAGTAATCAATTCACAATTCAATTTTATTTGATAAAACACAAATTCACTGACTACCTACTATGTGCCAGACACTGTTAAGAAACTAAAATATCACATTTACTTGCACTGGAACTGACAGCTTAGTGAGAAAAAAAATCATGTATTAGTTATAAATCCTGGTTGCAATCAAATCCAGAGTAAACGAGCTTAAGCCAAAGGGATATGTATTATGAGGATACAAGTGTATAAGTGTATTTCAGGGAAAGCCCAATTATAGAAATAGAACTAGGCATTAAAGAAGATAATGCAACCAGGAACTCCAACTCTGTCAGCATGCTCTCTTTCTCTTGTTCCTTTTCCTTTCTTTGTGTTTACTTCAGTCTTCCTTCATGAGCAAACTTCTGTTTCTCTTTCCATTCATGGTAAACACAACTCCTGATATATATATATATATATATATATATATATATATATATATATATATATAAATAAATTTATTTATTTATTATATTTATTTTGGGCTGCCTTGGGTCTTTGTTGCTGCATGCAGGCTTTCTCTAATTGCAGCGAATGGGAGTTACTCTTTGTTGCAGTGTGCAGGCTTCTTATTATGGTGGCTTCTCTTGTGGCATAGAATGGGCTTTAGGCACGTGGGCTTCAGTAGTTGTGGCACGCAGGCTCAGTAGTTGTGGCACATGGGCCTAGTTGCTCCATGGCATGTGGGATCTTCCTGGACCAGGACTTGAACCCATGTCCCCTGCATTGGAAGGAGGATTAAACACTGTGCCACCAGGGAAGCCCCTGATAGATATATTTACAGCTTATATTTCAGCAACCAAGGAAGATTGTGACTGCCAAACCCATAAACCCCAGATCAAATTATTGTGAGCAGAGTCAAGTGTCCATATGTAGTGATGTGGAAGGAAGGGAGCAGATAGGAAACTCCTAGGAGTGCCAAGCAGAATAGGTATAACTTGCCCTTTTCCTCTCCATCCCTCTGGCCCTCTGGATAACTTAGTTTGACATTATTAGTAGCTAGCTTATCCCCCTACTCCTATCTGACTCAGGAAGTTTCCCTCTGGAATTCTAGCATCCACTCTTTCATTGCTACTCACCTGTAACAGGAGGACAGAAACAATATGAGGATTGACACAATGGAACGGTCTTATAGGTTTTAAGCTCAG
Source organism: Stenella coeruleoalba (assembly GCF_951394435.1). Taxonomy (NCBI): domain Eukaryota; kingdom Metazoa; phylum Chordata; class Mammalia; order Artiodactyla; family Delphinidae; genus Stenella; species Stenella coeruleoalba. The sequence goes on along the minus strand of NC_137169.1, from coordinate 118,552,527 downwards.
AAGCTTTGGTTTCAAGTCCTTACTCTACCACTTACTAACCAGCAACTAGAACAAGTTGCTTAACCCCTATGCATATACATTTTCTAACCTGTCAAAAAGGAGAGGATAGGTTTCCAATACAACAATGTAACTTCTACTAGACCCTAATTTCACATAGAAAACCAGTATAAGATATAAAAGAAAATAATATATATGTGACATACATATATTATAATAATATGGAGACAGTGGGAAGTGAACAAAAGCAAAGAAGAAACATTTTTGAAGAAGTGGCCTATCTGGGATAATTTTCCTGTTTTTATAGGCTATAGCCTGACAGCTGGCCAGAGTCAGTGCTGTGCTGAGCAGCTAGAACTCTAATAGAAATCTAGCAGTCTTTCTGAACTGAAGAACTAGAGACCAGAGTTTAAGGCAAGCACTAGAGTGACAAAAAAATTCAGAAAAGAGACAGCCAGAGAGGCAAACTCCCAAATTCTGTGTACAAATTCTCCCCAAATCTCTGGCTATACTCTGAACTATGCATGCAGGAAATTGACTCAAAACATCCTGGCCAAGTCACCGTATCTGAACTCAGATTGGAATGGCTATCCATGTCACAAAATTAGAATTTGAGCCCAACCAATTTAATTTCCTGCTAAAATGAAAAGATAAAAAAAGTTTTAAATGAATATAATAGAAACTAGAGTATGCAACAAAAATCAGAGTTTATACAACATTACATTCACAATGACTGGGATACAATTCAAATTACTTGTCATACACAGAACTAGGACAAAATGACTGAGTCTCAAGTAAAAACACAAATAACTGAGACCACCTACAAGATCACAGATATTAGAATTAGGAAATAAGAATTTCTAAAGTAACCATTGCAACTGTGTTCAATACTTTAAAAATATACATTAACAATAAATTTTATGATAGAAAATCCAAGGAAAGAATTAGAAACTATAAAAAAAAGAACTGAATGGAAATTCCAGAATTTAAAAGTAGAATATCTAAAAAAAAAATTGGACATATTTGGAAGAATAACAAGTGTCAATTTAGCTCTAAAGAAAGTAATAACTCAAAGTAGTCCAAGAAAGAGTCATTTTGAAGATGGCTTTTGTAAAGCTACTTTGATGAAAATAAAAGCTGATGAGTACACTTGGAAAAAATACAAAACAAAACACTGTAGGTACTTATAAGTATAATGGAGATAAAAGAAAAACAAGTTGGTTAAAATGAAGAGAGAACAATAGAAATTACTTAATCTGAAGAAGAAAGTGGAAAATTATTGTGGGGAGTGGAAAGGAGAGTTTTAAAGACCTGTGGAACAATATCAAAATGCCTAACATATCTTATCTGTCATTCTAGAAGAGGGGAGGCAGAGAATGTGGTAGAACATATTTTAGGGGATACATGTAGAAAACTTCTCATTTTAATGAAAGACATATTCACAGAATCAAGATGCAACAAATCCCAAGCAAAATACACTTGAGACCCTTACCTAGTAACATCATAGTCTGATGGATCAAAGGCATAGATTTTTTTAAAAAGCTGGAAAGCAGCCAGGGAAAAAGAGTACAGTTCATGTAGAAAGAACTATGCATCACTTGTTTGGTTGACTTCTCATTGGAAACTATGAAGGTCAGAAGACAATAGAAGAGAGTGCACCAATAGCTTTAACATGGTGAAATTAAAAAGAGAAAACAAAAAACAAACAAAAAAATGGTTTATGCAAAGTTCTGTATGTAGCAAAAATACTATTTAAGAAGGAAAAGTTGTTGAGAACATATCTGCCTTACAAGGAAAGCAAAAGTACATTCATCAGACTGAAGGGAAGCAATAGGAAGAAATAAAAAATTAAATTTTTGTAAGTATAAAAGACTACTTTTCTTTATAATATTATTAAATTATTAGATATATTAAAATTTTATGCTTTTTAATTAAGTAAATTGCCTTCTAAGATTATAAAGTATGTAGATTTAATATCTGTGACAAATAAAGAATTAGGGATTTGGGGCACAATACATAGACCTCTATAGTTATAGGTTTCTACATTTTACAAGGAGTCATACAATATGCACTCTGATTAGGCTATGAAAAGTAAAATATATACATTATAATGCCAATATCAACCACTAAAAGCAAATAATTAATAATTTAAAGAGGGACTTCCTTGGCAGTCCAGTGGTTAAGGCTCCACACTTCCACTGCAGGGGGCATGGATTTGATCCCTGGTTGGGGAACTAAGATCCCACATGCCACACAGCATGGCCAAAAGAAAAAATAAAAATAAAAAATAATTTAAAGAGAATATTTCTGCTTTCAGTAACAAATAAGATCATAATGAACCAATTTGTTTCCAGATGAGAACCTTAAACTTTGGCCAAATAAGAAAAGAAACTATCTGAAAGCACTGGAAACTGAACAGAAACAGGAAGCTTCTTTTGGAGTACCCACACTAAAAGGAGGCCACTGTTTAGAGTTGCCTACTTTTACTGATTTTAGGGTGAGGGCAGACACAGTCAAAATCATACAGGTACTGGAAGTACCAATGGAAAATAATGGCAGACATTCTTGCTTGGGTAATCAGAGTACCAAGTCTGGGCAACTGTGGAGACTGAAGTTGGGGTGGGGGAATCCTTCAAAGGAAAAATCAGAGAGGGATTTCTGAATTCTGTCTGGGTAATCTTTGGCTGACTTCTGAACAATACCTACATGGAGCATATGCAAACAAGCTCAGCTAAAGAAAGAATATTTAAATTAAGATTGAGAAATACCATCTGAGAAAGAGTTAGCAGTTTATGGCCAACCAAATTAAGTGCCTATTAAAACAAAAGAATCAACACTCATTAGAGAAAAATAATAGAATCCAGAGTTCCAACAACTTAATATTCATGATACCCAGGATATAATTCAAATTACTTTATGTATGAAACTAAAACCTAGTCTCAAGAGAAAAGACAACTAAGACCAACTCTAAAACTATCTAGATATTAAAATTAGCAGTCAAGGGTTTTCAAGTGGTTAATAAAATACTTTTCAATGAAGTAAAAGCAAATAAGTTTGCAATACATGAAAAAGAAGGAATGTCAGCAGAAGGAAATGTTTCTTTAAATAGAAACAATAAAATAGAACCAAATGGAAATTCTAGAACTGAGAAATACAATATTGTAGTTACTGTTTTTTAAAACACTGAATGGAGATGACAGGGGAAAGTTTCAGTTAATGTTAAGCTAGATCTATAGAAATCATGCACATGAAGAACACTGAGAATAAATACATATAAAAAAATAGAACTTCAAGGAACTGTTATATAACATCAAAATTTCTAACATATGTATAATTAGAGTCCTAGAAGGAGAGGAGAGATAGAATGGGGCAAGAAAATATTTTAGAAAATAATGGCTAAATATTTCCAAAATTTAATTCAAGACTTAAATTTACTCTTTCAAGATACACAATGACCGTCAAGCAAAATGCACACAGAAAAAGTCATAAGTAGGCATATCATAGTCAACCATTAAAAAGCAAAGATGAAATCTTGAAAGTGTTAAAAGAAAAATTAAACATTACATGAAGAGGAAAAACAAATCAATTAAGGGTCAGTTTCTAATCAGAAGCTGCGGAAGCCAGAAGACAACAAGGTGATGCTTTTAAAATGCTGAAAGAAAAACCATCAACCCAAAACTTTACATGTAGCAAAAAGATTTCTTGAAAATGAAGAAAAAATAAAGATATGTTGGATAAAAGAAAGCCAAAACCTACACTATAAGAAATACTAACGAAGTTCTTCAGGCTGAGGAGAAAAAAATGATCCAAATAAACAATATCAATTTTCTTGTTGGCATTAATAGAAACTTATACCCCTACAACTATAGAATGCACTTTCTTTTCAATTGTACATGGTACATTCACAAAGATATACTTCATACTGAGCTATAAAACAAGTGTATTTAAATTTTAACAATTTGAAAAACTATAGAGAATATTTTCTGACCACAATGGAATTAAGCTGGGAATCAATCAAGAAAAATATCTTTAAAATCCTGAGCATTTGGATATTAAACAATACACTTCTAAATAACTCATGGACAAAAGAAGTAAAATGATATATTATAAAAATTCTCAACTGAATGATAATAAAAATGTAATATATCAAAGTACAGAAGCAAATGAACTCCTTACAAGGAAATTTTTGAAAGAGAACAAAATTGTAGAATAAACACTGCCTGATTTCAAGATTTATTTTAAAAAGCCAGAATAATCATGATAGTGTGATACTGGCATAAAGTTTAAAAAGTAAATTAATAGAGTAAATACCTAGCCCAGAAATGCACTTACAGTTATATGGCATTTGATTTTTGATAATGAACCTGAGCAAAGGGGGAAAGAAAAGTCTTTTCATCAAATGGTGCTAGAATAACTGAATTCTGTGTGGAGAAAAAATGAATCTCACAACATACACAAAAGTTAGTTTGAAATACTTTATACACTTGAATATAAATACTAAAACCCTAGAACTTTTATAGGTAGAACCTGGGTTTAGATAAAGGTTTGATAGACAGTTCACAGAAATATAATTGATAAACTAGACTTCACAGTTAAATTTTTCTATCATCCAAAGATACCATTAAGAAAACAAAAACAGGGCTTCCCTGGTGGCGCAGTGGTTGAGAGTCCGCCTGCCAATGCAGGGGACACGGGTTCGGGCCCTGGTCTAGGAGGATCCCACGTGCCGCGGAGCAACTAAGCCCGTGCGCCACGGTTGGGCCTGCGCGTCTGGAGCCTGTGCTCCGCAGCGGGAGAGGCCGCGGCGGCGGGGGTCCCGCGCACCGCGATGAAGAGTGGCCACCCGCTCGCCGCAACTGGAGAAAGCCCTCGCACAGAAACGAAGACCCAACACAGCCAAAAATAAATAAATAAATAAATTAAAAAAAAAATATATATATATATATTACCTCCCTTTAAAAAAAAAGAAAACAAAAACAACAACAAAAAAACATGCAACAATAGGCAGGAGTGGAGGAAGGGAGAAATATTCACAATATGTATATCTGACAAAGGATTGTATCCAGAATATATATAAACTCATACTCACCTGAATGTCTAAAATCAAAAAGAGTAAGACCAAATGTTTACAACAACATAGAGAAAGTGGACCTCACCCATTGTTAGAGATATAAAATGGTTCAATTACTTGAAAAAAATTTTGACAGTTTTTTATAAAACTAAAAATATGCTGACCTTATGACCTAGCAATTCTACTCCTAGGTATTTTCCCAATAAAAATGAAAGCATATGATGACAAAAGCCTTGTAAGTGAGTGTTCATCAACAACTAGAAATAGCTTATATGTTCAAAAATAGGAGAATTGAGAAATTAACTGAAATAATATAATAGAATACTACTCAGCAGTGAAAGTAAAGAAATTTTGGTACACACAATTTATTAGTTTTCTATTGGCGCCATAAAAAATCACCACAAATTTAGCAGGTTTAAAACAATACAAATTTACTATCATATCTTTAGGTCAGAGGTACAGAAAGGGTTTTACTATGGGTTTTACCCTTAAGTAAAACTCTTTCATGTTTCAGATCTCTCCTATTTCTTCTTCCATCTTATCTATCTCTTCTACCTTCCTTCCTCTTTCATTGTTAATGACCCATGTGATTACATTGGACTTATCAGAATAATCCAGAGTAATCTCCCTATAACTTCCCTATATTAAAGTCCTTAATTCTGCTTATGAAGTTTTCTTGCCATATAACATAGCATAGTCACAGATTCTGGGGCTTAGAGCATCTTTGGAATCTTTGGTTTGTCATTATTTTGCCTATCATATCAGGGTTCACTATAATATCTTTTCAATCCTTTTTTGGTAATATGTTGGGAAAAAGGAGAGATGCAATAATATCTACTTTATCTAACAATAGGCTTATGATGACATTCAAGTGAAATAAGTAAACAATAATATAAAGTGGCATTTAAGTAAAATTCATCATCTTATTCTTCTGCTTATAAACCTTTTTTTTTAACATGAGGTATTTGTTGAATTAAAAAATAACATTCATTGAATGGATAAAAAGTAAATCTAGGATTTGAATTTTGACTTCTCTAATTTTATCCTTTCCAACTGTCTTTGATTCAATCTATGTCTTAAATATGGTAATCTTTTAGTCCTTGAAAACTCCAAATCTCTCAGCTATTGGGTAATGTTATTTACTATGTCTGGAACACACTTTACTTCCTTGGCTTTTCAAATCCTACTCCTTTCTCTCTACCATCCTATTCTTGCAATTCAGAAATTACTATTTATCTTTCAGATTATTAAACTTTTCTTTTGGGTACACTTTCCCTAAGCCCCTAAATTAAATTCGGTCCTCTCGTTGTGAACTTCATATTTATTGAATAGATAAATGAGTTATTTATTTTCTCTATTCTCATACTTTATTCTAGATATAATTTTAATTCTCTCTTTTCCACAGTTAATTCTAGAGTCTATGAAGGGAGGAACATTATCTGTCTTGTTTATCACTGTAGGCATAGTGTGCATCACAGGACCTAGCAAATAATGGGTGTCCAATAAATATTTATAAAGTGAATCAATGAATGAATGAATAAATTAATGAATAAGGAAAGTCAGCATTATCTTAGAACCATTATTCAACTTAGTGACCTTAAACTCCTAGTGTGGTTCTTGGACATTTTCTGATATCCTGTATCAATCTTTCCTATGAGGTACTTGGTTCATATTTTCTGTCTTAGTGAATTTCCCAAATATTCCCTCTGGATCAGAAGTCTTGTGCTTCCTTCCTGATTCATTCAGACTGTCTCAACTTCTTGCTTGACGAATAGAAGATATCTGTCAAAACTGTCTTGCATAGCAAGATTTCTGGTTCTAGACCTTTCTAATCAGCCATGCTGAATTGTCCCACACCTCACTCTCAATCCTCCTAGAATAATCTTAAAAATAACAAGCTAAAGCAAGACTTACACAATGCCATCCAGTGATAGATATCTTTATTAGAGTTCTTTTTTATTTTTAACCTTTTCCCGTAGGCATTTCAACTCCTTCACACTACATCCTATTATATCCTATTATTGTAATTGCCCATTGAGTATATAAAGAAAATTACTGGATTGTCCCTAATATAAACACAATGAATATGTGTTGGAGACAGATGTAAGCTCTAGTGGTGCAGCTGCAACTCACACAGCATAATGCGGGGTGGGGAGATGCCAGAATGATCCAGTTTTAGGAAATGACTGACAAAACCGCAAATAATCATTGCAGGGTAATCATGGCTCAGGGGCTGCTCCACACAATTGTTGGTGTGGCTGCCTGTGAAGATGTGATTATAGGACAGAAGAGTCCATGCAGCTGGACTCACAATAGAGTAGAATTCTTTGAAGAAAATTGATGAACCACTGCAAGCTCCTAAGTCTAAGGTAAATGAAAACAGAAAGAATAGGTTTATTTTCCCTTTAGACTCTCATGTAAGCAGACTAACCACATTTCTATTGCTGATGCTGAAAAAGGGAGTTAGTTTGATGAAAGTTCAGATCTCTGGTTTCCATATGTCTTCCAACTCAAATACACTTAGTGAGAAAATGGGGTGTCCCCTACTTGGAAGTCGTGAGTAAAAAAATTCCTTAATATCAGTGCACCTGATTCTCTCATCAAACCTCACCAGCTCTAGCTTGAGTTCAGATTACTTTGGAATTTAACTCTAGTCTGTGAATATACTGAGGTTATATACAAAAGGAAGGAGAGACTTGATATGGGAAGAGTAGTTGCCTTATAAGTAGTCTCCTACAGCACTTAAGAATTTAAACAATGGTTCCTTATTTTGAGGTCTACAAATTTTGAGAGTATTCTTCTGCAAAGTGTAGTACGTGATACAATTGCATCAGAATTATCAATTATTTCTGAAATATTTAGGTTCAGATTTCTTCTAGACCCAATGAACTCTGGGTTTCAGGATGTAGGGCATGTGACTCTGCATTGTAACAGCACTTTAAAGTGTTTCAAAGACACTCTAAAGTCTGAGAAGCCTTACTGAATGAGGCCCATGGATGGGTTTCAAAGGACTTTCAAAATCCAAAAATTTCAGGTAAAATTTTATGCAATTGCCAAAAAGAAGGACTATAGCTTTCTAAGAATTTCAAAGCATTCGTGGCCCCCAAATGTTTTAAATCATCAGAGGACAACATCTGAAGAGGGATCTTGTTCCTGGTGAATTTACGGTTCTTGCCTTGTCACAGAAAGAATTCAGAGATGAGACAGGGAGGTCAAGAAAGTAAAGTGAGGATTTATTTAAGCAAGAATACACTCTCAGAGGGAGAGTGGGTGGCAGGTGGGTAGCTGCCCTGGTTTTTTTTTTTTGGCAAGCCAGTTATGAGGGGCATACAAATGAAGGGGCAGAATATTCACTGGGGAGGAAGAGTTTGGGGGTCGTATTTCCTGATTTTCATCCCATCTCCACATTCTCCCAGTGTAAGAGAGATTCTTATCTTTGTTTTGCATTTATCAGAAGTGTCATGGCATCAGTGCTTGATGGGTACTTCTTACCTGCAAGGCTAATTTCATTGTAATGAGAGCACAATGAGCAACAGATTACATTTGGATGCAGGAGATTCCTGCCTTTTCCCACTTTTCTTTGTCTGCCTCCAGGACATTTATCACCCCAAAATATGTGGTTTCTTGTCAGTCTGAAGGTTTCTGCTTTTCTTTGTCTGCACATGGAGCCCCACTGCTTACAAGATGCATGATTTCTTGCCACCTGGTCCCTGCCCCCCTTTCTCTGATCATATCTAGCTACCTGCCTGCTGTAACAGTCTGGCTTTTGTTGACGCATACCTGTGCTAACTACAGCCTTTCCCTGAAAACAACTGTGAGCCAATTCTCAGACAATCCAGATCTAAAATTGTTGGCAGGTATGAGAGCCACAGTGGAAAATCCTTCATTCCTTGCCTTAATCATTTCCTTCCCTGTTTTTGCCTTCCTACTGTTGGATAGGTATATGTTCACTATCTCAAGTCCATTCTAAGTCTTAACCACCCTGACAAGGTTAGGCAATATACAAGAAGCCCTGGAATCTCATCTGTATGCATCTAGAATAACTTGCTAACAATAGACATATAATCTTGAGAAACAGATTTGAGCAGTATATACCTCTGTTAAAGTTACAACATTTTCTACCTACTTTGTTTTCCTCCTTCTATGTGAGCTTCTTACTATATAATAAATATAATTCTTATACCACAAAATCAGTAAGCAATAAATGTTCACTGGTTTTATTTTCTTTAAATTAAACCTGGCCTCTAAGCTCCCAGCCCTCAGACAGGAAGAAATCAAACTTCAGCCATTACTATATTCCTTTAAATATCCAAGAATATGCAAAGGTCCTGGGATATCTTGCCCAGAAGGGCAAATTAGGCCAGGGTCCTCCAGCTATTAGGTCAAACTGATTAGCATTGAGATATCCACTGGCCCAGCCTGCATGGACAAATTGAGTTCAGTACTTGTGCTTTCTCCATGGCTTGTTTGGGAACAGGAAATTTTTCTGAAGTTGGGAACCCTGATGTCTTAGATCCAGCTTCCTCATGTGAATCACATGAAGCCTACAGGTATTTTTACCTCCTATGGTACCCCAAAGCTACAGGCAAAGGTTCTCGCAACTTTTATAACCCTAGACCTCTATTTGTCTCCTCTCTAGTTCTGAGAAATTTCTTTTTTTCTTATTTCTTCCCATTAGTTCTTGGCTTGATCTGAATGTATGTGTCTCCTTCTCAAAATTCATGTGTTAAAGTCTTAACCCCCAAGGTGATAGAATTAAGAAGCAAGCACTTTGGGAAATGATTAGGTCATGAGGACAGAGCCCTCAAGAATGGGATTAGTACCTTTATAAAAGAGGCCAAGAGAGCTCACTTGTCCCTTTTGCCATGTGAACTTACAGCAAATAGATGACCATCTGTGAAATGGGAATAGGCCTTTACCAGACACTGAATCTACTGGCATTTTGATTATGGACTTCTTAGCCTTCAGTACTGTGGAAAATGTTTCTGTGGTCATAAGCCACAAATTATGATATTGTGCTGGATCAGCCCAAATGGATTAGGCTCAAAATTTCTTTCCTATTATACAACCCCTCTGTATGTGCAGGTGACACTGACCCTGTTGCATTATCCTGTGGGATTTGGACATCATGGAATTCAGCACAAACGCTGACACTCTGGCAACTATTATTATTGTGAATATTAAAGTTTTATCTCTGACCCAGGAGTTTCATGTCTTCTACAAGCATCCTTGAAACTATAGAAGTCTAATTTGTTAACCAGTAGGGTATAATCCCAGAGTCTGTACAATTATTGGCACCCTGTTCCCTGCCTGCTGGATGGGACCCCTTCACTCAATCCAATAGCAATATTTACCCCAAACAAATCTGTTTTTGCCATATTCCTTACACACAGTATGGGATCTGCCAACAGGATTAAGGCCAGGTTCCCACAGATCCCTATCTCAAACCTTAATGCTAACTGTTCCCCAATTCTTCTTGTCTTCTTGAGAACTTGATGGTGAGTTTCCAGAATACAATATACCTCAACCAGCTTGTGTTATGAAAAAAGTCTCAATCAACATTCAATGTATAAATAGTAATTAATTAATTATATATCTTTTCAGTGTACTTACTAAGTGCCACAGACGTACAGGCTTTACTATAAATTAAACATCTATTTTATTCATCTTTAGAGTGCATTATGATGGGAGGTTTAGAGGGACATTTACTTTTACAAAATATTTTCTAAATTTTAGTTCTACTTTCTATTTTTTTTCCTGTTTGCCTTCAGGTTCTCCTCCTCCTCTCTGCATGTTTTATGATCTTAATGGGTCATTGATCATAACAGCTCTCTTCCTGCTCATGCACAAAATCCTAACTGCCTTATGAAAGGAACCATAACTATATTCTATGGCTCAGGGCATTTCCCAGTCTGCAGCCTCTTTTCCACTTCCCAGTTGAAACACTTTAAGTGCAACTCATAAACTTTCACCTCTCAGTTTCTTGGATACACCAATACACAGGTGTGTATATACAAACATGCATGCATATTTTTACATACAAAATAGCACATTAATATGCATATATAGTTTAGATAATATTAATAAAATTCATGTACCCAAAACCCAGCTTAAAAATAGAATATTATCAATGTACTAAAACTTACCTATATGACTTTCTCCAACCCCACCCCACCCTACAGTTAATTGCTACTTGGAATCATTGCCTTGTTTTTGTTATATTACTTCAACTTTATATATATTATTAAACAATATATGGTTTTAGCTTTCATGGTGTAAACTTTACATGAAAGAAATCATATGTATTATTCTGTGACTTTTCTTCCTGCAATGTTTATGGTAATAATTTTTACTGTTGTTGCATATGTGACTATATTTCATTCATTTTCACTTGAATGTTAGATTCCTGTTCTCTCTCCAGCACCTTTGGACCATTGACTCTATTGCTTTTCCTGCCTGGCTTTGGTCCCAGACAGTAATTCACACATCACTGTCAGCATTGTGCTCTATAATCTGGGCTTTTCCTATCTTCTTCCTCCTAGCTAGCCCAGAAACCCAGGATGTCCTGCACTCAAGACTCATATCTTCTTATGAGGTTCATCAAGGATCTTAGGTATCTATGAAAGCATTATTATTCCTCCATCTCTTTCCCCATCTCCTCTAGTGCAGGAGGAATAAGTCACAATCTAGCCCCACAGCACAACAAAGCCACCCATCAAGGTTTAGCTCCAGCACCCTAGTCCAATTAAGGCAAAAAACAGGTAATAGGAGAACAGACTCAATAAGAGTTAGAAAAAAAACCCAAAGAAACAAAAAAAACACTAGCCTATAAAGCTTATTTCAAGGATCTAAAATTAATCTTAATATTTAATTTGGGTTAAGGGGAGATTGAATTAGATGTGAAAAGACCACATACTCTCATATAAAAAGATACTTCACTCCTCTCATCCCTCTATGGCTCCTCCTAATCTCCTCTCACTCCTTCTTCCTGTTCTTCATATTACATACCATGCACTTAGAACACACGCTTGTTAGGCATGAGACAATTAGATCCTATAGATCTAAACTATACCAAATACTCTCATCCCATCCTTTCTCTACTTTTTCTGTTGAGTTTTATAGGATTTGGTCTGAGACAGATTGCAAATTGGTTTTTCATGAAAGCAAATTTTGGTCCATTTAGGTTAGGAAACTGATGGGATAGGAATGTTGAAAGGGAGGGACTGGCATTAGTGAACTGGATAAGAACAAGGCCAACAGAATTTTGGCAGTTTTGCTGATTTTTGAAAACATATGCAAAACTAGATTAAAATACTCTTCAAACTAGCAAAAGCTGGGGCCAGCTTGTCTCTGCTGCAATGTTCAGGCTGGCTGGTACTTCTGACTCTGAATTTCTATTTAAGTGTCAAGTCTGACCTTTACTCAGTTTAATTCTGTAAAATTTATTGAAGCCAACTTTTACCAGTTACTGTGCACAAAGATCCTAAAGAACATATCATTTAAACCTAAGACTATTTTTGAACATTAAGAAAAAATTCCAAAGTAAGAAAACAACAGTTCTCAGGGCTTCTTCCTAGTATGTGGCTTATCCATCTGATTTTTGTATTCATGACCAGCAATAATGACAGGGTCAGAGAGAAGGAGTAAAGGAAGAAAGGCAGAAGGAAAAGGTATAAGAAAAGAAAAAAAAAAGAGGGAAAAAGAAGAGTAAGAGTTGCAAGGTGCATGAACCACATTGATGAGTATTTTGAGCCCCATCTTTCTCATTTTCTAATGAGAAGCAGCATGATGCAATGCAATGCCCATTGAGTAGGAGTTGAACGATCCTTCTTGACTTGCATGAGCAATTTCACTTCTCTGAATTTTAGTTTTCATAGTAGTAAAATGACATGATATGACCTTATATTTCAAAATTGTTCTGAGGGTCAAATTAATGATAGTTTTCTATTTTATTTTATTTTTTTAACAAAAAACTTCCCACCATTTTATTGACATCATGAAATCTTATATGTAACCTTTTTTTTCTTTTTTTTTAACACCTTTATTGGAGTATAATTGCTTTACAATGGTGTGTTAGTTTCTGCTTTATAACAAAGTGAATCAGCTATACATATACCTATATCCCCATATCTCCTCCTTCTTACATCTCCCTCCCATCGTCCCTATCCCACTCCTCTAGGTGGTCACAAACCACCAAGCTGATCTTCCTGTGCTATGCAGCTGCTTCCCACTAGCTATCTATTTTACATATGCTAATGTATATATGTCAATTCTTCTCTCTCCCTTTGTCCCAGCTTACCCTTCCACCTCCCCTGTCCTGCCCCTAGGTTCTTCATAACTTTTTGTTTGTTTGTTTGGTTGGTTGGTTTTTGGTAAATAAAGGACTTTAAAAAAACTCACCCATTAATTTGATCTTCAAAATTGTTCTGAGGGCCAAATTAATGAGAGAATTTTTTAAAGTCCTTTATTTACCAAAAATATAGATTTGAAAATATTTTACAGTCATAGCTACATGTTTTTTTTATTTTAATGATGCTCTTCCCCAGGAGCTCTTCCTCAACAAGCATCGTGAGACCTGGGGAGATAAAAAGAGCATCATTTTACAAAGGACCAAGAGAAGAGTTAGAATTAGATGTCATAAATTCAGAGTTCACACAATCTGAATTCATGGTGGCACTGACTTGGTTCGGTGAACTATGGCAAGATGAAACATGTCCAGATCAGAAAAAAACAAGGTAAAGATCATAATTATGTAAAATATTTTTACAAAATTGCTTTTCTGTAAGCCAGAGGTACCTTTACATCTATTGACATGATTGTTCCAGTATCAATTTAGTACCTATAGGTTAGGGAGTTACCTCTATCCTAACCAAATTATTCACATATTATCTGTCAGCGGCATTGTGTTATATGTGTCTTCCATTCCCTGTGCTATACAAAGGTGCCAGACAGGCTGGTATTGGCCCTATCTGAAGACCTGTTCTGTTCCTAGTCAATAAGAAATCTTGACTCCCAAAGTTATTTTGGAGACCAAAGATTGTACATCTTTGCTCCATTAAGCCCTCCACTTTGGATAGAGGAGGTCCTAGGCAGCACTAGTTGGAAGTAAAGAAGATTGGCTGGTATCCTCTCACCATCTCAGAGGGTCCTCACAGGCTGTATATCATATATCTTCTTATTTCTATCAGGTCTTCTTCCCAGCCAGCTGTTATAATCTGGTTTAAAATGGTAATTGATAAAGGTTGAAGGAATTAGATCTCCAAGGGATGCTATTCTTCTAATAGCATATTCTAAAGAATGACAAGTTTTCAAATTCCCAAAAGAAGACACTTAAAACATGGAAATGCAACCATTCTGAAAATTTTCATTTCTCTTTGTCTTTTTGTTTCTTTAGGAGTGAAAGGAGGGTTAGGTAAGTAATTTCTATGGAGTCCCTACAATAAAAATCTGCCTGTATCACCTTTTCTTTAAACTTCCCCAAAGTAGAGCTATATTTTTGTTCCAGTCAGTTCTGGGGTGATAACTTTCTTACCTAAGATAGACCAGTACTAGGTTTCAACTTGCAGTGCCACTTTATAACATGAATGAATATGTCTTTGGATTTAAATCTGTGTTCAAGCCCTGCCTCTGTTACTTGCTAGCTGCATCACTTTGGGTGAGGTCTCTAAATATTTACATCTCTGAGAGGAAGTATTGCACAGTGATTAAAACTGTGGTCTCTAAAATTAGAAAATTTGTAGTCAATTACATTTGTATTCAAGTCCCAGGTTCAGCTCTTTGTAGCCCTCTGGGAGCCACTTAACCTCTCAAAGACTCAGTTTCCTCATACATAATGTGAGGAAAATATTGTCATAAGTAATTATGACATTGGGTCATTGTGTGGATTGAATGGATATAAAGTTCTTCCACATAGTATGCTCTCCATCATGTTAACTGTTATTTTATTAGCTATTATTATATTCTTCTTCATCTGGAAAAAATGAGAGATGAAAAAATTAGGGTATTTTGAGAACATATAAATAATTATATAAGTACTAAGATTTTTTGTATTGCTTTGTTTTTGCTATATTCATCACATAATAATATTTCAGTAGATGGTTATTGAGTTTATAAACACTTGTGAATGTCATGTTTTGAACTTTAACAAATATTGTTTCTCTTAGTCTCTGTCTCCCCTTTAATATTATTTCCCCCCCTCTTTTTCTCCCTTTGTCTCTTCTGTTTATGCAATAAGAATCGTATTTTCTTGTGAGACCATGGTCTTAGTTGTTCTCACTCTTTTACTTTTCAAACACATTTGTAGCTGTTTTCATCTACAAGATTGGTTCCTGACTACAGTTAAATCATATCCTCTCTTCCTCTATACTCTTTTTTTTTTAGGTGAGATTTATCACTCTTAGGTTTTTCTGGAGATCTCACCAAATGCATTTACTGTTAGATTCATCACATTTGCTTATCAGAGACAGAGAGATTCAGAAACTACAGTGGTGGTCAAGTTGCTCCAAGACTTTGGACAATCACAACCTTTAATGAGGTGGCTAATTTCTACACACAGAGAAATGAATCAAAAGTCAGGATAGTTGTTTCCATTAAAATCAATTCAATAGAGAATCCTCAGCTATCCATTACAAGTAAACTATTGTCTGTATATATTCAAGACGGGTCATTTCATGGTGATAAAATCTTGACCCACTGATTTGTAGACACACAAAAAAAGTTGTTTGAAGTTGAAATAACTTTTGTTAAAAAATATTTTTCTATAGCAAGAGATGTGAGGATTATTTCAAAGACCTGTGTCTATAACTCTCCAGTGTCCAAGCTATTTGCCTATGTACAAAGTTCTTACTCAGACAATGTCTCAAGTTGCTGGCTAAACATTTTATAAATTCTCTAGGAGCCTCTGCATACCAGGTTTTTTTTTAAGACATGTCCTGGAGGTTTGACTTAATCAATTGCTCCAGTAATCTGGTTCTCCCTCACCTGCCAACTGAATATACAGATTGTTGTAGAAATGTCACTAGTGAATTCTAACATAAACATGGAATTTCCAGGCCAACTGTTCAACAACTAAAAATGCCCAAATCATGATAAGGTGGAAACACAGGTGAGATCCAGGATCTTGCTGAAAATGTCTGGTATAAAGAAAATGAAAAAACATGTTTCAATTATTAACTAAATTGAAAAAGGTCAAGTTCCAGTGTCAAATGTTGGATGTCAAGTGAAAACTCTTAGTTGGGAAAGTACCAACCCTATTGCCTACCTAATGACACATAGTTCATTCTTTTAAAACAAGAAACAAAGACTGAGGAACAAGATATTACCACTCCCAGTTGCCCTCAATAACCTAGTAGGCATTGAAGTAATTTATTGATTGTAGGACTTTATTAGCTGCTCCAGTCAGTAATAATTTGGCTGGGATTTTTATATATGAGAGACTTAAAAATGGAGGAGAAAGATGTGGCTGATAGAAAGTATAAAATAATATTCATAAACATTATAAGACTAAGAAAACATCATGATTCCATATTTTTAGAATGGAGTGGGGCTGAGGAAGATTATGATAAATCAATAACCTTCCAAGATTTCCCTCCTTGCTGCCATCTCTGGTGAACTCATGTCTATTTCTAGCTCACAGCTACCATCAGTGTGATCCTCCACTGTGAAACTCAGTTAGGAATATTCCTCTCACAGGACAGTTAGATCCCACCCAAAGAGGAAACTTTTTTTTTAATTTATCATCTTTGCAATGTATTTAATACATATGAATCCATTTATTTCAACATTTTTCAAGTGTCTACTTTGTGTCATGCACTTTCTGGAAGGCGGTGTTATAAAGATAAATCAAATATGGCTTCTCTCCTTAGGTAGCTTGTAGTTTAGTGAGACAGCCATGCAAATATTCCCCTGTAATTGAATAAGGGCAGTGACAGAGTTACACACATTGGCACTGAGAAATGTGGCAAATTGGGTACCCATTGAAAGAAAAAGTAAAGAAAAATCTAATTAAAAAGTATATATGTGAATACCTTTTAATGTAAATAGTACCTTTTTTCCCAAATTAGGAAGATGCTTCACAGCACCTACAAATCATATAGCACTAATTTTCTATTACAAATATTACAGATGTGTTAAACTTATCAAGAAAAATTTTCCTTCAGATTGTGAGGCAAGAGAAGTGAGTTCTCATTGAACCCTTGTTATTTATTCATCTTCTCTGTCATTTATTATTTAACATCTAGTATGTGTCAGGCACGAGACTAGGTCTCTTAATTGTTTTATAACTGATGTTAGAAAAGTCATTTGAAGACTATCTGAACCTTCACATCTGCAAATTGAGCATTATTTATATATATATATATATATATATATATATATTTAGGTTATTATAAAGATTAAGGGTCATAGAGTACATGTAGAAAATCTATACATTTGTATAATGGTAACTTGGAAAATTATATATACAAAAACAAAATGCAGAAATGTCCCCTAATTTTCTTTAATTCATGAGCCTTTTTTCTATCTACTCCTTGTTACTTTAAAGATCCCTGATACCTACTTATTCTTAATTATTTATTCCAAACTTGACATAAAGACACACAAGAAATTTCCAGTTTCCCCTTTGAATATAGAAAAATGTAATCAACATTTTAACAACAAGAAAAAAACCAGATAAACTACAAAATCTTAACTTTTCTTGAACGCATGAGAGAGCTGAGGTCACAGGACAATCAATTGCTTGAAACTGAAGGGAAGATAGATGCCTCCAAGGAAAGATAGGACCCAAGCGCTGATAGAGCACAGGTGAAAGAGACCTTAGACACCACATGAGCTGCTAAGAAGAATTCAGCCTAATTTTTTTAACCAATTGTTGACAGTCATGTGTGGGCTTGAGTGAGAGTATAAACCTCCTGGCTGCCAAAATACAAGGAGAGTTTGCATCACTCACATGGTCTTTTCCATGGACCTCACTGGGTGCTCACAAGGAAGACTGGGGCAAGGTGAGAGCCCTGAGAAAATCTTCCTCATGGTACAGTTGAAAGGTGGGGCACAGCAAAAGCCACAGGAAAGGATTTCTACCCAGATCCTTTCCCCTGGAGGAAAAACAGGAAATTATCATGGAAACAGAACATTTAAAACCCCCTGTTGCTATGGAAAGGAAGGATCACTGAGAAAGACCAGAAAGATGAGGAGGAAAAAGACACCAAGAAGAGGAAGATGGTGCCATCTGAAATTGAGGCTGAACCAGGACAAAAGAGAATGACTCAAATCCCTCAGGTACACATGAGTAAGATTTATCAGCAGGCTACCAAAGGGAGAAGAAAGAGCATAGAGAGACTTCTTCCTAAGTGAAAGCTCAGAGGGAAAGCTTAAAACAGAGAGTAGAACAGGAAACATGAGAAAAATCCTCCAGCAATAAAGCTCCCTCACCCAACTACCACGGAGCACAAACCAAGTTAGAGGAATTTGAAGCTGGTGGTATATTCAAGGTAACAATATCAACAACAAAACCCAGCTCAGATCAATGACTGACTAGATTGACTCAATCCCCTGTATTAAATGTCTGACAGAAAGAGATGTGTGCTTATTTCCAGAAATAAATACTATTTAACTCAGTTTCTACAGAGATGTTTGGCTTTCAACCAAAAATTATGAGCAAGAAAAATAAGCAAGGTAAACAAGAAAAAAACAACACATTTTTAAGACATATAGCAATCAATAGAAAAATGTATGGTTATGACCAACATGTCAAAATTATCAGACAGGAAACTTAAAATAACTATGTTTAATATATTAAAGGATCTAGTAGAAAAGTGAAGGGCATACATAGACAGATTTTCAGAAGAGAATGAATATTATGAGACAAAACTCAAATGACAATGTAACAAATGAGAAAAAAATATGGTAACATATATAAAGAATGACTTTAGCAGGGTCAGAAGTGAACTTGAATTTCAATAGATGAAATATAAAAAATAAAATCATAAAAACATGATTTTGATAAATAAAACACTGAAATACAAAGTTGAAACAAGAGATGAAAACATAATAGAACATCTAAGACCTATGGGATAATATCAAACAGTTTAATATATATTTAATGTAAATCCTAGAAGAAGAGGAAATTAAAAATGAGACAAAAAAATTTTTCAGAGGATAAAGGACAAGAATTTTCCAAAACTGATGAAAAACATCCAAACACAGATCCAAGAACCTCAGAGAACACCAACAAGATAAACATATACACATGACAACATATTATATTCAAAATTATTAAAAAACACAAATTAAAAGAAAAGTTTGAAGACAGCCAGCCCCCCTCGCTCCCCAAAAAAAGAAAACATCGTATACAAAGGAACAAAGAAAAGAATTACATGAAATATCTCTTCAGAACCTATGCAATCTAGAAAAGAATATAATGACATTTTTAAAGGGCTGAAAGAGAAACACTGTCAACTAAGAATTCTATACTCAGTACAAATGTCTTCCAAAAGTACCTATAAAACAAAAACTTAGAAAATCTATTACTAACAGGTCTGCACTACAAGAAATCTTGATGTTTTTCGGCAAAAGGAGTACAATACAAAAGAGGAACTTGATACTCTACAAAGAAATGAAGAACGCTAGAAATAGTCTGAATGAAGGTAAATAAAATATTCATTAGTAAAACTAATGAACTGGTCTTTAAAATGATCAGTATAATTGATAAACCTCTACCCAGAAAAACTGTGAAAAGGGAGATAAGACATAAATTACAATTGTCAACATAGAAGAGGCTACATCACTACTTATAATTGTCAAGACAGAAACAAAACCATCTCTGATTCTCCCCAGTATAATTAGATTACTACATGAAACCTGGGTACTTTAGCAAATTCTAAAGGTATATGCGATGCAAACTAAAGTTGGGAACAACTTTCATCTAACAAATAAGACGACTGAGAATGAAGGAGATAAGGAAATGATTTGCTAAGGTCACATGGACTGTTATTAGCAATACAGGAACATGAAATTGGGAAACCTAATATCTATTTCAGTGTGTTTCCACATAAATTTATTTTTTTTCTCTTTAAAAACAAAACAATTAGTTCACCTCTTAGATGATATATTTGAATATTCCCCTATTGATTGAAAGGACAATTGAAAATATTGAAATTTACTGCATAGTATAAGATCAGTCATATAATGCCAACTGATTCCAATTCAATTCAACAGCCATTTATTGAGTACCTGCTATGATGCAATTCTTCAAAGAATGAAAGCATGATATATGATCACTTCTCAGCTGGTGGAATCTTTTTTACCTTTGAATACATATAAAATTTAATCTTTTCTCTCTCTTTACTTACTCTTTTATTATTATTATTATTGTTTTAACAGTTAACATGTATGAAATTCTAACAAGTGCAAATCCCTACTATGGGATATGCTAGCTACATTATAGGAAGTACTTTGTTTGATCTTCCCTCACAGCACCCCTATGAAACACTATTATTATTGTTCCCACTTTGTAAATGAGGAAAGTGATTTTTAAAAGTTAAGCAAATTGTTGAAGATCACACAGCTATTAAGTGGTAGAACAAAGGCATAAACCCCAATCAGTCTGATTCCAGAGGGCTTTAGTCTAAATAACTATGCTATAATATCTAACTTTACCCTGTTATTTGTCTATAAGTGCCTTACATGTAAAAATTATATCTAATTATTTTATGTCTTCTGTAGCTCTTAGGAGTCTTTTACCAATAGTAAGTGCTCAGTATTTATTATGAATGATTACTGGGTAATAAGTTATTTAATTAGATAGAACTTCATGAAAGGGGTTACAGTTTATTAGAAATTTAGTAGGTTTTCAACAATATGTAGAATTGGAAAGGACTCAGGAAAACATTAAAGAGAAAAGAAAAGGGAAATAAGATTTCCAGAATTGTGGTGTTGCTCAGGGAAACCTCTCCCTGAAGAGGAAGCTATGAAACTGGTCAAATAAGCAAAGACAATCAATCAAAGTGGAATAATCTTGGAATTGATCAAAGAGTTTACAATAAATTGAGAATCGTTTATTCAAAAAAAAAAAAACTATGGAAACTTGTAAGAACAATGGGAGGATATTTCATTTCAGCTAAGCCTCATAGAAGAACTATTTTAGAAGGTTTAACAGCTGAGTAGCATTTCCCATCTCTCTCAGCTCCCCTGTTTGGGATAGTTAATCTGGGTGCTTTTGGTAGCCAATGAACATCAGTAGATCTCATTTTCTGTAGTTCTATGCTGTAGAAGCCCTATGTCAGGAAGCTGAAGAGCACCCAAGTTGCATTCATTTCCTGACCCCAAACTCATATAGAGAGGATCTGAGCATGGCAGATAGTGAAGAAAGAAGTTCCTCTTTCCTGCATACTATGTGCTGTCAAAGAGCTGCTCAATGGCTCAGCAGCTGGTTGGCAATTTCCATCTCCCTGATCATTCTAGGCTAGAAGACCTATTGTGGTTAGATGTGGCAGCTGCTAAACATCAGGAACTTCCACTTTCTCTGGTCTATGCTATGGAAAATCTATACTAGGAGCTGGCTGCAGCATGGTGGCAGCACCAGTAGCCCCAAACACACACACATACACACACACACAGCTCCTACTATAGGGAGGATCCAAGTGGAGCAGTCAATAAAGAGTTTCCCACCAACTCCTCCCCATCTCCTCCATAGTGCAGTGGTTTTGCCCATGGGAACATCAGAGCAAGCCTCAAAGTCTATCCCTGCCATGGGACCAGACTTCGATTGGAACTGACTGCAGAAAATTTTTTTTGCTCCAGGGCATTGTTGAAAACAACAGAACTATCAGTTAGCCATTAATGGAGGCTAACAACTGAGGGTGAATGTAATAAAAGAACAACGATATTTTAACAGGGCTATTAGAGAAAGAGAAAATCAAAGAGAGCACAGCTAAAGCCTCAGTCATTGTTGCTGGTCAGGAATATTTTACTCATGCCCAAGGATGCAAACTCTGAGGACAAGCATTAGAGTTTGCAAATTGCAGAGGAAATAGATGTCACTGAACTAGTCTGACTGAGTCACAGAAATAATTAGTTAATTAAAAAAAGAAAAGAAATCAAGCATACAAAAGCACAATCCCCATAGAAAGAAGAATCAATATCCAGAGCTGCTACAATATACCTAAGATGTCCACTTTTCAACAACAACAAAAAAGACATTAAAAATAAAAACAGGAAAGTATGACCTATCCATAGGAAAGACAAACAGGCAATAAAAACTGCCACTGAGTAGATGAGAAGTTGTACACAGCAGACACTATTTCAAAAGAGCTATTATAAATATGTTCAAAGATCTAAAGGAAACCATCTTTAAAAAATTAAAGGAAGGGGTGGTGGCAATAACTCATAGCAAATATGAATAAAGAAATGGAAATTATTAAAAAGAAACAAATGGAAACTCTGAAATTGAAAAATACAATAACTGAAATAAAAAATGTACTAAAGGACTCAATAGTAGATTTGAGCTGGCAGAAGAAAAAGTTGGTGAACTTGAAGATAGATTGATAGGGATTATGAAATCCACATAACATAGGAGAAAAAGAATAAAGAAAATGAAGAAAACCTCAGAGAAATGTAAGGCATAATAAAGTGCATCAACATAAGCATAATGGAAGAATCAGAAAAAAGGAGATAAAGATGTAGAAAAAAAATTTTGAGTAAATAATGATGAAAACGTCCCATTGATGAAAACATTAGTCTACACATCCAAGAAGCACAAAACCCTCCAATTATGCTAGCCACAAAAGGATCCATACCCAGACACATTATATTCACCATATGTGAAGACAAAGACAAAAAAGGAGGCAGAGAAAAATAACCCACTACATACAAGGAACTCTAATGAGATTAACAACTGATTTTCACCAGAAACAGTGGAGACCAGGGGGCAGTTAAGAGATATATTTAAAGTGCTAAATGAAAAAGTGTCAACCAGGATATCTACATTCAGTAAAAACATTTTTAAAAAATGAAGGGAAAATTTCCCAGGTAAAAACAGAAATTGTGTTGCTGGTAGAATTGCATTACGATAGGTGCTAAAGGAAATTATTCAGGTTGAAATCAAGCACCATCAGAAAATAAGTTTAATGTGCACATAAAAACCAAGAACACTGGAAGAGGTAATTATGTACATAATTATGAACGACAGTATAAAAAATAATTCTTCTCATTTCTTCTTTTGCTTTATTTAAGAGGTAAATGCATAAAACAAGATGCATAGAATTGTATTTTGGGGACTGTAACATATAGAAACACAATGCATTTGGAAAAAGAGCACAAAGGAGATAGATGGGAACAAAACGGTATTGAAGTATGAAATGATAATAGATGGTAACTCAAATACAAAGTAAGGAATGAAGAGAACAAGAAGTAGTAAATACAAAGGTTAATAGAACACTCTATAAAATATACTTTCTTGCCTTTCTACTCTCAGCTTCTTTAAAAGAAAAAATTCAGTGGTAATCATTACAACATATGTTTGGGTTAGTAACATATACAGACATAACATGTAATAATAATAGCACAGAAAAAGAGAGAATGGAGATATATGAGTAAAATTTCTATATCACACTAAAAGTAAATTAGTATAAATTTGAAGTAGATTTTGATAACTTAAGATAGATATTGTAAGCTCTAGAGCAACAATTTAAAAATGTTAAAAAAATTTGTAATTATTAACTGAATTAAAATGTTACACTAGAAAATATCTAATGAATGCCAAAGGAAGCAGTAAGAAAACAAGAAATAAAAAATATATGAGACATAGAGCAAAGTGGCAGATGTAAATCCAACTGTATCAGTACTAAACTTTTAACAATCCAATCATTAGTCAGATTGTCAGATTTGATAAAGAAAACAAGATCCAACATTATACTATTTACAGGAGTCATGTTTTAGACTTGAAGATACAAATTGTTTGAAAGTAAAAGGATGGAAAAGCTATACCACATATACAGCACCCTTAAGAGACCTGAAATATCTATACTAATATTACACAAAATAGACTTTAAAATAAAAATATTGCTAGAAATAAAGAATAATATTTTATAATGATAAAAGACTTAATTCACTGGGTAGTTTTAACAATTATAAACATATATGTACCTAAGCAACAGAAATCCAGAATATATGAAGAAACCTTGATAGAATTGAAAGGAGAAAAAGACAATTCAACAATTATAGTTGGAGACACCAGTACCTCACTTTCAGTAGTGGAAAGAATAGTATGCAGAAGATAAACAGAAAACAGAAGACTTGAACAATACTATAAATTAATTGGACTTAACAAATATCTGTAGTACACTCCAGTCAATAGCAGTAGAATATACATTCTTCCAAAGCATATGTTGAGTATTCTCCATACATATATATTCTCCATATGTTTGGCCATAAAAGAACCTCAATAAATTTAAAAGGATTGAAATCATACAAAGAATATTCTCTGATTACTACAGAAAAATATTAGAAAACAATGCGAGGTGAAAATTTGGGAAATTCACAAACAGCATAGTCCTAAATAACTAAAGGATCAAAAAAGAAATCACAAAGGGAATTAGAAAATACTGAGACAAATGAACATAAAAACACAAGTATCTCCTAAAAACAAGGACATTCTCCTACATAACCGTAATACCATTAAAAAAAGAAAAAAAAGTCCAGGTTGAAAAAGAAAACTTAAAACTATTTCAGTTTGCATATGACATGATCTAATATATAGAAAATTCTAAGGAATCATTAAAATTATTAGAAATAATAAATGAGTTAACATGGCTTCAGAATTCAAGATCAATGCATAAAAATATATTCTTTATTTGTATTCTTTAGCAATGAGCAGACAGCAAAATCCCACCCTTCTCCATTAGCCATGATAGGTAAAGAAGAATGTCAATAAAAGCACTTTGACTGAAGAAAGAATTGTAACCAACTTACATAGAATGAAACAGTTTTAAAAACTAAAGCTCCAGCTTTGCTCATTTCCCTGCTTCTCAAAGATAGGTGGTTATTTTCAGTAGGGTCAGTTTTAACAAGCTAAAGAAAACAAAGAGGAAAACTCTTTGGGCAAATAGGGGAATATTCCAGGCAGTTTTTAGTACAGAAATATTTCCTTTCCCCACATGAAGATAGAGAGTTCTAAAAAGTCCCTGTCATTGCAACAACATTCTCATGGCCCAAAGAAAGCTGTGTAGAGCTGGGCAATAGCAATTTGAAACAGAAATGGAGAATGTGTGATCCATGGAAATGCTATTGATGAATTCCATGTAGGCAGGTCAGATGGTCTGTAAGGACAGAATATGGAGTGATTGCTGATGAAGAAACTAAATATTTATCATACTTAGCATCTCTGAAGTAGAAAGTGACCTGTCCAATATTGATGACTCTAGGTGACACTAACAACCAGGATGACCAAAGAAGGTAAGAGCAGAATGTGTGTAGAGACATTACACCAAACACTATGGCTGAGTACTTGACCAAAGCCTAGTGCAAAGGTCTTGGGTATTAAACACTAGAATCTCATGACATTTGTCTATGTATATTATTGTCTATGTATTTTATTTCATAATGTTGTTTCCAATTATTATAGTATGTGTGTTTTGGGGTTACCATTAAAATGTCTTTTGTGTGTGTGTGTGTGTGTGTGTGTGTGTGTGTGTGTGTCCCAATATCTTTTTACTTAATCTTTGCTGACAGCAGTCACCTGGGGTTTTGTTTTTTTGTTCTTATTTGAATTTTTGAATTTTATATTATTTAATTTTTTATACAGCAGATTCTTATTAGTCATCCATTTTATACATATCAGTGTGTATATGTCAAACTCAATCAGCCAATTCATCGCACCACTCTCCCACCCCACCACTTCCCCGCTTGGTGTCCATATGTTTGTTCTCTACATCTGTGTCTCAATTTCTGTCCTGCAAACCGGTTCATCTGTACAATTTTTCTAGGTTCCACATATATGCGTTAATATAACATATTTGTTTTGCTCTTTCTGACTTCACTCTGTATGACAGTCTCTAGATCCATCCACGTCTCTACAACTGTCCCAATTTCGTTCCTTTTTATGGCTGAGTAATATTCCATTGTATATATGTAACACATCTTTTTTATCCATTCGTCTGTTGATGGGCATTTAGGTTGCTTCCATGACCTGGCTACTGTAAATATTGCTACAATGAACATTGGGGTGCATGTGTCTTTTTGAATTATGGTTTTCTCTGGGTACATGCCCAGTAGTGGGATTGCTGGGTCATATGGTAATTCTATTTTTAGTTTTTTAAGGAACCTCCATACTGGCTGTATCAATTTACGTTCCCACCAACAGTGCAAGACAGTTTCTTTTCTCCACACCCACTCCAACATTTGTTGTGTGTAGATTTTCTGATGTTGCCCATTCTAACTGGTGTGAGGTGATACCTCATTGTAGTTTTAATTTGCATTTCTCTAATAATTAGTAATGTTGAGCAGCTTTTCATGTTCTTCTTGGACATCTGTATGTCTTCCTTGGAGAAATGTCTATTTAGGTCTTCTGCCCATTTTTTCATTGGCTTGCTTGTTTTTTTAATACTGAACCGCATGAGCTGTTTATACATTTTGGAGATTAATCCTTTGTATGTTGATTCATTTGCAAATATTTTCTCCCATTCTGAGGGTTATCTTTTCATCTTGTTTGTACTTTCCTTTCTCCTGCAAAAGCTTTTAAGTTTCATTAGGTCCCATTTGCTTATTTTTGTTTTTATTTCCATTACTCTAGGAGGTGGATCACAACAGATCTTGCTGTGATTTATGTCAAAGAGAGGTCTTCCTATGTTTTCATCTAAGAGTTTTATAGAGTCCAGTCTTACATTTAGGTCTCTCATCCATTTTGAGTTTATTTTTGTGTATGGTGTTAGGGAGTTTCTAATTTCATTCTTTTACATGTAGCTGTATAGTTTTCCCAGCACAACTTCTTGAAGAGACTGTCTTTTCTCCATTGTATATCCTTGCCTCATTTGTCATAGATTAGTTGACCATAAGTGCATGGGTTTATCTCTGTGCTTTCTATCCTGTTCCATTGATCTATATTTCTGTTTTTGTGTGAGTACAATATTGTCTTGATTACTGCAGTTTTGTAGTATTGTCTGAAGTCAGGGAGTCTGATGCCTCCAGCTCCATTTTTTTCCCTCAAAACTGCTTTGGCTCTTCAGGATCTTTTGTGTCTCCATAGAAATTTTAAGATTTTTTGTTCTAGTTCTGTAAAAAATGCCATTGGTAATTTGATAGGGATTGCACTGAATCTGTAGATTGCTTTGGGTAGTACAGTCATTTTCACAATACTGATTCTTCCAATCCAAGAATATGGTGTATCTCTCCACCTGTTTGTATCATCTTTAATTTCTTTCAACAGTGTCTTGTAGTTCTCTGGATACAGGTATTTTGTCTCCCTAGGTAGGTTTTTACCTAGGTATTTTATTCTTTTTGTTGCAATGGTAAATGGGAGTGTGTCCTTAATTTCTCTTTCAGATTTTTCATCATTAGCGTACAGGAATGCAAGAGATTTATATGCATTAATTTTGTATCCTTCAACTTTACCAAATTCATTGATTAGCTCTAGTAGTCTTCTGGTGGCATCTTTAGGATTCTCTATGTAAAGTATCATGTCATCCTCAAACAGTGACAGTTTTACTTCTTCTTTTCCAATTTGTATTCCTATTATTTCTTTTTCTTCTCTGATTGCCATGGCTAGGACTTCCAAAACTATGTTGAATAATAGTGGCAAGAGTGGACATCCTTGTCTTCTTCCTGATCTTAGTGGAAATGCTTTCACTTTTTCACCATTGAGAATAATGTTTGCTGAGGATTTGTCATATATGGCCTTTATTATGTTGAAGTAGGCTCCCTCTATGCCACTTTCTGGAGAGTTTTTTATCATAAATAGGTGTTGAATTTTGTCAAAACTTTTTCTGCATCTATTGAGATTATTATATGGTTTTTATCCTTCAGTTTGTTAATATGGTGTATCACATTGTTTGACTTGCATATATTGAAAAATCCTTGCACCCCTGGGATAAATCCCACTGTATCATGGTGTATAATCCTTTTAATGTGTTGTTGGATTCTGTTTGCTAGTATTTTGTTGAGGATTTTTGCGTCTATATTCATCAGTGATATTGGTCTGTAACTTTCTTTTTTTCTAATATGTTTGTCTGGTTTTGGTATCAGTGTGATGGTGACCTCATAGAATGAGATTGGGAGTGTGCCTTCCTCTGCGGTTTTTTGCAAGAGTTTGAGGAGGATCAGTGTTAGCTCTTTTAAATGTTTGCTAGAATTCACCTGTGAAGCCATCTGGTCCTGGACTTTTGTTTGTTGGAATATTTTTAAACACAGTTTCAATTTCATTCCTTATTATTGGTCTGTCCATATTTTCTATTTCTTCCTGGTTCAGTCTTGGAAGGTTATACCTTTCTAAGAATTTGTCCATTTCTTCCAGGTTGTCCATTTTATTGGCATAGAGTTGCTTGTAGTAGTCTCTTAGGCTGCCCTGTATTTCCACGGTGTCTGTTGTAACTTCTCCTTTTTCATTTCTACTTTTATTGATTTGAGTCCTCTCCCTCTTTTTCTTGATGAGTCTGGCTAATGGTTTATAAATTTTGTTTATCTTCTCAAAGAACAAGCTTTTACTTTTATTGATCTTTGCTATTGTTTTCTTTGTTTCTATTTCATTTATTTATGCTTTGATCTTTATGATTTCTTTCCTTCTACTAACCTTGGGTTTTGTTTGCTCTTCTTTCTCTAGTTCCTTTAGGTGTAAGGTTAGATTATTTATTTGAGATTTTTCTCATTTCTTGAGGTAGGCTTGTATTCCTATAAACTTCCCTCTTAGAACTGCTTTTGTGGCATCCCATAGATTTTGGATCATCATGTTTTCATTGTTATTTGTCTCTAAGTATTTCTTGATTTCCTCTTTGATTTCTTCAGTGATCTCTTGGTTATTTAATAATGTATTGTTTAGCCTCCATGTGTTTGTGTTTTTTATGGTTTTTTTCCCTGTAATTGATTTCTAATCTCATAGCATTGTGTTCAGAAAAGATTCTTGATATGATTTCAATTTTCTTAAATTTACTGAGGCTTGATTTGTGACCCAAGATGTGATCTATCCTGGAGAATGTTCCATGTGCATTTGAGAAGAAAGGGTAATCTGCTCTTTTTGGATGGAATGTCCTATAAATATCAATTAAATATATCTGGTCTATTGTGTCATTTAAGGCTTGTGTTTCCTTATTAATTTTTTGTTTGGATGGTCTGTCCATTGATGTAAGTGAGATGTTAAAGTCTCCCACTATTATTGTGTTACTGTTGATTTCCTCTTTTAAAGCTGTAGCAGTTGCCTTATGTATTGAAGTGCTCTTATGTTGCATGCTTATATATTTATAATTGTCATATCTTCTTCCAGATTGATCCCTTGATCATTATGTAGTGTCCTTCCTTGTCTCTTGTAACATTCTTTATTTTAAAGTCTATTTTGTCTGATATGAGTATCGCTACTCCAGCTTTCTTTTGATTTCCATTCGCATGGAATATCTTTTTCCATCGCCTCACTTTCAGTCTCTATGTGTCCCTAGGTCTGAAGTGAGTCTCTTGTAGACAGCATATATATGGATCTGGTTTTTGTATCCATTCAGTGAGCCTATTTCTTTTGATTGGAGCATTTAATCCATTGATGTTTAAGGTAATTATCGATATGTATGTTCCTATTACCATTTTCTTAATTGTTATGGGTTTGTTTTTGTAGGTCCTTTTCTTCTCTTGTGTTTCCCACTTAGAGAAGTTCCTTTAACATTTGTTGTAGAGCTGTAGAGCTGTTGTAATCATCGATATGTATGTTCCTATTACCATTTTCTTAATTGTTATGGGTTTGTTTTTGTAGGTCCTTTTCTTCTGTTGTGTTTCCCACTTAGAGAAGTTCCTTTAACATTTGTTGTAGAGCTGGTTTGGTGGTGCTGAATTCTCTTAGCTTTTGCTTGTCTGTAAAGCTTTTGATTTCTTTGTCAAATCTGAATGAGATCCTTGCTGGGTAGAGTAATCTTGGTTGTAGTTTTTTTCCCTTTCATCGCTTTAAATATATCATGCCAGTCCCTTCTGGTTTGTAGAGTTTCTGCTGAGAAATCAGCTGTTAACCTTATGGGAGTTCCCTTGTATGTTATTTGTTGATTTTCCCTTGTTACTTTCAATAATTTTTCTTTGTCTTTAATTTTTGTCAATTTACTATGTGTCTTGACACGTTTCTCCTTGGGTTTATCCTGCCTGGGACTCTGTGCTTCCTGGACTTGGGTGGTTACTTCCTTTCCCATATTAGGGAAGTTTTCAACTATAATCTCTTCAAATATTTTCTCAGGTCCTTTCGCTTTCTCTTCTCCTTCTGGGAACCGTATAATGTGAATGTTGCTGCATTTAATGTTCTACCAGAGGTCTCTTAGGCTGTCTTCATTTCTTTTCATTCTTTTTTCTTTATTCTGTTCCACAGCAGTGAATTCCACCATTCTGTCTTCCAGGTCACTTATCCATTCTTCTGCCTCAGTTATTCTGCTATTGATTATTTCTAGTGTGTTTTTCATTTCAGTTACTGCATTGTTCATCTGTTTGTTTGTTCTTTAATTCTTCTAAGTGTTTGTTCTAATTCTTCTATGCTTCTAGGTTTTTCTTAAGCATTTCTTGCATCTTCTCGATATTTGCCTCCATTCTTTCTGTGAGGTCCTGTATCATCTTCACTATCATTTTCTGAATTCTTTTTCTGGAAAGTTGCTTATCTCTACTTCATTTCATTGTTTTTCTGAGGTTTTATCTTGTTCCTTCATCTGGTACATATTCCTCCTCCTTTTCATCTTGTCTATCTTTCTCTGAATGTGGTTTTTGTTCCACAGGCTGCAGGGTTGTAGTTCTTCTTGCTCCTCTGTCTGCCCTCTTATGGATGAGGCTATCTAAGAAGCTTGTGCAAGTTTCTTGTTGGGAGGGACTGGTGGTGGGTAGAGCTGGGTGTTGCTCTTGTGGGCAGAGCTCAGTAAAACTTTAATCTGCTTGTCTGCTGATGGCTGGGGTTGGGTTCCCTCCCTGTTGGTTGTTTGGCCTGAAGCAATCTAACACTGGAGACTACCTCCTCTTTGGTGGGGCTAATGGCAGACTCTGGGAGTTCTCATGCCAAAGAATACTTCCCAGAACTTCTGCTGCCTGTATCCTTGTCCTCACAGTGAGCCACAGCCAGCCCCTGCCTATGCAGGAGACCCTCCAACACTAGCAGGTAGATCTGGTTCAGTCTCCTATGGAGTCACTGCTCCTTCCCCTGGATCCCTATGTACACACTACTTTGTGTGTGCCCTCCAAGTGTGGAATCTCTGTTTCCCCCAGTCCAGTTGAAGTCCTGTAATCAAATCCCACTAGCCTTCAAAGTCTGATTCTCTAGGAATTCCTCCTCCCGTTGCCAGACCCCCAGGTTGCTGGACCTCCAGGTTTGGAAGCCTGACGTGGGGCTCAGAACCTCCACTCCAATGGGTAGACTTCTGTGGTATAAGTGTTCTCCAGTTTGTGAGTCACCCACCCAGCAGTTATGGGATTTTATTTTACTGTGATTTCACCCCTCCTACCATCTCATTGTTGCTTCTCTTTGTCTTTGGATGTGGGGTATCTTTTTTGATGAGTTCCAGTGTCTTCCTGTCATTGATTGTTCAGCATTTAATTTTTTAAAATGTTTTACTTTAAATATTAAAAAGAAAATGTCACATTAATTAGAGCTGATTATGATCACCATTGAAAGACTAATCGAGAAAGCTAGATAAGGCTGCCTTTTACAGGATGGTATTCAAATAGAGACCAATGCTTACAAAAGCATTAGCCAATTGCAACAATAGGTCTTTATATTAGTAAAACTGGACTAATAAATTAGAAAGGCCAGATTTTTCAAAATATAAAGAACTTCCTGTTTAATTTATATCACAGTGGGATAACCTGTCTGATGGAATAACATGTTCTTCATCATGTGGAGGTGTTTAAGTAGGAGCAAGATAGTAATTTATCAGAGATGATGTTGAAGGGGTCATGCATAGGGGAGAATATTGTTTCACTCATTGAGAAATATTTATTGAGCGCTAACTATGAGAATGGTAAATGGGCTTTTGCTGCATGGCAACTCCAATCAATTTGCAGAAACTTCCTGGGACAATGTTGAGAGGCGACAAATCTGTAGAAAGACTCTTATAATAGATTAGTAATGTTTGTCATAAAATCAAGAATAGGGAGAAATAGGTTAAGTTTTAGCTTGTTGTATTCCTGACCTACCTGTTTCCAAGCACTGTTGGATACCGAGACTACAACGGTAAATAGCAGAGGTATAGTCCCTGCTTTCATGAAACACATAGGAAGATAAAAAGACCTCTATGAATTACTACCAATTGGCTTTCTAGGATTACACTGGAAAACTTTTGTCCTAATAACTTCTCACTAAGCTTACTCTTGGGGTTAATTTGGAAAAAAATTTTCAAGTAGGAAATGAATGAATAAGAATGTTTACTATAAATACAGAAGTTTTCTGTGGGGTTATCAAGAGGTTTGCAATGTCATTTACTTCCTGAATGTCAATGAAGACCTTGTTGGGTAAAGCCCAGCAAGCAAGGAACACCCATTGAGGGAGCCTCTATGTTCTGGAGTATCTTTTCTATTCTATAACCAGTGGATCAGAAACACCCATCTCAGGGAAATTTTTGGTTGCTTGTGTTTGTTTTATTTTTTCTGGAAGGAGCAACTACAAGTCAAGGTCAGAGGATAAGAAATAATGATATGAAGTGTCTGAGGGAAAAGATTCCTCATTAACTTAAACACTGTTGAGAGAAAGGGATGATGACATAATATCAGTTAATTGCAGAAGTCTTGATTAAGGAGTTGGAGCTACCTGGCATGAAAACAACCAAGGGAGGCAAGCAAAGAAGCAACTGCCTTGGGAAGAAGTGCACAGCCAAGCCTCCTCATGGAATGGACACACCAAAGGAAAGTTATTAAGGTAAAAGACGTCAGAATGGTAACAGATCAAGAAAACCCTTGAGAGAGTCAGAAATGAAGATGCTGGAAGCACTGAAAGATGCCCTAGATTGTCAGTGAGATGTTGGAAGGACTTTCTGGCCCTCTCTGTACCTGACTTTAGAGGAAAATGCAAAAACTGGTAGATAAGTCATTTTATATCAGGTGAAACTCACCCATGAGTAGCTTTCCAGGTGAAGGCTAAGAAACACTCTCAAACTCCCTGTAAAAAGATATCTAAATTCCTGAACGCTCCTAAAAAGAATGCTCTATTGTGACTCATTATTCCACATGGGTTGATTGGATACTAAATAAAGAAAACTGGGTCAGGCATTGTAGGTGATTCCCATAATATTTGAAAATATAATCTGTCTTCTATGAGATTTCATTCTAATTGAAAAGATAAAACAATCACTCAGTAGTATAAGAGGAGTGAAAGACAGATTTTGATAAAGGCCAAATGAACAAGAAAAAAGATTAAAATTGACCCTAAAGGTGGGAGACGGATTATTTAAGTAGAGGAGGGGAGAGAACCTCTTTCTTGAGTATCATCAAAAGACAGAAATCAAGAGTCAAAATAAATCTCCCAACATCCTCATAACAACCTTACCCAATAATCTTATGGTTCTCTAAGTATGAAGGTGAATTTCACGTATGACATGGTATCTCCTTTAAATTTAGTATCTTTACAGTCTCACTTTCCAGTATACCTCCAAGTCTTCTACATTGCAGCCACATCAGTCTATTCATGGAATACAACACAACATGCACTCAATTCCATTATTTCTTACCTCTTCTCAGTCTGGAATGTCCTCCTCTCTCCCCCACATCCACATCCGTGAAACATTTCTTCTCCATGAATCTTTTCTGATCCATCTAACAGGAATTAACTGCTCCTTTATCTTCAATCCAACATGTCCCTTGTAGTTTTCACTGTATTCTACTTTACATCATATTAAAATTAACTGATTGCAATCTATTTCCTCCATTAGATTGTAAACTCCTTGAGTAAAGTCATATCACTCCTTACTTGTTTTTGAAATTTCCTAGTTCCTAGTATAGTTCTTTGCAGATAAAAGGTGCTTAATCAAAGTCAACCATGCAACCAAACACCAAGCCACCTTCACCAATTTCCACACAAGCACTCTAAGTATTTTGGGATTCTGCTTTATTATCTGTTCATATAGAATATAATGCTATTTAGAGTACAGTTCTGGAGCCCAGAATGCCAGGGTTCAGATCCTGGATCAGCTACTTAAGAGCTATATGATCTTAGATACTAATTAATGTCTCTATGCTTCAGTTTCTTCATCTGTAAAGTGGGAATAATAACAACACTTATACCATAGTCGTTGTGAGGCTTAAATAATTTAATCAACATAAACCCCTTAGAACACAGGGTCTGTCACACAATAAGCACAGTAAATTTTAGCTATTTCCTCACAACCTTAATTATCTAATTGTAATTCTACTTTGACTGGTAAAATTATTGTATTTGCCTGTACATACTTGAAGCAGACACCATTGTTTGCCCAACAAATATTCTATTACTCTTTCTTGCTATTTGTTTCTTGTTATCCACCTCTGTGAAGATATATGCTTAGAGAAAGTAATCTCATCAGTTCAAAGGTAAATCCTAAATAATCTAAATGAAACATGGTAATTCCATTCTCCATGGTTTAATGTTAGGCATGTAATGAAACAATTAGAGAGATACACTGGAGAACTTCTAAATTCCTTTCTCTTTCCATCCCCACCTCCCTCATCTCCCCCTCCTCATCTTCCTCCTTCTTTTCTTTTCTCTTCCTTCCTCCCACCATCCCACCCTTTCTTTCCTTCTGTCCTTTCATTTTCTTTCTTTCTTCCTTCTTTCCTCCTTCCTTCTCACCCTCTCTTTCTTTCTTTTTCCTTTCCTCCTTCCTTCTTCTTTCTTTCTTTTTCTTTCATTCTTTTTCCTTCATTCATTCTTTCCTTCCTTCCTTCCTTCCTCCTTCTCACTCTTTCATTCATTCTTTCTTTCTTTCTTTCATCTTTCTTCTTCTTTTTTCTTCTTTCCTCCCTCCCTCCCTCCCTTCCTTCCTTCCTCCCTCCCTCCCTCTCTCTCTCCCTCTTTCTTTCCTTCTTTCTTCCTTCCCTCCCTGCTTTTCAGCAAAGCAACATACCAGAAAAAATAGTTCCTCTTCTGCTCTTAACTGTGACACCTATCACTGCAGCAGCCATTTTGTGACTGAGAGTGTCATGGCCACACTGATGATAAACACACTAATGATGTCAGAGAAGAGAGAAAGAGCTTGGATCCAAACTGATATTGTTGACTCGATTTGTTTGCTAAACTTTTTTTTTTTTTTTTTTTTTTTTTTTTTTTTTTTTATGGTACGTGGGCCTCTCACTGCTGTGGCCTCTCCCATTGCTGAGCACAGGCTCCGGACGCACAGGCTCAGCGGTCATGGCTCACGGGCCCAGCCGCTCCATGGCATGTGAGATCTTCCCGGACCGGGGCACGAACCCGTGTCCCCTGCATTGGCAGGCGGACTCCCAACCACTGCGCCACCAGGGAAGCCCGTTTGCTAAACTTTTATACATATAAGAAACACCTATGATACCAATTTTAAGAGTACAAATTTTGGGGTCTTACCCTAAGCCCCAGAAACAGAGTATCCAAGACAAGAGGCTGGAAATTGTGATTTTTAAGCAATGAGTCTTAACATCAGGGAAATTTAGAAATACTTCTTTAGTCTATCTTCAGTTTAGTTTCCTATTACTTCATCTAATACTATTTCTATTATTTCATTTCATATCCTACCTGATATAAAAATTTACTCAATTACATGGTTAGGGTACCAATATTGGACTATTGTAAAATTTCAGTTAGGATAGCTCCTTGGAGTTGTAAATAGGTTTAATAATCCTTCACATTCCAACTGTGCTTAAGGGACTTCCCCCTTCCCAAGCTTCCCTATTCCTGCAACTCATGATTGTTTTCAGTGGGCAAAGGCATCAAGGAATGTTTAAAGCAACCTTAAAAGGTAAAATCAATCATACACTCTTTTGCACTAATAGACACTCATCTAGTAGCATGCAAGCAAATTATAAAGTGAAATGCAGCTTAACCAAGCCACACCTTAACTAGGCTCATAAAGGTACCCAACTAGCTACCTTGTCTGAATTTGATTTGCTTTCATTTTAGGATATAGTATCACCCTTTGTACCTGTTATGGGCTGAGTTGTCTCTCCAAAATTTGTATGTTGAAGTCTTAATCCCCAGTACCTCAGAATATGACTGAATTTGGTTTAAGGTCTTGAAAGAGGTAATAAATTAAAGTGGGGTATATGGATAGGTCCTAATTCAATATGATGGGTGCCTTTGTGAGAAGAGGAGATTAGGATACAGACACACACAGAAGGAAGACCACGTTAAGACATAGAGAAGACAGCCATCTACAAGCCCAAGGAGAGATGTTTTCAGAAGAAATCAACCCTGCCAACACCTTGATCTTGGACTTCTAGTATCCAGAACTGTGTGGAAAAAAAATGTCTATTGTTTAAGCCACCCAATCAGTGGTACTTTGTATGACAGCCCTAGTAAACTAATACAGTGACTTTTATACATGAATCTTTGCAACTTACCTTTCGACCTGCTCTGATATCTTCTGAATCATGGGCAAAGCCTGCACCTTAGTTGTCAGTCTTGCCAATGACTGAGTCTATATTAGGATCCTGTTTCTGCCAAAACCAGCCATTCTCAGGACTAGCATTGCAATCCGAGAAAAAGACTACGCTATTTTGTAGTATCCTCTTTCTATTTAACTTTAAATTATTTGAGGGTAGAGATAGTCTTCCTGCTTGTGCATCAAAATCAATTTATGCTTGTCTGTTTTTCTCTCCACTGAGTGTGTCTTGAGGATAAAACTGTCTTGCTCAGCTTTATTATTCCAGCACCTATCACAGTGACTAGTACATAATAGGTTTGCCAAAAATGCATGTTAAAAAATGAACAGTGAATGAGTGAATGAATGAATGAAACACAAGTAACATGAAGTCCAGAGAAACAGTACACTATTACGCACCAACCAGGCATTTGATAAATATGCCAACTAGCTGACTAGCGAACAGAGCAACTCTATAAAGATAACAAATTGCATCACTTTTCCCCAGCTAGATTGATTACACGTATTACCATGGCTATTTCTTCCTTGCAACATTTTTCATTATAGGGAATATTAATGAGTTAACAAGAATTCTATCTCTGTTTATCTTCTTTCCCATTTTAACAAGTAATTCTGATGCTAATTGACAAATCCCTAGATTTATAATAACCTGACCACCATGAAAATAGCAGTGTGGTGCAACATTTTAAAAATTTTCTGTGCAAAAGTAATTATTGAAATTCCTTGGTAAAAATTTGAAAACATATCAATAAAAAATACTATCCATCTCCAGGTAGGAAGATTTTCCAGGGTTTTCAGGTCACAACTTTTTTTTTTCTTTTTTTTTTCTTTTGCAGTACGCAGGCCTCCCACTGTTGTGGCCTCTCCCATTGTGGAGCACAGGCTCTGGACATGCAGGCTCAGCGGCCATGGCTCACGGGCCCAGTTGCTACGTGGCATGTGGGATCTTCCCAGGCCAGGGAACGAACCCGTGTCCCCTGCATCGGCAAGCGGACTCAACCACTGTGCCACCAGGGAAGCCCCTCAGGTCACAACTTTTTAATCAATTAATCGATATATATTTATTTAGCCGCTAAAATATTCAATGTACTATGCTAGGCATCAGTGGGGACAGAAAAAAATATGTAAATTTCTTCTTTCTTATCTCAGAGTACTTATATTTGACTGTGTTGAAAAAATATATACAGGTGAAAAGTTTATATGTCAGAATAACACTACAGGTATTGTGAATGTCAAATAATTTATGTGTAACTTAATATGTAATAAACGATAAAA
Source organism: Stenella coeruleoalba (assembly GCF_951394435.1). Classification (NCBI taxonomy): domain Eukaryota; kingdom Metazoa; phylum Chordata; class Mammalia; order Artiodactyla; family Delphinidae; genus Stenella; species Stenella coeruleoalba. Next base: position 118,514,442 of record NC_137169.1, on the reverse strand, counting down.
ATAATTTATATGATGTAGAATTTCCTGCAATAAGTTTCATTTTGGAGAATATATATGAAATATATTTTTGTATATATGCATGTGTGCATAAAAAATATTGCAGGGAGTAATGAATATCAGTCTAGGAAGATAAATACCAAAATGTAACAGTAGTTGTCTTTGGGTGGTAAGGTTCTGAAATGTCTGTTTACTATATTGTGTGAATTTTTACAGTTATGCATACAATAGCTTTGTGTAATTAAAAATATGAGGCTGTAAATAGCAACTACCAAATGAGGGGGGAATATAAAGAGTAAAAGCAAAGACTTCTAAAGAAGAGGAGATAATTAGGGCTGGAATATTCAGGAAAAGCATTGTGGAGAAGGTTGGACATGAGCTAGGCTTTGAAGGATGGGTAGAACTGAGGTAATGGAAGATGCTGGAGGACACTCGTATTTGCACATAAACAGTACCTTTAAGTCAACACAAAGTAACCCCATACACTGACCACCGCAAGAGTGATCCATAGACCCCTCAAAAGCTGTTGACCCTGATATTCCAGAACATCTCATTTATTCCTTGCCTTTTCTTCTATTGCCATCTGGCCTCAGAATCTCAGTCTTGTCTCATATTTGTAAGTCTAGGACTGGTCTTTGGACTTGGCCTTGAAATTGTTTTTCCTCTTTGGCTTCTGCCCTTTCTCAAGGACCCTGACACAAATGCTCCTCTCTCAACCCACTTTAAGTAGCATACCTCACTATAACCAGCCCCAGGACCCATCCTTCTGTCCTGGCACTAGCTAGCTCCTCAGTGGGGTGTGTTTAGTCCTCATCAACCCTAGAGGAGAACATGTTTGACTCCAGACACAGGAAATGGAATGACAAAGTGTGTAATGTACAAAGCATGTTTAGAGGCCAATGTTCAGAGTTCAGAAGGAGGGTTCATCTAGGGTAAGTGAGGACAAAGCTGGGTAACATTGAGAAAGACCTTGAAGGTAAGTGTATTAGTTTCTTATTGTTGCTCTAACAAATTATCACAAACATAATAGCTTAAAATAACAAAACAACATAAATTTATATGAGTGGGCTAAAATCAAGGTATTGGCAAGGTTGTATTCCTTCTGGAAGTAGCAAAGAAGAATCTGTTTCTTTGCCTTCAGCTTCTAGAGGCTGCCCACATTCCTTGACTCATAGCCCCTTCCACCTTCAAAGCCTGCAATGGCCAGTTGAGTCTCTCTCACATTAACTGACTCTGACTTTTCTTCTGCCTCTCTTTCCACTTTTAAGGACACTTGTGATTACATTGGGCTCACCCAGATAATCCAGGAGAGCGTCTCTTTCATAAAGTCAGCTGATTTTAACAACCTTAATTCCACCTGCTACCTTAATTCCTCTTTGCCATGTAATGTAACATATTCACAGGTCCTGAGCATTAGGATGTGGACATCTTTAAGAGGGCATTATTCTGCCTGTCACAGATAGATTAAAGATTTGAATTTTGTCCTCTAGATAATGGGGAAATTTTGAGAGTTCTTAATAAGTTACAATGTAAAAGGAAGATTAAGATGCATAAAATCACTTGGCTCATTTATTACCAGAAAATTGTTATTTCCCCCTTAAATGATTAAATTCTAGATCATATCATCAGGAGATCCATGTCCACTTTTTGCAACTCCATTTTCACAAAGGGAAACAGGATCATAGAGATCTAAAAGTGGCAAGTTATATACTACTTTGATCAAAAATTAAACCAGCAGAATTACCTGATGAGGTGAATTCCTCCCAGGCTCAAATATTCTGTGTCTGTGCACAATGATGCTTTCATTGTAGCAGATGGCAGTAGATTTGACTCAACCAATCTCAATTCTCCATCATACTATGTCTCTCTATCTTCCTATGACTTTCTGCCACCCCCCCAAAATTAATTTCAGACAGGCCTTTGTGCTTTGGCTGACATTCAAAACTGTCACCTCCGTGCACACATTAACTCCAAGGCCTCTGTCATCTCTCACATTAAAATTCTATCACTAGGAGTCAGCACAGCTTGACTCAGCAAGCTAAGGGGCTGGTCTGAGCAAGATGCAGTGACAGCAGGCTTCTCCTGTGACAACTTCGGTCAATTTGACAGCAATAAGACACCCTCCTTAGAACCAGTTGCAGCTCTTGTTGACCCAAGTGGGAAGGTCATCTTTCTGAGCAATTCTCTCCCCTTCCCATGAGAAAGAAGGGCCAAGGGTTACAAGACTTAGGTTGTGAATATTTTATGGTTAAATGACCACAACAGTGAGGAACAATTAATGAATTCCACAATCTAGGTTTATATTCTAATTGTGAAGTATAGCTGTTTGCTAGCTTAAGAGGGACTCTTTAAAATGACAGCTCAAGAAATATACCCACAATGTGGGTAATAGGCAATTGGCAATTCTGTGTCGAATCCTGACATGGAAAATGATTTTGAAATCACCAAGTCTTCCTCAGTTTCAAATAATGATCAGAGAGGTAAAATTTCCAGCGGCCACACTATTGATTACCACCAAGGCAACTCACCGTCTCCCTATCTTCCCCATGCCTGTCCGTTCTTGTGTGGTCTCTCATTTGGGTGTGTTGTGCAGCTAATACCACGATCTGGGTTTGGAGACAAAAAATTCATGAGGATCACAGTTTAAGGATTCATTCACTCAGCTTTTAGGACTAAGTTAAATTACACACAAACACATGAAAAATGACTAACAATAAAGCATTCACTTCAAAGGTCACTTCCTCTATGAAGTATTTTTTGGCCTCTCCCCAACTCCCGGGTAAAGTGAGTGTCTCACTCCTATATTCCCCCACTGTGGTCTTTTTTCTTAATTCAATTTAATTTTATAATATGTAAAATTGCATTGTTTAGGGCTTCCCTAAACAATGTAATGGCTGGGATTTTATTCTTAAGTGACTGTCACAACCGTAACATCAGTGTCTATCATTTGGGAGGGAAGTAACAGTGAATGGCTACAGCAGACATGCCATCCGGCTTAGAGTCAGCGGTACAATAGAATGGAGTTTTGCCCCTTTCAGAAATGAGTCTGAGCTTGGGGGGTGCCACTTAAAATACTGAGCTTGTTTCATTCTCTGTAAAATTTGGTATGAAGCACACTTCACCAAAGGTTTGTGTAGATTAAATGAGATCTTTGAAAAGAAGCTCTACAACTTTATTCCCCATTTGGAATGATTATACACCATCTAGTTTTTCATGTAATGGGCATGTTACTTTTATAAGATAAAGTGTGGGCTATTTGGAACTCTTCTGCCTGACATAATGCTCTTCAACCACAAGAGCACATTACCTGTAAAAACGGTCCCCATAGCTGTCTCTAGCTGCTTTTTAACTTAATTTTATCTTTAATAGAGATTTTGAGCAGAACATATCATATCACCAAATCACTACTGGAGGGGAGATTGGGATAGAGAGTACAGTGTCATGGAGAAGGAACTGTGAAGTAAACAGAAGAAAATCATCAAGTTCAAAGACTGTTATCCCAGACCTGATCTTCTCCAGACACTATTCACAGCCATCTCAGATTTCCCGGACTTCATACCACTGAAGCTGCTCTTGGGATGTCAGATTCTATCTGAAACTTGGTGTGTCAGCAAGAGACTGGCCAAATATTCAAATAAGCAGTGTTTCGGAGAAACTTCATTGTAAGAAAGATGACAGAGGGGTAGACTTAGGTGACTCCATTCCAACAAGACAGATCTGTGCTGTCATACGGCAGCCAGTTGCCAAGCGAGGGTCACCATAAAAGCAATAAAAGAAGTGGGAAGACTTCTTTTCTTTGATAATAACAACTAATATTTCTAGAGCACTTCAGAATTCACAGAGAAATTCATGTACATTAATTTATTTGAGCCTTTCTGCAATTCTGAATATGTTATTTTCCCCATGTTGTAGCTGAAGAAATAAAAGTTCAGAAAGATTTAGGGCTTTAATGAAGTTCATACAGCCCTTAAGCAACAGAACTGGGATTCAAATGCAGCTATGTTTATGCCAAATTTGAGGCTTTAGACTCAGAGCTGCAGGGACAGGAAATCACAGACCTGTCTGGTGATGTTTATTGCTCTCTGACCCACTGTGCACCCTTTTCCCTTTAGGTTTTGTGCTCTGCTGTGTCCCTTGCCTGAACCTCCCTATCTAACCCCTCTGGCTTATATGAAGCTTAACTAGGCCAAGTGCACTTTTTAAAAACAATTACAAGACAATTTTTTAGAGAAGTTTAGCTTTTCAGAAAAATTGATCAGAAAGTACAGAGAGCTCCCATGTAACCCCTCTCCCATCTCCCCTGAACACCCTTTCCCCTATTATTTATGTCTTTATTGTGTGGTACATTTGTTACAATTGATGAACCAGTATTGATGCATTATTATTAACTAAAGTCTACAGTTTACAGCAGTGTTCATTCTGTGCTGAACATTCTGTAGATCTTGACAAATGTATGTGTGCATCATTACTGTATCACAGAGAATAGTTTCAGTGCCTGAAAGTCCCCTGTGTTCCACTTATCTGACTCTCCCCCCCCCCCAGTACTCCTTACAGCCACTGATTATTTTACTGCTTCCACAGTTTTGCCTTTTCCAGAATGTCATAGAGTTGGAATCATACAGTATATAGCTTTTTCAGATAGGCTTATTTCCACTTAGAAATATATATTTGAAGTTCCTTCATGTCTTTTCATGGCTTGATAGCCCACTCTTTTTTAGCACTGAATAATATTTCATTGTATCACAGTTTGCTTATCTACTCATCTATTGAAAGACATCTTCATCACTTCAAGTTTTTTCAATTATGAATAAAGTTGCTATAAACATATGTGGATATACATAAGTTTTCAACTCCTTTGTGTATACCAAGGAGCACGTATGTTTGATCATATGGTAAGACCATGTTTGGTTTTGTGAAAAACCGCCAAACTGTCTTCCAAAGTGGTTACACCATTTTTCATTCTCCCCAGAAATGAATGAGAGTTCCTGTTGCTCCATATCCCCACCAGAATTTGGTGATTTCACTGTTTTCAATTTGGCTTTTCTAAGAGGTGTGTAGTAGTATCTTATTATTATATTTATTTGCATTTCCCTAATGACATATGATGTTGAGCAGTTTTTCATTTGCTTATTTGCCATTGTATATTTTTGGTCTATTGTCTATTCATATCTTTTACCCATTAAAAAAAACAACAACTGGTTGTTTGCTTTCTTATTAGGGAAAAAGCACTTTTGCTTTGAAATTTACTATGACCATGCCAGCATTCATGAGTCTTACCTCTCTGAATACCTGCAGCTCACATTATCTGTATACTAATTCTCTCTCACCTATTATGACTTCCACTAACACTTTACTTCCCATGTCTGGTACAGCCTCCCTAACTTGCTGATAAGCTTCTTCAAGGAAGGAATCAGTGTTGTACATCCCTGAACCACCCATAATATCTAACAACATGTTTTGTACATAGTAGGCATTCAGAATAACGTGTACAGTAGTTCAGTTAAAACCAAGACTATGTTTTTAACCAAATTAGGATGGAACTAAGTAGAGTAGATGAGATATCAGGATATCTGTATGCTAGTTATTAATCTTAGAGGCAATTACTTCCTGGGCTTCAGTTTCTTTGTTGTGAAACATCTGGTATAAAGGGCAAACGCTCTATGGCTACGAAATCACTTTGGATGTTTATGAAAGGAGAACTCGCTTCTACCATCCGAAAATGTTATATCATTATCACCCTATCCCCAACTTGGAAGAAGGCAAAAGCAAGATTAAAGCTTGTGCCTAACTGCAGTCAAGGACCTTTAGTTTGTAGGAGTTAGAACTTTAAATAATCCAGCAACCACTGAATTAACAAAAGTCTTAATTGGGCAGAATATATTGTCTTTAATAGAAGCTGATAGAGAATGCAAGGTTGAAAGCAACACAGTAGACATATAACAGAAGACTCAAATAGAGTCCACTTTGGGATTGCACCAAGCACACAATAATTCTATTTATTCATTCAACTGATTCATTCATTCATTTATTTATTCATTCCATTTTTTCTATAACTGAAAAGTGTTAAACTCAGGACTCTTTTATTGAAGCAGGGTATGTGCATGTGAAAAATGAAAACTGCCAGAGTCTGCAAATAAGGCTTTGTTAGGTTGTGAGATGATCCTCAGTCAATAGATTCCAGATGTGTAAGCATGTATTTGTAATTTCTTCCGGTGAGGAAGGATTCTGGTAATCAAGACAAAACCTGAGAGGACAGTACAGCTAAGACAGAGGCTGTGTCAAGGACCTTTTCTGTTACTGGTTAATTACATTGTTTAAAGGGCTTATTTTATAAGACTGTTTAATATACCCAAGACTTTAGATAGTTGTGAATTATAAAATACAGGAGTAGGGAGAGAGGGAAAGAGTAGACAAAAATAAAAAACAAAGCAACAAATTCCAAGTGGTACAAAACTTCTTAAATCTTACAAATTTGTTTCAACACATGAAATAAATTGGTAGGTAGCTTTGGCAAATCTCTTGTGTGTGGAAAGGCTGCCAGAATGAATTATTGTTCTGCCTAAACTCCTCCAATAGCTGTTTGGTTGTGGTTACACCTCTGTACATGCTGAATCTCTGAGCTCTCCTCTGGATAAGAAAGCTAATAAATAGTCTCCTACACTATGAAGGGTTACTGAGAGAAATCAAATATTATTTATGTTTAACCATGTTAATTCAGTCAAGGTATATAAAAATATGAGCCATTTTCTGTATCAACACTGGAAATTGGTCTTGGAATAGGGAGGAAATCTTACTAAGCATCAATTTGTTTATAAGGTTAACTTTAGAAATTCGAACCTACTATAAAAGTAGATGCTTCTCATTTAATTTTTATTAAAGGAATTACAAATGATTTATTCAACTTTTTAAAAAATGTGTCATTTTATGTTAATATTCTGGTTATGCTCCTACACCAAGTGAATGAAAAATGTTAACGTTATTTCCAGGGTAAACGTGACATATTTAATTTAGAAGAAATGTGTTAAAGATAAAACCATAATAATTCTGGGAGGCATAAAAAGCACTAAAATAACTGATATATTTATTTAATAGCCCCTAAAATCAACAATTTTTCAGACATTTGGTGCATTGCAGGCATGCGGACATCTGCATTCTGAATTTCAAGTAAGTCTCCTTGATGTCCAAAATTAGGTAGATGCAATGCGCCTTTGTTATTTTCTTTTTCTTTCTTTCTTTCTTTTTTGACATTACTATAACCAAGATGTTTGGTAAACAGTGAATTATGAGTTTGGGATCATCAGAAAAAGGTTTTTTAAACAACTTTCCGGACTACAAAAAATCTCTTCAGGTAGTAGATCCATCCCAATGTCATGGCACCTAGAACAAGAGCTTCAAAGGACCAAAGGACCAGTCTGCTGTTTGTGCTGTCATTGATTTCTCTGTGTATCTCTCCCGAACTTCCATGTATTCCTGTTCATGCTTTCCAGCTGTCATCGCCACTGCGAGCTCATTAATCATTTCTTCTAGCTTGTTCTGGTGAGCTTCTGTTTCCATGTCCTTTTGGAGCCTCCCCAATATCAATGGTGAACACCACTATCTTTGGAGTCATGTTGGACATTCCACTGCTAAAACAAAACTTATATGCTGCTACTCCATCCATGTGAGCAGCAAATGTGTATTTCCCACTGGACTCCCAGTCTCCTTTATAAATTCCTTTATTATCAGGCCCTGTAATCTCCACGTCAATGTCCACGCAGCCAGCCTCAGCCACCTCAAAGATGAGGCCCATCTTGCTGCCCGAGGTGACTCGCTCGAAGAAGCACTCCTGGGCATGTGCGTCAATGCTGACGCCTCGATGCTGACAAAGTAACCCGAGGCAGTGGCCAGGAGGGCGGCCAGGATTCGTTAGTTTCTATGGGCTCTCAAAACAAGATTATTTGTATTTTGTTTTCCTTATAGTTTATCTACATGATAAATGTTGATAGTACAGAGATTGTTTAATTTTTATTTATTTATTTATTTATTGGCCATGTGGCTTGTGGGATCTCAGTTCCCCGACCAGGGATGAACTCGTGCCCCCACAATAGGAGGGCAGAGTCCTAACAACTGGACCACCAGGGAATTCCCTGTACAGAGACTGTTTCACATTTAACATTTCTTCTCAAGTAAATATAGTTAGAATGGCCCTTGATGCTAGAAGACACAGATGACCCTGTGCATTATTCAGCTTTCCTCAAGTTAAACAGCCCACAAATTTCAATGGCTTACAACAACAAAGGCTTATTTCTCACTCACATTACGTATTGGTGACTGTTCTGCTTCTCCTCCCTGTGTCTTCTTTATCCAAGAATCTGGAGTAAGAGAAAAGTCCCTCTCTGCTCAAGGCAGAGGAAAAGAACAAGAAGGCTGGCCAAAACTCTGTGATGACAGCTCAAAACACATTTCCTTGGCCAAACCTGATCTTAAACCAGATCCTTTGACCAAGCCTGATGTCCGGGCAGGTCAATTCCTGGCCATTCCACCCCCCCACCACCACTCCCTTACCCTCCAATAAGCCTACTAGAGGAATGGGGGAAGGGAGTAATTGAGGACAATAATACAATCTGCCATACCATGACTCACATTTTTTTTAGAAAGATATGTATCTCTTGATATGAGAGAGATTATACTTGGTCTATGTTGAACAAAATTTATGAAATTGTAGGCAATTATGATAGATTTCTTTCTTTTTTCCCTCCCTCCTTTTTTTCTTCTCTCCACCCCTCAAATTCTTTCTAAATATTCAAGTACCCAGGAATTGCTCCAAATGATTCATCCTTTGTTCTGAAATCTAGGTAAGGCTGTGCTCACCTAAGGGTAGCTGAAGTTGAATAAAGCTATGTGGTATTGAGTGAGACATAGGAGGAGATTATCAGCTTGAATATATATTTATCACAGAATTACAATCCCCTATATCTGTAAATATAGAATGAATCCAAGATATCAGTGGATTGATCAAGACTTTTCACATTTAATGTTTACAGGAATTGCTTGGGGATCATATTACACAGATTCTGGTTGAGTGGATATAGGGTGAAGACAAGAATTGTACATTTTCTTATAAGTTTCCAGGTAATGCTGTTTCTGCTGGCCCAGGGACCTCACATTCAGTAGCAGTGGACAAGATAGTTCCTGAACTTCTTTCAAACTCTGATACTCTGAATTTACTTCAATTAGTTTCCCACACCCATGTGGCTTAAATAAAGGTAAATAGAAATTGTGCGTAATTTAGGGTGGTTAAACTTTTATTAAACTGCTTCTTCATGGAAGGGAGAGAGTTTTACCCATATTTTGTGTCCTTTATAACCAACAGTACTATGCCATATGGGTAACTGAAACTACACAACAGTTTGGATAAATGAATGCTAAGCATAGTTAGAGGAGAAGTGGATGTCAGAATGGAACTATGGGGCCTTTATGAATACCAAAGTAAACCTCCTTCCAGAAGAGAGCCTTGTTCCCTTTATAGACCCCATGATCATTGGGATAGTATGTTTTTTGCTAAACCGTTCCTTATACTTCAACACACATCCTTGCCTCAGGGACTTCCCATGATTAAGATTTAGCATCTCAATCTTAGGAATGAGCTTCATTTACGAAGGAAAGCAAGGCCATTCAATTCCAATTAACTGCACAGTTCTTGTGTAAGAAAAACAACCTTACACTTTTAGACCATTTAAAGAAATGCAAAGTCCCCACCCTTAATTTTTCATAAAACAGAATTGTCCTGACAGGGTTTTCCTGTTCTTTTGAGTCAATAAAGTCCAAAGAGTTTAAAAATAGATGATGGTTTTACATTTATCATTTGAACAAACATGGGAAATTCGGAAATAGTTGCCATGGAATTCCGGGAATAATTTTTCCATCCCCACAGTTGACAAAGTGGTTCTTAGGGAACAGTAGACAACATAAATGCACACACTGGGGATGTCTTGGCATACAGCCTTCTAAGACACAATGTCATTTGAGGCCAATCTCATTGGGAGAGCACATTAGTGATTTTAAAAATGCTGCTAAGGAGCACGGTGATGCTTACTAGCTCAGTGAAACTTTCTCTCCTGGGGCACTGATGATTCTAAGACACCATGAGGACCTCATTTTCCACTCATACCATTTCCTTCTATTCCCAGTTGTATGTTGGCAGGAGGTAGGGAGCTGAGGGTTGAGGAACAAACCAATACTATAGCAAAGGGAAAGGTATTTAAAAGGCCACTGAACTAGAAAGTATGTAGATCTGGGATGTAATTTCAAGTATAGAAGTTGTTAGCTGTGTGACCTTAAGCAACTTATACACGACAGGCCTTGTTTCCTTATCTGTAAAGCAAGAGGATTTGATGGGATTTCTAAGGACCTTTCCAGTGTTAGCCTTCTAAATGGAAAAACAATAACAATACACACTCATTTCATTGATAGCTACATGGAAGGATTTACTGTGTAAGCATATAGGCTACATAATGTATGCAGTATGGTCTATATACATATAGAGACAAACTGCACAGAAAGAAGGAAAAATAAAAACTTGTCATGGAAAGAGACTAGAACTGGAAGTCAGAAGAATTATTTCATTTATCTGTTTATTATTCATTCGTCCTCCATTTATAATTCAGAAATATTCATTGAGAGTCAATTATCTCCCACTCACTATACTGGGAACTGGAATCTGACAGTGGAAAAGACAGACTTTCCTGACCTTTTGGAATTTATATTATCCTGGGAAAGACAGGTAAGATATAAATAAACAAAGAAGAAAATAAGATAATTGAAGATCGTTAAAAATTGAAGAGGAAATAAATAAGGCACAGAATTCCCAAGTTGTGTAGGGGCTTGGAGTGTTTGACAAAGAGAAAAGAAGCCAGTGGGGCTAGAATGCACTGAGCAATGGAGGGAAAATATGAGATCAAGTTGTAGTTAAACAAGACTCAGCTCTGGGCTGATACTGAGCAGGACCCTCGGGGGCTCCTGGGCACAAAAGCCTTTCTGTGTCCCCCATTTCTTGATTACAGGAAATAGGTTTCCTTCAGCCTCCAGGACCTCCCCTGAGCTCCAACAGGCAGGTTCAAACAGTTGCTAATTAGGGAAGGGAGGGGATGCTGAAACAAGGAAGAACAGTCAAGAGAAACAATGGTGCAGCCTTAGGGCGAGGTCCTGGTTCCCCATCAATTCATACATATAACAATGTCTTTGAGCTGTTTTGCAGATACTGAAATGCCCACCAGGTGGGAGAAATTAACAGTAGGCTCTCCACAAGCACTAGACCCCAGACAGGTTAGAACCAACAGGTTGATGATGCTGACTCCCACTTACCTCACCACCAACCAATAAGGAGAATGTCTACAAGCTGATCTTGCCCTTTTAAACCATTATTATAAACTCCTCACTACCCGCTCCAGGTTGGGACACACAGTTTTGAGGGCATTAGCCTGCTGTGGCCCCCTTTGCCTGGCAAAGCAATAAAGCTATTCTTTTCTACTTCGCCCAAAACTCTGTCTCTGAAAATTAATTGGGTGTCGGGGTACAGAAGCCGGATTCAGCTTCAGTACATGGCCTTAGAAATCATAACAAGGATTTTCGATTTTAAGAGTAAAGGGGAATCATTGAGGAGTTTTAGGGATAAAAGTGACATTTTAAATCAATTTTTCTTGCTTTTGTGTGGAGAAAGAGGGATGTTGGACAGAGCAGAGAGAATCACTATGGACTCGTGCATTTTTATTTACCTATTATTTTACAACATTTTATGGCTAATTGGAGTCATTATTATTTTTCTGCTTAGATTTTCCCAAATTTGGCCTAGGGTGGGGAGTAGATGGGAGGAAGCTTAAAGATGACTTCTGTGCTTTTGGACTTGGCCCCTTTTGAGTGCCTCTTTGTTTTTCTTTTTTCTTTTTTCCTCCCAAAACAAAATGTCCATTTTGTACTTTCCCTGACCTAGGCCAGGAATCAGCCGTTTCTTCAGGAGTGCATATTCCCTTGAGTGAGAATAATATCTAGAAACCAATATTTGGGCGTGGAGTATGTTTATTTCTATGGAATGTCATTGTTTGTAGGTCCTTTAACTAAATTTTTTGTCACATTCAGGAAGGCTTCCTCTATTCCCAGTTTATAAAGGAATTTACCCATGTTTCCTAATACTTAGATTTAAAAAAAAAATTTTAATCTCTGATTCATTGGAATTTAGGTTGATGAACAGTGGAAGGTTTGCCAATTTTATCTTTTACAGAATAGCTATCTAGTTGTCTCAGCATTGTTTATTAATAGGTCATTTTTCTCCTGTGATTTGATATACTACTTTTACCATTTACCAAATTTCCAGGGTCTAATTCTGGACTTTCTCTGTTGTTTCACTGCTCAGTATATCCATTCATGGGCCATACTATCTTTATTTTAAAGTCTTTATGGGACATTTTAATATCTGTAGCGTTGACCCTCAGTCATTGATCATTATTGGCCTATTTCTTGGCTACTATTGCTCACTTATTTTTTCATATTAAATGCAGAATCAACTTATCTTGTTTCAGAAAAAAAAAAGTGTAGCTATTTTTGTTAGGATCACTTTCATTTATAACTTGGGGAGAAGCATCATCTTTGTGAAGCCGAATTGCCCTATGGAAGAACATTGGATAATTATTTGTTCAAAACTACTTTTGCATCCTCCATGACTTTTTAAGTGTTTCCTTCATATAGATTTTAAACATTTCTAATTAAGTTTACTCTTAGTATTTTATCATTTTTTTGTTCTTCTGTTAACTCTTTTAAGTTGTTATTATGTTTATATATAAAAATTTTTACTTTTTTTATTATGGTAGAACCATCATAAAATTTTCCACCTTAATCCTTTTAAATGCATAGTTCACTAATGTTCAATATATTCACACTGTTGTGAAACTAATCTCTAGAACCTTTTCATCTTGAAGAATTGAAATTCTATACTCGTTAAACAACAATTATCCTCTGCCCCTTCCCTTAGGCCCTGCTAACCACCATTCTACTTTCTACATGTATGAAGTTAACTACTTGCGATACCTCACCTAAGTGGAATCATACAGTATTTGCTCTTTTGTGACTGACTCATTTCACTTACTAAAATGTCCTCAGAGTCCATCCATGTTGTAGCAGGTGATAGGATTTCCTTCCTTTTTAAGACTACATAGTATTCCATTGTATGTATATATCACATTTTGTTTATCCATTCATTCGTTGATAGACATTTGAGTTGCTTCCACCTCCTGGCTATTGTGAATAGTTCTGCTATGAACATGTGTATGCAAATGTCTCTTTAAAACTCTTCTTTCAATTGTTTTAGATATATACCCCGACATGTGATTGCTAGATCATATGAAACTCTAGTTTTGTTGTTGTTTTGAAGACCTGTCATACTGTTTTCTATAACAGTTGCACTATTTTAAAATTCTACCAACAGTGCCCAAGAGTTCCAACTGCTCCACATTCCTACCAATACTTGTTATTTTTTGTTTGTTTGTTTTTCAGAGTAGCCTTCCTAATGGGGTGAAGTGACATCTCATTGTGCTTTTAATTTGCATTTTACTGTTGATTACTAATGTTGAGCCTCTTTTCATATGCTTGTAGACCATTTCTATGTTATCTTTGGAGAGATAACAAGCTGCATGATGTGGCCAATAAATAAATAAATAAATAAGACTAGTGCTTTTTATATAATTAAATATTCTGCAACTCTACTAATTTTAAATGATTTATATTGTATTTCAATAATCTGTCATGGGTTTTCTATATATACAACCATGTCATAACATCTACAAATAAAGGCATTTTTAACTTATCCTTTCTAATTTTTGTGATTCTGCTTTTGTACTTTTATCAGAATATGTGATCTAAAAGCTCCAGTTCTGTAGTAATTGATAATGAACTGGCCATCTTTTTTGGTGCCAGACCCCAGAAAGAAGATTTCAGTGTTTCCCATTTTAGATGTCATCTTTTGGATGGAGTATATATCTTTTATCATGTGAAGAAAACTATTCCTTGATTACTTTTATTATGTGTTTTTATTGAGAAAGTGAATTAAATTTTGTAAATGCGTTTCCAGCATATATGAATATGAATATATGACTTTTCTCCATTGAGCTAATAATAGGGTGAAATATATTAGTGGACTTTGTAATATTAATCTACCTTGCATTTCTGGTGTAAATTCTATTTTGTCCCCATATATTATTTTCTTAATGTACTGTTGGCTGCTGTGTTCATATTTATTTTGGACTATTGCATCAGTATTTATAAGTGAGAGTTGTCTATAGATTTGAGGAGAGCAATTTTTAAATCAAGTTTTGTTTATAATGTTACATTCTTTTTGTCAGAAAGATTTGGATGATTTCCTTCTTTTTTCATGATTTTGTAAAAATAGCACTGGACTTTGAAATTTCCATAGAATTCCCCTGTAAAATCATCTTGACCTGCTGTTTTGTGAGTTGTGGGGAGTAGAAAGTAACTCTGGTAACTTTCTCCATTTCTTCTATAAAAATTGGTCTTTTTCTTTTTCTATTTTTTTTTTTTTTACTGGAGTCAGTTTTGGCAAAGTATGTTTTTCTAGAGAATTATCCACTTTTGCATTATTTAAATCTCCTCTTTCAATGGTTTTCTTTGTCATTTTTTATCTTGTGTATTTGTGTTTTCTCCCATCCTCATCCCATAAACAATCTTAACTTTTTATTTATTAGATTAGGAATGATAGTTTATTTTTGTTTTTGTTACCAGATATTGACTTAATGATAAGGCTATTTTTCTCTTTTCTACTTCATTATATTTTGCTTTTATTCTTATTACCTCTATTTTGCTCTCCTTATTAACTGAATTATTCTGTTTTCCAAATTTTGGGATTAGATATTTAATTCATATTTTCATTGTTCATTTTTATTAATATGTATACTTAAGACTATAAAATTTCCTCCAATCACAGCTTTAACTGTATAAAGATATATAGATTCCGATACATAATGTTTTTAACCATTATTATTATTATTTTTTAATTTTTGCAGTACATGGGCCTCTCACTGTTGTGGTCTCTCCTGTTGTGGAGTACAGGCTCCGGACACGCAGGCTCAGCGGCCATGGCTCACGGGCCCAGCTGCTCCGTGGCATGTGGGATCTTCCTGGACCGGGGCACGAACCTGTGTCCCCTGCATTGGCAGACAGACTCTCAACCACTGTGCCACCAGGGAAGCCCATTAACCATTATTTTTTATAATGTCTGTGATAAAGGTTTGTATTTCCTCTTTTGAACTGAGATTTTTGCATAATAATGAGAGAATATTTTGTATACTATTCTGTGTAATTTATTGAATTTTTTGTGACCCAATATGTGGTGAATTGGTGAATTTTCATAAATATCCAATATGCATTAGGAAATAAGATCTATTCTCTATTATCAGGGTGCAAATATGTCCATCTTCTTTATTATGTTGTTTGTGTCCTCTTTATCCTTACTTGTTTTTATTCATTTTACTTTTCTCAGTCTGAGTATGGTGTGCCAAAGTCTCCTAATGTTTGTTTGCTTCTGTCTCCTTGCATTTCCTGAAGTTTCTGCTTTAGAAAGGTGGCTGATATGCAGAAAGTTTCTGTCTTATCTTTTTTGTGAATTGTGGCCATTACCTTTATAAGGTTTTCTTCTTTGTCTTATCCCCTTTAGTTCTGAATTCTACCTTATCAGATACACAATCACAGTCCTGCTTTCATTTTCTTTTCATTTGCCTCTGTTCATTTCTTTATTTGTCAGCTTTCTTCACCTCCTTGTTTTAGTTGTGTCTCCAGTGTACTGCAGAGAGGTTGGTTTTGCTTTGTGAGCTAATTTGAAAATATTTTCTTTTAACACCTGAGTTAAGCTTATTTGCATTTATTGATTATAATATGTTTCATTTCAGCTCAATCAATTATTTTACTGTATCATCATATTGTTTCATTACAAAGTTACTTGAACTGTGTGATCTCTTTTTCCTTTCTATCTTTTTTCTTAACATTGTATTTTGTTTTGTGTTTCTTTTATTATTTAAGAAGGCTTGGATTCATGACCAAGTTGTTACCTCATACTGATGCCTTTATGTAATGTCCAGAGTCTCTTTTTTCTTTACCTATTTTTGACTACTCTGCTTGTCAGCTTTAAATGATATTCTCTGATTCTGCTCTGCCTCATTCTTCTCTCTTCTCTGCTTTCCCCACTTATTTTCTCAATTAGTTGCAAATTAAAGTTTGTAAAGTTCTTTGTCTTTATGTTATGTTTCAAGACAAGATAAGGGTGATTTTATTGGCTCCCCTTGTTCATCTGGACATTTTGTTTGTTTTTTTGAGGCTGTGTGGAGAGATTCTAATTTAGGCTGCTGCCATTATCCTATGGACCTGGAAGCTTCTCATAGATTTTTATGAGAATTAAATGAGCTAATCTATGTGAAAGTAAAGATTGCTGATTACCCTTTGGTGCAAAGATTTTAGTAATTTTTTTTCTTGCATTTAGAGATAATACACTTTTTCTAACTACTGTCTATTAACCCTTTTATGGGAAGTATTTTGCCACCTACCACTTCCTAACATGCTCTCTCTTTTGCTGTGTGGAAACCTTCTGATTTGATATGTAGAAAAGTGCAAGAGGTTCAGGGCAGGGTGACATCTCATTGGGCTTCCCTGGAGAGAGTAAGAAGAAATGAACAAGCTGGAAGAGAAAAAGCTCCAAAGAGGAAGATAAATTGACAAAAAAGAAAATAGGGAGGAAATAAATTGTCAGTTCTCTTGCATTCTACTTAGATTTGCTGTAGGCTGTAGACAAGGCTGAAAAATCCATTGGTTTTCAATGCACCAACTAGCTTAGGTTAAAAATAAGAACACCGGAAATCCTTTTGAGCAGTAGCTATATTTAGTTAACTTATTATTTCAAGAAGGCATCACACTCGAACTCTAAAGAATAACAATATTATAGTCAATGACCTCAGTAAAGGTTTAAAATATATGAGAAAATAAGCACTAGTTTAACATTATGTTCACAACAGCCTAAGAACTTTAAATTTCTGTCATCTGCATTTTAAACACAAGAGACCATGAAGATTCAGTTTCAGAGAGGTTGAGTGAATGGGAGAAAGTCACATAAGTAAAACAAGGCAGAGCAGTGATTTGATTCAAAGGTTTCTTTGTTCCAATATAATATAATTTAAGAAGATAAAGAAGGGCAAGAGGAGTGGCAGTAACAGACATGTACTAAATGCTTAGAGGACAAGAAAGTTACTTGTGGTCAGAATGGTCTGAGAAGACATTTCAGAAAACGTTGGATTTATAGATTCCCTTCCAGTGCAAGGCAGCATCTGTGTTCATAACTCCTGTGTATCCCACTTGTTGCTGGCTGGACCAGCATTGCAAAGCATACTTAGCATCTCTTCGGCTCTGTGACTTAACCAGGAATGGCTCTTCCTTCTTAAAAAAAAGAAATGTTTTCTTTGCACAGAGACCTTCATGCAGGAACCCCTTTTAAATTAGAGATTGTAATTAATATTATCTCTGGGTCCTGAGAGGGGAGCTTGATTGAGTGTAGGAATAGAGAGTGACAAGATACCGATTGCCTGTTATCTGATCAGGAGGGCTAGTGTTTGAATTCACTTGGAGGAATAAAGAAGGTCTATGAACTGATCCTTTGAGCCAGATAAACACCAGCAGGGTGTGAAGTGGTTTCTTGGAATGACCTAAGGTGAATTTGCTTTGAGAACAGGGGTGTTATAAATATCAGAACAGCAGGGGATAGAAGTGGTTCTAATGGAATTAGATGAGATTATTGACAGGACCTGGCTCTGGAAGTGTCTCTTCAACTCCCCAGAGGTGATATTCCTGTTAAACCCATTATTTAAAATTGAGAATAAGAGAACAGAACCAAGGAGTCACAAAGAAAATTTGGTCAGCCCAAAGTTCAAGCAAATCTCAAGTAATCTCCATTTCTGTATCCAGGTGTATGGCAACATCCTAGATCATTAGAACAGAAAGAACTCAAGGGAAAATGGTTCCATTATTTTCATTTTATAGATGAAGAAACAGAGTTCTCACTGCTCAACCTCTGCCTTACTCTCCCAAAATAAAATTAGAATATTTGGCCCAATGACAGAATTGAAACCAGACTCTAAAGCTATGAAAGGCTTCTTTTCAGGGCAGCTATTTATGGATTACTCCAAAGTAGAAGATAGGTGATGGGGAGGAAAAGCTCAGAGTACCAGAAATACGTGCGTTTGAATCTCACTTTCATTACCTATTTTGAGCTGTGTGGTTGTGGGGAAAATCACTTATCTGTATTGAAACTCAGTTTTTTTATCCATAAAGTCTAGATAGTAATCCTTACCTTGTAGAAAAAGCTAAGTGGAAGGAATGATTAGTTCTACTTCGAGAAGACACATAAAAAGGGCATTTTAATCTGTTCATCAAAGACAGGTTGAGGCTGTGGGAAAGGAGGCAGTAGAGAATGGACGTCTTAGGCAGAGGGAATTCAGAAGCAAAGTCATGACTAAGAAAGAATACAAGATGTAGGGAGATAGTACTTTGTGGTTGAGATTTTAGTGCCATAATGAGAAGTTCAGCCTTTATCTGGTGGTAGCAGTAGTAGTAGTAGAAGAAATAATATATAGCATTTATTGAGTGTGTATTACAGACAAGGCACCATTCTAAGAATTTTACATTTATTATCATATTTAATCCTTACAATAACACTGTCAGGTAGGTACTCTGGTCTTCATTGTACAGATGAGAAAACTGAGACACAGAAAAGTTAGGTTATTTGCTCAAGGTCACATACAGAGCAAGTTCAGAATCTGAGCGACAAAAGACATTGGGAGAAAACCAAAATATTCTTAAGCAAGGTAGTAGAAAAGCCAGCTCTGTGTGTGTATACATCATATATATATATATATATATATATATATATATATATATATATATAGTGGCATGGACCTGAGTAAAGAAAGCTTGGACCTAGGGAGAGGCAGAGGAACCAATTAGAAATATGATATAATAATCCAGGCAAGAGATGACGGCAGTTAGAACAAAGGCAGCAGGTAAAAATAATGAGATGAGTGACAGAAAATATATTTAGGAGATAAACTTGACAAACTTGACAATGCAAAGTGAGAAAGAGAGAACCATCAAGGATTGCTGTAAGATGAGGAAATTGGGTGGATGGTGATGATAATATAAACCCAATAGGTAAGAATATTTTAAAACAGTTGTTTACAAGCCTTTAATATGAAAGTGAATCAGCATCTCTACAACGGAGTGACCTCAAGTCCCAAAGTTTAACAAGTCTACAGAAATAAACAAGTATCATTTTTCCATAGACTAAGACTTTGGAAACAGGGAAGGATCTAATAGTCTATCTTTGCAACTCTGGCACTCTATAATCATGAGAGTAGGAGGCAAGGAAGGAGAACAGTGCTGATGGATAGATATTTAGGGTCTGGATTAAAGATAATATGTCCCAGGATTTTGTCTTTTTGTGTGTACATGTGTGCCCACAGTTATACATTACCCTGGGACAGAAGTCAAACAGGTGTGGCAAAATGTTCACCACAAGATTATATAGTTTAAGTGCATACTTTTCCCCATTGAATTCTGTCCTTTCCATGTTAACCTCCAGCAGTTTTAAAGACACAGTAAGAAGCCATTTTATTTTTTTTAGGAAAAAATCAGTGTCATAGTGATCAGTGGAATATTATGAAGTCATTAAAAATAATGCTTCTGAAAAAAAACAGATGAAATATTTATTTAATGTTTCTTGCATTAAATATATATATATATATATATATATATATATATATATATATACACACATAAAATGGTATGCAGAGTCTACAAAATACATGAACAATACTCATCAATCTGTCAAGGTCATCAAAAACAAGAAAAGTCTGAGAAAAATGTCATAGTCAAGAGGAGACTAAATGTAATGTAGTATCCTGGAACAGAAAAAGCACCAAGTGAAAGAGCATATAAACATTTATTTCTATGCAAATTCCTAAGCATCTGAAAGTTTAACAGAGTCCTGAATTTTCATACATCTCCTTAAAATCACATATTTTAAAAATATCACGTCAAAGTCTTTCAGAAAAATATTGGAGGTCTGTTTAAAAATGTGCTAAGTGACTTCTATTTTCTTTTATATTTTAATGCAGAAATTGACCCCCCAGTGCTGAGTAGCTCTGTAGGGAGATAAAACACATGCTCAAGATGTTAGCAAAGCAGGGATGCTAGCAAAACAGAACCATTTCTTTAAAAGAAGATGATATTTATCAACCTCTTTAGGGTTAGGTGCTACTTAGATTTTGGATTAGTTTTGAGCCCGACGGAAATTGCCAATTTCGACCTGGAAAAGAAAAAGGTAACTTCATATGATTCAATCTAGTGCCTTTAAGGAATGGGCAGCCTTATCTTTCTGTTGTTGGAGGCATCTAAGGTCTCTATCTGGCTCTGCTGCCAAGCCAGGTGCTTAATAAGCAGACTCTTAATTTGAGTGGTCAACATTGTAAAATATCTGCATAGTGTCTGTTTCCACCCCTTTCTCTCATCTCACCGAAACCCACCTCCCACTCTCAAAATAAGTAACCTAACTCTGGCAATACCTGGAGGCTAGAGCAAACTCGGTGACACTTCGAACTCATCAAGAATCCAAGCAAATGCCAAACAGATTTTGTGGAAAGATTTTTGAAAACTAGGAAAACTCCATCCTCAGTGGACTCTCAAGGACCTAGTTTTTGTTGGGGGACCAGGTCCTATGACTTGGTGTGACATTTCCTGAGGGAGCTGAGCTTCTCAGTAGAGACAGAAGGAGGAAACATTGGGAGTGAGGGTCTGGAAAAAGTATTTGGTTTGTTAAAAAGACTCCCGCGCCCCTCAGTTGACCTGCATTGCCGAGTGCTTAGTAATAAGGCAGTATTTTATCCTAGCTTCCTCCCTCTCTCCTTCCCCCTCCTTCCAACTCCTGATTTTTTTTTTTCTTTTTCTTCTTTTTCCTGGAGTAGCAACCGCAGAGCATGAGGTGAAAAGTCGCTGGAAGGACAAGTTGACAGATAGCATTTGGGTCGCCGGGTCACTAAAAGGCGTCGTGATCTGGGCTCAGACGGAGCGATTTCCTCGGTGATTTTAATCTTTCGTCTGTTCACACGTCATGCCACCTGGACATAATGCAGAGAAATCTGGAGGTTTAACAAACCCTTCCGCTTGTCCCAAAAGCTCCCTTGGAAAGGGAGAGAGCGAGAAAGAGAGTGAGTTAACTCTCTCCCTACCTTCCCCCATCAATAGCAGAAACCCTAGGAGTGGGACAGACCCCCCCCCACCTGGCAATTAATAAGCTCAGGGCTTTGTCTGAGAAAGGAAGGCTTCGTCTTTATGGATACTGTAAATAATATAACAAGCTGCCCCGTTTACTGCCTTAGACACATATAAGTGGCAGCTTTATCCTTTTTCGTTGACCCTCTGTCCAGGTTTTGATTTACTTTCAAATCTCTTGTCGTAGATTCTTGGAAAATATTTATTTTGGTGGTGGGGGTGACGCGCAGTCAGTGGGAGAAAGGATATAGAGAAAGAGAGATACCCGTGAAGGGGAATATTAATATGCTTCCTGTGACTGTGGCCAGACAGTCTGCTTTTCTTATTTCCCCATAAGGTTCGGAGCTGTTGCTGACCAAGGGTGTTAAAGCTGAGAATTAATGGATTTCAGCAAAGTAGATGCTGACATTCCAGAGAAATGTTTCTGCTTAACTTGTTAGAGATGTGTCTCGTGTCGTGCTTCGTAGAACTGGGGAATGAGGAGAGAAAAGGTAGCCAGGGTCCTGCCAGGAAGCTGCTCCTTCAGGTTTCTTCCCTCTGGACCAATGATGGAAAGAGAGAGACTCCAGCTCTCACTCTGTTTTCCCACAGAATGCGCTTCATACTTCTGTGAAAGCACTTATCAAACTTGATCATGGTTATCTGCTCAAATGTCAGCACCAGACTAGAAACTCCACAGGGGCAGTGACTGTATCCTTCACATCTAAGTGCCTGAAATATAGTGTTTTAAATATTTGGTTGTTTATTCATCAAATGTGGTCTGAGCACCTACTATTCCTGAGTATAGAGCTAGCCAGAGAGGATACAGTGAGGAATAAGTTAGAGTCCCTTTCCTCAAGTTGCTTATAATCTGGTGGGGGAGACAGATATACAACAATAACATTTGCAGTAAAATATTGTAGATGTTGTCCTGGATGTACAGGCTTTGACTGGGGAAGGGAAGGGAGAATCAAGAAAGACATCACCAGTGAAATGACTGTACAATTACAAATCAGGAGCCACACAGGCCTGTTAAGACACTATCTCAACCGCCTTTGGGAGAAATACCAGGGTCTAATATAAGGGCACGATCACTGGGGCAGAAGGGAGGAGACAACATTAAAAGATAAGAGAGTGGTGATTCCACAAAATTCAGCAACCACTAAGATGAAGTGGTGGGAGGAAAAGATGACCTCTAGATTTCTGGCACTAGTGATTGGATCATTAATCACATGGTTTACCAATATAGGGCAAAGAAAAGAACGGAGGTCATGATAGCCCAGTCACAAGAGGTCATAATATTGTGGCAGTGTTTACTAATCCCAATAACTAATTTAACTGTGTTTGTTTGCTCAGATTATCCCAGTTGCCTTGGCTTCCAACAATGGTGGTTGTCAGGCTTATCCCACAGCCTGCCTTGTTGCCATGAAACTTGGAACAACGTCATTTACTTGTGCCAAAGTACAATGGAAACATCATAGGGAATTTGGAAACCTGGATTGAGTTTTGGCTCTGAAACTCTCTGAGTCCCCATTTACTCACTTTTATACTGGAGATGAAAGCTACTCCCCTACCTACTTCATTAGTTGGTTGTGAGGGTTGAATGAGATTATGCATCTAAAAACTACACAAATGTAAGAAGCAAAATAGGACAGATCCACAGGCTCTTCTAACCCAAGAATTTGGAGGGTACTTTGACCTTTTAACTAGACTTGGAGTCATTCACTGACAGAAAGCTATGAAAATGAAAATCACACACTGCCTCGAAGTCAGCAGGCCTGACCCATGAGGATGAAAGTTCTCTGAAGAGGATATTTGCTAAGTGGCACTTGCTCAAAGGAAAGTATTCTGTCAAATCTGCCCAGCGTGGGCTCCAGATTGCTGAGCTTTCGGGATGTCTATTTATCAGAAGAAAACTCCATTCAGTTCCTCAGTCTAGTGATTCTAATTTGCACAGGTGGTAGCCCTAAATCTTGGCCAAATTCCAGTTTGGATAATTCCATTAAGCTTCTCATCATTCTAGCTTCAGTTTCATCAGGAACACTGTCCTTTCCTTCATGTGTTGGAAATTGCCACTAGTAGGAGAGCATGTCTACATTTTGCATATTCAGAGTAGATTTTCTCTGCTTCATAATGAAGACATTTTTACTGTGAGACCAACTTCCAGGTAGCTTATTCTTAGAATCTAGACCTGAGACCTTTTCTCACCAGCCAGGTAAGTTAGAGAATGATAGACTGTAATAGCTGTTTGGAAAACCCTGGTCACTGGTAAAGGATTGAAAGTGGCCAGGCAGATAACATAGATGTGTGAAGTGGTCAGTGGGGTCTAAAACAAGTGAGAGCGATGAGGACTGGAGAGTGCATTCCATACCTAAACTCATCTGCATTTTTTTTTTAATTTTAATTTTTGGTCATGCATGCCCCTTGTGGGATCTTAATTCCCCAACCAGAGATTGAACCCAAGCCACAGCAGAGAAAGAGCCGAGTCCTAACCACTGGACCACCAGGGAATTCCCTAAACTCATCCACATTCAAAAAAGTGAGACATTGTGTACAAGGGTTCCCTTTTATCCACATCCTTGCTAACACTTGTGGTCTCTTTCTTTTTGATAATAACCATTCTAACAAGTGTGAGATGATATCAAATTTTGATTTGCATTTCCCTGATGATTAGTGATGTTTATTCTCTTTTCATGCACCTGTTAGCAATTTATATGTCTTTTATGGGAAAATATCTATTCAGATCTTTTTAATCAGATTTTTTTGTTGTTATTGAGTTGTATGAGTTCTCTATATATTCTGAATATTAATCTTATAGATGATTATCGATAACCTTATCACATAGATGGTTTGCAAATATTTTTTCCCATTCCACATTGCCTTTTTATTTTGCTGATATTTTTCTTTTGCTCTGCTGGATGTTCCTCAAAAATTCAGAAATAGAACTACCATAAGATCCAGAAATCCTATTTTGGGGTATATATCCAAAAAAAAAAAAATGACATCAGGACCTGGAAGAGATCACTGAACTCCCATGTTCATTGCAGCATTATTCGCAATAGCCAGGATATGGAAACAACTAAAAAGTCTGTCTATGGATGAATAGATAAAGAAAATGTAGTATGTGTGTGTATATATATATATGGCATATATAGAATAAAATATTATTCAGCCATGAGAAGGAAGGAAATCCTGCTATTTATGATGACATGGGTGGACCTTAAGGGCATTATGCTAAGTGAAATAAGTCAAATAAATCAAACAGAGAAAGATAAATACTGTATGATCTTACTTATACATGGAATCTAAATGAGCTGAATTCACAGAAACAAAGAGTCGAATGGTGGTTGTCAGAGGTTAGAAAGGATGGTATAAGTAGGGAAATGTTGGTCAAATTTCCAGTTATAAGTTAAATTCTGGGAATGTATTATACAGCATGGTGACTTTAGTTAGTAATACTGGTAATACTTGAAAGTTACTAAGAGAGTAAATCTTAAATATTCTTACCCACCCCCTGCAGAAAAAAGCAAGTATGTGAGGTGATGGAGGTGTTAACTAATCCTCTTGTTGCAATCATTTCACTATATATACATGTATAGAATCATTACATTGTACAACTTAAACTTACAAAATATTACATGTCAATTACATCTCAAAAAAAGATGGAAAAGAAATTTAAACATTGTGTAGCCTAAACAAAACTCATTTGTGAGCCCAGTTTGGTTTGTAGGTCACCAGTTTGTAATCCCTAATCTAACTCTTAAAACTTACTAAAGATTTAACTAAACAAAAAGTAAATAAATAACCGAGACATAGGGAGCTACAATTCATAGAGCCAATTGAAGGTGAATCTGAATTATTGCCTGGCCTTCTATCTCTCAGTCCAAGGCTATTCTTCCACTCCAGGTTGCTTTCTCTTCCAACCTTTAGGGTGTCACACTACTCTATTATGATTTCTTTGCTTTCCTAACATTCTTTCTCAACCCTTTTGTAAGAGATATGTATTTATGTTTCAGTGGGAAGAACACTGGAATTTTGAATCAAAAGCTATGGGTCCATGAGGGCTTCCCTGGTGGGACAGTGGTTGAGAGTCCACCTGCCGATGCGGGGGACACGGGTTCGTGCCCCGGTCCGGGAAGATCCCACATGCCGCGGAGCGGCTGGGCCCGTGAGCCATGGCCGCTGAGCCTGCGCGTCCGGAGCCTGTGCTCCGCAACGGGAGAGGTCACAGCAGTGAGGGGCCCGTGTAACTTAAGAAAAAAAAAAAAAAAAAGCTATAGGTCCAGTCTTGGTTCTACCCTATAGTAGCAGATCAATCTGGACCAGCTTCCTAATATGTGAATTGATGCATTAGTGGTACTGGAGACTGCTCATCTAACTCATTGAGTTTAAAGTTTTAATGACATTCAAATTTTTTTGAATTACTGTGCAAATACTTGTGCTGTGTGCCCATTCTAGGATACTGTTCATTTGAAGATCAGAGTCACCACCTTCACTTATTAAACTAATGACATTTTCTATTATTGAGATCCCTCCCACCAAAAATGTCATCCATTTTACAATAGGTATCCACTGCAAAAAAATCAGATTCTTATAAATCTAATTAGCCTCCATTAGAATCATGTTAGAAAAACTAACAGTATAAATAATTGTTTAGGGGGCACTGGGTTTAGACAGATGTGGGATTAAAAATTTGCTTTATCATTTTAAATCTTTGTGACATTGGATAATCACCAAGGCTTAGTTTCCCAATCTTTAAAATGGAAGAATATTAACTACTTCATCAACATAAGATTAAATGAGGTTACATGCAATGCACCTGGCCAGTAGGGAATTCGAAAATGATAGCAATCTGTATTATATATTCAGGTATCTCCATTAACACTTTTCCTTCCTTCCCCACCGAAGTTTTGTATTACCAAAACACAGGGTTACTCTAGAGATTCTAATGTCTTTGTGCATAGAAAGATTTCATGAATAATTTTTCCCTAGCTGAAAGAGTCTGGAAAACTGAAAAATGTGACATAATTTGAATGGAAGTAGCCCTTGGTTGCTTAACATGGGTCTGACTGTAATAAATACATTTCCTCAAAGTTTCCCAGCAGGACTGTTCCCCAGGTGGTCCCTTAACTAAAACAACATATTAGAGAAGAATAAAGAACGTATAGTTTTTTAGAAAATTATGTGCTTTTGATTTTCAAAGATATTTATGTTCCAAATGAATGACAGGTGAGAAAAGCTCCTGCCATACTCTCCTACCTTCTCCACAAAGGGAAAATTTTGAGTGACAGTTTTGTGCTCATAATTTAATGTGTAGAGAAGTCTCCAAAAGATTTCTTCTTTGAGCATGTGGAGACTTGGTTCAAGTTGATGAGTTTGATTGTAGAATGATGGGACTTGGCCAAGTGATGGTGTGAACGTTGGGACAGGACCAATTAAGGAAGGAATCTTGGGTGGGAGAAAGAGTACAGGGGCTCTTCTTGTATTATCCCTTTGCCCCAATCCCTGAGGACTTCTAAAACTCTTCATCTTACGATGGAGGTAGCATGTTTGGACTCTTGACACTTTTGGCACACTCATCTGGGAACCAAGTCCACTGTGTCTTTGAATTTCAAAGGAAGCTCCCTGCTCAAGAGTTGCTCCCTGGTTGAGGTTGCTAATAGGACTTACAGGATATCACAATTTCAAGCACTAGAGCAACTCCTGGAAGATGAGTTCTTGGATGAAGAATCAAATAACTTTATAACTTGAACTCTTTTTAGCTCAACTTCTATATTTGACAAAGAAAGTAAGGCCCAGAGAAGTTGAATCAATTACCTAAAGTAAGAGTTGGCCAACTATGACTCATGGTTGACAAGACATATGGACCTCAAAGCCTAATATATTTACTATCCGGTCCTTCACAAAAAAAGTTTGCTGACGACTGATCTAAAACCACACAACCCACTGGAAGCAAATCCAGGATTAGAATTAAGGTCTTCTGAATCTTGATCCAGTGGCCTATCTTTTGCATCACACCAGAAGAGAGAAATATTGTAAGAATGAAAAACACAATGTATATAAATACTTGGGGTCCTCCAAATAAGAGAAATGACTGAATCTGAGACATTTCTATTATTATTATTATTATTTTTACTGCCATAATTGATATCAGGAGACCCTTCTAAACCTACCAATCCTAAACTGGGCTTTAACTAAGCCAAGAATTGAAGAGGAATTTTGTTAGTTCACTGAGTCCTCCATGGCCTCTGTATCCCCTTATCCCAGATACCTGTCAATCTGCTCATTAGATATGCTATTCTTACACGTCCTCTTTCTGTGCCTTAAAAAATCTGTTTAAGGATCATTCAGCATCCTAATAAGGATTTCACGAAGATTGAGCAGCAAAGGTATTTAAAGAACAAATCATACCCGACAAACTTCATAGCTTTTTGCAATGTAATTTCAAATTAGCAGATGAAAGGAAGGCAAGGGATCTTATATCTCTGCCTTTTAGTAAAACACTTGCGACAGGCTCTCTCACAAAATGTTAGTGGCAAAGCTATTTTATATCAGCCTTTGCCAATTCAAATGGGTTTGAATGCTTCCATGTAGACTGAAAAAAGATTGATGATAAGTGTCAATGCAAGGAGTTTGGGCATGGATGTGGCACCTCTGAGATTATTAAGTAATATCATAATTGACCTTGAATAGGGCACAATAAGGTCAGGATCATCAAATATGTGGGTGGTGCGCAAATATATAAGAAAATCCCAAGGAAGTTCAGGCCAATAAGAAAAAGGAATTAAATAAAAGTAGATATATGTTCATGGACACAGCCAAATGGCAATCCATGGAAATAAATAAATAAACCAAAAGTTTACCACAGAATCAGCTCTTCCAAATTTCAGGGATCCAGAAATAACTGAACACCAAAAATATTGAATTGGAAGTTAGAGTTATTACTACTGAATATGAAAAATTGGATGTAGCTCCTCTCTATCCCAGTTGTGAAGCTGAAGAATTTGTGAGCAGCATGGCAGATTGGCAGTTAAACAATAAAAGAGGACTATTCATTTATGCATGTATTCATTCATTCAAAAACTATTTACTGGGTGCCTGCCATGTTCTTGTCACAATTTTAAGTACTAAAGTTGTAGCAGCAAACAAAGCAGGCACAGACGCTGCCCTCATAGATCTCCCTCTCTCTCTCTCTGTCTCTCTCTCTCAGACACACACACAGACACACATGCTTTATCAGAAGATAGTAAGTGCCAAGAAGTAATGTAAAGCAGAATCATGCGATATATAATGATGGAAGAGTGGGGGATGAAATATACTACTTTAGATGGAAGGATGAAGGAAAACCCCTCCATGAGGTGGCTTGAGTAGTGAAGGATGTTCCAGGCATAAGAAGCAGAAAGTGCAGAGCCCCTGAAATGAGAACACACTTGACAGTTGGGGGACAGAAAGGAGAAGTAGAGAGAATAAAAGGAAAAGTCCTGGGAACTGAGATAGGAGAGTCACACAGATGCAAAAGTAGATATTGTCGTGTAGTTTTTGGTAAGGATTTGTATTGTATTTTTAAAGAGATGAGGAGACATTTTAAGATACGAACTAACACCTTAAATGATCACTCTGGCTGCCTTAAGAGATTGGACTACAAAGGGCCAGGCAGAAGAAGGAAGACCAGTTGAGAGGTTATTGCAGTATTTGAAGTGAGAGGTGATGGTGGCTTGGACTTGGGTGGATGCAAGCAGTAGAAGTGATAAAAAATCGTTCATTTGTGCATGGTTTATGGGTATATTCTGGAGGTAGATACAATAGGATTTATCACTGCTTTGGATATGAGAAGTAAGAGAATAAAAGAAGTCACAAATGCTTCCAAGGATTTTGGCCTGAGCATCTAGATGAGTCCAATAGCCACTTTAGTCAAATGGGAAAACTTGGGAAAAGGGACATTTGAGGTGGTAGAAAATCAAGGTTTCAGTCACCACCAATCTAGTGAGTTATAGGAATACATACACCCCCTTCTTTATACCTGATATTTCTGAGAACCTTCAGTAATTCTCCATCTTATGACTCTAACAGGTCATAATGAATTAAAGTTTATACCATGGTAACCAACTTTAATGAGCATCTATTAAGCTCAAGAAGAAAAACATTTAAGAACACAAAGAGAAAATGAGAAAGCCACAGAGCAGAAATAAAGTTGCCTCTACCAATAAAAAGCCAAATGTTAAATTTGTTGAGAAAAGTAGCAGAAAATGGCAAGGAGCAGTTTGGGTTTGGTGGCATTACACCTGAAAACAGATCTTGGTGTGGGCAAATTTAGGGGTGGCAAAAGAAAAACAAAATGAAGATTAGGGAAGAAGATATTAAATTGTGTGCTACATTTAGAAAGTAGAGTGATGTGTGAGTTAGAATCTATTGTTCTTAAAGATAGCAAAATAAAGTGTTCAATTGTAGAGCATCATGATTTGTTGGTTACCTTCAAAAGTTATTTTCTTTTTTGGAGCTTCAGTTTCTCTGTTAATTATAAGGTTTGGATTAGATAACCTTTTACAACATTTCCGCCTTCAACATTTTTATAAATTCTAGATTACAGCCAATCCCACTCTCTCATCCTCACTTCATAACATGAGCCCCTCCAACATGAAGATGCAAGTTAATAAGTGAAGAGGAACTATTTCAACACATTCAGTTGGGAAGATAGTAATGGCATCAAAAAAAAAAAAGGAGGACCAAGAAAACGAGATTGGACCCATCTTCACTATCACAGGAGATTACAAAAACTCCCAGAGTCTTCTTATCCTAAAAGTTCAAACCTCCTATACCACTTCTCCCCAAGGTTTTTTCTTGAATTTCCTATATGAGACGTCAGCCAGGTACTGCAGGATCTGATCCTTCCCAGCCTCAACCCCTCCCACCCCACAACCAACCATCAAAGACTGTGTTTCTGAACTTCACCACTACTGACATTTTGAGCCAAATAATTCTCTTTTGGGGGTGGGGGGGGGTGGTCCTGTATATTATAGAATGAATGTTTGGCAGCATCCCTAGCTTCTACCCACTAGATTCCGGCATCAATACCCTTCCCATCCCCTCCAGTTGTGACAACAAAAGACATCTCCAGAAATTGCCAAATGTCCCCTGGGCTATAAAATTGTCTCCAGTGGAAAACCTCTGATTTAAGACAAGCAGGTCCAATGGATTCCACTCTCTTGCTTGAATGAAATGCCACCCTAGGCATCACGCCTTCTGACCACTGCTCATCAAAGTAGTTTACAGATAGCAGTATTTTCCCATGATATAAATTCCCATCAATACAATTAAGGGAGACATGGTTTATTTGTGTATTAGCATATCCAGCTGCTTGTTTGACTTTGCTTGATATTTCTGTCCAAGTATAGGGCTTTGCCATAAATAATACCCAGTCAGCTGAAAGCTGAAAGATATTGTAAATATCCAAGTCCTAAAATACTGTGTTGTTTTCAAGCATAATCCATACAAACCACTCTTAGCTTGGAAGGGAAAAAAAAAAAAAAAACAACTCCTATGCCATTACTTAAATAGGCCCATTAAAAATGAGCTGTGAGTGAAACACTGGCTTTATTAAACAGATGACATTACATCAGGAATGATGAATCATAAAGTTTCTTTTTGGTATTACAATGGTATACGACCTTTTAAACTTTAATCATTCACCTCATATTCTGAACTACCGTCAGGTGTGCAGGCTTCTTGCTGATTACATTAACATGAGGCAGCTGTTGGCATCAATTCTCATCAGGCTTTTACCAGCATGGCTTAGCGACACACAGCCAGAGCTGGGACAGCCCCGGGCTTGTCTGCAAGAGGAAGTGTGGCCTCACACTGACTACCAAAGGCCAGGAAAGACAGAGAAGGATCTCTTGTGTCTTACATATTGTTTTATTCCCAGAACCTGGCAAAAGGTCTGGCCCATAATAGGGACTCTATCAATGTTCATTGAACAAATCTCAATGTCCAAGATATTGGAATAATGTGTTACATTTGGACAGGGCTTCCAGTTTACAAAGAGCATGATTCATTCTTCACAGGGACCTTGTGAAGGTGGCCAACGTCACACTGGTAGTAACTGGAAGAGCTAGATGACAAGTTTGTTTACTTTTCACAACCTTCCACGGTGGATATAAGACAACACTGCGCTAAGAGCACAGTCTTGCTTCCATCCCAACACTTCTACTCAGTAACTGTGCACCTTTTCACAAGGCACTTAAACTCCCCAAGACCCGTGGTCCTCAAAGGTCAGTGGTGAGGACTATTTGAGATGATGCACATAAAAAGCTTGGCATGATGGATGGCACATGGTGAGCATACAATAAATGTTATTTATAATTATTAACAGCTTCAAAATCTATCTTAGGGGGAAACAGAAAACTGGCATCACAGAATTCTTAAGGGAAAAGCAGAGTTTGAAATCACAGGGACTTAATGTGCTATCACCCATAAAAATTGATTGAGGCCCCAATTAATCTCCACATACCTTTCTTTTGACTTCTCTTTCTAGAGGAGAGTTGTTAGGAAGCAGAGTAAAGGACAGTTTGTCACTTGCTCTCAACAACTCCATCCTGCAAGCTGGTACCAAAAATATACTTGGACCCTTTTTGAGAAGTTCCATATCATGATGTCATTATGTCAGTGATAATCTAACTAATAGGTAAGTTTTTCTTATTGTAGTTCTCCTGTCTCTGGTCTGCTCATTAACATTTTATATGGCACAGGAAAAATATAAAGAGGTTCAAGAAGAATTTTACTAAATTTTATATGATAGATCTGAAGCAGATTAATTTAAAAAAATAGGAAATTTTGAAATAAATCCAAAATCTTTGAGTTGTGACCATGTAAGAAAACTGTCATAATTTTTCCCAAAATGTCCACAGATCTCTCTTCAGGGACAATATAAAAATTTGAGATCAATCATCATTTTGTCCTAGGATAGCATATACTATATTTCTCATGAGACTCAATCTAAAATTAAGAGTTCATATATCATTTAGTATGCTTTTGGATATAAATTCCAGAAACTCCAAGTAAAGTAACATAAATGATAAGTAACAAAAAGTCCGGAGATATGTTGGTAATAGGGTTCATTAACTTTTGGTGGTACAATGATTATCAGAAAGAAAACAGAAATAGGCCCACAGACATAGAAAACAAGCTTATAGTTATCAAAGGGGAAAAGGTGGGGGAGGTAAATTAGGAGATTGGGATTAATGTATACACACTATTATATATAAAATAAACAATAAGGACTTACTGTACAGCACAGGGAACTATACTCAATATTTTGTAATGACCTATAAGGGAAAAGAATCTGAAAGAGAATAAATGTGTATGTATGTATAACTGAATCACTTTGCTATACACCTGAAACTAACACAACATTATAAATCAGCTATCCTTCAAAAAGATGTTTTTAATTTTTAAATTAAAAAAAAAGACAGTTTCTTTTCATCTGTCATTTGCCACTGTTAGTGTGCTGCCTTGATCCTTTCTCTGTCTAGCTCCTCCCAAGGTCTCTAGAGCTACCATATCTCCTCCACATAGTTATGTCCAGAGGTAGAAAAAAAAAGAGAATTATTTCCTCACAGAAGTCTCTTTTGTTAATAGCAAAGAAAACTTTCCCATAATTTCTCCCCACCCATAGATATTTTTCCCTATTACATTGGTTAGAGTTGGGTTGCATAACTACTCCCCAAACTAATTTTTGCCAGAAAGAATACACCTAAGGACAATTAAGATTCACCCCATTGAACTGGAAGGATCCCTGTCTTTTTGTACACACGGTTAGTTAATGCCTGAACAAAACTGAAGTTCTGTTGGTAAGGAAGAAAGTGATTAGGAATGACTGTTGCGTAGGGAAGTAACGGTCATCATCTCATTAGCCATCCATAGGTCAGTGATTCCTAAACATGTCACCATATTAGAACCACCTTAAGCATTCTGATCACATGCTAGATCATTTATATTACACTCACTGAGGAGAACATAGGAGTCAGTATTTTTTGAATCTCCCCAGGTGATTCTATGGTACAGAGAAGTTTGGGGGTGACTACTCTAGCTATTGGTTCAACTAGCCATGCTAGCAGAGTCTATTGAGCTATTTCATTACTAGTCCACAGGGATCCTCTGAGTCCATTCAGTTTCACTGAGCACATATACAAATGTTTTATGATGTAGTGTTGACTTGAACATAATGTGAAATATATCATCATACCACTACAGAATCTCTACAATAGTCAATATCTGAGAGTAAACTAAGAGTTTCTATAAGTTAGCTGAATGTTTTAAAATACAAAGTGCTTTATTGTTTTGAGTTTTTAACCAGTTAATTATTTCCAAATGATGATTAAAACATGATGAGATGGCTCTGTACCTCTACTTGCATTATGGAGTTGTAGAATCATAAAGGTCATCTAACAACCCCTGGGACATTAGCTTCACAAAGGCAAAGATTTTTTATCTATTTTTTTCACTGCTGCTTCCTCAGTGCCCAGAATAATGCCTCATGCCATTCTCCATACTTATACCATGCCTTAGTTTTGTCAGATTATCACTCCATATTTCCTCAATTTCCTCATCTGTTGTATGGGGACATTACTACTTTATAAGCCACATACGGGGAAGGAATAACTACATTTTGAAGATGCAGCACTGAAATCCAGTTCTTCTACCAGCCAGCTGAGCAACATGGTGGGAGTCACTCCGTCTTCCTGAGCATCTGCAGTAAGAGAAATACTACTTTGTATTTCAAAGAGTCTCTATGAGACTCCAATATGGTGATGTATGTGAAAGTGCCTTGCAAAATGTACATTCCTATACAAATATGACTTATTATTTCAAAAGGCATAAAGTTAAATGTTCAATTACTGCAACACAATATTCCGAGCACTTTCCCTCTCACATGAACTGTTCTCTTTCTCCCTCTTCCTCTGTCGCTCTCAAAATGTTAATACGGGTCTCCTCTATAAATAACGATAGTGGCATATTGACATTCAGATTTAAATGCTGCAGCACAGCACCCTGTACAAGAAGGCTGACACAGAACTTCTATTTTTATATGTTTAGTGATATATCCAAGTGTCACTCAACAACAACAGGAAAGGAGCTACTGTGCCACTATCATTCTCTCAGATCTTCACTCCTCCTCTGCCTACCACTCAGACACAACCCTGACAAGTGCTGCATGGATCCACCTGTTCACCACCTGTCAATATTTGAGTTTTTTAAAAAAAGACTCCAACATAGGACTCTTTTTATTTTTAACACCTTTATTGGAGTATAATTGCTTTACAATGATGTGTTAGTTTCTGCTTTTTAACAAAGTGATTCAGCTATACGTATACCTATATCCCCATATCCCCTCCCTCTTGCACATCCCTCCTACCCTCCCTATCCCACCCCGCTAGGTGGTCACAGAGCACGGAGCTGATCTCTCTGCAGCACATGACTCTTAATTTTCATTAGGATGAGTGTGGATATTGTGAAGAATAAACTATGCTCAGAATTTACATGGCGAGGCCACCAGAATTTCATTGCTGTTCTCTCTTGAAATGCTCTCAGTATAAAATGATCTCTGCAAAGGCTATTCCAGAAATTCTGAGATGGGAATCGAAATATACTCTGGCAGTTGACTGAGGGCACTGGGGATATACAAGGAAATACCTTGGACTCTAAGATTAGAACTTCAGTCAGGACAAGGCTAATTCTCCAGACTTCAGGGAAAGGTGACCCTATAGTTTTACACCCTGACTGAGCAAACTGATGCTATAGCCCCTCTTGTTTTTTATAATCTTTCCAAAGGCTGAACTGAGGCATACCATCAAGGACAATTAGGGGTAAGGGCTTCATCTACTGAAAATCAGTGTGGCTCACCACTGTCTGAAAGCACCTGGGGGAATGCTCACCTGTAAGAAGATCAAACCCCACCTAACAGACAAGGGACATCCAAACCTAACAGTGCTTATAGGCAGGAAAAGGAGTGGACACATGCTTTAATAATTCATTGTTTGGTGGTTATTCAATACGCTATATGTGATTTACAGGTTTTCATGTCTTACAAATTTGAGTGAGGTAGCTGGTCATAGTGACTTAGAGCCGGCTATGAAGCTAGACAGTCTTGGTTCAAATTCTAGTTCTATAAATTCCTGGCTCTGTGATTTTGGATTTTCTGTTTTTTGTGTTTTTTTAACATCTTTATTGGAGTATAATTGCTTTGCAATGTTGTGGTAGTTTCTGCTGTATAACAAAGTGAATCAATTATATGTATACATATATCCCCATATCCCTTCCCTCTTGCTGTCTCCCTCCCACCTTCCCTATCCCACCCCTCTAGGTGGTCACAAAGCACAGAGCTGATCTCTCTGTGCTATGCAGCTGCTTCTTTCTAGCTATCTATTTTACATTTGGTAGTGTTTATATGTTAATTCTACTCTCTCACTTCGTCCCAGCTTACACTTCCCCCTCCAAGTGTCCTCAAGTCCATTCTCTATGTCTGCATCTTTATTCCTGTCCTGCCCCTAGGTTCATCAGAACCTTTTTTTTTTTTTAGATTCCATATATATGTGTCAGCATATGGTATTTTTCGCTTTCTGACTTACTTCACTCTGTATGACAGTCTCTCTAGGTCCAGCCACCTCATTACAAATAACTCAATTACATTTCTTATTATGGCCGAGTAATATTCCATTGTATATATGTATGTGAAAGTGCCTTGCAAAATGTACATTCCTATACAAATATGAATTATTATTTCAAAAGGCATAAAATTCTTTATCCATTCATCTGTTGATGGACAATTAGGTTGCTTCCGTGTCCTGGCTATGATAAATAGTGCTGCAATAAGCATTGTGGTACATTTCTCTTTTTGAATTATGGTTTTCTCAGGATATATGCCCAGTAGTGGGATTGCTGGGTCACATGGTAGTTCTGTTTTTAGTTTTTTAAGGAACCTCCATACTTCTCCATATTAGCTGTATCAATTTACATTCCCACCAACAGTGCAAGAGGGTTCCCTTTTCTCCACACCCTCTCCAGCACTTACTGTTTGTAGATTTTTTGATCATGGACATTCTGACTGGTGTGAGGTGATACCTCATTGTGGTTTTGATTTGCATTTCTCTAATGATTAGTAATGTTGAGCATCCTTTCATGTGTTTGTCGGCAAACTGTATAT
The DNA here is from genome assembly GCF_951394435.1 of Stenella coeruleoalba. Lineage (NCBI taxonomy): Eukaryota > Metazoa > Chordata > Mammalia > Artiodactyla > Delphinidae > Stenella > Stenella coeruleoalba. The sequence continues at coordinate 118,477,919 of NC_137169.1, read as the reverse complement.
CTTCTTTGGAGAAATGTCTATTTAGGTCTTCTGCCCATTTTTGGATTGAGTTGTTAGTTTTTTTGATATTGAGCTGCATGAGCTGTTGTATATTTTGGAGATTAATCCTTTGTCAGTTGCTTCATTTGCAAATATTTTCTCCCATTCTGACGGTTGTCTTTCCACCTTGTTTAAGATTTCCTTTGCTGTACAAAAGCTTTTAAGTTTCATTAGGTCCCAGTTGCTTATTTTTTTTTAATTTCCATTTCTCTAGGAGGTGGGTCAAAAAGGATCTTGCTGTGATTTATGTCACAGAGTGTTCTGCCTATGTTTTCCTCTAAGAGTTTTATAGTGTCTGCCCTTACATTTAGGTCTTAATCCATTTTGCATTTATTTTTGTGTATGTTGTTAGGGACAGTTCTAATGTCATTCTTTTACAAGTAGCTGTCCAGTTTTCCCAGCACCACTTACTGAAGAGTCTTTTCCCCATTGTGTATTGTTTCCTCTATTGGCAAATATAGGTGACCATATGTGCGTGGGTTTATCTCTGTCTTTCTATCCTGTCCCATTGAGCTATATTTCTGTTTTTGTGGCAGTACCATACTGTCTTTATTACTGTAGCTTTGTAATATAATCTGAAGTCAGGGAGCCTAATTCCTCCAGCTCCATTTTTCTTTCTCAAGATTGCTTTGGCTATTCGTGGTCTTTTGTGTTTCCATACAAATTGTAAAATTTTCTGTTATAGGTCTGTGAAAAATGCCATTGGTAGTTTAATAGGGATTGCATTGAATCTGTAGATTGCTTTGGGTATTATCGTTATTTTCACAATGTTGATTCTTCCAATCCAAGGACATGGTATATCTCTCCATCTGTTTGTAACATCTTTAATTTATTTAATCAGTGTCTTATTGTTTTCTGCATATAGGTCTTTTGTCTCCTTAGGAAGGTTTATTCCTAGGTATTCTATTCTTTTTGTTGCAATGGTCAATGGGATTGTTTCCTTAACCTCCTTAATTTCTAGTTCAGACTTTTCCTTGTATATAGGAATGCAAGAGATTTCTGTGCATTAATTTTGTATCCTGCTACTTTACCAAATTCATTGATTAGCTCTAGTAGTTTTCTGGTGGCATCTTTAAGATTCTCTATGTATAGTCATGCCATCTGCGAACAGTGACAGTTTTACTTATTCTTTTCTGATTTGGATTCCTTTTATTTCTTTTTCTTCTCTGATTGCTGTGGCTAAAACTTCCAAAACTATGTGGAATAATAGTGGTGAGGGTGGGCAACCTTGTTTGTTCCTGATCTTAGAGGAAATGGTTTCAGTTTTTCACCATTGAGAATGTGTTGACTGTGGGTTTGTCATATATGGCCTTTATTATGTTGAGGTAGGTTCCCTCTAAGCCCATTTTCTGGAGAGTTTTTTATCATAAATGAGTGCTGAATTTTGTCGAAATCTTTTATCCTTCAGTTTGTTAATATGGTGTATCACATTGACTGATTTGTATATATTGAAGAATCCTTGCATTCCTGGGATAAAACCCACTTGATCATGGTGCTTGATCCTTTTAATGTGTTGTTGGATTCTGTTTACTATTATTTTGTTGAGGATTTTTGCATCTGTGTTCATCAGTGATATTGGCCTGTAGTTTTCTCTTTTTTTTTTTTTTTTTTTTGACATCTTTGTCTGGTTTTGGTATCATGGTGATGTTGGCCTCGTAGAATGAGTTTGGGAGTGTTCCCTCCTCTGCAGATTTTTGCAAGAGTTTAAGAAGGATCAGTGTTAGCTCTTCTTTAAATGTTTGATAGAATTCACCTGTGAAGCCATCTGGTCCTGGACTTTTGTTTGTTGGAAAATTTTTAAACACAATTTCAATTTCATTACTTGTGATTGGTCTGTTCATATTTTCTATTTCTTCCTGGTTCAGTCTTGGAAGGTGGTACTTTTCTAAGAATTTGTCCATTTCTTCCAGGTTGTGCATTTTATTGGTATATAGTTTCTTATAGTAGTCTCTCATGATCCTTTGTATTTCTGCAGTGTCAGTTGTTACTTCTTTTTCTTTTCTAATTCTATTGATTTGAAGCTTCTCCATTTTTTTCTTGATGAGTCTGGTAATGGTTTATCAATATTGTTTATCTTTCCAAAGACCAGCCTTTAGTTTTATTGATCTTTGGTATTGTTTCCTTCATTTCTTCTTCATTTATTTCTGATCTGATCTTTATGATTTCTTTCCTTCTGCTAACTTTGGAGTTTTCTTGTTCTTCTTTCTCTAACTGCTTTAGGTCTAAGCTTAGGTTGTTTATTTGAGACTTTTCTTGTTTCTTGAGGTAGGATTGTATTGCTATAAACTTCCCTCTTAGAACTGCATTAGCTGCATCCCATAGGTTTTGAGTCATCGTGTTTTCATTCAATTTGTTTCCAGGTGTTTTGATTTCTTCAGTGATCTCCTGTTTTCTTAGGAGCGTATTGTTTAGCCTCCATGTGTTTGTATTTTTTACAGATTTTTTTCCTGTAATTGATATCTAGTCTCATAGCTTTGTGGTCAGAAAAGATACTTAATATGATTTCAACTTTCTTAAGTTTATCAAGGTTTGAATTGTGACCCAAGATATAATCTATCCTGGAGAATGTTCCATGAGCACTTGAGAAGAAAATGTATTCTGTTGTTTTTGGATGGAATGTCCTATAAATATAAATTAAGCTTATCTGGTCTAATGTGTCTTTTAAAGCTTGTGTATCCTTATTTATTTTTGTTTTGGATGATCTGTCCATTGGTGAATGTGGGGCGTTAAAGTCCCCTACTATTATTGTGTGACTGTTGATTTCCCCTTTTATGGTTGTTAGCATTTGACTTATGTGTTGAGGTGCTCTTATGTTGGGTGCATAAATATTTACAATTGTTATATCTTCTTCTTGAATTGATCCCTTGATCATTATTTAGTGTCCCTTTTTGTCTCTTGTAATAGTCTTTATTTTAAAGTCCATTTTGTCTGATATGAGTATTGCTGCTCCAGCTTTCTTTTGATTTCCATTTGCATGGAATATCTTTTTACAACCCCTCACTTTCAGTCTGTATATGTCCCTAGGTCTGAAGTGGGTCTCTTGTAGACAGTGTATATATGTGTCTTGTTTTTGTATCCATTCAGCCAGTCTCTGTCTTTTGGTTGGAGCATTTATTCCATTTACATTTAAGGTAATTATCAATATGTATGTTCCTATTACCATTTTCTTAATTGATTTAGGTTTGTTATTGTAGGTCTTTTCCTTCTCTTGTGTTTCCTGCCTATAGAAGTTCCTTTAGCATTTGTTGTAAAGCTCATTTGGTAGTGCTGAATTCTCTTAACTTTTGCTTGTCTGTAAAGGTTTTAATTTTTGTGTCGAATCTGAATGAGATCCTTGCTGGGTAGAGTAATCTTGGTTAGAAGTTTTTCTCTTCCATCTCTTTAAATATGCCCTGCCACTCCCTTCTGGCCTGCAGAGTTTCTGCTGAATGATCAGATGTTAACCTTATGGGGTTTCCCTTGTATGTTGTTTGTTGCTTTTTCCTTGCTGCTTTTAATATTTTTTATTTGAATTTAAATTTTGATAGTTTGATTAATATGTGTCTTTGTGTGTTTCTTCTTAGATTTATCCTTTATGGGACTGCCTGCTTCCTGGGCTTGATTGACAATTTCCTTTCCCATGTTAGGGAAGTTTTCAACTATAATCTCTTCAAATATTTTCTCAGACACTTTCTTTTTATCTTCTTCTTCTAAGACCCTTATAATTTGATTGTTGGTACATTTAACCTTGTCCCAGAGGTCTCTGAGACTGTCCTCAATTATTTTCATTCATTTTTCTTTATTCTGTTCTGCAGCAGTTATTTCCACTATTTTATCTTCCAGGTCACTTATCCATTTTTCTGCCTCAGTTATTGTGCTATTCATTCCTTCTAGAGTATTTTTAATTTCATTTATTGTGTTGTTCATCATTGTTTGTAGTTCTTCTAGGTGCCTATTAAACTTTTTTTGTATTTTCTCCATTTTATTTCTGAGATTTTGGAACATCTTTACTACCATTACTCTGATTTTTTTTTTCAAGTTGACTGCCTATTTTCTCTTCATTTGTTTGTTCCCTTGGGTTTTTACCTGCTCCTTCATCTGCTCCATATTTCTCTGTTTTCTCATTTTGTTTAACTTACTATGTTTGGGGTCTCCTTTTCATAGGCTGCAGGTTTGTAATTCCTATTATTTTTGGTGTCTGCCCCCAGTGGGTGAGTTTGGTTCAGTGGCTTGTGTTGGCTTTCTATTGTAGGGGTCTGGTGCCTATGTTCTGGTGGGTGGGGCTGTATCTTGTCCTTCTGGTCGGCAGGGCCACATCTGGTGGTGTGTTTTGGAGTATCTGTGAATGTAGTATGACTTTAGGCAGCCTCTCTGCTAATGGGTGGGGTTATGTTCCTGTCTTGCTAGTTGTTTGGCATGGGGTTTGCAGCACTGGAGCTTGCAGGCCATTGGGTGGAGCTGCGTCTTATTGTTGAGATGAAGATCTCTGGGAAAGCTCACACTGATTGATGTTACATGGGGCTGGGAGGTTTCTGGTGGTCCAATGCCCTTGACTCAGCCCTCCCACCTTGGTGGCTCAGGCCCAACACCCAGCCGGAGCACCAAGACCCTGCCAGGCACATGCCTCAGAAGAAAATTAAGAAAGAAAACAGAAAAAAGAAACCCAAAAAACAAATACATGGACAGATAGAACCCTAGGACAAATGGTAAAAGCAAACCTATACAGACAAAATCACACAAAGAAACATACACATACACACTCACAAAAAGAGAAAAAGGAAAAATATATATATACATATTAAAAAAAAAAGAAGGAGGGTGGGAGGGAGGGAGACGCAACAGGGAAGACATATGGGAACATATGTTTATGTATGACTGATTCACTTTGTTATAAAGCAGAAACTAACACACCATTGTAAAGCAATTATACCCCAATAAAGATGTTAAAAAAAAAAAAAAAAGAAGGAAGAGAGCAACCAAACCAGTAAACAAATCCACCAATAAGCTCTAAATACTAAACTAAGGTAAATATAAAACCAGAAACAAATTAGATGCAGAAAGCAAACCCCAAGTCTACAGTTGCTCCCAACGTTCCCTGCCTCAGTTTTGGGAACATTCATTGTCTATTAAGGTATTCTTCAGAAGCAGCATTTATCAAGTTGATTGTGGGGATTTAATCTGCTGCTCCTGAAGCTGCACAGAGAAATTTCCCTTTCTCTTCTTTGTTCGCACATCTCCTGGGGTTCAGATTTGGCTTTGACCCCACCTCTACATGTAGACCATCCTCAGAAGTCTGTTCCCCACCTAGACAGGAGAGGGTTAAAGCAGCAGCTGACTAGGACTCTCTTGCTCACTCCGGCGGGGAGGGAAGGGTATTGTAGTCATAATTGGAGTGCAGGGCAAGCCTGAGGCAGCAGAGACTGGCTGTTGTTGCAACAGCCTGAGGTGTGCCGTGTGTTCTCCCAGGGAAGTTGTCTCTGAATCAGAGGACCCTGGCAGTGGTGTGCTGCACAGGCTCCCCAGAGGGTGACCTGCGTTTGCCCACAGGATTCTTGGTGGCAGCTGCCACAGGGTTAGCCGTTTATACCCATCTCTGGGGTCTGAGCTGATACCCGCGGCTCATGCCTATCCATGGAGCTCACTTAGGCGGTGCTCTGCCTTCTGTGGGCACACTGGGAAGAAATCCCCTCTCCTCAAGCACCCTGAAACAAAGGTCTCTCATCTCTCCGGCAGGTCCAGACTTTTTCCTGGACTCCGTCCCATCTAACTGTGGCACACTAGCCCCCTTCAGGCTGTTTTCATGCAGCCAACCCCAGTCCTCTCCCCGGGATCTGAGAGCCTCAGCTCCCAGCCCCCACTTGCCCTGGTGGGTGAGTAGATAAGCCTCTCAGGCTGGTGAGTGCTGGTCAGCACTGATCCTCTGTGCAGGAATCTCTCTGCTTTGCCCTCTGCACCCCTGTTGCTGCGCTCTCTTCCGTGGCTCTGAAGCTTCCCCCCTGCCCAGCCCCCATCTCTGCCAGTGAAGGGTCTTCCTAGTGTGTGGAAACTTTTCCTCCTTCACAGCTCCCTCCCAGAGGTGCAGATTCCATCCCTATTATTTTGTCTCTGTTTATTCTTTTTTCTTTTGCCCTACCTAGGTAGGTGGGGATGTTCTTGAATTTTGGGAAGTCTAAGGTCTTCTGCCAGCTTTCAGTGGGTGTTCTGTAGGAGTTGTTCCACACGTAGATGTATTTTTGATAATTTATGGAGAGGAAGGTGATCTCCACATCTTACTCCTGTGCCATCTTGAAGGTCTCCTCTGCCTCTGTGATTTTGAATATTTATTTTATTTTTCCAAACCTGTTTCCTTACCTGTAAAATAGATTTGGCAATGCCTAACTTAGAATATTGTTATGAGGCTGTGAAAGTATATTCACATGATACCTACACAGGGATTGGTTTATCATAAGTTATTGCTAATACTTACTAAGCCCTAATGCATACTAAACATGGTTTAAGCACTTCCTAAGGTACCTCTAATTGTATTAGTAGTTTAAATGGCTTCTTTCTTTCTGAAACTTTACTTCCATAATTGGATTTTACCCAAGATAATAATATCAAGCCTAAGACTGTTTTCTATTTGTTGTTCCAGGACATAATAATTCTTAAAGAAAAGGCATTGACTTATAGCATGAAGGGTCTAATCAGAAAGCAGCCAACATTGAAAATCTAGTGCAAGAATTTTGACTAGAGTGGACTATACAGACTGCAAATGGAAAGATCTGACTGAGGGTGGGGCAGAGTTTGCACCCAGAGAGGCAGGCAGAGTCCTGAGTAGCAAAACCTACTTCTCTGCCTCCTGGGAATCACCATGTCTTGATTGACAAAGGACTTGGGCTTGGTGATTGAGACTTGTGGACAAGCTGCTCAAGGGAGTGCTCTAGCTCTGTATTTAAAATCATCCTCTTGTCATGGGGTAAAAGCACTAATCTTGCCCTGACTCTAGCACTGTTCTGGAGGTGGTTGACACAGGACTAGGAGGGGCTGTGGCACTGACAGCAGTACCAGCAATAACACTAGCAATGCAGTAACTTTGACCTGAAGGGAAGGCACCCAACATGTTTCTTCTTTTCATCCCAAGAGGACTTAGAAGGTCTTCTCATTCTATGTTCATTCAACCAGAAACCAAAAAAGCAGATAACAAAGACTGTAAATGTATCTACCAGGATGGAAAAATCCTTCCTTTTTCCAAATTCAGATTTGGCTACATAAAGCAAAAGGAAGACAGTATATATATTTGGAACCTTGTATAATCCAGGTACTAGGTGATTTAAATCTTTTAATTTAACCTTTATATTTTGATAATAATATTGTCTTAATTTTATAATGGGGATATTGAGTTTTAAGATTATTAAGAAACTTGACTAAAACCACATTACTAGGTTCAGACCTAGATTCAAAATGACATCTGCCTGGCTTTAAAACTCTTTATATGAAACAGCTCTCACTATAATTAGTGTGAAGAATAGCATTCTGTTATTCAAGAATTTCTAATTTGTCTCTACTGTCAGTTGGGTCATGTTTAACCTTCTTAGCTTTATATGCAAGTTTTGCTACCAAACCTATAAAATCTTATTTACAATTAACAAGAAAAGAGTCCTTATTAAAATAATTACAGATACCAGGTCAGCACAGAGTACCAAATAAATGTTCAGAAATACTCATTGAGGGGCTTCCCTGGTGGCGCAGTAGTTGAGAGTCCACCTGCCGATGCAGGGGACACGGGTTCGTGCCTCGGTCCGGGAGGATCCCACATGCCACAGAGCGGCTGGGCCCATGAGCCATGGTCACGGAACCTGTTCATCTGGAGCCTGTGCTCCGCAATGGGAGAGGCCACAACAGTGAGAGGCCCGCGTACTGCAAAAAAAAAAAAAAAATACTCATTGAATTGAATTTGAGAGAATTAGAACTAGCAATAAATAAATAAATAAATAATACTGTTTGAGCTGAGAACTAAATAAACCTAAGTATGTTCCAACAACAATTGGACCATATCTTACAAGAGAACTCAACATCTCAGAGTTATAATAGCATTAAAGGTCTACACAAAAGCAGATATGTACCATAAAACCCTGAGAAAGGATCATACAACTTCTTGGTGGACATCACCAATGATGGAGAATGCATAAACTCCTGAGATACCTACTTCATTTTCCAAAAGCTCAAATTGTTGGAAGAGAAAGTAGATTTTCCCTTGCTTTGCCAATACATTATAATGCAATCTTCCTTGTCTATCTCTGCAAATGGTTATGAGACAACCCCCTCCCCCCGCAAGTAGAACATCAGGAATCTGCAGCTTCACTGCAAGAATAAGCACCAATGTGTCTACTGATGCATGCATTTGAGCAGTGGTTGCTTCTTCCTGCTGGCCATGAATTTCAGCTTCCTAGGGATTCATGGCTAAATGTCCTTCCACAGAAAAGACAGAGGTCCCTGGAACAAAAAGGATTACAAAGCATGAAAGCTTTCAGCAGAAAAGGGGAACTGAAAAAGTGCCAACTTGTAGGGGGATGTGGAAGTGAGAAAACCTTTGATCAGTACTTCATTAGAGGATTGAAGAGGAAAGGATTTGGAAGCTGACGGAAAATCAGGCAGACTAGCGGAGTCATAAGCTTTAAACGTTCTTTTCAAAGGGTTTACTTATTTATTGAATTTTATTTTTTTTCAGTTCTCTTATTTGTGGATTTCTTCTAATTTACTAATTTTCTGCTAAGCCTACTGGTCAATCAGTGCTTAAAGTGAGTATGATAAGTTGATCTTAGTGCATTCTACCCTCTGAATATATGGGTACCATATGACAAAGTTAGGCTAAATGGTGATGGTGAGGGCATGAGAGAATTTGTAGGCAAAAGGGAAGGGGTTGGGGGTTAAACACTGTCACTGATATCAAATCATTACGCAGAAATCTCCTTGTAGGCAGATAGTGAGCCTGATTATCCAACACCTTTTAGGTTAGGTATAATATCAGCCTCTACCCTGTAACCCTCAATAAAAATTAGCTCAAATACTTGAGCTGTTGCTCAGTTTCTGGGGAAATTAAATATCACAGAGTCAAACTAAAGAAAGGATAAGTTTTGGAAAATTTTGAATAATAGTATATTTTATGGAAAACAATCTTATTGCATTTGAATACTTGCACTAGTAGGATTATTTGCTAACAGAATGTTAAGGTTATTTGTCCTTAAAAATATATTCTTAGATTTTTATTAATATACAAGTTTCAATTATAATTAAGTAGCACTATGCACTAAACACTATGTCTATCTTAAAAATAGGAGTCAGTCTCCTAAATAGGCTGTTAAAGCCCCCTAATAATCCACTTTATTATCTTAGATTTGTAAAGTATTTTTTTCATACATATAGAGAAAATAAATCTGTACAAAGCCAGTATTCAGGATACCCCTATTCCTCAACTGGTGAACTTGGTACGGAAAAAGTTTTTCTGTTCCAGGAGGATTTTCTTAAACAACGAATACTGGTGGTTTTGTCCCACTTTCCATAAAACAGATTTTCCCCCATATTTCTTATTCCTCCCATTTTTCTAATCACTTTCCCCTCCCTTCTTCTTGTCATAGTACTGATTTTCTCAAGCTGTTCTCAGTTAGGCAGTGTCTGCAAAGAGCACTGATGTTTCCACTCTGAGAAGTCTCCAGTGATTACCCCCAGTCTCTTTCATGCTAGAACTACATATTTATCAACCCCAGAGAGCAAAGACAAGGCGGCACCAGGGTTGTGAGTGATGTGAATTGCTGTCACAGCAGAAATTGTGCTGGGGAGGTCTCTAGATAGGAAAAAAAAAAAGAAATCTTTGGGTTGGGGAGGGGTGAAGAAGCACAAAGAAAAAGAAAAGAAGAGATGAGTTTAAAAAAAAAAAAAGGAAGAGGGCAGTGAGCAATTAGAGAGGACTCAGTGGTGTGCACAGTCCCTGCTGGAAATGCCCTCCAGTGGCCAGAAGTGGGTCATAAGTGTAATGAGCCAGGCAGCCTGACATCTGGACTCTTCAGTCCAGCCTCGGGTTTCCACCTGGGTCTAACAACTTGAGAACTTCAGAGCTGAGAGGTAAGTGAATGATTTTCTTTGACTCTTGTCTCCATCCTCAGACATGGGAACATATTTCCCCACATGGGATAGAGTGTACCCTTCTTGACTAACCAGAAATAAGCAGAGGAAGCTACAATCCAGACTGTATCTCTTACCTCCCTCAAGGCCTGCACTGATTTAAGAGAAAACTTGCTCTGACCCTTGACAAAGTTCATAACTTAAAAGTTTCTAATTAACATCCACCCCAGGCCGTTGAATTTGTAGAAATCCAGATAATGCTCATTTCTAATAATTTAATTAATCCAACGACAGCCATCATTTTTGCAAAGACTATTTGGCTTCAGGAAAACTGGGTGAGAGTGATGCACAGTTCATCCAAACTATGGCTACTGCTTGTGAAACTTCCCAGAGCACCTTTGATCCTGACAATGGATTAGCATAGTCGTATGGCAACCACATTTTCTGAACCTTAAACAGGGACATATTGGCCTAACAATAGGAAAAAATATTTGATAATGGAAAAATGGTAACCATCTTACTCACACTTCTTAGAATGTTTGCTGGTCCCTCTTTGCTATCCTCTCCATGACTTTCTTCACAAATTATAGATTGAGAATAACTTTTCTTCTACATAATTTTTCTTATCTCCAAGCTTTACCCTTTATTCCTCTAGCTTTGTGCTCCATCTTGCCACCTTCAAGATAGCATTCATCTGTGAAATTTGTATAAAATCTAAATGCTACTTAATCAATGCTACATCATTGTCCCAAAAACACCAATGGTATTCAAGCAAAAGAGGAAAATAGGGCAAGACACATACTAATTCTATGAAATCTGCTTCAGTTCCTTGAAAGGAGCAGAGAACAAAACTCCAGGTTAAGAGGTTGGGCCCCACACTGTACTAACTTCCTCAGTTTCCTGGCATTTGGGGAAGTAGAGAGACTATTTCTACTTTAAGGAAATTCATGCAAGGAATTGTGGATCACTCTAAAAAAAAATTGTGAACTGGTTAAAGTTTTACTTTGGCACTTCTGAATTTCTCTTTCTTCCCCATCTTTCCCTTGTCCCCTGTCTCCTTTTCTTTCTTAGTAGGTCTAAGTTGGATCCTGTATTTCTAATAAAACCATAGCTGATTTCAATGCTACTTGCCATGAACCATATTTTGAGTAGCAAGACTAGATATCCAAAATATGGGACAAAATGAGGTCAATACAAAGCTATGTGTATTTTCAGATCGTTCAGAAGAGCATCCTCTTAAGAAGGACTGAAGGAATGGCCCTCTAACTGTTAAAGAGTGGAGAGCAAACAAAACATAAAACTTGGCATCAAAGAACATGAGTTTATATGCAGACTTTGACATTTGCTACCTGAGCGACCTTGGACTAGTCATTAACATTTCTGATGCTTCATTGTCCCATCTGTAAAATTAGAATTTTAATAATACCTACTTCTTCTGGTGGTTGTGAAAAATCAAAAGGTATAATGTGTGATAAAGCCTCACAGTGAGAATCACTTACTAATACAGTTGAATTTAGCAGGCCATTGCAAGAGATAATTTTAGGTAGATGGGCTGCCCAGGGCCCATCAAATCATATGAGCAGATTATGTGTTTATTCTGCCACTTTAACAGGCAGTCCTAATCAAGTAAATGGGAATGTACAAAAACAACCATCACAATTAGAATCCATTGATTTAAGCTGGTTACTTTGTTTTAATCAGTCATCCAGTAGTTTTGGCATAATTTGATGTTTTTATCTTGTACATATGCTTCCTGAATAGTCTCAGATCCCATAGCTTTAGCAAAACTAAGATAAATAGCTGAGCAAAAATTCTGATCTGTTTATTCTTTCACTGTATTTGAGTCCTTTACTATTATAGTTTTTCTAGAGGCAGGTTAGAGATGCTTACATGTCCCAAGAGAAAGAGTAGTGTGCTTGTGTAACCAAACGCAGGTTCGGCCACTCACCACTCAACAGCTAATAAATCGAGGGGTAAGTGTTGGTAGAAAAGAAAGATGCTTTATTCAGAAAAGCTGGCAATCTGGGCAGAAGGTAGACTTATATCCAGAGACCATTTATGAACATTCTGCTCAGCCATGGCAATCTTTAAAGGGGAAAAGGGAAAACAATCTCAATTAATCATTAAGGCAGAAGGTCAGATTCTTTGTCATTGTTTTATTGCATGCTTAAATGACCAGATGACTTCTCCCAATCTTCCTTGGGAGTCTGTCTTGCATGGTCCACCTGCAGTTGAATGTTCTCTTGCCCTCGTGGTCCATCTGTGCCCGTGGGGTCCACCTGCAAATTTACTAAGGGGAAGCTAGAGGTAGAGAGTCAGTCATTCTTTAACTACTTAATTCTTCATTCTTACTTCTAATCCTGGAAAGGAATCAAAAATTTAGGCAAGGCATTGTGTACATTTAGTAGAGCAGAAATCAGGAGCTAGATTCAATGTTGCCTAGTGATTTCATCTTTATGATTAGGGTCCGAGGAAAACAAGGATGAACAAACAGAAAAGGGGCAAAAGAGCCACCTATACTTGGCATACAAAATACCCAGCTTATTGGGATTGCAAGGAACTCATGTTATTCTTTGCATGACTTCCCAATAAAAGGAAGGGGGAAGCAACTTGTTCCCAGAATAATTAGAACAAAGTGGATGCCACCTCCTGTAAAACACAGGGCTATCTTCAAATGTCATGAATGCTTTGAGGAGAGCTTAGCCACCTTATGCTAAGATCTGACCCTGTTTGGTACCATTAATTAACCTAAGTTTTTAAGACACAAAAAACTTCTGGGATGTGGTGTCCAGCTCCATGCAAGATCAAATCCAGAAGTTCACAGTGGGGGAAAGAGAACTGGTAAGCAATATGAGAGTGATATTCAATCCACAATACAAGTGAGTAACCAGTAGCATGAGAAAAAATGAATGTCCAGTATCAGAAGTTCATTAGACAAGAGAAGAAGTTGAGAGTTTCCAAATACAGAACTGACAAAACCAAATCAAGGATTGGTGACTAGGAATGTAGATGAGGTGACAGGAGATGGTAAGAGGGAAGCATTTATTAAGCTATCTGACAGTTCTGCTTGACTTCTTCCCTCCAGCTCAGGGCTGTTGGCATGAGGCATTAGCACTAGCCTACTGCTTTGGCTACCAGGCATCTTATAGGCACCACCCAACACCTAAATGCATGATAACATGGCCTTACCAGGGATCCAACTGCAGCAAGGCCCTGTGTATTTTATGTCCATTGAAATTGTAAGTTATTGAAAAACAGACCTATATTTCTTTTCTACACTTTAGTTCAATGTCTCAAACAGAAGTGCAATAAATTACTAATGAATGAAAAATTGTGATAAAGCCTCAAGTCTAATGCATTTGGGATGAGAAGGAGTTACACTAATTTGTGGACTTAGTTGTACCCATTGTGTTCAGCTTTCCTGAACCTGTGTAGAAACACAGTTCCTATCTGCAATATACACAAGGGCATTACTGCTACTGGGTCCTTTGCCACAAAAAGCAAATAATTTGATTGACTTTGGACAGGTTCCAAGGCTGGACAATTGGGCAGCTTAAGCACTGGGATTTAGACAGAAGATGACTCCATATCAGAAAAGAATGCATTCTTCTCTGTAGAAATTCCCAATTTCTTGCTCTAGTTTGATCAGAGAAATTGTCAGCTGCAAACTCCTAGCTAGAAGTGAGTTTTTCTCTTGCCAATCTGGATTATGATAAACATCTACCCTACCCGTGTGTTTTATTAGTCTGCCTGCTGACAGGAAGGGACTCAGCAAGTTGGTAATGTGGGAGATCCCTTTCTGATATTTGGCACAACCTGATTTGATCTGTAGTTGTTTTATTAATCTTTCCCCCACTAAATTTTGGCTCTATTGGATTTGAATGACATCTTTAAGGGGAGAAACAAAGAATTTGCAATTTTTTCCCAGCAATGTGCAAATTGGCACTTAATTGAGAATTAATGGTGTGCTAACTGCTCGCTGCAGCCATTCCCTCTGCGAATTGTACTGGGACTGCTTGCACTTTTGACTTTGACATGCTTTTTATAGGGTACATGAGTAATTTGATCTGTAAAAGGGAGAGAAGATTCAATCTCCTGAAGGAAAAGTACTAATTAGCAGCAAAATCTAACTGCCTTTCTCTGCCAGGGTCTCCTCTTGCTATGTTGGGCTTAATGCAAACCCCTGTCATGCTGAGTTTCTACACTGGATTGTCCAATACAGCCTGTTTAATTTTAATTTCCTTTAGCAGAGTTGATATTCAATTAGCCACACCAATGAAGGGATGCTTTAGTACAGATAATAATTGCTTAACTTTGTATAGAGCTTTAGAGTTTACAAAACACTTTCATAATTGCTCTTTATAGAAATAATTGTATTTAGCAACAATTATTAGCCCCATTTTATGGATGGAGAAATTTAAGTTCAAAGATGTTAAAGATATGTCCAAGACCTCATAGTAAGAAATGGAGGAGATAGAGAATCGAGATTCCATCATTTTTAATCCATTGCTTTTTTCTACTATATCAAAAAACAGTATGGTTGATACTATTGTCTGAGATTCACAGCAACACCTTTTTTAATCCCATGTCCATATTGTTCATTTGTTCATTCAGTTTTTTCAACATAAAGATTTGCTGAACAATGCTGCATAAATAATACCTGCTAAATGTCCTTGGAGAAAAAAAATGCAAGATTGGGATTCTCAAAAACTTCTTGAAGACACGGCAAATATACATAGCATGTAAGTATTAATGTTAGACAAAAACCCAGTCCTTGAGGGTAAGAACTATGTCTGGTTCATCATTGTATCCTTCTACAGTCCCTAACATAGTGCAGGACTTAGCAGAGAGTAGGCAGTACATAAATACTTGTTGGAAAAAAATGAATAGCTATGCCCTGTCTTGTTATTACCTTCTTTGTCTTTTCTTTTATTTTTATTTATAGTATTGACACTACTACTGTAAACATATGTTTTCATAATTGTTTATTCTCTGTCTCCTCCACTGGAATGTAAGCACCATGAGGATGGGAATCTTTCTCAGTTTTATCCACTTATATATTTCAAGCATGGAAAACAGTGACTGGATTTTATTGAATAGATGGCCCCAAACTGAATGATATCATTTGAAACCTGGCTTGGTTGTCCAGAAAACTCTAAGATTAAATGTTACATTTTTTGCTTCCCTGGTTTTGAAAGCCATAATCTGAGTTTGGAAGCTTCATTCATTTGCCTGTCTAAAAAGAGAAGTGATATCATTCACTGAAACAAAATATTTTTATTTGGGAGTTTCTTCCCAAGTATGCTGGGACAGTTTGGAGAAAAAATAATGTATATCTAGATCTATAACCCTGTCCCTCTTTCCAAAATGTGAATTCCAATGACCTCCTGTCTTAGAGGGACCACTGACTATAGGGAAAATCACAATAATAGTCTTCATGTCCCAGAAATGACTCCCTGTTGATTTAGAATAGCTTCAGAGAGCAATATGCAAACGGGCAAGTGGATCAGAGAAATTCAGTGCCTTCATCAAAAAGCCTGAGACACTGGGCCATCTTCTGATCTGTAGCAAAAATATCCTTCCCAGGATTCTTCCTCAACTAGGACTGAGGGAATGAGAAGAGGGGGAGAAGAGGCCTCAGCCTCCTGCTATGAGGATGTGAGATCTCCAGCTGTACCAATCCTCATTAGCACCCAGTGTGGGGGAGGGTGGGGGGGGCAGGCAGCAAGTATGTGGAAGAGTTTTTGGCTCAGAGCCCAGCCTAAGAAGTCCCCTGAGATGGTCTTTAATAAACCTCCTGGGAGGGACTGGAAAGTTAATTAGGATGTATAAAGGTAGTTTGACTACTTAAAATCAGAAGCAGTTGGAGAGTATCAAATATGTTTTAAATCCATTTGTTTTACCAAGGGGGGTGGATTCCTTGTTCATGGGGCTTTACCATAAAAAGCATAGTTAAGATTACAGCAGGTGGTTGTTAAGAGAAGTTGAGACATTCAGAGCATTATTATTTCACATGACAGTGGCATGTAGCTTCTGAACCTGTTCTGTCCCATTTGATAGCTACTAAACACATATAACTATTGAGCACCTGAAATGTAGCTAGTGAGACTGAGGAACTAAATTCTTAATATTATTTAATGCAATCTAATTTAAATCTAAAACTGGATACTGGATTCTGTTATTAGAAAAGTTTTAGAGTATATTTGGAATAACAGGGCTATGTACATCTACTTCTTCAACTGTAAATTTTATTAACTCTAAATGTTAACCATGTATTTCTGATGAATATTTAGTATCTAAATTCAAATGTGCAATAAGTGTAAAATACACCGGATTTTGGAAGGTTTTATAAAAAATGTAAACTATCTCACTAATAATTGTTTATATTGATTAAATGTTGAAACATTATTCAGGATATATTACATTAAGCAAATTATATTATTCAATGTAATTTCCTCTGATTTTCTTTTACTTTTAAAAATGTGACTACTGGAAATTTTTAAATTATATATGTGGCTCATATATTTTCATTGGATAATATTTTTCTAGAAATAGTAAAGCACTGTCTTGGGCTGAATTGTTGCCCACCCCACCACCACCACTTCATGTGTTGAAGTCCTAAACCCAATACCTGAGAATGTGACTATATTTGGTGATAAAGTCTTTAAAGAGGTAATTAAGGTAAAATGAGGTCATTGAGGTGGCCCTAATCTAATATGAGGATGTTCTTTTAAAAGAGAACATTAGGGAACAGACACACAGAGGAAAGACCATGTGGAGACTCATGGAGAATATGGCCATCTACAAGCCAAGGAGAGAAGGCTTCAGAAAAACCAACCCTGCCAACACCTTGAACTTGGACTTCGGGCCTCCAGAACTGTAGGAAATAAATTTCTGTTTAAGTCACCCAGTCTGTAGTACTGTGTTATGACAGCCCTAGTAAGCTAATACAAGAACTAAACTTAAGCCTGCAACAGGAGAAAATGTCAGAGCATCAGCTGCTAATCCATGTTACTTGTTCATTGTCCATCTCTCCCACTACACTCTAAGCTCTATGAATGAAGAGACTGGTCCTTTCTTAAGCACTCTGTATTGACAGCACCTGGCACAGTTTCTGTCACAGAGTAAATGTTCAATAAATGTTTGTTGATTGAGAAAGTGATTATCTAACTCATTCAATCAATGTAAACAGCTGATTTGGGTGACTAGAAAAAAATGCCATCTATTTCTTGTTAGCATGGGTTTATGATCTGAATTTTTTTCAGATAAATTGTCACCATTTGTTTGACCAGGATCAACTCAAATATTGTGTCTCAACAACTGGCATTGGCTTTCTTAAATATGAACTCATCAACCATTAATACCTGGGAAAACACCCTCTGAGATTTTAGACCCATAGCTAGGCAATAGTTTCATTTTTTAAAGGGATATAAAATCAGTTTTAACATTCTTGGTTTCCTCACTAACGTTTCACTTGGCATTCATAATAAAAATTTGATTAACTGAATTAAGTGAAAGCCTTAGAGCTGCTTGAAGGGCCATTCACGATCCAGTCATCCCACCAGTGCAGGATAACCTACTTCAAAATCTGTTGGATACTCAGTTCTGATGGATATTTTTCCCCCTCTAATTTCCTCACCCTTGTGATTAAGACATCTTCTCCCCCAATTCAAACTACACTTGCTTCAGGACTACCATTAGATAGTCCCTCCTTTCTAGAGCCTATCCCTACCTCTCAGGGTTGACTTTGTCTGTCCAAGTAGAAGTACTGAACAGCCTCCTCTCTTTGCCTGAACTAGCAGTAGTGCGAAGCCAGCCTGGATTCTGAAAAGTTCAGATTCTGCAAATTTGTGGCTCTATCAATTAAAGAGAATCATAGATACCTGCCTGGCATGGAGCTATTGATTTTCTACCTAAGCTCACTGTGATCATGTTTATTTCATTTCATCAGTAGGTAGGTATTGAGCATATAGAATGTTCCTAGCTCTGGGGATGTAAGAGAGTCAAACAATTGTTTATATTACATGGATGGATGCTGGGGTGGGTGTGGAGGCAAGAATTGGTAAGATGGATGTGGGACAAATAACTTTCTAATAAGTGTATAATCTGAAACTGAGAAAACTTATAAGAAACATAATTATTATCATATATATATATATATATATATATATATATATATATATATATATATATGAAATGGAGTTGAGGGAGAAATGTCTATAAAGAAATAGTACATAAGAATATGTAACAAATGAGCCTGACCTAACCTTGACTGTCAGGCAATTATGAATTGAGATCTGAAGAATACATTTGCGCTAAATGTGGTGAGAGTAAATAGGGGAACCATAGAGAGCATCATAGGCAAAAGTCCAGTGATGGAAAAATACATGGGACATTTGAGTGATATGAAATGAAGATGAAATGGTTGCCAGGGTACAGATTTTTGGAAGCCCTCATAATTAGTTGGGATTTTTGTCTTTCTTTAAGATATAGCATTTGTAAAAGGGCTGATATAATCCTATTTGTGTTTTAGAGATTAACGTTTTGGCTTCTGGAGAGAAAGGTAATACTCGTGTAGAAAATTAAGAACACATGAAGATATTCATGTCAGGAAGCTATTGCAGTAGACCAGGTAAGAATGGTAGCTAAGGGACTGGAAGTAAAGATGAAGTCAGATGGATGGATTTGAATCTTCTGTTACAATGCTTCTGATACTTTAATGTGCATGTGAATCACCTGAGAATCTTATCAAAATGTAGATCCTGATTTAGTAGGTCTGCAGATAGACCTAGAATTCACTATTCTAACAAGCCTCACACAGAGGCAACTTCTGGTCCTTGGAACACACTTTGAGTAGCCAGGCTCTAGTCTAGAATCCACTGGACTTGGTGATATAGTACAAATGTGGAGAGTAAGGTTTTTAGGGTAATGTTGAGCTTAAAGGGCTTTCAAGACTTCCAAGAGGAGATACTAACTAGGAAGCTATATAAATAGGGTCTATACAGAGAGAAGTTCTCGGCTGGGGATATAAACTTGTGAATCATCTGAATACAAGTGATAACTGAAGATAAGGTTGTGGATGTCATATCTAATGAAAAATAAAGAGTAAACAGTGAAGAAGGCCTAGAACCAAGCCTTAAGAAAAAATAACACATGAAGGCAAAAAGGAAATCAAAGCAGAAGAAAACCAGAAGAGTCTTGTGATGTGAAAACCAAGAGGGTATTTCAAGAAGGATATAGAGATCGAGAGTTGAATATTCCTGGCAGATCAAATAAGATTAAAATCAAGTTGTTCTGTTTGCTTTCACCTCAGCTCCTTATTGGGACTAGAGTTGAGTGGCAACCTTTTCACCCACTTTCCCTTTGTCCTCTTTCATCAGACTGGACCCCATTTACATGCACTTTTCCCATCCCTCAGCTTCAGGCAGATTAACTCAGTGACCTTGGAAGCCAGGTGTTGAAAATTGAAAAAACTGTAAGAAAGAAGGGACATGGAACTCTAAATCACTGCTTGGAGAAGGGCCAGTCAGAACTATCATTTTTAAACTTTACAAGGAGAAATACATTTATGCCATGTTTGAGCAATTATATCTTTTAGTGTTTGTTTTTCACAACAGCTAACATTATTGTTAACTGAAACATAGAAGAATGCATGCATTCCTCGATTACCAGATTACAACTCAAAATACATATTTTGTCTCCAGTACTAGAAGCACAAGACATGGGTTAATCAAGTTTTGTTTTGTTTTTTTTCAACATTCTAGTTAAGAATTTAACTCTTGTTTTTAAGCCTCTTTATTGGTTATGCATTCTAAGTTTTAAACAACTAGTTTAGAATGAACTTTTGGAACCACACCCATTTCTAGGTTGGGAACCACTTACAAAGCAAAGGATTTATTGCTGAATGATCAGTTTGATATGCTTGTCATAACTACTAAACTATACAGACATGGGCCATTTATTCCAGACAACATAATGTCTGAAATGGATTGAAGAAATTGAATCAATAGATCTTAACCATCGACCTGCAAATGGTCAGTCTGTACAGTCGTGGAAAGTCAACCAGTGCAATTGTCTGAAAAAATAACATTGGCAAACAAATTACTTTATCAGTCATCTTTGTTTTTAGTGGGAAATGGTATGGCTTTAATTTATAAAGTGATATGATTCACTAAGCTTATGGTGACTGATATCAAAAAATTGAGAGATATGTTATATCACAAAGCAGATGGAATGTGGGTATTCAACTAAATAGACTTTTTTACTAAAAAGAAAATAATATAGATAAATAAGTTTGTTTAAAACTGTAATAACAATGATGTACTGGGTGATAGTAGCACTAGCATAGCAAAGAATTTGGAATATTCTAAGTTACCACATTACATTTGAAGTGATATAGTGTTATTTTAAGATGGACTTAAATTAGTTATAAATGTATATTATAAACCATGGAAAAACCACTAAAATGTTTAAGATGTATAATTTATATGCTAAAGAGGAGGTAAAATAGAATTATATCAAGCACTCAATTAAAATCAGAGAAGGCAGGAAAAAAGGAGAAAACAAGAAATAAAGAACAAATGCAATGGATATAAAAGTTACAAACATGGTAGATATTAATCCAATTATATTAATCATCATTTAAGTGTGACTGGTTTAAATATACTAATTACAAAACAGATTGTCAACATGGATTAAAAAAAAGACAAGACTTTACTGTATGTTGTTAATATGAAACTCACTTTAAAAAAAAATCAGGTTGGCTAAAAATAAAGGGATGGAGTCACCAAACGTCCATTGATAGATGAATGAATTTTTTTAAAAGGTGATGTATACATACAGTAGAATATAATTCAGCCTTAAAAAGGAGGAAAATTCTGTCACATGCTACAACATTGATGAACCTTAGCATTATGCTAAGTCAAATAATCCAGTCACAAAAGGACAAATATTGTATGATTCCATTTATATAAGTTACCTATTATTTTCTGATTCATAGAGACAGAAAATAGAATGATGGCTTCCAGGGCTGGGGAGAAGGAATGGAGGTGGTTAGTGTATAAGAGGTAAAGTGTTTCAGTTGGGAAAGATGAAAAATTCTATAGAGAGATGGTAGTGATGTTTGCAAAACAATATGAATGTACTTAATGCCACAGAACTGTACACTCAAAATGGTAAATTGTATGTTATATATCTTTTTTACTGCAATAAGAAATAGTAAAAAAGGGATAGAGATAGATATTCCATGCTAATACTAATCAAAAGGAATCTGAAGGAGCTATATTAATTTCAGACAAAGCTAACTTCAGAAAAAGGAAGATAATCAGAGATCAATAGGGGTATTACATAATGATAACGAGATCAATTCTCCAAGAAGACATACAAACCTAAACATGTAGCACCTAACTATAGAACATCAAAATACATGGGGTGAGTCTGCTTGAACTGAAAGAAAAAATAGAAAATTCCACCATTATAGTTGGAGATTTCAAAATCCTTGCCAGTAATTTCTAAATCAAGAAGGCAGAAAATCAGTAAGGATATGGATGACCTGAATAATACCATCAATCAATTTGATTTAACTGACATTTAGAGAAAATTCTATCCAACAACAGGAGAATACACATTCTCCTCATCTCACATGGAATAATCACCAAGATAGACCACATTCTGGATCATAAAACACCCCTTAACAAATTTTAAAGAGTAGAAATCATATGAAGTATATTTTTAGAGCAAACAGGAATTAAACTAGAAATAAATAATCCAAATATAGCTGAAAAATATTTGGAAATTAGCACAATTCTAGAAAACCTATAGGTCAAATAAGTCTCAAGAGAAATTTAAAATATTTTTAACTAAATTAAAATTAAAATACAAATTATCAGAATTTGTGAGATGCAGTGAAAACAGTGCTTAGAGGGAAATTCATAGCATTAAATACATATATTAGAAAAGAAGAAAGATCTAAAATAAATAACCAAAATTTCCATATTAGGAAACTAGAGAAAGAATAGCAATTTGAGCCTAAAGGAAGCAAAAGAAAATAGATGATAAAAATTAAAGCAGAAATCAATGAATCTGAATAGAGAAAAACAATAGAGAAAACCAATGAAACCAAAGGTTGGTTCTTTGAAAAGATCAATAAAATTGATAAGCTCCTAGCCAAGAAAACCAAGAAATAAGACAAAGAACATAAATCATCAATATTAAAAATGAAAGAGTTATCACTACTGAACTCATGGACATTTCAAAGATAATAAACTACAAACAAGTCTATGCCCCCCAAAATTGATAACTTAGATGAAATGGACTAATTTCATGAAAGACACAGACTACAAAAACTCACAAGAGGGAAAATAAATAACTTGACTAGCTCTATACTTATTCAACAAATTAAATTGATAATAAACTTCCAAAGAAGAAAATACAAGTACCAGGCCCAGATGGTTAAAAAAGAAATAATACCACTTCTTCATAGTATCTTCCAGAAAATTGATACAGAGGTAACATTCCCAATTTATAATATGAGATCAGCATTTTCTTAATACCCAAACTACATAAAGATATTATAAAAAAAGGAAAACTCCAGGTGAATATCTCTCATGAACCAAGATGCAAAAATAGTCAACAAAAAATATTAGTAAATTGAATACAACAATGTATAAAAAGAATCATCCACTATAACCAAATAATTTTTTCTAGATATTCAAGACTCATTCAAAAATCAATTAATGTAACTAACATATCAACAGGCTAAAAATAAATATTGTATGATCTTATCAATCGACAAAATAAATGCATGTGACAAAATCCAAAACACTTCTATAATAAAAACACTCAGCAGATTAGAAATAGAGATACACTTCCCCAATCTGGTAGGGATTGTATTCAGTCTATCAATTGCTTTAGGCAGTGTTAGCATCTTAACAATAGTGAATCTTTCAATCATGAAAACATGATGGGCAAGTATATCTTGCCCATTATTTGTATCTTGATCTAGAAATTCAATGTAATCCCAATAAAAATCTCAGCAAACTCTTTTCTAGATAACAACAAACTGATTGTAAAGTTTATACAGAATGTTCTGAAGAAGTTGGAAGACTACCACAACCTTATTTCAAGACTTATTGTAAAGCTACAATAACAAGACAGTGTGGTATTGGGGAAGGAATAAACACATAGGTTAATTGAACAAAATGGAGAACTCAGGATTACACCCCTACAAATATAATAAACTAATTTATTTTTAACTTTTTAAATTGTGGTAAAATATACATAACAAAATTTACCATTTTAAGCATTTTTAAGTGTACAGCTCAGTGGTATTAATTACATTTACATCATTGTGCAACCATCACTACTATCCACCTCCAGAACTTTTTCATCTTCCCAAACTGAAACTGTTTCCATTAAACAATAACTATTCATTATTTCTTTCTCCAAACCCCTGATAACTACTATTCTACTTACTGTCCCTATGAATTTGACTATTCTGGGTACCTCATATATGTGGAATCATACAATATTTGTCTTTTTTTGTTTGGGCTATTTCACTTAACAGAATGACTTCAAAGTTCATCCGTGTTGTAGCATGTTTCAGAATTGCCTTCCTTTTTAAGGCTGAATAGTATTTCACTGTATTTATATGCCATATTTTCTTTATCCATTTAGTCAATGGACATTCGTGTTGTTTTCCACCTTCTAGCTATTATGAATAATGCTGCTATGGAATTGGTATACAAGCTTCTGTTAGAGACTCTGCTTTCACTTATTTGAGTATACACCTAAAAGGGGAGTTGCTGGATAATATGGTAATTCTATGTTAATTTTTTGAGAAACTGCCATGCTATTTTCCACAGTGGCTATACCATTTTACTTTCCAACCAGGAATGCACAAAAGTTCCAATTTCTCCACATCCTCAGCAACACTTATTATTTGCTCTTTTTTTTTTTTATAATAACCATACTAATTGGTATGAAATGGTATCTCATTGTAGTTCTGACTTGCATTTTCCTAATGATTAGTGATATTGAACATCTTTTCATCTTCCTATTGATTATTTGTATATATTCTTTAAACAAATATCTCTTTAACTCCTTGCTCATTTTTAAAATCTGGTTGTTTGTGTTTTGTTTTTGTTGAGTTGTAAGAGTTCTTTATATATTATAAATATTAATCCCTTTTAACATATATGATTTGTAAATAGTTTCTTGCATTCTAGTGGTTATCTTGGCACAACACAAAACACAGCACCAGAATATTTAACTTCGATAAAATTCAATTTATATATTTTTATTTTGCTGCTTATGCTTTTGGTGTCATATTCAAGAAATCATTGTCAAATCCAATGTTATGAAGCTTTTCCCTTATGTTATTTTCTAAGAGTTTTATAGTTTTAACTCTTATGTCTAGGTTTGTATTCATTTTGAGTTAATTTTTGTATGTGGTGCAAGGTAAGGGTCCAACTTCATTCTTTTGCATATGGATATCTAGGTTTTCTGAGCACCATTTTTGAAAAGACTGTCTCTTCTCCATTAAAAGGCACCCTCATCACTAATCATTTGACCTTAAGTGTGAGGGTTTATTTCTGGGCTCTCTACTTTATTCCATTGGTCTATATGTCTGTCTTTATGAAAATATCACATTGTTTTTTGTTTGTTTGTTTGTTTGTGTTTTGTGATATGCAGGCCTCTCACTGTTGTGGCCTCTCCCATTGCGGAGCACAGGCTCCAGATGTGCAGCCTCAGCAGCCATGGCTCGCAGGCCCAGCTGCTCCATGGCATGTGAGATCTTCCCAGACCGGGGCATGAACCCGTGTCCCCTGCATTGGCAGGAGGACTCTCAACCACTGCGCCACCAGGGAAGCCCCACACTGTTTTGATAATTGTAGCTTTGTAGTAAGTTTTTTAAAATTAATTTTTATTGGAGTATAGTTGCTTTACAATATTGTGATAGTTTCTACTGTACAGCAAAGTGAGTTAGCTATATGTATACATATACCTCCTCTATTTTTGATTTCCTTCCCATTTGGGTCACCACAGAGCATTGAGTAGAGTTCCCTGTGCTATACAGTAGCTTCTCATTAGTTATCTATTTTGTACATAGTATCAATAGTGTATATATGTCAATCTCAATCTCCCAATTCCTCCCACCCCCCCTTCCCCCTTGGTTTTCATACATTTGTTCTCTATGCCTGTGTCTTTACTTCTGCTTTGCAAATAAGATCATCTATACCATTTTTCTAGATTCCACATATATGTGTTAATATATGATATTTGTTTTTCTCTTTCTGACTTACATCACTCTGTATGACAGTCTCTAGGTCCATCCATGTCCTGTAGTAAGTTTTTAATCAGAAAAATATAAGTCCAACTTTGTCTTCTTTTTCAAGATTGTTTTGACTATTTGGGGTCCCTTGATATTCCATATGAATATTAGGCTGAATTTTCATATTCTTGCAAAAAAAGTTAGGATTTTGTTAGTGATTGTATTGAGTCTGTAGATTGCTTCTGGTATATGTACATCTTAACAAATTTAAATATTCTAATCCATGAGCATGATATGTCTTTCCATTTATTTGTGTCAATTTCTTACAACAGTGATTTATAGTTTTCAGTGTGACTTTCACCTTCTTGGTTAAGTCTATTCTAGGTATTTTATTCTCTTTGATGCTATTGTAAATGAAATTGTTTTCCTAATATTCTTTTTTGATTATTAATTGTTATTGTATAGAAATGCAACTGATTTTTGTGTGTTGATTTTGTATCCTGCAACTTGCTGAATTTATTTATTAGTTTTAAATCAACTGCTTTCTGAAAAAAGTACAAAGGTAACTCAATGGATAAAGAATAACCTTTTCAACCAATGGTGCTGGAACAACTGGATGTCCATATACCAAAAAAAAAAGAAAAATTAACCTGGACACAAACTTTATGCTATATACAAAAATTAATTTTAAATGATTCATAGACCTAAATGTGAAATGCAAAACTATAAAAATTTTAGAAGAAATCATAGTGAAAAATCTCTATGATCTTAGGTTTGATGATAAGATTTTAAGTGTAACACCAAATTCATGATCCATGAAAGAAAAGAAAAAATTGCTATAATGGTTTTTATTAAAACTAACTTTTTTGCTCTGTGAAGGAGACTTGAGAAAATGAAAATCAAGCCACACAGTGGGAGAAGACATTGTAAACAGATCAGTGATTTCCAGGATTTGAAGGATGGGAAGTTAAATCTGTGAAGTATAGGGGATATTTTAATGCAGTGAAACTATTTGTATGATACTTTAATTGTAGACATATGACAGTGTGCATTTGTCAAAACTCATAGAAATTTTACACATGAAAGGTAAACTTTGATGTATGTAATCATTTTTTAGGAGGTTAGAGGATCCTAGGATGAAATGCTGAATGTGATGATTTAATTGTTTTACAAACGTATGAAACAACCTCATGTAATGGAGTGGGGAAAAAACATGCTGATCTAACTAATTTTGAAAATGAGTGGAGTCTGTTATACTAAAGGCAAAAGGAACTGTACAGAAGCACTGTACACTAGTTGGTAAAGTTTCCCATAGGAGTATGGGTTAAAATTCTGAAACCACTATACATGCATACTTGAATTGAACAAGTAAGTAAATAGATGGCAGATGATGGGATTAAGGATTTTGCATGGGAAATGGTCATAACGAAGAAGAATCCAAGGAGACATGACTACTAAATGTAATGTGGTATCCTGTGAGATACTATACCAAAAAAGAAGGACATTATATAAAAACCAAAAAAATTTAAATAAAGTATGATCTTTAATTAATAACAATGTATCAAGGTTAGTTTATTAGTTGCAACAAATGTATCATTATCATAAGGTAAGAAATAATAGGGGAACTGGATGTTGGGTATATGGGAACTTTCTGGACTATCTTAGCAATTTTTTTCTGTAAATCTAAAACTATTTGAAAATAAAAAGAGAGACAGAGAGAGAAACTGGTGTGGTATCTAGGTTCCAGGGCAAGTGTGATCACTTTCCCCATGTAGCTTTCATTTGTCCCTCTAGATCCTCTTTCCATTCATCACTATACTGTTCTGGGCCCTTGGCCTCTGGCTTCCAGTTGTGTTCAGACAATGGTAGACAACAGCAAGGAATCAAGGAGGAAGGAAGGAGACTGGAGAATAAGGCTGCAGAATTTACTTCTCTGAGTATTTCCCTGCACAACTGTGTTCAGTAGACAGACTTTCCATATAACTCTCTCTTCAGGTTCCTTTAACAGATTGCTCTCTTGCCCTTTATGTCTAAAAGTGCTAATAACCCCCTTTTGTTGCTTAGCCCAAGGTACTGCCCCATCCCTTCTTGGCTTCCCTAAGCCTTGCCTAGCTCTTTATAAATAATCCCTTTATTAAACTTTCTTCAATGACCTAGCTTGTGTGTGCCATATGATACTTGCTGAAACCTGGTGAATAAATCCTAGATTTCCTGACTCAAGAAAGTGTCATGAAAACATAGTCCATGAGCAACACGTTTAACTTCTATAAGTCTCCTTTTTTTTCATATGAAAACCTGGAATAATATTTCCTATCTCAAGGGCTCTGATGGATTTCCAATGAAATAATATGAAAGATCATAAGATAAATTGCTGTATATTTTTATATCACTTTTTATCATGGCTTTCTTATACAGCAGGGGTTTCCAGTATTGTGAAATCTTTTTAGAAGGACACAAAATATTACGGACTTTTACAGAGCATTTCAGGAAACTGTGGGTGGACAGTGGGTGGACCGAAGCTAAGACAGTGGAGGAATGGAAGCTATGTACAACATAGCTCCGGTCAGTTAAGAGAACCATCTTCCAGGGACATTCACTTCCATCAGGAAAGAAACTGGTTACTAAGTTCAAGCAGAGAGTAGACCAAGGTCAGAATTTGGTTGGCAGTTTGGTTTTTGAAGAAGTCAGATCACATTAAAAAAGAAGATTGTTTATATTTGTATAGCATATTATAATTTACAAAATATCTTATATTTTTCTTACTTGATTTACTCAGCAACAATGTGAAGTTAATATTTTTGAAATCAAACAGGACCCTGTGGGACTCCTGGGCACCAAAACCTTTCTGTGTCCCCCAATTCTTGATTACAGGAAATAGGCTTCATTCAGCCTCCATGACTTTTTCTGAGTTCCAAGGAGCAGGTTCAAACAGTTGCTAATTAGGGAAGGGAGGGGATTGAGAGACAAGGGAGAAACAGTCAAGTAACAATAGTGCAGCCTTGGAGCAGGGTCCTGGTTCCTCCTCAAGGGATATACATAACAATGTCTTTGAGCTGTTTTGCAGATACTGAAATCCCCACCAGGTAGGAGCAGTTAACTGTATGCTATCTACAAGTGCTTAGACACTAGACCAGTGGGAACAAGAAGGTTGATGATGCTGACTCCCACTTACCTCACCACCAACCAATCAGAAGAATGTCCATGAGCTGATCACACCCTCTTTGAACCATTACTATAAAACTCCTCACTACCCCCTCCAGGTTGGGACACACAGCTTTGAGGGCATTAGCCTGCTGTGGCCCCCTTTGCATGGCAAAGCAATAAAGCTATTCTTTTCTACTTTGCCCAAAACTCTGTCTCCAAGATTTAACTTGGTGTCAGGGTACAAAGGCCGGATTTGGCTTCATTATTTTATTTTATTTTATTTAAAATAAACATTTTTTGGCTTCTTTTTCAAACTTATTTACAGGTGTTTATAGAGATCAAATTACAGGTGTTTAGAGAGAGTTTTAGAGAGATCCTGTGACCTGGCTAAGGTCACCCTCTCTCAAGTGGGTAAGCCGGCACTCTACAGTGCCACCTGAGGTCTGAAAAGGAGACAGGAGGCTAGAGACAAGTGGTAGGTATCAGAGTGGTAGTGCCAGAGAATGTACAGGATCAGATAACTATGAATATAATCAGCTTGAATACTGAATGGGGGTAAGGAAGGTACAATGAAATTTTGATTCCCTTATGCTGGTCTCTCTACTTTGTAAAGAGCTCAGGGCTAAAGCAGATCTAGGACCCTTAGGAGTTCTGACAGATGAACAAATTAGGATTTTGATCTTCATACTTCATTATGGAAATACTGTTTCCAGTGGAAGGCTTAATACAACTTGGGACAGTAAATAGCCAATAGGAACATTCCAGCAGCCTCCACGGCCCAGAGTGTCAAGTGTTCTTTAACATCCAGGTGCCCTAATTTGCCTTCTCAGCAAATAAAGTTTCTCACTATTGGACTTCTGAAATACCAAGCTCTTCGGTATATCATTTTTCCATTTACAGTAACTTGAGACAGACAACATTTTTGTCACACCCAGAGGATTTCATTTTACTTCAATTATATAATAGGCTTCCTGGCATTTTTGTCCCCAAATGTAGGTTAAAAAGTGCTTGCTAAAATTAACTTCTGTTATTCCACACTCACGGGGCTTTGTGGGGAAGGGCTGTCCACTTAAAATAGCTTCTAAGGGAACTATTCAGGACTCTTGTAACTTTAGGTTTTATTAAATGATACAAGCTGCTTATGGCAGTTTTCCTTGACATGTAACTGAATCTCATTTGATCAGGTAAAAAAATGTTCCCTGTGTTGCTGGTGAAATAATGGGTTCCATGGTCACCCTGTATTGTCATTTTAGCAATCTGGATTGGGAGTGAGTGAAGTACAGTGTGCGGAGTCTGAAGATGAATGAATAGTTTGGTGGAAATAGTTCAACTCAGGCTAAAGGGCACTCAGAATTTGATCTCTCTCCTGGTGGCCAGTTGTGTATCTTGGAAAAGGCAGAAAGAAAGTGCAAATCATAGAACTGTCTTGCCCTATGGTAAGAGCTAGACATGTGCAATGTGCAAGTTTACCATGATACATTCTTGTACACACAGAGGTGAAAGGTTATTTTCATGTTATTTTTACATAGTCACAGAATTAGTGTCTACAAATAGTCTATAGTGATTGTTTTCTCATGGGATATTCATGTATATATACATATATACACATTCATATATATGTGAATATACATGTTATATATACACAATACATATGTGTATTTTATATATATATATATGCTATATATGTATTATACACAGTAACCATTTCTCTCCAGGTCACACCACCCTTGGAGATAACTAGGGTTGGGTGTCAACCTAATTGCAATGGTAATTGGCTTCAAGGCACTTTGCTATTTTATTATCCTGATTCTTTAGTCCTGAGTGACTCACACTCCTCCTTGGTGGCACCTGTGACGGTTACTCCCTGCTAAAGATCTAGTGCCTGCCCACCAAAAGTGCCCAGAGCCACCAGCAGGGCCCATTTATGAGCTTCTCTAGTCATTAACTCTATTTTCCCCTCATCACTTGTTTCTGTAGCCCTCTCATTTCCCATGTACCACAGTGGTAATATTGGGTCCTACTTTTTGAGCTGTGGTGAGCAAGGCTATTAAAATATCCTGAGATGGAGGGCAGCTGGTGCTGACAGCAGTGGTTCTCACAACGACATGTAGCCCCTCTAGTCTTAGATTATGGAACTTATGAATGCAGTAAATTTGAGGGCTCAAAGTTCCTTTAGGTCTTGGCAAGATTCTACCTTTCTTTCCTGCCTCTACTTCAGATCAGCGTCCATAGCCTCACCACCACCATTTCTCTTGCTGTCGGGATTAATGGTTTATCACTGTTTCTGGCAATCAGTACAAGAGCCTCATGTAATTTATCACCCGTCCCCCACCCAATACTCTTATCCCAATACCCATACTCTGGATATCCCTTACAGAACTCCATTTCCAAATCCTGCCTATTGCCTAATAGCTTTCTTTTGTGTCCTATGGAACTTTTGCTCCCTCATCTTGCCCTTTATGTCTATCATTATCATAAGGTAAGAAATAAACTATTTTCAAACTATTCTCAAAATATCCTCCTCTCTTGGTCTAACTTGAACCTACACTAACTCTGTCCTGAGGACATCAGTTCCCTTGTAACCCCCTCCTATTGTAGAGGTTTCTCTTCCCCTCCAACTCCTCCCCCAATACCATCAGGTGGGATAGATACTCGTCTCACTCCTCTTGCTGCTTCCATTTCTGGACCATCATAACAGCCTGCCTCCCTTTACACTATCCAGGGAGGACATTTATGCCATCAGTGCACACCATCAGCTATGCCTCCTTGTTACAGTCATCTTCGGACACCTTGGTTATTATCTAACTACCGCCTTTTATTTTTCCATCTTACTTCTCCTTGCGTCAAATTCTAGCAATCAATCCTTCCACTGGGACATGAAATCCGAAGGTCATAACAACTTTTAATTGTCCTTTCCTCCCCTTCATGGTCTTTCATCCCTCCTACCAATACCTAGCTTAAATTCTATCACCTATTATTTTTTAAAACCTATCATTGCATATACCCTCATCTCCATTGTCCCTCTCTGTCATTATCACACTTACTTTGCAAAAATCCCAAACCTAGTTATATGCAGCTCTCTACCTACCCTGCACCCACACTTACCCAGGAAAACACCCACAACCATCCTCTTTGATGTCACTTTAACATTCATGACCACTAGCTTCAAGTAGACTATTAACATCACTCAGCAATCCTGCTATATTTCCTCAGTCTATTTCCTTTTCCTCTTTCCTCATGAGTATTTCCTACCTTCTCCTTTGTCCCCCAACCTCCAGCTCCTTCTTCCTCATTCTCCTTCTTAGCTGATGACCTTACTTCCTATTTAACTATATATAAACAAAAAAGTAAAAGCAATTAGAACAGAATGCCCACACTCTTCCATTATCGCATTTACAAAACTGTCCTTATCTATGCCCACATACTCTGTTTTCCTTTTTGCTGCTATGAATGAATTGACCATGGTCACATCTAAACCCCATTCCATGGCTTGTGCAACAGGTCCCTTCCTCCCTTGCCTATTCAAAGACAATATTCTAGCAGTGCCCCTTCTCTACCCTACCTCATAAGTTTCCTCTATTCTGAATAGCATATAAATACGCTGTGATATCTCTCAACTTTAAAAAAAAATCTTTTTTTTTGATCTCACATCCTTCTCCATGTATTACTCCATTTATTTGCTCTTTTCTAGAGCAACTTTTCTCCAAAGAGATTTATATTCTCACTATCTCCAGTTCTTCTAGTCTCACTTTAATACATGTCAATCAGTCTTTTAACCCAGGACTTCACTGAAATAGCTCCTGACAAGGTCACCAGTGATGTTGCTAGACCAATACATGTTTCTCAGTTTTCATCTTACTCATCCCATCAACAGCATTTGACACAATTGATCATTTCCTCCCACTTGAAACACTTTCTTATTTCTTTTCTTAGTGTGTTTTCTCTCTGCCTGGCTGTTCATTCTCAGTCTTCTCTGTTTCTTTCCTCCTATTTCTCAAACCCATAGAGGCTCAGTTCCAGGACCTCCCATCTTCTCCATCTCTCTAGGTAATATAATCCAGGCTCATGGCTTCTAATACCATCCATATGCCAATGATTTCCAAATACTTGCTTTCATCCTGGAAGTTCCCCTGAAATCCAGATTCCTGTATCCAATTGCCTACTTCATAGCTCCATTTAACATGTCCACAAAGAAATCCTTGATTTTCCCCACTAAACTTTCATCATCAGTAAATGGCAATTTCAGCCTTTTCCCCACTAAACTTTCATCATCAGTAAATGGCAATTTCAGTCTTCTAATTTAGTTCTAAAAGTTTAGAGTCATTCAATCTGTCAGCAAATGGTGTCATGTCATAGACATGACAACAATGCTTTGTTAGGTCAGTCTCCCAAGGTAATAGAAATAAAAGCAGCAGCACTATGCAATAGCCAAGACATGGAAGCAACCTAAAGGTCCAGTGATAGATGAATGGATAAAGAAGATGTGGTACATATATACAATGGAATACTACTCAGCCATAAAAAAGAATGAAATAATGCCTTTTGCAGCAACATGGATGGATCTAGAGATTATCATACTAAGTGAAACAAGTCAGACAAAGAAAGTCAAATATCATAGGATATCACTTATATGTAGAATCTAAAATATGATACAAATGAATTTATTTATAGAACAGAAATGGACTCAGAGACATAGAAAACATATTTATGGTATCCAAAGGGGAAAGGGGGTGGGAGAAGGATAAGTTTGGAGTCTGGGATTAACAGATACAAATTACTATATATAAACAACATATATATACATATATATATATATATATATATATATATATATATATATGAATCACTTTGCTGTACACCAGAAACTAACACAACATTGTAAATCACCTATACTTCAATTAAAAAATAAATCTGTCACCTAATGCTATTGGTTCTACCTCTAGAGGACATCTAGAATCTGACCTCTTGTCATGCACCTGTACTACAGCCTCCCAGCTCCAAACCACTATTAATTCTCTTCTCTATTATCTATTACTGTTTCTTCTCCAGAATCACTACAATGGCCCACTCCATAGCAGCTAGGATAGTGATTCCAAAACTTAACTTGCTTATATCTCTCCTATGGTCAAAATCCTCTGGTCGCTTTCTATATCATCCAGAATAAGTGTCAAAGTCCTTACTTTCCCAATAAACCCCTAAATAATTTGCCCCCCATCACTTCTCTGATTTTATCTCTTACTTCTTTCATGCTGTTCCAACCAAACAGGCTTCCTTATAGTTCCTTGCCTCATTTCCTTCAGATATCAGTTTCAATGTCACTATTCATAAGATCACTCTAAAATACCATCCACCATCCCTGGCATTCCATTCCTCATTTCTCTGTAGTATTTTTTTCCATTGAATCCATCACCACCTGTCATACATCTGTTTTCGTATTTATTTTCTGTTCTCTCAGTTAGGATGTAAATTTCATGAATATAGAGACTTTTTCTGTTTTATTTACTGTTATACTTCCAGTGTCTAGAATAGGGCTTGACATGTAGTATACACCCAATAAATATCTATTGAGAGAATGAATGGTGAAATTATGACACCAAAAATAAATATTCTAATAAAAAGGGAAACTAAACAAAGGAGGACATCTTGAATATTGCAAAGTTATGTGATCCTTGAGCTTTGAGGTGAATTTACAGTTCAGACTACTCTAGATGTAGAGTGAGAGAACCTAGTGAGATGGTGGGTATAAGAGACAGAACATTGACACTGAGCTGGACCCATTTTATTTTGACCTTCCAGGTAAGACAGAGCGAGAGAGAGATGAGAGATGAGATCAAAAGGAAGAAAGATCATGGGCAGGTAGAAAAGGAATACAGAAACTATAAGGTAAAAAGTCATTTGAATACTGAGGGATAGTAAAGAGGACTCAGAGGCATGGAAACGAATTAAGGGAAGAGAAGTAGAAGAGGAGGGAAGCTTGTAAGGCAGACACTCGTCTCTGATAACCTGCCTCACAATAATTTAAGATAATACTCCATTAATCTTCATAGCAGAATCTTTAATTGCAAAATCTTTCATCAGCCCTGTTATTTGCTGCACCTGTCATTGGAGACTTTTTTTTGTTGTGTTGTTGTTGTCATTTCTCACGCTAATTAGAGGGCTGTTTTGCTGTATTCTCCTTCAGTGTGGCTGGGTTTAAACAGTAATGCTGTCAGTTATGCTCCTGTTCCTCGAGCAGATTTCACATAGCATTTTGGGCAGATTTCAAAGGAGAGACTTTTTAAAACATTAATTAAATACCCCCACAATATTAACAACTTTCTTAATGCCCTTTAACAATCCCATAATCCATCCTGCAGCTGCCTCATAGTCGTTAAACCTCAAATATATATGTTTAACATTCAATTGGGTGCTTAATGATCTTACCTTAACTGGGCCTATTAAAATTAAAGACATGTACATAATTGAGTTATTGCACATTAATTATAAATACCTATTGGCTATTAAAATCACATTCCAAGTGTTAACACCTATCACTAGATTTGGCTAAACCTTGCCCAATCTGTGTTCTTCTTGGTGAAAAGACACTTGTCACAGAGAAATAAGGAAGCCTATCTCTTTTGGGGGTGATCAAGTCGAATTGAAACTGCAAGCCCCAATTCTAATCAGATAGTGTGGTTGCCTCTTACAGAGTTACACAGAGAAAATCAGTAATGATTCGTCACAATTTTATAGCACTTAGTACATTTTAAAGGACTTTCACTAAACATCATTGCTTCTAAACTTCCAGAAATGCTGGCATCTATACAAGAAATATGATTCCCTTTATGACAGATGGGAACATGTCAGGCATGAAGAGTTCAAGTGACTTTCCTCTTCCATTCAGAACTGACTTAGGCACTAGAATCACAGATGGAGACCATGTAAGTATTTTGCTTTGCAAAGGCAAAAGGTAGGGGCAGTAAGAAAGCAGCAGGTGCCCCTAACCAACTTAGTTGTCTTTCCTTCTTCTGCTGCTACATTATCCAACGCTACTCCACAACTTTAAAGATGCTACTGACTCTGTTTCTTCCTGTCTAACTTAATATGGACCATGCATCTTCTCTACATGGTCACAACACCCTTCTGTACCACTTATTTATCAGTTCAGAGACTTGGGTTATAATTTAGTCTTTAGTTGATAGAAGCATGTTAAAGCTAGTACAACTTAGCTGTACACTTACTGAGGGCCACCGTGAGGTCTGATTTTTCTGATTCCTTTCTAACTCATGCAGTAACAGTCAATGGTGAGTGCTTAAAAAATATGAGTAGATTAATTCCCTTTATTGACACTCATTCCTCCTTTCAGATGATGCTCATTTAAAGTACCTTGGAATCTTCTTTTGTACTGAATCTTTAATTTATCCTTGAAGATAATGTCTATAAGTTCGGATGCCATGGGAATAAAGTAGTGTTGCGTATCAGTCCCTCCCTTTTTTTTTTACCTGTGCCTGAGCTCTGAAGTTCCTCTGGGCCTTCCTCCTCCCAGTAGTAAAACATGACTGATAACAAGAAACGGCAGCCTTCCAAGTGGCTCCCTTTGTAGAAAATCCCCAAACACATTCAATTCAAATTTAAACAGCCACATTTGAAACAAAGACAGAGATGTAACAAATGACCCCCCACTCTGTTTTCTAATTGTCTCCAGAGACAGATCATGTCTATTTGAATCTTTTTCAGCCCAGTCACATCAATGCACTGACAGATCCTGTCCCTTTCCATCAGGCTTGGAGCTTTCCTTCTTAGGCATAGAATAAGGTAGAGCAGCATGATCTGGGATTTCAGATATGACTTTTGTGGTTTGTGGACCTCTCCATGGTACAGCTTTGAAACTTGGGCAGATTTTTTGTATATAACAACAAAGCTTGACAGAATGTGAACTTTATGATGAAAGTATCATCTCTCAGCCCATGCCCAACTATTGTTTCTTCTCATTGGCTCTCCTCTGTTCATTTGAGGAATCAAGGGGTTTTACTTTCAATGCCATCACTAAGAGAAAGTCAGTAAATCTCTCTGTACGTTTCCTTTAATTGTCAAATGAAGAGAACAAGGCTACCCAGCTTATCTTGTAGAACTTTTGTGAAATCCAGTGGAGAAATGTATATAAAAGTTTTGAAAGAGGCAAAGCATTAAATTCAGGTAGAAAGATTGTATTATTTGTCCCAAATAAACAACCTAACGGGGGCCATGTGTGTTCTACACAGGACTAAAACTATGATAATTAAACGAGCATCACAGGAAAAGTAGTGAATTTAAAGGATGGCATAGATGTTCAAGAGGGTCTCCAATAAGGGAAAGGAGGAATAACATCTTGAATGTTTACAGAGCTTTCTTTTTAAAAAACATGATAGAGTGAAAAGAGAACTGAGCTCAGAGATTGGTGAATTGGACTTTAGCCCCAGTTCTGCCACTAGTTGTGTGACTTCAAGCAAATTACTGAACTTCTCTGGGGCCTTCATTTCCTCAACTGTAAAATGAGAGGGTTAGACTGAATGGGCTCTGAGGTCCCTGCTGGTTCTAAAGTTCTATGTAGTTTTATATTTGCACTCTGCCGCTCCATCACGCAGGACACTGACATGGTTTGGTTGAGCACATGATGGGAATGAGGCTCTATGACTTATGAGCTTTACTATCCAAAGTGCAGATCAGAGACGGGGCTCTTGTAACCTGTGCTTGGCCTCCCTCCCACTGTGTGAGCTTCACCATCTGCATATACATACCTCAGAGGCAGGGCCCAGAGCTCTACTAGGATAAGACTAGGTAGACACGGCTGGTCAGATGATGTTGAAAGGCTGAAAAACACACTCCACAGTATTGACTGTGTTATACAGTGACAATTACCTGCTGTCATGTGTGCTCTTGGAAGCAGCATACCAATGGCTGGGATAACGCCTTCATCGTGAATCCCCACTCCACTTTGGCTAGCATCCTCATTGTCACCCACGTGCTCAGGAAATATATTTCTCAGCTCGTGGTACTCATCATATTTGGAACCTTCCCATCCTCTCAATCTAATCCCACCTGCTGTAACTCTCCTCTGTACTCCTGGAGCACGAATCACACATCATGTCTATTGTTCTCTGGATTTTTTTTTATCTTGAAGCTTTCAGCTCCTGCACTGTGTCTTATACTATGTTTTTCTTATTTGAGCATATAGTGTCTCATAAATTCTATTTTAATTGAAGTAATGAATTTTCAGTCTCCTCTTGAATAATTCCCACATTGTGTGTGTTTGATCTTGTTTTTCATCTCTCCAAAAGTTTGATTTTATATCACATGCTGTTCACCCTGGGTAGACAGCTTGTAAATTTAATACAAAATAAAATAGGGAATACCATTTCAGAACTGGGGATAATCCATTAACTAAGAGGCCTTGACAAAGATTTATAGTGAAATAGTCTTAACCATCAGTAGCACGTTTTTTAAAGGGTACACCATTTTATTAATTATTGCCAAACATACTATTTTAGGAGAAACCATTTAAAAGCTTAGAAAATAGAAAGGATTTCATATAAAGAAAGTTATGTTGGTAAGATTCTTCCTTTCCCAAGGATGATTTCCACGCTCTAATCTCATACTGACATGTCATGATGTTTTGAATGTTAACTGCGTATTCCATTTTCCACCCAAGTTTCTGCAGATAGAGATATGTCAAAGAGAGATCAGATGACAGTTTCTAGCAGGGCCTCACAGGTGAAAACTTGATGGGGGATCTTCATCGGTCCAGAGTCCAGCCCTCAAGTTTGAAGTCTTGAAAACTCAATTCTACCAGCCCACCTAAAGATCATCCAGCTCTTGGACTCAACCAAGGGAAGAAAACTGCATCTACCAAATTCACACATCAGAATATCAATTCATCTGGAGTGGGAGACATGTATGGAAATATTATCTAAATTGCAAATTCAACCATATTACTCCCCTGCTTAACATTTTCAGTACCTCCTTTCTGCCTACAGATTGCTAATAAGACAATTCCCGATATAACCACTTTCTACCTCACCTCCTTCTATACCTCCTCTCACACACAACCTATTAATAATGTTCCAATTTTCCCAAAACACACAGTGCTCTCCAATGTCTTCTTTATATTGCCTACGCTTTTAACATCTGCTTTGAATATGCCCTCCTGCTTCATTTAAACATAATGCCAACCCTGACTTACCAACCTAATCCTCTATTTCCATTTCTATTCTTCATACTTAACGATAAATTTGGATCTCCCCTCATCTAATATGGCCTCATTGTCTCCTCCCCACCACAGCCTGGGTAATGTACCTTCTCTCTGTACTCCCAATCCATGCTATGCTTTTCTCTTTAACAGATCCTGTCTCTGCATATTATGATTATATGTTGAATTCTCTGTTTGTCCAACTAGACTAGGAACCCCTTGAAAATGTTAACCATATTACCCTGCAACCTTAGTGCTGGTGTACTTGGGACATGGAGGTACTTAGAAATGTTTGTTAAGTCAAATGTTTGTTAAGTCAGTGAATGAACAAATATTCTCAGGATTCTCACTTCTGGTAGGTCAGGGCACTCAGAGTTCAAGTTACAGAACAGAACTTTGTTTGGTGAGATGCATTTAGGACAAGAATTGCTAGATGTTCGTAACATCTATTTTTATCTAGTCAAGGTCACCAGGTGAAGTGCCCTTCTTCTCTCTATGGATACTTCTGTTAGCATCCCAATGCCCTTTCCCCCATATAATACTACTTAAATTTCCATCCCTTCTTGCTCTGCAGCTCACTGTATTCCAGTCTCCACATATAATTATCTCAGACGGTACTTATTATATGAACTTTTGTTTCTCAACACCATTTGCATTTCAGTACTGAGACAGCATGCTGGTCATCTTGATTAGCATGAGAAATACTGTGGTCTTCTGGCTGGCTAGTTTTCTCAATTCCCCCAGATAGAAATTGGGGAGTATTTTAGTCTTATCATTACATCATGATCATCTCTTCAGAATCAGTTACTTCTGCCAATAGGTAAATTTACCTATTATGCATTGATCTTATTAGCTTCCAATTCAGAGGCTGACTTCTACCTAATCTGTCTTCTGTTTTTAAAACAGAACTACAGTTCATGTGCCTGTCGTTATTAGACCTGCCTTTTAGGAATAGTTGCCAAATCAATCTAAATTTACATAGTGTCTGGGCCCT
The DNA here is from genome assembly GCF_951394435.1 of Stenella coeruleoalba. NCBI lineage: Eukaryota > Metazoa > Chordata > Mammalia > Artiodactyla > Delphinidae > Stenella > Stenella coeruleoalba. The sequence goes on along the minus strand of NC_137169.1, from coordinate 118,438,190 downwards.
GACGTTAGAAAGAATATAGCTCTACAAAGCCACCTTTCTAGGTTTCTACATCCCAGAGAAAGTTAGTCATGGAGAAGGGGTCCTATGGTAGATCCTTGGGAAGGATATAGCCTCAGATGCTGCCTAACGGCTTGGCACCATGGGAATTTCCCAGCTTGCTTTGCAAAGTCTGCCCAAACTTGGCTCACCACACTGCTCAGATAGCCTTCCTAGGGAAGCTGGCTGTGCTTGCTTGTGTTCGTTTATTTTAAACACAGTGTCTTCTCCTCATCCCTTGATGCCTATTGTGTGGTTTAATTACTACCCTCTGCCTAGTAGTTGCCAGCATGATATGCTGCGAGACCAGCACATACAATGCAATGTGTGCTTGGAGGGACTGACAAGCCCAGCTTCTAAACCGGATTCTCAAAGGGAGAGACCAATGAAACCCATCGTCGAGAAAGTGATCATTTCTGTGCCATGCAATTATACCCTTTAAAAAGTATACCTCTGGTGTATCCTGCCAACAGTTTACTGACGATGAGGAAACAAAACCAGCAGTTGATGCTAAAATGGCTATGGAAACCCTGTAATCATCTTAAAAATAGATTTATATAGGGAACCTGGTTGTTAGGAGTGTGGTTTTGCACTCTGCTTCAAAAGAAAAAATTCCTTTTCACACTTAAACCATTTTAATTTCTACGGAACACTGTGGATATTTGGAGTTGGAGGAGAGGTGGGAGGATGTAAGGGAGAGAGGAGGAACAAAATATGTTGCTGGGATTTTTTTTCTGTCATATGCTTACCCTCAACTTACCTACCCACAGACAACAGCACCACCACATACACCACACCCCTAGCATTATGGGAACATCTACCTACTGCTCACGCCCACCAAGAAGCTGTAAAAGTAAACCTTGATATGACAACTACCCACTCACAGATAACCACTGCCATAAGTTCTACTTTACCCTATTTCCCTCTCTCCACATGCAATACTCTTCGATACTTCCTTTCCCACCATGTGTGTATAAAACGCACATGTAGATAACAGTCCTCTACTGAAGGATCCACCCACAGTGGAAATTGGTGGGGATGTGCCAGTGGAAATTCCCGCCCCCCCCTTTCCCTGCAATTTGCAAGTTAAAGTGATAAGTGCCTAATAAAGTCAGGGAAGGCGTAATACCTGATCAGTTGATGGTACAAAATACCAGTTGACCCCAGCCTTGGGTGATTAGGAAGGTTGACCTGAGAATATAAATGCCATTTGCTAACGTTGTCAATTGAACGAGTGGTGTCTAACTGATTTTATGAGAGCTGTAGATACATGGTTGAGAGAGAAAACTCTGCAAATAGATGATTTGGGTTTGAATCCAGTCTCTTTCATTTACTTGTTTATAATCTTAGATAAATTAATTCTCTCTATGCCTCATTTCTCTCATCTATAAAGTAGGAATTTAAATAGTACACACCTCAAAAAAGTTGTCATGAAGATTCAATTAGTTACTATATGTAAAACATTCAGAAGAATGTGCTATTTAGTATTATTTGTTATTGTCGTTATTGCTGTTGTTTGCACATCAAGATTCAGAGGATTAAGCCTACTGACTGAGAATTTCTTATCTTATTTAGATAACTACATAAATATTCAGAATCATGTGCTTTGGAGAACTTTATAGAATTCTTTGGAAAATACAAATAAATCACACAGCAACTGTCCTGTTTGGCCAGGAAAATGGCATCTTATTATTGATTCAAAACAGGACCAATTGCTTCCATTTTTGAAATGACCTGAAATAGAAGATAGGTGGTGGGACAGGAAACAGGAGGGGCATTAAATTTAAAAGGAGAAGAAGAAAGAGCATGAAAGGATGGCAGAGAAATATAAAAGTTAAAATATAATAAAAAATATAATCAGGAATATACTTCTAATTAGCACTTAGGTCCATATAACCCATAAGACTGTTTCATCAAAGTCAGGCTCTTTTTAAAAAAAAAACGTAATTTTCCATTAAAATTGAACTTCCCTTTGAATATTGTCTAGGTGTTAGAGAAGTTGGACTATTTTATGTTCTGAAGAATTTGAAGCTCACCATAATATTTCAACTTCATATTCAAATCAGCTGTATCACTAGACGATAAACTCCTTGCTAGCCGAGATCCTGCCTATCTGGTTCACAGTTGTTGTCTCATACTGCATAGTGCCCAGGACATAGTAGGTGCTCAATAAATATTGATGAAATGAAAGAATGAATGATTGAGTAAATGCGTGAACCATCTCACTCAACATGCTTGTGATTCAATGAACTATTAATCATGTGGGTGAAACCCATCAGATGTAGAAACAGATATGGGATCTTGTCCCAGGTTTGGCAAATACTGGCTCTATGTCATTTGCAAGTTACCTGAGACAGCTTTATAGCAGTAACAATACTAATTGGCCCCTCACAGGTATCATATGAGGATTACATGGGGAAATGTGTGTGTTAACCATAAATCCATGCACAGAGGCAATGTCTCCTGTTTAATTGGGTAAACTAAGGTCTCAAAAAGAAATTGGCTCCCCATTGTTTCAAGCTTTAATACGAGAGTTTTTTTAATAAGATAAATTAATTTATTCATTTATTTATCTATTTTTGGCTGCATTGGGTCTTTGTTCCTGCACGTGGGCTTTCTCAAGTTGTGGCGAGCAGGGGCTACTCTTCATTGCAGTGTGCAGGCTTCTCATTGTGGTGGCTTCTCTTGTTGCAGAGCACGGGCTGTAGGGGTGTAGGCTTCAGTAGTTGTGGCACATGGGCTCAGTAGTGTGGCTCACAGGCTCTAGAGTGCAGGCTCAGTAGTTGTGGCGCACAGGCTTAGTTGCTCTGTGGCATGTGGGATCTTCCTGGACTGGGGCTCGAACCTGTGTCCCCTGCCTTGGCCGGCGGATTCTTAACCACTGCGCCCTAGGGAAGCCCCAGTAGGAGAGCTTTAATCCAGGAGGCGCATTCATTTTGAAACTGTCTTTACATAAATCATAGGAAGGAAAAGAAACTTGAGAAGTGGAGAGAAAGAGAAGACAGTAAGGGAGAAATGAGGAAGAGTTAGAAGAACAGGGAGAGAAAGTATTTTCACCTTTGACTGCAGTTGTTCAGTCATGGTGAGAACAAACAACATTCTGGAAATCATTCTTGAAAAATGGAAATCCTGCCCTTGATTCATTTTCCAGATCTCCTCGAAGGGTCGGGGCTGGTATTTGAAGTGACTTTTCAATTAGTCAGCCCTCCAGAAGTCTGGATCCAGGCTTGGAGATGCTTGCCAGGGTGGTGGCTTTTATCTTATTCAGTCATAAGGAACATGGAAATCAATTTTTCCCAATCTCAGTTATAGCTGGAAATCCATCCTTTTTAAGTCAACAGGAAGATTAATCTATAGAATAGTTTTGGGGATTTTGCTGACATATAAACATGTTAAGAATACATTACATTTTTTTCCTCCCTCCCTCGTACTATTTTTAAAATGAAGCCAATGTGCGGTGCCAGCCAGGGGAAGAAAGATGGCCACACATGCCCTCCCCACGAGAGTGCAAACCCATTTTTTCCAAAGCCTGAAGCACAAACCTCAGTTTACATTGGTCAGTGCCTTCCTCTCAACCAACTGTCCCAAATCACAGGAAAGTCTACTTTTTTCACGCAGATATTTATGATTCCAAATAATTCAGTTTAGGGGGTCCTATACACTAGATAGTATTCCTTTCTGCAGTAACCACTACAATGATTTGGTTGTTTTGTTGCACCTAAAACTTTGGGTGTCTTGAGAAGCCCAACCCGCAGTATTTTTAGGTAGTATAAGGCTTAAAGGAGTAGTTTCTGAAATGTGAGTTGTAGAATTCCTGAGGTCTAGAAAGTCATTTCAGAAAGCTCAGAGATATACCTAAGCATCATCTGAGAGTAAATATAAAGCAGGCTCCCCACATATATGTTTCTACATTTCAAATGCATTTAGATACTCTTATAACAAATAAATAATACATTTAATAATAAAAAAATATAAATAAGAAATATAATAAATATTATATACTAAAATAATAATGTAATAAATAAAACACTGAAATATGAATATGACAATGAAAGATGTATACCATTAATTATACTAAATATACAAAACTTGAAAAGTACTCTACACAAAGTAACTTTTATGTATTTTGTCAAGCAATTCCTAAAATCACACTTATTAGTATAAGCAAGGGTGAGCACAATCTGGTAGGTCTATAGATGGGTCATCATACCCAAATAGTTTTAGAAGCACTGATGGAGAGTGGATACATAGAGATGGGGGTGGGCTTGAGTGACGTGGAGCTATTAAAATGAAACAAGCCTCAAATAACAATTATGTCATGTGCTATTACAGGATGGGTAATGAAGAGTGGAATTGGAGGAGTGAACATGTGGCTATACCTACGGTCATAGATCCAGTCCACTCTGTGAATGGCAGGGAGCTGAATGGACAGATCCTTGCCATCTATGAAGTGGTGCAGAATATGGATACAAAGGCAGACATACCAAGAAGCTAATGAAACTTAAGCTTCAGGGCTCTTCCCTTGCATTGCCCCTCCCAAGGCCCTGGGAAGGACTCTAGGAGAATGTTCACCTGATGATAAGATTTTGTAAAATTTACAAAAGTAAAAATATTTTAACATCAATCAGTTAAATCTACTCTGCCTTCCACTCCGATACAATTTCCCCCTTGTCAGGAGTCATTAGAGTGACTGTGGTCATTTGGGGGGCTCGGGAAATTAGTTAGGGATGTATTTAAGTTAGACTTAGTGGGGTAGATTTATGTAGTTTGCCTTCACTTCTGCATATATAGTTAAGGTATTGCTAACCAGCACAGCGTTGGAATGGCATCCGGGACTACCTGTACCGCCCTCTGAGCTGACCTACTTGTTCATGAAATGAAGCTGCAGGCTGGAAGTCTTAGGATGAAATAAATAAATGGCTCTGTACCAGAGCTAGGTGGGCAACAGAAGAGAAACAAGGTTTGAAAGGTGTAGCATTCGAAGTTAGTTTATGGTAAAAATTTCCCAGGAATCAGACATCTAAAATTGTAAGCAGAAGATTCACCCCTCATCAACACTTGGTAAAGATAGAAATCCACTCTTGTAAGAAGTATACTTGATTTTTCTGCAGAATGTACTATTATAAAATACCATAGAATTTATGTTTTTGTTGCACACGAACCTGTAGCAGTATGATAAACAGTGTATATATGTGTCCATGGGTGAGGTTGTGTTTTACCACTAATAATGAAAATCAAATTTTGATCAATCATGTTGAAGAAAATAATGAATTGTCTTTTTATTCTCTATTTAGAAAATATTACAAAAATTGCTTTCATATAAAAAGATGATCAAAGAGTTTAGAGCAAATATCTTTAAGGAAAAATTATTGTGACATGTATAGAGATTAACTGAGCTAATTGATAAAAATGTTACTTTTATGCATTTTGTTATGTTTGTGGTATTTTAATTTATTATGATTTCTTTTCTTATTGTAAATATTCACTTTTATATCTAAGGTTGTATTCATAATTTTGCATCATTTTTCTTCAACAGGGTCCCCTAAATTTTATATGCCATAAAACCTGGGGAATCATCAAGTTATCATATATTGTTAGGGTCAGTACAATTGTTAAGTAGCTAAGAACTCATGCTCTGAAGCTGGATAAACTTGAGTTCAAATCCAGATTCTACAGCTTACCACCTCTGTGTCCCAAAGAGTTTGCCCAAATGCTTACAGCCTTGTTCCATCATCTGTAAAACTAGACTATTTTTGTTGAGGATTAAACTATAGGGTATGTCAAACACTTACTACTCTGCCTAGTATATGGGATGCACTCAGTAAATGTGTTTGAGAGAGAAAGAGACATGTGTATGCAATACACAGACACATATTTCTTAGTGAGATCATCATTAACAAATACACAGAAAGTACCTACCATATGAAGCCATTAAACGGGACCAGAAACCAAAATGTCTAAAACGTAGCCTTGCCCACAGGAAGCATTCTACCTAGGTGATAGTATTAAAGATAGTAACCTACTCCCTGGACCTGAACTATCCTTTTTTTTTTTTTTTTTTAAATGCTAAACAAGTAGTAATTCATTGCAGGTCTAGTTTATTTTCCTCCATGTGTACTTACAAGGGTCAGGGTGGGTTGCGCAAGTTGATATATTGTGTTTATTTATTGGCAGGACTGCACCAAATAACATGCAAATGATATGCAAAATGACATAGACGTTCACATCAACGACTCAGCCACTTATGGTAATAGCACTCCAACCCCGCTCTGCCTCTGATTGTGGCATTATTGTTGTTTCATAAGTATCGATTGCTCTCAACTTCTGCTGATGCAGCCAGACAGTTTGTCAGGACATAGGCCAAAGAGACCCATCCCTTCAGTTTAATCTGTCCTTCATTCACCTCCTACATTTATGCTAGGACTTGCACCTTTGGGTTTGGGGTCCATCTACATTATATAATTGATTGCAGTATGGGTAATACAGATAATTCTTGCTCTCCAATGTAGAGTGTATGCTACGTAGGTTGCCTTTGTTAAATAACAGTTTTATTTGGGACCCCCAAACCTAACAATATAGCCTTTAGGGTATAGCCAGATCATTTCTTATTACCCCCAGGAGGACCTATAGTGAACTCATATTCTTGCTGGCATCCGGCAGTCAACAGCAAGTCTTCCCTCTGAGCACTCGTCATGTGAGGTGGCAGTGTTCTCCCGGGAAGTAGATGGGCCCTGATCAGCCTCTCTCTCCATGATAAACATGTCTGGATGTGACAATCATTTCTTTCCCTGGGAATGCAATGATGATGTGATTTCCAAGGCCCTGCTCTGTATGTATGAGTAACAAACCCATGATCCATCATCCACAATAAACTGTCTTCGTGTAGGTATTAATTTAGTCTTATGTAATATATAGAAGTGATTTGTTGGCTGGCAAGCAGAAAGCATGTGTTTAAGCAGCCCAAAGATATTTGGATCTCTCCTGCACATCTCTCTAACTTGATCCTATATACCATGCATATTGATTGCTGCTTCATATTGGAGGCTATTTTCTGAAATGCTTTTTCATGGTCTTCATTACAACTCAATGCTATTGTGGAGAAGAAATGGAGGATGGCTATGGCTAAACACACTGGGGTTTTTGGACATCTTAATTTATTAAGCAATCATGAGAATAAAGAACAATGCAAATGGAAAGGTTTATTTTTTCTCTTTAATGGTTTTGGAATAGATGCTAATTTTCATGGGCTATTTATTAATCTGAATTTGGGCTCTTAAAGATATTCTCAAATTTTATGAAGGCCAAAGAATTTAATTTGTGCTTTAAGGAAGAAAACTGGAAGTAAAATAAATCAGGCTGCTTTTTTAAGTCATAGTACCTTCTAGTCAACTCAAGCCAACAAAAATATAGTAGAGCCATGTATATAATTTTAACTTTTCTATTAACTTCATTAAAAATATTTTAAAAGATAAAATAAATTTAATATTTTATTTAACTAAATATACTAAAAATATTTTATTTCAATATGTAGTTAATATTAAAATGTATTATTTTATTTTTTGACAGTTTCAATTGTGCATTTTGAAATGTATTTTAATGCACACTGATGTAACGAGATAGTTAACATTTTTTGTACTAAGTCTAAAAAACCCAGTGTGTGTTTTATTGTGTACATCAAAGCCCAAATCAGATTAGCCACATTTTAAGTGCTCAATAGCTACCAGTGGCTAGTGGCCGCCATATTGGACAGCTTGGCTCCATATAGCCACAGGTAGGTCCCCTACCCTACACTAACCTAAGGCTTCAACTTCCTCTTTTAATCAGAGAAGGATAAAAGACATACTCTACTGATGCTTTACAGATTTACTAATAAATGTCAGTAAAATTGTTGAAAATAAGTAGAACAATAGTTCTATAGACTATTTGAGTATTTGATGGACTAGATCAATAGGTTCTATTCCTGACCCCATCACTATTTAGACATGTGATAGAATTAAACTCTCTCCTCTATAAAACGGGTCCCTAGTCTAGATAACTAACGAGCTTCCTTACAAATGTAAAATTATATATTTCATTTTTTGAATTATTAGCCTATCTTATCTTTCAGAGCAAGAACAGAATGGTTCCTCATCCCCATTGTTATGACTGGCTGAGTTTTATTATTTTGAGTGTTGGCTTTCTCACTTCTTCATTGGAGATCCTGTTTCTCAGACTGATGGCTCCTATATTCAAGAACTTTTCCCTATACTGAACTTAATTTATGTTTTCTTTTCCTGCATTTAATTCTTTGATCTCTCATCAGGATCTCTTGGACCTCTCTGAGCACTTTTTTCCCTTCCTTGATGATCTCTGTGGGCAATTAATACGTCACTCCCTTTTCAGCCTTCCCCTGTCATGTTCTCAATATACACTTATTTCCTGTCAGCTCCCCTCATCAGCCAGTTCCTTGCTCATTTTTCATGGCTGTCCTTTGTGTTCCTAGTCAAGGGAGGAGGCACTGACGTTTGGACCAAAATCTAACCCCCTCCCTACCTTATTTCCCTCATTTTGTATTTTACGGGGAGAAGACAGCTTGACTAGTGAAGGAGACTGGACATGAACTATTGTTGGTTCCTGCCTTCTGTTCCCAGGGCCTCCATGGAGAATTGCAATGTTTCTGGATCCTTTTTTATAGACTCTGTCTTTCCCAATCTCACTGTCTTCTAGAGGACCCCTCTGTTTTCATGTCCCATCAAGACTGTGGGGAGGTCTCCCAGATCTTGCTGATGTGGTGTTAAAGGAAGATGCCCTTTCTAGGCCTGTGTTGTCCAATATGGTGGTCCCTAGCCAGAGATAGCTCCTGAGCTCTTGAAATGCGGATAGTGGGACTGAGGAAATGAATTCTCAATTTTAATTAATGTGCATTTAAAAACGGACAGGGGCTTCCCTGGTGGCGCAGTGGTTGGGAGTCCGCCTGCCAATGCAGGGGACGGGTTCAAGCCCTGGTCCAGGAGGATCCCACATACCGCGGAGCAACTAAGCCCGAATGCCTAGAGCTGGTGTTCTGCAACAGGAGAGGCCACTGCAATGCGAAACCCATGCACCGCGGGGAGGAGTGGCCCCTGCTCACGGCAACTAGAGGAGGCCCGCACGCAAAAACAAAGACCCAACTTGGCCAAAAAATTAATTAATTAATTAAAAAAAAAAACTGACAGTTAATTCAGGTATTGGAAAACATTCAAAAATATCTGTAACAGCTTGGGTATATGAAGCTGCTTTTTCACCTGTAAATTTTATGAAATCTAAATAGAAATCAAGTATTTCTAGTAAAATGTAGCATTCTTACTGAGATGTTTGTAGACATAAAATACTCACAGGATTTCAAATACTTTGTATAAATAAAAGTAAAATATCTCATTGTTTATATGTATTATATGTCAAAATGATTACATTTGGACATGTTTAGTTAAATATTATTGAAATGAATTATACTTGTTTCTTTTAATTTTTTTTGACTTGGCTACTAGAAAAATTTAGATCATATATATGACTCTTTTATGTTTCTACTGGACATTTGTGCTATAGGCAAAACTTCTCTGTATTTCTGAATATTCTTAATTTCAATTATTAAACATGTTTAATACTCTGAATATGTTATTTCATGTAATCCCCACAACAACTATATTTAAATCAGATGTTATCCACCTTCTACTGATTAAAAAGAGGCTCAGAAGTTTGACAAAAATTTTTCAAAGTCACATAGTTATACTTAATAAGTGACAGCGTTGGATCTGAATTTAGGCAAGTTTGGTTCACTCTACAGCCCATATTCTTTTCATTTCACTATGCTGCCTCAGACCCTGACATTCAGATTCTGGTACTTGTCTCACTTGAGCCTACCAGATGCCCATATCTGATGCCTGTATCTGAGTGCATCAGATGCCCACTTCTGACAACTATAATGATAACAATCTCTTATTTTTACAGCTTACAAAGTTTTTCACATTCATAATCTCACTTGGCCTACCTTTATTTTATGGATGAGGAAGCTGGGTGACAGAGTCTAGATCAGAATGCAGGACTCCTTTTGTTTTCCTTTTAATAAGAATTAATGGATAAACATGGCGTACGTAAAGGGAGAGAAGGTTGAACATATCAAGAAGGCCAGATTTAAGGCAGAAGAAGGAAAAGAGAGATTACTAACAGAGTTGGAAAGACTTTCTATCTGGTGTTTCAGAACCCAGAAGTAAGGAGGTAAGAGCATCAATCTTTCCTTGTTTCTCTTCTGATACTTCACAGGTGACTATTGGCAGATATTTTAAATGGACTTTGTATATGTTAGCATTTTCAACCTGCAGGTCAAGACCCATTAATGGGTTGTGAAATCATATCAATGGCTCACAATGAGTATTTTCAAAAGTAAAATTGAATACAATAGCGTCTATCAGAGTGTATCTCATGTAATAAGGGTAAATATTGTTTTATGACATTCTATCTTCATTTATGTGTGTATAAGTGCATGTGTTGCAACAGAAATTGTATTTATTACTCTGAGTGACAGTAAAAATAAAAAGAAAGTTGGAAAACACAGCTGTATGCCACCAGAACCATCACAGCCATACATTATGCTGCACTAGCTCTGTACCAGCACTGCCGTAGCTGTTTCTTCCAGTAAACCTTCTGACTCTACTGGATCAATCAAGCTGACTGTCTCAGCCAGTTTCACAAGGCATAGAATTGTCTCAATTGGTCCAAGAAGATGTCAGTCAGGATGATATACATTCAGTTATATAAGTCCACACCTTAAGTTAACATTTCAATATATGGCCTCCTCTACTCCCCCAGATTACTTCATCATCATTATTTTTTACCTTCTGAAACTCAAAAAAATTAAACTCTTATAGCAACAGTTTCCTGTATTGGCCATAGTAGTGGATGAATAGCAAGAAGGATTTTAGATGGCAAAAGATGTGCATGCATTTATTCATCTGGTACTTATTGAGTACTTTCTATGGGTAAAAGTTAACTTGTTATGTTTTGATATGATAAAGAGAAATCAATTGTGCTAGTGTATGCAGAATTCTCACATACACACAGAACTCAACTAAGTACGGAGATGACTTGGTTTCTCTGAGAAAGAGATCTTTAAGCAAAGAGCAGAGGTAACCTTACCAAGAGCCGTGTTACTAAAGAGATAGGACGAAGCTCCAATGGATTGGGTTAAAGAAGTGGGTAAGAAGAGAGAGCATAGACCCAGAGGGTGTAGGCAGCTCTGGAGAAGTTTGGTTTTGAAGAGAAGAAAAGAGAACAGGCAATAGTTAGACAGAGAAGTTTGGTCAAAAGAGAAATTATTTTTTTTTGTTTTGCGTTTTTAGATGGAAAAGACTTGACCTTTTTTAAAGGCTATTGGGAAATCTCTAGAAGAGAGGATATGTCTCCTCATTTTCACTTCTTTAAATTTTACTTATTATTTTAAGGCCTAAGATGCATATCATCTCTTGTGTGAAATCCACTTGCTCCCTCAGCCCTCTCCCACCCATCCCCTTCCCCAACTGATAATTAATTTGTTCCCCTGAGAGTTCCCAGGTCTTATTTACAGTATTAGAATATTTATTCACTATAGCAGTGATGACTTTCTTGTGTGAGTATTTTCCTCAGCTTATTTTCTGTCTTCTTAATTGGGCTTTGAGTTTCTTGAGAGAAAGGACTGCATCTTGGTCAGCTGTGTCACTCACTATGAGTGAAATATAGTATGCACTCAGTAAATGTTTGTTGATTGACTATGCAGGAAGGATTCTGAAAGCTAAGGAAAATTGCAGAACCAGAAGCAGAGAAGATAAGTGCCATTATCCATTGCACCTCTTGTCCCCCTTGCACTCACAAACATCACTGTCCCTATTCCTTTAATGACCTAAAATCTCTGTCCCAATTCCTTTAAGAACTTTAATGATTAAAATCAACAAAAAACCCCAGAAGCTGTCTGGTGGTCCAGGGGCAATATTAATCCCTCAAAACTATGCTATTTGGCTTGCATAATGATTTCTAAACTTGTGAATTAGTTGTCAACATTTAAATACACGGGATTTCACCTAAGATTTAGATACCTAGCTTCTTTTGAAAAAATCAGAACACTCAGCAGTACTGGGACCAATTTCCTGGCTGGCAACAACTTGCATAAGCTGATAGGTGCTGCTCATTTTAAACAGTGCCTGATATCTAAACTGGCGACAGCCTTCATCACACTTATTTTACTCCTGTGAGATATTTGCCTGGCCCGTGAAGATTTTTCAGCTTGTGACACTTGAATTCTAACTGACTAATCTACTACCTCTCTTGATTATCATGGGAGGAGTAAGTACCCTATTGGCATTTTTTTTTTTTTTTTGGCGGTACGCGGGCCTCTCACTGTTGTGGCCTCTCCTGTTGAGGAGCACAGGCTCTAGACGCGCAGGCCAAGCGGCCATGGCTCACGGGCCCAGCCGCTCCGCGGCATGTGGGATCCTCCCGGACCGGGCACGAACCCGTGCCGGCTGCATCGGCAGGCGGACTCTCAACCACTGCGCCACCAGGGAAGCCCCCTATTGGCATTTTTGAAAAAAATGATTTTTTTATTATGTATGCCTGTCCATTCACTGCAGGACTTTCCACACTCATTTGAAAGACCAAACTCTCTCTATCTAGCTGGATCGTGGTGTCCCAAAATAAGATCGAATCCTAACTAGGAAAACACAAGGGAAGCTCATTTGATATCTGCTACATTAGGTCCTGGCCACTTCTTTCTCCCCATCCCCAACAGACCTGCTGCTAAGGCCCTAGCATGCACAATAGCCAAGTCCTTTCCCAAACCAATGTCAGACCCGCCTGTCACTTTACCCTTCAACATGTCATACGAAGGGAACATATCAGTGCTGGGCAAGGGCAGGGGCTACCCCTGAAGAGAGTAGAGGGAAATACAGGAGAAGATAGAAAGAGCTGTTGGCATCACAACTCTTGTATAAGCTGAGAAGGATGCAAAGTTTTGTAGATACTAAAAGATGGAATCTCAGGGGTAGAAGAAGCATCTACTCAGATGTGAGCATTCTCTCTACAGCGATTGTATCCCACCAAGTGACGGTAACCCCGCCAAGTTGTTGTCCAGCCTATGAGGGCCCAACCTCAGGGACAGAGACATCTTATGTGGTAGCTAATGCTATCTGTAGACAGTTATGATGACTGTTTCTTCGTCTGGAGCCGAAAGGCCCTTTACTCATTGGAATCATACTCTCATTTTCTTAAGAAGTAGGGGGAAAACAACATAATAATATGAGAACATCAATACTCCAACTACTCCTTATTGAATGCTCACTAAGTGTTCAAAAGGAGCTAAATACTTCACAGACATGATCTCAAAAGAATAAGAGTAATCCTTGTTCCTTAGCTGTGATAGGCAGAATAATGGCCCCCAAACATGTCCACATTCTTTTTTTTTTTTTTAACATCTTTATTGGGGTATAATTGCTTTACAATGGTGTGTTAGTTTCTGCTTTATAACAAAGTGAATCAGTTATACATATACATATGTTCCCATATCTCTTCCCTCTTGCGTCTCCCTCCCTCCCACCCTCCCTATCTCACCCCTCCAGGAGGTCACAAAGCACCGAGCCTATATCCCTGTGCCAAAACATGTCCACATTCTAATGCTTAGAACCTGTGAATGCTATGTTATATGGCAAGGGGTGGGGGGATTAAGGTAGCCGCACTGCTACTTTAAAATAAGGCCATTACTCTGGATTATCTGGTGGGCTCAGTGTAATCACTATACTCCTTAAAATTGGGAAGAGGGAGAAAAGCCAATGTCAGAGTGATGCAGTGTAAGATTCAACTGGCCATTGCTGGCTTTGGCCTTGCAGTTGGAAGGAGGCCATAAGGAAAGGGATTCAGGCAGCCTCTAGAGGCTGGAAAAGGTAAAGAAACAGATTCTCCTCTACAATTTCCAGAAGGAATACAGCCCTGCCAACACCTTGATTTCAGCACAACAATGTCAGACTTTTACAGAGCAATAAGATAATAACTTTGCGTTGTTTTAAACACTGAGTTTGTGGTAATTTGTTACAGCACCCATAGGAAACTAATACAACATCGAAATTCCTTGCAAAGGCGAATCATACCTTACTTTGTATTTTGTCCCCAGGCTGAGCATCCCCAGCTCTCACCAGCTAAGCCTGGCTTACACACAAAGTAAAAACAAAGTAATAAAGTTGTTTGGCTTGATTTAGCTTAATTGGTATTAAACATCACATTTGAAATAGGATAACTGTTTTGCAAAATGGCCACTTTAGGAATAATGATATATTCCTCCTTAATTCTGTCATTGTGTTCAGTATTTTGAAACTTGCCTTCAGAGTACTGCAAAAACTGCTATGATTTTACAGCTACGCATTTTTGTTGCTTTTTAAAACCTCATTTTGAGACAGAGAAATATTACTTAACAATAATAACTTACTGTCTCACCTTAGTATGTAAAGAATTGTGACTATTTGCAAAAATTAAATAGAGCCCTCAACAGGTTGACCACCAAGACTACACTCAACAACGTGTTCAGAATATTCCGTAGGCAGTGCCCCCCAAAGAGATCTCAAAACACTTTTGAACAAGGGCAGTATCTTTGAATAAGGGTGGCACAGAACCTGCTATCAAAGGGAGAACCTAATGTGCATAGTTCTTTTGTGTTTCTTAAAAACAAAGCATATCAATTTGAAACCAAACACATACACTTCTGTACTAGCCATGGGAACATTTGTTTTTCTTCAATACTTAAAAGACAAGGGAGACAGAAGAGGCCACTTGTACGCTCATATCTCCTCTTCATTCTATCATGAAGCTAAAGATAAAATCTCTCCCTCATTCCCCAGCCTCCACCCATGCAAGCGAAAAGAAATGGGTCAGTATATTACTTAAACAATCCTGCGGTAATTATATATGGTCTAGGTGTGAATTACTTGGGGCACTGAGAGTCTGGGGAGACAGCTAGAGGACTCTCACTGCCTGGGTTGCAGTTTTGTTTGTGTGGTTTTTAAAATGTTGATCCCCAAACAGTAACCAGCTTAATAACACTCGACACTCCATCACTAATAAACTTGGTAATGGATTTCTTCTCTCTCAACATTTCATAGGTTTTGCCCAAGCTGCCAATGAAAGTGAAATGTGCTCTGTGTTTCTCTCTCTCTTTTTTTTTTTTTTACCTTATTCCTTTTTAAGTTATAGTCACTGGAGAGGCTTGGTAAGTTTCTCTCTTATCTCACTGAGACATCTGAGACTCATCCGTAGTAACTGAATAATCAATTAATTCTCCTGCAGAGTTCCATTTACATAATGAAAATGCAACATGCTGATATTTTATACAAGTCGTTTTTGGTCGTTTAGACTGATAATATATTATGTATTGATTGAGAAGGAAAGCCTAATGGATCTTCTGTTGTTAAAGTTGCAAAATTACAATTAAAGTAAAATGACAGAAGCAAGCATCTATTGGATTTATACCTATACATCTCTCTTTAATATAGGATTCTAAATGTCTGGGCCTGATTAAGGCTTTGCTCTCATTTGAGCAAAAAGGGCATATAATGTGTGGCTGTCCGTGTTCTCATTGCTAGGGCCAAAATCAATATTGTACTGTTTGCAAACATTACCAATGTACAAAGCTGAGTCCTGTGTGCTCTGTCTGATCAGGGCACCTATGACTTAAATCATCCCTTCACTGTTGATTCAGTGGTCTCTTAACCTGGGAAGAGAAGGAATTTGAGTAGAGCTTAGATTAAAAAAAATGAAAATTAAGGCTCCTGTGGTCTGTATAGTCCTGTGTGGAAAATGAGTCTTGGTTCTTAGTCTCAGTTCTTCTGCCTTGATGTGTTTACAGAATCAGATCATCATCAATAATTTTTATGGCATCTCTAACAGAGAAGGCAGTAAAGTGTAATGGTTAGGCTCATGGGTTCTGAAACCAGGCTTCTCTGAGTCACAATCCTACCTCCATCACTTAATAACTGTGAGATGCAGTATTAGTTATTTGACTTCTTTGAGCCTCAGTTTTCTCATCTATAATCAGACATAATATTAAAGCTCATTCTACAGTGATGTTGTCAAAATTAAATGAGCTCATACTTCTTAGATCCCCAGAATAAGATCTGTCATATAGCAAATGCTCAGTAAAATTAGCTATGATTACTAACGAATCTACAATGAAAAGCATCACGGTCCTGGCCCTCCAGGTCAGGGGCTTTTTACTTCATTGGGGAGAATGGATGCAGATGCATACCTGAAAAGGGAATGGAAAAGAATAAAGTTGAAGCACAAGGAATTGGTAGCTATTTATTTAAACATAGGTGGTAGGATTACATTTACTATTTTCCTTCATTTAATTGTCTCTGTATGTTCTAATATTACCACAATGGACATGAATTACTATCTCTTAAAAAATAAAATCATTTCTACTTTGAAGGGGAGAGGAGCACCATCAACCCAGAAAGAGGCAATAGCATCTGAAGCTCAGATGCTGTAGTTCTCTATTTTGTTCCCACCACATCTTATAGTAGCTCTTTCTGAAATGGTATCCATGTTTACTCTCTGACTTCTCTAAAGAGCAACTCTCACCATATTTTGGGACACCTTCAGAGCAGGAACCCTTTCACAAATCAGGGTTAAGTCTAGCTATTGCACCTTTATTTGTATTCATATATTTTTCATTTGCCCATAGAGCCTTTCCCTTCTCATCACAAAAAAAAAAAAAAAAAAAAAAAAACCCTCACAGTCTGGAAACAACAAGTGACACATGTTTTAATTTACCATTTTTTTATGGGCAAGCCCCAAAGCCATCCCTGAGGTGGGAGGAAGCCCCGAGATGCTAATGAAGATGCTTCAGAATTCATCATCCCCTCTTTGTCCTGTAACGGACAAGGCATCCTTGAAGCTTATTCAGCCCTGGAATCCCTTTGAAGAACAGATATGGAGTAGCACTGACTAGGAAATGAAAACTGAGTTTTCCAGGAAGTTCAACACAGCAACCAACAGCAAAGATAGAAACATCCACCTCCTATAAATCCACTTTAGCATGTGCCTGGACTCAGCTCTGGACTCTGCTTTCAAGAAAGAATTGTTTGACATGTGAAAAGGAAGAGGAAGCTATACAACTTTTGTGTTTTGATGGTTCATTAATTACCCTTTCCGACAATGGAGTATGAACTCAAGTTATTCAGAGTTGAGTTAAAATTAGCATTGATAGCAGGCATAATTGCATTCTCATCCCAAGGAAAGGAATTCCCCCATAAAGCCCAGAATAAACTATATACCCTTACAACTCGGTAAAAATGTACACAGATTCTTAAAACACGCAGGGTAAAAATAAGTTAGAGTCTATTATTTGATATTTACTATTTATTATTGACTTTGTGCCCTAAATAGTCACCAGGAATAACACTTCATACACATATCCCGTCTTCCTTCTACATGTGGTCTTAATTCTCTAATGTTTTAAGTGTTATAACGCCTCTAGTCTTTATATTAATATCGTGGTGTGAGAAAAAAATAAACAAACAAAATAGACTCATAACTTTTCTTGATTGCCTAACAATGCATCCCAATAAAATCCCTGTGAAGGAAGGATATGATTGTATACAGTGGGAAACTGAGATACAACGAAAGCCAATGGTAGATTTAGGATTCTAGGTCACCTGAATAATCTTTAGAAGTCAGGATCCAACTCAGAGGCCATGAGGATGAAGGGGCCATGTCAGAGGGTCCAGGCTATCTCAAGACACCTCGTATCTGCTCCAGAGTGATGTCCCAGGGAGATGGTCCCAAGAGTAGAAATGATGTTTGAATGGATTTAGTTACAGTTCTTCCCAGCATTCAACGAAGACACGTTTTTCCAGAAACCTAAAAAAAAAATTATCTGAGCTTATAGAGATTAAATGTAAAAGAACATTAAATGAGATATTTCCTTTTGCCCTGGAATTAGGGGATAGGCTCCAAACCAAGTGGCAAAGAAGTGCTTAATGACCCATTTCTAAAGAAACCTGCCAATAACTGGGATAAACACCACTCTCAGGGCTTCTTAAGAATCAATAATCAGCATCAAAAGTTGTGAGCCTGGTGGGAAGATATATGGCTACTTTTCTGCCCTTTCCTTGAGGAGGGCAAGGAAGGGGTATTTTCCCCTACCAAGATCCGAACGAAGCAGGCTTCAAATATTAGCCATGTGTACAAGAAAGAGGATGTTTGGATGGCTGTGTGCTCAAGCACTGGGTTTGTTAGCTGTGACCTGCTCCTACTTGAACAGAGGGAAAGGGGATTGAGAGAAAGCACCAAGGAGCAGGTATCTCTAGCTTCCCCATGACCAGATGAAGCCCACCAAAGGAACCTGCTGAGTTCTCTTGCCAGCCCCCTACTCAGCAGGCTCATCACCAGTGGAGGGCAGCCCAGAGCTGTGAAGTGTACCACTGTGTGCAATTGTTGAGGGGTTGGAAGAAGTCAGACCAGAGACAGTTCTCTCACCTCAGGGAACTCTGCAGGGGGAGCCGTCTCCGCCTGGGTCCCACCCAAGAGCTCACACAAGAGTTTGTACTCTCACTATTAGGATGCCAGCTCCACAAAAATGCTGTATCTGGTAATATATCTGGCGGGGGGGGGGAATCAATGACAACCAATAGAGAGGTTTAATCAAAAAATATTTGTCCGTTCCACACTATTCCTCCACTAGGTCCCTAAACCAGAGAAAGTGAGCCATGCTAAGGAAGAGCAAGAAGGGTTCCCAGAAACAGGCAACACACCAAAGTGAGGGAGAAGATGAAGACGTCACAGAGCAGATTGCATGCTGCCTACTTCCTGCCACTCAAGCCCCAAACTGGCTGGTTCTAGGGGCCCAGGAAGGGAAGAAGATGGGATTTAAATTACTGTGAAATATAAGTGTTTAAATTGACTAAACAGAACTTTTAAAAATCCTAAAAGAGGGGCTTCCCTGGTGGCGCAGTGGTTGAGAGTCCGTCTACCGATGCAGGAGACACGGGTTCGTGCCCCGGTCCGGGAGGATCCCACATGCCGCGGGGCGGCTGGGCCCGTGAGCCATGGCCGCTGGGTCTGCGCATCCGGAGCCTGTGCTCCGCAACGGGAGAGGCCACAACAGTGAGAGGCCCGCGTACCTCAAAAAAAAAAAAAAAAAAAAAAAAATCCTAAAACAGATGAAAAAAACTCAATAGGATCTCCCTGAGATAATAAAAGCTTAACATTATAAAGACTATAAAAATGTTCAGTAGTTGTACCAGTCATGGGTTAAAACAGCTCAATAAATTGGTTACATAGATTTGTACATAGTGCCTTATATGGAAACTGGGACTTAAACAGACACCATCTGACTTCAAACCTTGAGTGTGTTCTACTCTAATGAACCGTTTTCTCCCCTCAATACCAAATAATTCATCCCATCTTTTGCAAAGAAAGAAATGAAAAGAATGGGAAAAAAATTAGTAAACTTTGCAATGCTTTTATTTCCAAAACCTCTTTAAAATCACCACCTCCTCCAACTTGTTTCTTAAATAATCAGATTTTAAACCACGTACTTGCAGGGACTCAATAAGATTACAAACAAATGGAGGTGGGGGTGGAGGCACTATACCATTGTACCTATCAACTTAATAAATGCAGTTATCCTCATCACTCAGGCCCAGAGGCCAGCGAGGCACTGCAGTTTGCTGAGTCAGACCCAGCACATTTAATAAAAGGGATTGAAAAATAATGCTTGATGCTGCTCTAGTTCACATGAGTAAATTGTGAGGACACCCCATACATTAAGTGGAACTATTCATTTCCATAATGTGATAGGATCATCTCCATTGATCCCACTGAGCTCTGAGGACAGAAACTTGCTTTGAAAGGCTTATCAGGGGCTCAGAGGAGTTGACAGGAGGCAATACACTAAACCCTGTACCCAAACCCCAACAAGATTTTCTGCTAACTTATGTCTCTGAATTTTCTGTTGTTTTTTTTTTTTGTTTGTTTACGTCCATCAGATTAATAGTGATTGAGGGAGATTCCACTCTCTTGTGCACATCATATACTCAGAGTATGTGGTTTCCATTTCTAAACTTCCCTATAGTTCACGGCTCTTCAATAGTGAGTTCATGCTTACTAGCGAGGTCTAATCCCAGCATAACAGTCTGATGGGTGTAACTGAGTGAACTGACAATGGGTTATCTTTCCTATGGCTCTTCAAAGTCTTTTCATTCTCCCAAGCATAGTCTCAGTCACTCAGACTAGAAACTATATCCTATCACCCAATCCTGTATTGTTAGTTGTATATGTTGCCTATTTTTTGCTCCATAGACACTGAGCTATTTCACATTTCACACCTTTGCTTCTCTAACCTAGACTCTTGCTAGAGCCTCCTAACTCATTCTAATTTCATTCAACAACATTCAAGAAATGTACTTGTTGAACATGATAAGCTCTGGACATACTGACGTGACCCAACCCCTGTCCTCAAGTAACTTTCAATCTAATAGAATAGAGTCAAGGAGAAAAGGTCCTTGGGGGGTCAATTCAAACAAGAAGGTCATTACTTAATTGTTCCCTGATAGTTACTCGAGAGAGAAAAATCAATCTGATTATCAAAGGGAGATAAGATTCTATGCCCAATTCAAAGAACGAGGTAAGAACGGAACTGAAATAAAGGAAAATAAATGAGATTGGTGGCTTCAACAGTTGAGAGCAGAAGTGGTGAGGTGTTTAGATCAGGTGAAAGTGGGTCCCTCAGGCTTGATTCCATGGACAGCAAGAATCTATAGCCAGACCATGTGATACCCTCCTGGACCAGGACAGGAACAGGAATAGTGACTTTAAAAAGTATTTCCAGGCTGGACAGTGTTAGCAGGCTATAATCATTAAATTTTTGTGCAGACAAAGTTTTCATAAAGCTTGAAAATGATTAGTAGCCAGCATTATTTTAAAAATAGAACCATTAGAAGGGAATATTTAATAAGCATAACAGTTCTTTTAATTGGGATCTCACTTTACCAAGGATTTGGCTATACTTGGTAGATTAAGCACTGAATAATATACTTCAAATAAAGTAATTTTTCTTCATGATTAAGTCAAAAGCTTATTAAGTAGGTATTCTTGTTGTTCTCCCAACATATGTCCTGGTATAAAATCTTGTTGCACAAAGTGAGTTTACATCACTTCCTACCTCAAAGATTTAGAGGATATGCTATACCATGACTTTTAGAGATTGCTTCACAATTTCTAAAAGCCAAGGTTCGCAGGAGCCAGGCTCATAGGCAGAGCCTCCCCACACAGCGCTACATCTCAGGAGGGAGAGCTCACACACTAGACATCACAGATGTGCATATTTATCATGGCAGCTCTCTGGGGGATGCTGGTAATTCTTCCTGTTCCAACCACAATCAGTATACCTGAACAGGGAAGGGATGCCGATTTCTAATGTCCCTAAAGGCCATCTGGACTAGTGGGCCCTGCTCATGGGTCACATTAAATCACAGTGAGATCAAGGTCCCCAATACTTTTTAGCTGAGAACAATGAAACTTAGCTCTGCTTTGCCTGTCACAGTTCACATTCCTCGATGCCATCATGGGTGGTGGTGTTCGTTATTCTTATTGGTAATTGATAAGAAGAACTTTGTCCATGAGAAAATTCATTAGCCCACTGACTGATTGGCATCTAAATTATGTGTTTAATAATGATAGTTAACATTTATTAAACACTTATGTGCCAGACACCATTCAAAACACCTTACAATTATTATCTCATTTTATCTTCACAATAACTCCATGAGGTCAAGTTATATTATCATCCTCAGTTTACAAATGAGGAAACTGAGACTTGGGTAATTAACTTGTTGCAGATCAAAACTCGAGAGCAGCCTATCAAGCATGTGTGGTTGGAGAACATATACAATTGTCACCTGGATGGAATTACAAAACAAGTCAATGGGGCTACCACATAGTTGATTCAATCTCATGTATATTAAGGTTTGAACTAATAGACATTAACAGTTACCAGGGTTATCATATAGTAGAATTAGCGGGAAATTTGAGTTTTGGAGTCTAACTACCCAGGGTTTGACACCTGATTGGGTGGGGTACTCTCATTATCAGGACCAAAATAATTAAACTGCTTCATTTTTTAATCATCTGATTACTTTGTACGTTAATAAAGACAATAAGCAGTGTTAAAAAAACAATGTCTTTGAATAGGACTGATAATATTGTTTTGAGAACTTCTTTGAATATCTTTTTATTCTGTAAAATTGTTTCCTACAGTGAGAAAGATGGGCAGCATCATCAAATATTCACAGCATAAAAACACATCTTGTAACTTTTGTAACTATAAGCCTGTGAAACAGTGTAATATGGTTAAAAAAAATTAAGCAACATTTAGGATCTGGAACTTCGTTGAAAAGATAAGATCAGGGGCTTCCCTGGTGGCACAGTGGTTGAGAGTCCGCCTGCCGATGCAGGGGACACGGGTTCGTGCCCCGATCCGGGAGGATCCCACATGCCGCGGAGCGGCTGGGCCCGTGAGCCATGGCGGCTGAGCCTGCGCGTCCGGAGCCTGTGCTCCACAACGGGAGAGGCCACAACAGAGAGAGGCCCACGAACTGCAAAAAAATAATAATAATAAAAAAAGATAAGGTCAGTCTAACACTAAAAATCTCTTAGTATTTAAGTAGTTTGCCATATTAATGGACTCCACCATAATCTCAGGTCTGACACTTTCTTGAATCCTGCAGAAGCGTTTAGACGGCAGTTAAGCAGATAGGATAAAGTTCATTGTTTGTTTTAAACCAATGAGAAGGGATTACAGATAGACATTTGCCCAATATATACAAAATGCATACAAATTCATTTTACCTTTTATTCAAGTGTACTCTTCAAAACAGTATTTATGGGCTTTTTTTTTTCTATATAAAATCATTTGTTTTATACCATTTACAAGGTTCTAGCTACCATGTGCAGGGCACCAGAGACTGGAAGTTGAGTAAGATGTGGTGTCTGCCCCTAAGATTTTAATCCAGGGGATGATTCAGAGCTATTGCATCAGCAAATAATGCTGATTGGTAGCTCTTGTGGGGAGCAAAGTTCTGATCCATGCTTTGTCATTCCCCTATTATTTGACCAGAAATAAATCAGTTCAACCACACATCCCAGATCTTTAGATTTCTTGTTTAAAATGAAGGGCTTGATCAAAATCAGTGTTTTGCTTTTACTCTTCACAATGTTTCTTGGGGGGAAAAAAATCGAACAATATATAAAAGCATAACGAAGAGATAAAACACACTTGAAAAACCACCACTAGTGATAACTTTGGTGACTATCTTTCTATATTACTCTCTGAGTGTATACATGACAGACACACAGTTTTGCATAAATCATAGTATGTGTTTATAGTACAGACTATTTTTGAAATAGTGTTTTTCCTTTTATCTTCTTTTTCTCCCTGTTTGACCAGACACGCTAATCAACATTAACATAATTAACAACCCTCCGACTTTAACCATGCTCATAGAGCAATATATATACACAATAAAATATATCTCTATGGAGGACTTGCATGACATTGTAAAAGTTTGTGTTGTTAAAATCTACCTGTTCTCATATAAAAACACATCCTGATAATCACTCTAAGCTAACTGGTACAGAGCTACCTTCATCGTTTTAATGGTTGCTTAACCTGTAATCATATGGGTAGGCTACAATTTCATTTCCCAATCGATCGATGGGCATTTATGTTTTTTCAATTTTTAGCAACAGAAAGCACTGTCCAGTAAACATCTTTGTAATATTCTAGTGCTTTTATTTCTGTGGGATAAATCTCCAAGAATGGGATTGCTGCATCAAAGAATAAGTATATTTTTTAACACATATTGTGAGAACTTTCTAGAAATAGTGTAATAATTTATTTCCACCAATATTCAAGAACACTCTGGTAGTTGCCTGGTAGTCTAGCCAACTCATTTAAATTTTTGCCAATGTGAAGCTTATAGAGTTGTTTTAATTAGCATTCCATAGTGAATGCTAATGAACTTGAGCATTTTTCCCATTGTTTATTGGTTGTTTTAATTTGTTCTCAATAATTATTTTTCCAGTGGAAACACGAGGTCCCTCTGGTTCCTGGAGGCCACCATAGGAAGAAAGAGAGTGACCAAGATACCAGGGCTTCAGGTCCCCTTGTTCTTTTTGACTATCACAGTTTATTTATTGGGCTTCTTATGGGATTTGACATATAAAAATTGTTTGAGAAGTATTAGACCCAATGCTTTTAAATATTCCTTTCCTAAGATTTAAAATAATCTTATTTGTTAATTTTATTTTTGTTATTATCATCATCATTATCATCCCATCTAGATTTTAAGTTAACTATACCCAGAATCTCCTTCTTAAACTCCTTTCCTATCATTGAATCTTACTAAGACTGTAATTCTTACACTTTAATATGAACAAGAATCACCTGGAGAACTTGCTAAAAATGTGGATACTTAAATGCCAATGCCAGAGACTGATTCAGAAGGTACTGGGGTAGGGTTTAAGGATCTTTATCTTAACAAAAACTTTAGGAGATTGTTACAGAGATGGTCCAATAAGCATAATTTAAGTGTTGATGAGGGTGTGGAGAAAAGGGAACACTTGTGCGCTGCTGGTGGGATTGTAAACTGGTTCAGCCACTATGGAGAACAGTATGGAGCTTCTTCAAAAGATTAAAATGGAACTACCATATGATCCAGCAATCCCATTTCTGGGTGTATATCCAAAGGAAATAAAAACAGGATATCGAAGAGATATCTTCACTTCCATGTTTATTGCATCATTATTCACAATAGCCAAGATATGGAAACAACCTAAGTGTCTGTCGATGGATGAATGGATAAAGATGATGCCATATGTGTGTGTATGTGTGTGTGTATATATAGCATCCATTGTGTGTGTGTATATATATATATATATATATATATATATACACATACAATAGAAAACTAGTCAGCCATGAGGTAAAAGGAAATTCTGCCATTTGTAACAACATAGATGGATGTTGAGGATGTTATGCTAAGTGAGGTAAGCCAGAAAGAGAAAGACAAATGCTGTGCATTATCTCTTATATGTGGAATCTTAAAAAAAAAAAAAGAACTGAACTCATAAAAATAGAGAGTACCAGGGGCTGGGCGGGGGAGGTGAGGAAATGTGAGAGATGTTATTTAAGGGTACCAACTTACAACTAGTAGATAAGCCCTGGAGATCTAATACACAGTTTCCAACACTAGAAGAAATGATAATTATGTGATGAGATAGAGGTGTTAGCTAACACTACCATGACAATCATATTGCAATATATAAATGTATCACATCAATATGTTGTACACCTTAAACTTATACAATGTTGTATGTCAAATATAGCTCAATATAAAAAAAGAAGATAACCCTGGCATTTGGTACTTAGTGAGTTTTCAGCACATATTTGTTGATTAACAGATGCCTCTTAGCTAGCATCAGGGTCTCCTTAAGTCTGTGTGCTTTGGTGAAGCTACATAAGTACAGCACTAAAAAGTTTGTATAAAAGTTTCACAATCCAGTACAATGCGGTCTTTGGAGTCCAGCTAGCCTCTTCAGAAATAGGAGAAAATTTTCACTTTTTACAGGCAACTGGGAGGTCAGAGAGAATAAATTCAGGTTCTCCTGGTCTATCAGGAATTGCCCCAGAGCACCTGTAATGTGGTACTGGTTTCTTCCCAAAAGAATTCCTCATTCTGACCCTATTCTGTACTTGGCCATCATTAGCCAGAGGATGGGCTTATACAAAAAGAATTCAAGTTCCAGGTCCAGAAAGCTAAAATTCATTTCAGTAAAATCATCTCAGAGAAAAAGGAGTCATATAAAGCCTTATTTCTAAAGAGAAGTATATTAAAGAAAGAAACTTTCTCTGATAAGATGGGCCCTGTTCAATCTTGCAGTCTTGCCTCTAATCTTATCTGCATCCCAATCACCCTGATTTACTCTGTCACTGGGTGATGGTACAAAGGGAAAGACTGCAGATCTAATTAGCATAATATGGATAAGCAAATGAGGCCTAATCAATTATGGTTCACACTTGCTTTCATCACTCGTGCCAACAGTCGGCAAATTCACTGACAGTTCAAATGCGACATTTTTAGAAGCCATCAGTAAATCAATAACAAGTGACAGTAATTTAGATGCACACTTCGTTCTGCCTCCATTTCTGTCCAGGAGATGCAGCCTCACAATCCAGAGACACCTGAGCTCAGCAGTCAAAACCTTTCACCATTTAAATCATACATTTGGACCAAGTCTGCATCTTGACTCTTGGCATCACGGCCATCTAGGACAGCTTGCACGAAGCTGATGGTAAATGTGGTGAATGGAAGTTTTTCTTCGGTTTGTATTAAATTTTTGGAAGAAGCCTGATATACGTATTTGTGAGAGGCAATATGGTCTGGTAGTACATGCCACAGGGAAGCTGACCTGTATTCTTGTCCTCAGTCTACCACTCACCACTCGTATAACCTTGGGGAAAATCACTTAATCTGTCTATGTTGCAACTACACCGTCTGTTGAATAGGAGGGAGAGTGGTGCAGGGGGGGCGGGAGGAATGCCACTATGTACCAACCTCACAAGACTGGCTTGGGGATGAAACAAGATGTCAATGATGAACATACTTTTCACAAATATAAATCCATTGGTAGGGCTTCAAGAGAACAGTTTTAGCTTTCAGAGTAAAGAGAGATGGTCTGTTCTCTTCTGACATTTATAGTCATTTTACTTTATTCCTATGATATTCATGTCAAAAATTCCCACCTTAATATGACTCTCATAAAAAGGCAGAATGGGAATTTTAAAGTTCAAATTCACTGTAGTGAAATAAAATCTGAGAAAGCCAGAGTTGGAAAGAACCTTAGTTGTCACCATCATCATCACTGTCATCATCACCAACCTCTTATATTTCTTCAGTGTTTACAGTTAACAAAGAGCCCTCACATAAGAATTTATCTCTGGGTTTCATGCTACAGGAAGAACACTGAACAACGGCAAATCAATCAGATTGGATATTTGTTGGGAAGAAAATTGGGGTCATTAATGTTAGTGCTATATATGGAAAAGTCTTGAGTCACTTTCTACAGGAAATACAAGTATAAGTGGAAAGAGGTTTTGCCATGTAGGACCTTATAATCTCATAGTGAATCCGAGAGCATTTCATATAAGGGAGAAATTTTATCTGGCTGTAGAATGAGGAAAGGCTATAAAGGTGTCATCTGAGATGGATTTCAATGAGCAAGTAGGATGTTAACAACCAAATGAAAAAAATAAGAGAATATTCTATGTGGTAGGCACTTCCTGGGAGATGGCACATGAAAAGAAAAGCATGGTTATATCCAGAAAACAATGAGAGGTCCTAGATGTCTGTAGATCAGGTATGCAAATTGTAGTAATTGATTAACAGAGCCAGAAAAGGTTATCTTATGATTCTTAAGGTCTCTATATCAATAGAGATCTCATTCTGCCAGTACATTGTCTATAACCAAATTCCAACCAAAAAAACAACACACACACACACACACACACACACACACACACACACACATGTGTTTATGGACAAGAGATTTATTTATTACTTACTACCATGGGGCAAGCCTAAATAATGTTCTGGATGTTCCATTAGTTGAACACCTTCTTCAACTTTTTAAAGAAACATTTCATCTGAGACCATCTGCATCTGCCTGAAACATATTTTCCCAGTGTAGTATTTGACTTTAAGCTGACTAGAGATATCAAACTTTCTTTCACAGATTCTTTGACATACTTGAACATTATTGAACAAATGTCAGTTATGTCTATCTCTTGAATTGTGTCAAACTAAATTGAAAATGTGCTGACTTTTTTTAGCATCATCATTCTCTGTGTTTCTATGCCAGCGGTGCAATTGGACATGACTGGAAATATTGGTCACTTCTATTCCTTGGAATGGTTAAGTTTGTTCTTGCATCTGCATTTCCAAGACTTGACCCTGAAACACAGAATCATACCTGAAAATACGGAGATAATTACAATTCTTTTGTGATTATGTAGATATAGTTGCTGATAGTATTGAGGCTAATAATGTCATTAATAGAATACAGTTTTGTAAGTGAAATGACAACTCTATGGGTTTAATGAAAATAATGTATCTTATTTCCTACAATATTATTCAAATTCACTAATTCATCTTGGTTGAGGCAAGAGCCCTCTTAATTACTAATAATTAGAATTATAAGATACTTCTGAAAAATATTAAGATTATAATTTTTGAGGTACTATAATTCTTGATTTCTACCAAGTTAGCAAAATGTTTTAAAGTAAAAGATATGCTAAGAAGCAGATAGTAATAAATAAGAATAATATATGCCATTTATTAACTGTTTGCTACTCTTAATGTGCCGGACCAAGTGTTTGTATATTTTACCCAATTTAGTACTCACAATTACTTGTGAGGGTGGTACTGTTGTCATTTCTATTTTATAGATGGTAAGACCGAGGCTAGATAGCTAACTTGCCCAAGACCACATAACTGATAAATAGTAAAAGATAAATCTGTTTGACTCAAAGATCCCACTTAGATATAGTCAATAAGGAATTTACTGCCCACTATATGTAAGATACTATTCTAGACTCTGGGGATATTTCAGTGAACAACACAAATAAAAATCCCTGTCCTCAAAGAACTTATTTTCCTCTCTATATTGTTACAAAGGTAGGATAAATACTCAGTATCTCACCATTGAGTTGATTATTTTTCTCTAGTATATTAACATATTAGTCTAATCTTCATAACTAAATTATAAATTCTGTATAAGCTGGAATTATATTTTAGAGCTCTTTTTAATTTCCCTATAGCACACAGTGAAGTGATGATAGATTGTGACATTCAATATGTACTTTTTAATTGATATATATTTTGAGTACCACATCATTAACAAACCCTTGAGAAATCACCCGTTCAGGGCTGTTTTATTGTTTGAAGTTGCTGCTGATTCATTGTAAGGGCAGCAAAGAAGGTGATTAATCCAAGTCCCCGGGGTGTCTATATAACTTTCATTTCCAGATGTTGTGCTGACTTGAATCACTAGTGTCCAAGACCAACATCTAGAGAAAAACTAAAAAAAGGAGGCTCTCTGGACATTTAGCACCATACTGAAACAGTCATTGTGGGGTGTCAACCAAATCCTTTATTCTCCCAGTGCTTGTTTCTCCTTGTATTGCACTTCAGAAGAGGGAGTGTTAGAAAGAAAAAAATAGGATGATACCTGACCTCTTTAACAGGAATTGTCTATTTATTCTTTTTACTATTATTATTATTTTTTATTCCAGGAGCTGCCCCCTCCTGCCTCTCTCCAGCTCCCTGATCTCCAGTTATCTCATTGCCTCTCCCCATGGCTCTTTCTCTGTTTATTATTTGCTCCTCCATCTCTCCTCTTTCATCTCCCCCATGCCCTTCCTCTATCCCTCTGCCTGTATCTATTGTAACTTGTCTCTCTCCATATGGCTGTCTCTGTCCATCTCTGCCTAGATGTGTGTCTCTAAGTCACTCTCTCTGAGTCTTTGTCTCTTTCTGAATTTTACACCCGCTCACAATGGTTTTCTCTCTTTCTTCTTGTGTGTGTGTCTATAACTGTGTCTTTGCATATTTGTGTGTTTTTCTATCCTTCAATCTGTTTCTGTATTTTTCTATTTTTTTCACTCTCTGGGTATTTCTTACTCTGTTGTTTTCTTCCTGTGTGAATCTGCTTTTTCCTCTTTCTTTCCTTCTCTCTCCTTTCTCTTTATACCTATTATCTCATCTCCACACCCCACCATAGCTCACTGCCTGTGTCTCTCGTTTCTTCTATGTGAATGTGAGTATGTGTGTCTATGTGTGTGTGTGTGTGGTAGGGGGTCGTGCACCTGGTGCCTGTGTGTTCATAAAGGCTGTCTTGATGCCTCTGTCTCTATTTTCAGTGAATCAATTAATTTTTCTCTCTCTCTTACCTGATATATATCTACAATGGAATATTACTCAACCATAAGAAAAAAAGTCCTGTCTTTTGCACAACATGTATGGAATTTGAGGGCATTATGTTAAGTGAAATAAGTCAGACAGAGAAAGACAAACACTGTATGTTTTCACTTATATGTGGAATCTCAAAAAGCCTAACTCATAGAAATAGGGAGTAGATTGATGGTTCCCAGGGGCAGGAGTGTGGGGGAAATGAGAAGATGTTGCTCAAAGGATACAAACTTCCAGGTATAAGATGAATAAATTCTAGGAATCTAACGTACAGCATGGTGACTATAATTAACAATACTGTATTATATACTTGAAAGTTAACAGAGCAGATCTTAAATGCTATCACCACCACCACAACAAAGGTAATTATGTAAGAGAATGAAAGTGTCAACTAACCTTGTGGTAATCATTTTACAATATATATGTGTATCAAATAATGACACTGTGCATGTTAAACTTATATATGTTTATGTCAATAATATTTCAATAAATCTGGAGAAAAATATATGGGGGGAAGTGTCAAAGAAGAAATACAGAGAGAAAAATTAATCGCCCTGTTTATTTTTAACAGATTGTCAAAAGGAGCTGTGCCTTTATTTAATGATTTCATTCCTGGCATTTTGGCAAGCGTAATGAGAAACAAGGGATCCTCTTTGATTTAAAAATTCAGTTCCAACAATTTCTAATTAGAAGATTAAATAATCACTCCTGACCTGGTCCTTATAGAGAGGTTAAAAAGGACAAGTGATGACTTGAATTCCAGCAAGATGGTAGACTAAATATCTGGAGATACCATCTTAGTTCAGAAAATCTTTGGACTGAACACCAATTAAAAAGGCATATGTCAAATTTGGAAAATGCTGGAAGAGCAGGATGTGGAAGGAAATTTAAATCAATGGTTATAATTAAAAAATAAAGACTTAAAACTAATGTGTCAAACAAGAATTTAGAAAAAGAGTACAAACACAAAAAAGAAGAAAGTAGGATAAAAAGATAAGAGCTGAAATTAATGAAATAAGAAGCAAACATACAATAGAAAGGATCAAAAAATCAAAAAAATTGATTCCTTGTAAAGTCTAATAAACTGACAATTTGCAAAAAGTGATTACAGAGAAAGAACATGGGAAAGACAGAGACAGAAAGAGAAGTTCCCAAGCACAATGTTAGGAATAAAAGAGGAATAGGATCAGAGATGAACAAAAGATTAAATAAATATTATGATAATTTTACACCAATAAATTAGCCTAATTATTAGAAATTATATTATAAAATAGGAATTATCCCCAAAAGTCAATTTAGAAAAATCTTCTTTTAGTAATTCAGCACACATTGTTTTAATGTAATGCATCATATACATTGTTAAATATTGAAACATCTACACCCTAGCTTTTAAAGCTCCTACCTTAATACCCAAGTACTAACTGGACCATTTTTGCTCCTCCCTTAGGTCCGCTTAAACCTCTCTATAATCCATCAACTGAAGGTTAATTCTGGGTCCAGTAGGCCTTCAGATCCAGTTTCAGGGCTATCTGTTGGCATCTATCCTGACTAGTTCAGTGCCTGATCCAAACCACTAGTAAAACATTCTACCTGTCACTCCTATCTATAACCATTAATTAAAATGAATAACTAATTAAAAATCTACTCATCAAAAACATATCTGGTGGTCCAGATGGTTTTATAGATGAGTTCTACTAAATATTTAAGAAATTGGTAAATTCACACAGTTTTTCACACATTCCTTCAAACACTATAAAAAGAGGAAATATTGTCTAATTAATTCCATAGGAATAATCTAGATACAAATTCAAAATGAGACAAGAAAATTATGAATATGTAAAAATCACAGGCCAATTTCATTCACAAATTTTGATGAAAAATTATTGAATACAATATCAGAAAACTAAATTCAGCAATGTATAAAAAGATGACACATCATTAACAAATTAGATTTATTCCAAGAATGCAACACAGTTTCAGTGTAAGAAAATGCACTAATGTGATTCACCATATTCAAAGAATAAAATAAAAAATAGTTATTTCAATAAATACAGAAAACTAATTTGATAAAATTTAGCTGATATTCATGATTTTTAAAAATAGAATCTTAGAAAACTTGGAATAGATGTGATTTCCTTCATCTGGTAAAAGGTATGTGCCAAAAACTATAGCAACTCCACATTTCACAGAGAATATTAAAAGCATTCTCTTTCAAATTATGAATAAGTTTTAAAAAGCCTACTGTCACCACTTCTAGTCAACATAGTATTGGAACCTAGACAGCACAATTTGACTACCAAAAAAAAAAAAACATAATAAATACAAGGATTGGAAAAAAGCAGCTGAACTGTCATTATTTTCAGATGATATGAGTGTCTATATGGAAAACCAAAACAAAAAGAAATAGAGGTTAATATTAGAATTAATAAAATAATTTAGCAGTGTTTCCAGCAAGAAGGTCAATCTATAAAAATCAATTGCATGGCTAGAAAGAATATGAAAGCATTAGAAAACATTGTGTGTGTGTATGTGTACTATTTATGATGATTAAAAATACAAGGAGCAAATGCACCAAAAGATATGAAGACCAAACCTTTATGGAGAAAATTACAAAGTATTATTGAAGTACATTAAATAAAGCTTAAGTAAATGGAAAGATACATCTTATCCACTCATGGATGTCAATTCTCTCCCAAATTATTTTTTGCATTCAATTCAGTTCCAAAGAAAATTGTACAGGTTTTTTGTGTCAAACTGATTCTAACATTTATACCTAAGAACAAAAATTCAAGAATAGTCAATACATTAACACAGAAGAAGGACAAGATTGTGAATCTGGCTGTAAGCAAGAATTATACTAAAGTCTGGTAAAAGCAATGTAGTTTTGGGATAGGGTAAGATAAACAGACAAATGCAATCAAATGGAGATCCACAAACTTAGTATGTGACAGAACTGACTTTGCAAATCAGTGAATAAAGTAAACTCTATAGAATAAGTAATGTGGAGATCACTAGTTAGCCATATGGAAAAAAACAATATTTCCCACTCTTTGCAAATATCAGTTGCAGCTAGAATTATGACCTATATGTAAAAGACAAGACATAACTTTTAGAATAAAATGTAAGGAAAGACTTTTGTGACTTCAAAATAGAAAACATTTCTTAAATTAGACTCAAAAGTAAAAATCATAAAGAAAGAAACTGATAGATTCAACTATATTAAAATTAGAACTTATTTTCAACAAAAGGTACCATAAAGAAAGTTAAAGAGGCAAGACACAAGCTAGGAAAAAATATTCGCAGCACTTATAATAAAGGATTTGTATTCAGAAAAAAAAAGAGAAAAACTCTACATTTCAAAAAGAAAAAAACAAAATCCCAATAGGAAAATTGGCAAAAGTCATGAACATGCATTTTCCAGAAGAGGAAACATCAGTGGTCAATAAACATATGAAAAGTTCCTAATTTTATCAGTAATCAGTGAACTGTAAATTAAAATCCCAGTGATATACAACTACACAGTCAACAGATTAGCAAAAATTGAAATGTTATACAATACCTGAAGTTGGCAAGAATGTGCAATGAGAAGTTTTTTTGTTTTTTGTTTTTTTGCAGTACTCGGGCCTCCCACTGCCGCCGCTTCTCCCGCTGCGGAGCACAGGCCCCGGACGCGCAGGCTCAGCGGCCATGGCTCACGGGCGCAGGCGCTCCGCGGCACACGGGATCGTCCCGGACTGGGGCACGAACCCGCGCCCCCTGCACCGGCAGGCGGACCCCCAACCACTGCGCCACCAGGGAAGCCCAAGAAGTTTTATACTCTGCTAATTGGAGGATAAGTTGATCCAACTACTTTGGAAAATAATTTGGTAATAAACCCCTTGGAAAGTTGAAGATGTGTAGACCCTACCACCCATCAATTCTACTCCAGGAGATATACAAGGATGTTCAGAAAAGCAATGCTCACAATGGCAAAAAACTGAGAACAACACACATGCTCAACAGTAAAAAGGGTAAACAAATTGTGTTATATGAAAAACAGGGAATACTATGCAGTAAAATGAATGATTATAGCTCTATGTAAAAGTGTAGAGGAATCTCAAAAATACAGGATTGAGCAAAACATTCAAAACTGCAAAATGTATGCAGTATGATTTCACTTATATAAATAGTCAAAAACAGAAGAAGTAAATAATATATTGTGTAGGGAGACATACATGTGTGAAAGCAACAATAACACGAGTGATTAAGACCAAAACCAGCCCATGGTGAAACCAAGCAGGGAGAGAGGGATTGTTCTCTGGGAACACAAGATGTTAAGAGGTACTGGTATTGTTCTCTTTTGTATGCAGTCTGATGGGTACACATGAGTTCATGTCAATATTTTTCTTTAAATTCTAAATATATGTTATATAGACTCTTCTCTGTGGATGATGTATTTCATAATAAAAAAATTTAATATCATGGAAATCCCATGTTGAAAATGTTTTAGAAGTCTCAAAAGAAAAGCCCTGTGGATTGCATATCAAGGTATAGTAATTCAGTGTAAAGAATG
This sequence comes from Stenella coeruleoalba, assembly GCF_951394435.1. Classification (NCBI taxonomy): domain Eukaryota; kingdom Metazoa; phylum Chordata; class Mammalia; order Artiodactyla; family Delphinidae; genus Stenella; species Stenella coeruleoalba. Next base: position 118,403,546 of record NC_137169.1, on the reverse strand, counting down.
AACTCAGAGGCAATGTGCAGAAAATACAACTTATACAAAAGAACTCTGTTACACAGACTGGGCAACCAGGCACAGGAGTGAAATGCAATTTTAGAATAGCCTAAATCTTGGAATAAAAAAGGCAAAGAAAAAAATATTGGTTTCAGGCTTCCCTGGTGGTGCAGTGGTTGAGAGTCCGCCTGCCGATGCAGGGGACACGGGTTTGTGCCCCGGTCCAGGAAGATCCCACGTGCTGCGGAGCGGCTGGGCCCATGAGCCATGGCCGCTGAGCCTGCGCATCCGGAGCCTGTGCTCCGCAACGGGAGAGGCCACAACAGTGAGAGGTCCCTGTACCGCAAAAATAAATAAATAAATATTGGTTTCAGAGAGGAAATACAAATTTACATTTGAGTGAGAATCTTTTGTACAGTGAAACCACAAGGATGAAAACATTCATGGATCTGTCGGCAGATACTGGCAACACAACTGTGAACTTCTCCACAGGACTCAGCTCTTGCCCTAGAAGGAGAACTCTGGGACTCCTGGTCTGGGAGACAGGAACATTTGGCAATTAGAAGTCCAAGGGAGTGGGTTAACCCACAGCTGGTGGAAATCAACCAAACAACTAAGAAGACAAAGGAAAGCATAGGGGAGGTGCAGACATAGAGATCAAGAGAGGAAAAGAGCTGACTGAATTAAACCAGACATCCATATAAATTAAGCTTTATCAAAAAGGTGCCATGGTTCTGATTCTTTTAATACTAATTTACTGGTTAGATAGATTCTTATAACTGAGAAGAGTTTGAGGTACAGGAAGGCAGAATGTTCCTTGTGCTCTTGACAGAGAGAATACTGCGAGGCTTCCCCGTATTCTTTTCTTTTTTCCTTCCCGCAGTCCCTCATCCTCCAAGAAAGATCAGCCTGTTTGTCTCCACAGAGCCCCTGAAACCGTGCATCTTGAAAAGCAAAGATCTGACACAGTGGCCTTAGAGGTGGAGTATAACCTACACTGATTCAGCTTTTAGGCCTGACCATTAAGAAAACATTTCTTACTGTCAAATGCAAAAGACTAAAATACCTTTTGCTAAAGAGTATATTTTACCACTAAAATTAAGTGGGCCACATTTTTTAAAGATCTATAAAGTTTAGGAGGAATTAAAGGAGGAATATATCAACATTTATGGAAGATTAATGAAAGACTGCAAAATGTAAAATGCAATGTCCTTAAATTAGTCTGGGAAAAGAGAAATGGAACAAAATGTTGAAGGAACTGGGATAAAATTCAGAAAGAAACCTCTTAGACTGGACAACAGAATGACAGACAAGGAGAAATCGACTATGATAAGGGGCTTTCCCAAGGAAAGGCAAGAAGTGGCCCGGAGGAGACAGATCATTCTGGGGGTCCTCTGTCAGGGCTGGGTGAATGAAATGATCTGTTTTGTACTGTATCTTCCATCTTTAATGCCTCATTCCTGTCTGACCAAAACAACTATCTATCTTACACCAGGACATTTCATCAAAGATGTGTCATTCTTAGGGTGAGGAAATTGACCTTAGGATAAAATGAAAATTCCAAAGTTACTTAAACAGCCAAACAGGAACCCCTTTCCCAAGGGGGCCTTCTTCATGCTCCCTGACCAATTCCTAAGTATTTTCTTAGTGGAGTGAGGGGGCAGAGAGGCAAGGTAGAGGATAAATTGTTTTGCTTTAAACAAAGATAAATATCATCTTGGATTTTGATATAACTATATATATATATATATATATATATATATATATTCATGGACTTATAAATTTAGAACCTCTGATAAATCAGAGTGGCCTATGAAGAAAACAAATTTAGAGCAGTTATGTAGGGTCTCCAATTTCTATCTTTATTTTTTTTTTCCCAAATGTAGAAAAGAGTAATGCCTCTTAAGGATCTTGAAGAGCAATTGACAAATGGTAAGTGAAAGGGCTTTGTTAGTGTAAACAGTAGAATTTTGATAGTAAAGAACTCCTTTGGAAACCAGACAGCATATACTTTGTCATATCAATAGTTTACACCGTAAACCTCCTTTCTTAAACATGTTCATTGAGGTAATCAGGTTCCCCAGTGATCCAAAACAATACCACCACACGAGGAATGAATGCTTTCCGTATGTTACACAATGTCCTAACCACTTATTCGTCAGGTGCAAAACCCCCATGGAATAGGCATAATTCCTATCTTCATTTTCCAGAGGAAACACATAAGCTCAGAGAGATTTGCTAATTTGCTCAATGTCAAATAGTGAACATAATGGTGAGGGGATTCCAGCCTAGTCCTGCCACTCAATAACTTTGTGACCTTGGGAAAGTTCCTGGTCAAAATATAATGGCACCCTTCTCTTGGGATGATTGGGGGTGGGGGATAACATGAGATAATAGTCATAGAGAACCTGGCACTAAGTAAATGGACCAAAAAATTGATTTTTATGTTCATTAGTTGTAGAAAACATTGATATCTAGAATTTGGCTCACATCAGTATTACATATGGATGTTTTAGGAAAATGCATAGCCTTGAGCTCCACTCCAACTTGGTCCTACTGAGGCAGAATCTGCTGGAGTGGGTCTATGAACCAGTTTTTGTTTGTTTGTTTGTTTTTTTGTGGTACGCGGGCCTCTCCCTGCTGTGGCCTCTCCTGTTGTGGAGCACAGGCTCCAGACGCACAGGCTCAGTGGCCATGGCTCACGGGCCCAGCCGCTCCGTGGCATGTGGGATCCTCCCAGACCGGGGCACGAACCCGTGTCCCCTGCATCGGCAGGCGGACTCTCAACCACTGCGCCACCAGGGAAGCCCCATGAACTAGTTTTTGATAAAGCTTCCTCTCAAGGGATTCTGTTGAAGTAGGTGCAGAGGCTGGTTTTAGAAACTGTTGGTATTTGGGCTAAAGAAGGTCAGTGAGAGAGAGACCATGAGGCCGTGGTGGGTGGAATGCACTTCCTGGGGACATAGGACAAATCTGTCCCTTTAAGGTGTATAAGATATAGACAGGTTGATCTGAGTCAACACACACCACCCGGGAACTAGCCACCTGATTATGAGTTCTGGCTCCTCTCACAAGGTTGGAGCCTCATCTGAATGTCCTGGGCAGCATTCAGGAGATAAAGATCTAACACACAGCTTCATCTCCCATGCATGCTGCAGTTGGGTTAGGATTCCTTGGGCTCAGGAAATTATCGTGGGCAGGAGGTTGCTGTTACCTAATTCAAAGTGTTCATGGTCCTAAAAGCCCATCTCACCTTAAAACTAAGGTCAGGGCAAGGTGGAAAATCTCTGCTGGCCTCAGTGCTCCCATCCAGGAAATGAGAGGGGTCAAATCAAATGATGCTATGACCTTTCCTGCTCCAACATTCCATGAGTTTAAGACCTATGAACATTACTTAGACTTTCCAAGTATGTGTATACAGAGGGGTGGGGGGAGGCAGAGAGAGTGGGGATTCCTATCTGAAGCTATTCTTCATGAAGCATCAGCAATGTCAGGAAGTACCGATTCCATCTGTCCAAAACAATTTCCTTTTCCCCTTCCCAGTGGATGCTGGTCCTCCTGCCTTTGTTTCTGCTGAGACTTCTGTTAAAAACAGCAGACCTAAATGGAGTCACTTATGCCAAGCCCCAGGTCATCAAACCAAGACAATTACAGTTTGAGTCTCCCAGAAATAGAATCCTAATCCAGTCAATCAGGAGTTGTCTGATAAACACTTAGGTAAACTGCCTAATAGACCCCTGTCATCCCCTAAAGGAAAAAAACTTTGCAATAACCTACCTGCTTTCTCGCCTAGGATAACTTCCTATTCCCGTTCCCTTCTGCCTATAAAAGTCTTTCATTTTGTGAAGCTTCTTGGAGCTCCTTTCTGTCTACTAGATCGGCTGCTACCCAATTCTAATCGATTTTTGCTCACATGAACTCTTAAAATGTTTAATATGCCTCAGTTTATCTTTCAATACTTCCCATCAGGTCTCCCTCCTCCTTGTTGTCCCTGAATATCATTCAGCAAGGCCTCCTTGAGCACCTCATCTCCACCCTCCCACTGCACATTTTCTCTGCTGTACGTTTATCCTATTTAGAGCTGTGTAATGTTGTGCTTGAAATATGACCCTCTCTTTTGATCGAAAAATCAGCAGTGCTTCCCCTGATCCATACGTCCATGCTGGTGGTAAATTGGGACTTTTGTTTTCTAGAGTCCTTTGGAGCTATGAGTTTTGGAAATCCATTCTGCATCTGCATACGTATGTTAGTGAACATTCAAGCATCTCATCTACATAAGCAAAATGAGAACATCTGTTTTCCTTTCCTAACTAGTATTGATCATAGATTTTTCAGGAGCTTTATTGCTGGGTGCTCCTTGATATCTGATCCCAGCATGTATTATAGAGCCACCTCCTGGCCAAAAGGAAGGAAGGAAGGAAGGAAGGGAGGAGGGAAGGGAGGGGGGAAGGGTCGAAGGAAGAGAGGGAGGGAGGGAAGGAGGGATGGTAGGTTACAGGAAATAAGGGAAGGGACACCTGTGGGAAGACAAGAATATTCCTAGGACTTGTGCAGCTGTAAACATTAACTGAGACTTCAAGGAAGTAGAAAACCCTTTCTTCTGAGGGTCTGGACCTCTGTCTTTAGCAGGAGTACACATCATGGGTTCAGGTGAAAAAGACCTGTTAGAATACATGATTTGGTCCTTAGTGATAAAGCAGTTCAGGGAAGTATGAGTGTCTGTCTTCCCAAAGGTCACAGAGATTATATTATTTTTAACCTCACATCCAGAAACTGTCATCTGCTGCACTTGTAGGACCAAAATAAATCTTTTCACTCCTTTGTCAATGCATAGTAACACATAACTACCCTGCTTGATGCAGAATAGTGAATTGGAGATATAATAATGCAATTGGAATAATTGGAGAGGAGAGATATATAGCTATTTGTAAAAGAATAAGAAAGTATACAGAGTGCACTGGACTAGGACTCTGAACAGTGTGCCCCCTTGCCTGGCTCTATTGCTCCAAAGATGAGGGAGCTTGGAGCCATTCCTCCTCCTCTGGACCTTAGTTTTCTCACACTGATAGTGAGTAATAATATCTCTAAGGTCCCCTCTATATTTTTAATGCTGAGTCTCTGAGTAGTCAGTCTTCTTCGCCCATTTTTATGTGTTCATCTCATCCAACACACACACACACACACACACACACACACACACACACACTCCTTCTCAACAGTTCCCAATAATGACAAAATGTTTCCCTTCATCAACATGGGGTCTATGTAGCCAAGGAATTTCTGGCCTCAGTATCCTGTATTCTTCCAGGTAGAAGTGAATGCAAGAGATTTTCATCAAATACAGTAAGCCCCTACATATGAACGAGTTCCGTTCCAAGAGCAAGTTCGTAAGTCCAACAAAGTTAGCCTAGGTACCCAACTAACACAGTCGGCTATGTAGTACTGTACTGTAATAGATTTATAATACTTTTCACACAAATAATACATAAAAACAAACACAAAAAATAAAGAAAATGTTTTTAATCTTACAGTACAGTACCTTGAAAAGTACAGTAGTACAGGACAGCAGCTGGCATACAGGGGTTGGCATTGAGTGAACAGGCAAGAAGAGTTACTGACTGGAGGAGGGAGAGGGGGTGAGAGGTGGTAGAGCTGAAGGCTCGTCAGCAATAGGAGACAGAGGGCAAGCTGCAATTTCACTCACACTTGACGTTGCTGGCACATGTTCTGGTTCCTTGCTGGATTCAGGTCCATCAGTTCCATCAGTTCCATCCCTCTTGAAAAAAACGATCCAGTGATGTCTGGGTAGTAGCTCTTTTTTCTTAACATAGATGACACGGTGGCACTGGATTGCATTCTGAACTGCTGCTGCAACCTTCGTGTACCATTCTACATTCAGGTCCTGTGCCTCAAAAACTAGCAGTGCCTACTCAAATAAAGAAAATCCCCTTGCCATTTCCTGTTTCATGAATCTCTTCAGTTCTCCAGTTACTTCTTCCTCTTGTCTTTCTTCATCCTTTCTCTGGGAGTCCAATTCCATCTCTTCCCCTCAATTCACTCTCTGAATTATTTTCACTTTTGTTTCCATCGTATTGCTTGGTACTTCTTAGCAGTACCAGCTACATCACCACTACTTTTATGCTTACTTCCGGACATCCTGGGCTTGAAATAAAGATACTGTACTACTGTACTCTATACAGTAAAGTACACAAAAGCACAACCACTAGTAGAGGATGCATACGTGTGACACTGTACACCAGACCCATGAACTAACTTACATGATTGGACATGTGAACATATCTTTAAAAGTCCGCAACTTGAAGGTTCATATGTAGGGGACTTACTGTAAATGAATTCCTGTGATGGGATAAAAATTAACTTCCCAGATCACAACAGATTAAGTCCTTCACTCTTTGAGAAAGCTTTTGAAAACTTAAGCTAAATATTAGACATTTTTGCCAGCAATGGAGGCTCATGTGGAAAATTGTTTTAAGACGGCAGAGGTGCTGCAGGATACATGGTACCACCTACTTGCAGAATTGGCCTAAATGCCATCTCCTATTCACTGTTATTTACAGGTGAGGGGGCTGAGGACCAGATGTGACACCACCAGCCAGAAGCTCATTCAGGACTGGAGGCCGTGTCTTCTAACTTCTGGGCTTTACTAGATAGTTTTTACTCCACACCTTCTCCCTTTGGGAGTCCTCCTGACATGGTGGTCATGTGGGTTCTGAGGTCATTGACCTGAGTTGGAAGGATGCGTCATCCCCTGTGTGATGTGTCCCCTCACCAGGAGCAAAGCACAGGCACAGTACAAACGGGACACGTGTGTAGCAGCCTAGAAAGTCAGGTCTTCTTAGGAGTAAAACTTTGAAACTTAACTACAAGAAAAGTGTCCTTTTAATGTTTAAATTCCTCCTCTTTTGGTCTCAAGCACAGCACCTGCCACAGAGCAGGTTCAAGGAACACAAGCTGATGGAGGGAAGATGGAATGGAAGCAAGCCGCCTGTTCCTGGGGGGCCAAGCGAAGGCAGATTGTCTCCGCGCATTCTCCAAAAGGGTAGTGGGGCTAGAGCAGAGTTAGGCTGCCCATCATAAATTAATTATTCCTCCTTACATCCTTATTACCCAACTTACTCAGCATGGATTTCATAGTGTGACACCATGATCACTCGCTTTCTGTCAACCTTAAACTCTTTGCCTTTTTTAAAACTGAAGGATGGTTGATTTACAATGTTTGAGGAGTACAACAAAGTGACTCAATTATAAAATATATATATATATATTCTTTTTCAGATTCTTTTCCAGTATAGGTTCTTGCAATATATTGAATACAGTTCCCTGTGCTATACAGTGGGTACTTTTTAATCTATTGTATATAGTAGTGTGTAGTAGTAGTGGTAGATATAGAGTAGTACATATACAGCAGTGTGTATCTGTTAATCCCAAATGCCTAACTTATCCCTCTCCTCCTTTCCCCTTTGGTAACCAGAAGTTTGTTTTCTTTGTCTGTGAGTCTATTTCTATTTGGTAAATATGCTCATTTGTATCATTGTTTTTTAGATTCCACATATAAGTGATATTATATGATATTTGTCTTTCTCTGTCTGACTTACTTCACTTAGTATGATAAGCTCTAGGTCCACCTATGTTGCTGTAAATGGCACTATTTCATTCTTTTTTATGGCTGAATAACATTCCATTGTATATATGTATATACCTCACATCTTCTTTATCCATTAATTTGTCAATGGACATTTAGCTGCTTCCATGTCTCGGCTATTATAAATACTGCTGCAATGAACATTGGGGTGACTGTATTTTTCCTAATTAGAGTTTTCATCTTTTCCAGATATATGCCTAGGAGTGGGATTCCAGGATCAGATGGTAACTTTATTTTTAGTTTTTTAAGGAACCTCCATACTGTTCTCCATAACAGCTGTATCAATTTACATTCCCACCAGAAGTGTAGGAAGGTTCCCTCTTCTCCACACCCTCTCCAGCATTTATTATTTCTAGATGTTTTGATGATGGCCTTTCTAACTGGTGCTAAGTGATACCTCATTGTAGTTTTGATTTGCATTTATCTAATAATTAGTAATGTTGAGCATCTTTCATGTGCCTGTTGGCCATCTGTATGTCTTCTTTGAAGAAATGCCTATTTAGTATGGGTTTACTTCTGCCCATTTTTTTTGATTGAGGTTTTTTTTTTTAATAGTGAGCTGTACAAGCTGTTGTATATTTTAGAAATTAATCCCTTATCAGTCACATCATTTGCAAATATTTTCTCCCATTCCATAGGTTGTCTTTTCATTTTGTTTATGGTTTTCCCTGCTGCGCAAAAGCTTTTAAGTTTAATTAGATTCCAATTGTTTATTTTTCCTTTTATTTCCATTACTCTAGGAGACAGATCTAAAGAAAAAATATACCTTAATAAACGTTAACATCATGGTTTAATATCACCTATCTGAGGAAAGAAAAACAAACTCTCCTTGACCCTGACTTCCCCAGCAGCTTTCATCTCACTTTTTTGCTCCTATTCATAACAAAATACCTCAAAAGAGTTGTACATACTACTGACTCTTTTTCCTCAAATTCTTTCTCCTTCTCAACCACTCCCATTGTGCTTTTGTCCCATCTCTGAGTCCTGAAATAGGACTCTTCAAGGTCACCAATAACTTCCATCTTACCAGAACACAATAGTCAGTTTGCTGTGCTCACCTCATTCAAATTCTCTCCAGCATTTGACTCAATTGATCACACCCTCCTTCTTGTAATACCTTCTTCTCTAAACATCCAAGGAAATGGCATTCATCCAATTTTCTCCTGACCTTCTCCTCAATCCCTTAATTAGCATCTCCTTCTCTGCAACATCCTTAAATGTTGTAGCACTCCAAGGATCTGAAGGATCTACCCTTGGCCTTCTACACTTTCTCCTCAGATGATCTTCCTGAGTGCTATGAATATTATATATATTATATGTATAATTATACATTATAATTATAAATATATATAATTATAAATTATATTATATATGTATATATATGTGTGTGTGTGTGTATATATATATATATATATATATATATATATATATATATATAAAATTTAAGATTCCCAAAACCATATCTCCAGCCTGGACCTCTATGTTGCGTTTGTAAATCCAAATGCTTATAGTAAGTCCCTTACATACAAACCTTCAAGTTGGGAACTTTCAAAGAGGCAAATGTGCGTTGAAGACCTGATGACAGAATTGGAGGCCCAGAGAAAGGATGAAGAAAAACAAGAGGAAGAAGAAGTAACTGAAGAACTGAAGAGATTCATGACACTGGAAATGGCAAGAAGATTTTCTTTATTTGAGTAGGCACTGCTAGTGTTTGAGGCACAGGGCCTGAACATAGAATGGTACACGAAGTTTGCAGCAGCCATTCAGAATGCAATCCAGTGCACCGTGTTACCTATGATGAGAAGAAAAGATCTACTACCCAGACATCACTGGATCATTTTTTCAAGAGGGTAGATAGAATTGAATCCAGCAAGGAACCAGAACCTGTGCATGCCATCGTCAGGTGTGAGTGAAACTGCAGCTTACCCTCCATGATCCTTCAGCTCTACCATCTCCCACCTCCTCTCCCTCTTCCCGTCAGTAACTCTTCTTGCCTGTTCACTCGATGCCAGCCCCTGTATGTCAGCTGTTGTACTGTACTTTTCAAGGTACTGTAAGATTAAAAATATTTTATTTTTTGTTTGTTTTCTATGTATTATTTGTGTGAAAAGTATTATAAATCTTTTACAGTACGGTACTATATAGCCGATTGTGTTAGTTGGGTACCTAGGCGAACTTTGTTGGACTTAACCAACAAATGGGACTTAAGAATGCGCTCTCGGAATGGAACTCATTCATATATGTAGGCGACTTAACTGTATTTGTCATCTCCTCTTGGATGACTAATAGGTATCTGAAACATAACATAGTCAAAACACAGCTCTTGCTTTCCTATCAGCCTCATCTTACTAATCTACTCCTCATCTAATGTTCCTCATCTTAGTAAATGACAGCATTTTCTACTCATTTCGTTAGGCACAAAACCCAGTCATTATCCTTGATTGCTCTTTTCCCTTCATACTCTACATTTAATTCTTCAGGATGTCATGTCAAAAATAAATATGTCCCAAATATATCCAGGACCAAGCCACTTCCCACTACTTTCCTTATAACAACTTTATTCCAAAATAAATGAATGAATGAATAATGTGATGGTACCTACAGAGAAAATGGTGCTAGGGATAATATTTTTCATTGTTCCTGTGATGTAATATCAGATCAGCATGAAGAGAAAGTTTATGAGATGTGAGCTCTGATATCTACATACATTTACTACTGCCATAATTCACTGGCACTTTGGCTGAAAGCAAATTAAAAATGGAATCCAGGCAAGTTTACAAAGAAATTTTTCAGAAGTTTAGCACCCCATTCTGTTTAATTTTCTGTTTCTATGTACTACAGAAATCCAGTTTCTTATAAGGATTAACTTTCTTTCCTGACTTTTAGTTAAGATAGCACAGTGAGATTTCTGCTTTCAGACAACTTGAAGTTACAGGGACTAAGTTTAGCCTTCTCCTTGAAACGTATAAAATAACATACAAAATAAATGAAACAACGATTTTCAAATCATTTGCTATCAAGCAAGAAAGGACAGGGGAATTTCAGAGACAGGAAACAATCTGAATCAGCCTCTATGATAGTCTCAGTCTGCTGAAATGGAATCCTAGTGATCTTTTCCAAAAATAACAACTCACATTTTTATGATACTTACTATATGCCTAGCACTGCTCTAAGTATTTGATGTATATATTAGCTCAGTAAACCCACAGAGTAACCATTTGAGGTAGGTATACTATTATTGTCTTCATTTTCCAGAAGAGAATTTGAGACAAAAATGTTTTAAACCTTACTCAAGGTTACACAAATATTTTATAGTCGAGCTATGGTTGCGCCTAGACAGTCTGCATCTAGAGTTTATGCTCATAACTACTACGCTAAACAACCAATTCAGTAAGATTTCTTGGGTGTGTGGCAGAGAGAAGGAATCAGGAGAACTAAGAAAAGTGTAGGAGAGGGTGGGGCAGAATTTTCAAGCCTGCAGCAATGTGAGGCATTCAGAATGTGTATTAACAACCAGCTCACTGGGAAGAAGGCCATGTGAAGACAGAGGCAGAGATTGGAGTTATGTTGCCACAAGCCAATGAATGTCATGACCTACCAGGAGCTAGAAGAGACAAGGAAGAACTTCAGAGGGAGCATGGCCTTCCTAACACCTTCATTTTGGACTTCTAACCTCCAGAACTATGAGAGAATAAATTTCTGTTTGTAGTAATTACCAAGTTTGTAGTGGTTGATTACAGCAGCCCTATGAGACTAGTAAACATTTTGGTTTTCAGTTCCTGGAGCTAAATCAGTTTTGACTGATGGCTTTTCAAGCCATGTATCTCTGAGTGCTCCAGACTAGACCACATTGTCTGTCACTGTGGTTTTTCTAGTACTCAAGAGCTATACAGTGGAGCTGCGTAGTTCATGGGTTCTCAGAGCTTCCTAAGAGGGCCAGAGGAGCAATACAATCTTGTGAAAAAGAACTTTGGCATGGCTAAGAGTTGACCTTAGTAATTGGATTAGATAGTTCAACAGTTGACTCAGTTCTCACCAGAGACCACATTCCAAAGTAGGAAGAGACTATACAGTTCCTTGAGTCCCCTTACTCTTCTTCCATGGATCTGTGCCTTTCTCAAGTCTATGATCTTTAACACCTGGCTTCAGTGTTTATGTTTCAATTCAACAGTTTTCAGCATATTCAATATCTCCCTGACATCTGGTCAAGATAGCATTGTGAGAATTATTATTCTAGACAAACAGGGATTGGATTTACCCTCTCCTTGAAACAAATACCACACAAAATATATAAAACAAAGTATTTTAAGAAATTAGCTATGAGTCAACAAAAGACAAGAAAACCTCAGAAACAGGAACCAAATGATATAAGCCCTATGATCTTCCCAGATTACTGCCTGGAAAGAGTATCCAGAGCACAGAACAGGGAGAGGGAACCCAGACAAAACCGGCCGCCTATCTGAGTTGAGAAAATGGAACTGGAAGTACAGTTAGGTTAAGGCAGTGAGAGTTTTCAGGGAAGAATCTTGAAGAAGAGAGAGCTATATAGGGACAGAACACCTGAAATCTGCAGGCAGCCCTCCTTGAATCTTTAGCTTAGTACAGATCAGCAATTATGTTTAAGGAAAGTAGCAGAGGCCAGAGAAAGAACCACCTGAAGGATTAGAAGGACCAATTACTTAACTTTAAACAGAGCCAAGAATATTTCCTGTTCTCACCAGCTAAATTAGAAAATCTCATAACTGATGGGCCATCAGGTAGAGTACTCATAAGAGTTTACCTTTGTAAAGGGACAAAGTTAGGCTAAACACGTTTTGATCCCACCAAAGAAAGCTTAAAAGCAAAGTCCAAAAGGATTAAATAATTTCCAAGTAATATAACTGCTTTGCAAAACAAAGTTCAAGAAGACTTTTAGGAGCACAAAAACATCTGTCACACAAAAAGTAACATTCCAGCTTCCCTGGTGGCGCAGTGGTTGAGAGTCTGCCTGCCGATGCAGGGGACACGGGTTCGTGCCCCGGTCCGGGAAGATCCCACATGCCACGGAGTGGCTGCGCCCGCGAGCCATGGTCTCTGAGCCTGAGTGTCCGGAGCCTGTGCTCCGCAACGGGAGAGGCCACAACAGTGAGAGGCCCGCGTACCACAAAAAAAAAAAAAAAAAAGTAACATTCACAATGTCTGGCATCCAATCAAAAGTTACCTGACATGCAAAGAAGCAGGGAAATATAACCCATAATGCGGATAAATAAATCCATTTGAAACTCACCAAGAAGTGATACAGATGATGTAATGAGTAGACAAGTCATAAAACAAATTTTATATGTTCTGGTTTTTTACATGTTCAAGAAACTAGAGAGATATTGAAAATTTAGATTAAGACATGGAATATGGTTTAAAAAAAACATAAATTGAACTTCCAGAAACAAAAACTATAGTATCTGAAATGAAAACTAATTGGATGGGATTAACAACAGAATACATATTGCAGGAGAAAAGACTAAAGAACTTGGAGAAATAGCAACAGAAATAAAATTCCAAAATGAGATTCAGAGAGAAAATATAACCATAAAAAGATAAATAGAAGACTTCTGTTTCCAGACAAGATGGAATAAAAGGAACTGGATTTACCGCCCCGCCACATGAAGTAATTTTTAGAAAAGAGAAAATATTTAAAATAGGACATTGAACATCAAGCAACAAAGGACAGTGATCCCATCCTGAGAAATGAAAACCAAATTAGGTGAACACTAGAACTGCCCCAGATAACCACCTTGAGAGAGTTTCCAATCTGCAGTGTAAGGAGGGTGTGATGGTTAATTTTAGGTATTACTTGGCTAGGCCACGGTGTCCAAATATTTGGTCAAACATTATTGTGGATGTTCTCTGAGGGTGTTTTTTGGATAAGACAAACATTTAAATTGGTAGACTCTGAGTGAAGCAGATTGTTCTCTATAATATGGGAAAGAATTGTCCAATCAGTTGAAGGTCTTAATGGAACAAAAACGGATTTCCCTCAATCAAGAGGGATTCTACCAGTACATGGCCTCTGGACTTGAACTCCAACCTTGACTCTTCCCTGGGTCTTCAGCCTGCCAGCCTACCCTGCTGATTTTGGACTTGCCCGCCTCCCTAATCAGACGAGTCAATTCCTTAAAATAAATCTCTCTTTAATATATATATATATATTATATATATATATATATATATATATATATATATATATATATATATACACATATATCCTATTGGTTCTGTTTTTCCTGGAGAACCCTGAATAATACAGAGGAAGAATCCAGACAGAGAGAGCCTGGGAGACTGTCTGATATGAGAAGACAGAATTAAGAGACTAGAAGGAGAAAGGAGACTAGGGTCCATAAGACAGACTACTAGAGAAGAGGGAGCTACAAAGAAAAAGAACTTCAACGGTCTACAGAGGGTACATCTTAAGATTTCATCAAGTACTGATTAGCATATGCCTTGAGGTAACTACCTGAGACTAGGGAAAGAATTTCTACAAAGAATTAGATGTAATAGTGCATGGTACATATGCAGGACTGTTTCTACCAGTCAAACTGGAAACCTCATAAATAATGGGGCATCAGGTAGTGTAGTCAGAAGACCTTGCCTTAATAAGCTCAAGAACATTTACAAGAATACAAAAACATCTAGCACTCAACAGGTAAAATTATCAATGTGTGGCATCCAATAAACTATTACCATGCATGCATAGTAGTAGCAGGAAAATACTACACATAATGAAGAGAAAAATCACTCAGTGAAAATCAACTTAGAACTGATACAGATGTTAGAATTAGCAAACAAGGACAATAAGACAATTATTATGCCTGTATTCCATATGTTCAAATCATTATATAGAGACATGGATGGTGTTAAAATAATGCAAATAAAACTTCTAGATATGTAAACTATACTGTGTGAAATAAAAATCTACACTGGTTGGCATGAATGGCAGATCAGAAAATTTCACAGAAAATGTTAGTGAACTTGAATGCAAAGCAATAGTAAGTATTCAAAGTGAAAAACAAAGAAAAAAAGAGAAAAGGGTATCAATCACTTGTGGGGCTATTTCAAGCAGCCTAATATACGTATAATTACAAGCCCTGAAGGAGATGCAAAGAGAAGAAACCGAAAAAAAAATCTGAAGAGATAATGGCCAAATTTTTTCTAAATTTGATGAAAAACATAAACTCAGAGATGGAAGATGCTCAACAAATCTGAAACTCAAACAAACAAACAAAAAAAATGAAGAAAACTACTACACAAAGTTTCATCATAATCAAACTGTTCAAAACAAGTTATGAAGAAAAAATCTTAAAAGTAGCTGAAGAAAAATGACATATTACATGCCAGTAACATACAAACAGGAACAAAGATAAGGATGACAACAGACTTCTCTTCAGAAATAATGCAAGTGAGGGAAGAACAAAACGACATCTTTAAAGTATTGAGAGAAAAAAATCTGTCAACCTAGAATTTTATACCCAGCGAAAGTATCTTTCAAGAGGGAAGGTGAATTGAAGGATTTTCAGACATAAAAAACAGAGAATTGATGACTAAAAGATTCACACTACAAGAAATTCAAAAAGAAGCCTTTGGCAGAAGGAAAATGACACCAGATGGAAGTATGGATTTATATAAAGGAATGAAGAGCATTGGAAATGGTAACTATATGGGTAAATATATAAGGGCTTTTTCTTGTTATTTAAATATTGTTAAAGGATAACCGCTTAAGTAAAACCCCAGGGAAAGAACCACCTAAAGGATTAGAAGGACCAATTACTTAACTTTGTTAATTTAAATTTGTTAATTTGTTAATTTAATTTGTTAATTTAATCACCTGTTGATTGAAATTTGTCTTGTTTTGAGTTCTTGGCTCTTACAAATTAAACTTCCCCAAACATTGGCATACAAGTCTTATGCTTTCATTTCCCTTGAATATTTACCTAGGAGTGGAATGATTAGATTATGTGATAGATATATCTTTAACTTTTTAAGAACCCCCCTAAAAGTTTTCCAAAGTGTCATTTTAGCTTGCCAGAGGAGTTTGTTAGAGTTCTGGTTCTTCCACATCCTTGCAAATGCATGACATGGTCAGTATTTTAAATTTTAACCAGTTTACTAGTTTTGAAGTTGCATTTTCTGTGGTTTTATTTGCATTTCTCTAATCACTAATGATGCTAAGCATCTTTTTATGTGCTTATTTACCATCCATATATCCTCTATGGTGAAGTATCTGTTCACATCTTCTCCCCATTTTGTTATTGGGTTTTTGTTTTCTTACTGTATTTTAAGTGTTCATTATGTATTCTGATACAAGTTCTTTATCAGTTATATATATACTTTAAAATGTTTCCTCCAGTTGGGATTGTCTTTTCATTCTCTTAATGATGAGCAGAACTTTTAGTTTTTTTTTAAAGCTTCTAAATATATATATTTTTTGGCAGTGCCACATGGCTTGTGGGATCTCAGTTTCCTGACCAGGAATTAAACCTGGGCCCTCAGCAATGAAAGTATGGAGTCCTAACCACTGGACCACCAGGGAATTCCCAGAAGTTTTAATTTTTGATAAAATTGAATTTATTGATTTTTCTTTTATGAACCATGCTTTTGGTGTCATATCTAAAAAACCTTTGCCACACACATGGTCACAAAATTTTTATCCTTTTAGAAGTTTTATAATTTTAAATAGTACCTTTAGGCATATGATCTGTCTTGAATTAATTTTTGAGTTTGGCATGAAATAAAGATATAAGTTTACTTTTTTATGTGTGGGTATCCACTTGCTACAACCTTTGTTTGTTACAAAGACTATCTTTTCTACACTGAATTGCCTTTGCACCTTTGTCAAATATCAATTCACCACATAGGGTGGTTCTATTTCTGGACTGTCCAGTCTATTACATTCATTTGTTTGTGTTTACACTAATGCCACATTGTCTTGATTAATGTAACTTTATAGTAAGTATTAAAGTCAGGTTGTGTAAGTCCTCCAACTTTATTCTTTTTTCATGGTTATTTGAAATATTCTAGGTCCTTTGTATTTCCAAATGAATTTAAAATTAACTTTCACAAAAACTTGCTAGGATTTTTATTGGAATTGTGTTAGGTTATTCATCAATATTGGGACAATTGACATCTTAACAATGTTGAGCCTTCTAATTCATGAGCGAAGTATATAGCTCTTGTTTGATTACTAGCTATATCTCTTTATTCTGTATTTTTAGTGATTGTTTTAGTGTTTATACTATATATTGTTAATTTATCAGTCTACCTTCAAGTAATATTATTGTACTTCACGTGTAATATTCCAACCTTACATCAGTATGCTTCCATTTCTCCTCTCCTGACCTTTATATTATTGTCATATATTTTATGAAACACACACCAACATGGATGATTTTCAAGATAATCATTGTGTGTGAAAGAATCCAGACCAACAAGAAAGAGTAAATATTGTTTGGTACAATTAATATAAAATTTGAGAAAGTGCCAACTAATCTATATAAAACACATCAGTGGTTGCATGAGGATGGGTGTAGGGTGTGAGGAGCTGTGTTAGGTAGGAAATGAGAAAATGTTTGGAAGTGTTGGGTGTGTTCATTATCTTGATTTTGGTGACAGTTTCAAGGGTGTATACATGGACAAAAATTTATCAAATTATACACTCTCTGTATGTACCATTTTTTGTAGCTGCTTACAACTCACTAAAGCAGTTTTTTAAAATAGCATGAGGAGTTCATGTTTGCAGGGCAACTTCCATCTCCACATATATTTCAATGCTCTAAAATAAAATAAATATCTCCGTGGAACAGAACTGGAATAGAAGCCCAAGAAAGTAAATGGTGCTAAATCTGCAGATCTTCTAAACTCAGCTCCCAAAAGAGGCAAAGGCAATGAAAAGCTACAACTTTGTTGAGTAATGGGGACTGAAATGTGCCCTTTGTGAAGAATGAAACCAGAACCAATCTTACAATTAAAAACCAACTATGAGGTGAGTGTCTCCTACTTGTTAAGAGGGTCAAACACTCTCTATGTTTGAATTATATAAAGCTGCTTACTTGGAGAGGAAGGAGGAAACAGACACAGTTTCTTAGCCAAACCTGAGTCAGGCCACCCAGATTGGTGACTAGATCTGCAATATCTAGAATATAAAAATGTAGTAGGAGCTTTTAACCCTAAGACGATTCTTGATAAGGGTGATTAAAACCACACTTAAAACTACTATGGAGGGAAGAGTAAGATAAAAATGATGTAAAGTGGGATTTCCACAGAAGATGAGTAAGTAAAACAAAAAGCTAAAAAAGTATAAGAAAAAAAATGTTAAGAAAGCCATCAAAATCAACAATTAGGAAATTAACTCATAGAGATTAAATAAAATCAATAGAGCCAATTAAAATGACTTTAAAATAACAGTAAACATCCTCACATAAAGGAAGAAATCTTATTCTTTGCAATAAAAATAAAACATTGTGAAACAAAAAGAGAGAGTTTTTGTTTTTTTTTTTTTAAAGAAAGGCAATAAAAAAATCCTGGGTGGGCTTCCCTGGTGGTGCAGTGGTTGAGGGTCTGCCTGCTGATGCAGGGGATGCGGGTTTGTGCCCCGGACCGGGAAGATTCCACATGCTGCGGAGTGACTGGGCCCGTGAGCCATGGCCGCTGAGCCTGCACGTCCAGAGCCTGTGCTCCGCAACGGGAGAGGCCACAGCAGTGAGAGGCCCGCGTACCGCAAAAAAAAAAAAAAAAAAAAAAAAAATCCTGGAAATGAAAAATATACAGCTAACTACTAGATTTGATACAAAGAGTAGTGGAATACTTATTAATACTGAAGAATTCATCCAAAACACAGCACAAAGAAATATTTTATTTTTTTAAATTTTAATTTTATATTAGAGTATAGTTGCTTTATAATGTTGTATTAGTTTCAGGTGTACAGAAAAGAGATTCAGTTATACATATACATGTAACTATTCTTTTTCAAATTCTTTTCCCATTTAGGTTAGTCAAGAGTACTGAGCAGATTTCCCTGTGCTACACAGTAGGTCCTTGCTGGTCATCTATTTTAAATATAGCAGTGTATACATGTCAATAACAAACTCCCAGTCTATCCCTCCCCCTCCCCTTCCCCCCTGGTAATCATAAGTTTGTTCTCTAAGTCTGTGAATCTGTTTCTGTTTTGTAAATAAGTTCATTTGTAGCATCTTTTTGGATTCCACATATAAGCGATATCATATGATATTTGTCTTTCTCTGTCTGACTTCATTTAGTATGATAATCTCCAGGTCCATCCATGTTGCTGCAAATGGCATTATTTCATTACTTTTAATGGCTGAGTAATATTCCATTGTATATAAATATCACATCTTCTTTATCCATTCATCTGTTGATGGACATTTAAGTTGCTTCCATGTCTTGGCTATTGTAAACAGCACTGCAATGAACATTGAGGTGCACGTACCCTTTCAAACCGTTTTCCTCCAGATATATGCTTGGGAGTGGGATTGCTGGATCATATGGTAGCTCTATTTTTAGTTTTTAAGGACCCTCCATACTGTTCTCCATAGTGGCTCTACAAAAAGAAATATTTCAGGGCTTCCTTGGTGGCACAGTGGTTGAGAGTTCGCCTGCCAATGCAGGGGACGCGGGTTCATGCCCCAGTCTGGGAAGATCCCACATGCCACGGAGTGGCTGGACGCGTGAGCCATGGCTGCTGAGCCTGTGCATCTGGAGCCTGTGTTCTGCAATGAGAGAGGCCACAACAGTGAGAGGCCCGCGTACCGCAAAACAAAAAAAAAAAAAAAAGAAATATTTCAAATGAAAGAAAAGTATAATTTTGAAAGGCAGCATTACTGTACCTAAACAACACTAATCTTTCATTAGTATTTTTGACTGATTATCCCACTTTTCACCTTATTTAGTTTGGCAGTATAGTTCTATTAAAACAGAGATTGAATTTTTTTTTAATGGAAGAGAAGTCAAAAGGCATGGAGGATAAACTGATAGACTCCAACATAGATCTCAGAAGAGTAAAGAAGGAATGGTAAAAAAGCACATTTAAAGAGCTAATATCTGATAATTTTTCAGATTTGAGAAAAGCCGTGAGTCCTCAGATTAAACATGCAAGAGTGTAAACCAAGATAAAATAAATTAATACTAAAACCTTTCATACACTTCTAGGGAGTTCTTCAGCATGCTAATAACTAGATTCTTGACTGCCCTTGAAAATGTCCTCAAAACAAGACAACACAGTAATTGAAGACCTTGTCTTTTCATTTCACGTGTGATTTTATTTGATTAACAGAAGATAATAATTTAACATAGCCAAGTTTATCAACATTTTCTTTTATGGTAAGCACTTTTCTCATCTTGTAAGAGAAAAATTTTAAACCCCTTCAGATATATTTTGCTTCCTTAGTCTGTAGATGTGTGTTTTTCATCAGTTTTAGAAAATTCACAGCCATCATCTCTTCAAATATTGTCTCTTTCCTATTATCACTATGGTGTTTTCCAAAACTCCAGAAAATGACTTTCTCATTCTATTTTTCATATATTTATTTTCTTTTATTTCTTTTTTTTAAACTATTTCACCCTTCAACTTTGTCTTATCTGCTGTTTGTTTATCTCATAAGATATTTTAAATTTTAGATATTAAACTTCTTTTAATATTTAGAAGTTTCATTTGTTTCTTTTTTAAATCATTTTTTTAAATTCCTGATAGTTTTTTTTGTTTGTTTGTTTTAAGCTCATAGAGAATTCTTATATATCCTCTACCTCACAACTTCAGCATCTTCACTCCTTGGTGGTCAAAATCAGTTTTTTTGGTTTTTGGTTTGTTTGTTTTTCTGCTCTCACACATAGTAGCTTGCCTTCTTGTTTGTTTGGCAATCTGTGAGAGACCTAAAGGCCTAAAATGGGGATAGTTTTCCTCTCTTTATACTAATAAGTCAGAAGACATCTATTTAGGACCATGTTAGCCAATTTGGAGGGTTTTATCTCATAGCTCACTTCCTCATCTAATTGCCACTCCAAGTTTTAGTAATCCTTTAGTATTGCTAAATGAATCTAGCCTCAGCTTCTTAATTTCAGTTGACCAAATCTTGGCTCCAGACCACTGAGGATCCAGCTCCAAACTGCCAAGGTCCTGGAAGCTCCAAGCCAAGCTCATTTGTATCTTTTCTCATTTATTTATTTTCTTTGGGGTGAGAAGTCCTTGACGACCTCTTCTATCTTTTATTAGATGACTACTGACTCAAAGAGTGTGTTTTGTTTTGATATCACTAGTGGTGGAATGGGATGATACTAAAATCAGAACTCTCTGCATGTCTTTAAATAAACGATAATAACATTCTGAAGGACAGACA
Organism: Stenella coeruleoalba; assembly: GCF_951394435.1. NCBI lineage: Eukaryota > Metazoa > Chordata > Mammalia > Artiodactyla > Delphinidae > Stenella > Stenella coeruleoalba. The sequence continues at coordinate 118,382,513 of NC_137169.1, read as the reverse complement.
TACAGAGGGAAAGACTGTAATTAGAGAAACCAATTAGATCATTGTTTATTGAGTACACATCATGACAGGCATTATTTTAAGAATTTTTCATATGTAATCTCACTTATTCCCTTATCCCCTCTGTGAGATAGATAGGCAGGTGTCTTTAACCACATTTCATACACGAATTAATAGAAGACTTAGGAGGTCTGATTACTCGACCAAGTTTGTACAACAAATGAGTGTCAGTCAGGATTTGAACCCAGGTATGTCTGTCCCAGAAAAGTATCATCTGAGTAAAAGCATATGCCTGTGAAGGCAGATAGATCTCCTTTTGAGTCCTTGCTTATAAGGCTTAATATGACTATTAATTATATCGTAACCTATCTGATCCTTCATTACTCAATTGTTTAATGGGCTTAATTCTTACCTTATAGGGTTGATGTGAGAAATAAGATGTTAAATTAATACGGTGCTTGACACATAAAAAGGGCTAAATAATTTATTATGTGTTTTTATTATTTTCTGCCCTATATCTTATTTTCTCTCAACAATGTACACTGGAGTCTAAACTGTGTTCATCATAGGAATTAGAAATAGCAAATAAATGTCTTTAGCACAAAGCTTTTTCCAAACTTCAAGGATCATATTCAACTACCTATTTTTACACCTGCCCCTCAGTGTCAGCCTAACCTCAATCTTCCCCCAGATAAACTCCTCCTCCTTTCTTCTCAGTGAAAATTATCACCCACCTTATTTGCCAAGCCAGAGACCTAGAAGCCCAACCCCACTGACACTCCTCCGTTCAAACCATTATTTCTCTTCAGGGTTCTATAACTGCTTTCAACATGATTCCTTGTCCCCTGCCATGACTTGAGCCAGTTCATTTTCTGTACTGTCCCAGGGTCATTTTTCTAAAACTTACACCTAATTCTGTAATTCTCTTACTTAAAATATTTTACTGGACTCCCATATTTTCAGGGTAATCTCTAAATTCCATAACATATATACAAGATCTCTCTTGGACTGATATTAACCTATCTTTCCAGGTTCATCCTCCACCATTCCCTTCTTCACTCAGTATGAGTCTGTGCAGTAGGTAGGATAAGTATTGTTTTTCTTATGTTACTATATCTGTATATAGAATTGTGGCTTATAGCAGATGAAAACTGAATTTAACAGGGCACACCATCTCCCCTTCTGGATCTTTGTTCCCTCATCTGTGCTGTAAAGAAGTTGGACTCAATATTTTTTCCATCTGTAGCATGGCACGCTTCCCTATAATTCACAGCTATATGTATCTTAAATTATACTTAATGGAAAATTTTCTGCTGGTTGCAATCTCCAGAGAGGGAAACGGCTCACCGAAGAAGGATGCAACTGTTTCTCTTAAATAATAGAAGAGACTTATCTGTGTAGAATGGTTTAGAGGCTGTGCTCTGTATCTGCACATAGTAAGTGTTCAACAAATGTTTGTCCAGCAAATAAAGTCTATGTGCTCTTTCTATCTTTCTGGCTCCCAAAGCACTTTCTCATGCATTACCTCATTTGATTCCACACTATACTTACAAAGTGGCTAGAGCTGGTATTCTTGACCCTGTTTTCTAGACCCCCAAAAAGTGAGCCTCAGAGCATCTAAGTGATTATGCCAAGGTCACAAAGCTAGTAAATGGCAGAGCCAGGTCTCAAACTGAGAGCTTTTAGCTCTAAATCTTGTGTTCTTTCCATGGCATTATGCAAGCCTCGTAATTCTAAGATCCAGTCCTAAAATAACACAAAAGACTCAGCCAGCCTCCTGCTTTGTTCCCTTGACCTCATTAAAGCCTTAAATGGAACTTGTCCTCACAAACTTAGGGTGCAACATCAAATCCATCTGAGTTTCTAGGGCACGTAGCAACAGCTTGCTTTAATCTAATAATTGGCTGAAGTAGAACCACAGAAAGGATGTAAAAAAAAAAAGGCAAATTGTTATTTTTCAAAACCAAGGCATTCCCCTGCCTAAAAGGTTCACAGCTTTTCCCTTTTCCAAGAAAATATTTATCCCTCTAAAAGATTTCTTCCCATTAACAATATTTTTACAGCCTTTGTGATACTTTTAGAGAATTTTAGATACAACCTATATACTATATATTTCAAGAATGAAACCATTACTTTAAGAACGCTGCATATGTTTAAAAGTGTTTTTATGAGGTTTATTAAAAGAAGCCATAAATTTCTGAGAAAGGTTTAAGCCATGTTACATTGATCTTACTTTTCATTTAAACAAAATGTAAACTTTAAGTAAAACCTTGATGTAGAATGTAAACGCACTCATCTACCCTGAGCTTACTCATTCGCATGTGCTACCTCTAAAATATTAAATCATCTATGAAGCACTCCATTTCTTTGAGTGTTTTCCAATCACAACAAATAGCTTTCTGGTGATTGCTTGTACCTGTTGAATTTCTTGGATTCATTCACAGTAAGTGAAGAATGGGTGGTGCCAGCTGGATACAAAGCAGGGTTTTTAAATCGTTCTCGGCTCTGCACACCAAGGGCAATCTGCAGCCCAGCTTAGCTCTTGAGGTGTCCACTCAAAATGAACTCACATACAAAAGGCAGGTAGTGTTATTATTCCCATTTTATAGATGGAGATACTGAGACACAGGGAGGGGTTGAACAGCTTTCCAAGGTCACACGGTTAATAAGGAATAGAATCAACCTGCAAACCCAGGTAGTCTGGCTCCAGATGGCCAAAGCCCAAACTCTACAGTTTACCCTGCACCATCTTGCTTTCTTAATAGGATTATTGTGATGATGAGATAATACACATAAAGCATTTGGTACAGAGCTTGACAGACAGCACTCAACAAGATTAGCCATTATTATTATCATGATTATTATTATCTGGTACATGTTAAGGCTGATTGTTTTTACCAAGGCTGTCCTTCGCAAAGGCAAAGGCAAATTGTGCTGTGAGCCCCAAATTACCCTTCTAGCCCAGGCCCTTGGGAAACGAAGTGAGCACGGATTGCCTGGCAAGGAAACAAGTTGTAGACTCAACCATGTAGGAAAGAAGGGTGGCTCCAACTCTGCAGTATTTTAAGATTCCATTTGTAAAGTTTATGGGCCTTTTTAACACTATAGTACAGTCTCCTTGAATTAGAGGGTGACACCTCATCTGTCTACCCAAGTACCCACACTCTCAATTCAGAGCAATTGCCATTAATTTTGCCCTTAAGTTTTTATACTTGTGTATGCATTGGTTCTTCTATCTGGAATGCTTTTCTCTCACTTCTCCACATGACAAACTCCTATTCATTCTTCCAAAAAATGTCCATTTCCCTTTTATTATAGACTTTGTTTACACTTCTCAAATAATATATTTGAGAAGTGTAAGTTTTTATACTTGTGTATGCATTGGTTCTTCTATCTGGAATGCTTTTCTCTCACTTCTCCACATGACAAACTCCTATTCATTCTTCCAAAAAATGTCCATTTCCCTTTTATTATAGACTTTGTTTACACTTCTCAAATAATATTTAATCGTTTATGTTAGAGTTATTGTTTCCATGCTCTTCCACTCCTGTCTAGACTTGAGGAAAAGAAAGGAACCAGGACTTATTTATCTCTGTATCCCTTCACCTAATACAAAGTCTGGCCCAAAAGAGATTTTCTGTAAAACTCTGATAAGTAAATGAGTATATGATGACCCCTGTTGTCTCAACCTACCCATTTGACCTCAAGGGCTGGTCATGTCAGAATTAAGAACCAGAAAGAATTCATTCACCCAGTGCTATGCCTAAGCTGAGATATATATAGGTCATGGGGCAAAACCTGGATCTCTGAACTTTGACCTTTCCTAGCCCATAGAAAATAAAACTTTAGGCTCAAATCCAGTTGCCATAAAGCCAGTCCCAGTGAAGTTGCCTCTTGCTACCTCACAAAGTTTCTTCCCATGTCACCATGTCCCATTCCCCATTCCGAGTTCCTTTTAAAGTTAGGTTTCAATGCTTAACTTGCCAATCATTATTCCATTCCTTCTCAGAAATGGCTTGAAAAACTTGGAAATGAGCAGATGCTTCCTGACAAAGCCTAAGTTGAAGGAATCACATCCAAGATTTCTAGGAAGCAGGGAAAAAATTGCTTCCCCCAGAGAGCCACTACAGAAAACGTTAAACACTGTGAGGTAGATCTAAAGACTTAGAACTTTTTTATAAAAGGTGATCGTCACCCCCTCAACCCTGTACATTTCACATCCTACTCTCTGCCGTATTTTGTATTTTGAGGAGGAGGCCATTGATGTAGCCCTTTTCTGAAGGGATTATTAAGTGGTAGACTTGAACTCAGATAGTATCTCACCTAACTCGCTATGTAGCAGTGACATCTACTGGGGAACAATGTCACTTCAGGGCTCCTACTTTTGTGCTGTACTCAATGAGTTTAAAAGGTGAACTCACTTAACCACAACTCTGTGAGATTGTTAATATTATGATCTGCTTTTGTGAGATGAGGAAACTGAGACCCCAGGAAAAGAAAGAGTTGACCTCATGTCACAGAGCTAATACATGGCAGAGCTGGGGTCTTAACCCAGAGCAGCACAACTCAAGGGTCTGTGTTCTTAATCATGAAGACCTACTGCCTCTTCTACCGTTCATCTTCTGTACTTTGAATATATCCATTATATTGCATTTTGCCTACTGCTTTGAAACTATGAATTGATATGTCTATTTCCCCAGGAAACGCTGCCTTCCCTGTGCTTCATTCATATTTGTAATGTTGGTGCCCAGCACCACTCCTAACACATAATAATAGGTGCTCAATAAATACCTGTTGAATACATGTTGCATACGTGAACGAACAAGCAAAAGCCCGTCTTAGCATGTGTGGGTGGTAGACACAGGATGCAGAGAGGGCGTTGGTAGGGAAAGAATAGCTTCTCTCTTTGCAGCCATCCTACTTTACAATGTGGCTTTCAGAAATGAACATAAACATAAGTGCACATAAAGCGGTGTCTATAATTCAAGTCTGGTAATCTTTGAGATCTTCAGAGGTTCCTCATAGCTTTCAGAATTGAGTCCACATTTCTCAGCTGGGACTAGAAGACCCTTTGTGATCTGGCTCCTACCTACCTCTTCAGCTTCTGCACCAGCAACAATGGCTTGTACCCCTCGCTCCAGTGACCTTGAGCAACTGGGAATCCTCTGAACAAGCCCGCCTCTCATATCTCCAGGTTTTGACATGATCTCTGCCTGGAAGACCCCTTTTACCCTGCAAGCCTCTTCCCCCTTTGCCTGAGAAACCTGTATTCATGTTTCAAGATTCAGTTATCATCTCCTCTAGGAAGCTTTCCCAGAGGTGTCAGTCAGGGCTGAGACCCTCTCCAGTAAAACAACTGTGTCAAGAGTCAGGGAAGTGTTTGCATGGTCCAGCCAAGTGGCTGATTGAATCCCAGCCTGGCCATTCACTAGATAGGTGACCTTAGGCAAGTTACTTAATTGTTCTGTCCCTCAGTACCCCCCACCGTTTCCAAAATGGGATAATGAAAATAGCATCATAGTGTTGTAAGTATTGAAGAAGTAAATAAACTGCTTCAAACAGTGCATAGTAAAGGGAATTTAAGTGTTTGCGATGATTATTGCTATTATTGTCTATTTCCTCATCTCCCTTCTCACCAGTCAGTGAGCTCCTTCGCCAAGGCTATTTCTGCAGTGTCTTTGTGTCCACGGGGCCTAGAAAAGTGTGTGTTAGGAGATAATAAATACCTGGGAGGGAGAGGGAGAAGGACCAAGACAGAAAGAAACGTGCTTGGCTTTCAGGCGTTGTTATGGCGTCCATCCCACAGATAGAATCGGGCCTCCTGAGGCAGCACTGAACAAGAAGGCAGTCAAGGCTGGAGCAGAGACACGTATTTTATTGTGGCTTCTGCTTCCTCTTCCCTACGCTTTGTTCTGTGCACAAAGTTCATCTCTGGTTGCCTCGTCTGCCCAGACCCCACCCTCCTCCCCAAACCCATCCCCCAGCAAGCCATCTTTTGAAAGTTACAACCACTTCCACACATGGAAAACACATTGAAGCCATTCTGGATGGTCATTACAAAGAGACAGAAACCAGAGCGATATGATCTTTCTGGGGCTAGGCCTCATAAGCTGGGTAGGGAGCCATCTCTGTACCATGCAAACAGGTACCATGCAAACAGCTCTGAAATGCACTCAGCTCCCTATCATTCTTCCTCAGGGGCTGTAAGTCCCAGCATTAGAACCATTGCTTGGTTTAGGTCACTGTATTTCCAGAAAGACCCCATTCAAAAATACAAAGGTACAAAAATACAAACGTACTCAAGAAGGCTAATCTCATTTGCACACAAGAAAGGATTTGTTTTTCCCATGGAAAGAAGAGACTTAGAAAGTCGTAAGTAATGAGCTCGTTCAAGTGGTGGGGGAAAAATAATATCTGCCATTTATTGAGTACTTTCTACGTGCTGTTGGGCTTTATGGAAAATGTCTTTCTAAGCATTTAACTTTTAAGTGCTATATGAGAAAGATGGGCCTGGATGGTTTGCCCTGATAGGCAGCCCTGTATTGAGAGGAGGTGAAGAGCTTCTGAGGAGGAAGGGCAGTTCAAAAAGAAGAGAGGTGCAAACAGTGGGCCAAATATCTCCAAAGTCAAGTTCACATTGGACAGTTCTGTAGTCTTGACAGGTAAGGAGAGGCTGCTAGTTGGAGGAGACAATGGCATAGCCATTCAGGGATCATTCCTACCCCTCACTGTGTGGCCACAAATCAATGTATTTTATTAACCACACTCTCTTTCTCTTCCTCTCTTTTCGATCAAAACCCATGTAGAACCGAGTGGATAAGCTCTTTCCCGTGAGGTCATGAGTTGCTGTTCACTCATTTTCTGGGTAAGTGTGGACTTCATGACAACTCCCCTCCAGGCAGAGGAGGGCACTGGGGACAGAGAATCCAGCTAGACTCAACCCTGCTCTCAGGTTCACAGAACCCTGGGAGAGACCTTCCACTAAACCTGGTGTGTCAAGTCCTTGAAATTCTACCCCTCTTAAATGGACCCCACCTCTCCCTCATTGCAACCATTTCCCTTGTCGGCCCTCATCATCTCTCCCCTGGAACCTGGCAGGATCATCCTCAAGGGTCCGCCTTAGGTCCCTTACCTTTACAAAGTGTGTTAGAAGCTTGTGATTCAGCCCTGTCTGCTTCCAGAGCCCCCTCCCCTCCTACTTCCCACACTTCACCCCAGCCCAGATGAGCCTGCGGAGATTTCCCCCAGCACCACGTGTGCACGCTCACCTGGGAACCTTTGCACTTGTTTTACTCGCTCTCATTCCTTGGCCACTGTTCACTTAAGAACATTCTTCCCACCCTTCACAGTCTGCCTCCTCTGAAGCCTACACCAGTCTTCTCAGAAAGTTTCCTCCTCCCCTCTGTGCTCTCAGAACCTTGTCCAATGACAACAGTCACCTTGCTCTAATCATTTGCTTACCCATATGTTTGCTTCCTGAGGCTGTGAGCTCTGGGAGGGCCAAGGAATGTCTCCTAGTAATCTCTGTATCCACCATCTGCAGTACAAATCATATATGAATGAATAACTGAAAAGGCACAAATCATACATGAATGAATGAATGAATATTTTTAAATGAATAACAGTACAGTAAAGTTGTGTAAAAGGACTATGAGAACACATAGCAGGAGTCACTTATTCTGCCTAGAGGAGTTGGGGAGAGGGAATTTCCATTAGGTGTTGAAGGATAATTAGGGATCTTCCCTACTCTTGGTAGAGGTACATTAAACAAGAGCAGAGAGAGTGCCTTAGGGGCCGGTAAAAATCCCCTAACAGAGATGAGTTAGATTTTCATTACCTTATCAGGAGCTCCTGAGCTCACATCATTAAACACTTGCCTGTCTGTATATCTCAACTTTCCTATGCAGGCTTTTGCTGTCCTGGGGAAACCCAGAAAACTGTCCTTATTTTGGAAGGCTGTTAAAAACTTCCAATAACTCAGAGCACAGAAGGGCTAACCAGGTCCTGATGTGTCTCCCTTCCCATCATTCCTGATGTCACTCCTCCTGCTTAGAGCTCCCCCCTGCATGCAGGCCTGCTCTTATTTGCAGACTGAGATCTTCTCATCAGCATAGGTCCAACTTTCTGAGATATATCTGGAAAAGAGAGCACAGGGCTAGTTTTTCATGGCCCCATGTTCTCACAATCCCACATGAATGCTCTGGGCTTCCAAAAGCTGTAACGACTCTCCTGGATTTCCTTCTCATTCTTACTGCCAACTTAAGCTTGGGGAGGGAAGAGGGAAGATAATAAAGTCAAGAGGAAGTACACCAGATTTTTTTCCCTCCATGGCCAGCTTGTTGGAAAAGACTAGCTTTTAATTGCCCATTAACAGTAATCAGTTGCTGAATGGTTTAAAGGCAGAACAACTAAAATATTTGTATGAATAGATATTGCCTCAAGATGTGAAAGCTGTTTGTGAATGTAAGTCTCTCCACACGTGGCGATTCTCCTGTGCATTACGTGAGGGCCGTGACTCAGGCACAGGCTTACCCATTGCCACACCTGCCCCCTTTCCCTGACTCTGGAGAAACACTAGCCCTTGAAACTAATCACCTCCAACTCTACCCTCCCTTATCTTATTTCATGAAAAACTGAAAAACACTGCTCTCTTAACTCTCACTCAAGCAGCTATGGTACATATGTGTTTATCCTTCCCAAATCTTGAGGAATCTTAAGATTCAAAACACCATTTATAGTTTTGGTAAAACAAATCTTATCCGAGTATGCATACTACCTGTTTTAAAAGTCAACTTTGGGGCTTCCCTGGTGGCGCAGAGGTTGAGAGTTCGCCTGCCGATGCAGGGGACACGGGTTCGTGCTCCGGTCTGGGAAGATCCCACATGCCGCGGAGCGGCTGGGCCCGTGAGCCATGGCCACTGGGTCTGCGCGTCCGGAGCCTGTGCTCCGCAACGGGAGAGGCCACAACAGTAAGAGGCCCGTGTACGGCAAAAAAAAAAAAAAAAAAAAATTAAAGTCAATTTTGAAGATCTCTCTTGCAGAGATAGGTTATAAATATTGGAGTGGAATTATAATTGCCACAATAAACAGAAACAATGCCTATAAAAGTCAAAAAACCCTGAACAGTGATTCCCCCTGAAAATACATGTAAGCAGGCAGAACATACTCCTCTTCATTAAAGGAAAGTAAAACTTCATGTGAAAAGGGAACATGAACAATCATGGAGAATTCTATGGCAAGACATAAAGAAGCCCTGAATTACTAAGTGGATAGAGCAAAATAGAAGGGAAAAAAAAAAAGTCTTTCTCAAAGGCGAAGGAAGGCTAAGAGGAGGAAGAAGAGGAAGAAGGGAGGGAGGGAGAGAGAGGAGGAGAAGAAACGAAGTGTCAGGGAGGAAGACACCTTCCTCTGCTTTCCTAGGTTCTTCTGGCTGGTCTAAGAATTAAATTGACCTGAGACAGATTAACTGGAGAAAATCAAACAAAAGTTTAAAAGCATGTAAACAGGGGGCTTCCCTGGTGGCGTGGTGGTTGAGAGTCCGCCTGCCGATGCAGGGGACACGGGTTCGTGCCCCGGTCTGGGAGGATCCCACGTGCCGCGGAGCGGCTGGGCCCCTGCGTGAGCCATGGCCGCTGAGCCTGCGCTTCCGGAGCCTGTGCTCCGCAACGGCCACAACAGTGAGAGGCTCGCGTACCGCAAAAACAAACAAACAAACATGTAAACAGGAGGTAGACCCAGGAAAAATGAGTAACTCACCAAAATGGCCAAAGCCCTCACCTTAAACACCGTCTTCCGCTAAAGATGAAAGAGGATGTTGGGGGTAGTTGTTTGGGACTTCAAAGAGGAGGAAAGCAATTCACATGGAGATGGGAAAGCAAAGATTTGGTAAATAAATACTTGTTGGCCCTGGCAGAGACATGGGACACAGAGTGGACTCCGATCTCTAGGCCCTGCCTGGTTCCTTACCACCCCAGTCCATATTCTTTGCAGGTATCTCTGGTGATAGCTCTATTGGGGAACAGGCTCTCTATCTATATTCTTTTAAACAGTCAGGGGAAGGTCAAAGTTGCTTCCTAAGTCTTCCGGGCCTTAAAAATAATCAGCCTAGGGAATTCCCTGGAGGTCCAGTGGTCAGGACTCCACGTTTTCACTGCTGAAGACAAGGGTTTGATCCCTGGTCAGGGCACTAAGATTCCACAAGCTGTGTGGCACAGCCAAAAAAAAAAAAAAAAAAAAAAATTATAAAAACACAAAAATTAAAAAAAACATAAAAATAATCAGACTAAATTAATCCTCATTTACTGCATCAGAAGCATTTGGAGGAGCTAAAGTGGAGAACAAGCAGATAGAATTTCTTCCTTCAGGAAGCTCAGGGGATCTGTATGGACAAGGGTGCCGCCCAGTTAGTGTCAATAAGCCAAGAAACAGTGTTTCTCCAGCTGAAACAGGAAATCTGCAAACTACCAGAAAGCTGTAGATGAGTGTTCCTGGAGCATTTTTTTTTAGACAATGAGCTGAGCTGAAACCCCCAAACTACATGCTGGCCTGTGAAGCCTTTTGGTTTTAAGGGAAGGAGGAGAAAGAGAGGCAGAGAGAGCTTGAGAAAGAGAAAAAGAACCTTAACAATTCTTGGGGAAGATCACCTTTATTTTAAGCAATGTTAGATAATAATTAGGATTAATGGAAAAAATCCAAATTGTACCCATATTTACAGTGTATGCTTACTAAATATTAGTCGAACATGAATTTACATTTTAGTTATTGACAGGAGGCCACAAAATACAGACATAGTAGCAAATGTACAGGCTTTACAGCCAGGCAGCCTGAATTCTAGTATGTCATTGCTATATGACCCTAGACAAAAAAGTTAAACATCTTTAAACTGAAGACACTGAAGCTATATAAAAAAGTATTATGAGGATTAAATAAAATTGTGTACATAAAGTCATATAGTAAGTGCTCAGTAAATGTTTATTCCCTGTCTGTTCTTCTCTTTATCTTCTTTTAAATGTATGCTTTTAACATTCAGTGTTGGGTTTGATTAGAAAATTCGAGTTTTTTAAGTAGAGTCTTGAAAAGTTATTCTTACAATGGGTTAGAATAGAAAGCCCAGGTCTCACATAAACCATGTTTCCTGAAGTGCAAACAATGAGACTGTGCATTCAAGGCTGTTGCTACCACCACCTGGTGGCAGCATACTGTATAATATTTTTGAGTTGACTGTAAAGTCAATATGTGTGTCCTTAGAGTCACACATACTTGGAAGAGTTGAGAAAACAAACTTTTTACAACATATTTTCCTAACCAATATGTGGTGACACTGTGGTATGCTGTGAAAGTGCTTGCAGCAGAAATCTGGGTTTTCTAAACTCACTGGTATCAATCTTTAATACCATCCACTCCAATACCACTCTCCCTCAATGTTCCTGTTGCAGCCAGAATCCAAACGTTTAGGAGTTCCTCTGAAGAGTCATGTAAAAATAAAGCAGGTCATGACACCAAAAGTACAAGCCAAAAAAAAAAAGGATAAATTAGACTTTATCAAAATTAAAAGCCCTATGCTTCAAAGGACACTATCAAGAAAGGGAAAAGAATGGAGACAATTTTGAAAATCATATATCTGTTAAGAGATGCATACCTAGGACATATAAAGGACTCCCACAACTCAATAATAAAAAGGCAAATAATACAACCAGAAAATGGACAAAAGATTTGAGTAGATATTTCTCTAAAAATTTAAAAAGGCAAAAATAAAAATGCTCAGTATCAGCCATCAGGGAAATGGAAGTCAAAACCATAATGAGATGCTACTTTATATACACTAGAACGGTTATAACCCAAAAGACAGTTAATAACAAAGATGTGGAGAAACTGGAACCCTCACACCCTGTTAATGGAAATGTAAAATGGTGCAGCTTCTTTGGAAAATAGTCTAGTAGTTTGTCAAAACATTCAACAAACATACCATATGATCCCAGCAATTTCATTCCTAGATTTATATCTAAGAGAAGTGAACACATGTCCACACAAAAACTTGTACATGAATGTTCATAGGAGCGTTGTTCATAATAGCTGAAAGGTAGAAACAACACCAAATGCCCATCAAACTGATCATCACAACAGAATATTATCCACCAGTGAAAAGAGTGAAGTACCAATACACGTAACAACGCGGCTGAACCTTGAAAATATCATACGAAGTGAAAGAAGCCAGTCACAAAGCCATATATTAGGCGATTCCGTTTACATAAAATATTCGGACTAGACAATTCCATAGAAACAGAGAATAGATCCTGCTTCCCTAGGTGGCTGGAAGGTAAACAGCCAACGGAGATAGGCTTTCTTTCTGGGAGCGATAAAATGTTCTAAACGTGATCGTGGTGAGAGTCGTACAAATCTGTGAATATATAAAAAGCCATTGAATTGTACATTCCAAATGGGTGAAGTGCATGGTATTTTAACTGTATCGCAGTAAAGCTGTTAAAAAACAGAAACAAAACATGTCTGAAATGATGGTGAAGAAGTGGTCCCCCAACTCTTCCCCATGCAAACAAAAGCTTCTACGTATTCTAGAAAAAAGAGAACTAAAATTTTCAAGCCGATAGTGGAAGCTAATTTTTAATAAAAACGAATATCTTTGTCATAACTCATTTGGAGGTTTGGAAACTTTTTTGCCCTACTTAATTTTCCCATAAAAGACCAGGCTCTCTTCCCCGTTTCAGTAGTGCTCATCAAAATAGGAAAATAATATAATTTCACATTTAACTGTAACAAGATTCTGTTTAGGTATCCGGAGCAGAGCTAATCTCACCATCAGAAGTCATTTATGCTGCTACTGTATTACTCTTTTAATGGTCTGAACCATACCTGCTTTCCATAACACACATGCACACACACAAGCCTACATTCATTTGTTACATGGAACGGTTTGGGGACCCTCACCTGCAATACCAAGGTAGGTCCTGGCTAGGCTGGCATATGCAACTGTTTAATGTTGGGTGCTTATTATATTTCTAAAAACAGCATTTCTGGAACTTTATAGCTCCAGATTGAAACAAATCACAGAATCTAAGCATTGTAAAGCACTTTACCAGCAGCTAAGTCTTAGAAAGGCCTTCAAGTGTGAATGAAACCAGCCTAATCTTTCATTCCTATCTGATTCTGCTATAGTCATAGAGGTGCCGTGCAAAGGATAAAAGAGCCATTTTTCATGACCTTCCTCGTGTCTCTGAACAAAGCCCAGTGTCAAAATCTTTGAAAAGCACATATTATAGTAAAGAAGAAGATTCAAAAAAATATTTGGAAGCATTCATGATACAGGAAAATAATTTCCTCTCTCTCTCCCATCCCCAAATAAAAAACAACCTTATGACATGTTAGATTGAAATGTTTAAATATTGAACCAGTGCCAAAAAATGATGTGTAAGCCTCAATAAATTTCATGAAATTTAAAAATGATATTATTATCCCATCTGACAGAGTGTCTTTCAGGACTTGAAGCTGTGTGGTTCAGATTAGGGGCCTTCTAATGAAAAATAAATGTGGAACACATTTGACTTACAAATATAGTGACATATATAATACTCAAAAGACATATATTCAATGAGGTCCATTTGCAATTGCTAGTTACTAGTATCAGTTTTGCTTCCTATGCAAAGCAATGGAGTCTTTTCTTGAGTATTAAATGCTGATAGTTACAACAAAAATCTTCTTTCTGGAAAGAAAACAAAGCAGGCACATAGGAAAGGCAACACAATGCCTATACACAATGAATGGAATCTCCACATTTTTGATATTTTAGAAAGATGGACAACTGAGTCTCTGTGAGAGGGGTATTCACATGTATTATATGAAACACATTTGTATACTGTAGATGTTTGTAACATAAACAATGTTAGCTGTGTTAGCAGTCATTTCTGCTGTCTCAGTTCTGCCCATTCCCTTTCTAATGATGAAATATATTCCCTAAAGCCAGTAACATAGGCGAAAGGGCCCTTTTAGTCTATCCTTCGTCTCTTTACCGGGAACACTTCATGCGTATAGCATCTCTTCTTTTGCCACCTCCTGCTGTGTTACAAAGCCCGGGAGAGGAGGCAAAGGAAGCCAGTGAGAGATGGTTACAAAGAGGGGGCGGGGTGGAGAAGGGGCCTTGTTCACTCGGAGGCTCTGAGCTCAGAGCCGGCACAAGATTGATGACACTCCCTGGATGTACGGGAAGATCTCCTCCTTATGAAAGACTGCTCATGAGGCCTGATAGACTTGTCATCTCTTAATAAACATCATGGATATGTCAGGAGGAGAGAATCAGAGCAGGAGCCAGGCACACCCCAGCAGAGGGCCTGACGATTTACTCAGCGCGTCCTGCTGATGGTGCTGCAGTGGAGTGCGTCTGCTTCCCCAGCTCAGAAATCCCCTGGGAGACTTCATTCCCTCTGGGGACCCCAAGAGGCACATTTGGGATCCAGCTCCTCCTTCCTCTGAGACTTTCCTAATTCAGTGGAGTCCTGAAAAAAGGAGAGGCCCAGATTTTCAGGACTCTCTTCTCTAGAAATGCAGGGCATCCACATACTATGATTTTTCTTAGTCCCTGGGGAGTTTTTCTCTACATTTTTTGAGTACTAGAAACAGAGCAGCTAATCAACTTTTATAAACCCCCAGAATGGCAGGGGCAACATCAACAGAGAGTCCGTCCTGGCTCTGTTACACAATGTTCTTCACCTCTGCCACCTCTCTTCCCATCGCTTCTCTTTCCACCCATCCTGTAAATCTTTCCTGAAACCCAACCTTCCCCACAAGCATGTCCCTGATCACCTTGCTAAGCAACGCTTGTTGCCCTTTCCTCGTGGACCACAGAGGAAATTCTCAGTTTCTCCTATACTCAACCCCCAGAATTTCACCTCTGTTTCCCCTCCAGGTCTCACTTTAGGAGCTGACACCAAGCACATGTGTCACTAACATTTGAGACCAGAAGGATGTGTATATGGATGAATTCTATGTTCATCCTTTTCCCTTCCCAACCTAAAACCAAACTTATTTTTAGCTTGTAAATAAACTTATAACCACTTTAATGTTCATTTTGATGTTCATTTTGATGTTTAGTTTTACTTCCCAATGCATGATCACATTTTCCCTCATATATCTGCATTAGAACCTTCTAGAAGACAGGGGTGCAGGGCAGTCTCTGGGCAGCCCCAGGGCCCCTTTTGAGGAAGTAAGAAGTCTTTCCTGACAGATGTTGCCAATGATGGTGTTGAAGGTATTCACTGACACCTGCTCCAGTTCTGCAGACAGTTTTCATTGTGTTGAACCAGCCAGGCAGGCAACTTGGCCAGCACAAGACAGAGATCTAACCATTAGAATAACAGACAAACCCAAAGATACAAATGGAGCCGTAGCTTGGTGATTGTCGTAGGGCCCTGTGGCCCCAGCTTTGGTATCTAAGCCGTGTTCCATGCTCCATTTCCCCCAGAGGAAATTGCTCTTCTGATATTTTGAAGCCTTTTATGTGTAACATGTGTGTGTCGCCAAACAGCAAGCTTACATTTTCATCTTGGAATCATTGCGATTAATAAATTACAATGAAGCTGCAGTACAAGCTTCATTCCCAGGGGAACCTGTTGATGTTTATATTCCTACAAGTCAGCCAGAGCCTGAAGTCAAAAAGTTCAGCCTCCGCTGGAATTCAAGGAGGTTTGTAGATGTGTGTTGGGGGTGGGCGGTGAGGAAGGGGGTGCAGTTGACTTATACAACACTCTTCCGGAATCCTTTTCTGTTCTCTGCGGCAGGCCTGCACCCACGGTGACTGCTCTTTGTTATCCTCCTACTCATCTATCTTACCATCGGACCCAGCATCAGCGGACTACACGTGCCACAGCATCACTCTTCTTCTTTGTTCCCTATGTTTCAAGGGAAAGAGCCTAGTAGGAAGCCATTCACTCTGCAGGTCTGCTTGCTGGGCAAACTGGGCAAACTGGGAAAGCAGCTATTTTGTGATGGTGTGGATGGACTTAGCTGCTTAGCTTTGTCAGAGAACCATTTTTTAAGTTCTTTTAGAAATATCCATTATTTTTGTGGAAATACTAGAATTCACTATATAAAAGCCCTTCACCTAGGCAGTACAGCAAAGAGGTAGGAAGCTCTGCTCCTGAGTAAGACCAGCTTTTCTTTGATTCCAGGCTCTGCCACTTTAACCGGCTTTACCAATTTTTATAATCCCCCCAACCATCTTGTTTTCTCATCTGTAGGTCTCATCCATAGATAACATCTTACACACAATCATCACTCAAAATTCATAGCTATTAGTGTTATCATAGCTATCATCATCCTAATCATCACTATTATTACCAGGATTGATTGAAATCCCCTTATTAATTTACCATTTATTGATCATGATCTCTGTGCTACGTGTGGTCAAAGATGAAGGAAAACATGGAGCCTGAAATGAATGTACTTTATCTCCCTTCAACATAAGTGCAAAAATATTCACAGAAACAAGCAATTTGCAGACTATTTCAGGTTGAGGATAAAAAGAACATGATCATAATAACAAAAGCACCTATTTTGGCTTTGCCTCCACCACTTCTTTCCCAATTAAATCTTGGGGTTCTTGAGTGGTTTCTTGAGGGCTCATGAAATAGTTCCCTCAGCTAAGAGATACTCCCCATATTCTTAAGCTTCAATTTACCCTGCTGCTGTCTCCTTTTTTTTTTTTTTGAAAAAAGATAATTATTATACTTCTGCTTTTCCTCATTTCCTATACAGTTTTTTTAAATTAATTAATTTATTTATTTTTGGCTGTGTTTGGTCTTCGTTTCTGTGCGAAGGCTTTCTCTGGTTGCGGTGAGCGGGGGCCACTCTTCATCGCGGTGCGCGAGCCTCTCCCTGTCGCGGCCTCTCTTGTTGCGGAGCACAGGCTCCAAGCGCGCAGGCTCAGCGGCCATGGCTCACGAGCCCAGTTGCTCCGCGGCATGTGGGATCTTCCCAGACCAGGGCTCGAACCCGTGTCCCCTGCATTGGCAGGCGGACTCTCAATCACTGCGCCACCAGGGAAGCCCTGCTGTCTCCTTTTGCTGCCATCCTCAGTAAAGCAAATTTGCATCTGTCTTTGGATGACCCTAGGTCCAAGTTTTTTGGGGGGCAAAGATTTTTTAAATGTTGGCTTGATCCTCTAAGCCAGCTTGTCCTCCCTAGTTTGACAGACTCCACCACTTTGAATTAATTGTCTTACAACTGTCACTTCACATTTCACACATATTTATGTTTCTTGCCAGGACACTGCAAGGTTTTTTTGCCAATACCCCTTCCCATAAGTTCACTAATTCCAAAAGCTAGTGATGCACACCAGGGCATCCAAACTGCTGCCAAACCTAGGAGGCCACACCAGCATGATGCTTTGTCCTGCTTCTTCTCCATTCCAGCTGTCTTTGGCACGTAGGAGGTGCTTCACGGAATACGCTGAGGGACTGCTCAGCCTGATGTGTCCATTTCTTATTGCTACCTACTCCTAACCATAGCTCCAAGAGGAGGAAGTACTTTATGCTACATCTGATGATTTAGGCTACAAAATAGGCAGCCCTGTCATCTCAACATATCAGGGAGATCTTAGGGAAACAGCATTTTATTTTTCCTTTCTCTATATTGCTTCTTCCTCCCCCAAGTAAGTCTTAGGAGAGCTGGAGAAAACAATAAGCAGACATCCTATTACTCTCAAAATAATCTAGGTGTATGTTTTTACTTTTTGTTTTTACTTCCTACTTATTCCAGGGAGAAAGACACTGGGTGTTCAGAGAACTCTATTAGTCAGTGATATGATACATTCAGCTGCAAGTAACAGAAAATCCCTCAGAGAGTGACTTGCACAAAGAAATGCTGCAGTTGCTGCGTGGAACAAGAAGTGCAGGTGTAGGCAGTCTAGGGCTGGACAGTGGTTCAAGGACCGCTGGACCCTCCTATTCTTCAAGCTCTGCCATCCTTACTGTGTGGTCTCACCTGTAAGGTCACAAGATGGCAGAAGCACTTCCAAGCATCATGACTACAATCGAGACCAAAAGAAGAGAAAAAGAGCAAAAAGATGTGTGAATGACTCTGTCCTTTTTAAAAGCTTTCCCAGAAACCTCATCTAGCAACTGCCACTTAACAGCTCACTGAGCAGAACAGGGTCTTGTGTTAATCTCCAATTTCAAGGAAATCTGAAGAAGATGAATCTTTTTTAATCAGGCTTCCTACAACCCAAATAAAGGCAGAGTTTTGTCATCAAAGAAGGAGAAACTGGATATCAGATAGGTAATTAGCAGTGTCTGCCAAAAGTATAAGGTTTGATGTAGTCAAAAAATGTCATTGAAGACATTTGTAAAAGAAAATTTCAAGGTCTAATTTATAAGAAGAATCTTTGTTCTAGGTTGATGGCACTCTAGAAAAGCATACCAGGATGTTAACGAAGGACGTTTTCTTCAGCTGCAGCCCCCTAAGGCCAAGAGTGAAATGGTAGGTGTCAAGTACATCTTCATGGCCAGATGAGATTAGGGGCATTCTGTGCAGAACTGGAAGAGCCATGAACTGGTCCTCCATGCTTTAGCTGAACACACACCTCCAGCTGACACAAAAGGGCTCACCACAAGTCAAATGAAAGACCTATGAGAGAATCACCTGGGGGCTTGACTTGTGTCTCATGGAGGTCAAGACTTTTGTCTCATGGAGGTCAAGACTTGTGTCTCATGGAGGTCAAGGGACTGGTACCTGATTCTCCCCTGGGAATGACCCAAGACAAGAAACCATGTTCAGTCACAGCCTTAGGGCAGAGTAAAGAGAGGTAGCTGCCTCCAGAGTGAGATGCACTTCTCCCAAGAGCTGGGCAAAAGTGAATGTTTTTCAGGAACTAGGTGTAGAAAAGAAATACCCTGGGTTTCTTTGAAAATGGATTTCAACTAAGAAGAGCAGGGGTTCACCCTAAACTGTTGTCTTTCTTTATCTCTGCAGCAGTTGAGTCTTTATGAGTAGGGTGACCTTGCATCCTGATTGGCCTAGGACAATCCCATGGGACCAGTGCTGTCCCAGCATCTCAGCAATTCTACTGATAACTCCTCCTGTTCTCAAAAGTGTCTCACACTGGATGATAAATTACATGGTCACTTGGTAATGAGAGACTCTCGCTAACATACAGAGCTGGATTACCAGCCTGCAGTTTCTCAAGATCCTAGTCTACGAGAACCCTAAAACATCACTGGGAAGGTACCTAGCAAAACTACTTTTGAGGGAAATTGTTTATGTGGTTAATAAGATGACTTCAAGGTGCCAATTAGGGAGTAGAGGGGTCACAGGTAGTAACAGCAGATGATTGCTAAACTGCTTTCTCAGGACGGTAACTCTGGGTAAATGAAGGAACTCATCTTGCAAACAGGATAGCTAGTTTGAACAGATTAGGGGAATAGAAGAAAGCATGAGAATGTTAGAAGTGGCTTTCTGACTGTATTCTCCAGGATAGAATTCCGTGCTAAATATACATTGAACAAATAGATAAGGAATATATCAGTTTAAAGTGGGGTCAAATAGCATGTCTTCTGTGGATTCTCATGTATTTTAGTTGAGCCTTGTCAATGCATCGTAGTTTTTGAAATCATAAATTATCAGGTGTTTTATTTCTCTACAACATCATTTGGGGGCTCATGAGGATCTGAATATGCCCACAGGGGGTTTCCTGTATATGAAATTCATCACTATGTGTACAGCAGGACCAAAACTTCGATAGCAAATCATCTTTTTGGAGGCAGACTCTGTCACAATTACATTTGCTATCCCTCCCAGAATGTGAAAAGGAAAAACAGAGGAGAAAAAAGGAGCCAGATACAGTACATGAGTAATAGAGATGAACAATATCATGACAATAGAGCACTGTTGGAAAAATCTGAAGAAATAATTTCTTGAAACTAGCTTTCTTCACATTGTTGATAAAAATTTTGATCAGGACAGTGCTACTGGGTGTCACTCACAATTCCTTTGATATTGTGATAATTCATTAATATCATCTTTTGGACATGGTCATTCATGAAGTTTCTCACTCAGTGAGTTTCTCAACTCAAGCTCAACACGCGACCCCCAAAAAGACACACCCCTATCCAACTGCAAAATCTGTCCTCTGTGATTAAAGTATATGTTAAAGTCTTGAGAATTAAAATTAATTAGTTAAAACCATGTATTAACAGACAGGAAGATTAATGAAAACTGAATGGAAGCTTCAAAATATGGTATAAGGATACACTGGACAAGTTCTTATTTCTCCTTGTCCACAGAGTATGATGAAAGAGTTTTTATTACATGCTATCTTAGTCCATTTGAGCTGCTATAATAGAATACTATAGAACGAGTGGCTTATAAAAAACAAAAATTGGGACTTCCCTGGTGGCACAGTGGTTGAGAGTCCGCCTGCCGATGCAGGGGACACGGGTTAGTGCCCCGGTCCGGGAAGATCCCACATGCCGCGGAGCAGCTGGGCCAGTGAGCCATGGCCTCTGAGCCTGTGCGTCCGGAGCCTGTGCTCCGCCACGGGAGAGGCCACAAAAATGAGAGGCCTGCGTACCGCACAAAAAAAAATTAATTTCTTACGGTCCCGGAAGCTGGGTAGTCCAAGATCAAGAAGCTGGGAGATTCATTGTCTGGTGAGGGGCAGCTTCCTGGTTCATAGACATCTTCTGGCTGTGTCCTCACCTGGTGGAAGTGAGGAGGGAGCTTTCTGGAGTCTCATTTAAGAGGGTACTTATCCCATTCATGAGGGCTCTACCCTCATGATCTCATCACCTCCCAGAGGCCCCACTTCTAAATACCATCACACTGGGGGGGTTAGGATTTCAACATATGATTGGGGAGACACAAACATTCAGTCCATAACACCCACCCTGATGAAATCCAACTAGACTAGGTTAACCCCATTTCCCTAACGTTGTCATCTAATCATACTGTTAAAGAAATAAATGGGGCTGGTCCGGATCAGCAGGTTCTTTGTGAACCCAAGAGAGACTGAGCCCTTAGTTGTTACTACTACCACTTCTAAATGTCTACAAATTGTAGCATCTTGTTAAGGAACAGTGCCAGCCTTGTCAGGATTTATGAAATTCATCCTCTCTTTCTGTTTGGGAATCAAAATAGCATTTGCCCATTTAAACTTCTGGCATCTCTCTGATTTACCGTGATTCTGCAAAGATCACACATTTCAATAAGACTTGACAGATATAAATGCTTACTAGATGTCAATCAGTGTGGTGAGATCTCTTACATACATTGTCTCCTATATGTAAAAATTAATGGACCCAGCCTAATTGTAACATGTGTGAACAAGAAATGCTAATTTTTAACATTTTTAAACCAACATCATAGAATTTGTTCTCTATTTTTCTACAAAACTCAGTTGTCCTCAAGTTCTCTTGTCTGCCTAGTCACATTACACCTGTAATATCCTAAAGGTCATCATCCAAGTCCCTGTTCTGCTGACCTCTGGAAGCTCTGTGCGTTTTGCAAGTCCTGAGGATTCCAAGGAGAGTTTACTTAATCCTGTTGTCATTTGTCACCACTGAGAACAGTTTTTCTGGGCTTTTCAAGGTGCTTCTCACTTCTACACTCCATGGTTTGAACAAATCCTCTCTTTATTCCCCAAACAGAGCGACACTAGGCTATTTCAGTCAATAAACTGGATTCAGCCTTTGAGATGACACAATCCCTGGGCCACCTCACCACTGTGAAATACGATGGGTATAGTAGGGTGTAAGGTGAAGAGAAGGAAATCCTTTTATTTCAAATCCCTCTATTTTTGCCCCCAGACCCTGTTGTGGGAGACCCCAAACCACACAGCCACCCTGGTCTCCCATTTTGTTTTTTGTGGGTACCAGAGCCCTGCATCTGAAAAGGGAAATTGGGACAAGATGAGATGGCATGGATTGATGACCAAGAATAAGAGCAATGCAGGATATAAGAGGATGTTTCAAGCCGCACAAATGAGTTGTATATTGATTCCACAGATACTGCCGTTTTTTGAAGCATCTGTTGTGTTCCCTCTTTGGAGTTGTTTATTTAGAAACTAAATATCTTCAGTGGAGCAAACTCCCATGCCTTCGTGGTGATTTTAATTTCTGAAAACAGGCAAAAGGTGTTTGGAACTAAGTCTGACAATTAAGGTGAGTAATGTGTTTCTGGGTCAAAAACCAGATGTGACAATGTTGCAATGATACTGATGTTTTCTGTACCTGGGGAAATAGCTGTTAAGGATATTCCCAGAGAGGCGTTTACAAAGATGTTTGAGCAATTGCAGTGTGAGTATTTTGAAGCCCGACACGCACCGGGGAAATGTGGTATCGTGACTAGAACCTAGCCTTTGTTGGTTAAATCTAGGGCTAAAGCTACACTCTGCCACTTACTCTGTCAATTTGGAAACACTGTTTGGCCATTTTCCATTTCATATCCCTCAGCTGCAATAAGTGAATAGCATCTGCCTTGAAAGAATTGTTGTGAGGGTTCTTATGCCAGATGAGCGGGCCATGGAGCTCAGGAAATAATATTCCTATTTTCACTCTTTCAGTGGGCAAAGCTAAGGCACTTGAAAGCCCTTGCCTGTTTCCAATCTCCAGGTGTATATTTTAGAACCAGTGAAAAAGATCATGTCTCTGTTAAAACATTCTGGCCCTCAATTTGCTGCCTCCATGTTTCAACGTATACAGGAGTCAATTTTGAGTGTGCAGGAGGCAAATATATTGCATGGATAAAGTATAATTTTATACAATCCGAATACTCATAAATGGTGACTCTGTTGGGATAATCCTTCCTACTCAAGGTCCAGTAAAATGGCATATACTGTTCACCACTTTGCTGCCTTCATTGCTGAGGAGTCCAGGCTGAGCTGGCATAGTAACAGAATGCAGAGCAAACTATATAAATATTTACTGAGCTGAAATTTTCTTTTATTGAATATATTTGTATACACACACACACACACACACACACACACACACACACACACACACTACATGGAGAAAGAGAAAGTGACAAAACTGGGAGAGACATCCAGTCTGGAAATCCTAGTTTGGGACAATGGGAATAATAATGAAGAGATATATAGAAACACAGTTTCCCATGGTAACGGCCTTTATTGGAGAAATTTTGTCAGCAACTGGGTATACTTATTATTAAAACTGATTTAAATAACGATAGCAATATTTATGAAGCTGCTTAGCACTGTACTAAATGCTATAGCCACATGATCACAGTTGCTTTGGTTTAGTGTAAAAGTCAGTATCCACTAGTCCCATATTTGAGAATGAATTTTTATGGATGTAAATACAGATTATATAGAGGTATCAATTTGCAAGTAAAAGACATCAGCTTTCCAAAAATGTGCAGGTAGTGTGGATTCTTGGCACATCCCCTGGAGTGGGGAATAGGCCAGGCCAACACGGTGGAGACTGTTAGATCCCAGGGGGAGCAAGAGAGGTCGTGAGGGCAAGGAGACAGCCTACTATTCTAAAGCAAACCATTTATTGTTCAATTGCTGGTGATTTTACAGAAGAGATGAGCCCTGCAGCAAGGGTGGCCACGTTTCACCAGCAGGCAGAGTTATGGGGTCAGTCTGAATTCCATAAAGCTTCTGAGGCTTGTGAAAGGCACTACATGGGCCTCAATAAACAACAATGATCAGGTTAACCTCTTGCTTCGGAGATGCTCCTAACTTTCTGTTTATGGCAGGACCTGATTCTGAGCGTGGCGAAGAGCATCCCGCGCTGATGTTGCCCTTTACAAAGCAAATGCATTGTGACAAAAGGACAGAAGATAATCTCAAAATCTAAGTCCACTTGATGAGTATAAATACTGAACTTCAGTGTGAAGGTATTTTACATTACCGCCATCCTCTTTAAGCCAAACCAAGAGAAAGCAGTCCTCAGCAGAGCTTTTATTTTGTTTAAAGTTCCTCTGATAGGCTTCTGCTCTCAGTAGTTATAGAACAAAGTGGTGGCATGATGGGAGTTGAACATACCTGTGTTTGCAGCCATAATGAGAGCTTGGAGGTAACAAGGGGGGTGATTTGGATAATAATTAATAACCTGAGTTCCAGGTGACACTGGAGCAGCATGCAAATTCTATGACCCTGCAGTGGTACCTCTTGAAGAAGAAGGTGCTTTATTGCCCCTGTCAGGCGTTCCCTTCTCAGCCGTGATTCCTCCCAGCCTTGGTGGTTTGCATACTGCAGCTAAACATTAGGTAGTAATGAATGACAACCCAGCCACTCTGAACACCGCAGTGAGAAGCTGCCGTAATTGGTTCCCCCATCACCATCATCCCGTACCCCTCTGCAGAGGAGAGGAGGCTGTTGATGCCCTTTGACAAAATGCGAAGGGCAGGGCTTCCATGGTGGCGCAGTGGTTGAGAGTCCGCCTGCCTGATGCAGGGGAACCGGGTTCGTGCCCTGGTCCGGGAGGATCCCACGTGCCGCGGGGCGGCTGGGCCCGTGAGCCATGGCCGCTGAGCCTGCGCGTCCGGAGCCTGTGCTCCGCAACGGGAGAGGCCACAAGAGTGAGAGGCCCGCGTACCGCAAAATAAAAAAAAAAAAAAAATTGCGAAGGTCATGGGGACCCACCACAATACTCTGAGGGCCCAGAGGTGATTGTGCCAACCCCACATTTACACTCTTCCTAAAGATACAAAGACCACTGGCCCGACCTAGGAAATATATAGCTCTTCCCGTCACACTCTGGGAAATGCCTGACTCTAAGGGGACGACATAAGCGCTGGAATTCTTGATATGTGTGCCTGCTTTCTGGGCCTCTTCCCCCTACTGTCTCTGGGTTCAGATTGCAAAAATGTAGGAATGAGAAGATCCACAAGAAAGATCGAAGGAATTGAACATTAATTTGGATTTTGTTTTCTCTGAGCTAATCTAAGGTTTTCGTTGTTATTGTTGTTTTCAATGTCAGTCTGAGTGTCCAGACCTCAGCTCTAATTTAACTTTGCCACTAAATCTATGACCTTGAACAGGCTAGATAACCATTCTGAATTGCAAATAGCAATGATATGAGCCATAAGTACTGAAAATGAAACAAAAAAGTACTTTTTTGTTTTCTAGAAAACACTTGATGCTTACAGATATAACACATAGTTATGTTGCTCATCTTTTAATTGTAGGTACTGGAAATTTGGCTGAGATTATCACTGGGTATCCAATTGTTCCATATAGCTGTTTGAATCACATATAGAATAGTTATTTAACTTGGTAATTCATAAGTATAATGATTTGAGAATGAATAAATTAATATCATGAGATAAGAACAATATACAGTTTACTGGATGGTGAGCTGTTCAGCCAGATCATTAAAAGCAAAAGCTTTTAATGAAAGACTATAAGGCACAACGATTTCTATGGTGGAGATTAACAGGAAAATCATAATTTAGACAATGGTCACAAAAGATCATGCAGCCGAGATGTGAAAAGCAGAGAAAGAGGTTGTATCATAGGGTTGGAGAATGAGCCAGGGTTAAAATCATTTAGGACTTGTGGTAGAGACTGGTAGTAGTCTCTTCCCTTATAGGACAAGCTAGGTTTTTTTTTGTTTTTTGGGTTTTTTTTTGGAGGTTGGAAATATACTCAGATAAAATATCATCTTTCTTAGCCTCCTCTGACTATAGATATAGACATGTGATTAGGTTCTGCCCAAGGAGACATAGCAGAACTTGGCTGAGAACCTCCAGAAAAGTTCCTTCAAAGAGGGGATAAAGAACTGGAGGGGGCGCTTTTGCATCTTTTCTTTTTGTTTCTTCCCATTTGAAAAATAAATAGCTGTAAGTTCTGTTATGTTATGATCATGGGGCCACATTGAAGATGGAAGCCAAGGCTAAGAATGGCAGACTAACACTATCAAATGACCCAGGGTACCTCATGACTTTGTGGAACCACCAAACCAACACTAGATGAATGTTTTTCATAGTTCTTCTACATGAAAGAATAAACCTTTGATTTGTTTAAATACCTTAGTTGGATATCTATTTTAGAAGCTGAACACTATACCTGAGAGACACAGACATCAGAAAAAAGGGGGGCTTTTATTTTATTTTCACTGTAATGAGAAGTCAAGAGGGATTTTTAAACACATGAATGACAAAATCCAATTCACATATTTAAAAAGCAAATTGACTGTTATGTGGAGAATGAATTGAAGGGGAAGAAACAGGAAAAACAAAGAGGTCAGTTAGAAATGTTTGTCTTTAGTTCAAGTGAGAAATCAATACAGCTTTGAGTTTTGTGGTGCCAAGAGAAATGGGGAGAATAAACATTTTGGAGGTTGGAACTATAGGGGGTAATGAAAGACTTGATGAGAGGTGAGAAAGAAGCAGGTATTACCAATAAATCTCAGGGTTTTTTTCTTTTTTTCATCTGTTGTTTAAAACTACAGGAATGGATAAAACCACTTTAGTTGAGAATGCGGAAAAAGAAAAGGAGAAAAGAGTTATGCAAAACTCTAACATTTGGAGGTAAAGTAAAAAAAGCCATCAGTGAAAACTGAGATAGAGATGTCTGAGAGGTAAGAGAAAAAAGGAGTGTGGGGTTATAGAACTCAAGAGAGAAGAAGGTTTCAAGGTAGAACGAATAATCAGTGGTGCCAAATGCTACTGAGGATTCAAGTAAGATGAGACTCAAGAAAATATTAATCAATATGGAAACATGGTGGCCAATATGATGTTAACAAGGCAGCTAAATGGTAGATAAGGAAACCAGATTGAATCAGTTGAAGAGTGAAGGAGAGGAAATGCCAAAACAATTCTGATAAACTCTCTCACTAAAAACAACTAGAAAAACTGGAATACACTCACACAGATACACATATTTATCTGCTTGAGTTATTATAAACATAACAAGGTTCCAGCTAATTATGGGGCCAAGGTCCAGAAGAACGCAAGCCAAAGAGTTGAGCAAAGCATTTGAGGACATTTTCCCTTAGCAGCATCTCCTGTTCCCAGAAGAGGCAACTGAAAGAGGACAGGAAGACAAAATCAGAGTCCTGGGACTACCAGTAAGGAGTACCCTAATCACTATCCCTCCCTCTGGGCTCAAACATCAAAAAGCTACAAAGTAGGAGTAACAGTGATTCAGAATTCAGTAGGTTTTTGTTCAAATCTGCAATTGCTATGCCCCTAGTAGACTATGATGCAAACTAAATCCCCTGAAAGAAAAACGTCACTCTATTCTCAAATTATTTCTATAAATTGTGACAAAATAATGCCTGCCTGGCACTTAAAAAAATATTCAGGTCCATATGATGGAAAACCAAAATACATAATAAACGACAGTATACTTTAGGGCAAGAAGCAATACTGCAAATTGAGGACTTTTTAAGACAATGAAAGTGTAAATTCACCAGGAAGATAAAACAATTTAAACCTCTTTACAGCTAGTAATTATAACCCAAAATAGATACAAAATTTTGAAATATTGACAGACTGAAGAATTATGTAAGATTCCCAATCATTCTGCAAGATTCAATGTTTTATCTCAACAACTAATAGGGCAAACAAGCATTTAAAAAAAATCAGAGGCTATAGAAAATTCAAACATGTTCGAATAAAACAATTAGTTTTATCTAATTGACTTTATCTAATTGACATACACAGTGTACTGGGCCAATCACTTCAGAATACAAATTCTCAAACACACAGAGATATTTACCAAAATTGACCATAAAGTAAATATCAGCAAACTCAAAAATATTTAAACCATGTTGTTTGTTTTCTATTGTAGTACCTAAAGCTAGAAATCAATAATGAAAAGATGACTATAAAATCCCCATATTCCAAGTGTTTGTAAATTAATCAATATACTATTTGTTTTTCTGAATTTTAATTTTACATTTGAATGTATCATATATTTTAAAAGTTTGTACATATTTCTTAATTCTGTTCATTGAAGAGGCCCAGAAACACTGACCAACCAAAAAGGAATAAGCACCACTAGAGTCCATGTTATGGTCTCTAAATATCATTTCTCATTAAAGAAACTAGTGATCCTTGGCTTCAAGCATACAATCAATATACTTTTAAATAACATGAATCAAAGAAGAAATCTCAATGGAAATTGGAGATTGTATTAAACTGAATGATAATGAAAATATATCATATAACAATTTGCAAGATGTGGCTAAGGCTTTGTATATATATATGTGTGTGTCTATATATATATATACACACATATATGTGTATATGTATATATGTATAAAGTAAAAAGTTTAAAATGAAGGAACTAGTAATATATTCCAAAAGTTAGAAGAATCTGGTATAGAACAATTGTTGATAATATATTGCTAGATGAAAAGAAAGAGTGGAAGAACAGTATTACACAGTATGATTTAATTTCTATAAAAGTAAATAAATAATTTACAAATGTTAGTATACCCACAGAAGAAAATTTGGAGGAACATAGAATATAAGAAATGTTGGGCTGGAAGTTAAGTGTCTGAAATTGATAGTTTCTGGTGATGGCAAGACCTGGGTTGTGACCCTGGGAGAGGGTGGCTTAAGGGCGGTGGAGGAAGAGGTCAACAGAGATGAAATCAAAGAAACAGAAGCTCATGTTTTATCCCACACTGGTCTGCAGTGGAAATGTTGCTTCCTTACATTACAGCATTTGAACCACCATCAAGGAATGCTGATCTCTGAAATTGCTCAAATTCAGTACATAAATACTGAGCTTCATCTACTGCCATTTTATAGTTATCACAATTTTAGTTTTTACTGCACAGAACTTAAGCAATTTCCCTAGGAATTTAGCCTTTCCAGGTTTTGATGAGGAAAAAGCAACTTTCAGAATAGGTCCAAAATGAAAAATTTTTCTCATTCAGAAAAAGTTGTCTCAACTAGAGTTTCTCTAAATTAATGTCAGATGCTTCCTTCTAATGGCAACATCTTTAAAGTTTTCTTTTTAACCATCTTCTATCCTCAACTTCAACTTTGTGATAACCTATTCCTCAATGACCTTATAAATTAAGCTTTTCATTTCTCAAGGGGTTGAATATGCATATTATGGTAGTTTCCACTCCTCTCTGGCCTAGGCTAGGGGGCTAAACATGTCCCAGTCTGTTTCTGAGGTACAGGTACCCCAGATCCTGACTCCTAAGAGTCCCCTTGGAGTTTAGTGTTGAGGAACCTGCTAGAACACTTGCAAGTTAGGCTTAGGCTTGTCTGGGTAAAAGACTAGAGCAGTGCTGTCCTATTAAACTTTCTGTGATGATGGGAAATTTCTATATCCAATATGGTAGCCACTAGCTAGGCATGCCCATTAAAATAAAAGTAATTCAAATTAAATAAAATTTAATTGAGGAACTAAAATTTAGTTCCTCAGTCATACTAACTACATTTTAAGGATCCCACTCCAGAGAAAGAGAGTGACCAGCATTTCCAAGCACAGAAAATGTTCCCACCCACTGCAAGAGTTGATGTTTAAGATCCCAGTGCTTAGTTAAGGTACCAGCCAAATTAAGTCTCACTGACCCATCATAGGCTCCCTGTGCAAGTTTCCCCAGCCATGTCTGAGGTCCATCTTCTGGTCCTGGGCACTTCCCAGACACTCAGGGTAGGACCTCTCCAGGTCTGCAGGCCCTGGAACTTTCAGACTTTGGGTCAGTGAAAGGGCCACACTCAGGCAAAGGGCCCAGGGATCTGAATGCCAGGCCCATTTCTTGTCTGTCTGTCTGTCTATATCTTGCCTCTATCCCCTTATCTATCCAGTTCCCTGTCTCTGCTCTTGTTAGGCCCTCAGACACAAAAGACCCCTTTGGAGGCTTCCCTGGTGGCGCAGTGATTGAGAGTCCGCCTGCCGGTGCAGGGGACATGGGTTCGCGCCCCGGTCTGGGAAGATCCCACAGACCCCTTTGGCTTTTATAAACCTAGAATAGTATTAGATGAAACAGTGAAAACAATTCACAAACAGACCCTTACAAAATAGACTACTTTATCCTCCTTAGGAGTTTTTTTTATAAAGCCGAATACTTGAAACAATATGACCCAATTCCAGGGTCCAGCAGTTAAAGGAAAATCTTCACTCCTTTCTAAAAGACAAAATTGAACAAAACAACTGAAAGCAAAGCCAAAGGACTAGGAAAATACTTATCCACAAGCATAATGTGAATTTCTCTACCTTGTTACATCAGCAACAATATTACAATATATGGAGATGCCCATTAAAAGTTAAATCTAATACCCCATCCCCCTATATGACAAAGGATATTACCTGAATCAGTGATGAAAAGAAAAAATATAGGTTATTAATAAACTAATCTCTTCTGGAAATGCCCAGAGCACACCTGCACGGATAGTTCAAGCCTTAGCATTCCTACTTCCAAGCAACCCTGGTCTGTTTCTTCCAGCTTTATTGAGATATAATTGACATATAACATTGTGTAAGTTTAAGAGGTACAACACGTTAATTTGATACACTTACATATTGCAAAATGATTACCATCATAAAGTTAGCTAACACCTCC
The DNA here is from genome assembly GCF_951394435.1 of Stenella coeruleoalba. Lineage (NCBI taxonomy): Eukaryota > Metazoa > Chordata > Mammalia > Artiodactyla > Delphinidae > Stenella > Stenella coeruleoalba. The sequence goes on along the minus strand of NC_137169.1, from coordinate 118,352,016 downwards.
ACCATGTCACATAATTGCCAATACTCTTTTGTGGTAAGAACATCTAAGGTCTACTTTCTTAGAAACTTTCAAGTATTATATAATTCAGTATTATTCCCCAGAACTTATTCATCTTATAACTGGAAGTTTGTATTCTTTGACCAACAACTCCCCTTTTCACCCACTGCTCAGCCCCAGGTACCATAAATCTAGTTTCTGTTTCTGAGTTCAGCTTCTTTAGATTCCCCATATAAGTGATATCGATATTATATATATTTGTCTTTCTCTGTCATTTCACTCAGCATAATGCCCTCGAGTTCCACCCTTGTTTTCACAAGTGACAGGATTTCCTTCTTTCTTATGGCTGAATAATATTCCATTGTGTGTGTGTGTGTATGTGTGTGTGTATATCTCACATCTTTTTTATCCGTTCATCCACTATCAAATTATGAATTTTGGTTTGGTGAATGATATTTCTGAAGTTCTCACATTCAACGCATGAATGTGGTTCAAGATCCCCAAACACCTAGTAAAACATCTTGTCCTCATTTTCTTAAGAACTTTTAGATAAAAGAAAAATAATATAAACTTCTTTTAGATTGTAATTCCTCTTATGTACTGTTAATGCACAGTTTTGGGCTATGCTTTAAGAGAGAGACATTTTAATTTTAATTTTATGTGCTCACTGACTTTTGAGTTATGATATCAGGCAAAATATACTATATAATGCATAGTGCCTATTCCCCAGAGGGGTTTCACCCAGGAATAAGTCAAATAGAAAAGTCTGCATTCAGAAACCAACTTTGCCTTCTCTTAAGTATGCACAATCCTCCCTCCATTACTTAAGTTCATAAAAAGAAAAGAAAAATTAGTGTACTTGGTTTTCCTTGACTCTGAGACTTCCCTTGATTTCAAATGGGAAATAGATTTTTGTATATCTCATTTCTGGGATAAGAGCTATGGGCAATTATATGAGGTATGAATACTACTGCATTTTCGTCCTCCCTATGTTTTGAATCACATAAGATCACTTAAGACTTCAAGTCTAATTTTTGCACAAGGGATATTTTTTATTGATTCCTGTAACTTATAGGAACTGTCTAGGCAAGCACATTTGGCTGCATGGGATGAGATTAATCAAACTCTCTCTTTTCAACTCTATTAAAATCATTTCAGTAGTAGACACAAAGAGTATCTCAGGGCTGGCAAAAAAGCTTTATACCTCTTCTATTTTATGATATCCATCAGTAACTCCCAAACCTAGTCTAAAAATTACTTGATCTAAGTGTTAAGCATGCTTTCTACACAAATCCAGCTCCAAGCCAAGTCTCCTTAGCACTCTCCCACCCCATCTCACTTTGTCTCAATGATCCCACCTATATAGAAATTTTCGACCTTCCTCTGCACTACCAAAATTCAAGGCACTGTGAGGGCGTCTGGCAGAACATCTGTTATAATATCGATTAGCAGATTTGACTTCATTCTCTAGTCTGCTGGGAAGAGGAAAGTGTTTCTTCCTTTACTAAATTCCCCATGTTTGTCTTTCTCAAAGCTAGAGGAGGAGAGCCTTTGGTCAAGGATCCATATATGACCAAGACCCAATCACAACCAGCTCCAATGGATCTACAGCTTAGTAGAGAAATAGTGAAGGGTCAGTAGTATTTCTCCAGTTACAGAAGACAGGGGAGGACATTCCAGCAACAGCATGAAGGTTAGCAAGTGGCCATATTCAGCAATGAGTACCCAGTTTTCTAGATGGGTTGCAATAGTTTCCATGTACAGCAATAGCAACAGATGTAAAGATGTAAATAAAAGTTGTTGCCATATTTATTGTATAGACTAACTTTCTTCTCATGTTTTCATTGGATATCCCACATGATCACCTGTATACAGAGGTCTGTGATCTCTTCCACAAATGCCTACTGGTAATTTCATCTCAATTTCCTGGATGGAAAAGAAGGACGCCCAGAATTCAGGATTTTATATAGAATGTATGAGTCACACCATTACCAGAGAGACCAGGCTGGCCTGAATGGGTACTAGGCATGTATGTTGTAAGGATCGTACTATATTCAATATTTCAAATTATATGTAATGATGAATCCAGGAAGTGGTTGAGTGACCAGGTCCAGGTCTATAAAGAAAATCCAAGATATATTTACAAGGAAAAACACATTCAGATACCAAGTCTTAGGAGTTAGAAGATAAGGATCAAAATGGGTGAAAGAACCAAGAATTCACATGCATCCAGATTGCAAACTGAACAAGCATCATCAAGGTAGAGAGTGGGCAAATTTGGTACTAGTTGAATGTCATAAACACCAGTTGTGGCAAACCTTTAGGTGATAAGTGTATGCTGCAGAAGTGGGGTATGTTGATCTAAAGGACAAGAGCCAAGTAGACATCTCTCCTGGTCCAATCCTAGAAAATTACTCCCTTTACCCTAGGTATATTGATATACACACCTAATATTCCAATGGGTGGGTTGAAGATTGTTCCATCTCCTTGTGAGCAAATTTTCAACACACAAAAATCTTTAGCAAGTAGTCTTAAAGTAATACAATTAAATCTCTAAAATCAGGGCTTTTATAATTAATCTTGATAAACTGCACTATAAAACATCTTACTAGCCTCTGTGTTAGTTTTCTATTGCTGTGTTTAAAAAAAGTCACTACAAATTTAAAAGCTTAAAAGAACACTTATTTACTAGTTCATAATTCTGTAGGTCAGAAGTTTGACAGAACATGGCTGGGTTCCCAGCTAAGGTTGAAATCAAGATGTCAGCAGGCTGAGAATGAGTCCCATTCTTGTAGTTATAGGACTGAGGTCCCCATGAACTTGCTGGTGTCAGCCAGGAACAGATCTCGACTCTAAGAGCTGCTCTTTGCCCAGGTCCAGCTCCATTATAAAACCAGCAACAGAGAACCTCCCTCATGGAAAATCCCTCTCACATTTTCTTTTTTTAAATCTCTCTGATTTCTTCTTCTGTAACCACTCAGAGAAAACTTTCTGCCTTTAAAGGGCTCATGTGATTAGGTCACCTGGTTTATCTCTGTATTTTGTGGTCAACTGATTTGAGACTGGTGTTACATCTGAAAAGTCCCTTCACAAACAGTACCTAGAGAAATGTTTGTAGGCTACAGTGAATCAGGCTTTTTAGGCCACATCTCCAATTCTTTCCTCCTCTTCAAATAGTTCTCTCCAGTGACCCAAACAGCCCATTATTGTTTGAACACAGAATTTTGCCCCTCACTGCCTTTGCTTATTATTTGCTTTTTTCCTGGGCTGCTCATTCACTCCATTTCCACTATTTAAAAAATCATACTTCATTTCTACTTCTGCCAATAAAAAAGTAATTTCTATGGGACATTACCTCCCTCCATAAACTGGATAATATGTCTGAAACTATTATCTTCAGGCAATGAAAAAAAAAAAGGCAGCAGAGGGCTTTGTTTCTTAAGAGAAGGAAAACAACTGAAGTGAACCCTATAATTACCCTGGATTTCTACCAGGAAGAAATTTCTGGACTGTATAATGTAGGAAGAAGAAATCTAGACAAAGCCTGGCAGTCAGAGAATTAAGGAGACAGAGAGTGGAGTTCAGAAATACGAATGTGGCTGGCCTTTGTAGGGTAGAGTACCAAAGAAGAGGGAACTACATAGGGAAAGTTCTCCAGAAATCAGCATGGGTCCCTAAGGTCTTTGGCTGATCTGTGCATACATAAGTAAACTCCCCAGGTCATGCCCAGGAAGGAGCAAATAATGAGGAACTATAAGCCAAACAATTCTCAGAGCTTCACACAAGTTGTAAATCCTTTGGGTTCCTACCAGCCAGAGAGGAAAGACTGCGTCAAATACATAGGACATTCATTAGAACACTATGAGGTTCATACGTTACTCGTGTGAAGAGTAAAGGCTACTGTACTTCTGCCTTAACAGAAGTTTAAAAACATACCTCAGAAGAATCACCTAATCCACAAGAAATTACACTGCCTGATAGAACAAATCCCAATACTATTTAAAAGAATACAACAGAATCCGGCAAGAATTATGGAATATTCAAAATGTCCAGTATTAAATAAAAAATTACTGATATTTAAAAGCAAGAAAATGTGTCCTATAATCAGGTGAAAAAAATCATTCAATAGAAACATACTCAGAAAGGAAAGAAAACCTTAAATTAGTAAGACTTTAGAACAGCTATTTTAAATATTAAAATATGCTCAAAGATTAAAATGCACACATAGACTTAATGTGGAAAGAAATAAAAGGTGTTAAAAAAAACAAAATAGAATTTCTAGAGATGAAAATGTATCTGAACTGAAAATTACATAGTTGGGACTTAAAACAGATTAAATACTGAAGAAAAAAAGGTCATTGAACTTAAAGTCATAGTAATAGAAAATATCCAAACTGAAACACAGAAAAAACATGCAAAAACAAAATGATCAATGACTCAGTGGCTTGTGGGAAAATAAGTATAAATTTTAGCCACAGAAAGGAGAATAGAAAAAATATTTGAAAATATAATGGTTGAAAATTGTCTAATTTGATGATGGTCATAAACCCATTGATCCATTACTCTCAACAAAGCCCGAGCTGAATAAACATATAGAAAATTACACCAAGAATATCATAATCAAATTGCTATATATCAATACTAAAGAAAAACAGCTTATGAGCAGAGAAGGCCAAAAAGGTCAGTAGAGGGTGTTGTCAAATTTGGAATCTTATCTACAAAATGAATACAAGTAGAGAAAAACAAAACCACAATCACACAAAACTACTGCAAAATGTCAGAATTTGCAAACAGATTTTTCTACTCATGAGTCTCTGAAAAAAAATGCAATGAACCACAAAGTTGATGATAATAACACAGAAATTTAAGCAAGCACACGAGGATATTAGCAAACAGCTTGAATAAGAAATACAAAAGTTAAAAAAGGAAAAACTATTTTTAAAGGGAGGGGACTGTATTCCTCCAAAATATCATAAAAGTCAAAGAATGACTATAGAAATGATCCAGATTAATGGAAGCTAAAGATACATGACAACTATTGAGTTGGCCATAAAGTTCGTAACATCTTATGGAAAAACCCGAACAAACTTTTTGGCCAACCCAATAAATACAATGCATGATACCAGACTGAATCCTCTAGGGAACAGAGAAAAATTTGTGATAAAGGACAATGTTAGATCAACTGACAAAATTAGAATATGAATGATCGATTAGATAAAAACATTGAATCAATGTAAATATATGAAGTTGATAACTGGACTATGATTATGTAAAATAATATCCTAAGTTTTAGAAAACACACACTGAAGTATTTAGTGTCAAATGGTCACGATGTATATAAGTTACCCTCAAAAGGTCGAGAAAAATTATGAGAGAGACAGATAGATAGACAACAGAACAAATAATTATGCAAATGAGGTAAAATGTTAGCAAGAGGTAAATTTGAGTAAAAGACATGAGTTTTTCTGGAATTTCTTTTGCAATTCTTTTTGTAAATTTGAAAACATTTCCAAATAAAACATTTCCAAATACTCTTATAGAGGAATATTAAAAACAACTTCCTGCCTATAAAGTTGACAATTTATATAAAATGTATGAATTCCTTGAAAAACATTTCCAAAATTTCCTTAAATACAAAAGCTGAATACTCTTGAATCTATTAAAGGAATTAAATTTTTTATTAGAAACATTCCCACAAAGAAAACTCCAAGTCCAGGTGGCTTCATTCTGAGTTCCATCAAACAATTAAGAAATAAATATTACTAAACTTATGCAAACAATTTCAGGAAATAGAGAAGGGGATATGCTTCCCAACCCACTGTTTGAGGCCAACATTAAACTGATTCCAAAAAGACATTACAATAAAGTAAACCACAGAAAAACTACAAGATTGTGTCTCATGCAGAAAGAGCACTTGACCACCATAATGAGATATCACTACACACCCTCTATAGTGGCTAAAGTTTAAAACCTGACATATCAACTGCTGATGAAGATGTAGAGCAACTGGAATTCTCCTATATTGCTGACTGGGATGTAAAGATTTACAACCACTTTGTGAAACAATGTGTCAGTTTCTTATGAAGTTACACTTACCATATGACACAGAAATTCCTCTGTTAGGTGTATAGCCAAGAAAAGTAAAAATATGTGTCCACAGAAAGACTTGATCATGAATATTTATAAGCTGCTTTATTCACAGTAGCTACAAACTGGAAACAACCCAAATGTCCATCAACAGGCGAATGGATAAACAAATTGTGGTATACAATGGAATACTACTCACCATTAAAAGAAACAACTGCTTAAATATGCAACCACACGCATGAATAGAAAAAAAAATATGCTGCACATAAGAACGCATATCTATGATCTCATTTATATGGAATTACAGACCAGAAAAAAATTAATCTGCAGTGACTGAAAGAAAAGCAGGAGTTGACTGGCGCTGGGAGTAGAGTAAGTATTGACTGCATTTGGGCATGACAGGATATTTTGGGATGATGGAAATGTTCTATATATTGACTGAGGTTGTCATGGGTACAAATATTTGTCAAACTCTTTGAACTGCAGACTTAAAATGGGCACATTTTAAAAATGGGCACATTTTATTATATGTAAACTATGCTTTAAAAACATGGATTAAAAATCCTGCCTATCCTTAAAAGGCCATGCTGAAATACTACCTTTTCAAAGAAGCCTTCACCAATCTCCAAACTCACAGGAAATGCTTCTCCCTGCTCCGCCCACAGCCCATCAATACCTGTATTATAACTCTCCGCAGGTCTGCTTTACGCTACAGATGATGATGCGTGTGTCCCTCTCTCCCATTTGAGTTTACATTCCCTCCTTATCCCATTGAAATCTGTCTTCCCTGTGAACCCTTCCACTGAAATGATTATCGCTAACGTCAGTAATTACCCACTAATTGCCAAGTCCAACAGCCACTGAACAGTTCTTATCATAGTTAATTTCTTCTTGACATCTGATTCTTTTGAGCACTTCTTTTCCCTCAAATTATCCAACTTACTTATTTGTTATCACCTTCTCCTTAGTTTCATGTTCAGGTTTCTTTTTCAACTTACCTTTAAACAATGATGTTCCCTAGGCTTTTACTCTTGATCTTTTCTCACTGAAAATCTTCCTGGGCAACACTTTCCAGCCCAACAACTTCTACCACCTCTATACTGATAACTTCAAAATATATCTTTTACTTTCAGTTCTTTTACCTGAATCCAAAACTCATTTACCTGCATTCTGAATATTAAATTCATTCAAATTATACTTGTCCAGAAATGACCTCATTTTTTTAACTGCCGAATGCATTCTTCCTTTTATATTCCCTCTCCTGTTAGGAAACCACACAACTCAGGTCACTTAAAGCTAAATCTTGAGATTATCCTAGACTTGTGGCTACCCCTGCATATTCGATTGATCATTAAGTCCTTCTGGCTCTATTTCTCAATAGTTTTAAAATCATTTAATTGTTCTCTTTTCTGACTTAATTCAAAATAACATGAATATATGATGAAGTTTATATTACATCCCAGGTTTAAGAATAGGAATATAATAAATTCAGTGTGGGGCCTGTTGATTTTTAAGACAAATGAGCAACAATCAACAATAAATTTTCATTGGGGAGTGGGATTCATGAGTTCCAATATCAGTGAAGAGAACAAGCTGGAGATGAAAGTACAGATTTGGGAGTGCTTAGAATATAAGTGGTAGTTAATTTCGCAAGGATAGGAGCATCCAGCAGTGGGCTAGTTAGAAGCCTAATGCCCTCTATTTCCTTCTGGGAAGAAGGCTGGCTGTGGAGGCAGGGAATTTGCAAGGAAAAATGAAGGCTTGAAAGAACTGCTTTGGAAGGTGAGAAGAGAAGTAGACAAGGAATGCGTGGAATGGTTCTTGAGCAGCCCTGAGAGAAGGGGGCAGGAAAACAAGGGAGTGAGGGATGTCCACCGTCCCCACCAAAAGATTCCATGATGTACTAGGATGGTGACTATCCTGGATTGTGAGTGAGGAGAAGTCAGGCAGGGGTGGGCATCCTGACGGACTTGGAGAACAGGAGGAGTCAAAGAATTGGAGATCACAGTTAGAGCAGAGCACAGATGTGTAGTGTAAATAACAGAAACAAACATAAGGAAGACAAAGGTTAGGTCAGAATATAGAATATTACAGGGGTGCTGGAGGGGAGGAGACCGAAGAACGATTAGAATCAAACATGGCAAGGAACTGTAATTTGGGGACATTCGATGTGATGTCAACAAAGACACCAAATCTCCCCAGTTTTTTTTTTTTTTTTTTTTTTTTTTTTTTTTTTTTTTTGTGGTACACAGGCCTCTCACTGTTGTGGCCTCTCCCATTGCGGAGCACAGGCTCCGGACGCACAGGCTCAACGGCCATGGCTCACGGGCTCAGCCGCTCCGCAGCATGTGGGATCCTCCCGGAACGGGGCACGAACCCGTGTCCCCTGCATTGGCAGGTGGACTCTCAACCACTGTGCCACCAGGGAAGCCTGTCTCCCCAATATTTTAGATGTCTTTTGGAGAGACCAAGAAGGCTTTAGCCAGATATCAAAGCCCTCTTTGAAGATGATAAAATGACAGGAAGTCTACACTCACCCATTATACCTTGAGAAAAAGCAAAGAATGCCAGTTTAAGTGAATTATAATTTTTAGGAAATCCGATGTGGCTAGAGGCCCAGAAACTTCGCTCTGGAGTCTGGGCTGGGAAAGGGGATGGGGGCATGGGGTAGGATGAAACTATACCAGTTCTTATTGCCTTGAATTAATGGAGAAAAACTCTAGGGTTTAAAAAGAAAAAAAAAAAAAAGGTTTGTATCTGTGTGCTTAGGCATTGAAAGACCTCTAAATATTTTTTCAAATTAGCTCTGATTTTAAGCCCTGGAAATTTAGAAACTGTTTTACTTATGGAGGATGGAGGAATAGGGAGGGAGGATACTTTTTCTCTTTCTCTTGAAAATGAAATACTTCTCGGTAGGAAGCCTCTGGAGAAACAGCTGACTCACAGCTCCGCTTGTGACAACCCTACCGTGGTGATGCTTCTTGGGTCACAGAGGGCTTGGACTTCCTGCCAGCCACACAGGTCATCACACATCTCCCATCCTGAAAGATCCTTTGGCTCATCCTGGAAGACACCTTTGTTTTTGTCACCTTTTTCAGCGTTTAGTTTTAGATTTCTTATGGAAGCTAAAGGAAAATGCATTTGGGCTGCATCTTTGGATAAACTTGTTTTAGCTGAGTTTTACTCTCCCCAATATTTTTTTTTTCCTTTTGATCCTAAGTGGAGGTCATGGAAAGAGATAGTACCTTTAAGGACTATCACTATGAAACTAAAAAAATAATAAATAAGTAAAAGGCATATATGTCTGTGAGGTGAGTAGAGGATGCAAAATATAGAGAGAAAACAAAAGTCAGAGAGAGAGGGAGACTACAAAGAGAGCTTCTAGAAATCATAAAGTCAAAAATGTTCTCCCAAAAATCCACAGAAATTTTAAAATAACAGCTATTCCCATTTAAAAAATGAAACTGTCAGTCCAAATTAATTATACACATTCAGTGACAAAGCCTAAAATATAAAGAACCAGTGGAAGAAGAAACTTAGAGATGAGATTTGCCCACTTTTCCAATAGTAATTTTCCCTTCCAGAGAGAGACAGATGGTTCACAAACCCTCGAAAGGGAGGTCCCATCACTCCTTTGCTGACTGTCTAGTTAAGATGGTGGGAGAGATGCGTCTAGTTCTTCTCAACAGCCCAAGAGAAGAGTTACTGACCTCAATTCTAATCATACCAAAAAAAAAAAAAAAGTCAGTGTAGTTGAGCAGAAGGATTTGGGAGGAGAAATACCATCTCTATCCCAAGATTTTCTAGGCAAACCCTGAGATCTCTGACCTCAGACAGGGTATTTTCCCTCACTTGTAAGCTTGGCTGAAGATCATGCTGGTGACCATCACACACAGTAGAGAGTTGCTTTTCTTCTGCCTCATAATTAGTGCCTTAAGTTTCAAAAAGCTCTATCATTGATAACTGGGTCAGGTGCTGTGCTGCATGTTACACAGACACAAACATTCAGTAAACCCTATGAATTTTTACCCATAATTTATCGGGGGTATGGCACTGCACCCAACAGCCAACTAGCTACTGTTGGTGGTACCAAAGAACATAAATGTGATCCCTTACATTCTAAGACAGGAGAAAAGACATATGTAAATGAGAAGATTAAAAGAGGACAACAAACACAGGCCAAGTCACATGAGAGATGCTTACAGTAAGTAAAGGAGGATAAAGACGACAGTGAGCTCAAGCACTCAGAGAAAACTTCTTTCATGAGGTCACATCAACGAGGAACAGTGCATAGGTTTTGAAGGGTGAAGTGTCACTGCCGAGTGTTTGTTTAGAATAATATTCCAGCAACATTATTAAGGATGGATTTGAGGAGAAAAGAGAACAAGGAGACTACTGTTACATCAACAGTGATACAATTTAATGTTGGTAGAAGTGAGGATGGAGAGAATTATAGATGCATTTAAATCATATTAAATAGATCTCTTGTCAGAACTTAGTGATTGATTGGAAGAGAAGGTTGCCAAACAAGAGGAGTTTAGAATGACACCCAAGATTTTTGTCTAAAGAAACGGCTTAGATGTTTTTCCCATTCACTGAGATGGGAGTGCATTTGAAGAGACAGATTTCTGTGCTAGGTATAATCTGAAATGCATAAATAGTATAAAACGTTGTCCTTGCCTGGGTCCTACTTCTCTTTTCTCGTTCTTTCCTCCTTTATTTCAGGGGTCTTGAAGAGTTTCATTTCCCAAATTTATTTAAATATTTTTGTGGCCTAATTTGCTGTCCTGTTACCTTTGCTTCAGCACTTCTGAAAGGCTTATGGAAGTTAATCTGAAGTATAAACAGTCCAAAACAAAGAGATTCCAAAGTTTATTTGATGGAGATCTCTCTAGTCTCCCATTCCTACCTCTCCCAACTTTTCTAATTAAAAGGATAAAGAGAGATTGAGACAGACGTTCAGATGTCTCCACAAACTCGTCAGGTTTGTAAAAATGCTTTTGGACTTACCCAATATTCCCATCTTTACTTGTTTCTAAGGGGTATTGTACAAGAGGGCCACGAAGGCCACAGTATACAGGCCAGGACTGAGGTTTTGAATTGCATTTTCTGTTTAACTATTTTTTCTATAAAGATTCCAATTTTCTGAAAATTTGAGCTCTCAGCTAGAAATCTCTTAGGCCTCTGATTCAGGCCCGAGCCTGTGAGATGTGAACACATTTATATGGCTGCATTAAGCAGATCATTTCTAGCCTCATTTGGCCTAGACAAGAATCCAGTTTTCCCCAAATTGCAGGTTCTCCCAGGAAAAGTCTTCACCACCCCTGTCTATTCTACTTTGTCTCTGGAATGGATGGAGCAATAGATGTTTCATGCAAGAGAGAAAGGGGAATTTGCACACGTCAACATCATGTTGGCAGCAAGATGCCACCCCTTGTACGTGTCTAGAGGCCCAGCAGCATAAGTGTGTATCTGCCAAGATAAGAATCGATGGAGAGAAGCCAGGTCCCAGGTAAACATCCCAACCAAAGTACTGCTAGTCAGTAATAATAGACCCAAGGCCCAGATACGTCACTCAGAGCCCCGTCTCTCTGTTTTCCTGTGGCTTTCAACTGAAGACAGTTTGTATATGTTGGTTTTTCCCCACAACAAGGAAGTAACTCATGTCCCAGTCAAAAGTATTCTGCGTTGAGAAGTATTTTCCACTAAGTGGTGGCTGTGAAGGTCAAACACGTATGTCTATAGTCACCTCCGCTGGTAAAGTTTTTCTTTTGGAATCCTTGGACCTTGACTCCTTGCCATTAGGGTTTGAGCAGTTATTCTTATATTTCCCGATCTGGGGCCCCAAAGAATGAAGCCAATGGGACGATTCTGTAAAACAGAGCCACCCTAAAACAAGTTGGTAACAGCAGCGGCAACAGTGGCAGCAGCAAGCGGGAGTTGAATTCCATTTAAATAAAATGCCAAAAGGCAGTCAGTGAAAGTGACATTTATGGTGTTACTACAAATGCATTCAGTGGGAAAGCTCAGTAGCAGAAGCAAGGGGGAAAAAAACAAGCTGTAGTGAAAACTGCCATCTGTATATTGTGCCCCGTTTTTAATATTCTGTATTCTCATAAAAAGTGTTGTTTCTGTCACTATTCAATCTCACAAACTCACACAGAACACTGTTAAAAGTCAGCAGTGTGTGAAATGGTATTTTAAAATAAATGAAACCCGCTCGCAGAGCTGCGGAGGAATATTGCAATGCTGGGCGCTGACAGACAGGCACTGAAAAGTAACAACCGTTATCATCTTAAAGCAAAGCGGATTAAATAAAAACCCACAGCCAGTGGTGCATTACCAAGTCTGATATTGACACAGCTGCTGTGGTGGTTATTTTTCATTGTCTCATCAAGACAAAGCATCATGGGATATCAATCTTCCCTCTGTCAGGCCATGCCTGGTATAAAGTTTTTCGTTTACATTTTCATTATATCCCTTTTATCTCCGGTGCCAGCATTTTTTTCGTAACTGTGGGGTCGAATGACCTGTGGGGCGATGTTGCGCTATTAGCTTCTGGGCAGGAAGAACTCCCTCCTGGGGCAGAGGGTAGTTGGTCCCTCTTCCCCTCCCCCCATCACCTTTGAGCATCTCCAAATGTCTAAGATGGCCATGATTCTCATGTGCTGGTGGATGATTAGAAACCCGAATGCATATGTGTTTGTGTGTGGGAGAGAAAAATACAGAACAATCGGGAAAAAGGTAATGACTATGACAATTAGAAGAGCATTTGAGGGTATTATTTAATCTCTTTCCCTTTTCACTGGGAAGAGGGGGTTAGTTGGAAAATACACAACTCTTGAGAACACTTCAACTGAAAAACCAGATTATAGCTTAACTTTTCTACACCACTGTTTTATTTTCTGAACTGACTCAATCTTCCTTGAATTGACTGTCAATTGAGAAGTTGACTTCTCTGTGGAAAAACAAATCTTAATTTGACTGACAGAAAAACAGTATCTTTAAGAAAGATCAGTCTTCTTTTGGGGTGGGGGGGAGTTGATAGTTTTCTCTACATTTCTTCCCCCTACTCTTGTGTCATCTGCTTTGAAGTTTATTACTGTGATTTCTTTAGGAGAGAAAATTCAGTTATGAAATACAGAATTTTGATCTCTTCTGTGTAAATCATAGGCCGCAATGGCAGGGAAACATGACGGCTAAGTTCCTTTAGCACACGTTAGAAACATGTGATTTTATAAGATTGAGGGGGGTATAACAAGGGAGTAGGTCTCAGAGTCCCAAGGGGGTCTGCCTCTTTGATCATATTCTATGTACCCCACAGGAGGGTTGGAAATGAGAGGCAGTCAAATCATTATACTCTACACCTTAAACTCATACAGTGCTGTATGCTAATTATATCTCGATAAAACTGAAAGAAAAAAAAAGGATGGGCTGAGGTTTTGTGACATATTCACAGAAAGGACTGCTCCCTCTAGGTGCCTTCCATGTCAGCAAAAAGTGAGTCAGATCAAAGGATTCTGCATAAGTTAGGGTAATGCTCACTGGCTGCTGAAAAAATAGCCTCAATACTCAGCATCTCAGTGGCTTAACAGAGTAGAAGTTTATTTCTTCCTCATGTCACAGCCGATGTGGGTTGCATTGCCCTCCTACACCTTCTGAAACATGGCCTCCAAGATCACTGCTGAAAGAAAAGAGAGTATCCAAGTGTCACATAGGAAGGTTTTAGGGCTAGGCATGCAAGAAGGGGGCATGTTTATATCACTCTGGCCTCAACCTAACTTCAAGAGAGACAGAGAATCTTCTAGGAGTCTACCTATGTGCTCCGAAAAGAGGTGCAAGGAACACATGTGTACTTTTTTTTTCATAGAAGCAGGGCAGGAAGGGAAGGGGAAGGTAGAAGGGACAGTGTAAAATTAGCGAGTAGAAAGACAGGAACTATTGCTGCAGTAAGGGGCAACTTCCACCTGATCCCGTTTCACCATCCCATCAAACTCAGGGACGATACTTCTCACTACCACCACCTCTTGTACCCCCTCCCCTCCAACAGGAAGCAGAGACTCCATAGAAATGGTCATTAAATTGTGTTTTGGTTATCTATTGCCAAGCGATGACTTCCCCAAAAGAATGGCTTAAAGAAGTACAACTATTAATTTTGTTAATGAATCTAGGAATTGACTGGGCTCAGTGAGTGTCATAGATTGAATGTTTGTATCCTTCAGAAAATTCATATGTTGAAAATCTGGGAACTTCCTGGCTGTTCAGTGGTTAGGACTCCACGCTACCACTGCCTGGGGTCTGGGTTCAATCCTTGGTTGGGGAACTAAGATCCTGCAAGCCACGTGGTGAGGCCAAAAAAAAAAAGGGAAAAAAAGAAAATCTAGTGCCCAACGTGATAATATTAGGAGGTGGGACGACCTTTGGAAGGTGGTTGGGTTATGAGGGTGGGGCCCCATCAATGGAATTAATGCCCTTATAAAAGAGGTCCAAGAAAGTTCCTTTGCTCCTTCCATCACGTTATGTGAGGTTACAGTGAGAAGATGCCTACCTATGAGGAAGCAGGGTTCTCACCAGACACTGAATCTGCTGGCACCATAATCTTGGACTTTTCAGCCTCCAGAACTGTGACAAACAAATTTGTGTTGTTTGTAGGCTAAACAGTTGATGGTACTTTTGTGAAAGCAGCTCAAACGGACTAAGACAGTGAGGCAGTTCTTGCTCAACATCTTTAAAGAGGTTGCAGTGGAATAGTGACTTAAGTGGATCCAAATATTTCTTTATTCACTTCTCTGGTGCTTGGACTGGGAAGACTCAAAACAGTTGCAACTGGAACAGCTGGGGCTCACTGGGCATCTCTCTGTGCATATAATCATTCATTCCATGTTCTCTCTCTACATGCTGGTCTCAGAGTGGCTGGGCTTCTTACATGGCAGCCAAAGGCTCTTAGAGAGAATTTCCCAAAAGAAACCAGCAGAAGTTGTGTGGCCTTTTCTAACCAAGCCTCAGAAGCCAAGAGGTGTGACTTCTGCCACAATCTGATCACCAACGCAGTTACAGATTTCCCTTCTCTCCCACCTTCAATGGGAAGAGATAAAGGCTTCACGCACAGCTTTAAAATCATGACAGGGCTTCCCTGGTGGCGCAGTGGTTGAGAGTCCACCTGCCGATGCAGGGGACACGGGTTCGCTCCCCGGTCTGGGAAGATCCCACATGCCGCGGAGCGGCTGGGCCCATGAGCCATGGCCGCTGAGCCTGCGAGTCCGGAGCCTGTGCTCCGCAACGGGAGAGGCCACAACAGTGAGAGGCCCGCGTACCACAAAAAAAAAAAAAAAAAGGCAAAATTGAAAGTTTTAAACTACCTATCTTAATGAAGATCAACGTTCAGATTAAATGCCTATCTTTGCAAATTCTTAAATGAAAATTTTAAAAGTCAGCCTATCGTGGGAAAAGACCTAAAATGTTAGTTGTAAAATAGAAACAAAAATATGAGTAGCTATGAGGCACTGATTTATTTTTCATTTTACCCATCTGATTTGATTAAATGTATTCTGTTTTTACATTTGCAACAACAAAATCCTTCATAAGCTGCTCTAACTACAGCATTATCTCATATCCAACCATCCCTTCTGTAACATCTCTAAAGGTTCAGGATGGATTCATTCAGTCAAAACTTATAATTAGGAAAAGTTCTTTTGAAGAACCCCAAAATGTGACAGTGTCTATAATGACCTGGCTGGCTGCCTACCTCACATCCTTTCTCTATGAGAGAACTTTATCAGAACAGAAAGTTGGTAGGTGGCAGAATAACAATGGAAACATGTCAGTGTCATCCTTACAACCAAAGCCCTGCTTGCCTGTAGGTATAAAGATCTTCAGCCTGTAGACTCATCCTCCAAATGTAGGAGGAAATCTAATATTTCGTAGTAAGTGAAATCAGCATAATTTCCTGAAGACGGGCATCTTTGGTGTCCAAAGATAGCCTGGACACCCTCATGTCTTCTAAGCTTCAGCCTTTTCCTCTAACTTCTCCCATCTTGACCCCCTTTTAGAGTCAGGCTTCTGCTCTGATGTACTGATTGCACCACAGTTCCTCTTTGAGGCAAACACCTGGCCCTGAATTCCTGTGCAGCTTCCTGGGGGCTCTGAACCTCTGCTGGACTCTGAGTCCCAGCTGTCCACACCACAAATTTTGGCTGACATTCTTCTCCATGTAATCACAATACAACTAACCATCCCAAACAGTCTTTTAAGTGAGATTTCTGCTGCCATTTAAAGAATTGGACCTCTTTATGGAGCAATGTTATGGCCACTTGGATATTGAGATTTGGATTAATGACCACCTCAGTCAGATCCGTTCTCCTGGTCCTGGCCCCTTAAGTCACTAGCTTACATTCTTCTCCTTCCAGTGTCATTGAGTTCTCAAGAGGCTTAAAAATGAGGCTGCATGGATAATGATAGATAGGTAATAGATGGATAAATGTGAATTGTCCATTATCTATTCCAGCTCCCTGCAGCATCTCTCTTCTCCCTTCATATCCCAAGTCTCACCTTGTGGAAGGCATTGAACCCAAATTTTGTAACCCCAGGAATGTGATCCAATTTGAATTTTCACCAATCCATGACATCACTAGATCAGTAAGATAGTAACTTCTATTCAGCATAGGGAAGGAAAGCGTTCTCATTAATCAGGTGTTCTGACAATCAGAAACTCACAATTGAAATAATCTACCTATTATAAGATATATAGAACATAACAAAATATTTGGGGCATAAAATTTATTCTGAACATAATTCATCACACCTTGATGATTCAGAATTGGCTTTAGAATCATATTATGAGGCCAATGCATCATCTATATGAGCCTCAGTTAACATGGAGTTATTTCTATGAGTGGGGAGTGTTTTGTCAACAGATGCTGTCCAGGTAATGGGATGCTGGATAGTAAAGGGCATGGGAGGCACTCCAGAAAGTATTGACAACGTAATAATCAGAGTGTTCCATCCATTTGTGGTTGCCATAGGTCTCATTGGGATTTAAATGAGAAGGAAATCCCAAAAAGAGGGGATATATGTATACATACAGCTGATTCACTTTGCTGTACAGTATAAACTAGCACATATTGTAAAGCAGCTATATTCCAATAAATTTTTTTTTTAATGTCAAAGAGCAGCACTGATCCTCCTTCACCATATACTACCTCCTTCCCAAAACAGGTGATAGCTCACTTCCCACACTTTTCTCCTTGCATAGAAAAAAAAGGCTCAAAATCAGGTAATCATTTAAACCCTGGTTTTCCTTTTCAGAAAACCTCCTAATATATTTGCCACTTTACATCCAGATTAAATGACTCGGCATCAGTCAGTACCCTACAATGTTATGATCATTCCATAGACATTTCAAATTTAATGAACACTTACCTATACCACGCTACCAACCCTTTTGAGGTTTAGAGAGTATTGCTATATCTAATTCTAAACAAATGACCACGCTCAGTTTCCAGCTGAGTTCCCACCTGAACATGGCCCCTCATTTGTATCCCTCTAACCGGGGGCTGTTGGATCATATGTTGAATTTGTGTGCTTCTCATATCTGTCAATCATATTTGAAGGTTCCTAGGGACTAATTTTATTTAATAAAGTTGATGATTCCTTTTGCTTATTTAGAACTTAAAACTCTGTGAGTTCCTCAAATTGATGCTTAAAACAATGATCTGAGATAGGCAAAGTCGATACTACTAATCCTACATCAAAAATAAGGAAACAAAGGCACCAAAAAGGCTTTCCTAGGATCCCCACAAAAGAGCAAGTTGAAACCTCAAATGTTTTAAATTATTTACTCAGGGTTATGAAGCCAAAGGGTCAACTGAGTCCTGATCTGATGCCCTCGTGTCTCTCTCAGCCCTTGCTTTTTCAGATTAAAATACCATCATCTTCACTCTGATGTGCATGTAACACAAGCCCCGCCCTCAGTGTTCTTGTTCATCATGCCAGTCTTTCATGAATCTTTGCTCTTAGGTCATTTTTACATTTTAAAGATTAGCCCTGCATGCGCTATTCGTGTTGCAGCTGTGGTCACCTTTGCATCACCTGTCAAACTTCATAGTACGTCATGAACATGGAGGGGCCTCAAAACATATGTGATGAATGAATACTTTTTTAATAATACTCAGGTCCAGCACACCTTCTTCCTGAAGAGGCCCACTGGCAACTCAGCAATCTCTGACATATCTTTAGGAACCCACCATTCACACATGTCAGCAGAAGGAAACAGGAATATCACTATTCATTTATCTAATCAACATCATTTTGTTTTGCATACTGGAAAGATTATGGGCTATGGGTCAGATAGATCTGGATTTAAATCTCAGCTTTGCCACTTACTAGCTCTGTAAACTTAGACAAATTACCTAACCTTCCTATTTCCTAGTTTCCTCATGTATAAAATGAAATAAGAACCTGGTTGTAGGGTAATCTGCAGGACTAATATAATGTTAAGTAAAGCTACAGGTACATAGCAGTCTCCCAATCAACTGTAAAAATGGTGACCTCAGCCTCACCTCTTCTTAATGTCTTTTTGCCCAAAAGAGACGCCCTTCCAGTCTCCATGATTTTCAAAGACTGTTTAATAAATCTATAGGCCTTTTCTCTATGGCAACTCCTTAAATATCATATTTTCAATAACAGTACTCAAAAGTCTCTTGGTGATTCCATGCTTATATACATTGTGCTTTCTTATATATAATACATTTTACATTATGGAATATATAAAATACATTTTCCATTATAGATCTCTATGAAGCACCTATAATCACAAAAATGATATGTGTCATTTATATTTATCATCTATGCATCCAACTGACAGAAAGTGATAGTGGGATATAATTTCCTAAAAGTTTTAGTTACTTACACAGATACTTTGCCAGGAGACTTTTCCCCGTTGGTAATGGGTGTCACAATTCTTCGCTCATCATCAGGGTGAGTAATAAATTATTCCTTAGCTAGTGCCTAAAGTCATCATACAGGCCTTTGATTTCTAGATAGAGAAAGTTGTGTGATGCTTCTGATTCCTCTCCAAAAGTCCAAGGGGTCACTTTAAAGAAAAGAGGGCAGGCAGCTCCCCACCCTCAAGGACGCTGTGCTTTATCAGGACACAGGATCTTCAGAAACACCTCAAAGAGAACGCAAGTGTCTGAACTCTGATCTTCCCTTTACATTTTTCCATCAAAATGACCAGCATTTATACATGAATTGCATGCCCTGATTTATCCACATAAAATTCCTAACACAATCTAGATAACTGAAACCATACCTTGGCTTTACAACAGCTCCTGGAACATCTGCAATTATATTTCGGCTCTCTGAAGTGAGTGGCTTCTCAGGGCAAATCTTTTTATCATGACCGAACGTCTTATTTCTTATTCCTCTTCATTTACAAAATTATTTAAATAAATATTAAGCAGCTTATTTACCAACATTCAATTTCACAGTGATTACGTGGAACATTTCTTTAACATGATTAACCACAGAGCAACGTCACTTCTCATTAGTAAAACTTGTTTTTAATGTACTCAGTAAGAGTTCCAAAAAGCAGTCTGGCTTCTTCAGACACCACCTCCTATAGATACATTTCCATGGCCCTCATCTAAGGTCTCTTTTAGCATCAGCATCAAACAGAGTTTGAACCCAAGCCTTTACAACGTAATATCTAAATATTGTTTTCAGATATCAGTTTGTCAATTTGCCCTGACTCAGGTGGGCTATGTTACATCGATGATTAATTCCCAGTAATTTGGGTAGATATTTCATGCTTCTGATATCTAAATATTAACACTGATCAGAATAAATCTCTCTATTCCTTCATCATTGTGCTGTGATAAAAGTCTTGTTATTTCTGACTGCAGTTACTTCAACTCAATCAGTAAACTAGACAATCAAGTAAGTGGGTACCTAAGCCATCACATATCCCAGAAAGTTGGGGAGGGGCCACTAAACAGACTTTCTATTCTTTCACTTGTCTCTTAAAACTCTGCCAAAGTCCACTTTAGTATTGCTTATATTTGTACAAGACAGAGAGGATTTTCTAGATGTCTGTCTGAATAATGGCCCATTTTTTAATTCCTCCCTTAAGAGGTCAATATTGGCCTAGCCACCCATTGGACATTGGATTTTAGTGGGCTGGGACAGTGCAGGGATAACTATATTAAACTACGTTGAAAACTGAAAGTCAAAGGGTTAAACTCACCTGAAATCTAAAGAAAAAAACTGAAGTCCAAATGTCAGAAAAATTGCATATGAACCCTAAACACATAGAGGCAGAGTGCAAATAGAGGATATGTTACCAGAAGAGGAGGGGGAATTATGGAATGGTTATGCATCAGAAGGCCGGAAGTTCAGTCTTTCAAAATGAATTCAGTGTAACACAGGACACATAGGACAGTGGTCAAGTGGCCTGAGTAGAAACAGAGAGCCCTGGCTGGCTAATGCAGCTTACTATTACAGTAAGTTTGTAGATGGGGCAGGCTTGTTTATAGGCCAGAAGCAGGTTAGCTATTGCCTAGCAGCCAGAAATTTTAAACAGCAGTATTGAGATTTTGACACCCATCTACAATGGCATCATGACATATATACACAGGACTCATCTGACAGGTCATCAAGCATCACCTATACCCACTGATCTGATTGTAGGAATAAGTCATAAAGGAAGATTTGGGGTTTTATGAATACATTTATTCTCTCTGTCTCTCTCTCTATCTCTCCCCTAACCCCTTTTCTCTCTTGCACCTTATTTCATTAGAAAATCCTTTAGAAATTTGGTTACTAAATTAGCAGTCATCTCTAGATGACTAGAACAGTGGACTGGGTTGAAACTTAACATATCCTGGAGAAAGACTGACAGTCAGTTGATAAGCTGATTTTATGCACAACCTGTTTGGCAAGTGGTATTACCAAATGGTTATCTTCAGTTCTCATGGTACTCTTTAAATAATCATTTTGATCCTTTTTTTATTTTAATGACTTTGATCCTTAGCACATGTTGGCAGGTTTCAGCTGAACCACAGTATCCTAAAAGCTAGGCATAAAGGAGCTTGGTCTCCCACATATTCTATCCGATTTGATAGCACGGCTTACTCTGGTCATTTGACCTATTGGCAGTACTCTTACCAACCCACTTCTAACCGTGGGACTCAGTTACTAAATCTTTCACCCATTCCTTTTTTTCTCCCTTTTTTTTGACAGCCAAACTTTATGTTTTATAGAGCAATGTTTTCTCCATTACAGAATTCCATTATTTTAAAAAGAGTTGGTGACACAGAGATCCCAGGAGATATTTGAATCATAAAATGTGTTGTTCACAGGAGTGATTCCAGATGCAGATTCGTATTTTTAAAGCTTAGAGTCTCTTTGAGGAGTTCTTTCACACACTTGGAGCATTCAAGACGGTGTCCTGGTTTTGAGAAATGTCAAAGGGAAACAGTGACTGTCAGCAGATTGACGCTGCGACTGAATTTGCAGTATCTTCGTTTACAGTCTTACACTGTGAACAGTTAAAACTCCATCTGCCCAGGGCCTAGTATAAAATATGTAGGATTTTATATGTTAAAATAATTGGATGAAAGAAACATTACATCTCTTTAGTTTCCCCTAAAGAGTGTGCTTCCTTCAATGGTAAGGTGATCAGTGCAAACATCTGTGGATACTTACCGTAGTGTACTGGGCACTGTTCATAAGTCTTCAGTGTGTTGGTTCATTTATTCCACTTAACCATCCTAAAATGTAATGGGCATTATTTTACTTTACTATTACTTAGTTTCCTAGGTTACAAAAGAGACAGAAGGGTTAAGTCCCTTGTCCAAGGTCACAGAGCTGGAATTCAAACATAGGATGTCCAGCTCAAAAAGATACAGTTAACCAATACACTGTACTGATTCCCCAAACTGCCCCTCAGAATGACATCTAGAGTTTTATTATTTCACTAGTCAGTTGTTCTCCACCAGATTCTTATCTATGCTTCTAAAATAATTAGATGACATTTCTTATTGGAGCACAGCCAATTTGGGGTTGAATCGCTACATCTTTCATCGTGTGCCAAGGATAATGTGTGGATGCTCTTCTAAGGTAAATTTTAGAATCCAGTGACACTCTAGAATCACTCTTAATTTTCAGGTAATACGCATTCAAATGACCACTCCCTTTTAGTGTGTCTAAGTTTATAAGAGGGCCCCAAACTACTTATGTAAGTATACTCACATTATTCTCTCTTTTCTGTTACTTGGAATTGTATCATCTTTCCACTAGCTCTCTTGGACTTGTCAATTCCCACTTTCCCACACATGTTAGACTCTCCTCTGCAGGTAGTCTGACCTTGGTTCCTCTTTGGTTCTTGACTCAGAACCATAAAGTCATGGCAAACCCATATAGAAAAAAAGAGATTGGTGGTTGGGAGGTAGGAGGGAGAAAATTGGGAGTGATGATTAATGGGTACAGGGTTTCTTTGGGAGGGACTATCTGGGATTAGAGAGTGGTGATGACTTCACACCATTGGGAATATACTAAAAGCCACTGAACTATACACTTTAAAATGGTGAAAAAGCTGAATTTTGTGTAATGTGAATTTTACCTCAGTTAAAACAAAGAGGGCTTCCCTGGTGGTGCAGTGGTTGAGAGTTCGCCTGCCGATGCAGGGAACGCGGGTTCGTGCCCTGGTCCGGGAAGATCCCACATGCCGCGGAGCGGCTGGGCCCGTGAGCCGTGGCCACTGAGCCTGCGCGTCCGGAGCCTGTACTCCGCAACGGGAGAGGCCACAGCAGTGAGAGGCCCGCGTACCGCAAAAAAAAAACAAACAAAAAAAAGAAAAAACAAAAAAAAAAGCAAAGAAAACCAAGGCTAGCCTTGTTCACAATCTCACCCAGCCCTGAATCCATAGGCCCCAGTGGGAATTCTATAGTCATCTAGATGAGGAGGTTTTGCTAGAATAAAGATTTTTCAGCCTTGCCTTCCTCCCAGGCTTCACAGAAGTCAAGTCTGTGCTTTGCTATTGTTTTGCCTTATTCTGTATTGTGTTTTCTTCAGACAAGGCTCTCAGCAACCCTGAGACTGAGGACTCCTTAACCATCTGCTTATGAAAGCAAGCCATTCTACTAAAATACCACCTAAGCTTTTATCGTAGTTTTAAAACATGTCGACAAATTTTTCGACATTCCTCCCTGCAGAAGATGGAAAGTAATTCTCCTCTGCTTAAGCGTGGGCTGAACTTAGTGATTTGAGTGTAATGAATAGAATATGGCAGAAGTTACGGAGTGTAACTAGGTTATAAAAGGCACGGCATCTCTTTCCCGTTCTCTGTCTTGGATCACTCACTCTGGGGAAAGCCAGCTGCCATGTGGTGAGGACACTCAAGCAGCAAATGGAGAGGTCTGCTTCGTGGGGAACTGAGACCTCCTGCTGGCATCCATGTGAGGTGAGCCATTTTGGAAGCAGATTCTCTGGCCCCAGGCAAGACTTCAAATGACTGCATCCCTGGGACTTCCCTAATGGTCCAGTGGTTAAGACTTCACCTTCCAAGGCAGTGGGTGAGGGTTCAATCCCTGGTTGGGGAGCTAGGATCCCATATGCCTCAAGGACAAAAATCAAAACATAAAACAGAAGCAATATTGTAACAAATTCAATAAAGACTTTAAAAAAATGGTCCACATTAAAAAAAAATCTAAAAAAAAGAAAGAAAGAAATGACTGCATCCCTGCACACATCCTGTCTGCAACCTCATGAAAGACCCTGGGACAGAACCACCCAGCTAAGCCATTCCTGTATTCCTGACACAGAAACAATGGGATAGTAAATATGTGGTGTTTCTTTTAATTGTTTTATTTTTAATTTATATTTTTATACAGCAGCTTCTTATTAATTATCTATATTATACATATTAGTGTATACATGTCAATCCCAATCTCCCAATTCATCACACCACCACCCCCACCCCGCTACTTTCCCCACTTGGTGTCCATACATTTGTTCTCTACATCTGTGTCTCAATTTCTGCCCTGCAAACCGGTTCATCTGTCCCATTTTTCTAGGTTCCACATATATGCGTTAATATACGATATTTGTTTTTGTCTTTCTCACTTACTTCACTTTGTATGGCAGTCTCTAGGTCCATCCACATCTCTACAAATGACCCAATTCCGTTCCTTTTACTGGCTGAGTAATATTCCATTGTATATATGTACCATACCTCCTTTATCCATTCGTCTGTCAATGGGCATTTAGGTTGCTTCCATGACCTGGCTATTGTAAATAGCAATGAACATTGGAATGCATGTGTCTTTTGGAATTATGGTTTTCTCTGGGTATATGCCCAGTAGTGGGATTGCTGGATCATATGGTAATTCTATTTTTAGTTTTTTAAGGAACCTCCATACTGTTCTCCATAGCTGTATCAATTTACATTCCCACCAACAGTACAAGAAGGTTCCCTTTTCTCCACATCCTCTCCAGCATTTGTTGTTTGTAGATTTTCTGATGACGCCCATTCTAACTGGTGTGAGGTGATACCTCACTGTAGCTTTGATTTAGATTTCTCTAATAATTAGTGATGTTGAGCAGCTTTTCATGTGCTTCTTGGCCATCTGTATGTCTTCTCTGGAGAATTGTCTATTTAGGTCTTCTGCCCATTTTTGGATTGGGTAGTTTGTTTTTTTTAATATTGAGCTGCATGAGCTGTTTATATATTTTGGAGATTAATCCTTTGTCAGTTGCTTCATTTGCAAATATTTTCTCCCATTCTAAGGGTTATCTTTTCATCTTGTTTATAGTTTCCTTTGCTGTGCAAAAGCTTTTAAGTTTCATTAGGTCTCATTTGTTTATTTTTGTTTTTATTTCCATTACTCTAGGAGGTGGGTCAAAAAAGATCTTGCTGTGATTTATGTCAAAGAGTGTTCTTCCTATGTTTTCCTCTAAGAGTTTTATAGTGTCCAGTCTTACATTTAGGTCTTTAACCTTTTTTTTTTTTTTTTTTTTTTTTTTGCAATACGCGGGCCTCTCACTGCTGTGGCCTCTCCCGTTGCGGAGCACAGGCTCTGGACGCGCAGGCTCAGCGGCCATGGCTCATGGGCCCAGCCGCTCCGTGGCACGTGGGATCTTCCCGGACCGGGGCACGAACCCGTGTCCCCTGCATCGGCAGGCGGACTCTCAACAACTGTGCCACCAGGGAAGCCCTATTTTAAATCTATTTTATCTGAGATGAGTATTGCTACTCCAACTTTCTTTGAATTTCCATTTGCATGTAATATCTTTTCCCATCTCCTCACTTTCAGTCTGTGTGTGTCCCTCGTCTGAAGTGGGTCTCTTGCAGACAGTATATATATGGGTCTTGTTTTTGTATCCATTCGGCTAGCTTGTGTGTTTTGGTTGGAGCATTTAATCCATTCACATTTAAGGTAATTATCTATATATATATGTTCCTATTACCATTTTCTTAATTGTTTTGGGTTTTTGTAAGTCCTTTTCTTCTCTTGTGTTTCCCACTTGGAGAAGTTCCTTTAGCATTTGTTGTAGAGCTGGTTTAGTGGTGCTGAATTCTCTTAGCTTTTGCTTGTCTGTAAAGCTTTTGATTTCTCTGCCGAATCTGAATTAGATCCATGCTGGATAGAGTAATCTTGGTTGTAGGTTCTTCCCTTTCATCACTTTAAATATATGGTGTCACTCCCTTCTGGTTTGTAGAGTTTCTGCTGAGAAATCAGCTGTTAACCTTATGGGAGTTCCCTTGTATGTTATTTGTCATTTTTCCCTAGTTGCTTTTAATAATTTTTCTTTGCCTTTAATTTTTGTCAATTTGAATACGATGCATCTCAGCATGTTTCTCCTTGGGTTTATCCTGCCTTCAGCTCTCTGCACTTCCTGGACTTGGGTGGCTACTTCCTTTCCCATGTTAGGGAAGTTTTTGACTATAATTTCTTCAAATATTTTCTTGGGTCCTTTCTCTCTCTCTTCTTCTGGGACCCCTATAATGTGAATGTTGGTGCATTTAATGTTGTCCCAGAAGTCTCTTAGGCTATCTTCATTTCTTTTCTTTTTTTTTTTTTAATTCTGTTCTGCAGCAGTGAATTCTACTGTTCTGTCTTCCAACGTCTTCCACCATTCTGTCTTATCCATTTTTCTGCCTCAGTTATTCTGCTATCAATTCCTTCTAGTGTATTTTTCATTTCAGTTATTGTATTGTTCATCTCTGTTTGTTTGTTCTTTAATTCTTCTAGGTGTTTGTTCTTTAATTCTTCTAGGTCTTTGTTAAACATTTCTTGCATCTTCTCGACCTTTGCCCCCATTCTTTTTCCGAGGCCCTGGAACATCTTCACTATCATTATTCTGAATTCTTTTTCTGGAAGGTTGCCTATCTCCACTTCATTTAGTTGTTTTTCTGGGATTTTATCTTGTTCCTTCATCTGGTACATAGTCCTCTGCCTTTTCATTTTTTCTATCTTTCTCTGAATGTAGTTTTTGTTCCACAGGCTTCAGGATTGTAGTTCTTCTTGCTTCTGCTGTCTTACCTCTGGTGGATGAGGCTAACTAAGAGGCTTGTGCAAGCTTCCTGATGGGAGGGACTGGTTGTGGGTAGAGCTGGGTGTTGCTCTGTTGAGCAGAGCTCAGTAAAACTTTAATCTGCTTGTCTGCTGATGAGTGGGTCTGAGTTCCCTCTCTGTTGGTTGTTTGGCTTGAGGCAACCCAGCATTGGAGGCTACAGGCTCTTTGGTGGGGTTAATGTCAGACTCTGGGAGGGCTCATGCCAAGGAGTACTTCCCAGAACTGCTGCCAGTGTTCTTGTCCCCATGGTGACACACAGCCACCCCCTGCCTCTGCAGGAGACCCTCCAACATTAGCTGCTAGGTCTGGTTCAGTATCCTATTGTGTCACTGCTCCTTCCCCCTGGGTCCTGATGCACATACTGCATTGTGTATGCCCTCCAAGAGTGGAGCCTCTGTTTCCCTCTGTCCTGTCAAAGTCCTGCAATCAAATCCTGCTAACCTTCAAAGTCTGATTCTCTGGGCATTCCTCCTCCTTTTGCCGGACCCCCAGGTTGGGAAGCCTGACGTGGGGCTCAGAAGCTTCACTCCAATGGGTGGACTTCTGTGGTATTATCGTTCTCCAGTTTGTGAGTCACCCACCCGGTGGTTATGGTATTTGATTTTATTGTGATTGAGCCCCTCCTAACATCTCATTGCAGCTTCTCCTGTGTCTTTGGATGTGGGGTATCTTTTTTGGTGAGTCCTAGTGTCTTCCTGTCGATGAATGTTCAGCAGTTAGTTGTGATTCTGGTGCTGTCACAAGAAGGAGTGAGTACACATCCTTCTCCTCTGCCATCTTGAGCCAATCTCTGTGTGGTGTTTTAAACCCATAAGTTTTCCAGTAATTTTTTATGCAGCAATAAATAACTAATACAATTATATCTCGTTATCTTCCTTCTGTCCACATCCCTTTTTTCCTTCTTTACCCCATCACTCTCTTAACTCCTAGAGTTAGTACTACATCAATAGCTTTTAATTGTTTACTGATTATTTCATGAAATAAATATTTCAAACATAGCAAAAGTGAATTTTATAATGAATACCTATATACCACCACCTAAGTTTTAATATTTGCTGCTCTTATTTTTTCATCTATTTATCCCTCTCCATCCATCAGTCTATTCTATTTTTGATGTATTTCTAAGGAAATTGCAGACATCAGTACCCTTCACCCCAAATATTTCAGCATGCAAATATGCATAGTGGTGAATAGGTTTCAATATTTATGTACAGTGTTTTTCTTATGAAGTAAAAGTTAAATGCAATGAAATGCACAATCTTAAGTGCACATTTACTGATTTTGACAAATGCACCTGTGTGTATGCCAAGCACTTATGAAGATATGGAACATTCATGGGTGTAAATTTATACTTACTGACAGTCCATAAGACAATTATAATTCTGTGCCTGTCTCATAACATCCAATCACATAGTAAGTGCTCAACCAGTACCTTTTAATCTATTAGTGGGTGTCACCTGGACTCTTAAAAGAAGGCAAATAAATATTCCCAACCATTGTGGCCCTGACAGGCTGAAAAACAAAGACATTTTGTAGTCTTGAGAAGCCAGAGAAAGGACAGAGAAGCTGCTGTCTATTCTTTGTCTGTACAAAACCCCTTAAGGAATAGTTTGTCCACCCAAATTAACATGGTGTAGCAATAGTAAAACTGCTTATGAAAGGCAATTTGTTTTCCATGGTATTCACCAGATGGCCCAGACTGTTAAGTATTACTTAAATCTCCACTTGGGAAAACCTGTAATCTCCCTTCCTTATAATAACCTCTTGGTCTGAATATTATGACCTGTACACAGACCAACTGAAAAGCTTTGCTACAAACATTTTAATGGCATTGGAGAGCATGTGAAACAAAGATAGCTTATAAGGAAAAAAGGAAAAAAATAAAGAGCAATCTCCCAGTTTTAGCATGCAGTAGATAAAGAAAAAAGGGAAAAAATAAAGACCAATCTTCTGGTTTTAGCATGCAGTAGATAAGGAAAGGAGAGCTTCTGCCTCTGTCATTCTAAGGGCTCAGCTCCATCCACCGGACCTACCGGTGTGCCTGAACCCTGTTCTCACCTCTGCCTTCTCACTCTCCCTTCCTTACTTCCTGGCTGACAGCAGAGAGCTCTGAGCAGTCCCCTTGAAACTGCACACTGAAACAGGCCTGAATCTTTTTTGGCGTTCGCCTGTCTTCTTTCCTCTGACCCTTTCTCTTTAGCTCTCATCTTTGTCTATTGATCTCCTCCCAACACATTTTTTCTTGCTCTTTCCATTTATTTTTCCTCTGACAGTCTAACTTGCTCATATTAGCTCTCATATCATTTTTATCTCTACCTTCTTGCACTTTCTTTTTCTCTCTCACATCTGTTTTTTTTTTCTCTTTAGTTTTCTTTTTTGACTTTCACACTTCCAATCCCACACCCAACACCCGTTTTCCCTGTTCAGTCTCCTTTTCTGCCTTCCTCTAAGCTGAGACAGCATATTGCCCATTTTAAAAGCTTCATGAACTGATGCTACTCCTCTTTCTTACCTACACTAGACTCAGTCTTTTGTAGCAAAGTGAAGAGACCCGATTTTCAACCATGAATGTTGTCCAGAGCTGTCTAATTTGTCAGCCTTGTTCCACCTGCCATATGCACAGCCTGAAGCCCCATGACAGCCCTCATTTTCTAAGCTGAACTTCAACCTTTGCTCTCTGACCCTTTTGTTCACATTCTGTTATTGCAAAGGGACAGAAACACAACCCACTGGTGCCTTATTATGGTTTTAATTTCCCGAGTAGTTCCACCATCTCATTGTCACCTTCACCATCTCTCTTCTCAGTTGCTCCCCTTTGCTCTCGGTGAAACATAATCCTCAGAATCACATTTGTGTTTTTTCTGTGATTGAGGTCAATGTTAAGGTGAGATTTCTTTGAATGTTTTTTGAGTCCTCTGCCCTTCTCTGATTCTAAATAAATATATTGATTATCATTCAGCCCTTCCTCTTTTCACATCCAATATAAAACATAGAACTATTTAAAGAATTTGTTTTTAATTTTCTGAGATCTTGTTGACATTATTGTTGTTACTTCTGCTACTGCTGCTTCTGTCCTGAAACTCAGCAATAGAGTTTTGTGTTCTTAAACCTAGACTTTCAATACAGGAAAGCATCGCCCATGGTCAGTTCATTTTGTTTTGAAATTATGGTTAAAATGAATATCCAGGGCTTCCCTGGTGGCACAGTGGTTGAGAGTCCGCCTGCCGATGCAGGGGACACGTGTTTGTGCCCCGATCCGGGAAGATCCCACATGCCGCGGAGCGGCTGGGCCCGTGAGCCATGGCCGCTGAGCCTGCATGTCCGGAGCCTGTGCTCCGCAACGGGAGAGGCCACAACAGTGAGAGGCCCGCGTACCGCAAAAAAAAAAAAAAAGAATATCCAGTTTAGATATACATTTTGTCATCATTATGGCCCCTCATTAATCTTAAAGAACTAATTTATCTTGAAACTTTTAAACCAACAATTAGAGAATTCAATGAATAATCTTAACTTAAAAGTACTTAACCGAAAAATACTTCAGCAACATGAGTGCATAATTGCATTTAAAACATCTCCGTGAGGCACTAAGTGGTAAACAGTCTCCCAGAGCACCCAGCAAGGTACCTGACACATTATAGACTAGACTTAGAGCTATTATATACAGGAAATCATGTCCTTTCTCTTTGAATTTCCAGCAGTTAGCAAGGTAGCTGACGTTTAATATGTACTCAATAGTATCATGCAAGTAATTACTCTGATTTCACTAATATGTCTGATCATTAGTCAGTATTATCGTTTTGCATTTTAGATTTTCCAAAAGGAAAGGTCTTGATGGAATCTTTGAATGTCTGCATAGCATGCTCAGAAGAAAATAATGTCGCTTCTTCTCCCTATAACTCAGGTTCTTTATCTATAATGTAAAAAAAAGTCAAATCGATAATGTCTTAGGTCTCAAACATTTCCAGTATTATAAAATGATAATCCTGATTTAGCCCCACGTGAACACAACCTATGCACACAATGGGGGAGAAGCCAAGATTTAACAGAATTGACAAGAAACTCAGTTGTATTGAGCATGACAGTGCATGTATGGTAGGTATAAAGATGTCTCAATGTACTCTATCTTCTCCAAACATTCACATTCTAATGAGAAAAACAAAATTTAAACTGAAATTATCTATAAAAAGTAGTCTGATGGTAGCTATCATTCTGTTTTCTTTAAAAAGAGTATGTATATAGTCTTCTCTCTCTTTCTCTTTCCCGCTTTTTCCTAAAAGACTTCCCAGCCAATTACATTCCCTTTCCATTTTCAGAGCACCATTTTTTTCACAATAGTTAAAAACAATTGACCTCTGAATATCTAACATTCAACCCAGGATATTAATAATGAGAACAAACAGGGAAACTCTACTTTAACTATGAAAGTCCTTGGAACTACAAGCAGAGGATCAGGAAGGACATGATAGATTAAGGCTCAACCAGATCAAATCAAGGAGGGCAACATAAAATGAATGCCTGTCATGCATCAAGATCTGTGCTTGACACTTTGACAAAGGCAGGAAGGGAATCACATAACGATGAACAAGATATTGTTTCTATCCTCAAATAACTTATTATCTAATGGGGAAGAGGCATGGATGGAGACTTCTATTATGAAAGCAGGGCTATAAGCAATGTTTATTGGGAATCACTGACAAAACATTGACAAGATGCCAACTGGAAGAATTGCAAAATACTTTGTTTTGTGGTGATTGTGGCATTTAAGCTAACATTTGAAAAAAATGAATGAAAACCTAAATGGTAAAGATGGGGGTGGGGATAGATGAGTAGTGCATGGATCGTGAAAGAAGACATCCCAGATTAGTCTGGAAAAGTAGACCTGGAATAGATGGTAATGGTCCTGCAAAGTAGATCTAAAGATTTGGGACTTGATTCAGAAGGTAAGGAGAAGCTGTGGAAGTTTATAGGAAGAGGAATTTTCCATTTTAGGAAGGTTACTATGGTAGAAGTATGTAGAGTAGGTTGATGAAGGGAGAAACAGGAAACCAGTGGGCTCTCAGAGATGCTATAAGAAGTTTATCCGGTAATCTTCATTCTATTCACTATATATTACAGTTCTGCTCCCTTCTAGCACATGTAGGATTGTACTTCCCTACTACCATGAAGCTGAGTATGGCCACATGGCTTGCTTTGACCAATAAAATTGAACACAAAAGACACGCGTTGCTTCAGGACCGAATCATTTTATTCCCAGTGCAAACCCTGCACATTGTCTCCCTTCGTTTCCCTCAGTATCCAGTAATCTCTAGAGGACAGGAGCTTCTTCAGTCTGCATCTCTGACTGGGGATGATGTGAAACAGAATCCCTATGTTGCCAATGTAGCAACAAGAGAAATAAACCTTTATTATTTGGGGTCACTGAGATTTGAAGCTTGCAAACACATTACCTAACCTATTCTCAATGATAACTTGCTCTAATATAGTTTCACTTTGACCAGTTAACACTTTTTTCTCATGTCTCTTGTTATATTTTATCTTTTTTTCTGTAAGAAAAACTACTCTGTAGCCATATCTGCATACCCAGGAAAAGTACGTCTTGTTTGGGTCTAAAGCACTTTACCACTTACAATAACCAAGGTCTCCAAATCATCATCCTATCACCCTTCCTTTTGGGTGTGGAGGAACTGCATGGACTTGACCACAGGATGGATGAAATGAAAGACTAAAAATTGCTTTTGGGGAATTCCCTGGCGGTCCATTGGTTAGGACTCGGTGTTTTACCGCCGAGGACCCGGGTTCAAACCCTGGTCAGGAAACTAAGATCACACAAAAGCCTCGTGGTGCGGGCAAAAATAAAAAATTGCTTCGATGTAAACTTAATAACAGTACATTCCACCCTTGGTTTTCTTATTTTAAAACTTCATGACACCTGTTTCTAGTGTTTCCCACAATTGTCAGTTTCCAGTTCTCCTCCACTACCTAATGTCCTTACTCCAAGTAGATTGCTCAGACTCCTCCTTTGTAGAAAAGATGATGCTTAGCTCCTTTAACTATCAAAAGTCAGATGGAGCTTTGGACTTGGAGGCAGAGATTGGCTCAAACGTTCCCCATCTCCTTTGGGACACCTCCCTTGATACCAGTATTCTCCCTACCTCTTACCCATGACTGCCACTCATAATTGCGAAGGTTGAGAGGAGGAGGGTGGCAGCTGGAGAAAATCTAGGTCAAAGTCAATGTGACAAGCCCTGTGCCTTGACTGAATGTTGCCTTGGCCTGAAAGAAAAAGCACCTTTGTCTAATTTTCTCAATCACATATTGTGTTCTATCTACGTTGCTCTGATGCCACCAAGACCCCTATCACAATCGCACAGCTTTACTCCCTCCCCCAGGCAAGAGGCTCATCCCTGTACTTCCACATCAACCTTTGTAAGGCCCTCTCCTGCCCTGTATAACACTATATTTGAATTATTTTCAGACTTCATCCACTTGTCCCACAATGCTAGGAGTTCCTTGAGGACAAGTTCTGAGCTTATTCATTTTGGTAACCCTGAATCTTGGCCCTAATTGCTCAATAAATATTTGATTAATTAATAGCCAATAACCAGCAGATGAATAAACCAGATTCTGCTAACTAGTGGTGTGACTTTGAGAACTGCTGGCCCCCTCTGAGTTTCTGTTTCACCATTTGAAACAAGACGTTTGGATTAGGTGATCCCTAGTGTCCTTCTATCTCTAAAACCCCTCTGACAATAAGTCTAACTTAGCTGCTTCCCCTTTTAGATCCCTCTGTATTTTCTCATTCTCATGCTCTCCTTCCCTCCCTGTCAGAGTTACAAGGTGTCCCTCTTTTCCAAACATTTTCTCCCTGCTCTTGTGTGAATATCTTCCCTGTAGAGCCTTAAGACATCTGGCTGGTTCTTCTACTCTTCACCTTGTTATCACCTGCCCACTTCCCAATCAACCCCTCATATTGACTGAAGACTTTGGTCTTGGTTGAGTCAACTGCTCTAATTGAGATTTCATAATCATCCTCGGTGGCTTCAGTTTTCCTGTAAAGAGGATGATCCATCAACTTTGTCTCAGTTCCCTCCTTCTTCAATGTCAGTCATTGTTAACTCCTTTGGAATCATTCAGACAAATGGCCACACCCTGGACCTTGATGTCACAGGGAACTACTCTACTTTGTAACCCTTAATTTAAAGAATGTCAGCACATTACACTTACATCAATCAAGACCTCTTAATCTTCTAACTCCCCCATTCCCCAATGTGTATAATATCTGTTGTTCAAATTTCATCCAGAGAACCATTTTTTTGATCCTGATTTTCTCCCAAATTTATTTGCCTCCGGTTGATTTTATTTCCTTACTTATCTGGCCCATAAAACATGGTTTACATCATCAGCCTCTCTTCTTGTTAACATCCTCAACCAACTTGCCTTTTGTTTTTCCTCTGTACTCAATTGGCCAATGCTGAACTCAATGCAACTATCTTCCTTCTCTGATCTTAAACCTAGACCTTCAACCTCTACTGGAGAAAATTCCAAATCACTTGAATTGGTTCTATAGATTCTTCGTTTCTGACTTCATCTTCCCAACCCCCATCCATGGTTCCTGGAAATTTTTCCATATGTCCCTGGATAGCAATCTCTCCCATCCCCTTCAAGAACCATTTCATAGATGAACCTAGAGATGATCATACTACGTGAAGTAAGTCAGACAGAGAAAGACAAATATCATACATCACTTATATGTGGAATCTAAAAAAATGATACAAATGAACTTATTTACAAAACAGAAACAGACTCACAGACTTAGAAAACAAACTTATCGTTACCAAAGGGGAAACGGAGTGGGGAGGGATAAATTAGGAGTTTGGGATTAGCAGATACAAACTACTATATATAAAATAGGTAAACAACAAGGTCCTACTGTATGCATGGAGAACTATATTCAATATCCTGTAAAAAACCATAATGGAAAGGAATATGAATATATATAATATATATGTTCTATATATGAATATATATATATGAATAACATTGCTGTATATCTGAAACTAACACAACATTGTAAACCAACTATACTTCAATTTAAAAAAAAAAACTTTTAAAACAAGAGCGATTTCAAACAGTCCTCAAGTTTCCCAGCCCAGTACTTCTGCTTATGATTTTACCTCCTAATTCTACGTGGAAATAGAGGCAACCAGGCTAGGACTCTTGACTTCTTGCTCTACTGTCAGATCATCCCCACCTCTGAGAGGTTAAGTGACCCACTCTCAGTTTCTGATTCAATTAGCCTGGGTGGACCCACGTATGGTTTTTCTTTTTTAACTCTCCAGGTAGCTTTAATGTGAAGCTAGCTTATAATTTTCAAACCTCTGTTGAAACGTTTTACCTGGGTATTCTATTGTTACTCTCAAGTTTAACACGTCTAAATCTGAATTCAACATTGGTACCAGTTGTATTAATTAGACAGCATTGAGTTCAATTTCTTTTTTCTTTTTTTCATTTTTCTTTTTCATCAACAAGAAGTCCAGAAGTAGGAAAGCACTGGCTTTAGTTTGGCAAATCAAGGATACCAGGGCTGTGATCTCCGAAATACTCTTGGATTTTCCTCTATGCTCCAGGGACACTAACTATAGTTCTAGCAATCATATCTGCTTTTCAGGCAGAAGAAGAAAGGCCAGATGCTGGAAATGGTGGCACTCTCTCAGTAACAGACTTCCACTTATGTTTCATTGGTCACTGCCCTGTCACATGGCCACCTCATCACATGACCACTCTCTCACATAGCACAGGAATCTGAGGAGGTGAGATCCTAGCTTTCTATCTATGATGACAGAGAAAAGAGGAAAAGGGATGGAAATAGATGCTGAGTGTAGTATCTGCCATGAAATTTGTCTCAGGAGTTTTCTTTTTTATTGTTTTTTGGGGATTTTTTGGGGGGGGGTTGTTTTTGTTTTTTAATTTGTTTGTTTGTTTGTTGTTAATTGAGTAATTGTTTTCCTAGTCAACCAGTTTTAAAAACCTGGTGTCACCCTCAGCTTTCTCTCACCTCCTACATTCAATACACTTCCACATGAGCTTTTAATGCTAAAATAAATTTATGCCTTTCCAACTCTATTGTCATCCTAACTCAGACCCCTTGTATGTTTGTCCTGGACAGGACAATTGCCACGTTGCCTTTAGTCTCTCTGTACTCCGCCCAAGCCATCCTGCACACCACCACCAAGAGTGGTCTTACCAAAAGAATCAGAAGCCTTTCACGGGCTCCCTGTTGCCAAATAAAGGCCAGACTCCTAGGCCTTGACCTCAAAGCCCTTCACTGCCTACTCCTGCAGATTGGGCTGCTCACTGGATATATCCCAGGCCTTTCTACCTCTGTGCTGTCACTCACATCCTACTATCTGTTCAGTATGCCTGCTTTCTCTCTTTCCTTTCTCCGCCTTTACCAGCTTCTCCCGATGTGATGGTTACATCAGGATCTAGGGCAAGGATTTTTTTACTGAGCCACAATGCTGAAGTCAAGGAACTCACTGTGAAAACTCAGCATGTTTCAACATTCAGCC
Source organism: Stenella coeruleoalba (assembly GCF_951394435.1). Classification (NCBI taxonomy): domain Eukaryota; kingdom Metazoa; phylum Chordata; class Mammalia; order Artiodactyla; family Delphinidae; genus Stenella; species Stenella coeruleoalba. The sequence continues at coordinate 118,315,789 of NC_137169.1, read as the reverse complement.
CACCAAGGGCTGTGTTCATTCAGGTTTTATTCTGTCACATTGGGAAGCAGACTGAGGCTGTTGCTTGGAAAGACATGAGACACATAGGATAGGGAAGCACTGAATAGAGAAATACTGCCCACTTACTCTCCTCTAGAGAACAATTTTATGGACTTGCTTTCTCTCATTGACGAGGTAAGCATTGCAGGTCTAGGACAAAAGATAAGTTGTTTCAGCTTGCTTTGAGTCAAGGTAAAAGGAGGCTTTCTGGTGGCCAGCCCAGTTCACAAGATGGTTACTTTGGAACTGGACATTTCCAATAACCTATCACTGTTAATATTTTGCTATACCTAGATATAGATAGATAGATATAGCAAGATATAGATTTTGCTATATCTATCATCTATCTATTTATCTCAAGATGTGCATAAAGTAAAAAAGGCTTTGTGGCCATGGTGTCCTGGTCAATGTTTAACAATCAGCTATTAGGAAAGAAAACTTTCCTTGTTATGTTTGCCAGGTTCTATAGTGTAAATACTCCTACCATGACCAGTTTCAAGCTACCAACATGATACCACTGAACACAGAGTTGAGAAGACACGCACACAATTAGCCCTTGCAAGCACACTACTGTCGGCTATTCATTACTGAATGGATCTTTATTAAGTGCTTACTGCATCCTAGGCTGTGTGATCTACATAATGCAGGAAACAAGATAGACATAATCCCTGCTCTCATGACGTTTACAACCTAATGGGAGGACTAAAGCTAATTCTTCAGGAATCCAGGCTTCTGTCATCTTTTCCACCTTTAATCCAATTTACTTTTAATGTATGCCATATAAATTATTATTTTTATAATTTATGTGCATAAATTTTTATGTAGATATATTTTACCCTGTATTATAAGCTCCCTCAGAATTTATATCCCCTCAAATGATATTCCTTTGTTTTGACCCCACCATATCTAGTCAGCATCCTGTACACAGTAGACCTCTGTATATATTTATTAAAGAAACGAGTAAGTGTAGGAATGACTGATGGGAGTTTTTTGTATAATTGGGTGGCAGTTGGGACAGGGGTTGAAGTGGAGAGAATATCCATTAACAAAACCTCTTCCCTTCTAGTTCCTTCCACTCCCAGGTGACTGAGTTCATAATGAGTTCATTATGTAAGTCAAGCTTTGAGTGATTTCATCTATGCCCTCCTCCTCCACTCAGTTCCAAATAAAACTGAGTTACACAGAACCCACCAGCAGTACTTTACAGGTGCTAGCAATTGCTACCGTGCATCCTTAATAGCAGCGTAATCAAAAGTTATGATGCATTTTTCTGTAATCACAAGAAATGATACCCACTTAAGTGCTAAGTAAAGAAAATTCTCACCAAAAAAAAAAAAAAAAGGCAAAAGCATTCCAATTTTCATTTTGAAACGAGTGAGTCAGAATCAATCTGGTAAAGTAGTTAACAGCAACTGTGTGCCTCTTTCCAGTTCTTAACAGGTACAATTTTCTTTTAACAAACAGCCACACAGAGGTCTCTGATGCTGGATTAACATGGTGTGTTCGAACCGTCTCACTATTGTGTATTTAAATTGGGTAATAGAGGCCATCAGAGAAGCACCAACATGAATCTTAAGAAGCAGACCAATTTGCCAGCATCAAGAACATTTCCTTAGCAAAAAAATAAATATAAATAAACTGGTAAGGAGTTTTTTCATGGGGATTTCAGAACACTATAGCCTAAAAGTGTATCCCAAGTGTCTTTGTGTGAGCTATCAGCTGTGCCAAAACCAATTTAGAGAAGGAAGGAAATATCTTTATTTTGTAAAGAGCATCTTTGCATTGTATTTCCTCACTCTTTCCCCTAAAATGAGGATGTCAGCTAAAAAGAGACAAGTGTTAAATTTTAATTGGGTTGAGAAGACCAACATTCTCCCATTTCTTATACATACGCACACACACACACATACACGCACACAGTCTTCTCTAGGAACTGTAAAGACAGTTGACAAAATATATGTGTCTAGTGTAATCATGTGTCCTAAGAAACTGATTTGCAAAAAAAAAAAAAAATTGTAACCTTAAATTATCACCATGGCACATTTTTTCCTATACCTTCATTATTTCTCTGTCCTTCTGTCTCTCTGTCTTTAATTTTTAGGAAACCATATTGTAAATATGTGTGTGTATTTGTACACAAATGCTTGTTTTTTTTAATTTAGCAGCAGGATTTAATAAGAATTATTGAAGCACAATGAAAAATGCATGTTCTCTGAAGCAATTGGCATTTTTGTTTTTCTGCAATTTTTCACAATTTATTTATTCAATTTAAAATTTAAACTAGAAAACCACATTGCAGTTGTTAAGATAAAATCTCTAATGTAAAGGATTCTGAGGTTACTATCCAAAGATACTACAATAATCCAACAGATTTCCTGGTCCTATCTTTTTAAGAGCTACAAGTAATGAGAGCAGACTGCACATATGTAATTATTAAAACATAAACTTCTAGAAATGAAGTCACTTCAATGATGCAATGTCCTATTTTCTTATTTTTTAGACTTCAAATAAGTGCTTCCCAAATTTTCATTGAAGCAGCTCTTGAAATCAATAATGTAGGATTCTAATCATAAGACTTGATTTAATATGATGCAGGCAAAACCTGGGTATTGATCCAGCTGTTGTGAAATAAAAGTCTATGAGTGCACTGGTAGCCAAAGCACCAGTGGAGGAAGATTAACAAGGATCTTATTTTTATTTGCATGAGTGGGTTATGCTTCCCTGTTTGCGCCCTAGCCCCAGGGATCCAGTCCAGCTTGGAGATAACAGATCTTGGTTCATGAAGTTGGAGGGATTACTGTGCCATTTTTTTAAAGCATGGACCGTACTTTGGATTCAGTATGGTGGATATAGATCACAGGTCTGAAATTATAGTAAAATTTGCTGAAAATACTTATGAAGAAGAATAGCTTGTTCTTTTATAATATTCCATTTTGAAAACTATTCTGGGTTTCCTTTTTATCTGGGAGAAACCTTCTGAGACGAAACTGAATTTAAAAAGACAGGTATTTCTGTTAGAAAATATTTTAAAGATGATTTCTATATACAGATTTAAATATAAGAAAGTTGAGAAGAGTATATGCCAAAATATTGACAGTGATAGGTTATCTCATATAATTAAGATTAGAGGTGACTTTTATCTTTTTTTATGTCTACGGTATATATTTTCTGATTTTTCTGTGATTTCTACAAATTACTTGAAAAATGAAAACAAGTACACGAACATCTCCAATTTCATTGGAGATGCTTTTAATACCAATGAAACAGACAAAACGAACATGACCCAAAGGACAGAACTCAGTGGAATCCAACAAAAAGTGTGAAGGTCAAGGTCAAGAGACAGCAAAACTGGAAAAAATTACCTGAAATGTCCTGGTCAGGAGAGGGGACAGAGGAGAGCTGCAGCCTTGGACTTAGTAGGAAAAATGAAACCATTAAACAATTAAGGATTCAGTCTATTATTACCTCCTCTCTTCCTTTGGAACTGTTGCAGATTAGTGAACAGGCCAGCCTCGCCCAAGAGCCAGCATATATGTTTGGGCTGTACCCTGCACAAGAGTCTGCAATGGAGCATGTGGGAGCTGAAATCCAGCCCACTCCACTTGCCATGTCTAATTTCCTGGCATGGGGCAGAACCTCCCAGAGAAATAATCACCTTTTCGTAATCACTGAACAGCACTGGACAGGTCAGTACAATGTGAACTAGTGAGGTCCATTATAAGATTAGCTATTTTAAAACCCAGACCTGGTTTTCTATCAAAATTCTTAGTATTTAAATACAGCTGAACTTAGTCATGAGGATATTTTCAGGGATGCATCCCTTCCGATGCCCCATTTCTTCCTTCCTCTGCCAAATCCACATTTGGGCAATTGAGCACAGTAGTTAAGCAGTCCCAAGGTGCAAATTTGCAAATTGTTAAAGCATTTGAAATAAGAGTTTATAATGAGATACAATTTTGAAGCAATTCTATTATTTGACACTAAGAATGTTCCCTCCTTTATATGAACTAAAGAAGGAATTTCTACCTTAAAAGATGGTTTTAAAGAAAGAGATTTGCTACTAACTGTGGAAAAAGTGACAATTGAGAAAGAAAACTAAGCATATTTAACCATTTGGCAAATCTTGTTTGCGTGAATGCCCGTGATGGGTACATCTCACCTTGCTTTTAACAAGGATTTACAAAGGTTATAATATATGTCTAGCCAGTGGCTAAACATAGTCTTAAAAGGGACTCGAGTCACCCAGCAACTTGACTGACATCCTGTAGGCCTATCTATGGTTATAGTTCCCTTGGATAGGCCCAAAGGGAAGAAAAATTTGGAAGAGGAGGGAAAGGCAACATTATTGAAGTGAAGCAGCATGCCAAGTCCTTTTCATATAATATCTCATTTATTCACAATCTCATTAATTGATAATTGATTATTCTTCAACATATATTGCCAACATTAGATCTTGGCCAGGCTCAGCATTCAAGAAAGTAAGAAAGAAGTTATCACACTCCCCTGGCCTTGTAACCTTGGCCAGTTGCCCGTAGGAACCAGGATGTGAGTGACCCAAGGCCTGCCAGCCTATTCACCAAGGACTGGAAATTTGTAGTTGGGAAGCAGAGACAGAGTAAGACAGTGAAGGAAGGAGAGTTTTATCAATTTTTCTAAGTCAAACTCATCACAATGCATAGTAGCCCCAGGCAAGTCTGGAGTCACAAATCCAGCTAGAGCCTTGGGCATGAAGAACAGAAAGGAGATGAGAGGGGAGGGATAGGGATGTGTGAGGCAAACACTTCCTTCTTATTCTCTTTTCTTCTGCTTACTAAGTCCATCTCCATTGATTTTTTTTTAATATACTTGAATAAAATACAAAAGGGGCAGAAGATTGTGAAATGTAGGATAGGGACATATTAGAATCAGAATCATAGAGTTTTTATAGCTGGAAGGAAAGATCAAGATCCCCTAGGCAATTTTTCACAGTATGTTCTGTGGAGTTCCTGTTCTAGGGTACCTCGGGGCTTTAGTGGCTGGAGGGGAGACCAGTGAGGGGCTTGGCTGGTACAGGGGAGAGGGAATAAGAGAGGCTAATTTTACTTTCCTTTCTATATTAGGATTCTATACAAGATTTCCTTTAGAGAAAAAAAATGAATTCTATTTTGTTAAAAAAAAAAAAGGTGTTGGGGAGGGAGTCAACCAACAAGTAAACTCTTTGGTGTTGGACTCGAGATAAGGTGACTTGCCCAGGCGTCCACAGGTTGCTGGCAGTACCTCCAGCCCTCTGACTCTCATCACTACACCAGGCTACCTCTCATTATGCAGCCTAATTCCCTAGGAGATGGTTTAATTAAAACTGTGGCCACTTTGATTTCCATCTTGAGATTCTAATTATTTTATGTTAAATATCTTGGTAGCTAATAGAAACAAATTAAATGTATAAATACAACATTAAGTTTAAGTAATATTTTAAACCGTGTTTGAATCCTCTATCCCTCTGTCCTCCTGGACTTTGATCTATGACTTCCTCTGCCGATAAAACTGCCTGCCATTTCTGAAAGTAAATGCCAAATAACCTCTTTCTTCAAGGTCAAGGTATTATTTTTTTATGAGGAAAATTGTTCTCTTAAACCAACCACATATAATTACCAAGTATTTTTTATCCTGCAAGAATTTACATAGAAGTGTTAAAGCAACAATAGAGCTCTAATCTCTTCCCAACCAACTCTGGTTCTGTCATAAACCTCCAGAAAAAAGTCTAAAACTCCAGGAGTCCAACACTGCATTTACCACCTCAGGTTTTATGCTGTTAGTCACAGACCTAAAAGATTAAGATCTGGAGCAAGGAGACACACAGGGTCCCATATCTCTCCTGGCCTAGCCAGATATCCTTCTATAGATAACAAATAATAATGATAATAATAATAAGTGTATATATATATATATATATATATTCTTTTATGTCCAGCATTGTTAAAGTGCTTTACATGTATTATCTCACTGAACCCTCACAAGGACACTATGCAGTGGACACTTCTTAAACAAGAAGAAATAAAAGCACAAAGAAAAAAACACTTTGCCCGCAGCCAGGAAGGATTCAACCCAGGAGCCCCTACTCCAGAGCCCAGAAAGTGGGACCCCTTGAGAGGCCATGCAGTTGTAGTTTAGCTGAGGGACTCAGAAATCAGACAAGAAAGCAAAAATAGTCACTGTAATAAAGTCTGCATTAGAGAGAGCTCCAAAATGGAAGGACATGGACCTTTCCTTTGGGGAAGGTTTGACCTTCCCAAAAGGAATCAGGAAGGAGAGATGAGGGAAGCCTAATTCCCAACAGAAGAGGTGAGGACAGGGTCGGTGCCATAGATCAAGATGCTCCAATCTGTCGATCCACATTCTAATCTAAGAACAGATTCCAGAACCAAAGAAGCCAAAGGGGTCCAAGTGTAGGGAGGAACAATTGAGACTATCTGGGGGGCGGAGCTGGAACTGGGGGAAGCTTGGGAAGGAGGAGAGACGCAGGCACCATGGAATTGAAAGAAGCAGAGAGGGCAGTGGAGGTGGACAGTGAAGCCAGCCGAGAATAAGCCCAACTGGGCCAGGGAGAGGCAGAGCATGAGACGTAAGGAATGGGAGCCAGGTGAGCCTGGGGTGGGTGGCGGCACCTTTATTTATACTCCTGCCCCCCAAAGAGCACAGAACACTTCATTCACAATTCCTCCACCTTGACGGTCTTCTTAAAGGCAATGGCTACGTCTAGTGGATCTCGAGTCCTTCATGTACACTACATTTTTTCAAAGATCCAAGCAGGGCAAAAAGTAAACTACACGGGGTATTTAAAATGAGTACAATCCTGGCTGGACATAGAGTTGTCCATCTAACAGTGTTTTACACATGCTAGCGACGAACCCTCGGTATCATTATGAACTGAACAGGATTGAGCTGAATTGATTGGCGACTCGCTTGCTGGAAGTTTCAGGCACAAGGTAGAGATATTGATGAGTGAGCAAATTTTTCTCTACTTCTAAAATCACCGCCGGCTTAGACAATGACAGTGACATTCTCTGAGAAGGCAGGCTTTCAAGCTGAGGGGACATCTTCCCTTAGGGTTCTCTCCTTCACAAAACCATTCTCAGGAAAAAGCAGGAAGAGCCTGGATGGTAAGGAGAGATGAACAGACGCTGGAGGAGAGCCGTCTCCCCGCTCATCACATGGGGAAAATTACTGAGGGAAGGGTTGCCTAATAGAGAAACTTGTGGGGAATGAGGGAACCCCCAAAATGAAAACCACCATTCTACTGTTCTGCTTAATGCTAGCTCTACCCATATGCATCTGTTTTCATTTGAAACAAATGAAAACCTCCCTTTTCTCTTGTTGACATCAAAGCCAGTGACCGGGCCTTGACTTGTTGTCATAGCTGCTGTCATTAATAATACTTATGACCATGATCACAGTACCATCTACTCGAGGTGCTGTGGAGAGAGAAGCATAGGCAGCAGACAATAGGAACCAGATCCTGTGGGATGCAAGGAATATTTCCACTATCCCAGCCTCACACCGGATTTCAGGCAGAGCCCCAGTGAGGTGATTCTGGAACTCGGCCACTTTGGGAGGATTGAAACAGCCAGCTAGGGTAAGACTAGTGGTTACTGCTCCGAGGCTTGCTTCACGTCTATTTTCAATTTTTCCAGTGTGAATGCAACGTCAGACCCATCTATCTCCTTCCCTCTTTGCTTTTTTTTTTTAATCACTCTGCCTGAATCTGAGTGACAAACAATGGTCTCACCTGTTTCAAAAATACATAGATTTGTAAGGATGTAACTGACCCAAACACACCATACAAATTAGCCCACGTCCTGCAGGACCTCCAAAAACAAAACAAAAAATCAGAAGGAGGACTTAAATGAAAAATAATCAATGCTGCCTCTCCTTTCTTTATAGGAACAGGGGATGGGGTGGGGAGGATTTCTGATAGCAGAGAGCTGCCTTGTGCATGTTGGCTCTGCTTGAAACACCCAGAAGAATGGAATTGGGTTATACTTAGCTCAGAGTGGAACAAAATGACAACAGAATTGCAAATGTTTAAACTTATAAAAATAGACATCGGGCTTTACTTATTCCCTCCCTGCACCGGGTTTGGCACATACTTGGCACTCAAATATTGGTGGAATGAATAAAGATTATATGCAAAATTGTACTAGAATGCAATGTTTTCTGTATTTTCCCTGCCCGTGGCTGACTGTGCCCTCTTCTCTTTCTTACCCACCCTAGCGCTTTAAGCTCCCATGGCAGTGAGCTGCCTGTTACTCTACAAAGCCACCAGGCATCTGCTCACTCAGTACCTTTCTCCATTGTCCATCTGAAAACTCCACGCATCTTTGCAAACTTTGCTCTGGTACCATGGAGGCTAGGAAGGTTGATGGGGAGTTTATTTCTCTCCTTCTGCCTGGTCTGTGTCTTCTCCACGCTTCCATTACACTTAGCACAGTGTCTTGCCAAGTATCTGTCCACATTTCAGCTGTCTTCACTGACCACACTGAGTTCCATCTGGCAAGGGTTGAGATTTCAGTGATTAGCACAGTGATGGGAATGTAATCTGTTCTTGAAGGAAGTTTGATGAATGAATAAGTAATCTTCAATGGATTTAAATCAAAGTGGGTGGTAGGGTGAGGCTTTCCATGATGCAAACTATGTCCAAACTCCACTAATCAGTTGCACAAATATTCACACTTGATAATAAAGAAAGCAAAGAGAAAACAACCACAAACCCATTCTCACCCTTAAAAAAAAAAAACTGGAGACACAAGAACTACTCATGATGAAATATCAGCAGTGATTTAGTTTCATACATGCAGGAAGGGGAAAGTGTGCTGATTTGAGATTTAGCAGCTTAAGGTACACCCATTTCTCAGGGCACTATACCTTCCACTGTTTTTCACTGGAGGACAGGTCCCTATTGAATTCTGGGAGGCTATTTGACATAAAAATTATTTCACTGAACCGTGACTCCATATAATAGCCTTGAAATCATCACTGCATCTTCAACAAAAACAACATTTATCTACTTTGCACTCAAGGCTCTTGTTATTAGAATCTACACAGTAGAGTCTATCCAGAATTTGGTGCTGTCCTTAAAAATGAATATGCATTGTCTTTAGAGACAGTGAAAATAAATTCCACTTTTTCTTGTACTTCCAGTAGCTCAAAATTATACTGAGTGTTCAGTTATATTAATATCTTATCCTTAATTACTAACTGTAATAACAATTTCCTTTTCCCACGTATTTTCTGACCTTTTCCTAGTATTCATTTTAGCTACCTTATATACACATGTGTATGCGTGTGTGTTTGTATTGTAGCTATCTTAAATCCATTTAGCATATAGGCAGATTATAAATCATATATTAGATAAAAAGAAATATAGAAGAGTAATTGTTAACTGGGAACAAAGTTCCAACTCAGGGGATCTTATAAGACTGAAGACCCACACAAATTTAATCTATTGGTTTGAACCATATGAAATTGCCAATATTCTATAATTTTGACCTACAAAAACGGCAATGTTTTTTAGACTGATTTCTGCTTCTCGGGTTAATTTCAAAAACTTGGGGATTTCTAGTACTTCCCGGTTTTGTGGACTATGACCTGCTTTTCACTCTGCCACAGTGGTTTTCAAGCTCAGCTAAATATTGGAATCATTTCTGGAGCTTTTATTTATTTATTTATTTATTTGCGGTACGCGGGCCTCTCACTGTTGTGGCCTCTCCCATTGCGGAGCACAGGCTCCGGACACGCAGGCTCAGTGGCCACGGCTCACGGGCCCAGCCGCTCCGCGGCACGTGGGATCTTCCCGGACCGGGGCACGAACTCGTGTGCCCTGCATCGGCAGGCGGACTCTCAACCACTGCGCCACCAGGGAAGCCCATGGAGCTTTTAAATATCTTGACCCTGGACCTTCCCGCAAACCAATTAAACCAATATCTTTATATATATATATATATATATATATATATATATATATATATATTTATTTATTTATTTATTTATTTATTTATTTATGCATTTAGGATTGGACACAGGTATCAATATTTTTTAAAGCTGTCCATGAGATTCTACTATACTGCTGTAACTGAGAACCACTGTTCTATAGAAACTACTCTTTATGTTTCAAACGCACTGCCATCTAAAGATCGGGGAATACATCCTGCTCAGCTTTGCCAAGATCATCCAGTTACGAAGAGGACCCCAGAGACACCCTTATAGACCCAGCTGTCCTTATAGAACAAAAGATTGACCTACAACCTGATTCTCTCGTTTAGACTCCCAAGCCTGTTGTCACAAGGTTACCTAGGGATAAACTAAGAATGCTATGCCCTACCTCTCCACCCCCTTTGGCATTATCAGATCACAAATTTTCCCTTTACTAATTGGCCAAACACAAAAATAGTCTATTACAGGACAAAATCTCTAAGAATTGTCTCCACCTCTGGTTAGGAAACACTGTATGTTGACGAAGGCTCTTCTTCCACCAACCACTCATTTTTCCAAAGCAGAAAAGCAACTGTTCTCATCCCAGTTTCCCCAGCTCTGCTTTCATGGTGATGGCTCAGCCTACAGAACTATCTGTAAACAGGTATCTCTTTGGATTCTAAACGTTCAGCAATGGTTTGCCTTGCCTTCAGAGACCTCGACATTATCACCTTGGCCCAGCACCCTGAAAAGCCAGTGATGTAAGCCAGATGCTGAGAGCTCCAGGCTGAGTCTGACATCATCCCCTTGTCAGGGATTCTGCCATCGCCCGCCAGTGACCGCTGCTGTGTGCGCCAAAGTTAAAGGTGGGCACTTAGCACATTTATTACATACGGGGCTTATTAGATAACTGGGCTCTGTTGTGATAAATTGGCTGTGTGCTTCATTTGGACTCTCAATGCTCTGCAGGTTTTTCTAATTTAGTTTTGCCATGGCTCAGCCGAGATGGGATTCAGAGGAAGAAGAAGAAGGGAAAGGGGAAAAAAAAGAAAAAAGCTTGTGTTGTATATCAAATCCTTGCTTTGCCTCTCGCGGGCTCTGAAATGAAGGGTCTTTTAAGCTGCCTACCTCAACAGCATCCACAGAGCTGCCTTCCTCAGGGAGGTTTGTTTTTCTTAAAGTGCCCCGGCTCTTTCATGATGATTCCACCATTCATTATGAATACTTGCTGCTTTGGTCCAAAGCTGTCACTTTTTTTTTTTTTCTTTTTTCCCTTCCTTTTAAGTTTGGATTTAAATGTGCACACATGACACTCACACGTACCTCCTCAGTACCACCAGTAAACCGCAGGCTGGCGGGAGGGAGGGAGGTGGAACAAGGAGGTGGGAGAGGGCTATTGGCTGTATCCTGTGTGAATTGCTCTGTACCTGCAGCCTTTGAGGGGCTTCAGATCTCTCTTCCTCCAAGCGAACACCGGGGCATTGAAGGCTGCTTTGAAATGTGGCAGGCTTTGAGTGCATATGTGCATGCTGGTGCGATGAAACACAAAAATCTATTTCCCTATCAGAGTGGCTGACATTTCTTTCCTCCTTAATGCAGGCCTTGATCTTTTCCCGACTGAGTTTTCTGATTCCCTCCAGCTTGCCTTATCAGTAGGTGAACACTCATCAGAGGACACAGAAGTCACCTGGTCCTCGATGCCAGGTCTGGCATAGCCTATTAGGGCCACTGACCACATCTCAAGGGCAACATCTGGGGCGCAGATGCCAGCTCGGTGGCCCTGAATGAAGAAATCCCAAAATACCAACCGCCTCTAAAGTCTACCCCTTGCTTCTTCTACCTTTCTGTAATGTCACAGAGGTAATTTACTGCAGAGATGGCTCTTCTAGACCCCCACCAACCCTATTCCATATCATCCCCCTGATTTGACTCCAACTGCTCTTTTAATCAAGATGAGATTGCATAGAGTAGCAGCAGAGTTGAACAGAGAAGCTCTTGACGTCTGAGTCAGACAGAGCTGGGTATCCCCAGCTGTACTCCTTATTTGTATTTGTGGGAGTTATTTAACCTTTCCATCCCTCAATGTCCCCATCACTAAAGTAGGTAGAATGACTGTGCCCCCCTCACAGGATTGTAGAGTCATTCACGTAAAGCTCGTGGAACGGGACCTGGCTCATAAGAGCTCAATAATTGTGCACCATTATGATTATGATGACTTCTTAGCCATTTTGAAAATATCAAAGCGCATGCCAGCCCTTCTTGCATCCCTCATCTCCTTTTCTTTGAGAAGACATTCCAGGTCCTACTTCAACAAGGGAAGGGCTGAGATAGCGGTAGCCCAGTGACAGCAGCCAAGGAAGAGAAAGAAGAGGAGAAGGAGAAGTAGTGGGCAGAACAGGAGAATCTGAGCACCACTACCACTGCCTCTAGCGTGACAGGGACCCAAGAACTCAGGATATATGGGTCTTATTATTCAAGTCTCTCCATTCTGAGCTGGACACTTTTTCTATGTTCGAACATTCCTGAAATTAAGATGTATTTTCAGTTATTATGTATGTTGAATCCGAAAGCATTTTTTTCTCATAAGGAAAATACTCTTTGGATACTACCTCCTAGAATTGGTGACATCTTTAGAATCCAGACAATTTCAGAAGGGACGATGGCCTGTCAGCCCTACTCTGTGCACCAAGTACCAGTCTGGTGTAGAACAGCCAAGAGGGCAGCTGGCCATTGTCATCTAGACCCTAGTATTTAAGCATTATTCCGTTAGGAAATGAAGGGAAAGGGTCCAGGCCTGCTGGTGTTCCTGGAAACCTCCCTAGGAACCTAATGGCATTATGAGAATTTTTCATTTAGATCTGACCCTGGCCATGGTTCAAAATCACAATGTGATAATGACTACACCAATATCTAAGCTACTTTCAGAGAGTGAAGCCCGCATGTAAAGGCCCATGCTGTGAGTCTCAGAGCCCTGAAGAGTAAGTGCGCTTCTTATGTATTCTTTCCTCAGTATTTAGTAGTTGGTTGCCTCAAACATTGACATTTACTGAGTGCCCACCACATGCCAAGTACTGTTAAGTGCTTGGGATACAAAGGTGAAAATGCCCTCAAGTAATTTATAATCTGAACAAGGAGACAGATAAGAAAATTGTGCTTCTTAATTATATTATAAAGCCAGGTGTTACATTCTCTTGAAACCTCACAATTCTGCAGGTTGGGATTTCTTATTCACAATTTACAGATGAGGAACTGATAATTGAATTGGTTAAGAGACTTGCTCAAGGCCAAATAAAACCTTTAAGGAATACAATTAATATTTAAACCTTATTTAATACTGCAACCTGCCCCCCGCCTCAGCATCCCTGATCCTCTTACCTTGCTCTGCTTTCTGTTTTTTGCTTGTCTGCTTGTTTTCTCCATGTCTCTTATCACTCTCTAATGTATTTTATTGTTTGTGTATTATTTAGTGAGTTTCTTAAATTTTCTGTTTCAGTCTACTGGAATGTAAATGCCATGATGATTCTGTTTTGTTCATTGACTGCACATAATAAGTGTTTGATAAACAGTTGTTGAATAAATGAGTTATTAGATGGTTCTGAAGGCTTAACTCTTTCTTTTGATCCTATTGTAACGTGAGTCAGTTCATAATAAAGAGTATTCATAAGCTTAAATAAAATGCTATGAGAGCTCAGAGAAAGAGTTAAAAATATTGACTAAACCTGGGTTCATAAATCTGGAAAAGTGTGAAAGCAGCGTTTATCAAAGTATGGCCCACTGATGAGCTGTTTCAGAATTATACCAGGGCATACTAAAAATGCAGGTTCCTGGATTCTACCACAGATGTACTGCATTACATTTTCTGAGCCTAGGAATGTGTATTTTAATGCACTTCCCAGGTGGTTGGTATGTACCTCCAAAGTCTGAGAATCAGTGAAGGGTTAGAGATGGAGACCAAACTTGGAAAAGAGGTGGAGGAAGGGCAACGGCAGTAGTAAATGCTTTTATAGAAGAATTGAGGACCAGGTGAGTTTAGTCACTTGTCCCAAATCACAAAGCCAGTTAAGTCAGAATTTGGGATCAAGGCTCTTTCTAGTACATTATTGACTTTGGGGATCATCTTTACATCCCTACAATGTAATACTTTATCAATAGTCACTCAAGAAATATGTATTAAACAAGCTGATACCTTATACTCTGGAAGTAGCTTGAGTAATTGCTCTAACCTTCACAACTATTGGCAGTGGAGAATCCTCATTTATATGAATCTCCCAGTCAATCCCTCACATCCCAGACTTTAAAACCCAGGGCCTTGAGTAGGCCAAAAGCAGACAGACTGCAACTACTCTGCTCGTGTCAGCATCTCTCCCCTGTCCGGCATGAAGGGAGTTAGTGGCGGGTGAGGCGAAACCTCAGAGTGGGAAGTAGGTAGGGAAAAAGTGGTTGAGAGAAGCATTCCAGTCTGGCTGGACCACTCTGTACTTTTAAAGTGTGTCACAGTTCTCAACCATCTCAAGGTTGACAACACACACACATACTCTAACAAAGGGTTTCCATGGAGCAGCCTCCTCAAGGTTGGCCTGGCCTTCTGCCACATCCCTGCACATCATCTCCAATTCCAGGGAACCCATCAGTCCTTTGCCAACCAAAGGCTTCATTCGAACAACAACAGGAAAAACAGGAAGACTGTCATTAAGTTTTATTTTTACCACAAGTTTCCAGGGGATAAAAATGAGAAAAAGAAAAACACACTCTGAAAACATCCCATGTCCCATCACATCCCATTTTTACAGTATAGTTGTAGGCTGTGTGATCCGCAGCCAGAAATAAAACAGGACTAGAAGAGTCAGCCATCTGTCTGGAAGTGCACACAGTCCCAGATGGTACTTCCTTTCTGGCTTTCTGGTAACAATCTCCTCTGTCTAACGAAATGAGGCAGAAATTGCCCAATGAGTTAGTGAGGGTGATGAACTCCCCGCCCTCCCAGCACTGGCATTAAGATTTGAAATTCCCCAGCAATGCTCAATTTATCTGTACATATTATCTTGCCCTTGCTATTGTCATGCAGCAGACTTGTTCCTCCATGTTTTCAAAATGTGTGTGTGTGTGTGTGTGTGTGTGTGTGTATTTTTCAAGGGCAGGAACTGTTTCCTCCTCTTCTCATGCACCCAGTCCTAGGCCACCCAAACGGCAATATGCATTTTGTACCCTGCACTTAGTGGTGATTGGTGATAAATACTTGTTGACCGACTAACTGTCTCTACTAAGAGTCCAAGTACCTTGCTGGAGGAGGGGACAGGATTCCTCATAAGGCCCGGTTACCACAATGTGCCTTTGCTCCCTATCAGCTTCCCAGAGTCAGTTCTTTGATGTCAATTCTACATTTACCCAAGTACATACAATTTTTAAGTTAGGAACTAGAAGGAGAAGAGAGGGCAAGAGATGGCTAATCAATATGATGTTACTTAAAGGCCCCTGGATGGGCCTTCAGAAGACTGTCTTAACTCTACTACTCACTAGTAGTGAGACCACTGGCAAGTGAGATATTTCATCTTGAGGAACCTGAGATTTCTCATTTTACAGAATAAATTCTGAGCTTTTTAGACATGAGAACTTCAGAATGTATCTAATTCATCACTGTCTTTACTCCATTGTCTAACATGGTGGTTCTCAAACGGAAGCTGCATCAGAGTCACCTGGAGGGCTTGTTAAAACACAGATTGCTGGGCCCACCCCCAGAGTTTCTGATTCAGTGGGTCCGGTGCAAGGTCCAAGACTTTGTTCTAACAAATTTTCAAGTAATTCTAATGCTGCAGGTCCAGGAGCCACACTCTGAGAACCTTGGGCTAGCATATGCCATACACACAGCAAGAATTCAGGAAATGTTTGTTTATGGGAATGAATGCATAAGTGAATCTGCAAAATGACTTGAGAAATACGTAATTTTTGACACGAAGCTAGGAACTGCAAACAATGTGACCACCTCCTTTGAATTTCGTAGTCATTGCTTTGTGACTATAGGGTTCAGCATGACGCATCAATATACAAACAAGAAACTAGTACTCCTTCAGGCCAGAAGCCTCTCCAGTTTACAGAACTTCAGCAAGCTGAGAAGACAACCAAAAAGTTTGCATGGGAAGATAACCCTCATAGTGTTTGCAGTGAAGTAACAGTTTTCTCGGTAGTAAGGATATTTTAACCCCAGGAAGACAGAAAGATAAGTAAAGAAAATTAAAGAAAGTCAAATACATATTATTAATATATTTCTTTTATGCATTTATATATATATACATATATATGTGCCTTTTTTCTTAAAGATTAAAAACACTCACGTATAACAGGAAAACAGGAAACTTCAGTTTCATCTTTTGGCTTATAACAATTGTTTAGCACTCACAGGGGCCAACCGCACCTACCCTTAACTTGCTAAATAAATGAATTGGTTTTACTTCTAACTAGAGGCTAATGTTGTTAAGCCAATGAGGAACTTACTAATCAAGCGTTGCTTGACTAAGGGGATCTATAATTAGGTAAACTAAAATTTGGGATGGAGCTTCATCTGAAATGAAGAACTTCCTGTGAACTTTCCAGAATCTAAAATAAGAACATAAGCCTAGAAGGAAAAGACTAGTGTGCTCACATCTTTCAACCCTAGCACCTAAACCTTTCCTATGAACTACTCACTAGAAGCCCATTCTGCACTCCTTTGCAAAAACTGATTTAAAAGAGAGGGAGCCAAATTCACAATTATAATAGAGATTTTTAACACTCCTCTCTCAATAATTGTTAAAATATGTAGACCCAAAACCCCATTGCTTAGGTCAATATTCTGTGACATCAAATAACATTTAGTAAAGGGCCCACATCTTTGTCCATTGGCTCCAGACATGTCCCCATACACCCTGGGAATCTCATCTTTTTATGGAACCCCAAGGCTTGTTGAAATCATGGCTATAACTTCCAGGAGATGGGATGGACCCTCAGAACGTGAACCACTTCTCCTACGGTGAGGATTTAGGTGAGTTAATCTGGAGCTGGAGGAGAGGCAGTTCAGTTTGAAGCTTTGTTTTTCTAATAGCAGCTGACATTAAACACCACAGCAGGGCACCCTCAAGGCTCTGCCTCAAGTTCACAGATGCCCTTCCCCTAACGGAGAAGGTTCTGGTTAGAGAAAACAATAATTGAACAGAATATTTTCATGGGTATGAAAATTATAGTCACTTATTTCCCTCCTCCTCCTTCAGTGGAGAGGAACCTAGACCTACTCGTCCTGTGATTAAAGAGTGGTGGGGTGGCGGAGGTGTGTGTGTGTGATGAACGGGGAGTTGGGATTGACATATATACACTAATATGTATAAAATGGATAACCAATAAGAACCTGCTGAATAAAAAAATAAATAAAATAAAATTCAAAAAAATACAAAATAAAAGAGGGCTTCCATTAACCATTTCCATACTTTCATCCTGGAGTATAGAGATCATTTTTCCTTTTCTCCATTCTTTTTTTCTACCCACCCCATCCATAGATTGCCACTTTTTTCATTCTTATAAAATCTTATCATTTACTAAAGAAAATCCAGTTATTTTTGTGATACATTCACAAACCTGTCCTCCTAAGGTAACCTCATCTAGCCACTCTCTTCTACCTACCAAACCATGCAGCGTGCAAAGCAAAACTACCCTCAGCCCTCGGTGCACTTGCATTTGCCAGTCCTCTCCGCTTAACAAGCCTCTCCTCATTCTCTAGACCTTTGTCATTTTACTTCCTCCATGAAGCGTCTGGGACGGTCTCTTTCTGGTTCCCGTGGCCTCCTGGACATGCTCCCTCTGTTGCTATAATCACCCTGTATTACCGCCCTGTACTCATAGATCAGTAGTACCCTGAAGACAGAAACAGTGCCTTACAGTGGAAATTAAGCGTGTCTTCAAGATTGTTGAATAACCACACTAACAAGAGCAGAACAAAACCCTTAATTTACCTGTGTAGGGTCTTAGCTGGGCTGCCATGTCCACCGAGCTATACCCAAAGCTCCCTGTGGCCCACAGGTCACTATATACTCTGGGGCAGCCACATGAAGGGAGAGAGGGTGACTCATTGCAGAAGCAGAATGTAAGCTCTTAGGATCTCGGAATCCTAACCATGTATGACTTTATCTTTGTCACTCGATGACTCCTCGGGCTTCACTCAAACGGTAAAATCTATCCCATTTACATGAGGTGTAAATGTGTTTTCACACTTCTGCCTGGTGAAGTACTTTCTGTAATGCTGATGGTTAATTACCTGACAATGAATCCCCTCTCCTGAGAGGAGGAACAGTGCTTCCAGTGATGGAAGGACAGAGGAGACCATTTGGATCACACTCCGTCACAGAGCAAGCTGAACAGACATGTGCTATTCCTTGGGAAATGTTTTCTCCAGAGCTACCCAGTCCTGTCCCCACCCCCTCCCATACCTTCACTTCTTACTCATTTTCTCCCTCTGTTTCCACTGTCAAATCACAAAGAACACCAAGTAACCTTCTGGGTTTTTAGGCAATTTCATTGTACTGGGTAATGCATGATTTATAAACATAAATAAAATAAATAGGATTCTGAGGGAATAAATTCTAAGTGGAATATCAATAAATCTCTTCCCTCCAATGATGTCTCCATGGTTTTCTCCTTCTTCCCTTCTCCCCACCTCCTTTCCCAGACTGGGAGAGTGGTCCATTCTTTCCATCAGAAGAAATTACGGGGAGGGAAAGGCAAGTAGGGAGAAGGGGGAGAGGTTGTATGAGAAATGTAGCACAAGGCTGCATTGAAATGTAAATTCCTTCAAATTATTAAACACCAGAGAGCAGCTCTTACCAGCCCTTTGTTCCTCAGCGTCAGAATGTGTAATCTAGAAGAATAAATATACAGCCAGATATCAGCCACAAAAAGAAACCTGGGCCATACATATTCAGAGCCCCAAGTCCCAGGGATACCACTCTTCCTTATCAGGGAGGTTCTGGTCACAGCCACCAATCACTGGTCTAAACACCTCTAAATGGGGGTCAGGATTACAGTCGTTTTCTGCCTGCCCCACCTCCCACCGGGACCTCACTCCCATCAGCTGTCGGGAAGCCTAGACCTCCTTGTAAAGGCTTTAAACACAGGACCATCTCGTTTGTACCTTCTTTCAGGCTAGCACTGAAGATGCATCGGCTGGGGCTTTCTTTTTCGGTGGAGGACACTTTCTCCATGTTTCTGCCCGGAGTTGCACTCCTCACAGCTTGAGATAAATGACTCTGTAGTCTAATTTACATTTTTAATTCCCTCTTAGCTTCAGGAACCCACAGATCTTCCAAGTAGGAGAGCAGACTATTATCAGTCCTCTCTTCACCCTTCTTCCCATTTTCAAACAAGACATTCAGCTCCAAACCCAGAAGGGTGGTCATGGCACATTTTACAGGCGTGCGCAGTCAGCGAGAGCACAAATGCTGCCTCTGTAGCTTAGACCCCTCGACCTAGTCTCTGTCTCTCTCTCTCAGGCATCTGCTTCTTTTGGATTGTGGTCAGACTCTGGGGCATTTATTCTTTGCCTTCCTTCCACTGCTCATCCTTCCCATCACCTGCCTCCACATACTAGGCACTCAGAAAACTGCCTGGCAGATTTTGTAAACCCGTATGATAGATTAAGAGAGCTGCGTGTGTGTGTGGGGGGGGGGGGGCAGAGGCAACCAGCAAGGGTAGCAGCCATTGGGAAGGGATTACATCTGTTTCCACGTTCAGTGAATACTGCCTTTTCTTAAGTCTTGACCTTTCTTTCAAAATGGGTTTTGCCAGAGTAATGGCTATTGTGAAAGCAGGGTCATTTGATCTTTACCTGTCAACCAGAAGTCTGTGCTTTCCTCAGAAATAACACATTTCTTTGTTATCACCTAGTACTTGGTCATGTGTGTCACTTTTGTTTCAACACTGATCGTAGTCTGACTTAATTCTTGTAGGGTTTCTGGTTCTCCTCCTATATTATACCCTCTTTAAGAACATGGCTCATACAGGAGTCATTTTGTTATGTCATTTTGTTATAAGTGTCAAAGGGTGACATATATGTCATTTTGTTATAAGTGTGGTCTTCCAACAGGGAAGAACTCAATAAATGCCTGTTGATTGGAGTTCAAATGAATCACCCCCTCATTCATCTTATCACCAGGTATCCTTTATCAAAAATTCTTATTCTTTCCCAGGGACCCAGGGATCTTCAGGCTCTGGGATGGGTTTCTGCTTCAACCAGAGGCCTTGCTGTACTGGCACTCAGAATGTTCTATTGCCCAAGTCTCCCTTCTGTTCCTGACTATCCTTTCACCTACCTTCCTTCCTTCTCCCTTGGGATTTATGTCTCTCAGAACTCTGCCAAATGTAAACCCCACTGTGACATTAGATATATTGCATAGTTCAGCCTTATCTTTCCTGCTTGCTTTTCTACCAGCTACGTTGCTACATGAATGATCCTGAGCATGACCTGCCATTGGTACAGGTGCCAAGAGGCCTGGCTGGCCAAGACCCTCTTCAGTTTCAGCCTGTGATATAGACTTATAATAAGAAATAGGTATTTGGTTTTCATCCTCATTTCTGGCACAGAGTTCCTAAAATGCTTACAGTCTCGTAACTGTTGAGAGCTAAAGATGTCTTTTGTTATGTTCATGAGGTGACTTTTGGACTGCACCTAAGGACTAAGGTCACCAGTGGAGCAAAATTTGTGATTAGAGGTTTGGAACTTTCAGGCCCATTCCATCCACTCCACTCACACCCCAACCTCTGAGGAGGGGTGAGGGGCTGGAGATTAAGTTCCATCACCACTGGCCAATGATTTCATCCACTGTGCCTACATAATGAAGCCACTCTAAAAACCCTCTGTAATAAACTGGTAATTTAGTGAGTAAACAAGTTTCCTGAGTTCTGTGAGTCACTCTAGCAAATTAATAGAAACCCAAGGAAGGGGTCATGGGAACCTCTGATTTATAGCCAGTCCATCAGAAGTACAGGTAAAAACATGGGCTCGCAGTTGGCATCCTGAGTTGGAGGGGGACGTTGGAACCTCCAGTCTGGATGCAGACATGCTTTACATGGAGTCCTATGTGGATGGTGGGGGCCGGCAGTACCCTGGTGGGGACAGCTGGGAAGGCAGGCGTATGGCTATCAAGGGTAAATGGGGTGACAGTGACGATGGGAAAGGAAAGAAAAAGAAATAAAACCAGAAATAAACTTTTCAGAAAAGAAAAGAGAGGAAAAAAATCAAAAAGAAAGGACAGCAACAGGAAAAAATAAAAAGAGTTTAGAAGAACCTAAAGCTCTAACACCAGAGAACAATTAAAAGATAAACCGGGGCTAGGCTAAACAAATGACAGGAGGAGTCAGACCTCAAATTAACCAAAGAAACATTTGGTGTTAATAAATAGAGCTTAAAGAATCCATGCTCTGAGCCCATTTTCAAGAGATGACTTCAATTGTTTTGAAAAGTTACTAAAAGATAAAATTACACAATATGAAAAGCCACTATACCATGCAGGTTTTGGGAATCCTTAGGTACAGAGGTGTATTTTTCTTTGGAAATTGATGACTTGAAAAAGATGACCAATTCGTTGACCGTGCCTTGCAATGACAAACAGAAGCAAGAGGAGGAGAAAGAAGCAAAATGTGGTTCCTGGAGAGAGATTCAAGCCAGCCTGGCGAGTACCATGATGATGTGATGAAGGATGCATACAGGGCTCCGAAGCCCTCACATGACGTTTTCATCTTCTCCTGGTGTCTTCTTGTGTTTTGCGCCATCCCTTCAATGTGTAACACAACTTCCTTTCCTTTCAGTTCTGCCACATGCTGCAATCGGAAGGGCAGTATGGTACAGTACCATTTGTGCTAGCTATTTAACCCTTTGACAAGTAGGGGCCAGTGTGAGAATGAGGAAGTTGGATCTTGCTGCCAAGGAGTTAAAATCTGGAAGCTCGGTTGCTTCTAAATCCCAGTTTAAAAATAAATCCTAATGTAGTTGTCATTGTCGCTATCTGACTCCACAGCAGCAGGATCACTAAATTGGAAACAAAGGTTGCGATACGACCAAAGATTGTGTAGTATTTACTACCACCGTTCTGCCTTAACCATGCCTCCTTGAACTTCTTCATAACTTGTGAAGAAAAGCAGTTTTCAGAAAGGTCATGTGGTGTGCGCCTAGTATTAAAATTGAGCTTGACGATGTAAAAAATCACATTGTGAAGAAGACAGCTTATTTCAGAGTGAAGATGCTGCTGCTGAAAAAACACAAGTTTGATACTTAAAAATTAAATAACAAAAATCCTCCGACTTCAGAGCTAAAGAAGGTGAAGCATTACTGCATTACCAGTTGTGGAATCTCTTGAGTGTCACTAGGTCTTGACTGTCTCATTTTTATTTATCAGAATATTTCTACTGATGGAGCACTTCAGCTGGAGGAGAGAAACTCTGTATCTCTTTTTTTGCCTGATTGAAGTGTCTGGAAAACAGCATCTCCTTTGTTCTGCTAGGCTGTGATGGGATTACTTTACTCAGTTTGGGCATTTCCTTTCCCATATAAAATGAGCTCAGTGAACTGTACCCATTAACTAGAGTCTGGTGAATTATGTTAACAATTATGACATCTGCAATGCTTTATAAAGTAACTATCTTAATGAAATCACTATTGTGAAGACTTACAAAGAACACTTTGAAACAAAAAGTTTAAAATATATATGTTTGATTTTTTTTTCTGAAAACTAGACACGTGGTAATGAAACCAAAGGGATTTGTGGTTTTGAATATCATATGATAGTCATGAAGTTCTTTAAGTGTAGGTAGCCAAATAAAGTCGATTCCCTCATGCCAACCTTCACATAGTGTCACATAACAACAACAGCAATGATGATAATAATAATAATAAAAGGACCTTGAAAAGCAATGGTTTTAAGATTCTTAAAGAAGCCCCAAAGGGACAATTCCACTATGTGCTTCTCGACCAGCATCCTGAAGATTGTCTTCACTCATTTTTCTCTTCTTTGCATCCAGCAGGGCTGTTATCTAGGGCAACTTATTCTGCTACTGCTACCCAGCCTCTAATTTTTCTCTTAAATTTCCCCCCAAACTTCCTCGCACTATTCCAGCCCTCCCGTACTAATTCTATTTTCTTCCCTCTTTCTTTTCTCTGATTTAGTGTTTTATGAGGTAAAGAATTTTAACCTCCAGGCTATTTTAAAGATTCTTCCTTTGACCCACTGCCCTGATCAGCACAATAGATCTTAGACTGTAAATATAAGTTAATATGGACTCTGTTATAAAAGGCTGTGAATACAAAAGCAGCCTGCACGTTATCCACATCACCAGCTGGATACTGATTTTTCATATGAGTTCTTCAGGACGTAGTTTATTTTCTACTCTAAGCATTCAGTTCCTCCTCTTCCTCTGTCTCCTGACAGTTCTCAAGGGTCTCGGTTGGTTTTGTGTCTTCGTTTCATATCTTTCCTTTACAGACTTGAGGCAGCCTAGTAACCGATAAGTTGTGCCTTTGCATCAGCTGTTAGTTGTCCAAATAGCTGACCTGGAAGTATCAAATGCACTCTGTATCCTTGTCATGGCAGTTCCATTCATTAGTAGACAACTTAAGAGGAAAACGAGCACAAACGAGGATAAAGAATTGTATGTGTTCCCAATGGAAAGAACACGATTGATGCACAATTGCCCTGAGGCTTACGGATATGTTCCCTGTGGGCTCCAACATCCTCTCCAAATTGGCCTCCAATCCTCATTCCATAGAGTGGTGAGATGCAGACGGTTCCCTTCTGCTCACAACCATGGAATGTTAGTGGCGGAGCAGTAGAAGAGTGGAGTGAGGTATCTTTGCCCAGAAGTTTGGGGTCTTTTATTAATTCCCACGCCAGGGCAGGGGGATTTTGGAGGCAGATGAAGGGAAGGAAGGATGAGTTGGAAAGGAGGGGATGTGGGTGTGAGAAGATCATTACTGTAGGGACAGCCACCCAGTCTCCCAGGAGCAAAGAAGAGGAGGGCACAGCCCAGGTCCCATAGGACAGCCCATTGCCTGAGACAAGGTCTGCTGTCTTCTCCAGCTGGTGGTCTAACCACATGCTTTGCTGGGGCGGTGCTGGGAATCATGAAATGGGACCTAAGGTCTCTGCTGGGAAAACCTAACCTAGCTCTAGCTAGAAAGAGCTGATGCAATCACCTTCTCAGTTTATAGGTCTTGTTTTTCTTCCCGCTACGTTATAGATAGACTTGTGTCTCCCTGTGCTCTATGTGGTTCCCCTCACCCCACACAGAGCTGCCTTTTCTCCCCCCCACCCCCCGCCACATACATTTAGCAACAACTTAAGCACCTGGGACCTGCAGAGACAGTGGTAGTAGAAGGGTCAGACTGGTTCATTCACACAGAATTTTGAAAGACCTCTGAGATGAAAAATGGAAATAGAGGCCAAGAGAAAGTACATGGCATGTGATCTCTGAACTTTTAATCCAAGAGCTCTCAATTCAAAACACATTTCCCCCACTTACGAGTCCCCAATTTAACTATTCTGAAATGTGATTTCTCATGTATAAAATAAAGAAAATAATGTGCTCCAAGCAAGACCTATTAGCCCCCTCACTCCTTTTCCCCTCTTACCTCTGGTAGCAAGTTATACCCTCAGAGATAGTAATATTAGCAGAAGAAAGTTTTGTTCTTGGCTTTTGGTTTTGGTTTTACAACTACTCCATGCTGAGGACTTGCAAGTCCCAAGCTCAGTCCTACAGAGGACAGAAGAATCTAAAGGTTTAAACTCGCTATTGTCACCCTTGTGGTTGATGTGAGACATGATGACGCCATAGTTCTGACCACAGGGCGCTCAGCCGGAATGAGGCTGCAACCTGGTAGGGATGGGAAAGGAGGGTGATCAAAATCTGAAGAGGATTTTAGGGTAGGGAAAAAGAGGGAAGGAGAACCGAGAGAAAACAATGAATTTGTTTTTTGTTTTGTTGTTTTTCTTGGCTGCGTTGGGTCTTCATTGCTGCATGCAGGCTTTCTCCAGTTGTGGCGAGCAGGGGCTACTCTTCGTTGCAGTGCGCGGGCCTCTCATTGCAGTGGCTTCTCTTGTTTCAGAGCCCAGGCTCTAGGCTCGCGGACTTCAGTAGTAGTGGCACGTGGGCTCAGTAGTTATGGTTCGTGGGCTCTAGCGTGCAGGCTCAGTAGTTGTGGCGCATGGGCTTCGTTGCTCCACAGCACGTGGGATCTTCCTGGTCCAGGGATCAAACCCCTGTCCTCTGCATTGGCAGGCAGATTCTTAACCACTGAACTACCAGGGAAGTCCCAGAAATGAACATTGTAAGGCAAATGGAGGGGCTTCTAATATCTGTCACATATTTTTCCAAGAGGAAAAATTGTATTTATGGGTACATTAGATACATATGCATATATATATATATATATATATATATATATATGTATATAGTGTATGAGAGAGAGGGCACTCAGCAAAACATAGTCACTAAATGAATGGCTACTGTTATTTCATCATTATTACTACAATGACAGTTAATGTGTACAAGTGCCAAGTGTTCTTGGAGATGGCCTAGTCCACATTGGTTTTATCATTGACTTTCCCCCCACCCTCCCTGACTTCCCTCCCTCATAATTAATCTGCACTAGAGAATGTATGATCTACATCTCATATATTCTGAACCTGAAATAAGACAGGAAGCTTTATACCTCTGCCTCTGGGACTTTTCTTATGCAAAATGATTTTTCTTGGGATGTCCTACCTGAGACACCCATATTATATTATTCAGTCCAGACAGATAGTTAACTCTTATTAATGCTCTGCCTACCTTTCAGTTTGGGGTTTCCATGATTGAAACACAGTCAAACCCACAGTGAGTCCTCAGGCCATCAAACTGTCAACAACGCCTCCACAAGAGCTGGGAACATAGAAAATATTGTGCCAATGCTGGTATGTATAGAGGAGGGCCCTCCTTTATTAGTAACATCTGGTGCAGTTTGTTAGAATACTCTGGCCATGTGGCCATGTGCGTACTACTCTGATAAATGAAGGCCAGCATGGATGTGGGCACACACGGGGGCTCACCACTCCCCACGGAAACCATTCCAGCCTTCCATCCAGTAGCTTTCCTCATAAGTTTGTCTTTTTTCTCTAATTTCAACAACATGTCTTTCTAGGTTTAGAGCTGCCTATTTCCCCGCAAAACCTACATTTTGGCAAAACCCCAAGGCCTTGAAAGGTAAGGGATTTCAGGATTCTGCTTCGCTCCTATGAGCATTGTTCTCCTTCCCACCCTCATTTTCTTGTCTCACACACCCAAATGCCCACAGACCTTGGACCTGCCCCCCTTCCACTACTTCCTCATGGAGATTAGCTGACAGCGAGAAAGATACAGACAGCAGGGTCTGTATTGTCTCTGTCCATCACACTGCTAACCAGAGTGCCAAGCAAGATACCCCACAAGCCCTCAAAATTTAAAATAAATAACGTACAAATGAGTAACATTCGCTCTAATGTCTGCGTGTGTTAATCATCTTAAGAAAACAAATTGCTCCCACTAGTTCCCAAATCCCATACACTGGCTAAATTGTATCATTTGGAGATTGAAGATGGACCCCCAGTATTGGGCACAGTATTGAGAGAAGAGCAGACAAGGAAAAAGTGAGATACCAAGCCTTGAAAAAAGAATTCTTTATATTACTTTGTATTCCTTTATATTCTTTATATATACTCTATAATACTTTATATTACTTTAGAAACTGCTGATTCTTTTTTGTAATTGCCCTTAATTCCTCTCTCATAACCCATTGTCAACTTTTCAAGATCACCCTCCCTTCACTAGCATGGCCACTCACAGCCCTAGAGAAAAACACGAGTCTTAGAGATTGCAGCCGTTGGTTAATATTATTGCTTTGCTTACAGAAGAACAGCAAATATTTATTGAGCACCGTCTTTGTGGCAGACACTGATTCTAGGAAAGGATTCAGCAGTGAAAAAAAAGCAGACAACAATTTCACTCTTACGAGATTTAGTATCTAGTGATGAGCAAACAGACAGGAAATATTGACTACATAAAATATGTAGTATGGAGCTTCCCTGGTGGCGCAGTGGTTAAGAATCTACCTGCCACGTAGAGAATGGACTTGAGGACATGGGGAGGGGGAAGGGTAAGCCGGGACGAAGCGAGAGAGCGGCATGTACCTATATACACTACCAAATGTAAAATAGATAGCTAGTGGGAAGCAGCCGCATAGCACAGGGAGATCAGCTCGGTGCTTTATGATCACCTAGAGGGGTGGGATAGGGAGGGTGGGAGGGAGATGCAAGAGGGAGGAGATATGGGGATATATGTATATGTATAGCTTATTCACTTGGTTATAAAGCAGAAACTAACACACCATTGTAAAGCAATTATACTCCAATAAAGATGTTAAACAAACAAACAAACAAACAAAAAGAATCTTCCTGCCAGTGCAGGGGACACAGATTCAAGCCCTTGTCTGGGAAGATCCCACATGGCATGGAGCAACTAAGCTCATATGCCACAACTACTGATCTTGCATGCTGCAACTCCTGAAGCCCGCGTGCCTAGAGCCCGTGATCCGCAACAAGAGAAGCCACCGCAATGGGAAGCCTAAGCACTGCAACAAAGAGTAACCCTCGTTCGCTGCAACCAGAGAAAGCCCACGTGCAGCAACGAAGGCCCAACACAGCCAAAATAAATAAATAAATATACTTTAAAAAAAGAGAGACAAAGACAGACGTTTAAAAGAAAAAAAAAATATATATATATGTATAGCATGTCAGATGGTGATATATGTTAGTGGAGAGAAAGGAAAAGGGAAAGAGGAGTAAGAAATGCTTTTCAATAGATTGGTTAGAAATAGTGTCCTTGATAAGACGACTTTTGAAAAGAGACTTGACAGAAGTGAAAGTGTGAACCACAGGGAAACTCAGTGGAGAAACATTCCATGCAGAGGGAGCAGCAAGGACAAAAGCCCTGAGGCAGGGCTGTGCTGACCCTCTGGAGGAACCATAAAAAGGTCAGTGTGGCTTACCATTTGGTAGGCTATTATAAGAACTTTAGCTTTTATTCTGAGACGGAAAGCCATAGCCAGGGTAGTTATATGATCTTATTTGTGCTTTTAAAAGGATTCTCCTAGAGGGAAAGCAAAAAAAATAAAAAAAAGAAAAAAAAGAAAATTGTAACCTGATAATAGCCAGGTGTTAATGTTATAGAGCTATTACAGTGTTATTATCTAGGAACTAGAATCTTGACTCACGATTTTCACTATCAGTTAAGGGTTAATATACTGCTTAATTTTGTACATTCATCTCATAGCTTAATTTTGCTATATAAAAAATAAAAATTAAACTATGAAAATAAAAATAAAAGGATTCTCCTGGTGGCTTGCTTGAGACTAGAGTACAGAGGGTGGGGGAGAAGAGTGAAGGCAGTGAGGTGACGCCATAGATGATGGCCACCTTAAACCAGAAATGTAGAGATAAAGGTGAGCAATGGTGGAAATCAGGGTGTAGGTTGAAGGTACGGCTGGTAGGATTGGAGGATTAATTGGTTATGGAATATGAAAGGAAGAGCTTCAACGATGACACTAAGGGTTTTATCTGAGAAAAATGTAAGAATAAAATTACCATTTACTAAGTTGAGGAGAATCACTTGTGGGGAGGGGAGGAAACAAGTGTGAAGGGACGATCAGGTCAGGGTTGAGAACTGAGGCATGTTGAGTTTAGGATGCCCTGTGGATGTCCAAGATTAAATGCTGAATGGGCAGCTAGACCCAAGGAAGAGGTCCATATTAGAGGTGTCTATTTGGTAGCCCATAGTATATAGACTATATTTAAAGTCATGAGACTGGAGGACTTCATGTAGGAAGTGAACAGAGATAGAAAAGAGAAGAGGTTTGAGCATCATGTCACAGTTACTCTAGAGTTGCAGGACCGTGAGGAAGAACCAGCAAAAGGGCAGGACAAGGAACTGCCGGTGAATTAGGAAGTAAACTAGGAGAGTGCAGCACTCTGGAAGCCAGGTGAGAGGAGAGGAATCATAGATATTAAATGCTGCTGATAGGAAAGATAGACCAGGACCAGGAATGAACCACTGGGCTTCACATCAGGGAGGTCATGGGTGACCTTAGCAAGAACACTTTGGTAAAGAAGTGGAGGCAAAAGGCTTACCAGAGCACATGCAAAAGGAACATAGGATACTGATGATAGGAAGTAGGGACAAGAATTCCAAGAAGTTTTATTGTAATGGGCAATGGAGATATGAGAGAGTGACCGCAGAAGGATGTAAGGTCAAGAGGACTTTTGTTTTTTTCTTTTTAAAAAATATGGTGAAAATTAGAGCATGTTTATATGTGAATGGGAATCATCTGATAAAGAGGGATAATTTTGATGATGCAGGAGAGAAAAGAGAGAATTGCTGGAGCGATTTTCTTAACAAGGAGGGTTAGAATACAATTCACAAGTGGAGACTTTAGCCTTAGAAAGGAGCATGGCAGCCACAAAAGGAAATGAAATTATTTGTAGTGAGGTGGATGGACCTAGACTCTGTCATACAGAGTGAAGTAAGTCAGATAGAGAAAAATAAATACCATATGCTACATATATATGGAATCTAAAAAAAAAAAAAAATGGTCATGAAGAACCTAGGGGTAAGACGGGAATAAAGACACAGAACTACTAGAGAATGGACTTGAGGATATGGGGAGCGGGAAGGGTAAGCTGTGACAAAGTGAGAGAGTGGCATGGACGTATATACACTACCAAACGTAAAACAGATAGCTAGTGGGAAACAGCCGCATAGCACAGGGAGATCAGCTCGGTGCTTTGTGACCACCTAGAGGGGTGGGATAGGGAGAGAGGGAGCGAGGGAGACGCAAGAGGGAAGAGATATGGGAACATATGTGTATGTATAACTGATTCACTTTGTTATGAAGCAGAAACTAACACACCATTGTAAAGCAATTATACTCCAATAAAGATGTTAAAAAAAAAAAAAAGGAGCATGGCAAGTTCAT
This sequence comes from Stenella coeruleoalba, assembly GCF_951394435.1. Classification (NCBI taxonomy): domain Eukaryota; kingdom Metazoa; phylum Chordata; class Mammalia; order Artiodactyla; family Delphinidae; genus Stenella; species Stenella coeruleoalba. The sequence continues at coordinate 118,285,752 of NC_137169.1, read as the reverse complement.
CTCTTACACTGAGCATTGAGCAGCTGAAGGTAATACTCAGGTTCCATTCTGCCTGGTGCTCAGCTAAGCATTCTATCTAAATTTACTGATGAGCTCAGGAAGAAGGCTGTCTGTGGTCATTCATAACCTGATCTTGCATCTCTACCCTTTCACTAATTTATTTATTCAACAGGGTTTAGTTGAGCAGTTCCAGTGTGTGAGGTACAAAAACGAGGATAGAAAGATGAACAAAGTATTTTCTATTTGGGGAAATATGTTTATTACCCCAAAGAAAATTACAATCTACCAGGGGACGTACGGTATGTGCCTAAAACACTGCAAACCTAGACAGTATATGATAAACTTCGTAACAGAGGCACAAACCAAAAGCAAGAGTTTAGTGAGAAGAAAAGATGTAAAGTCTGGATTCTTGGAATAGGTGACATATAAAAGGATTTCTCTTAACAAAGAAAGAGGTAATGGTGTCCCAGACAGATGTGATAGTATAAGTATCAGCTTAAATGAGAAAATTTAGGGAATGTAATCTGACTGTCTTCTGTGGAACCTATATCGCCCTCCATTGCCTGCATCATTTTTTGTTTTGTTTTTGTTTTTTTCATTGTTATAAGGATCAAGAGAGACAGACTTTTTAGGGAAAGATCTGAGACTAAATCTAGCTCTTCCTGATATGAGGTATTAATTATTCAATGTCCTTCTTCAAATTCAAGTCTGGTTAATAAAAAAAAATTCAAGAGATGTGATCTCTGTTCTTTCTATAGATGGAAACGCATTTAAGTGTTGCTGAAGACACAGCACAAATCCAAGATAGAGGTTGGCTTAAGGCCAGAGAATATTTCTGCCTTATCTACACACACACACACACACACACACACACACACACACACACACACACACAGAGAGAGAGAGAATGTGTAATGGCTGGATGAAACCATTTTGCTTAGTTATTATTTCCTGATGTCATAGTGGAGATTAGAGGGAAAAGGAGACTCCATTTACTATGATATGTCTAAGAGAGGGAGGAGAAGAAGGTTTCTGAGAGTATATGCACTTAGCAAACTCTGACAGCCTCTTACGTGATGGTCACCATGCTGGGCTCTAGACAATGTAGTGGCCATGGATAGGAAAACGGGGCACTAAAGCATTCCCTGATCTCTCTGGCACACTCCACAAATATGTACTGATGGAACAGACTCAGAGTTGGGCAAAGATGTGTGTCTACCGCCCTGACCCAAAATAAATCAGCTTCTGGATTTTAATGGCAATATCAGGGATTTATAATTTTCAGATCATGTCCACATGTGTTACTTCATTTGACCCCATATGCATTCAGTCTGGCTCAGCCCCATTACCTGCTTCACTTCACACACGTGCATCGTGATCAAGTACTTGCTGGGGCGGGGGGGAGGGGGGACACATACTCTAGGGATATGCTAGTGAGAGAACCCTCCGCAAACAAGCAAGAAACTTTACAAACATTTTCAAATGAACAATTCTAAATGACTTGTTCATGAAAAATAATACAGCTGTGCGGTAATGACCCAATGAATGTGTCTCCATCCGCTGAATTACAATGAAGAGAGCTTTGTTGGTTGGTTTTACACCAGGAAAGGTCATCCCCAGCCCCTCCTAAAGCCATCTACAGATGCCCTCTGCCTCCAAGGAACACCCAATCCTCCTACCCAGAAACTTCTATCCATCCAGCTCTCCAGTCCTGGGTCTCTCCCTTCCCAAGGTTCACTGACATTAATTTCCACTCCTGAGACATGCATCTATCCCTCATGTGTGCAGCATGAAACGTGAAACTGTCCGGCCCTTGGGACAGAATGAAGAAAGAATAGGGAAGCCCAAGCCAGCCTGGCACTCAGCCCTGCTCAGAACTCTTGAAGTGTCTGTGCATCACACAGACATAATAGCTGAGACCCTGTGTGTGTGTGTGTGTGTGTGTGTGTGTGTGTGTGTGTGTGTGTGAGACTGCATTTCAGGCAGAGGCAAACAGAAGCAATATTTATCCAGCCACCTTCTCAACATAAAGGGGGCAGCCAGGTGCCCTTCATGTCCACAGAGCAGAGGTCCACCCCTGAGTGAGGGAGGTCACAGTTGAAATGGGTTTGAGGGCCAAATTATCGCCCCTCCCAGGCATTGGTTTGCAGTGCAGAACCAATTTGAAATTGTAGCGTGATCAGCAGTCTCGCCGGCGGAGAGACCAGGACCAGTGTAAAGCGAGGTAATAAATCAAGGCTCAGTTGCCCTGAGTGGGGAGCCCTGGCTGAACCGGCCCAGGCAGCTGTGAGGCAGGATTGAGATGCATTGGCAGAGCTGTGACGGTGACCCCCAGGCTGAAATAATTGGGGTTGGGGGAGGTGCACTGCGGGTCAGACGGAGGGGCACTGGAAGAATATATGGGGGGAAGAAAGCTTTCAAAAGACCTGCCTAGACAATGACAGGCTTTGGTCAGAGTAATTATCTGCCATGTTCATACGTGCTAAATTCACTTCTAAAGGAGAAACGGGCGCTTACACAAATACACAGGCACAAAAGGGAAGAAAACCCTTCTTGAAGGAAACGGAGTACGTATAGCAAAAACAATAGACCCCAGAGGGAAAGGTGATGGAAACTTGAGCAACTTCATTTCAAGGCAAACAGTGCCCTCTAGAGGCGTGAGTGCTAGATGCAAGGGAAGTGGAACAAAGAAGTTCAGGAGAACGCAGTGCTGGAGATGACCCTTGAGATGGGGTCTAGATTCAGGGACGGGGGAGGGAAGTCCCAAGTATTTCCTCCTTCTCAACGAGTGTCCATGACCCTATCACTCTCATACTTTTTCTCAGATGACTGACATAACTCCAGTCATTGAAAGGAGACATTCTGACAAACACAGTTCCAAAGGGCCTGTTGTTAGAGCTAATGTTCAGTTTCAGTGTGTGGCAATAGAAATGGGGATTTTTCATAGAGAACCTCAAAAAGAGGAAAATTCAGTACAATGGGGGGTGGGTGGGAAGGGACACAGGGACATGTTAGATATAGCTTAGGGAATTCGCTCTTTCCTCTTTCAGTAAGGCTCCATCCAGAAGTCATTGCTTTCAAAAGTCAAAGAGTCCCCCGTGGGTCCCTTCATGAGCCCTTGAGCCACTCTAAATCCTGCTTTTATGAGTCCTATTCACATTCACAGTCCCCCTCTCCCCGGGATCCGTCCTCCACAGCATCTCCCTCATCTCTCCCTTCTCCTCTTCAGCCACTTCCCACGGATCCCCTCGCCAGGCTGGGGAGCAGTGAAGTGCAGTGAGAAGGCCAAATGTTCCCAAGCTAAACAGATGTGGGTTCACATTCAAAACTGTGGACTTCAGGCCATATGCATAGTACTCTGAGCCTCCTCTGCATCTTCATCTTAAGATCTGGCTGAGGGCTTCCCTGGTGGTGCAGTGGTTGAGAGTCCGCCTGCCGATGCAGGGCACACGGGTTCGTGCCCCGGTCCGGGAAGATCTCACGTGCCGCGGAGCGGCTGGGCCCGTGAGCCATGGCCGCTGAGCCTGCGCGTCCGGAGCCTGTGCTCTGCAACGGGAGAGGCCACAACAGTGAGAGGCCCGCGTACCGCACACACAAAAAAAGACCTGGCTGAGAACGAAATAATGCCATTTGCAGAGACGTGGATGGACCTAGAGATTGTCATACAGAGTGAAGTAAGTCAGAAAAAGAAAAGCAAATATCGTATCATATCGCTTATATGTGGAATCTAGAAAAATGGTACAGATGAACTTATTTGCAAAGCAGAAATAGAGTCACAGATATAGAGAACAAATGTATGGTTGCCAAAGGGGGAAGGGGGCGTGGGATGAATTGGGAGATTGGGATTGACATATATACACTCCTATGTATAAAATAGGTAACTAATGAGATCCTACTCTATAGCACAGGGAACTCTACTCAGTGCTCTGTGGTGACCTAAATGGGAAGGATATTTTATAAAAGAGTGGATCTGTGTATATGCATAACTGATTCACTTTGCTGTACAGCAGAAACTAACACAACATTGTAAATCAACTATACTCCAATAAAATAAATAAATACTTAAAAAATAAAGTTAAAACAAAGACATGGAAGGAGTAAGTGACATAAGGAGGGTAAGGTGTCTCGTGTGGGGAACAGAGATGGTGTCCAACAAAAATTAACTACCTCCTCCTTCCCTTCCCCATCACCACTGAGTAACACCAGATGCCCTATCTCTGTTCTCTCCCTCTTTCTATTTTCTTCCCCTCCAGTCCACACTGCACCTGAAATACTACCAGACAACATCCCTGAACATTTTCCTGAACATGCAACATTCCTGTGCATTTTCTGTACCACTTATCTTAAAAACAAGCACGACAACAAAATAAGTGTGTGTGTGTGTGTGTGTGTGTGTGTGTGTGTGTGTATCTACATATGAATGCGTGAATGCACGAGAATGACAAGGAACTTTTCCCTTTTTCTTTTGTACCTTCTGTGTTTACATTTTTTCCACTGAGCATGTGTACATTTTTTTATTTTAAAATATTTTTCAAATAACTTAACAAACATTCATGGAGTACCTACTGCGTACCAAGCACTGATCCAGATGCTGGGAATTCCCAGAGGTGGTCCTTGATCCCTGCAGAGTTAACAGTCTCCTGGAAGAGAAACCAGCAGAATGCTGAGGTGGAGATGTGCTGAGTGCTGGGAAATCAAGAGATGCAAAGTACAGCGGGCTCAGAGGAGCAAGATGCTAGCTGTCAGGGGAAATCAACAAGGGCCGGACAAGAGGAGACACACCGCAGCCCTGACGGAAAGGATCAGTGGGTGTCTACCAAGTGGAGGAGAAAGATTTCTGCATTCTTAGTGGAGGAAGAAGCACATGCAAACACAAAGAAGTATTCGAGTGTTTGCCTTGTTTGGGGAGTGGTAGGTAATTTCGTGTGGACAGAGGACAGCATCCAGGTCACAGAGGTAGAAGATAAGGCTACAAAGAAAGCCTGGGGTCTTGCTGAAGATCCTCGTGTGATGAGATTGGAAATTCACTCTTTATACAACAGGGAACCACGGACAATTTCAAGTATGGGCATGATACAACTGTATACTTCCTGGCATTGTTTTTCAAATTATTTCATCATGTCTATAATAATTTTGCAGTGTCTATGACACAGATCTTGGTCCCCCACCTCCTTATGGAGTTCAAGGGAACAGCAGAGGCAGCTGGAAACTCGTTCCCAGACAGAGTGGTGTCAATGACGTAAATACGTTATCCACAGTTCTTATTAGAATGTGGAAACAATGTCTATCTCAGGTACAATGTTCTGATCACAGCCCCGGCCCAGGAACGTAGTATCTCATTTCTCAGAATTACTGTCAGGTGATCAGCAGAATAGACTTCCCTGTATCTCCCTTTCCTCTCTCCTTCCCCATCCCAGCCTCCCCCTGGGAGGCCTTCCACGAGGCAGAGCCCACCACCCACTGTGGCTGCTTTTGTGGATGTGCTGGAGGGATGGCTGGTTGGCCCAGAGAGCATCCACATGGCTCCTGGTGATAACACCTCAGGCAGGAGAAAAGAAAAACGCTTTTCTGTTGATGGCACTGCGTACAGCCGGCTGAGCTGTTTGGCTCAGTCTCTGCAGCTGTGCATTCATGATGCTATATTTAAGCCAAAGAAAAAACCCTCAACCTCTGAACGATAGAATTAATACAGGCTGGAATCTGGTTGACCATTTAAGTGGTTGTTTGCTTCTCCCTGACAAATACTCCTCTGTGAGGGAGGGAAATGAGCTCTGGGCATGAGCCACCCCCCCCAAAAAAAAAGTTTAAACCCCAACTGTGCAGAAAAACAGGGACAGATTCTGCCACATGTGGTGCCAACTGCTCAAATGATTTCTGTGGCAAATCTTCTCAATGGAAGGAAGGGAAACATAAGCGCCAGCTCACGCTCTAGGTAGGGAGCAGGTGATGGGACGAGCATGCGTGGGGTGAGGAGGCTGGAAGAGTGGAACTCTTCCATGGAAGGTCGATTTAAATGAAAGATGGAACTCTCCGGGCTGATGCGCTCAGAGAAATACACCTGCCCAGCCCAGAATGCCACCTGCTCCTCCAAATGCCCATGTTTCCAGCAGCTGCACTCGGAGCCAATCAGGTCTGTTCTTTTTTCCCTCCTTCCTTGGGTCCCAATGTTTATCCATGGATGACATACTTAGGGTTGAAGGCTTAAGACCATCCAGGAAACGGGGAGAAGATTGATTATGTTTTCTTCCTTGTTTAGTTTTTAAAGGCATGTTGAGGAGAACCCTGGAGGTTGAACCTGAGTTTGATAGTTTGATTTAAGTCAGGCTGACTGCCTATATCTATTACTCACTTTTAAAAATCAGGGTGAGGACTTCCCTGGTGGTCCAGTGGTCCAGACTCCATACTCCCAATGCAGGGGGCACGGGTTCGATCCCTGGTCCCCTGGTCGGGGAACTAAGATCCTACATGCTGCACGGCATGACCAAAAAAAAAAAAAAAAAAAAAAAAATCAGGGTGAGAATGGGTAGAATTAACATGGTCCTAGGCCAGGGAACTCAGAAATGTCTCATTTCTCTTTAAAATCAGAGACACCCACACCCTTGGAGTCCTGAGGGAAAGTGCACAATGAACCAGTAAGTTTGGCTCCCAAATTCAATGCTGTGGATGTTGGGAGGTCAAGTAGCACTTCTTCCCAATTCCCACTACCATGAATAGCTTCAGATGGAAGCAGGCTGTGAGGTCTCACTTTTATTTTAGTGCTCCTAATTCCCAAGTCCTGGTGTCTGATTTCTCCACCCTGCACACCCCTGGAAAGAAGCAGAATGGAACAAGCAAGAGGGCCAGACGAGCAGGCCTCCTCTGTGCGAATGTGGAAAAATGAGAAAGAGAGAACAAGAGAGACAAAGGAGGAAAAGGAATTTTTAAAACACAGTGAACTCCACAAATATGGACCAATCAGAAGTCCAGCACAGTGGAAACCCCGCTTCCATTCTGCTATGCAAATATAATACTGCTTTATGTTGTGTTAAGCCTTCCAGAAAACTTTAGATTGTTAGAACCAAAGATCACTTAGTGGACCAACCATTTTTACAAAAACAAAGACAAACGAAAAAAAAAGAGTGAGACCTACCCAAGGTCACACAGCTAGCAGTAGAATGGCAGTGAAGATCTGGGTGTTCTCCCCACACCTAGCACTTCTCTCAATACCCTCCTGCCACAGATGACGTCATTTGGTAGTGCTTTTTGTAAAGTTTTCCCCCAATAACGAGGCATTAACTTCATATTTCAGAGAGAAAATGTCTTAACTATCGGTGAGTGTTAAACAGCTTTACACATCTCTAAGACTGTGGGGTCACTCTGAATGGATTCTGGAATAAATGATCAAATTTTGGTTAAATGAATTCTCTCTGGACTAAATATACCAGTTCTCAGCTGGGACTCGAATTGGGACAGGTATTAATTAGTGAATGATGCAGTTTTATCATGGATATGCTCCCAGGCTCCCCAAACATTTTTCTACAAAAACTCATGTTGCTGTTATTATATTATCAGTTTGAAGTTCAAAAAAATTAGGCCACTGATTCCAAATAGACCTTATGGGGGTCTGATCTCTCAGCAGGCATGTGGGTTAGCAATATTTAGCAGAAAGGTTGGAGGGGGCAGAGACCTGGTAGGAAACATTGGTCCCCAAAGTCTACACTTCTAAAAGGTTTCACTTAGCACTTAATTGCAAAACAAACAAATCCTCATCTTGTTCCAATTGAAGAGCTAAGTGGATAAAGTTTGCGTGTAAGGAAATAGAAGGGCTCCAGGAGGAGCCCCTTCCTTTGCCCTGAATCCAGACTGTACTCTGTAAGTCTACACCATTTCTAGTACAAATCAGAGCCTGTGGACATCAAGCTATAGCAGAAGTATTCAGTACAACACAGAACTGATCTCTTTCAAACTCAGAGGTTTTGACATGATTGGGTGGATGTGTTAGACAAGTAAGATGTTGAGTAGGCTGCAGAGATGTGCAATGCTCTTCTGAAAAACTTTCCTGGATTTGCAGTCTTTAAATGGGCAAAAGGCAGAACTACAGCAGGCTTTGCGGTGACTTTTTTTTTTGCGGTACGCGGGCCTCTCACTGTTGTGGCCTCTCCCATTGCAGAGCACAGGCTCCGGACGCGCAGGCTCAGCGGCCACGGCTCACGGGTACAGACACTCCGTGGCATGTGGGATCTTCCCGGACCAGGGCACGAACCCGTGTTCTCTGAATCAGTAGGCGGACTCTCAACCACTGCGCCACCAGGGAAGCCCTGCAGTGACTTTTTAGTTGACCTATTTAGTTCCTTTAGCAAGGATGTCCCTAAGGAAGGATGGACCCTAGAACAGCCACCAGCAGGGGCAAGGGCAGTGGAAAAAATCACTCTAACATCTTTCACTCTTTTCTCAACTTTATCTCAAAAACTCAGGTAACTCCAGGAAAAGATGATCTCAAGATAACTTTGAAGGTAAAAGAGTAAAAAAAAAGGAAAAAAAAAAAAACACTCTGCTCTTGGAGACTAGAAAATTAAGATTATAAAATCATACCAACTTGGTTCCAATGACTGATATAATGGTTCATGTATTCATTCAGAAAATATTTATGAACACCTACTATGTGTTAGGTAATGACTGGGAATATATTGGTGACCATCCCTACTGACATTTACTGCCTAGTGGGTGAAACAAACAATATAAAATAAACTGGACTTGGCTCTGATAACCAAAAAACGTGAAACTTTCAGCAGCTCTAAATGAATATTTCAAATTCAATACCCACAAGCAGCCCTCCTCCATTTTGTAGCTACATTGTCTGGGACATGCGGCCTTCAAATCATTGAAGAAGAACAAGAGAACTGAAGAACGCAAGGGATGCGTTTAAGGGCCAGGCCTAGAAGTGCCTGACATCTGCTTGCATCCCATTGGACAAAACCCAGGCACTGGCCGCCTTGTAGCTTCTACGGAAGGTAGGAAATGTAGGGGTGCACATGGATATTCGTTGAGCACTTACAGTCTCTTACAGTCTCTTAATTACAGATTCCGAGACAACTCAGGTGGTAGAACCACCACCTGCTCCGAGAATAAACTTACGAAGTAATTGGCTTCAGAACTCTTGCCACCCTAGCAGCGGTGAGAGGGGAAGGTGACTTTGATTAACCCACTTCCCAGTCCACCCACTCTTCTGAGTGTAGACACAATTACTGGGCACTTGGTCTGACTCATCTACACTTTCTTCCAGGCCACTCCCAGTAGGTCCATTTATTCGTGGCTTTTCCCTCATTGTTTAGATTCTCCTCTCTGACCCTTTGCAGTCTGTCTCCAGTACCTACTGGACCTGCAGATTCCTTGCAAATATCTGACCACAGCATGCATTCACAGAGCCTGAATTAGACGCTCTTTTGAGAAGTGAGAAGAGATGATTCACTTTTCCCTCATGCACCTCAACAGACTCATTCCTGTCTGTTGTCACACGGTAACCCCAACCTAGAATGACCCTTCCTCCTCAACATCTATCTAAAGTCCTTCTTCTATGGCCCTGCTAAAATCCTACCACCTGCATAAAGTTTCCAAATCTCGTATCTGCTAACTTACATCATCATTTATTTTTCCATTTCAGCCCTCTCTTCCTCAGAAAGACTTGAATAAAGAAGGCAAGCCAGGATTTATCTCCTAGTTCCCACAGTGACTTCATGTGAATGTGTGTGAAGAAAACCTGCTCCTGAGTCTCCCTGGAGACACTAAGCCTTTTTCTTTATGTGGTTCTTGAGGATGAGTTTTGTCCATCACTTTGCCTTGAGACAGGGGGCCCCAAAATAGCCCAGGAAAAGACTGGGGCAAAGACACAGGCAGTAAGCTGAAGGAAAAATATGAAAAGACTGGTGTCTCTGGGCTTGAAGTCTATTAGAACTGGGTGAAAATTCTGACTCTAATATTCTGCAGTTGAGTAATCGGAGGTAAATTACTTCCTTTTACTGAGCCTTAGCTTGCTCAATTTAAAAAATACAATAATGGGCTTCCCTGGTGGCGCAGAGGTTGAGAGTCCACCTGCCGATGCAGGGGACACGGGTTCGTGCCCCGGTCCGGGAAGAGCCCACATGCCGCGGAGCGGCTGGGCCCGTGAGCCATGGCCGCTGAGCCTGCGCGTCCAGAGCCTGTGCTCCGCAACGGGAGAGGCCACAGCAGTGAGAGGCCCGCGTACCGCAAAAGAAGAAAAAAATAATAATAATAATAACATTGCCCTTTCTGTGGTGTAGTAAGAATTAAAGGTCATATATGTGAAGTTCTCAACATTTTCCTAAATGAACACATACAAGTGGTGGTATTGCCCTGCACGTTTCTCTCATATTCCCTATTTACTCTTTACAATGGTTTCCACTTGCTTCTTTTTGTGTATCTCTCTAGTTCTCCCTATGGTGAATATCAATTTTATATAGTTTTTTTTTTAATTCCCTAAGGAAATGCCTCTGACTGGGTTAGTTGTATATAATATAAAATTATATATAATATAAAGCAGTCCGATTGTAGAAAGTTTTCTTGCCAGGATGCAGCAAAGGTCCCTAGCCCATCAACAAATTATTTTTGGCTTAGACCCTGTCTTATCATCTGTGGCCCTCAGGTCAGGGTGACATGGCCCAAAACTCAGTAGCCCATGTGTAAGGAATTACCTACACCTCTTTTTTACAAAATGATTATGTGACTAGCAGGTACAGAGTTGTTGGTGCTCAATAAATATTTAAAGAAAAAATGAATGTGGTGGTCTTTCATTGAGTCCATCATCATTGTTGAAATACCTGAGGAATAAATAAAAAGCAGAACAGTGCTTCTCAAACTTTAATGGGCATAAATCACCTGTGAATCTTATTAAAAATGCAGATTCTAATCCATCAGGTCTAGGGCAGGGCCTGCATTTCTAATAAGCTCCTAGGAGATGCCATTGCTGCTGGTTCATGGCCCACTCTTTTGGTAGCAAGATAGCAGAGAACCAAATCATGACTCTCCCTACATCCTTTCTTTCTTTTTTTTTTTTTTTTTTTTTTGCGGTACACAGGCCTCTCACTGCTGTGGCCTCTCCCGTTGCAGAGTACAGGCTCCGGACATGCAGGCTCAGCGGCCATGGCTCACGGGCCCAGCCACTCCGCAGCATGTGGGATCTTCCCGGACCGAGGCACGAACCCGCGTCCCCTGCATCAGCAGACGAACTCTCAACCACTGCACCACCAGGGAAGCCCCCCTACATCCTTTCTTAACGTTCTCCTTCTGTGATAGCAGCCCCACATAGGTGGTATATTAATGCTATAGACAACTTCTCTTGTAGAAGAGAGGATAGACTACCAAACAAAATTCGGCTTATAGCTCAAGCAGCAAAAATGCAAAAAGGTGTGTCAGGACATTGGGTCACCTGCCTCACCTCAGTACTCACTGTGCAACTCTGATCATCTCTCAATGACTATAAGTTTTTCAAAGACAAGTACCTCATCTTAGTGATGACTTGTATAGTGCTTGGTACATTGTACATTCTCAACTAATAATTTTTTGAATAGAAATGGTTTTCTCTTTGGTATTCCCTACAACATCTAGTGCACACAGCAGGCACTCGATAAAAGCTTGTTGAATGAATTAATAAAGATGCAAAGAAATAGTGATTGTGGTCCTGTGTAGAGGAAAATATTATTTCTCATCAAAATCATCTCAGCAGGATCATCTCTTAGGGCTGGATGGGTAGTAAGGGAAATAACACTGATGTTAGACCAAATCCTTGGAATTGAGTAGACCTCAGCTGACAACCCAAATTGGTTTGGGTACCATCTGGTGCCATGGTTGAAGCATTTTTCACGCTCGCTAATAAAGAACTCAGGCTGGCTTTACAGAGGAGTGGGTCAAACCAGTTGACTTCTATGGGTGGAGCGCTAAAGCGACCTGCAGTGGTTGCAGAGGGAGCTGCTGACTTGGGTTGCTTCTTCCTTCTCCCATTGCCAGGAGCATGCCCTGTAAGAAAACAAATGCCAACTCCAGGGGAAGAGGCCCAAGGTCCTACGTTTTCTGAGGAGCCCACCAGGGAGTACCTGAGTGTGAGGCTGGAGTGTGAAAGACTCCTTTCTCTGCAGTTGGCTCATAAAAGAAGCCCTATGGCTTGAGTCCACCCACTCTGTGCAATCTCTGACAGCAAAGCAGCTCTGAGACCTGCAGACAGGCGGGGGACGAACGGAGGAGAAACACTGCCAATACTGTGAACAAAAGCTTGCATTGCTGAAGTTACACGGAATGTAGCCTAGGAGTTTTGCTTTCATGAGAAAAAAAAGAGCATTTAGAGTCTGGGATGGAGAGGACAGAACAGAATTCTTATTCTTCATAAGGAAGATCAGGGAAAACTGGAGGGTGGCACCAGAAGTGTATTGACGGAGTCAACAAATTTCATATAAAAAGATGGTCAGTATGTACATTCTCCATTCTTCAAATTATCTTCATGTACTCTTCTTTAAAACTAGACCCACAAAGAGATTCTCAAAGGACTATGGGAGCTTGTTTTAGTCCCCTCTAGTTTCTTTTTGCTTTATTTCCTCTCTTTTCTTCTCTTCAGCTGTCTGTTCGGAATGGGCTAAGGCATTAATAAGGAACAGACTTGAAAATCATTCTCAAAATTTACGTCCATATATTTTGAGAGGTGGCCTTAACTAGCAAAAACTAGAAAAGAAATCTAACATTTTTGATCACTTACCAAGTGCTAGGAACCACTCATAGCACTTTACCTGTGTTAACTCAATTATGCATTCAATCGACTCCTCACGTGGGCACCATAATAATTATTGACATTTTAAAGATGAGGAAGTTGTAAAACAGGAAGGTCAAGTAACTGTCACAAGGTCATTCAGAAGCCAGGGTTCAAAGCCAGTCAGTCTGACTCCAGAACCTACCTTAAACACGGCACCAGGGACCTCTTAGAAGGAACATCACCATTGGGGCGTCACCATGGTGACACCCTCCCATGCAGCCCTCTCTAACAACTGGGTAGAATGCCTGCCTTCTTCTGGCTTCGGTTCTGTCTCTGGATACCAGCTCTTAATCATTCACTTGTTTCATGCATTGAAGTCAGTTCTCAGGCAAATTTCACTGAGGCTCCAGGGACACCCCACCTGACATCCCTGGCCTGGTGTCCAAGTTCTTGTCTCTTTCAACTGCCCCTCTTTGCCTCTCATTCAGTGCACTCTGCCCTATTCCCTTCGTGATAATCCTTATCACCTATTTTCTACACTGTGTTTAGACACTTTCTCATCTTCGTTTCACTGCCTTAAATCTGTCTTATTATTCTCTAATTTTAGGTCAGTGTCTCCAATAAACACAAAAGCAAAGACTGTGCACGTACTTCATCTATATTTCTCTCACAGAGTAGCAGAGCTTTGAGTGAATAAATGAATGAACTAAAAAAAACTACCTTTTTCTTTTCTTTCACCTTATTTTTCTGATCCCAGCAAGTCAAAAGACATAAGGTTAAATTTTAGATAGCTAAGAAGTTCTGGGATAGGTAGTGGCATATGCGTTACAAAAACATCAGAAACCTGATGTTATCACCCAAGTGATTGGGGCTGGGATGGATTCCACTCCTTGTTTTCTGCTGAGACACTTCCCCATTGCCTCTTAGTCTGAGAGCACTGACCTCAAGGGCTCAGTCAGGGTGGATGGGCCACTCTAGGTTTTCAGAAGTGAAAACGTCATATTTGGTAGGGAGGGAAGGGAGGAAGGAAAAGAAGAACACTTGAAACAAAGCTTCTGGACTAATATACCTAATTCGATACTCAGGAAAATCAAAGCAAGTGGAAACTGAGAAGCATATATGAAATTAAGTTCCTTAAAGCCCACTGGTTGTCTTTCTCTAGATTTCTGTCACAGTAGCTGGAAATTAGAGGATGTCTCAGTGTGCCTTCCAGCTCTGGTATCCTGTTTTAATTTCAAAACTAGGAAGATGTGCCCATCCTTTTCCCTCCATCTCCCAACCAGCCCCTACTTGATACATATGCAGCCTTCCTTTGTGCTATCCAGCATCCCCCCAGCAAAGGGTGGTACAAAGAACAGGAGTTCTGAAGTCAGTCTTTGATCCAAAGCTCGTTTCCATAATTTATTAACTGTGGGATCTTGGGCACATTATTTAATTTTTCTCGGTTGCCATGACAATGAAACAAAGCATCGCAGATAAGTACTTAGTACAGCTCGTAACTTCTGTAATTTTGAGTAGTACTGACCGTGTTCTCCACCTGTCTTTTTACTCCTCTGATTTTCTTCTTTCCTTAGGTTTTTTTCCCCCTTTTTTAAACCTCCTGTTTGTAAGTCTTTGCGATTTCCTCTTAACTACTTACAACTATTTTTTTACAACTATTTTTTTCTAGATTCCAGCTCCAAGTTGAAAAAGAAAGGAAACAGAAAAGTTATGTCTTCAACCTTGGAAATTATAAATGGAAAACCACTGCAAATCAGTCACTGACTGAGCAGGAATAAAAAGTTATTGAGATTCTGTAAGTCTGGAGTCACCATCTGAGAGTAAAACTTGTAAAGAAATAAATAAGTGTTCCCTTCATTCAGAAGATACTTTTGCCTCAGGGATCATAGCAGCCCTGAGCAATTTTCATGGATGGCCTGAAAGCAGTATCATCCCTAAAGCAGTGTCCTGTGTTGGAAAGGAGGGGAGAAAAACCTCCTACAGAACTGTGAGTCACGAGTGAGGAGTTTGAGTCTCTAACTGGATGTGTAACTCTCCTCAAATCAGTTAGGCTCTCTGAGCCTTTGTTACCTTGGCCAACATTCAGGCTCATGCACAACCCCTGTGAAGGTACATGGCTAATTCTATAGTATCAGGTCTCCCGAATCTTATAACCATGACCATTCTTCAGGAAGGCCTCCTGAGAACTTATGTGTTGTCACAAAACCACAGTTTTACTTTTGCTGCATTCTAGTAACAAGAAAAAGAAGAACAAGAAGACAAGATGGTGTTAGGTAAACAAGCTAATATGAGCTATCCTTCAGGTTATGACCCGGATTCGGGAACCACTCAGTTCGACCTCCTACATCTCTATGTTTGCAGCCTGAGGAACGAGCAATGCACACTTAACATGTAAGGTAGAGGAAGATTTGTGCTCAGAGGAGGGTAGATTATAAGGGAGTTTCCAAAGCTCAATCATAGCTGGACACAGAACAGAACCAGCAGGAAAAGCTTTATGGAGAAGGTAATTTTTGAGTTAGACCTTAAGGGATGACCAGGATTTGTCAGGTGAAAAGGGAAAGTAAAGCAATCCAGTTATGAGTACCACAAAAGCCAAGCACAGGTGGGAAAGTATAGAATATATATATATATATGGAACCATTCAACTTGAAGGGAGCATAAAGACTATTAAAGGAAATAATGAATTTAAGAATGGACAAGACCAGAGGAAGTGGCTAGGGGGATTCTGCATTTTAAATTATGGAATTTTAACAGTGGGAAGACAGAGAGCTGTTGATACGCTGAAGACAAGCTAGAGTCTGTCTTCACATGGGAACTGGTCTTCAGAGTATATATTCATTCACCACTATCCTCCCACAACGTTAAGCATGCTACCTTTCCCACCAAGATCTCTCACTTTTTCCCTCCATTTTGTCATTGGATTGGTGAATCATTGACGTCAAAGTTGAAAGAGAACTCAGAGATTATCTAGTTGATGCTCCTGTTTTACTGATCAGAAAACTGAAGCTTAGAGAGCTCTACAGGGCCAGCCAGCAGAGGTCACATATCTCAACTAGCACTCCAGGGCTCCCTATGATGAAATGAATTCTTCATTTTCTCTTTTTTTCACTCCAGGGCTAGTTTTCTCATTAGCATTGTTAATGTACTTTGGAAACATGCCTGTTTTGCAACAGAGTAATGGCTTTGCTAAGCAGCAGCTTCCTTTAAACCACTTTCCTCTTAAAGAGCAAAAAGACTACTTGGCTCTCCTCCAAAGATTCTTGGAATATTTAACCCAGTGGACTCCCCAGAAGATAATGTTAAGTCAGCACAATATGCATGCTAGAGTAGGTAAGAGAGAAGGAGTGACCCACGCACAAAACACTGATAATAGGGTGGAACTGTCCTCCGTACAAGTCTTTGAAAATAGACCAGGTGATGTCAATCTACACTTCCTTGTTGTGGGTTAGATGTTAACTGACTCAAGGTCAGGAAAATGGAAATAAATAGCATTAGTATTTTCAAGTCCAAAAGTATTTTTGTTTGATATACGACTGTATTGTAATTAATCCAAATCTTAAAAAATTAAAATTTATAGACTCTCAAAATGATTAAACTCATATAAAACCGTGTTTCATAGTAATTATACAGCATGTTATAGGAAATGTATGTATTAATTTTCAATTGCTATGTAACAAATTTGTAACCACAAACTTTGTGGCTTAAAACAACACACATTTATTATCTTACAGTTTCCATGGGTTGGACCTGAGCATGAGCAGAGCATAATCTCTGCTTAGTGTTTCAAGGCCAAAATCAAGGTGTAGGCAGGGCTACATTCTCATCTGGAGCTCAGGATCCTATTTCAAGCTCATTTGGTTTGTTAGCAGAATTCAGTTACTTACAGTTGTAGGACTAAGGTCTCTACTTTCTTTCTGGCTCTTCACTGGGGATCTCACTCAGCTCTTAGAGACTGCCCTCAGGTCCATGCCATGTGGCCCCCTCCATAATCAGTTCACAGCATGGTTTTTGCTTTTTTTCAGGCCCACAGGAAAGCTGCTTCCTGTCTGTTTTAAGGGCTCACTTGACTAGGTTAGACCCACCAAAGGTAATCTTCCATTTGATTAACTCAAAGTCAATTGATTAAGGACTTCTAGTTATATCTATACAATTCGTTGGTGATATAATGTAACATAATTATGGGAGTGATATCCCATCATATTACAGGTCCCACTCACACTTATGGGAAGGAATTACACAGAGCGTGTACACCAGGGGCAGGAATTGGGAGGGCCACCTTAGAATTCTGTCTTGACAAAGTGCAGGAATCCTTACTTCCCTTCCAGTCTGTGAGCCTCTTCAGGACAGGGACCAGAATTTAAACTGTTGGTTGAACTGATGAAAGAAATACTTAATTGAAATTAGTTTCCCCAAGGTTATAAAATGTCTTCAGTTTACATCTGGTTATGTTGAGAGACTTTGTCATCAATTAAAATTAAGCATAAAAATAATTAAGCGTGGGGCTTCCCTGGTGGCGCAGTGGTTGGGGGTCCGCCTGCTGATGCGGGAGGCACGGGTTCGTGCCCCGGTCCGGGAGGATCCCGCGTGCCGCGGAGCGGCTGGGCCCGTGGGCTGTGGCCGCTGAGCCTGCGTGTCCGGAGCCTGTGCTCCGCAATGGGAGAGGCCACAACAGTGAGAGGCCCGCGTACCGCAAAAAAAAAAAAAAAAAAAAAATTAAGCATAGATTTCCATGGATAAATGGCAGTTTGTAACAAAGATTTGCCAATATGACTGGCACATTTTGGGAGTAAAATTTCATAAAACTCAGTATAATAATTAACTCCTTCTTTGAGCTAGCCATGTCATCAACAAGTATTCACTGGAAACCAACCTTGTAGGCACTGAGCAGCATGCTAGACTATTTGGGGGACAAAACAAAAGAATACCAGACATCCATTTTTTTTTTTTTCTCAAGGAGCTTACAACATAGTAGGGAAGACAGCTCTAAAACACATGAAGTAATATTAAACAACACAAGACACTTTATATTACATCTAAATTGAGTAGTACAGAAAAACCCTGCAAAAACATAAAAGCAGTTGATCTAGATTGGCTGATGTAGGAAGAGGAGTTTCTAACTTACACCAGTTCTTAAAAGGTAAGCAGGAGAGATGAGATTTGATATGTTAGACAAGAGAGCTGTTGAAGGGTTTGAACTATGATATAAGGCAATGAAACTTGTACATAAGGAAAACACGTATGAAAAGGGTTTGTTGGATGAGTTGAAGAAGAGGCTGTAGTTGTGGAGATCACCTAGAAAACTAATGTAGTAATCTAGATGCGACGTGATAGGAGCCTGGACCATGAGATAGTATTAGGAGTATGTGGATAATGTAATAAGAGATGATTTAAATGAGAAGATGGTAGGATTTGGTCTTTGACCTGATATGGGAAATGAAACAAAGTTGAAATCTACAGTTTTAAATTTAGATGGCTATGACAGAGATTGATGGCTTCGCATCAAACTCCATTTGCTTTTTTCTTCCTGGGAAAATTGCTAGACTACATTTCCCAGTTTCCCTGGCAGTTAGGTGTGGCCATGACACACGGAGCTCTAGTAATTGAGAGATCAGAGATTATGAAACGCTTTAAGGTCAAGTTTGGCCTCATCCATAAAACCCCCTGCAGGCAATCTTCCATTCTCTTCCTCCCTTTTACTTGGCTGCAATGGAGACAAACCTCAGGGCTCCAGAATGACAGCTTGGAGAAGGGTTACCCTACAGACTTGTTCCCTACCCTATACTGTTTTGTAAAGAGAAAACTTCAATTGAGTTTGAATCATTATACATTTTTGTCTATTATTTTAGAAATCAGATGATCTAACCATTATCTTAGGAATGGTGGCACCACTAACAGAAGTAGTGAGCTGGGAAGGGGATGTTCATTTGGGGGTTTAGAAAATACTAAAACAGAGCAGAAAGTCAGGCAGCTAGCAGGACCAAAGCTTAAGAGAAAGGACTCAATAGGAACTAGAGAGTTGTTATTTGCAAAGTAAAATTTGTTGACACCATAGAATAAACGAATTCTCAGGTGAAGAGTGTATAAGAAAGTAAGAATAAGAATTGAGGGCTGAGTCTTAAATAGATGTTCATACGTACGAGTGGAAGAAGGAAGAAGGGCCAGTGAAGAACTGAGAAAGGTTTAGAGATAGCCTTCCTTATCTGTGGCAATGAAACCTGCAGATACAGACTGCCAGCTGTATTTATTATACTATCCCTTTTTATAAAAAGGACTTCAGGGTTTCCCTGGTGGCGCAGTGGTTGGGAGTCCGCCTGCCGATGCAGGGGACACGGGTTCGTGCCCCGGTCCGGGAGGATCCCACATGCCGCGGAGCGGCTGGGCCCGTGAGCCATGGCCGCTGAGCCTGCGCGTCTGGAGCCTGTGCTCCGCAATGGGAGAGGCCACAGCAGTGAGAGGCCCGTGTACCACAGAAAAAAAAAAGGACTTCAGCATCCATGGAATTTGGTATCCCCAGGGTGGGTGGGCTCCTGGAACCTATTACCGAGGGATGACTGTATATGAAAATAACAAAGACCGCTCAAGCTTAAAGTCTAATTTTGGCCTTAGTTTGGTCCTGATGCATCGTCCACTGACCAACAGCAGAGCAAGCCCAGAAAACAGCACCATTCTAAACCCAGGGACATGTTGGAGTGTAAATCAGCCACCACGGGATCATTGCCTCTTTCATATCTATCAAATGCCCATTAACACTCAACTGAAGTTGTTGAAAATAATGAACTGGCCAGAAAACAGGTAGCATTAGGGAAGAAGAAGAAGCCCGAGGTCTGATTTATGAAAACATTATTATATCTGCCTTTGCTTGACTTAAAACTGGCTTATGTACATTTGGATCTTTCATCTGTTTTACTTTGTTAACAACATATCTTAACTCTTAACAGAAAAATATAATTAATTAGCTGTTGTCTATGTTAACCCCAAAAATGTTTTAACTGATTTTTTTCCATGAAATTATTCAAATTATCTGGATTTTCTTGACGTTATGTAGGCACAACCCCACAAACCAAAAGAAATATTTAAAGCCTAAATTTAACCTTGAGGTTTGTTCTATAGCAATCATTCTATGAAAGGAATAGTAAATTTTGATTTGTTAAGAGTGTAAAAGTAAAACTCTGAAAATGGGTGTGGTTTGGTTCTGAATTCAGGAAATAAATACAAGTTATTTTTGTTGTTGTTAATATAATAATTACATTTGAGGACAGTACTTAAAAGAAAAAGAAGTTTTTTTTTTCTTTAAATCAAATGTCAATTGCACAGAAATTTCAAAACAGGGATCATTTTGAATGCAGGGTAAAGAATATGATCATTTCTATGCTTAGCTAGTAAGATATTTGTTAATAACTCTTACAAATGGCTAAAGGAAAGAAACCCAGACAGTAAGGGAAAATGTGCCCATTAGTCAGCTAGCCCACAAGGAGTTTGAACACAGCCTTGCAGACATTCAACAAATACACATTGCCTGCCCGATCCCCCTGCCCACTCCCCATTGAGACAATGTGTTCCAGGCATGGCAATCAGCACCACATTTAACCCAGCTGCGGCGGGGGTAGGGGTGGGGGATAAAACTGCAAAAAGATGTAATCTACTTAAAGCCACATCTACATGATACCAAAGCAACAAATCATTGCAATCAATCCAGTCAAAAGAATCAATCAAGTTAGAGAAAACAAATAAGTCAGATTTATTATTTAACAATGCCGGCAAATCTAGTGAATTATCTGAGATATGGACTCCTCTTTGATGTTCTTTTTGCACTGTGTAAAGACAGAGATCCTTGATATATACGATGACTTCACTTATTCTCTTTATCATGTAAAGCACTACTTTCCCTCCTCTCTTTTTTATCCAGTATAACTTTTCCTAACTTTCAGGTAGACAAAATAACAGTAATGGAAATGACTTGATGATCTCTTTAATTTCTTAGGCTCTTTCAACCTCTGTAGACACCACTTTAATGCAAATCAAACTTGGGTGGGTTGTACATTACCTACTGAAAAATACTTTCAATTAGAAATTTAATTACACTGTCCTGAGGAAATGGAAACGACAGTTTCTTTGAATTTTATACATTGTGGAAACCTCCAAAGTGCTATAAGTCGGCTAATTGATTTCTGTACCTGTAATGTTTGATTAGGTGTATCTTATTGTCTTCTTGGTTTTAATTAACCCTGGGCTTGTCAAAATGCTTCCAACTACAAAGGATATATGATGAAGTGTGATAAACTCTATTAACAGAGGCTGACTTTTGTCAGTAATTGCTCTCATGCACAAGAGTTATTAGAAATTAACACACAGAAAAAAAGAAATTGTACTTTTGGTAGCAACTTTTATTGGCAGCCGTAAATCTGTGGATTGACCCCATGTGCCGATGATAAGCAAATGTGAATGACCATAGGGTCCTACAGAAGATCAATCACTCACTAGATGTCATATAAATATTAAGAGTGACAAAATACAAAGACTTATGAAGTCTGAGGGATAAGAGCTAAAATTATATCAACATCCCTAACTGTTCAGATTAAGAAACTTGATCCAGAGGGTGGACATAAGTGTTAAGTCCAAGCTATTACCGCTGCAGCAGACCCAAAGCAGATACTCAATAGGTATCTGTGCAGTTGATGTCACAATAAATTAATCAATGAATTTCCCAGGGCAATCAGCATAGTTTTTCATTCCAAAACTGTTTTAACCATAACTTCCTATCAAGGTGGTCAATACAGATCTTTCTGTTGAAAATGGAAATAAAAACAATTATATTCCACTAGCTACTGCTTTAGAAACATTAAAGAGGAGTAAGAGTTGATTTGTTTGTCTAAATGTTATGGTTAACTTCTGTATTTTTTACAATTTGCCATGGTAGTCCAGTAGTTTTCTTGCTTTTAATCTCTAAGAAACTAACAAAGGCACTCCTTCAGAAAAATATCTTATTAAAACTCTATTCTATGCTGATATCATGTCAGAGCCCTGAGCACCTGGATGTGTGACATAATTTAATGTAATCAGATAACTGCCCGGTCCAATTAGACAGTTACTCATGCCATCTGGATCTAGGAAACAAGCTCTGGATTGAAAATCATTGTAGTAGGGATCCTGGTGTTGAAGATAATGTGGAGGTGAATGATCATAGGAGAACTGCCTGATTACGCTGTCTTTAGGGAGCTTAGTCTTCCTGTAGAATGAACCCACAAGGGAAAGAACAGAGTGAACATGAACAAGTGGTGTTGGGACCATCTGGTCTCCCCAGCTCCTGAAAAACTGCAGAAGTATCTGGCATCTAAATTTAAAGAGCCCTAGCCTTTGGAGCTGAGAGATGGAGAGCTGACTTGCTGGCCATTGTACTCCTGGTCCTGGTCCATAGGGATAGACATAACTATTTTAACTTCATGACCAACACTGACCCCATGGAGAGTGCATAGTGGCTGAACCTGAGCCCCAATATCTAAAAGAGCAATGACATAAAAGGAAAAGGGATAAAAACAAATATTTAAAGAGAAGAATAACAAGCCAAGCACCCACACAAACTCCTTCCTAGTGAAGAAGAACTCTTGGAGGTGAGAGATGGCAATTTGAACATAATTTGAAAATAATGGTAAAATAATACTATGAACACTTAAGGAAAGTAAATTAAAGCACAGACACTTCCTAGAACTTGAAATGTAAGTTGTGAATTTTAAAAGTTAGTAGATGCAACCCAAGAATTCTATACCCAGCCAAGATAGCAATCATCTATCTATCAGAATAAGAGAAAGATATATAAGAATTTAGAAAATATACCATTCACATACCCTCCCTGAGAGAAACATAAATGAAAGGGACTTTAAACTACGAATGAATCCCAAGAAAGAAGTTAAGTCAGGGGAAGACAAAAAGGAGAGGAAAACAAAGTGAGGGATGAAACTTGCAATGTGTATAATTGAATCTAAAAGAATAATGACAGAGTGATGATAATGAGCAGCATCACTGTGAAGCTAAAATTCTTAGAATAAAAGGCACATGCTGAAAGGGAAAACCTAAATATAGCTTGAACTTAAAGGTATAACACTACTTCAGTAATACCTGCGGGTTATAGACTAGGGGGATGGGTTGAATGAATTAAAAAGATATTCCCTTTTGGGGAAAGAGGAAGAAAATAGTCTGAAGGTCTAATTATATTGGAGTGGGAGAATCAGTGGATGAATCCTGTATGGAAGGAGGAAATAGTTGGCATTTTATTTTCAAAGAATAGTAAAGAAATACACTCAACAACTAATTGTAGGCATTTATTAATATTTGATGAAGTAATAAATTGCAGGTGTTGAGAAAGAGAAAAACACCATGAGTTGAATAGAAAATTATTTTAGAACTTCCAAACAAGAGGATAAGTGAATAAATAGTAACTTGATTCAACTAACATAAAAAATAAAATGCTAGGGCTCCCCTGGTGGCACAGTGGTTGAGAGTCCACCTGCCAATGCAGGGGACACAGGTTCTTCCCCCGGCCCGGGAGGATCCCACATGCCGCGGAGCGGCTGGGCCCGTGAGCCATGGCTGCTGGGCCTGAGCGTCCGGAGCCTGTGCTCCACAACGGGAGAGGCCACAGCAGTGAGAGACCCACATACCACAAAAATAAATAAATTAATGAATTAAATAAAATGCTAAATTATGCTAAATAAAGTAGAATGAAAAGATTAAAACCAAATATATTCCTTGTTTTTGTTAAATGTGAATATGCTGAAGTCCCTTGTTAAAATACAGAGACTGAGGTTTTCTTGGTTAAAAAAATGAAGCTCAAAGGAAAAATACAACAAAAAAACAAAGCTCAGTTGTAACAACCTTATTACCTCAAGTGTGTAGAACCAGCAACATCAACATCGCCTGGACTAAAAATGCAAAATCCCAGGTCCCACCCTAGACCCACTGAACAAAAGCTGTAGTTTAAAAAGAATCTGCATGTAATTCACATGCACATTAAAGTTTGAGAAATATTATGTTACAAGACACATGTTTAAAACAATTTTATAAAAGGACATTGAAAATAGAGAGTTAGGCAAAGAGGTACCAGGCAAATGCAAACAAACAAAACAAGTTAGTATCAAGATTAATATCAGATGGGGTACTGTTTAAAGTTAATTAACAAATCGAAGAGTTGTTAACAAATTAACAAATCAAAGTTGATTTTTTAAAAGCCCAGTTTATTATTTTTATTTGAACCTGGGCTCACAAAAGTGGATTATTCATAATTCCTAGTTCATGATATATTCTCATCACCATTGGTCCATTCATAGCTTACTCTTATTTAGTTAGTTGAATGTTTTGTTCATTATTTTTAATTATGTTACAAACACCTGAGAAACCCTACCTAAAATAACTGGCAAGAAAGCAACCGGAACCTACATCTAACCATATCATCCTTTCCCTATCCTACCCTCCTGTCTTCCCCAGCCTGATATATAAATATCACTCTATGTAACTACCGTAAAACAAACTTTAACAATTCTCAGAGAACAGATTTTATAATCTATTTCAATACAAATAGAAATAAAGATGGCATAAAAATTTTAACTCATTAGAAATTAATGAAAGTAGTTCTATTGATACAAAGGCATTGATCCAAAAGGAAGTGAAAATTGAAATTACAATCTCTAGAAAGAAAGAATGTCATATTGTAACTTGTGAGAAATAGCTAAATTTCTACTCAAAGGAAAATTTCAGTAAATGTTACTTATTTATTTAAAATTTATTAAAAATAAAATGTTCTTTTTAAAATATATAATAGTCACAAAGGAGCTTGGTACACAATTTAAGAACTTTATAAAGAAACAAATGGGTTCAAAAGAAAGTAGTAGAAGAGAATCAGTAAAGATAAATGCCACAATTAAACCCCAAAATGTTAAAGAATATTAATAACTCCAAAAGCTGTTTGAAAGAACAATTTTTTTAAAAAATTCCACACAATCTTGTTTAAGGGGAAAAGAAAGAATGAGTAAAAATATAAAACTTAAAAAAAGAAGAAGAAATGAGGAAGAAATTTTGAAAATTGAAATAGAATATAACATGCACCTCTGTGGAGCCATGTTTGAAAACCTAGAGAAAATGTATAATTTACTAATAAAATGTAAATGAATAAAAATGACCCGTGAAGAAATAGAAAATTTGAAAAGGCCCAGATACCACAGAAAAAATTGGAAAATAATTAAAATTCTATCATTTATATTTGGTATTGTTTAAACTGTTTTAAACCATAAAAAAATTGGGGAAGTTCTATAATTTATATTATGGAGAAAGTATAACTTTAATACTAAAATCTGAAAAAAAATTACAGAAATCAAGACCTCAATATATTGTGGTAACTTTTTGAATTTAATGAAGAAATAACCCCATGAGTATCCAGTCAGGGGAAAAAAAGGCAAACACCTATAACCACAACAAAAAAAGTAAAGAAAAGCCGACAAACACAGGATCTCTCCTTCTAACAGTAAATGCCAGAAGACTAGAAGACAAGAGATCAGCAACTGCTGCATACAAAGGAAATAGCTATAACTCAAGGATTCCATATTCAGTGAAGTTGTAATACCTGTGTTAAGAAAAAGATACTCTCAAATATATGAGGACTAAGAAAAGATATCATTTATGTACTGATCCTGAAAATGTGTAAGTCATTTGCTATTTTTTAAATTAATTTTTATTGGAGTATAGTTGATTTACAATGTTGTATTAGTTTCCGCTGTACAGCAAAGTGAATAAGTTATACATATACATATATATGTGCTATTAATTGAGGAATGAATCAATATAAAATGAAAAAAGACGAGAAAGCTGTGAGCATATACTGATCTAAATGGTTATCAAAAATATGTTTTCAAAAAGAAAGGAGAAGAGAAATTTTTCTCATACAATTAAAAAAAAATTTTGGGCAACAAGGAGAAAAGCTTTTTATGGCAATTTTATTTTCTTAGATAGTGAGGTTGTCAATTCTAACTACCGTGAGGATATAACACTAAAGAACCAAAGGTTTAGTCTTTGGACTCCTTTTCTTTTTGATCTATTCTCATTTCTTTGGTGATCTTATCCAGTCCAGTAGTTTTAAAAAATATCAATGTATTGCTGACTTCCAAATTTCTATCTCTAGCCCTGATCTCTCCCCTGACTTTTAGACTCATATATGCCATTACCTAATCTACATCTCCACTTGGATTTCTAGTAGGCATCTCAAACTTAGCAAGATCAAACGAAACTCAGGTCTCCTCATTCACAATCTACATTCTCAATAAGTTACAACACCATTTGAACTGTTGCTTAAGCCAAAAACCCCACAAGTGATGGTTGACTCTTGTATTTCTCTGACACCCCAAAACTAATCCATTAGCAAATCCTGGTGTCTCTATATTGAATATATCTAGAATCCTGCCATTTCCCACTATGTGTGTCATTACCTAGTTATGTCTTGCATCTATATTTTTACCAAAGACTTCTAACAATCTTCCTTCCTCCTATGATATTCACCACACAAGAACCAGTGACCTTTCTAAAATAAATCACATCATATCCCTGCTCTGCTCAATACCTTCACATCTCCCTCAGAGTTAAATTCAAGGCTCTCAGCAGAACCTTCAAGGTCCTGCACAACATCATGCCCCTCCTCCCACCTTCTCTGACCTCATCACCCACCATTTTCCCTGGCAGTCCTCTTGCTATCGCTATACTCAATTCTTTGCCAAATGAGTTCTCACCCCAGGGACTTAGCCCTTGCTCTTTGCTCTCAGGAATTCTCTTCCCCAGATAGCAGCACTGCTTACTCATTTTGGGTCTTCATTCAAATGTCACCTTACAGAAGATGTCTTCTCTGCCCACCTTTATAAATCAAAGTCCCATACCCTATCCTCTTATCCTGCTCCATTCATTCTCTTCACACACTCATTATCACTTGACATATTGTTTACTTTTAGACATTTATTGGCTGGCTGGCCCCATCAAAAGGTAAACGACATGGGTACAGAAACTTTGCTGAATCCTCAGTGCTTCTAATCCCTATTCCAGGAAGATCCCACATGCCACGGAACAACTAAGCCCATGAACCACAACTCCTGAGCCTGCACTCTAGAGCCCACGAGCCACAACTATTGAGCCCACATGCCACAACTACTGAAGCCCACGTGCCACAACTACTGATGCCTGCGTGCCTAGAGCCCATGCTCTGTAACAAGAGAAGCCACCACAATGAGAAGCCCACACACCGCAACGAAGAGTAGACCCCGCTCGACACAACTTGAGAAAGCTCACATGCAGCAACAAAGACCCAATGCAGCCAAAAATAAATAAATAAAAAATAAGTTAAAAAACACTAATATGAATTGTAAATATTTAAGAAGAAGCATTTCCTCAGTTTATTTGATTATGAAAACTACTTTTTGTAAAGCTTCTCAATAGGTCTATTTATTCTACAGTACATATTTTGGGAAATGTTACACCAGAAAGAAAAAAATTATCAGGAAAAACATTTAAGTAGAAAAATGAAAAGAAAGCATATAAAAACAAAATAACATAAGTGAGACTATATAGTTCAGTTGGGCCCATAAATATATATGGAATAAATTCTATTGTTATAAAGAGAAATGTACACATTGTTCCAAAGCCAAAATCTAAGTTTGTGCTGTCTATAAAGATTAATCTAATATAGCTACCTTAGGATTCAGTCTTTCACTCTTAATTATTTATCCTAAAGGAAATAAAACATATGTCCACACAAACACTTGTACACAGAAGTTCATAGCAACTTTATCTATCATAGAAAAAATTGTAAATAATCCAGATGTCCACTAACAGGTGAATCAATAAGCAAACTGTGGTATATCCGTACAATAGAATATCACATAGCATTAAATAGGAATGAACTATTGACATATAGAGAAACTTAGATAAATCTCAAAAATCATTATGCAGCTTGAAAGGAGCCAAACACAAAACGGTGTATACTGTATGAGCCCATTTATAGAAAACTCTAAAAGATGCAAAATAACCTATAGTGACAGAATAGAGATCACTGGTTGCCTGGGACCAGGAGGATGAGATGGATTGCAAAGAGGCACAAGAAAACTTAGGGAAGGATGAAAATGTCGTGTATGATGACTGTGATTGTGGTTTCACGAGTATACACACCTGCCAAAACTCATGTAATTGTGTGCTTTGAGTGGGAACAGTTTATTTTATGTAAAATTTACCTCATTAAAATTATTAAAATCTGAAACAGGAAGGATGTCTATTTTGGTTTCCACTACGAACCTGGAACTTCATACAGTGCCCAACACATGGTAGATGCTCAATAAATAAGGAAATAACTTGATTAACACAAATAATGCATTGTTTTAGTGGATATATAGAAATTTGTATCTAACCGAAGGAGAATACACATTTGTGCACACAAAGAAAGTAGACTCCAAAATTCTCTTAAGAATGATGCAATAAAACTAGAAAATAACAAAAAGACAATGACAAAGCTGTAACAACTTGAAAAATATATATAAACACATTTCAAAGAGGAAATAAAAGAGAAAAAAAGGAGGGGAACAAAAATATACAAATTCAGAAAACAAAGTTGTTACAAATACAGTTAAATAAAAAAGAATTATTTAAAAATATAAAGCATAATAATTAATTTGAAAACTCTATATGACATAGACATATTTCTAAGAAAATAAATTACCCGAAACTTATTTCAGGTGAGATAGAAATTTGAATAGACCAGTAATAAGAGAGGATATTGTATACAATATCAAAGATTAGAAAAGGTGGACGCAAACACAAAATAGAAATTAGAGACCAATAACATTTATGAATTTAGATACAAAAAATTCCAAATAAAACATTAGCAATGTCTTGCAATGCATTAAAAAATTATTCATGACCAAGTTGAACTTATTCTGAGAAGCTTCAGTAAGAGCAAAAAGTAGCAATAAATGATATTACTTGTGTATTTTTATTAAATGCTTTAAAAAATCTTAGTGTTCAGTGGTTTTCCATTTTAAATATGTTTGTTATTTAACAGAAAAAAACATTGAAAAATGACTGTTAAAAATGTACTTAATAAAAATAAACATCAATTCATTAAAAAAATCATAAGCAAAATAGTGATACAATGAAAATTTTTAAAAACAACAAAGAGCATGTAATAGAAATCAATAACAAACGTAAAATTACATAGTGAAACTGGATATATTTCCTTAAAGCCAAAAATGAGAGAAATGCCTACTGTCTTCACCAGTTAAACACTATTTTGGAGTTAATAGCTAATGAAATAAATGAAATAAAATGACATATGTATATATTCCAAGAGATTTACCAAAAATAAAAATAACTATTAGAACTAAGAGAATTTAGAAAGTGGCTGGGTATAAGATTAACATTAAACAGCTGTCCTTGATATTAACAAATCAGGTGGTGGGACTTCCCCAGTGGCCCAGTGCTTAAGACTCGCCTTCTAATTCCGGGGGTGTGGGTTCAATCCCTGGTCGTGGAGCTAAGATCCCACATGCCTCACGGCCAAAATCCAAAACATAAAGCGGAAGCAATATTGTAATAAATTCAAAAAAGACTTTAAAAATGGTCCACATCAAAAAAATCTTTAGGGCTTCCCTGGTGGCGCAGTGGTTGCGAGTCCGCTTGCCGATGCAGGGAACACGGGTTCGTGCCCCGATGTGGAAGGATCCCACATGCCGCAGAGCGGCTGGACCCGTGGGCCATGGCCGCTGAGCCTTTGCATCCGGAACCTGTGCTCCGCAACGGGAGAGGCCACGACAGTGAGAGGCCTGCGTACGGCAAAAAAAAAAAAAAAAAACTTTAATAATCAGATGGAAAGTATAATTGAAAAGGGTATCCCATTGGCAGAAAAAAGATAAAGTATCCAGAAATAAATATGTAAGGCAATGTGCAGGATTAATGAAGAACACAGCTCGAGATTTGTAAATTTTTTTTAAATTCTGACTTTCAATGCTTTGTTCTTTTGACATTTACTTTTATGCAAGGTACAAGACAGGAATTTGGCTTTTGTGTCCTCAAAATAGATAAGTAGCCTCTGGTATCTACACCAGCCATTGCCCATCATTTTGAAATGTCACACTGATCATCTAATAAATTCATATATATTTCAATATCTTTTCTACGCTATTTATTTATACTATAGTATAATATCAGCTCAGAAATATGCAACTAGATCAGCTCAGTGGTATACCACTGAGCTGATCTAGTTGCATATTTCTGAGCTGATATTATATTCATTTTTAAGAGAAAAAGGTATTTGCTAAAGGATTCCAATCTACTGATTAATAACCCTGCTGTAAAACATAGAAAAAAAATGATTGGAGTATCATTAAATAGACTTCAGAATTTTGGAGCCAGGTGGTCTTTTCCATTTGAGAAATCCTATGTGCATGCCCTCCCCACCTTGTTTTTGAAACTCTTATTAAATATAATGAGAAGTTGATCTTAACAGAAAGTTCCCACCTTCTACGTTCCCTGACCTAGTTTGGAGCCCAGCAAGTTGTTGCTCAGCTTTTAAAAAACTGGTGACTCTCTCCAGGGGGTTTTAAAATACTAGTGCCAGGTGCTGCACATTTCTACAAAGGCACAGCTCAGCATTTCCAGGCTATTCAAACCCCTCCCTAGGCTGAAGCTAGCAGTTCTGTCAATCTATCCCCAAGGTTGCTAAACATCCCACCAGGAAAGAAAAGAGTGTTGCTTATTTAATTTTGATTTGCTTTAGAAAGCATATACACACAAATTTTAGTAAGCGCCTATGAGAACTCATTTGTTAACCTAGTAACTATTTCATTGTATAAATATATATGGCATCATCCTTCCTGTTTCCAAGGAGATTTCACTGTACCCACAGACAACATGTGTGCAGATTGGAAAGGCTCTCTTTTATGAATCTGATCAGAAACTTTTCTATTTTGACCAAGGATTTCGAAGAACTTTCACAGAAATAACAGGTATAATCTGGCATTCAGAAAAGTTACAAAGTCCAAAATTGGGCCAATTTAGGGTGAATTTAAAATTTAAAAGCAGGGGAATCATGCACAGTTTTTAAGTTGGTACTGTAAAACAAATCATCAGTTCAGTGTATCATTATGTTAGCTTAATATCTTCTTAAACATAGTTTTGGATCTTATTTTCAAAGTGACCGATATATGAAAAAGACCATAAAAGTTGTGCACAGATCTTGTATTCAGTAACTATGTTTTGTTTTTTCCAGAACTATTTTTCAAGGAATAGTCGGATTGACTACTAACGATTTTTAAGGAGAAGGGGTAAAGTTACCACCAATGTACTTTTGACCAAATTCCAGTCATATGGAAGAGGATTGAGGAGTATTGTGAATGATTTTCTACCTCAGGTGATTCGGGATCGTAGACATTTGGGGAATGCTAAAACCCAATGTTATTTGCTTTCAATCATGATTATAGACTGTGGGTCTGGCATCATTTGCTACCTGATTCTGGGAAAAATAAATTGACTAAGTAAAATGATCTAATGTAATCAGCCTGCTAATTTTATAATATCTGGTTGGGGAAGAGGGAATTCTAATATATTTAATAGCCTATTAGACAAAGACTCTGGCCATCAAGTATCAGTGCCAATGTGAGAGCAAACCATTTAGTTTAACAAATATTTATGGAATGTATATTATGTCCAGGGACCATGTTAGGTACAGTGGTTTTAAAGATATGATTCCAACCACAAGAAGTTTACAGTATAGTGGGAAAGACAGATGAACTTGTAAAGAGATAATCTCTATGTAATATCATAACTGACAAGTTAGGACCAAAAAAAAAAAAAATTCCTGCAAAATTGTGATGAACAAAGTGAAGTAACAGTGTCTAAAGGTAAAAGTCAGACTCTAGAACCTGGATCTTCTATGTATAATCTTGGGCAAGATACTAAATTTCTCCAGCCTCACTTTTCCCATCTGTAAAAAAGGAAAATACTAGAATTTACCTTGAAAAGATTTTTGTGAGAATTTAGATGAGATACTTTATATGAAGTGTTTGCTTCTTCATAGTCATGAAATAAATAGTAGTAATTGGTAATATACGCTATTAATATATGGAGCATACAAATCAATACAAAAAAGAAGAAAAATGAACAATGTGCATGAAGAGACCACTCACAAAAGAATAAATACAAATAGCTAATTAAAAAAAAGAACTTCAATCCAACTTCACTTATAAAATAATTTTTTAAATATAATTTAATGCATTTCTTGGCCATGAAAATTTACAATTTATTTAAAAGTAATATTTGACTGTGGCAAGATCATGGTAAGATGAGCTGTCTCTGGCAGCATCAGTGACTGTGTAGATAGTTGTAATCTTTCTGGAAAAAAATTACTCAGTGTGTATCAAGGGCTTTCAAAATGTTCATATGGCTTTTAGCCCAGTAATTCTACTTCTACCTTAAAGATGTCCATTAAACTGCTAGCTATTATAAAAATAAAAAAAAAACAATATAGATACAGAATAATAGAAAAATGTAAGGTTTTATATGCTGCATTCAAAAAATAGACTATCATATAGTGATAAATATAATCCTTGGCAAGATTTTTTTAATGGTATGGTTTTAATTCAAATGTTCAGGGAGAGCGGGATACAAATTTGTTGTAATTGCTGTACTC
Source organism: Stenella coeruleoalba (assembly GCF_951394435.1). NCBI lineage: Eukaryota > Metazoa > Chordata > Mammalia > Artiodactyla > Delphinidae > Stenella > Stenella coeruleoalba. The sequence goes on along the minus strand of NC_137169.1, from coordinate 118,253,317 downwards.
TCTACTATGTAAATGTATATATGTATACATATGTATGTATGTATCAGTAAACTACTGTTGCATATATAGGTCCCTGTCCATATATATGTATTAGTAAGCTATTGCTGCATAACAAACGACTCCCCAAACTTAGTGGCTTAAAATAACCATTTATTTAGTTCATAATTCTGCAGTCGCTTTAGGCTGGGCTCACCTAGGCGATTTTCATCTAGGTTTATCTCAGCTAGGCTTGTTTGGGCATCTTTGATTAGCTGGTCAGTTGGGAGCTGGCTGATGTAGGATGGCCTCAGCTCGAATGACTCATCTACTCTCCAAATGTTCTTGTAGCCTTCATCAGGCTAGCCTGGGGTTGTTCTCATGGTGAATCAGGATTCCGAGAGACAGTGGAAGTGTACAAGACTCAGAACTGGCACACTGTCACTTCTGTCATATTCTATTTTCCAAATAAAGTCAGGAGATCAGCCTAAACAGAACTGAGGGAAAATAGACCTCACCTCTTGACAGAAGGACCCTCAAAGTCACATTGCAAATGACAAGAATGCATGCAGGGGGGGAAGAATTGGGGAAATGTTTGTAATTAATGCATCACAAGGTATGTGGAGAGGAGTCCAAAAGGTAATACATCCAATATTAATGCTGTTATTTCTGAATGGCAGAATTACTGGTGATTCTTAGTTTTTTATACTTTTCCATTTTCCATTTTCTACAAGCAAACTTTACTTTTAGAAGCAGATAAAAATAAATATTTTAAAATGTGAATCTAGTGTACATGCACCTAGTGATACAGACACATCAAAGCGATTGTGGGGTCACAGAGGAAGAGCACTTGGTACAGTCTGAGGGGGAAGATAGAGCCGGCTTCAGGAGGTGGTGCCCTCTGAGCTGGAGATTGACAGAAGTATAAAGGCCATTTGGCTAAACAAAGGAAAGTGAGGACATTCTAGGCAGGAGAACAGGTCAAGGGGAGAAGCCCTGTGCAGTTTGGGGAAAGAGTACCGAAATGAGGAGGGGCGTCAGTCTGGGAAGGTGGTGCCAGGAGGGGTCTTATATTTAACTGATTGAAAGTGAGCTATGAAAATTTGAACCCAGTCTTTATAAACTCCAAGCTGGATAATTTGAAGAGGGGACTCTTCTTTAAGTCTTTAAAAATATTAAATGATGTTTATATGAACACATGTGCTAAAGAGGGTAGTTTGCCTTCAGCTGAGATCAAAACTCCCAGAGAACGAGGGAGCAAAAATAAAAGGATGACCATCTATGTTTTTAGCACTGACCACCCCCCATCCACCCACCCCCGCTTCCCCTTTTGAAGCACAGAGAATCTGGGCAACTGCCTTGCTATGGAAGAGTTTTAGAGCAGGATTAATCAGCACCTGCTGATTAAATTTGGGGTTATAAAACTGCAATATAGCTGTCACAGTTCTAGAGACTATAGTCTATGGTATGTGTTTTCCAATGAAGGGTTTAATTATAATGAATGCCTATATATTTAAATTCCTGGGACCAATCAATCAGCTGGTTGTTCACGATTTATCAAAGGGCCCCTCTTTTTTCCACTGTAATGTAACTGAGGTCCCTAAACTAAGAGAATGAGTCACCCTATACTCTTGAAAATTGAGTCCACAGCTTCATCAGTACCTGGCTTTTATCAAAGGAGATAAATGCTACAAAACACACCAATCTGCTTTGCCAACAGAGATACGAACAATGAAAAACCACGTGTGGAAATCCAGTCACCAGCTTCACAAATGCCACCTCCCTCAGTAGATTCTTAACTCTTCTCCCTTCCTAAGAAGTCCATGTAATGTAACATTTATGCTTCATGTGACAGCAATAGGCACTTAGTAAGAGCTCAAAGAACCTTCATTCACTTCCTTCTCTAACTTTCTGCGGTTTCATGTGATTATGGGTAGAAAGAACTGAGAGGAACGGTATTTTCCTTTTAATGATGAATGAATTTTAATTAGGATTTCCTAGCAAATAAAAACAAGAGAATGTCCAGTTAAATTTGAATTTCAGATAAACAATAAATATAAATATGGAACATACTTACATTAAAAAATTACTCCTTGTTGGGCTTCCCTGGTGGCGCAGTGGTTGAGAGTCCGCCTGCCGATGCAGGGGACGTGGGTTCGTGCCCCGGTCTGAGAGGATCCCACATACCGCGGAGCGGCTGGGCCCGTGAGCCATGGCCGCTGAGCCTGCGCGTCCGGAGCCTGTGCTCCGCAACGGGAGAGGCCACAACAGTGAGAGGCCCGTGTACCACCAAAAAAAAAAAAAATTCTTTGTTTACCTGAAATTCAAATTTAACTGGGCACCCTATATTTTATCTGTCAACCCTAATTTTAAGGTTTTTCTGGGATGGCAAAGACTCTTCTTTAGAGAAACTACAGGACTATTAATAGGCATAGGAGAACACGGAGGTGAGAGGTTGTGTCTGAATTATGCAGTTAGGGCAGAATTCCTGTTCTCGAGCCCCAGCTGCATTTTCTTTCATCAGTACACCTTAGAATGCTTTGGTTGGGCAAGTCATTTGATGGATTTCATTATCTACCAAATGATTCCACTGAATTTTATGTAGCTTACTCAGAGAGAAATAAGCTTGTTTAAGCAAAACTACAAATTACCTCATTTGCTCACTTGAGAGCCAGCATTTTGACTGGTAGAGTCACAGTAGCAGCTACCTGGTCTAAATGTACAACGGTATTGGAGTTTTTAAAAACTGTGAAGATGTTATTAAAAAAAAAAGTATGAACTGCAAATGAAAATATTCACTTTAAGGAATATGACCAATTTAGGAAGAATTCTCTGTACGTCAACCAGAGCAAACATAAAATAGGATTGGAACACTCCTCTTCAATTTGTTCCTCATAAAGGAATTAGAAAAAAATTATTTAGCTTGGTGTGGCCAAGAGAAGAAAAATAGCTCTGTTCTAGTGACAGCCAGATTCCTCCTCTTCTGCCTAGTTCTAATTTTGGAGATTCTGCCATCTATTACACTCTGTTCTTGTCCTACAAGTCTTTCTGGAATGATGCCTTCAAACAATAAGGCTCTTATTATTATGTGAAGATTTTTCTTAGTGTCTGTCTGCAATTGGTCATTGTTTGTTCTCAGCTTTAAGTTCTGAGCATTTTCCAAGAGTACTGCTAAGGATGTTTGCTCCTTCCAATACACTCTGCCAAGTGTATGCTAATTACTTACCACCCTAGGAATAGCTTCTCTATCTGTCTGCTTGGTGCTGCAGCTTTCTAATCTGAGTTGCCTGTGCAATCAGCATTCTGCCCAGTGGACTGTCTGCATGCTGGGATGACAGGAGAATATTCATCCACCCTCCTGGGAGGAAGCAGTGCTTTCTCTTTGGGATCTGATCTGAAAACACGGAGTAGAAACATAGATTTCATTCATGCATTCTTCCAGTCCCGTTATTACTGAGAGCCTATTATGTGCCAGGTACTATACTAGGCTCTAGGAATAGGACTGTGAACAACATAAATATGCCCCTTATAGTCTAGTGTGGAAGGCAGTTAATTCTTCAATTATCTCAATAGCGTTGAATGTCTTCAATAGGAAAAGTATAGTATGTGTGAGGATGCCACAGGGGGCCTTACCTAGGTTTGGAAAGTCTTCCTAGAGGAAATAATGTTTTTACTTTATTTTTTCTTCCACTTTTATTGAGATATAATTGACATACAGCACTGTATAAGCTTAAGGTGTACAGTATAGTGATTTGACTTACCCACATCATGAAATGATTACGACACGTTTAGTGAACATCATCATCTCATATAGATACAAAAATAAACAGAAAAAAAAAATTTCCTTGTGATGAGAACTCTTAAGATTTACCCTTTGAATAACTTTCATATATAACATACAGCAGTGTTAACTATGTTTATCATATTGTACATTATGTACATTATCCCTAGTACTTATTTATATAACTGGAAGTTTGTACCTTTTGACTGCCTTTATCTAATTCCCCCTCCACCTAGACCCCGCCTCTGGTAACCACAAATCTGATCTCTTCTTCTATGAGTTGTTTGTTTGTTTGTTTTTGATATATAATTGACCTACAACACTGTTAGTTCCTGTTACATGACATAGTGATTCAGTATTTCTGTACCTTTCAAAATGATCACCACCATAAGTCTACTTATGATATGTCACCATACAAAGATATTACTTAGTGATTAACTATATTCCCCACATTGTACATTTCATACCCATGACTCATTTATTTTGCAGCTAGAAGTTTGTACCTCTTAATATCCCCCTTTCCCTCCACCCCCCGCAACTTCCTGTTTGTATCTATAACTCTGTTTCTGTTTTGTTATGTTTGTTCATTTGTTTTGTCTTTTAGATTCCACATATAAGTGATGTCATACAGTATCTGTCTTTCTCTTCCTGACTTATTTCACTTACCATAATGCCCTCTGGGTCCATCCATGTTGTTGCAAATGGCAAGATTTCATTCTTTTAATGGCTGAGTGATATTCCATTGTATATACATACCACACCTTCTCTTAACTTACTTCCATATCTTGTATATTGTAAATAATGCAGCTAGCAAGCTTAAAAGAAAAATGGGTGTTAGGCATGGGGTAGGGGGGTGAAATAGCATGTATAAAGGCCCCTAATGAGAGAGACAGAGTATGATGTGTCGTGGAAATAACCAGAACATAAAGCCGGCTTCAGAGAATCTACAAATATTTACAAAGTGTCTACTACGTGCCGGCACTGTTCTAGAATCTAGAGGTGCAGCTTTGAGTATGACAGGCATTGAAGAGGAGCTTAAATCCTAGTAGAAGACAAACAACAAACAGGGAAACATTAATAAGATAACCTCATGTACTGATAAGTTCATCAAAGGAAAAAATAATACAATAATGGAGACAGAGTTTGAGTGGGTTAGGGGCAGGGCTGCTTTAGCCAGGGTGGTCAGGGAGTATATCTTTGAGGAGATGACATTTGTGTCGAGATCTGCACATTGAGAGGAAGCGACCGTTTAAAGCTTGGGGAAGGGAAGAAGATCATGAGACAAAGAAGATCACCAAGGGCTCTGAAAGCCATGTTTGGGAGTTTAGGCTTTATCCCAAAGGCAATGGGAAAACATCGGAGCGTTTTAAGGAGATGAGTAATTTTTTAAAAAACAATGATGATTTTGGCTTTGCCGTAGGATGTGAAATGGAGAAGAGCAAGACAGAATGTGGCGGATGGGCCCAAGGGATGGGAAAAAAATATCAGGTTGGAAAAGAGAGTTGGTTGGTTTGTTGATTGGTTTGTTGTGGGGCATGAGGGAGAGAAAGGAATGAGGGAAGGCTTTTTTCTCCCTTGTCTTGTGCAACTGGGTGGCTGGTGGTACTGCTTGCTAAGAAGGGGAGATGAAAATGATGAGTTATATTTCAGGTGTGTTGGATTGAGGCCCCTAGGACATCCAAGTGCCCAGCAGGAAGTTGCATACATGGGCCTGGGGCTCAGAAGAAAGGTCTGGGTTGGACATGTGGAATTGGGAGTTATCAGAAGAGCAGACAAAGCCTAGGGAAAGTGCAGGGCATGAAATGAGGGCCTCAGACGCAGCCTGAGGAGTGCCAGGCTGCGGCCACACAGGAGCATGGCGGTTTTTCATGTCCAATGTTATGTACTCTAGACAACCTCGAAACATATCTCCTGGTGGATGTTAAAAGGCCTGTCATGGTGCAGGATGACTTTCATTCTGCAAAATTTATTAAATACCCAGCATGAGAAAGGTCCTGTGCTAGGCATGGTATAATGCATTCAACATACCTCTTGATGAGAACTGTGTATAAGAAGACAAGGCCGTGAATAGGATGCCACGGAGGCCAAGGATGTGGCACCCCTCTACTCCCTATTGGTTAATAACGACAGTGAACAGTAACCGAGTGTCTCTATGCCAGGCACTGTGCTGGATGTTGGAGATTAAACAGTGAATAAGCACAAGAGCTCATAGACGGTGGTGAAGTTATTCATACAGGGAAATAATAATAAGCTACTGTGAGACATGAAGAGGTAGGTAAAGGAATTGCAGGACACAGAAGAGAGAAGTGGTAGTAATGGTTTGGAACACCATGGAGAGGAGGTGGTGAGTTTCATCCTAGGTTGCAGCCCAAATGCCTAACCCTAGGACAGGTTATATCAAGTAATTTTACTAACCCTTATCAGTACTTGCAAAGATAAAGCCCTTAAAACTCCTAACAGTTCAAAAAACACTTGTGTGCTTGTGGGTATTTGGAACCTATTCTCAAACACTACAGTAATGAGAGCCACATATGGTACTGATGCAAAATAATTTGGTTAAATATCAGCTCACCATTACCTGGTGCAGGACAGCTGACTGAATGGGGTCTAAGTTTTAATGCAGGAAAGCCAGAGACTGCTACTAGGAACTGCTGATAATTTGCTCCTTGTACCTGGGCTAAATGTGTGATATTAAGCTGCTCTGACCCTAAGGTCCCCAGTCAGTAATCTAGTTAACGGCATGTGACACTCTGAATGTTTTGAGGATGAATGTCATGATGTCTTAGAAGCAGACCAAGCACTCAGGGGATGGCCCAAGATACCCTAAGTATTCTTGTTACACCTGGTGACACTAATATGTCTTTTAGATGTATCTTCAGGACAGGCATTACATTTGAAGTACATGGGACTAGGCTTTGCATCTTGGCATGTCCCTTGATATACCCAATTAATTAGCAACATTATCTGAACCACCCATGAATGAACTTACAGAATAGCAAGTAAAACCAAAATCACATTATTGGTGGAGCAGGTCAGAATCCTCATCTGATTGACGTGGATTAAGACAAACAATATGTAGGAGGAGGGACTAAAATTGAAATTAATTAACAGAGATTATCCAGAATCAGGTGATAAGTTTGAAACTACTGGAGGGTAAAGAGCTGTTTCTAATGCTAACACTGTAATATTATTTAGATTCCATATCCATTCTGGCTGATGCCATGATTTCAACACTAAATATGCCTCCAGATGAATTTTCCAGTCCAGACTTTCCAAATAAATCAGGACATTTGTTGATTAACCTCAACATTACATTTTAGTTATTAGTTGCACCAATATCCTGCTCGAGTCAATGGTCTTAGTCACAAAGACAAGGAGATATTGCCAGCTTTGAGCACATTGAAAGGGTTGATGAGGGACCAGCCAATCTTCATGGTGTCAGGCCATGAGCCAAGAGAAGAAATGTGAGACTGAAAGTTGTGGCATTAGGTGAAAAGTCTACAAAGCATTTGGGACCTAAGTTCTGGACCTGCTCTAGCAGTACCTACCTAGAAGATGTCCATAAACAGAGATTGCCCAGCAGAGACAGGTATCTTCTGCAACTTTTAAAGCAGAGAGAGTTCAGATCCATCTGTACCATCCTATGGAGTGACTAATAATGACCACCCATGTTCCACACCTAACTTAAAAGAAAACATCAGCAATACAATTGAAACACTTTCTGTAACCCTCCAAGATGACAAGCTCCCCCACTGCTCTCAGGTAAACATTACTAAGAAATTAAAGTTTGAAACAGGAAAGAGGGTCACTGGTCTCTGCGGGGTGTAGGATGTCGTATGGAAACTTGACAGCAGCCATAGTGCAGGGGCATAGTTTTCCCTGAGCCCAGGCCCTCTGAAGGCTGGTGGGATCCCCTCCCACCTCTGTGTAAATCCCTGTTGCTAAGTAATGCCAATGAATTTCAAAAATCTGGAGCAAGCAACTGTAGTTTAGTACATTTTAAAAAATTCAAATTCATTACCATAAAAATGAGCCTCTTCTCTGTCACAGCTTGCAATTCTCTCTGACATTCAATTGACTGATCAGCAGACCTGGGCTTTATAGTAGGAGACTTTTTGCAATCCTCTTTGATCTGATTTCCCCCTATTTAATAGACAATTATAGGCTCTTTAAATCCCAAAGGTTCAGAGACAGCAAATAATTACCAGTAGCAATTTTAGAATAAAGCCAATCTAAATGAGTTCAGTTAAATTATGCAATACTAAGCAGTGGCGTTTTTTATTTTAAACAAGGACAGCAAACCAAAACCCCAAACAATCGTTATACTGCCTCAAATTCCTCCTGACAGCTGCCTGTTAAACTTCTGACCTGTTTGTAAAAATCTGCACACCATCTACCAAAGGGATACACACATGATTGCAAACTTCTGTTATAAGGACATTAAATAAATTATTTCTTTAAGATCGTATGGCAGATCTATAATTAATTAAACCCACCATGATATTACGGCAAAATAATTTAGCTTTTCTAAAAAGGTAAATGTAATTTGCCGATCTGGTATTTGGAAGAATGCTTTGCCCAAAATCAATTCCTTTAGTTTCTAGAGAATAGAAACTAGAGGCAATCTCATTTTAATTATATCTCTTTATTGCTAACAAAGGAATGATTTATGCAATTAAATTAACTGGCTAGAAAATTATTCTCAGCTGGGCTGTCCTAATTCTTTGCTTTCTGAATTGCAGGCTCTTACACTTTCCTATGTAGATTAATTTTTCTGATATGCAAACAATGCCTCTTGTGTTCGTCTTTTCCATTTTTTTTTTATTCAAAAGTCCCCTTTTCTTCTTGCCGTGACATGAGTAATATTTGTTGAACTGCTGGGCTTTGACTAGTTTTTTTTTTTTAATGTTAAAAAGATGAAAAAGATCTTTTCTTTCCAATCTCATTATTCAAGAACAGAGCAAGGTTTGAGGGTTTCTTATCTGTGGTGCTAGAACAGCAGCAAAGACATGGAAAAATTGCAAAAATGTCAAAGGCTGCAAAATTTGAAAGTGGTTTCAGCAGCTCCAGGAGTTGTAAATTAGCAAATGCTTTTAGGACTTCCTCCATTGCTTCCCCCTGTCACTTTGCCTGCCCGACACCCATCCTACACCTTGTCTGTCTGCCACAATTATTTCTTACAAAGCACAACAAGGTAAATAACCCACTGTAACATCACCAGTCACAAGTCAACATTTATGGACTGACCTCAGGGACCAGAACACTGAATGAGGTGCCAGGAGAGCAGGGCAGGGGGAAGGTGGATTACAAAGGAATCCAAAGACATTCCCTCTGTCCTTGAGTAGTTGAAGATCCAGGAGGCAATTTTTGGTAAACATTCTTATGAAATAAGATCCATCTCTGTAATGATGGATTAGAGATAGGATGATGACATTATTTGGGGGCTGATGGCATTATTTGGGACCTACATTAATCCAGATTATTTTAAACTATTCTATATAATTTGTTATTCATTCTTTTAAGGTAGGATGAGGTAAGAAGTTGCAACATACATAGTCTGACAATGTAAAGAAAGTGACAGAAAAGAGATGAGGTGTACTTTTTCTTTTGAAGCCATAAATATGTGATGTAAGCATGCTTCCCAGTGCATCCACCTTTATCTACTAGACCAGGCTCACAACCTTCCTCTGTGAAGGGCCAAATAGTAAATATTTTTGGAACTGTGGGTCATATGCTGTCTGTCACAACTATTGCACTCTGCCATCTTGGCATGATCGCAGCCATAGACAATATGTGAGCAATGAGCTTGGCTGTGTTCTAATAAACCTTTCTTTACAAAAGCAGGGAGCAGGCTGGTTTGGCCCATGGGCTCTGGTTTACCAAACCCAGCACTACCCCTACCAGCTACTTTTCACCTTGTCTGAGGAAAAAGAGCCTTATTCATTTCAAAAATCAAAACTCAAAATCAAAAAGCATTGATTGTGTCCCAGTAAGTACAAGGCATGGTGCAACGTCCTCAATCATAATTGATAAATAGTTGGCTTTCAAGGATCTCACAGTCTAATGGAGTAAACTTTTAATGGATTTAATAGACGTAGTGAATGAAAAAATTACAATTCAGTGGAACAAGTAAAACAGTGAAAGTTTTTAAAAAGTGTGTGGGGCTTCCCTGGTGGCGCAGTGGTTGAGAGTCCGCCTGCCGATGCAGGGGACATGGGTTCGTGCCCCGGTCCGGGAGGATCCCACATGCCGCGGAGCGGCTGGGCCCGTGAGCCATGGCCGCTGAGCCTGTGCATCCGGAGCCTGTGCTCCGCAACGGGAGAGGCCACAGCAGTGAGAGGCCCGCGTACCGCAAAAAAAAAAAAAAAAAAAAAAAGTGCTGTGGGGAGAAGAACATGAAAGACCAGCCACAAATGGAAGACATTTGCAAAGCATACAACAAATGTAGTATCCAGAATGTAAGAATATGTATCCTTGAAAGCAATAAGGAAAAAACTAAGTAACCAAATAGAAAAATGACCAAAATACATGAACAGGTAGTTCACCAAAGAGGAAACTTGAATGGTCAATAAATATATGAAAGGACGTTTATCCTCACTAGTAAACAGGAAAATGGAAAATGAATGCTAAAATGAAATGCCATTTCACATTCATCTCATTGGCAAACATTAGGAAGTCTGATTATACCAAGTGGTGATGAAGATATGAAATCTCTGGCACACACAAATGCTGCGAGTACTCATGAAAAATGGCAAACCACTTTGGAGACCCTGGAATTCTACTCTTTGGTATATATCCCAGAGAAATTTCACCATGAGTGCATAAAGAAATATGTAAACAAATTTTCTTAGTGCTTAGCATATTTACAATAGCCAAAAAAAAAAAAAAAAAAATGCAGGAAGGAATCAAACTCCTGTCCCTCAACAGGAGTATGTGATATAACCATGCAATGAAATACTATACAGAAGTGGAAAATGAAACAAAAATAGCTGCATATATAAATACGAACATAGCTCAAAAATAGAATGCTTATTCATTCAAAGAATATTTGCAGGCTTCCCATGTGTCAGGCACTGTTCTAGGTGCTGTGAATATGGACAGCATTGAACAAAAAAGTCATCACTCTCAAGTTGTTCCCTTTAAGTGACGAGTGAGTTACAGGAGAATATAGAGTATGCCATTCAACAATATGCCTACATATTGTTAGGGATGCTTCATCTAGGCAGTAAAAGTATAAAGAAATTCATGGAAATAATAAATATCAATTTCAGGATAATAGTTACCTGAGAGCAGTGACTGGGGCTTGTCATCATGGCGGGCTATGGAAAGGGCTTCGATTATATTGCTAATATCTTTAAGTTGGGCAATGGTCCATGGATGTTCATTATTATTCACAATATAGTAGCCTTGTATGTTTCTGAAATATAAAACCTTTCTTAAAGGAAAACAAAAACATCTTTATGCTCAGTCGTTATGTAAAGATTTTGATTATTAAATGTTACAACCAAATTTTTAAAAAACAAACTAAAGAGTCTGCCTGACATTCTGAATATCCAGAATAGATTCCGCCTGCTGATGACAAATTAAGCACATTAGAGATTTTTCGTTACATTGAGAACAGTGCTGGTGACTGTGATTTGGTGAAGTATGGATTAAAACATAGCCTTCATTGATGTTGTGTCAGGGTTTCTGGGCTAGGGCCCCGTGTCAGATGATTATAATTTCTTAGTAGAAATTCACTTTTAACCAGGAAAAAAAAAAAGATGGTGACCTTAGGGAAAATAGAAAATGAAAACTAATTTTATCCGGAAGAGTTAGGGAAAACTTCTCAGTGGATACTTACAAATGTGACTATGATTCCTCGTCTTCTTCCACTATAGCAGTGCCACCTAACCTCGCATGGCGATGACCTAGTCTAAAGACTTTGAGGGGACACGTCTCCTGGGGTGGATGAAAGCAGGACTACATTGGAGGAACTAGTTTACTCTGCGATCACCTTTGGGAGGAGTCACTCTTTGGGACCTGGTATGTAGCTATCAAATCATTGGGACTAGTGTAGGGCAGGCTGGTCTGGAGTCCTCAAGGAAAAAGTGCAGACAACCAAGACACATATGGGACATGGTAATCCCAGACTGCCACAATAGAAACAAGGGTGGGAAAATATCCATATTTGTATCTTATAAAGGCATCAAACCGGGCATCCCCAAACCATATTTGTGTTTCTTATATAGGCACCCCAGCTAAAGAGCCAAACAGAGCTTCCCAAAGTTTTCAGATCTAAAATTTCTGGAATTTCACCTGGTTTGTAGAGTTCAGGCTATGGGTTCCTAAATTCTAGAAAGATGGCTAATATGAGTTTGCTTTTATTAAAAGTTCAAAGAAGATCAGATCCTATCTGGAAGCAAGTTTTTTAAATAACTAAATAAATCTTTAATATTTCTAAGTGCAAGTATAGAGAATGTACAGTCACAGAGGGCCTTAGAACATCAACTATTTCCTCCATACATTGTTACATAGTTAAAAGTCACAACTGGGGGAACTCAAGCCCAAACCCCATGGTTTGCTTTGTTTTTCCTTTTCATATACCTACAAAAGGGGAGGGCTAAGTGTGACTTTGGGGCTAAGTTTTCCCTGGCTTCTGCAGATGGCTGGGGAGTGAGGGAAGGAAGCATACCTCTGGGCAGATGCCCTGCAGAGGCATACCTCTGGGTGGGTAAGGCATGTGGAGCTCTGGCTTTTGTTCCCCACCTGCCTTTCTGAGCAGCTGGAAAAATAATCTTCGCTTATAGAAAGTTTGGTAGTTTCCTTCACCCTGAACATAAAAGGTAAGCAAAAGAAGAAAAAAAAAATGTCAGCCTTCTCTGTACTGGTAGAGGATGGGAAACATTTCTCCAGAAGTGTCTGGGACCTGGTAACCTAATTTGTTACACAGCAATGGATAATTAAGGATTTGGGCAGAAAAAGACTAATAACATTTGGATGGAGAGAAAGTCCTTAAGAGTTGACAATGTCCACGGACACTTCTTGAGAGCAGGAATTATCTTTTTCACTTGACTTCTTCCAGTGTACATACTCATATGGCATCTGGTATAAAGTGGACTCTTAGTAAATGACCATTGAGATATTGATTGAAGATGAGACCTAAATTCTGTGAAAGTAAAGGGAGTCCAACCATGGATACGAGTAAGGGAGCAAATAGGGCTTCATGTAATATATATGTCTAGGGAGACCAACCATCTGGGTTCTCTCAGAAGCCGGTTTCCTGGAATGTGGGGCATTCAGAGCTAAAACTGGGACGGTGAGAGAACTAAAGGAACCCTTCTAAGAAAAATGGAAAATTAATAGGAGAACTTAACAAGGGACAGCCTTAGCACCTTTGAATACAGTGGGGTTTCTTCATTCGTTTCTTCACCAAATATTATTCTGCTTCCATTGTATGCTAAATTCTGTAGATTAAAGACAAATTACAGGGCTTCTCTGGTGGCACAATGGTTGAGAGTCCGCCTGCCGATGCAGGGGACACGGGTTCGTGCCCCAGTCCGGGAGGATCCCACATGCCGCGGAGCAACTAGGCCCATGAGCTATGGCCGCTGAGCCTGCGCGTCCGGAGACTGTGCTCCACAAAGGGTGAGGCCACAACAGTGAGAGGCCCACGTACCGAAAAAAAAAAAAAAAAAAAGATAGTCTCTGGCTTGAAAGAGCACTGATATAAAGTTGCCTTGATTACATGAGCACAAATTTGCCTCTGAGATAAAATGCAATTGATTCCTGAGAACTTTAAAAAAGATATTAATATTTCTATAACATTTTCTTCTTCAAGTCTAGTCTAAAAGATGGTTTTAAGCATCTCAGTGTTTTCTGAATCCTTTCTGAGGTATGCCTGGTGACATACCTGAGAGCAATAAATAAACATTACTAGTGGGTAGGTCATAATCATGAGTATCTTGTGTTTTTTTTCTGATTAGATTATATTTGTTTCAAATCTCACCTAGCATCTGCTGCAGCCATTTTTGTCACATCCATTTCTTGGATTTCACTCGTAATAATAGCCATTTACAAAGAGTGCTAAGTAGCTCACAATTATTCTCTGATTTAATTCTTACAAGAACTTTGTGGAATAAAGACTACTATAATCCCTAATTTATAGTTGAGGAACTCAAGGCTCAATGCCATTCTGTAACATGACCCAGTTTACACAGCTGGTAAGTTGCAAACATGGAATTTGAAAGTCTCTCCAAAACGCACATTCTTCACCACTGCACTAAATACCTCATCCTAATAATTGCTAACACAATGTAAAGTGCTGGGCTATGCACTGGGTGCTGTGTCAAGGATTTTACATATGCCATCTCTTTTGAAGGGCAAAGAACTTGGTGATATGAATGTGGAATCAATGAGGAGAGACAGGAGGGCTATTGACTTCGGTATTCAAAGTGTGGTCTGTGGTTCAGCAGCATCGGTATCACCCAGGAGCTTTTCAGAAATGCAGGCTCTCAGGTTCCACCCAAACCAGCTGAACGAGAATCTGTATTTTAACAAGATCTCTAGGTGACTTGTAAGCACATCAATGTGCTCCTACTGCTGTGGAAGACCTATGAAAAAAACCTATCCCCAGCTGTGGGTGGATTTCTTTACTGCAGTGGTTCTCTAAGTGGGATCCCCAAACCAGGAGTGTCAGCTTCACCTGGGCACTTGATTGAACTGAACATTCTAGAATCCCACCCCAGACCTTTTGAATGAGAAACTGGGGCAGCAATCTGTCTTAGCCCTCCATGTGATTCTGATGAAAGCTGAGCTTTGAGAACCCTCCTCCAAACGCCACACAGTCCTCACTCACACTTATGCTCAACCTGGAAAGAGGAGTCAGCAGTGACACCCTGTGGAGCCAAGGGAAGCTTGCACGTTTTCTGTGAGTGTACCTGCTATCTTCCCCTGGTAAGATAAAACCATCATGATCTGTGTTTTTTGCACTGAAAATACAAAGCTGATTTCTTTCCCTGTAAACTATTTGCTTCAGGATCCTGCATTCATTTTGGTGAAGCAGACTAGAGTTTTTAATTCATCAAACATTTATTCATTCATCACCAAGTAGGTGTAAAGGACTGCCAATAGAGGTTGTGCAGAAAACATATCAGATTGGCCCCTGGAGCAATCTACTACCAGTTATGTTTATAACAGCACCAGCTACCATGTGAGTATTCGCTGTGTAGCAGGCGGTGTGCTGTTTCATAAAACTCACTCAATCCTTATGAGCTATAGATGTATTTATTATCCTCATTTTATAAGAAATGTACATACTGACTCTGAAGTGTATGCTTTTAATCAAACAGCAGAGCTTCTTAAAGTGATCTCCAAAGATCATTGTTACAAGAACTTAGTGCACTTGTTTCAAGTGTAGATTCCCAGAGACCCACCAAATCAAGGCATGTTTAACAAGTATCCCAGGCAAATATTACACACACTACAGTTTGGGAACTACTATACCACACCACACTGCCTCCATCAAAGTACTGGCCTTCAAAGTATTATGGATCTTACCCTGAAATGGGTTAGCATCAAAGATTTGTAAAGCAGTGGCAAAGAGATGATTAAATTTGTATTTTAGGGAGATCTATGTAGTGGCAGTATGAATGGATTAGAGGAGGATGGTGGTAGTAGAGACTGACTTTATCATCTTATCAGAAAAAAAGCATGTCACACTGAGACATCAATGCCAGGTGGTGGTCTAGGGTTCATTCCCTAAGTATCTCAAATTCTTGTCTCAGGAAAGTTCAGTTTTAAGAGTTGCATGGAATCTGAGCTAGAAATCCTGAGCAAGTACTAGGAAGATAACTTAGACAAGATAATCCAAAAAAGATAACAAAATAGGGTCAGGGATGGAGCTTTGGCCTAAGGAACATCCTTTTAGCAAACTTTTAAAATAATTTTAAGATACTGTTTAGAACCTATTTCAATTCTATAGATTTCAACAATCCAATAGATTGTCTTTAAGTTCCTTTTGACAATTTTTTAAGTTACTATCACTTTAAAATTTTTCAGCTTTGATGCTTCAAATATTAAAATCGAGTTATTCTAGCATTGGTTATACAAGTTGTGTTATGCCCCCTGGTGGCAATATAGATAGGAAGATGAGAAACATATTTCAATCAAGAGAGCCAACTTAATTGAAATACGTGGCAGGCCCTGAACCTGAAATGGAATTTCATATAAAACTTTTCTGGTCTTACTAAAAATAGGAAACATCCCGTTAAACTAAAATCAGATGTATTAACTTCAGCCTCTTATGAAGGTGCATATTTCAATTTCCCTTGCTTTGTCATAAAATGGATTAGCTCCTTGAAATATGTCAGTTGAACTTGAAATTAAATATTTGCTCTACATATAGCTAATAAGTAGCTGGACTCATAAAAGATAACTAAAGTCTATATAGACAAAGAATTTCCTTCAAGATCAGGCCTCAGCGTATGTCGCATATACACGATGCCACTGCCTTCTTTCGGAGCATTCATTTCCCTATATTAATAAACTTTTAAAGGTTACATAGCCCAAATAGTCATTTCCAAGAAGGTGTTAGAAAAAAAGTTCTAAATTTTGTCATTTGTTCTCCAATCAAAACAGCCAACTATAGGTTTTAATGTGGATTATACTGAGGGCTTCTTAAGGCTTTTATCTGTTTGGGGGCAAAAAAAGATGAGTGAAGATACTGAACTACTAGCAGGTCTGTTGATGTTTGATGTGAAAAAAAATGCATGAAAGATAAGTATTTCTTCTTGGATTAAGATAACTTGGCCTCAATGGCTATATTATTTGGTCACAGTAGAGAAAAATGGCTATTCCTTAAGTAAACAAAGTGGCTAACCAGGTGCCTGGTACTATGCTATACTATTAGTACTAAAAAAAGAGACACAGTCACTGGCCTCAAGAAACATGAAGCCTAGCACAGTGGAGGATGTGTAAAAAATTATAGTATAATGATACAAGTTATAGTGAAAATAATAACAGAAGAAAAGGAAAACCTGACATTTAAAAAGGTATTACAGCTGTAGTTCGGGTGGAGACTTGAAAAATGCATATTTTCCAGTTGGACATACAAAAGAAAAACCGTGAGAAGAAATGTGAAAACACACACAAAAGTGTGAGGTGCTAAGGAAGCTAAAACAGTTCAGTATTACTTGAGGATAAAGTTCAAATGAGAACTGGCAAGAGAAAAGACATGAGAGTCTAGAGCATGAAGGGTCTTGAAACTCATGCAAATTTCTCCTGTAAGTGACAGGTCCCAAGACTTCCTCAGTTCATAAAACCCTTAATGTATCAGAAATTCTTTTACTGTGCCCCTTGGCCAAAAATATCAAAAAACAAGAAACTTAACAGTTCCATTATCAAGCAGTTTCAAGTATCAAGTTGAACCTAAGTTCAAACAACTTAATAGGCATTTATACCCTAGCAACGTGTATTTAAGAAAGAAAAACACACAAACTGAAAGAATATTTTTATTCTACTCTTAGAGAGCCGATTATTAATTGAATGTACATGCCTATCCGGCACCGTACAAATTCTCAAACCCTGAAATCAGATGGATATTGCCACCCTCATTTCTTATTCCATAATGATTGTCATGTGATATGTGATTTGTATCACAGCAAATGCCAAAAACCCAGCTTCATAAAGATATATCATTGAAAGGAAGGTAGTGTGATCTAACATTGAAACTGTGAACTGCCTTGAGCTAGTAGTTTGCATTGGTGTCCAACAGATAGCAACTATCACTGTTTTCTTTGCAAATTTAAATATTGCACGGTTTCTCTGTGAGTTCACTACGGCACCCGAGCAGCACAATTTGAAAATCTAAAAATCTTTGTAAAAATGACTGACATAATCTAATTTCCTTGTTTAGAATAACCTAATATCTTTGTAGAGGTGGGTTAGAGACTGGAAGCCTGGTAACAAAGATTACTGCAAGTATACGAGCTGAGAAATGATGATGATGTAAACTGCAACATGGGCAAAGATGTGAGAGAAGGAGACTTGGGTACATCAATGGAGCTCTTGCTAACTAAATGGATATAAAGGAGTGAGGGGTAGTGGCATAAGAAGGAAAGTGGGTGAGTTCCTTTTCCATAACATGTTTTTAAGTATTTCGATAATCATACTTGAATCTAATCGCTTGCAGTCCTGTGTTTTATTTCATGCATGAAAAACATGACCCTGAGAAGGCCCATTAGGCTTCACCAGAATGCCAAAAGGTTAAAACCATTTACAGTCATCTCTCAGTGTCTGCTGGAGATTGGTCCCAGGATCCACCTCAGCTTTTGTCAACTTATGCTCTGGTCCTCTGTATCTGTGGTTCTGCATCCAGATTCAACCAACCGTGGATCATGTAGTTCTATTGAAACAACTTCACGTAAAAGTGGACCCTTGCAGTTCAAAGCAGGGTTGTCAAGGGTAAACTGTACTGGCTATTGGATACCCAAGTCTGAAATTCCGGAAAAATATGACAAGTGTAACTAAATGTATATAATGCAGTAAAAGTTGCATGGATGTTTAATTCGTGATTGAAGTGGTGGGTGTTGATAAAAGTTTTCAAGGAGGGGTACAGAGGTTGAGAAGAGAAGGAGGGTCCAGGGCAGAAGTCTAGAGAACACAAACACTTCAGAGAAGAACAGAGAATGAGGCCCTCATGGAAAAACATTTAAAAGGAACAGACAGAATTAAGAGAACCAAGAGAGCAGTGTTACTGAGACAAAGGGAAAAAAGTACTGGACAGGTAGAATGTAAGGATGATAAAGATTAAAACACATCCAGGGAATCTTGATAACTATTAATGTGATCTTAGAAAATTCAGTGAATTAGTATGGAGAGAAGTAACAATGCGATGATGGGCAGGGAATGAAGTAGAAGCACATGTATAGATTAGGTTTTCTAGAAATTTGGTTGTGGAAAAAGAAAAGAGCAAGAGCTGAAGGTAGAGATGGGTCCAGGGGAGTTAAACTTTTTTAAATATAAAATGAGAGACATGGTCCTGTTTACACCCGTTACCTAGCCTCATAAACAGACCTTTCTATGGATTAAAATTCTATTTTAAAAAAGCAAGAAAGGGATAGAGCAATAGCTTAATTTTTTTGTCCCAACTCTTCCTCCCTGGACACCTAGCTCTTTCCACTCCTCCTATTCCAGGGCTTTTCCTGTCACTGAAAGCCTACTCTCTACTTACCGTAGTATTTTAGTATTTCTGACAAAGAGAAAAGTACCTGGAACTCCAAATACCATACTTAACATATACATATGTCTACCAGACATATATATGTCTACCGTGGCACTGTTCTAAGCAGTTTGCACATTGTAACTTATTTTCCTCATAAAAATGCCATGGCATCAGTGAAGAATTAGACTACCACACTCATAACTTTCTCTTTTAAATAATTACATTAGAAAGTGTGGTACAGTAGAAACATTCCAGACCTCAGTCTCATACAGAGCACGGTTCAAATTTTGGCTCAGGACCTTCATAGTTACTTCATCTATAAAGTAGTTACAAAAATGTCTACCTAGATTTGCTTGAGTGAAGATCAAATGAGATCCCACAATGCTTAGTGCAAAGTCAGGGCTCAATAATACTACTAATACTACACCTCTGTATGTCGACAAACGAAGCAGCAACAGCCATGATAATAACAGAGAAACATTATATATTTCAAATGCAATTATTTCTGTTTTACTCCAACCAACACTTATAACAAGGAGCAGAGTAGAGACATGAATGGCTGCACAAGCCATTTTAATTGTAAGTTCACAAAAGTCTACATTAAATGCATTATCTTACAAAATAATAACCTATGAGAGTATATAAAAAATAACTGAGCCAACATTATTTGGTACTTTTGATGCTTCCATTAACTTAACTATTCCCTTTCCGAATATAAAATTAAAAATTGGCAAGCTATTTACAAAAAGACGTTTAATTCTGTTAATCAGGTTGATATTCTGAACATCTTTTTCTTCAGTTCCGCTGTTTTCTCATCTATTTTAGTGTGACAGTCCTCTGTTGCCTTTTCAATGCCTTCATGGTATTTCTCCAAAGCAGCTTTCAAGCTGAGAAATATTTCCTAAGTAGAAAATGAAATATAATAAGAATTATTCCATGCAACGACCTAAACTAAAAATGAGTCACAAGAATTCCAACAGTCTCGTTCATGTTTATTAATAATATTTTAAAGCCTAAAGTACCTTATGCACATGTACACACTCGTATGCCTACTCTTATTAAGCTGTGCAGATGCATCAGAAACTCAGCTACTTAGAAAGGACAAAGCAGAGACATTAACAATGGCTTGAATCCCAAGACATTAAGAACATATTTTTAATCATCAAAGAAAAATTTTTACTTTGGAGCTTTTCAGGTTTACTTGGCAAATACCTAGATTACTGTACTCTGCACTTAACCCTGATCATTATTTAAATGATATGTAAACAGATTTAATAGGTAATCTACAGGAATGAGAAATATAGGAATACCTTTTAGAATTGTTTTAACAAACTGATCAGGCAGTCCTACTATAAGCAATAGTGAGTTTTCATATAAACCTATATGGATGTGTTAAGAATTAAGAAAAAATTACAAAACAATTTCTGTAGACTGAATGAAATAATAAATGAACCACTTTGCATACATTTTATTCTATCTCATACTCATCAAATGCAATTTTGATCCACTTATTATTGATTTTTCTTAAACAAAACAATTCTCAAACCTTGATACAAGAAAAAGTAGTATTCTGAAAGATTATAAAAGGTGTTTCACCACTGAAATAGAATAGCAGGCCTTTTCCAATGGAAGGAAAAAGCAATAAATGGGTATAATGGGTATAAATGTTCTCAATTTTAAATGCTGCTTCCATTAAACTTTTCTTAAACCCACAGTTTGGCTACTATTTATCTTAGTTTAAATTCTAGTGTAGATACTGTCTGATTTTGAGCAAATTATATAGATTATAATTTAATATAGTATGGATTCAAAATGTTCCAAAAAAGAACAACACTATTTCCAGAGACTGCCACCTATGCAAGTTTGAGAACTACTGCTCTAGATTAAGTGAATATAAATGTTTAGCTTAAGGCTAAACATTTTCCCAAAATCTAAACATAGATCATTAAATCCTAATACAAAAATAGAAGAGGGTATTTAGATTCCCAAGATCTAAATCAGGCATCAAATTACTACAACTATGATGGAATATTAATCATTAGGAAAATAAATCAAAAGTTTTTGATACCTTTATTTCTTAAATCTTGTAGGAAAAATAAGGTGAATTAGTTGCTACCTTATGTAAACACCATTTTTTAAAAAAAATCAGCACATTTCAGCAGCTACAGATCAATTTAATTTCCTGGCTCTACAGAGATATGTATTTATTCATTCCAAAAAGAAAGCTGAATAAATTTGGTAGAAAGACATTACTCATGAGAAACTATTAAAATGAAGTGTGGTTAAATAAAGATATACAATCTGTAAATACCTGAACCAACCATTTCAACACACTCAAAGGAACAATTTTCTCCTGAGAACACCTACATTCTCAAGGAGGAACCAAATCCTACAGGTAGAGCCACAATAAATGAATGAAACATTAAAGCCCAATTCCACTGGCACATCCACAGAAGCAAACAAACATTTGAAGTTCTAAGCCAACCGTCACAGGATATTAATAGCAATAGATCACAGCCCTCACGAAAGCTATATATTTCAATTTCCAATTAAATTCTGTATCCAAGTGGAACTTTATCATATTCATTCACGTAATAAGTAAGTCTTACTGTGATAGCTTGGCTGAAGTTAAATATTTTTAAACTCAAACTCTAGTTCTACAGTGCCTAACATGACAACCACTAGGGACACGTGATTATTTAAATTTACATTTAAACAGCTACATGTTCCTCAGTTGCACTGGCCACACTTCAAGTGCTCAGCAGCTACGTGTACCTAATGGCTACCGTACTGAGCAGTACAGAACATTCCCAGCAGTAAGTTCTTTGGATAGCATTGGTCTAGGTAGTTATCTCACTTTTCAAATCAGAGAAATTCAAGATGACATAACATCCATGGAATTTTACGGCCAGTGTAGCCATTTACCCACCAAGTCTGTATTAATTTATCAACCACTATATTACTGAGTACCTTCTACAAGTAGCACCGTAAATAGTACAACAGCACGATGGAACATGCAATTATGCTTTCTACCCTAAAAAACCATACAATCCAGACCAGACTGGATACTGAGCACTTAAAATAGAGCTGGTATAAACAAGGAACTAAATTTTATTTCATTTTAATTAATTTAAAAGTAAATGTAAATAGCCACATGTTGCTAGTAGCTACCCCATTGGACAGCACAGATCAGAATAAGACTAAAAATGCGATAGTATTTGAGAAGGAGAGAAATCAAAGATACCTGAAAGGAGCCAGAGAAAGTTATATTGAGAATACACTTTTCATTAAACCTTAAACAATGAAAATGATTAGCTTAGATACAAAACTTTAAAAATCCTAGAAGGTAGGAATCATGCCTTCCTTGTTCATACTTACTCCCTGAATCAAATATAAAGGCTGGCACCTAGTAGGTGCATAGACCATTTGTTGAATGACTGACTAAATGCATGAATAACTACAGGAGAACAGGGAGTTCCTGTTTTAAACGAGAAAGTGTAGTAATAAGAGTGATATTTTAGCAGGTTAAATTTGGCAATACTTAGGATTCAGGGCAGATTTGATGCAGGAGGATCTTAAGTCAAGGAAGAAATATAGCCAGTTTTTGCTGGAATTCATGAGTATTAGAAAGTTATGTGATAGAAGTATGATTAGAAAGGGGTTGTTATGAACAGTATCAATGACATTATCTTGGTGATTGGATATCAGGATTATCTAAAGAAAATCCAAAATTGCAATTCTTTGTGATATTTTGAAAATGATGATGCCGCTGAAGAATATGAAGAAACTAAGTGAAAGAGAGAGGGAAAGGGAAGGGGAAAGAGAGAGAGACAGAGGGGGAAGGAGAAAGTGAGGAAGAGGAAAGACACTAAAGATGTTGAATGTAATTTAATAATTGTTTATTTTTGTTGTGATAAGCTAATCCATTGAAAATATCCATCAGGCAGCTAAAATAAGGAGTAGAGTTGAGGAAGACAGAACAGGAAACAGATTTTTGAAAGCTACCTAAATAAAGACGATGATTGAAACTAGAAGAGATGAAATATCTATGGAAAAGAATAATTAGTGAAAAAAAGGATATGATGATCATTAGGGTCCAACAGAATTACACAAAGAACAGTTTGGCAATCTTAACATAGCCTTCTTTCCTTTTCATGAAAGATGATTATGAAGTAAGTTAAGGAGGCTTCTTTGACAAAATATATTTTGATTTCACCAGGAGACTTACAGACTCTCCCAAGCTATTTTGGAACAAATGGATACCACAGTGTTGTCTGGGTAAAGGTATGGTTAGAACAACTTAGGAAGTTGAACAACTGTATCCAAAGTTTTGATCAGTAGTTCTATGCCATTCTGAAGGAAGAAATACAACACAGCAAAGGGCCCAGTTCTACTCAACATTTATCTCCCCTGGAGCAAAAGGCATGCTGGTCAAATTTGTAGGTGATGCTAAGCCAAGAGAAATAGTTAATGTGAATGATACATAGATTTAAACTGACCTTGACATTTTGGAAATCAAGGTGGAAATAAATAACATGAAACCTAAAATAAATAACAGTAAAATCCAGAATTAAAATTTCAAAAAACTAGTTGCATGAAAGTGTGGTGAAAAAATTTTAAGTTGGCAGAACCTCATATGAAAAAGACAGAGGTCCTTTAATTGATCACAAGCACAGTATGAGCCAAGGGCAAGATGCTGCTGTTAAAAATCCAACCCAATATTACGCTTCATTAACAGCAGCCTTGTGCTCTGGGGCTGGTCACACCATTACTTGGAAGACTATGTTTTGTACTGGGTTCTACATTTTAAACAGAATAAAAAAAGCAGGAAACAGAGTAGAGAGGACAGAAAACAGAATAATGAATCTGAAAATTAAACTATATAAAGAATGGCTGGAAAACTAGGGCTAATTAACCTGGATGAGAAGGCTGAAAGAACCCATGATCTTTACCCTCAAGTGTCTTAAGTACAGTTTTATTCAGTAGAAGAGGATACAGATTTGTTCCAGAGAGGTGATCTTGGTTCACGAGAGTACAGAAATGAACATTTTTAAACTCAAAATAAGAAGTAACATTTTAAAAACTATAGCTGTCCTAGTAGAACAGCTTGGGTAGTGATGAGCTCTGTAATATTGAAAACAATGAAGCAGAACACACCAGTGGTTCTCAAGAGCCATGCTAAAAAATTTAGGCTCATGGGCCCCACTGCTGGTAATTCTAACTCAATATATTTTCGTGGGGGGTTGCTCATCTTTAAATTCCTCATTGAGTTCTACTACATGGCTAATTTTAAGAAACAGCATGCCAGATGGCTTTCCAATTTTACAAATATTTATGGAAAGCATACTACATATAAGGCAGCATTCTAGGCATGGTTTGATAAGACATACTAAGGTAAAAAATAAGATTGCTATTGTTGAGAAACTTAAAATGTTATTGGCAAGACATATATGCACAAAACTAAAAGGAATTTAAGGCAGGCACGGGCACCTTTTATGACCTATAGACAAAAGGTACTTACATTAGTAACTGGTTCATTAATTGTATCTGACCATGTGATAACAAATAAATATCTGCTCATTTGATTTGGTTAAGAAGTAGGATTAAATATCTCCTAAGGTCTTTCTAACCCCCATTCTAGAGATAAACAGAGGGCCAAAGGCTTGGTAGATATCCAGTTAAGGGACAGAAAAAAAAAAAAAAAGTGATTGGAATGTAGAAAGAAAAGGAAGAATAGAAAAAATCAGGACAGTGTACTGGGCAGACCATGGGAGGGGAAACCCAGCCATTTTCTTTTTCTTTCTTCCCTTCCTTTTAAAGTAGCCTTGAGACAATCCTCACTATGTATATATACACTTACATGTGCACGTGCTAACAATCTAATATTTCAGAGGATAAAAGCTCCTAAGAACAAGAGAGGGGATTGACTACTGTGGTTCTTTTAGTATTAAGAATCCTTGCAAATTAAATGTGAATGGTGAAAGGTAATGATAGCATGTTTAAATATCTTTCAGGTTTCAGAGGTTTAGGATAAGATATCAATGTAGGCAAGATGAAGAATGAGAAAAAAGGAGGCCAAGGGATTTTACATGATAAAGGGCTGTTTTTAGTGACTTCTGGTAGAGCAGTTTGGGACAATCTTGAGGACACTGAACAAACTTTAAAGGCTAAGGATAGAATGAGATGTGATAAAGGTAGCAGGAATAGACTACTTTTTTGGGTCTTTGGCAGTCAACAAAAAAAAGAGAAATAAACATAATAAACATATTATGTTTGGCACTATACTGACATTTTGGAAGATAAAAATGTAGAAGACAAGATGCCTGTCCTCATTAAACTTGAGACTGTGTATGAAACAATAAAATAAATATACTTGAAACAAGCAGAGTAACTTTAGGTAATTATGATAAAGTTATCATCAAAGAAAAACATCTCAAAATACCGGTAACAACTCAAATACATTTAACACTGATGATAAGAAATACTTTTGAGATCCTTTTATCAGGAAAAAATGCAAAAATTTTTTAGAAGACATTACTTTAAATCACCATCTAAATTCATGTATCAAAAAAATTCAGAACCTTTATGGAGCACCTACTCGCATTGCAAAGCAGGATTCTAGGTGCTAACAGGGAAAAAAGGCAAGGAAAAAAAAGGTATGCAAAGGTATGCAAGGAAAAAAAAGGTATGCAAACTATAGTTGCATACATGCAAACTATCCCAGGGTAATGGAAAAGGTGCTATAAATGGAAATAAAAGCAACAGACCTGAGGGGTCAATTTCTACTCTGGAGAACTGACAAAATCTTCAAAATGAGGATGACATAATTTACATTTTAAACTTGTGAGATTATCTGAAATTAATTTCTTATGAACATACACTCACCTGAGACTTCAGTTTCTCCCTTTCAGCAGCATCTTTCAGTTGCTGAATTCCAAATTTAATTTTTTGGATTTCTTGATTAATTGTGGTTACTCGCTCATAGACAGCACCTCTTTTTTCTTGAACTTTATTGCAATCTCTAAAGGAAAATAGAGACAGCTAAATTATAATTCCTCTTAAGCATCTAAACAGTCAAGCATTTAACTCTAATTTTGATTCCAAAGAGACTGTTTGTATTTGACTGACACACCTAAAACTCTTCTCAAGATACGAAAGCAAATACGCGAATCACAGCGTGGCGCTATATTCAGCTCATGGCATAGAGTAAGCTCTTCCACACAAAGCTGTTATTTAACATGGAGATCTTAAGTCACATCTCCCCAGTTGTGCTCACTCATGTACTGTTGTTAGCAGTGTGAATCAGCACAACTTTCCTGCAAGGCGTGTGGCAACAAATTAAAACCCTCAGGTTCTGCCCTTTTGGTTCATCTACATGAGGAGAGCAAAGGAAATCTTCAGACCATCCTAATACATCTTTTAGAGGCTGAAATAGTGTCATCTCATAGACATATCTGGGGCATTTATTCTAAAAACACATTTTTGGAATTGATGGGAAGAAGACTCTACCAATGAAACACCCAAACATACTGGTCAACAACAACGATGACGACAGCCATGACAAAATGCTTAGCAAAGTACTACTTCGTATATGAATAAAAAAATAAGACTTTTTCTCAAAATATGCTATGTTATAGACCAGCTGGACAGTAAAATGAACCAGTTGATTCACTCTAATACAACTCTAGACCACTGTCTCTAAAGTGCACTGAAATAAGCAGGAGCACCAGAACCCTTCTGAAGAATTGTGCAAAGGATTTGGAATTGTGATATCAGGAAAAGAAAAAAAAACTAGTACCTAAAACATCTCTAAATCTAGATATAGCAACATTATGAGATTCATAATTAACTCATCTGTTTTAGCCACCTAATAGTAGAATACCTTTTTGAAATTATAGGAGATTTGGAATCTTAGGGAAAAAGTGAATTAGGTTTTTCTAATTACTTTCTAACACATTAAATTTAAAATAAGTTCATACTCAATCACGGTGCGTTTGTACTGCTTGACATCCTCATGCTTCTTATTTATTCTGAACTGTGCTGTGGCAAGTTTTTCCTTCTTCACAATCATCAGTCTTTTAAAGGAATTTTCTTCAGTCTTCAATTTCTTCAGTTCTGACTCATCACTCTCAATTTTGTCCTCCAAGTTCAGGCTCTGTATTTTATGAGATGTATTTAAAGTCAATACAACCAATTAGGATTTACAAATAAAATGAAGGACTATTTTCTAGGATGCGCTGTAATAAAATACAATTTTAAAATGTGATAAAACTGTTTAAACACTGAAAGCCCAGCACAAGAATGCAGACTGAACGAAACAGACAACAGGAAGGCACTAGGGATACTGAGAAAGAACCTGACACCAAAAGACGTGTTATTTCTCATGTCAGTTTATCAGCAAGGATTGGAATAGAGGAACACGTTAATAAGATCAGCCAACTAGCTAAGTTGAGGGGGTGAGGGTCTGAACTAAGGTAGTAGGAATAAAGAGGAAAGAGTAGACCCTAGAAACAAAAGCAGTGGCTCTCAATCCTTTTTTGTGCTGACTCTTGATGGGAGATAAGGGAAGTGTGTAGCTGGGAAAGAATATCTCAGGCTACTCACTGTTCAACCCCTTCTTCCCTCAAGAAAGAAATCTTTCATTAAATGCTATGTCAGTGATCCTGGGGGCAGTCTGGATTAGGCCAATGAAGTGAAAAGGATTTTCAAGTTTCTAGCCTAAGAAACTTAAAAACGTTGGCCTTAGCTGTCCATCTTCACTCAGGGCAGGGTCTGTGTCGTAAACTTTAAATCTCTTTATAGATCCTAGCTACAGTGTTAGACAGTAAGTTGGGACTTTATGCTTACTGATTAGAAGATCATTTCCAACTGTCAGAACAAGTTTAAAATTCATTACTTTTTTCCAAAATATACATGGTAATATGCTATGTTAATTAATTTATTATTCATTTCATCTGAAGGTTAAAATGGGTCTACTATTGCTATGTTTAAAAAGAACACTGTTTTATCCTTGAGCACACATTGCCACATCTATTATAATGTAGAACGACCCAGCTTTTCTGTAGGAAAACAGCAACAGAAAGTAAAAGCAAATTCAAGGGACTACAGTAAACTATTACATAATAAAGACATAAAAACTCCATACAATACAAACCTCCTTTAAGATAGTGGTTAATTTTTCCCTATTATCTGCAAGGTCCTGTATTTTCTTTTGATATAGCTGCACCTCCAGCTGACATGAAGGCAGGCAGTCAACAGAGTCTCGATAGATTTCATACTTTTCCATCACTTCTTGCTTTGAAAGAAAAAAAACACAGAAACCAGGTTGGCACTCTCCTTTATGAAACTGCAGTAATGTCAATTTGTTTGCTCTTAAATAATTTCTGTACTTGATACTGAAAGCTAAAGAGCAGAGAACAATTAAGTTTCTAGGTCAGTAGCAAAGCACTATTACTGACATGTGTCTAAGCACCTATAATTATGCTTCCTAATTGCCAAATATCCTTGAACAAAGAAAAACTACCATAATTTTACTAAATCACTCATTGAAGTACCTTCCAAAGGTTATTCATAACAATTTATAAAGAGTTCATTTCTGCTAATATTCAAACTACTCCTGATTATTCCTGGGCAATTATATTACCAATTATAATCTTCCTATTCATTTGTATAATAACTATTACTACAGCTAATTCTTTCAAAAAGATTAATTCTTCTCCTAAAATTAGGAAATGAGCATAATGTTTACCACAAGCACTGCAACAATACAAAGGCTTCTTTCCTTTCCCCACTAGTCTATCTCTCCTCCCACCTTATTAACCAGTTGGATTTTGTCTTCAGTGAAATGCTTAATCATATTTCAGCTCATTTTTCCATTAAGTTGTCTTTTTCCTACTAATTTGTAAATACTCTTTTGTGTCTTTGCATATCATGGATATAATCCCTTTACCTGTCATATGCACTATATATATGTTCCACACGTCTACTTTTCTCTATAGCTTTTGAGTTTCCAATCTTAATTTAAAAACTCTATCCCAGTCCAAGATAATACAAGTGTTCTCCTAAAATTTCTAAACTTGTTAAATTTTCAATCCAATTAAAACTTATTTTTGTAAATGGTGCAAGGTATAGACCCAGCTTGCTTTTCGTCTAGATGAACTGCCAATTGAATCAGAATTGCTTATTAAATAAACAGATCTCATAAATACTCAGGTCTATTTCTGAGCTCTCATTTCTGTTCTAGTAATCTTTGTCTATTCCCGTGTGATAATTCTTAATTATCAGGAATGACTTGAATAATAAATTCAGAGATAAACCAGAAATGTTCTTTTTAATTAACAGTTTAAAAACCTTTCCTCATAAAGGATGCTAAATTGTCTACCCACTTCTACTTTTGTCCCACATACCTCAATCCATCTCTCAGAGTAACCCATAATCTTTTTAAACTTAAATCATACCACGTTCCAACACTACCCTTTTAAACTAGCCAGTGGTATGCCCTTGCTTTTAAGGTAAACCAGCACCCTGAATAATCTGCCCGTTGCCCATTCCATCATCATCTCATGCCATTCTCCTTCTTATACATCATGCTTTCTTCCTTGAATATAACTTACTCTCTACTACTACCTCATAGAATTTGCATATGCTGTTCCCTCTGCCTTGAATGCTCTTTCAATATCAATTTATTAATATAACCTCTGTTCATCCTTCAGATGTCAACATAAATTTCCATTCCTTCCCACCTCCACCTCTTGATTTCCACAATACTAAACTAGGTTACTCTCATTATGTTATTTTGAAGCACCCTATCCTATTTGTCTGTTTCTCTCTTTGGTGCTTTTTTAAAAATAGACTTTATTTTTTAGAGCAGTTTTAGGTACATAGCAAAATTAAGCAGAAGGTACAGAGAGTTCCCATATACTTCCTGCCTCTACACATGCACACCCTATACTTTTTCATAATACATATTATAATTTATAATTATAGAACTGATTTTAAAATTGTTTAACACTTTCTCACTTAAGATAAAGTAACTAAGTCTCATGAGGACAGGTCATTTCTGTTTTGATCACCCAGGGCAAAAGCCTCAAAAATTTGTTGCATAATTAAACAAATGTCTTGAAATTATACTTCTTTTCCTACATCCATTTTAGAGAAGAGCTAAAAATTAAAGACAAGGGCAAAAAACCTAAGAAGAAGAGATGTATAGATAATCTGGAAATCAGAAAATTAACACACAATTAAACAAGAGTTGCTAAAAAGAAAAAGAGAAAAGCATTAAAATAAAAAGGAAGCTCACTCTGGAATTCTTAAGCTTCTGGACTGTATCTTTCATTTTTTCTTTATAATTCTTAAGCTTCTCTGGAGAATCCACAATTTTTGTTTTCAAACTCTCTTGTACTTCTTTCAAAGAAACCACTGACAATTTTAGTTCATTCTGTTGAGAAAACATTTTTATATGTTAGATATAATAATAAAACTGGTGATTAGCCACTACGGTAATGGAAAAGAACAAAGAAATGGGTCTGTGTTTGTTGTAGTGGGGGTTAAATTAAATTTTGACCGCATCACTCCCCTGCTTGATTGCTCACTTTTGTCTGCAGGCCAAAGATCAGGCTCCTTAACACACCATTCAAGATCTTTCATTATGTAGCTCTTACTCTCCTTTCCAGTGTCATCTTCCACCAGCTTCCTACTACACTCTACAATCTGGTAATATAGTCAGTCTTATGTCTGGACAATTATAAGTGATCTCTCTCTGATAGTATGGTCCTCCTGAGTACCATCATCCCATTCCTGTACTGCAAGTGAGTTTCTATTAATCCTTGAAAATCCTGTTCCTACTTCCCCTGTATTCCTTCTATAAACAGTTATTGTACATGTGATACTATAACTATGTATTTAATATGTGTTTCTGAATTAACTGAGCAACCTGGGATTGTGAACAGTTATCTTTGCTTTCCCAGAACCCACTGAAAGCAATAGCACTGAGAAGGTACTCAGTACACAGTTACT
Source organism: Stenella coeruleoalba (assembly GCF_951394435.1). Lineage (NCBI taxonomy): Eukaryota > Metazoa > Chordata > Mammalia > Artiodactyla > Delphinidae > Stenella > Stenella coeruleoalba. The sequence continues at coordinate 118,222,343 of NC_137169.1, read as the reverse complement.
AAACTAAAACAAATTTCCTTCTCCTGAATTTAAAACCATTGGGGGAATTAAGATGAAGGGTATCTGAGAATTCTCTTATATAACACAAATCCATTCCTATGAAAACAGAACAACAAAACAGCAACAAATGACTATATACACCTATATCTGTGCATGTAACAGCACAGAAAAAGGACTGGAAAAGTGTAACCTCTAGGTACAGTTGGCAGAGAGAAGAGGGCCTTTCATGTCTCTCTCTCTCTCTCCCTCTCTCTCTCTCTTTATATATGCATATGTGTGTTATCGGAGTATTTTACAATAGGAATGTATTACTATACAGCTTGTATAATTTGCCTAAATTATTTCTAACTAAAAAATTTTAAAAAGTTCTTACCTTTTCATCAACTAACTCAGAGGCCAAAACTGAATGTTTGAAACAATATTATTTACTTTTTTCTTAGAATTTAGCACACCACCACATTATCTACTCTTTTAACGCCCTACAGAATTAGAGATCATTTTCCTTACATTAGCATTGACTTTCATCAACTTTCTTCCCTTTACAAAGAGCCTAAATTTGCTATTTTAACTACAAAGTGATTTTGTTTTAATATAGATTTAAATGGGACAGAGAGAAATGAATAATAAAATTGAATCATAGTCACTATTACTCTGATGAAAACATCTGCCAATAAGAAGTGACAGAAAAATAAGGAATACATTATACCAAAGTAAATTTCAGATAGCTATAAAGTATAAACATTAAAATAACAGGGGGACTTCCCTGGTGGCGCAGTGGTTAAGAATCCGCCTACCAACACAGGGGACATGGGTTCGAGCCCTGGTCCAGGAAGATCTCACATGCCACGGAGCAACTGGGCCCGTGCACCACAACTACGGAGCCGGCGCTCTAGCGCCCGCAAGCCACAACTACTGAAGCCTGCACGCCTAGAGCCCGTGCTCCAAAACAAGAGAAGCCACCGCAATGAGAAGCCTGCGCACCACAACGAAGAGTAGCCTACCGCTCACCGCAACTAGAGAAAAGCCCACATGCAGCAACGAAGACCCAACGCAGCCAAAAATAAATAAATAAATAAATTCATTAAAGAAAACAAAAAAAAATAATAGGGAAATAATAAAAGTACAAGAGAAAATATGGGATTAAAAAAATGAGGAATGCGATAGGCCTTTCTATGTATAGAGTTAAACCCAAATGTAGAACACTGTATCTATCAATTTTACTACATAAACACATAAACCTGCCAATAGGAAAAAATGATGAATTTGAAAGACAAATAGAGTTAATTCCTCTAATTTATGGACTTAAAAAAAAATGAAATAAACAAGGAACATATACAGGTAGTTCATGAAGTAAGAAATAACAACAAATCACTGAACAAGGTGGTCTAAGTCACTAAAAAAAAAAAAAAATCAAAATTAAAATGAGGTGTTTTTTTTCCCCTATAAGAATGGCAAAGATAAAAAGAAAAATAAAAACATCCACTTCTGGCTACAATGTAGGGAAAAGAATACTCTCATATTCTACTGGTAGAAGTGCAAATTGATATCTTTTTAGAAGACAGTTTGGCAATGTGGGCCAAATTTAAGTGTGATTTCCTTTAACCCAGAAATCCTACATTTAGGAATCTAGTGTATGATAAAAAGCAGCCTGGTGCACAAATATACAGGTACATGTGTAGGTGTGTAACACACATGTGCTATTGTTCAATAGCAAAAAAATTAGAAGCAATGTGAATGTCTATCAATAGGACACTAAAACAATCTACATTTGAGGTATATACATAGAATGCACAACTATGTGAAGTTATTAAAATAATGAGGCTATATACTGACGTGATAACTATTTACACTATATTGTAAAATGAAAAAAAGCAGGTTTGAGACATGTAGAGAGTAATATCATTTATGTAGAATTACACATACATGTGTATATTTGCACAGAGAAATGTAATCTATGACATGTATCTGATTGCGTGATGAGCTTTCAGGTGATTTTCACTTCTGTCACACATTTTTGTGTTTCCACATTTTTTAAAACAATAGTCATCTATTATATTTAAATTGTAAAAAGTTAAATTAGTTTCACTTTAAGGGAAAAAGAGAGAAACATTTAACAATAATAACACACAGTTAAAATACTCCTCCAAACAAAAGATTCAAACCTTAAATGCTAGTTAAATGAAAAGATGCTTACCAAACGCTTGGTTTTTTCTGAAATATCTGACTTCTTTTGTGAATTTCCCTCTTGCAGCACTATCTAGGGAAAGAAGCAAACAACTGCTTTATAATGATTCAAAACAGATTTAAATTTAGTCAATGCTTTTTAATAAAATAAAAGTAAGAAAGGACAGGAATTAAATGGATTAGACCAGATAATCTCAAACTTTCTGTTCATTATGACCCTAAGGCCAAAAGAAACACCTATCAGTTCCTTTATTAAGTAGTTAAATCCAAATAACTGAATAAGTATTTATGTCCTAATAACTTAGTAGCCCTTTGAAAAAGTAATACATACAAATTGAAAGAAAAATACTATTTTTATTTTATTCTTAAACAGCCACAACTACTTCCAAATTGGATGTGTGTACTGCAAAAATTGGGCACTACACAAATTCACACATCTTATAATCACTGGACACAGACAATTCTTATTTCTTGTTGCACGATGATTTTCGCATAGCACTTGCTTTTTATCATGGCAAAAGCCAAAAACCCATGTTCACAAAGATACGAAAGGAAGGTAACGTGAGTTCATGTTGCAACTGTGAACTACCTTGAGCTAGAAAAGTTCAAGCAGTGTATGACAGATGCTGAATGTTGTTTCCCTTTAAAATTGAAAATAACCTGAAGCACCCTTGAGGGTTTGCTGCAGTATCCAGGGCGCCTCAGCACACAGTTTGGAAACATCAGGTTTAGACACAGAAAAATCTTAAAAAATTCTAGTCAACAAGATAGCATATACCTTTGACAACATCAATAAATAATCATGGTTTGACCTGGTCAACAGAAGTATATATCTGTTATAAGGTGCACAAATGGACACAGCGATATACCCCATTTCTTTAGTAATTGAAAGCCATGTGATCTTAGCTCCTCCATATCTACAAAAAAACTTTAAAAAAGTTTAAGGTGTCCAACAACAGATACCGTTTTTTGACGAAACTCTTGATTCAGCGACTGCTGCAGCTCCTGAATATCATCTGAAAGCTGCTTGAACTCTGCTTGCTCTTCAACTGGAACAGAACTGAACACAGCAAAATAAATTAAAATAACATATATCAAGTTCTTAACCTTGAAAGGCCAAAAACAGTCTCTTCCCTCCAATAACCTAAATGAAGAAAACTATCTGCTTTCATGTTTATGAGTTCTCATTCTTCCAAATGACAGTAATTTAAAATCCATGACCTGGCTGGCCTCTACTACAAACAGAAAATAAAAATCAGATGAGCTCCTTCAACTTCCTGCCACCAAATCTCTGTGTGGACTCATCTGCATACATACCTACCCTTTCTAACTCCACTCCTAATTTTAGTGCTGATTCCTCCGCCTCTGCTCTGGCTCTCATTTTCTCACATCTCTCTCCTGTATCACCCATTTCTTCTGCTCTACTAATCCTTCCTAACGGCACTTCCACATGTTTCAGTCTCTTCCCTATGAATGCTCTCAACTTTAGTTTTTAAAACATGGTATAGAATTGTTACTCTAATTTTCATTTCCTCGACTGCTATTGAGTTTAACGATCTTTACATATTTTTAATTAGCTATTTGTACTTAATCCTCTGTAAATTCCCTGTTTATAGCCTTTGCCCATTTTTCCATTATCTTTTTTCCTATCAGTTTGTAGGAGTTCTTGGTATATTAAGAATATTACATGGCCTTTGTTATTAAGATAGTAAGGCTTTGCTGCATATGTTGCAAATATTCTCTTCCAGTTTGTCATTTCTCTTTTGACTTGGTTTATGGTGAATTTACCATGTTAAATTTTAATATCTGCCTCCTACTCCCAGTCTTTTCAGCTTGCTGCTGTCTCTAAAGGCAATTTACGCCAGGACAGGCTAAAAAAGAGCTCTCACCTGAAACAGAAAAATCCAAAGACATCAACATATTAGAAGGGATAAAAATAAAAAAATCCTTTTGTTCAAAATCAATACATATAAAGCCAAGAAATCATAACCCTTGAATGATTCCTTCTCCTATTTGACCTTTGAGCCAAAAAACAAAACAAAACGAAACAGAAAACCTCTGTGGAAGGAATAAAAATTTTAACAGAATTAACTGATCTGAAGGAAAAAAGAGAATCCTGTCAGTTACTGCTCACCTACTAAGATAAATACCACTAGATATAATTTAGGAGAGTAACTAAGTTAATGGCTTTAAACATGTCTGGCTGATGCATTAACAACAAAAAAAAGTAGAAGAGTAAATTATGCACTAAAAGTTAGAAGAAAAGCTAGTTTTTCTTTTTCAAAAAAGGTAAACTTAAACACTCTGCTATTTAATAAGGAAGATAAAAGAGATGAAGTAGACTGTAGACTGTAAAATACTACTTACATTCATTTTGCATTTTGAAATTGCATTTATTTTATTTGTAAATCTCCTACTTACTCAAGTCTCTCCAATTTCATTATTGCCTCCTGGTGGGCAGTATTTAACTGCTGCATTTTGTCCACAGAAGATTTCTATTAAAGCAATTTTAACAATTTCATATTAGTGTTTTTCAACATAATCAGAGACATGTTTAAAAAAATATCTACCGGTACTGGCTACAAAATGCTTCCTCACTCTACAAATTTCACCATGAGAAATAAGAAATTTAAGAAAGAATTAGGCATTTACAACAAGTGACTTAGGAATTCCTTTACTTATCCAACACACAAATGTTGAGTTCTTAACTACAGTTAGGCCCTGTGCTAGGTACCAGGAATAATTCCCAAGAAGACTAACTTGTAGTTCCTCGACTTAAGTAGTTCAGTCTCCTTGATGAGTCAGAAAAACGAATATAAAACTACAAAACAACTTGTCATAGAACTGATTATAATGACATCCTATCCAACCTGGGCAATGTCTGGGAAGGTGTATCACAGAGGGTTCATAGAAATGATAGATGTCTGAGCCATGTCTTAAAAAAATGAAGTGAAATTAGCCAAACAAAATTGTGTGTTTGTTTGTGTTGGCACATACATCTGTACACTTTGGAGAGTATGTGATGTTTAGGTGGTATAAGCTGAACATGATTTGTACAAGGAAATATTTATCAATGAAGCTCAGTCACTAAAGGCCTAATTCTCTGGTGTCACTCCGGTGCTTTTCTAAAAGTATGGTACCCTCAAACTGTGGACAGATGGGAACAAATCACACAGATGACCCATAATCTTTCCAAATTCCCTAAATTGTTGATGAAATGAGTTTCTATCTGTTAAAGTGATTTACTTGAACTGAATCTTATAATGCAATGTCAAGTAAGCATGATAAACAGAACAAAACACCTAATTAGGCTATTATTTAGAAAGCAAATATAAACGTCAAATATCTCAATTATTTAAAGAACACTACATTATCTATTAAACTTCAAAGAAAAGGAATGGGTTATCACTATTCTCTTCCCTTACATTTCCTAATAAAGGAAAAGGAGTCTCAGCTACAAAATTAAAACAAAAACCCCAGCTTCTCCCTAATGATACCAAATATAGAAGAAAATCTCATTCTGAGATCAGCTTACTAAAATCTGCAATTTCATATGAATATAATATTGATATGTAAATTTAATTCTAATGGCCATAAAACAATTAGGTATCTGTGACAACCATTTCAAAATAGATTAGTGGTGCACAAATGATGTTATTGATCTGGTATGTGACCCAAAAAAGACACTTAAATCTTACATATTGCCAAAGAAACTCCATGTATGTCTCACGGCATGCTTCTCTGAAGTGAATAAAGTTGATAATGCCACTTAAAAACCGACTTGTCCGTTTTGCCTCTAAAATACAAAGAAAGACTCCTTAAATAAATTTTTGAAACAATATAATATAAAAGTGAAAATTTATCCTTTTTCCACCATATATTCCGCTCATAGTTACAGAACAAAAATATGTGTTTGCTAATTAACCAAAGTGAAGAACTGCTCTAACTTGATGATCAGAATTATCTTAACCAAAAAAAAAGCACTTTGACCATGAAAGAACAACAGAGACCAACCAGATTTACTATCCCATCTTAAACAACCAGAAAACCGGACAAAATATATAAAACAACAAATTTTAGACACTGAACAACAAGCAATATAGGACAGCAATCCACAAGAGAAGTAAATGAGGTGAACCCTATTAATGAATGCACTAGCCCACCACTTAAGGGAATTTTCAGGCTGTAAACCAGGAAGGTAGAATATAAACAGAACTCATGGGTTTTGCTGAGTCATGAAGATAGAGTTCAGAGCTTGGAGAGACCAAAGCAACTATAATTTTTAGAGTCTGAAGAGGCCAAGGCAACTAGAATTTATAAAAACTCTATCTTCTTGATTCAGCCTTTGAATTCATTCAGCCTATGAATATATTCTATAAATATATTCCATTTGTTCAGGAAGGTAGAGAAAAGCATTAGCATTATAAGGAGAGAAAGGGAAAACCTGAATCAAATTTTACAATTGAAAAATAAAATACCTGAAATGAAAAATGCACTAGATAGGATTAAGAGCAGATTAGACATACAGATGAAAGGATTAGTGAAACTGAAGACATAGCAATAAAAGCTATCTAAAATGAAGGCCAGAGAGAAAAAAAAGAATAGAGAACTTATGAACTGAGGGACAATATCAAGCAGCATAACAAATGTGTAATTGGAGTCCTACAAAAACGAATGGCAGAAAAAACTTTTATAAAATAGCTAAATATTTTCCAAATTTGATAGAAACTATAAACATATCCAAGGAAGTGAGCAAATCTAAGTGGGGGTAAAAAAATAAGATAAAATAAAATCCCCAAAGGCACATTATAATCAAATTGCTGAAAACGTGTGATAAAGAGAAAGTCTTATTAAAAACAGCCAGACGGGGACTTCCCTGGTGGCGCAGTGGTTAAGAATCCGCCTGCCAATGCCGGGGACATGGGTTTGAGGCCTAGTTCAGGAAGATCCCACATGCCGCGGAGCAACTAAGCCAGTGTGCCACAACTACTGAGCCTGCGCTCTAGAGCCCGCGAGCCACAACTACTGAGCCTGCATGCTGCAACTACTGAAGCCCGCGCACCTAGAGCATGTGCTCCACAACAAGAGAAGCCACCACAATGAGAATCCCACACACCACAACGAAGAGTAGCCCCTGCTCGCTGCAACTTGAGAAAGCCCACGCACAGCAACGAAGACCCAACGCAGCCAAAAATTAAATAAATAAATAAATTTATTTAAAAAAACAAAAAACAGCCAGAAAGGAGGAGAACCAAGAGAGAATAACTCCAGGTTGAGTAAGCAAGTGGTTCAGATTATTAACTTTCATATAGAAACAGTTGATGATGCTTTGGACTCACATGACACAGGGAAATGGAACTGAGATCCCTACTAGACGTGGGACTCTAGAAAGGCTACATCCTTAGAGAAAAGGTAGATTAAGGAAAGTAAAATTTCTCATAACAGTGCAGGGAAATGACAAAGTTACTAGTGGCTCAGCCTTGTCTCTAGTAAGGAAATAGTCTCCTCTGAGAATTCTAAACCTTGGGCCCATTGCCATATGGGTTTTTGGTTTAAATTAAACTATATATTTGACCCAAGAACTATCGAAATTAGGAATTAAGATAGAAAGTGATCTTTAGCCAATGATAATCCTGGAATAACTTCCAAAAGCAAAAGATATCTCAGGAGGGATATGGCCTCAACCCCAGAAGCCAAAGAAGCACAGGACTATCCTGCTGAAGATGAGCTTAAATTTATAATCCAAAATGCACGTGTGTGTGTACACATGCGCATTCGCACACACACGAAACCGTCTATGATCAGTCTGTGGGGCACAGCTAAAGCAGGGCTAAAGGGAAATTTATTAGCACTAAACACCTATTTAGGAAAGAAGAAATATCTCAAACTGATGGCCTCAGCTTCTAACCTTTAAAAAACTAGGAGAAAAAAAAAAAAGAAGAGCAAACCCAAAGCAAGCATGAAAAAAGAAGGAATAACAATAGCACAAAAAACAATAAAACAGAAAACAGAAACAAAATACATAAAAATCAGTGAGACAAAAATCTAGTTCTTTTAAAAGCTCAACAAAATTGATAAACCTCTAGCCAGACTGATCAGGGAAAAACAAAAGAGTGAAAAAACAGATTACTAATGTCAGAATGAGAGATGGGACATCACTACTAACCCCAAAGACTATTAAAATGATACGGGAAAATTAGGAGCAACTTTATGTTAATAAATTTGCCCATTTAAATGAAATGGATAAACTTGCTGAAAAAGGTAGCCTACAAAAGCTCATTCAGTAGCTTTGGGAATAAACAAACAGCGTAGCCCTTTATTTATTAAAAAAAAAATTGAATTATTAATTAATTTAAAACCTTCTCACAGAGAAAACTCCAGTCCCAGATGGATTTACTGGTGAATTCTACCAAACATTTAAGGAAGAAATAACACAAATTTTACAAAATTATTCCTGGAAATGAAAGAGGGAATCTTTCTAAACTCATCCTAAGAGGCCAGCGATACCCTGATATCCAAAGTCTGTCAGTGCAGTAAAATTACAAAAAAAATTACAGACCAGTAGCCCTTATGAACATCATCACAAAAACACAACAAAATATTAGCAAATCAAATCCAGCAATATATTAAAACACATAATGTATCATAATCAAATGGGGTTCATCCTGAATACAAAGTTGGTTTAACATTCAAAAATCAAACAATGTAATCCACTAGACTGAAAAAGAGAAACCACTTGATTTTCTCACTAGATGCAGAAAAGCAATTTAAAACAAGTCAACACCCATTCACGAAACAAACTAGGAATAGAAGTTGCTTACCCTGATAAAGGCAATCTAAGAAAATCCTAAAATTAACATTATACTTACTGGTGAAAGCCTAAATGCTTTCCCCTTAAGATCAGGAACAAGACAATGATGCCTGCTCTCACCATTTTAATTCAACATTACGCTAGAAGTCCTAGCCACTGCAGAAGGAAAGAAAAATAAGTAAAATACATCTAGACTGGAAAAGAAGTAAAACTGCCTTTGTTCTCAAACAATATGATTGCCCGTGTAGAAAACCCTAAGGAATCTATTTTAAAGAATCTACTAGAAATAAGGTCAATATATAAAAATCAATTGTTTCTCTACACTAGCAATGACCAATCAATCAGAAATTTAAACTGAAAGAAGTTTACAATATCCCTTAAAATTGAAGTACTTAGGGATAAATTTATCAAAATGTATATGACCTGTACTCTGAAAATTATAAAACACTGTTGTGAAAAATTAAAGACAACCTAAATAAATGGAGGGATATACACATGGATTAGAAGACCCAATATTATCAAGTTGTCAATTATCCCCCAAATGAACTATACATTCAAAGTAACCTCAGTCAAAATTCTACTAGGCTATGGGGAGTGGAGGGGGGTTGAAAGTGACAGGCTGATTCTAAAATTTATATGGAAATACAAAAGACCAGAATAACTAAAACAATTTTGAAAAAGTGAACAAAGTTGCAGGACTTCCACCGTCTGATTTCAAGACTTACTATAGAGCTAAAGTAATCAAGGTAGTATGCTTGGTGTAAAGACAGACATATAGATCAATGGAGCAAAGAGTGAAGCCAGAAATATACTCATATATATATATATATATATATATATATATATATATATATAATCATTGACCTTTTAAAACAGAATTCTTAGAGCACTTTAGTTCACAGAAAAATTGAGCAGAAAGTAGTTTCCATATACGCTATGTCCCTGTACACGCACAGCTTACTCCACTATAAACATCCCCCACCTGAGTTGTATATCTGTTACAAAAGATGATCCTACACTGACACATCATTGTCAGCCAAAGACCATAGTTCACATTAGGGTTCACTCTTGGAGTTGCACATTCTATGGGTTTTGACAAATGTATAATGACACAATAGTATCATACACAATAGTTTCACTGCCCTAAAACTCCTCTGTGCCCTGGCTATCCATTCTTCCCTCCCCCAGTCCCTGGCAAACAATGATCTTTTTACTATCTTCATAAGTTTTGCCTTTTCCAGATTGTCATAATTGGAATGGTACTGTAAATAGCCTTTGCAGATTGATCTCTTACACTTAGTAATATGCATTTAAGATTCCTGCATGTCTTTGCATTGCCTAATAGCTCATTTATTTATAGCACTGAATATATTCCCCTGTCTTGATGTACTAGTTCATCCATTCACCTACTGAAGGACATCTTGGATGCTTCTAAATTTTGGCAATTATGAATAAAGCTGCAACAAATATCTGTTTGCAGGTTTTTGTGTGGACGTGAGCTTCCAACACTTGGTATTTGGGTAAATACCAAGGAGCATGACTACTGGATCATACAGTAAGAATACATTTAGTCTTGTAAGAAACTGAGAAGTGTCTTCCAAGGTCACTATACCACTTTGCACTCCCACAAGCAGTGAATGAGAGTTCCTGTTGCTCCATATCCTCATGAGCATTTGGTATTGTCAGTGTTTTCGATTTTTGCCATTCTAATAGATGTACGGTGGTTAATCAATTACTTTTGACCAAAGTGCCAGGGTAATTCAATGGGGAATGGATAATCTTTTCAATGAGTGGTGCTAGAATAATTTTATAACCATATGCATAAAGGAAAAAAAATGAACCTTGACCTTTGCCTCAGATGATATACAAAAATTCAGGCATTAAACAATAATAGCTGAAACTACAATACACTTACAGCAAAATATAGGATAAAATTTAGCCAAATAAATCCTTGAGGCCAAGATTTCTTGCTAGAAACCAAAAAATAGTTTTATGAATGACAAAAGAAAAACAATGATCAATTAGAATATTCAAAATTGAAATATATTTTGCTTTGAAAAGACATCTTTTCAAAGATGTCAGGGAACTTCGGGGGGTCATGATTGTGGCACTGGTTATATAACAGTATATATTTGTTAAGATTTATTAATTATGCATTAAAATTGGTGAACTTTTGTGTAAATTATGTCAATAAACAACAACAAAAAAAGGAGGAGATCCAAAAGAGGATAAAAAACAAATTTTTAAATAGCACACCAAATATCTTCCAACATAAGATAACCTGATATATATACAAAAGGGTCAAATGAATAAACGGACACAAAGTTAGGAGAATTTTACATTTTAATATAATATCACGGCTATTATCAGTGTTAAAAGGTACTTTCTTCATGGTAAAAAGTAATTACTATATTTGATAAAACTGGTATAATTAACCCACTATGCAACATCATAGCTTGCATATTATTTGTATTCATATTCTCAAATTTACAGGACATTTTTCAAATGTAAGGAGTTAAGAAAAACTAATCAGAAAAACAGCTTCTCTGTGGCTTTACAAAGGAAAAATTTCCAATAATAGGATATGAAAAAATTCATCCTTGAGAATCAGATACACTTTCTAAATCCAAGTTCCTTGAAGTCTTTTCTCTTTTTTTTTTTTCACATTTATTGATGGAAAGGTAAAATGTTAGATTGAAGCCAAACGTTAAAAATTGTTTTAAATTCTCACTTACTTGGATATAGAATATCAGCAATCTCGAAGTCATTCACCCGACAGATGGGCAGAAATGAGTCCCTTGAAGATAAAGTGGAGCAAGCATATTGAAAAGTGTACTGTGAATTACATACTAAGCCAAAGGGCATAAACATCTTATTTTCAAAAAGATTTCTGGATATATTTCTCAGTGTCAAAGGACCAAGTCAGAAGTCTACTACAATATATAATCCTACAGCACTGAAATCTACTTTTTCTGTATATTACACAAATATTCATGTAATACCAAGGTATCGTTATAGATTCTAATAAACAACCCACACTCTTTGAGGTACTAGGACTCTCTAAGAATGCAAAACCCTCCAACGATTTTAGACTCACAATATCTTAATACATCAGTTGAATGAACTGAAGGTGCCACAGGTGGAGGCAGTTAGATGTGTTTGCTGAAAGTGTACAATCTTGGATATTTATGGGATGGAGTGGAAAGAAAAATAGTAGAAATTCCCTCCCAAAGAAAATCATGTCTTTAAGAAAGCTGAATGTAATGTAAATACGAATGTGGACTAAGAAAATAATGACTCTTTACTCACAAATTAATAAACAGATTGCTGACTGGTAAGAAGCCTTCCATTATATGTGGATACATGACTTCAGAGTTCACTGGCATCTAAATGTAATAAACAGAAAATCTAAGTTACACATTGATTAGACAAAATGAGAAAAATCTTCAACCTCAAGAAATCTTAATCATAGATTACAATCAAAATATATTAACTTATTATCATTAATTTAAAACAAACAAGCAAACAATACAGATCCTGGCACAAAACTAGAGTTGTCATTAATATTAATAATGCTAGGTTCACAGTCAGTGCTCAATAAAGACTTTTTAAATGAATTAAAAAATAAAGGGGTTATACTCCAATAAAGATGTTAAAAATAAATAAATAAAGGGGTAATGGTTAGCATTTACTAAATATCAGGTACTATGCTAAGCATTTTCAATATATTCTTTCTTAATTTTTATAACCACAGTAGGACAGAGTACTATCCCTATTTTATAGACAAAGAAACTAAGCTTTAGCAAGGTTTCATAGCAAATAAGTGACAAACCCTCTGATTTTTAAATAATATATAATATTGGTGAGACTCTACAGATATTACATTTTTGTACATCTTCAGATGATGCCCTGATGATTTAACAACAACAGCAAAAAAAGATTAAGAAAAATAATCTTCCTACTAGAAATACCTAATTTGCTAAAAGCTCAATTGCCTTATTTCAATTGTTTTCAATCTTAGTGTGTATCTCCTACTCTAATTTGGGAGTCCTTACTGAGAAGAGAACAGTATCTGTAAAGACTTCGTTGTTGCTTACTATAGTCTCTGAAGACAAACTGTAAATCTGTCAATAACTGCATAGCATCAATAACTTGTGTCATTTAGGTCTTTAGTAATGTTTTCATCTTACTAAAGCTATCAGTATAGGCCATTATTATGCCTAAGATTCCCGTGTAAGTGACATTAATTTTAAATAAGCCTTGATTTTGGTAAAAATAAAGTCAATAACTTCCCGTCCTGAAAACCAGTACTCGATGTGAGCACGAGAAATGCAGCAAAAAACATAATTTTGCCTCATCTTAAACCCACCATGTAAAAATGCTCCAGTCGAATTCCATATACTATCTGTAAAGCTCTCATGTAGATCATATGCAAGACTTCAGGCTACAAGAGAAAAATAACTTTTAATACTCTGTTGCACCACTATCACCATTACTGTCCAATATTATAGTAAATGGATACAAAGAAGAAAAGAGTGATAACATTACTCCATTCCCCTTGAAATATTTCTTAATTTTTCCAAATTTTAAAACACCTTATATACTTATCAGTTTGCTCACATGTGATAAATGTCAATAAGATCAGTTGTTTAAGCTTATATACAGAATGTTAGCAAGTATATTCAAATCCACTCCAGGCAATCTATCCACATTAGGGAATGGAAGATGGGTTAGTCTTTCAGAACAGGTTGTCAGACATATGACAAAAATAATGAGGGTGTATTTTTTTAAAAAGAACATGGGAAACCTTGTTTGATGCCTCAGATGTTAAGGCTAAGATGCCTTAGCTGTTAAAGTGACTACTATGATCCAGGAGGTATAAATTTAATAGGATAGTATGGGATTTTTAACTTTTATCTTCTAAATCAGTGGTTCCCAAATGCTGGCCTATACAACCTGTTCTCATCCATATACAAGTTCATTTATTCTGAGATTATTTGTTCTATTTTAAAGAATTAAAGAGGCATCAATATCAAAAGTTTAAGTTCTACATCATTAAACCAGGTTTTATTATGTTATCACTTCAAGATGAACACAGGAAACTGGAAGGAGACTTTGGGGTTTTCTGTGACACATGAATAGTTCTTTTTTGCATTTAATAACTAAAGATATAAAGAACAGTATCTGTCAAAACAAGTCAATTCCCCCTTGGGGCATAATGCAAGAAAATTAATCTGTAAGCTTCCAAAGAAGACTGTTTCTAAGCACTTTTTCTGATTGGAAACCACTTGTGGAGTTAAGTTCCTTCAAGCTTTACCAATAAATGATACCCTCAGACCACTACCCCAATAATGAAAAGTTTAATATACTTTAATATGCCTATGGTTTAGAAGCTTTTTTTTCAGGGCGGGGGGAGAAAACAACCATATTAAAGATTTGAATTCCTAATGGGAATGTAGAAGTTGCCTCACATATAAACTTAATGTTATTTTAAAATTACACTAGATGAGAGAGTTTCTCTGGATTAAGATGACTAGCCTATATCAAATAGTAATATACATGTCTTTCTCCACATTCTATAGACCTAGTAGTTTAATTTCTTTTCAAATAACATTAACCACATGCAAACACAACCACATTTTACCTTGGGATTTGGAGAAAGATCATTCTTGGAGAGGTTTTTACCATCAGCTCCTGTTAAGATTTTGTTTCGAATATGAACCACAATTTCAGCTACATTGTATCTGGGGAAAGACAAAGTTTCCATCTTGGGAGTCTCCTGTTAGTCTGAAGGAATTGAAAACAAAGATCAGAAACATGGCACAACTAGCAGTTTTCATTATCTAGAAGATGATAAATATAAGGACAAAATTAACAACCCAAGGTTGAACTATATTCATAGTAGTGTTAACTACCACCAAATCATCAAACATCCTAGTAAGATAACATTAAAGACATATATATATATATATATATATACACACATATATATATATCCTAAAATAACTTTTATTCTAAAGCAACACAGTCATTTTCTAGTTTTCCTAATGCTGTTTTCTTTCTTATGGGAAAGAAGACAGGTGGAACAGACAGATGAGAAACTTCTTTAAATCTGGGGGGCACAGAATTTAATAAGATCTATCCTGAGAATTAATCCTCAAAGCAAGATATATAGGCAACACTATCAGCAGAATCTAGACACAAACAACAGCAAAACAGCATAAATAATAAAACTGTACTATGATTTAACATTCTATTCAATGTACACACAGTGAGATGATTAATAAGGTTTGAGATGTAAGTAGGAAGAGAGAGAAAAAAACAACAACTGTAATTGGCAGGAATTCCAATCACTAGAGTGAGAACTTGAAAAATAAAATAAAACAAAAAACCATTTCCCCTAATGTCCTTAGATAGTAAAATATTCCCACCTGTGTTCTCCTAGAGCAGTAGTTCTCACAACTTTGGAGACACTTTTGGTTGTCAGGACTAGAGTGAGGATGCTACTGGAATCTGGTGGGTAGCAGGCCCAGAATGTTGCTAAACATCCTGCAATGCATCAGGGGGCCAATCAACAGCGAAGAATTACTCAGTTCAAAATGTCAATAATGCTGAGGTTAAGAAATCCTACCCTACAGCTAGCACTGAACTCTGTTATAATACTTGCCACAGTGTATTGTGATAATGTTTATAGAACTCTGGCACTGCACTGTGAGCCAACAGTAAGCTAAGACACTTTCATTTTCTCCATATCTCTAGCTATGCCTAACAGAATAGCAATAGTAACAGTAGTAGTAGAAGCAGCAGCAACAGAAGCCACTTTCTCCGCCACTCAGTTAACAATACTTCGTTCATTGCTTATGGATCTCCTACTCTCTAGGGAAGTAGTGTGATCCCAGAGATACAAAGTGAATACACTCACTTTTGCAAACAAACTGAAATGACCCACAATTCTGGAAATCTATTTCTTTAGGCTCCTAATGTTTCTCCGAATGTCAGGGTTAAAAGGCAGCCTTGTCAACTTTAACCACTGACAAATGCAGGAAGCCATTCTAAAAGATGATTAACAAATAACTTCTCAGTTCTGCTTAAACACTTGCAAACATCACAGAATTCACTGTCTCAAGGAAACTTTCTGTCTACCTTAGTATGTCTCTAATAAGCAGATAACTCTCTCTCATACTGTGTAGAAATATGTTTGTTGTAACTCTTACCTTCTGGTCCTACTTCTAGTCATTGCAACTACATAGAATATAATAATCCTTGTTTTTATGACTCCACTTTCAAAAACATGAAGAAAGCTATCATATCTCTGCTTAGCCCTGTCTTGTCTAAGGTAAGTATAATTTAAGAATAGCCACTCCTTTTACGACTTTGTTTTAGAAAGTTTACCATTCTACTCACTTTCCTCTAAAACTGTTTTGTCAATGTCTTCTTAAAGTGTAATGCTCAAATTGAACACAATACTCCAGATATGGTCTGCTTAGGGCAGAATATCAACACAGTTGATGATGGTCACTGCTGATCTTGTGCTACTATAACACTTACTGACAAATATATATATGTGTGTGTGATTGACTGAAACTCCCAGAACTTCTTCAACATAGCCCGCTTCTCCATGAATTCTTACATCACTTTGTAGCCAACAAGCCAGGACTTCTCCATGTTCTTTTTACATAATTGATTATTTGAACCTTAAGCAAGGATTTGCATTTCCTATTATTGAATTTCCCATTATTCCTATTTCCTATTATTGAATTTTGTAATTTGCATTTCCTATCATTGAATTTCCTATTATTCCTATTTCCTATTATTGAATTTCATAATTCCAAGCTTTCCTTCTACAGCCAGAATCTTTTTGGATCCAGATTCTCACACCTCATATATTATATGTCCTTTTCAACATAAATATGCATTCTATGTTTTCGCCTAAGTCATAGATTTAAAAATCATCAATTGCCCAAAGACTGCAGAAAAAGTCAACTTTCCAAAACAAACTATATCTGGATCAGAGATGATCACAATAGAGAAAGAGGTCTAAAATATCTTCATTAATTATTATCGCACATCCTTCTCTTCTAAAGTCTTGCACACTGTGCTATCAGATGAATCTGTATAGAACACCAAATGCATCATGTAACATCTTTACAAAAATACTTTAATTACTCATCCTACCTACCACATCAAATAACCTAATGAATTTTCTGTTACAAGTTAGTTTCCTTCAAGACGTTTCCCAAACTTCCAATGTTTCCTTTTGGAACCACCTCCCATATCCAAATTCTACCTTTCTTTGATAGTACAACTTCAGTTCCAATTCATTCACGTGTGTAGAGAGGGAGGGAGTGCCGGACAGAGGAGAGGGAGAGAAAAGGACAGAGGGGAGAGAGGGAGAGAGAGGCCTTTCAATACAGTTTGAGCTCTGGTGGGATAAAGTATATAAGTGACCTAGTATATGTAAAGTGACCCTCAGATCGCCTACCAAGTAGCAGGCATTTACTACTAAATTACCCCTCCGTTCCTCATTTATTTGCAACACCATGATCCTGTACACAGTAGGTATTGAAAGAATACTGATTAAATTTCAGACACTTCATTTTTCTAAAATAAACTAGATCGTGGAAATCAAAATCCCAGGAAGCAGAGGCTAAACAAAAACAAAGAGAAAAGACTCAAAGATTCCCAACATCAAAAAATTAGGTAAACAGTTTCCTGAACTCATCAGGGAAAATGATCGTGCCACGTATGCAAAGCGCCATGCATACACCGCTCTCTTCCTCTGACTTTTGGATTAAGTATGATATTTTTGCTTTTTGATTTTTGGGTTTGACTTTGGTTAAGCGATGTTTGAGCAACGGAGACTTATCTACAAAGACAGTGGACCAGCATCTGCAACCCCATAACCTTCTAAATAACTGGGTTAAAAATATACACATACAAGATTTAACTGACCAGCTGCACCCGTAGTCTATGTTGTACCAGCAAAGACCCATTCGTTTCGTAGCAACTGGGCTCAGGTTGTTTGGGGGACTAAAATCCAATAAACACGATCTATGAGCTTTCCCCCACCTCCCAGGGGCTGGCTTCTCCAGCCTCCTCCCCAGCTCTGCGCGTAACGAAAACACTGCCAGGCTCCGCGTCCCAGCTCCGGCCGTCCTCTGTCCGCGAGTGTCTGCGCTCACCTACCGCACCAGCCGCCCACAGGAAGGCTGCGAGTCCGCGGAGCAGCTACAGACGAACTCAAAAATCAGCGAACACCGACCGTTGTCACTTTTCAAACCTGCCGCCTCCTACTGGAACTCCCGCCCCGTTCCGCCCCGCCCACTTCCTGCGCTCCGCCGCGCCGGGTGCCGGTTGGGCTCAATAGACACGAGACGGCTGGTGCTGGAGTTGCGAGAGAGGACGCTGGGCTACGAGCGGAACTAGTTTTCGCGGAGTTGGAGTCTATCGGATCTAAATTCAGCAGGAAATGGGAGCGCCGCGGTTTGGGGGAGGAGTCCGAGGCTAATACGAAGTTTCGTTAGACCTTTGAACGGTTTTGGCGTCCGAGGTGAAGAGCGGAAGTGAATAGAGGGTTTCTGGAGACGAGCTAAACTCAAGGTGACAAGGGAAAGAGGACGTGGGGCAGTGGGACCGGGTAAGTCATAGAGTCTCAGAGTAGTAACACCGATGTTTTTTGAGCGTTGATTGAGACGCCAGGTTCTGTGTTGGATGCTTATAGGCATTATCTCATTTAGGCTTCATTAAAAAGGGAAAGGGGGCTAATAGATACTATCATCAAATGAGGGATTAAATCAGGGAGATTGTGCAACTGGCCCAAAGCTGTGCGCAGTAGTTCACAAGTAGCATAACCAGGATTTGGACACAGATCATCTGATTCTGCGTTGGTGAGCCCAACTTCAAGCGGTGGGAGCAGTCTTAACAGTTCATCTGGTCAAATCCTTTCACATTTACAGGCAAGAAACCTGGGACTCAGAAGTGATTTGTTTCCATTTGGATAGTAAGTGGCACTATCTAGTGTAGAGCCCGTGTCCTTTGTTCTCCCTCCCTTCATTCATCCCTCTACAGGACCAAGGCACTCCCGGTGCTAACAACATTGAACTCTTCCCCAAATTTGCACATCCGCGAGTGAGTTGCATTCTTCAAATGATGCGTGGCACTTCATACATGATCACAAGTCTGGGTCTTGCAGCAGAAGATACGACTGGCCTAATTGTCAGCGGGGGGAAACCATTTAGTTTTATTATGGCTTGGAGCCCTAGAAGCCGTAGTAGGACTTGCTTCTGACTGCAGTGTACAGTATTATCTAGTGAGGGTGGTGTATTGGATGGGAAGTCTGCACTGAATCAAGTGAAAAATATACTGGAAATACTATTGAAAGTACACAAATTCTGGTGCTTTGTTGTAGGGGGGTGGTGGAGGCTATACCTATTGATATAGAAATTTATACCGATTTGAAATAAAAATACATTTTATATTCATTAGGGCTTCCTTTTCCCTTTTCTATGACCATTTACTGATGTAATTCTCAAAAGTCAGAATCTAGTAAAACTCAAAAGTGAGTTAGAAAATAGATTTTTAAAAAAATACTTGGAGTGAGGAGAGGAGAAAAAAAAGACCTTTCTCATTGGCACTTACCAAATCAAACCGATTACTTGTGCATGCGCATACTCCACTAGGCAGTATCTTCTTAGAGGCAGGGTAAAGGACCATAGCTAGCGTAATGACTGAGAGCTCAGCTCTTGAGTCAGAAAGAGCTGGGTTTAAATCCCTCATCACGGGGCATCCCTGGTGACGCAGTGGTTAAGAATCCGCCTGCCAACCCAGGGGACACTGGTTCGAGCCCTGGTCCAGGAATATCCCACATGCCGCAGAGCAACTAAGCCCGTGCGCCACAGCTACTGAGCCTGCGCTCTAGAGCCCGCGAGCCATGACTACTGAGCCCGCGTGCCACAACTGCTGAAGCCCGCGCACCTAGAGCCTGTGCTCCCCAGCAAGAGAAGCCACCGCAATGAGAAGCCCGCGCACCGCAGCGAAGAGTAGCCCCTGTTCACTGCAACTAGAGAAAGCCCGCTCGCAGCAACGAAGACCCAATGCAAACAAAAAAATATAAAAAAATCCCTCATCACACTGCTTACTATCTGTATGAACTCAGGCAAGTTGTTTAACCTAACTAAACTGGTTTCTGCATCTTTAAAGTAGCGATAATATCTTATTTATAGGGTGTCATGAAGATTAAATGGATTCATTCATGTAAAGTGTCTGGCAGAATTGTAAGCACTCGGTAGGTATTACCTGTTATTTTGACTATTATTATTTATACATTGTCCTAGTAAAATATCTTGCAAATGGTAAGTACTCGACAAATGCCTGAACCATTGTTAAGAGTCCAGACAAGGAAAGCGTGACCTATATGTAAACCAAGAATAGAATGGACCATATGGAAAGAGAAAAATGAGGAGAAGGAAGAGCAGGATGACTGTATTTACAATAAAATAATTGTTTCTTTGGCGGATAATTTTACTGTAGATATTGCAAATTGATAGTTATATTAGAAGTAAAATTAAGAAAAAACGAATGGGTATTTATTCAGATTGTCTCGATTATAAGGGTAGATTTGATTTTTCAAAATTCAGTTGTCTGTTACTGGTCATTGTGAATTAGAGGGCAGAAATCCAGAAATCCCAGCCTAAACTTTCTAGAGTTTTGTCATTATCCATAAAGACATTAACTACAGCAGAAAATTAGATTCCAGTACTCTTTACGGGTGTAGCACCTTTTTTCCCCTGGACCTATATACCCTCACATGCTCTATATCTGCTCTTATATTTCATTTTCCCTGTCAGCTCTCCTGCCATTACCTCCCTTCCCAGCCTAGACTGCATGGCTTATCAACATCCAAACTCCCTGCATCCCTTGCCTCTGACCCCAGTGCCTGTCAAAATCCTAACCCTGAATCTGTCCCATAAATCCCCGCCCTGAATCTGTCCCATAAATCCCCAGCTGGGCACTCTGGAGAAAATCACCCGAAGTACAACAGATTCTTGGTCTGCAGCTTCAGCTCACCCCCAATTCTTGACACTCCTTTATCATTCGTCAGTTCCCTGTCTTATAACTTGCAGTGATTGCTCATAACTACCTTCGTCCTCAGTTTCAACTTCTCTTTTTATTCGAAGGTGACTAGAGTAGTGTAAAAGATATTTTTCAAGCACTTAACACACATTCACATGCATCTGTGACCTTTATGCCAGTTTCTTTTCTAATTTTAATTCCATGTTCCTTTTCTAGATTGCACGTTAGATCCTGGATGACAGACCTGTAAGGACTGAGCAGACCTTTGACTGACAAGATGGGATGCTCAGTGAGACCATGGCAGCCTGCAACTAGGACTTTATCTTTAATTCAGGTGGCGGTCCTGTGGTAGCTAGTGCTTTGGGTTAAAATTTTTTAAATCTCTTTTTTAAGTGACAAGAATTCCAGATTGTTGTTTCTGCTTTGTTTTAAGTGGGTCAGTGAGGATGAACAGTTGATTCACTTGGTCTAGTGTGGTAGGAATAGATAAAATACTCAGACTGGGTCCTACACCCTCCTTGCCATCAAGAACCCACTTATTTGAATATAGAGATTTCCCAGGGGCCACAGACATTTCCAGCAACCTCGTTCCCGGTTAACTGAGAAAATTCAAGCCATCATGCAACATATTCCTCAACTTCCTGCCCACCCATTTCCCTTACCACCACATTTATCTGCCTCTCTCTTACTGATCTCAGAAGATGAATAGTGCCTACTTCTCCTGTGCTATTGATCAGTGCCTCTTTCTAGACCTCTCCGCTACATTTGACACCATTAATCAGACCCTCCTTGAAACCTAAGTCCCTTTGCTTCTCTCCTGTATCTTCTGCCTATCGTGTGCTTCTTAGGGGGCTCTTTCTCTGCCTGCCCTTTATACAGTATAAGTTTCAACCTTGAGTTTTCTTTTTTTTTTTTTTGCATAAATCTTCTCCTTCAGAGTACCATCCATTCTCATTGTTTTAATCTATTTGCTCAAGGATCCAAAAACTACTGCTATCTCTGACTTACTCCTTGAGATTCAGATTTTTATTTTCTTGCCTACTAGATAGACGCATTTGGGAGGGCTCGTGAGCCATTCAAATCCTAATTTATCCCTTTCCTTTTTTCAACTGCCCAATCTGTCTCACTGTTGTCTCTAGCCTTACAACCCTTACCTGCATCCCCCACTTTGTCTTCTAAGTAGCTGCTGTAATGATCAGTCTTAAATGTAAATCTGACTATTTCACTGGTCTGGTTAAACTTCTACAACCCCTCCCACCATCAACTCCAAGACAAAATCCAACTCCATAGCCTGCACCCTGGGACCTCCATGATCTTGCCACTGTTTATGTTTCCACTGTCATCTCCCATCACACCCATTTCCCATTCATGAGGCTGTTTTATACTTTGAGACCTTTTCTTATTCTTGTAGACTCCGTCTGGACTGTCTTGATTTTCTTTGCCTGATCCCTACTTTCTTTACTTACTTTTCAGATGTCTTCTAAGAAGCCTTTCCCTAATCCACAGTCTGAACTCGTTGACTTTCCTTCTGACTTTCTAGGTATAGATTTATTCATTCAAAAATATTTATTGATCCTCTTATTTTATGCCAGACACTAAGCTAGGTACTGGAAGTATAATAATGAACAAGCAAATGTGATAATAATCAATCTAATAATTGACCTAATAGATCTTATATTCTCATAGGGAAGGGAGAAAAGTAATTAAAAAAAAATTGTGGTTTAGTCTGAGTGGCTCCATGCAGGAGAATAGCTAGGAATTGGCCAGGTTAAAGGGTGGAGGGCAAGAAAGAGGTAACAACTGTGAAGGCCCAGACATAAGAGGAGAGCACAGCCTAGGAACAGAGATCCTAGACACAGGGCTGGGGAGGTAAAGAGGCACCAGATCATGAAGAGTATTACTAGTCATGTTAAGGCGTTTGGACTTCTTAAAAGTAATAGGAAGTTTGAAGGGCTTCAACAAGATTAGGTTTGTATTTAGGTGATGACTGGCTGCTATGAGAAAATAGAATTGAAGAGTGGCAAGACTGAAGGAAGGAAAACCAGTTACGACCTCATTGTAGTAATCCAGGGGAAAGAAGACGGCAGCCTATACTAGGGTATTGCCAGCATGGATGGAATTCAGGAAGTAGAAGTGGCAGGACTTGGTGACTGAATTGGGAGGGCAGAGGTGAGAGAAATCAAGGATAGAGTTCCATAAACAAGTTTTAGTGAGGACCCTATTTGCTATCATATGTTCATGGCCTAGACGTCGTTAGACATTGTAGATGCTTGATAAATATCTGCTGAGTGAGAGTTTTCTGGCTTGAGCCCCTAGATAAATGGGATGCTATTCTCTGATTTAGGAAATATAGAGGTGAACTCATTTTGGGAGGTGACTGATGATTGAGTTTTGGACATGTATAGCTCAAGATGCCTGTGGGAGATACACATGAAAATGATAGATACAGTGCGATTGGGAGAGATCTCACGTGTATTCTTTGTATACTGAAAAAAATAAAAGTTTATACTTTATTGAAATGATCAGTTTTGTATCTGTCTCCACTATTGCACAGGGCTGATGCTAAATGACTTGATTCCCTAGCACCTAACACTTGTGTCTAGCACAAACTGGGTACCCAGTCAATGTTTTTTATTGAATTGAACTACTCCTTTTTAAACATGGTCCATCTAACAGGAGAAATTAGTAATAGTAGTAGCCTCTGAGGAGGGAGACTGGGGCTCAGAGTGAAAAGATTTTCTTTTTATTGAATATACTTTGGTTCTTTATACTTTTCCCCCATGTGCTTATATTTCCTATGAAGAATAAAAAGATGAGAAAGAAGTGTTCTATTTTTATGAACTTTATACTGAAAACTACTCCAACTATGATCTGATTGGTATAGAGTAGAATAGTAATGATATCTAAGGTCATACTAGCATTTTTGACGACATCACATTATCAGTTGGTTTACAAATTTGATGACTATCATTGATGCCATTGTTCAATTCACTTACGCAAATAATTAATATTTATTCATGTCTTAAAAATAATGACTAACCATGAGTAGCAGGCTAAAGTGAAATTATGAACACATACTTTATATTAAGGGCATCAAAAAATCTTTGAAACGATGTATCGTGAGGGATAGGTAAAACCTACTAAAGCAACTGAGTGGCATAGTTTTACATCTGCCTAACAATTCATGTGAGAGGAAACAGCATGCCTGTTTGACCTGGCAGCTAACATTCATTGCTTGCCAACATTACAAGTAGTATCTAATATGCAAAACCTTTATTTACAAGTGTTGGAATATCCTTTACACATCTTAACTGTAGTTAATTATGAATGAATAGGTAAAAATGCTTTTATATATTTGTGAATTGACATTTTAGTGTATAATTTTATTTAAAAGGTTGGGGTTATAGGTATACTGAAGATGCACTAATATTTAAAGTGGTAAATTCTAGTAACATTTTTATTTGCACAGCATATTCACTGGGTGGCGCTATTGTATTAATGTTAACCTTACAATTTGGAAGTTCTGTTTCATTTTCCTTTACATAAGTAAATAGAATTAGAGTGATAAACATTGAACACAATGTTCTAGGTGGAAAAAATTAGATTCTGAATTTATTGGCTTTAAGATACGTGTTTAGAGTTCAGGCTTAAGAAGACAAGCAGCATTGAATTCAAAGTAGCTGTCTGCTTTTTATTACCTTTTAATCATTCTAGACCTGTTAATCTACTTCATTCCTCAGCTGTGTTCATCTTTGTTAGTAGATTTGGAAACTGAGCTATACATTTGAGGTACTGTAAACAGTATCTTTGTTTTGGATTCAGATGAAATTTTCAGTTTGAAACCATAAAATATATATCTTTTGTTAATTTACGATGAACTCTAAAGCAGATTTAAGGAAGCAAAAATTTGGTACGTTATACTCTAACCTCCTAGTATCCTATCCCCAGCTTTCACGTCAACCTATATTATTTTAACACAGTATGGAGAGCCTTAGGAATTAATAGCCCAAAAAGTTGGATATTGATAAAAATATTTATCCAATTTGACTTTTTAAAATGCAATTTTTATTCCCTGGGTATGACCGATTTTGGTATCATAATATTCTGTGGTGTTTCCAGTTATTTCAAAGGAGTTTAAAAGATTCTCATGGGGGAAAGTGTTAATGAACGCTTATGTTAAAATTAATCATTTATAACAAATTTTGGAAAAGAAAGTTAAAAACAGAACCAATAATGACAGAGTATCACAAATCAGAAAACTCTGGAGATAACTAGTTTTTTTTTTTGTCAGAGTGTTAGTGTCATGTTGTCATTCCTATAGATTCTTTTTTACTAGTGATTTCTATTATCTAGAGTAAATCTTCTAGTATGGACTTTATTTAATGAACCCTTAGAAGGAAATAACTTCTGAGTTCTCAACATCTTTTCATAGCCCCTAATCCTGTTTTCTCTCAAGAAGGAGACTGTATCTGAGTGTTTTATCAAAACATTTCTACATTAAATACCAAGTAAGAGTATCTAATTTCATCGTTAGTATTTGAAAAAATTACCCTTCAGTTTTCACTGACTATTAAGCAGGCAACCTGATAAACAGGTTGACCATATAAATTCAAAATTGATACCTGAATATTGCTCCTAAGATAACCCATTATGACAATTTCCATTTATATACCTTTTGCCTACAGTACTTAAATAATAATTCACATTCATAGAAGATATTCTGGGTGCTAGGTCCTCTCCATGTATTATTTCATTAATTCTCACAACTGCATGAAGTAGTTTCCATTCCCATTTTTCAGATGAAAAACCAAAACTTAACTTACTAAAGAAAACTTAATTTGCTTATAGTCATATATCTAGAAAAATGGAGCCAAAATTTGAACCCACGTAATCTAATTGGAGAAAGCTCTGTCTTTATCTGCTGTACTGTGCTACCTAATCTTGAACCCTGTAACTGGTAGGGACAGTGTTAATTTTGGTGAGCAGTAGACCCCTTCTTTTTATGTTCCTCAGGTTGTATCCCTGGGTCCTTCTAGGAAAGATTGTATCCCTAGATACCTTCCACCCTTTACCACCCCCCTACAATACTCACAAAATACCTATGAAGCCTTGAGCGGTTCTTTGGGGTGGGATTTAGTTGATTGGATTCTTTGAACTACTTTTCCCTTGTGTTCTAGGGATTATGTCCCCTTGTAGGCTTTTGGGTAGACTGGCAGCCTACCTCACAAGGGCATTCCAGGCTTTCAGAGATGTCCTATGTAGGTATTCTCACATTTCTAACCCTCTTTTCCGACAATTTGGCAGCTTCCAGGGTCTCTCCCAGCCCTTATTTCCCTGGGACCTATGATCATTCCAAAGAAAAAGAATAAAGTTCCAGGCTTTCTGTTTCTGCCTTTGTCTTAACAGGAAATTTCACAGCTATAGCCATTTGTTGGTTGTCATTTGCTTCT
This sequence comes from Stenella coeruleoalba, assembly GCF_951394435.1. Classification (NCBI taxonomy): domain Eukaryota; kingdom Metazoa; phylum Chordata; class Mammalia; order Artiodactyla; family Delphinidae; genus Stenella; species Stenella coeruleoalba. The sequence continues at coordinate 118,195,826 of NC_137169.1, read as the reverse complement.
GGTTCTGCTCATTGATGTGGGCTCCACCAAAAGCTTTTTCGTGGAGTTAATATTAACTAAAACGACACATTTAATGCATTTTCTCCACCCCAACGATTAATTTCCTTAGGAAAACAACTATTTGCTCTACATGAGAAATTCATAATCACAGTATTAACATAATTTTGACTTATTTATTAGGAATAAAGCAGACTATATTATGCTAGCAGATCATTCCCAACTTGAGTGACAATGAATTATCTCAAAATCACTTTATTTCTTCCCTAACCACAGTGGGGGTGTGGTTGTTTGGGGGGAAGGGTGAGGACATTTTACTTCACTGTGTTATGTTGTCATTTTAGACTTGGAGACAGAAAGCAGAGTGGCAAACCACATAGGGTGGTAGCTTAGTAGGGAATAGAAATTTAAACTAAGATTCTAACCCCTAGGTTAATCAGAATTGACAAGATTGCAAAGATTTTGTCTAAATTTTAGAGATAACGGCCATGATACCATCAACAGGAATTCATTGAATATTTGTATGTGTCAGACACTCTACTTTCAGAACCCAAAATTAGGACAGATTGCCTACAAGTGCAAAATAACGTTTTAACTTTGTATCCTTCTCTAGGTGAGTGAAAAGGAAAATCTCTGTTTCTACTCTCAACACTGTTTCACTTGTGGTCACCAAATGTGTGGGGTTTTTCCCATACGGCCAATTCTCTGATACCAGCATCAGTTCTGACACTATCTGTTGATAGCTGGAGTTAGTGTCAGAGCCCACAAGTTAAGGGCTCAGTCCCACAAGACTGCTACCACTTCAGAAGCCAATTGCAAGTCCCAGGTTGTCACCTGTACTTCTGACTGATGGACTAAAAATTGGAATTCCCACGGCCCCCTCCTCAGGTTCAGTAATTTGCTAGAATGGCTCACAGAACTCAGGAAAACACTTGTGTCTACCGGTTAGTTATATAATAAAGGATAAAGAGGAACAGCCAGATGTGAGATACATAGGGTGAGGTGTGGAAGGGTCCTGAGCACAGGAGCTTGTGTATCCATGGAGGTGGGGCGCCCCATACTCCTGACACATTGATGTGTTCACAACCCCATACTTTAGGGATTTTTATGGAGGTTACATCCCATAGACATTATTGATTATTAACTCAGTCTCCAGCCCCTCTCCCCTCTCCCCTCTCCTCTCTCCAGAGAATGGGGGTCAGGGCTGAAAGTTCCAAGCTTCTAATCATGGCTTGGTCTTTCTGGTGATCAGCCCTCATCCTGAAGTTATCCAGGAACTCAGCAAAAATTGCCTCAGAACAAAAGATGCTCCTATTACCCAAGGTATTTAGGAACTCTGTGTTAGGAACTAGGGTCAAAGACCAATTATTAGAACAGAGGATGCTCCTAGCACCTTTATCAGTTTTTTAGTAGGTTTTTTAGTAGCTCTAGCCAGGAGCCAGGGACTAAGACCAAATATATATTTCCTATTATATCACAATATCACAGTGAGAAACTGCAATGCCCTTTTATCTGCTCAAATTTAGACTCCTTATTCTGGTACTAGTCTATTTCTCACATCATCCAATCCACTTTTCTTATCCAACTTAATCTTCCACTACATTTTTTTTGTTGTTGAAGTATAGTTGATTTACAATGTTGTGTTAACTTCTGCTCTACAAGAAAGTGACTCAGTTACATATATATATATATATATATATATATATATACTTTCTTTTTTATATTATTGTCCATTATGGTTTATCCCAAGACTTCAAATATAGTTACCTATGCTGTACAGTAGGACCTTGTTGTCCATCCATTCTATATGTAATAGTTTGCATCTACTAACCCCAAACTCCCAGTCCATCCCTCCTCCATCCCACCTCCCCCTTGGCAACCACAGGTCTGTTCTCTTTGTCTGTGAGTCTGTTTCTGTCTTCTACTACTTTTTAAAAAATACCCTCTGGGCACTCCAGGACTGTAATGACTTGCAGCAGGGATAGGGGAGGATGGGGGGCCATCAACTGCTTCTTCTAGATGCTAGGGAATGCAGCTGGACCTGGATCCAAAGCAGGCTATCCATATCAACAGGCCCCAGAGGACAAGGCCCGGCTGGAGGACTGAGTGGAGCACAGACGGCCAGCCACCCTGTGCCTTTGGATTCGAGAATTTAACCCATTTACATGTAAGATGTGTGGCTGAGAGGGTCTTGGTGCTCCGGCCGGGTGTCAGGCCTGAGTCTCTGAGGTGGGAGAGCCGAGTTCAGGACATTGGACAACCAGAGATCTCCCAGCCCCATGTAATATCCATCAGCAAGAGCTCACCCAGAGATCTCCATCTCAATGCTAAGACCCAGCTCCATTCAATGACCAGCAAGCTCCAGTGCTGGACATCCCATGCCAAACAACTAGCAAGACAGGAACACAACCCCACCCATTAGCAGAAACCTAAAATCATAATAAGGTCACAGACACCCCCAAACACACCACTGGATGCGGTCCTACCCACCAGAAAGACAAGATCCCGCCTCTGCCACCAGAACACAGGCACCAGTCCCCTCAACCAGGAAGCCTACACAACCCAATGCACCAACCTGAACCACTGGGGGCAGACACCAAAAACAATGGGAACTACGAACCTTCAGCCTGTGAATAGGAGACCCCAAATACAGTAAGTTAAGCAAAATGAGAAGACAGACAAATACACAGCAGATGATGGAGCAAAGTAAAAACCCCCCAGACCAAACAAATGAAGAGGAAATAGGCAGTCTACCTGAAAAAGAATTCAGAGTAATGATAGTAAAGATAAAATCTTGGGAATAGAATGGAGAAAATACAAGAAATATTTAACAAGGACGTAGAAGAATTAATGAGCAAACAAACAATGAACAACACAATAAATGAAATTAAAAATTCTCTAGAAGGAATCAATAGCAGAATAACTGAGGCAGAAGAACGGATAAGTGACCTGGAAGATAAAATAATGGAAATAACTACCACAGACCAGAATAAAGAAAAAAGAATAAAAAGAATTGAGGACAGTTTCAGAGACCTCTGGGACAAAATTTAATGCACCAACATTCAAATTATAGGGGTCCCAGAAGAAGAAAGAGACTGAGAAAATATTTGAAGAGATTATAGTTGAAAACTTCCCTAATATGGGAAAGGAAATAAGTCCAGGAAGTGCAGAGAGTCCCATACAGGATAAATCCAAGGAAAAACACGCCAAGACACATATTAATCAAACTATCAAAAATTAAATACAACAAAAAAATATTAAGAGCAGCAAGGGAAAAGCAACAAATAACATACAAGGGAATCCCCATAATGTTAACAGCTGATCTTTCAGCACAAACTCTGCAAGCCAGAAGGGAGTGGCAGGACATATCTAAAGTGATGAAATGGAAAGACCTATAACCAAGATTACTCTACCCAGCAAGGATCTCATTCAGATTCGACGGAGAAATTAAAACCTTTACAGAAAAGCAAAAGCTAAGAGAATTCAGCACCACAAAACCAGATTTATAACAATTGCTAAAGGAACTTCTCTAGGCAGGAAACACAAGAGAAGGAAAATACCTACAATAACAAACCAAAACAATTAAGAAAATGGTAATAGGAACATACATATCAATAATTACCTTAAATGTAAATGGATTAAATGCTCCAACCAAAAGACATAGGCTGGCTGAATGGACACAAAAATAAGACCTGTATATATGCTGTCTACAAGAGACCCACTTCAGACCTAGGGACACATACAGACTGAAAGTGAGGGGATGGAAAAAGATATTCCATGGAAATCAAAAGAAAGCTGGAGTAGCAATTATCATATCAGACAAAATAGACTTTAAAATAAAGACTATTACAGGAGACAGAGAAGGACACTACATAATGATCAAGGGATCAATCTAAGAAGAAGATATAACAATTGTAAATATTTATGCATCCAACATAGGAGCAACTCAATACATAAGGCAAATGCTAATAGCCATAAAAGGGGAAATCGACAGTAACACAATCATAGTAGGGGACTTTCACCAATGAACAGATCATCCAAAATGAAAATAAATAAGGAAACACAAGCTTTAAATTATACATTAAACAAGATGGACTTAATTGATATTTATAGGACATTGCATCCAAAAACAACAGAATACACTTTCTTCTCAAGTGCTCATGGAACATTCTCCAGGATAGATCATATCTTGGGTCACAAATCAAGCCTTGGTAAATTTAAGAAAATTGAAATTGTATCAGGTATCTTTTCCGACAACAACGCTCTGAGACTAGATATCAATTACAGGAAAAAATCTGTAAAAAAATACAAACACATGGACGCTAAACAATACAGTACTTAATAACCAAGAGATCACTGAACAAATCAAAAAATACCTAGAAACAAATGACAATGAAAACATGGTGACCCAAAACCTATCGGATGCAGCAAAAGCAGTTCTAAGAGGGAAGTTTATAGCAATACAGTCCTACCTCAAGAAATAAGAAACATCTCAAATAAACAACCTAACCTTACACCTAAAGCAGTTAGAGAAAGAAGAACAAAAAATCCCCGAAGTCAGCAGAGGAAAGAAATCATAAAAATCAGACTAGAAATAAATGAAAAAGAAATGAAGAAAACAATAACAAAGATCAATAAAACTAAAAGCTGGTTTTTTGAGGAGATAAAAAAAATTGACAAACCATTAGCCAGACTCATCAAGAAAAAAACGGAGAAGACTCAGATCAACAGAATTAGAAATGAAAAAGAAGTAACAACTGACACTGCAGAAATACAAAGGACCATGAGAGATTACTACAAGCAACTACATGCTGATTAAATGGACAACTTGGAAGAAATGGACAAATTCTTAGAAAAGCACAACCTTCCGAGACTGAACCAGGAAGAAATAGAAAATATAAACAGACCGATCACAAGTACTGAAATTGGGACTGTGATTAAAATTCTTCCAACAAACAAAAGCCAACACCCATTTACGATAAAAATCCTCCAGAAAGTAGGCATAGAGGGAGCTTACGTCAACCTAATAAAGGCCATATATGACAAGCCCACAGTCAACATTGTTCTCAGTAATGAAAAACTGAAACCATTTCCACTAACATTAGGAATAAGACAATGTTGCCCACTCTCACCACTATTATTCAACATAGTTTTGGAAGTTTTAGCTGCAGCAATCAGAGAAGAAAAAGAAAGAAAAGTAATCCAAATTGAAAAAGAAGTAAAACTGTCACTGTTTGCAAATGGCATGATACTATACATAGAGAATCCTAAAGATGCCACCAGAAAACTACTAGAGCTATTCAATGAATTTGGTAAAGTTGCAGGATACAAAATTAATGCACAGAAATCTCTTGCATTCCTATACACTAATGATGAAAAATCTGAAAGTGAAATTAAGGAAACACTCCCATTTACCACTGCAACAAAAAGAATAAAATATCTAGGAATAAACCTACCTAGGGAGACAAAAGATCTGTATGCAGAAAACTATAAGACACTGATGAAAGAAATTAAAGATGATACCAACAAATGGAGAGATATACCATGTTCTTGGATTGGAAAAATAAATATTGTGAAAATGACTATACTACCAAAGCAATCTACAGATTCAATGCAATCCCTATCAAATTCCCAATGGCATTTTTTATGGAACTAGAACAAAAAATCTTAAAATTTGTTTGGAGACACAAAAGACCCTGAATACCCAAAGCAGTCTTGAGGGAAAAAACAGAGCTGGAGGAATCAGACTCCCTGACTTCAGACTATACTACAAAGCTACAGTAACCAAGACAATATGGTACTGGCACAAAAACAGAAACATAGATCAATGGAACAAGATAGAAAGCCCAGAGGTAAACCCACACACCTATGGTCAACTAACCTATGACAAAGGAGGTAAGGATATACAATGGAGAAAAGACAGTCTCTTCAATAAGTGGTGCTGGGAAAACCTTATTATCACCCAGGAAAACCTTATTATCACCCAGGAAATTCCAAGGGATTTAGGGGCTCTGTGTCAGGGAACAGGGTCAAAGACCAATTACTAGAACAAAAGATGCTCCTAGTGCTCTCATCCCTTAGGAAACCCTTAACTTACAAGGGTGTTAAGAGCTCTGTTCCAGGAAGCAAGGGCAAAGACCAATATATTGCATCTATTATTTCAGTTTCCTACTCAATAAAATAGGAACTTTTTCTAGATAATTTGATAGGTCCTTCCTGCTTAAAAAAAAAAGATAAAAATTTTCTCATTTTCATGTCATAAATAAAAATTGAGAAGACTTCATTAAGTTCTCCAACTATTTATTACTTTTCCAATGTAGAATTCTAGATTTATATTGGAGAAAACTATTTTATTTCAGGAAAAATAATAAGTAAAGGATATACTAGAGTTAGTTTTTACTGAATGATGACATCTCTTTGGCTCTGAAAGGGGATGAGGTAAGGAGAGATAGCAGGGGCTAGAGAGATAAGGGTGGGAAAACCACACTTTGAGTAGCCTGGTGATATCAAAATCCCAGTAGCTCTTTCCTCTGTTTTAGCCTTACCCCTTATAGGAGTTGCTTGCAAATGTGGGATGAGTTCTTTTATATATGAATTCGGAAATTAAGAGATTAGAAAAAAGTCATTATGTGTTCATTTGCTAGGGCTACTATAACAAGTACCTCAAACTTGGTGTCTTTGGCAACCAGAAACTCATTTTGTCATAGTTCTGGAGACAAGAAGTACAAGATTTGTAACTGAACAAGGCTGGTACTGACCCTAAGTTCAGCTACTCACCACTTGAAAGGCCAATGTTTGAAAAGTGGAAAGGAAAACTTGCTTTACTCAGGAGGCTAGCAACCTGGGAAGATGGTGGACTAAGGTCCTAAGACCATCTTTAAGTTGCAGACTGGAGACAAAGGTTTTGAAGGCAGTGTGAGGGAGGGAGCTGCAGGGTACATGATCAGCTTGTGCACAATTCTCAGATTGGTTGGTGAAGAAATCCAGGTGAAGTTTTGAGCATCACCAGCCTTCTGGTTTCAACCAATTTGGGGTGTACATGCTTGTGGTCAGCAGTTTTCATCTAGTGGAGGTCTGCTCCCCATAAAAACAACTTAAGAACGTGTGTCAGGCCTTTATCTATATCTTTCAGGGAACTGGGAGTTCAGTGACTCCGCTATGTGGCTGGTTTATAGTCTAAATTGTTACTAGTTTCCAACCCAACAACTATTCTTTATTTTTACATCTTCACATTTCCTAATCATTAACTCCTGAGACAGGCTTTTGAGACTCTGGGGAGACCTGGGAGACTAAAGCAAAGCCTTTTACTTCAAAGGACAGGGACATAGGGGCTTGTATGTGGTTTCAATCCCCCCTTTTGTTTGATACACCTCAATCTTGAGGGGAACAGGATTGGGACCAGAAAGGCAATACAATTTCAGATAGAGAGGTTAATCATAAACTCAGCAGAGGAACTCAGTTTTGGGGGGACTCGGTTTCAGATTAAGGTGTCAACAGAGTTGGTTCCTTCTGTGGGCTCTGAGGAAAACTCTGTTCCATGCCTCTCCCCTAGCTTCTGGTGGTTTGATAGCAATTTTTGGTGTTCCTTGGTTTGCAGATGTACCACCCAATCTCTGCCTTCATCTTCACATGACATTCTCCCTATTTGTGTATCTGTGTCCAAATTTCTCATAAGGACACCAGTCATATTGGATTAAGCATTACCCTAATGACCTCATTTTAACTTGATTACCTCTATAGAGACCTGTTTCCAAATAAGGTCACATTCTGAGATTTGGGGGCTTAAGATTTCAACATAGCTCTTTGGCAGGACATAATTCAATCCATAAAAACATGATTCACAACACCGTGAAACAAAAGCCTTCCTGAACAGGATCTATAAATGGCCTGAGGGTTCAAACCAGGACAACCGTGCCAGCTCCCCTCAGAGCAGAATACAATCCCTTTTCATACCTCCTTTTTAAATTGAATACTAATTACTTATTTTTTATATTTACTAATGTCCTTTGAGTGCAACATGCTCAGTACATGTGGTTCATTTTATTTTTCTTAGAAACAGAACTCTTAAAAAGCACTGTCTGAATATCTTCAAAGGGAACAAACAAAGGTAATTGAATTGGTGACACTTTGAGTCATCATAGAGAAAAGTAGGTTTCATTCAACAGATCGTAGGGGGCTCTCCTAATTTACTGAGGACTGACAGGGTCTATGAATTCTAAAACTGTGCACTTAGTGAATACACAAAGATAAAGTTGAAAGGGACATAACAGAGTGAGCATGTATCAGTTTAGAAACAACTTTAAAAATAAGCCCATACTCCAGACTGCTGATAACATGGTAGTTTGCTAATAGTGAAAAAGTTTGTTTTAACATGTGTAGTCAGCTTTCAATGACCATGTTACATCCATATTATTCTGAAGGTAGTTATATATCAGGGGGGGCACCCTGTACCACAGTTTTGTAGCGTCACTCACAGCTGATCAGCTGCAGACCAGTGACCCTACTTAAGAAAATCTGGCTAAGGGGATAAAGTAAGGGAGGCATGGTACAAGAGAATCACAAGTAGAGGTAGATATGCCAACCAAAAGGAGAGCTTGTTCTCTTGTTCCGTGTTCATCTGTAGAAACTACAGGCCTGCTTGAGAGTTCCCACTGGAACACAGTGGAGTGTGGTGAGAGAATTCATAGGAAAGCTTGACAAGGAATTCAGAGACAGATCATGTTTGTAAACATGGAAGAAAGTGCCTATTACTTATTTAGATATTCTGAAAACAGAAAGCATAGCCTGTACCGGTAGGGCTTAAAGGCACCAAAGTAAAGAATACTTCGTAAGAGAACCCATGGGTTATGAGACTTCATGGGAAAGGATATTGTGGTTGGGTGGGGGACAAGACCCTCTAAAGCAGCTCAGACAGCCACAGGACCAAGGGAGGGAGCCCCCATCCAGAAAAGAATATTTCAGCAGGGTTGGAGGGAGACTAGCATTAGGACGACTGAACACCTCTTCAGGAAGTAAGCACTCCATCCTTACAGAGACCATCATATCAACTGAAGCCACCAACACAGTATAGAGCCATTCCAAGCCTGGGAGATTCTAGAAGTGCCTTACACCTTGGTCTATTATATGGATGGTTTTGTAAGATGACCTCTGATTCTCCTTTCCTTCTCGCCTGCCCCCAACTTCAGAAAAAATAGACCCAAGAAGGGAGGGGAGCAGTGGAAGACATGCCATGCTTCACTTGCTCCCCTCCCATTTTAAACTGACAAGTCTGTGTTTAGTAATTAAAAGTGACCAAAAAACTATGGAATCTGTCTCAAGATACTATTAAAGAAATGAGAGATTTAAGATAGCCTAGTTGGAGGTAATAATTAGAAGAAACAAAACAGTTTAAGGTTTATAATATTTACATTGTAAACATTCTTGAATCAGACATAGTCCTAGTCCCAGAAGGATCTTCAGGGCTGACATGCTAGGCATGGTTGAAGACTGCTGTTAGACCACACGGCTTTTTTTAAAAAGCCTTCCTTTTTGGCTATTCTCAGTGGTTGACCCTCTAATCATCAAAGAGTCACTATTTGATTGTTGTATATCTAGGAATCCCTGTTTGAATAAACTTAACAAAAAATATTTATTTAATATATATTGGCGGCCTATTATTAGGCAGAAACCATATTAGGTGTTGGCATTATAAATACAAAGAAAGTATTGCCCCGTCCTTTAGGTCACTGTGTGTGTGTTTATAAACAGCTAATTATACCTCAACCATAGAACTACTAGACCTACTAGAGAGTGGAGAGAAGTGTAGAGTAACTCTCAGAAGGAAGCAGTTGACCTCCTGGGGAACTCAATAGAAGCGTCACAGAAAGCAAGACATGAAGCTGGTTCTTGGAGTAGGTGCATACTAAGACTATGAAATCCATGTCAACCTTTAATATCTTGCTCAGATTAGTTTATAGGGTTGTTTTTCCACCTGGCAGTTCGATGAGAGCAGGGCAGGAAAGTTCTGATGGGAGGAAGGAGTGCCAGAGAGAGAAGGCCCTACAAGGAGGGAAGCCTGGAAAACAGGGCTCCCTGAACCTCCCCAGGGGAGTAGCAGGGATACCAGGAAGAGAAGCTCTGCCAGAAGTGGGGGGAACCAAAGCTGTAGCCTAGATCAATTTACTTGGGTCTGTCCTTGTTCTATTGATCTATTTCAGGGTTCTTTTTACAATTATATTTCATATAGCAGAATTAATCAGTGACCAGATAGGACAGTCACTGACTCTTAAGGCTTTCCAATTTGAAAAAGCATGTGCAGATGTACAGACGCATAGAGCAATAAAACAAGAGCTGACCTAGGTGCAAGTAGTTCACCTCAGAATGAGGAAGTGAACACATACAGAAGTAGAGTTGAAGTTCTCTTCATCCTTATAGCCCTCTGAAGCTTTGATGATCTACTTTATGTTTTTAAAAGTTCCAGTTTCAAGGAGGTATATGCTAAGACATCGGCTAATTGTGTGGTTTGGAGCAAGTCTCAGAGAGATCCCTTTTTTTTTTTTTTTTTTTTTTTTTTTTTGTGGTACGCGGGCCTCTCACTATTGTGGCCTCTCCCGTTGCGGAGCACAGGCTCCGGACGCGCAGGCTCAGCGGCCATGGCTCACGGGCCCAGCCGCTCCGCGGCATGTGGGATCTTCCCGGACCGGGGCACAAACCCGTGTCCCCTGCATCGGCAGGCGGACTCTCAACCACTGCGCCACCAGGGAAGCCCAAGAGATCCCATTTTTAAAAATAATCCTAATACTAGAAGGTTGGACTAAATTACCGCTATGATCCTTTCCAAGGCTATCTGTAATTTATGAGTATTTGAGGCTAGTTCAATCAGTGCTAATGATATCATAGTCAGATTTGGAGCACTAAGGTGAAATTCATTCAGTTGAAAACTATTTGGTGAGAGCAGCTATTAGTAAGGTTGCCAGATAAATTATAGGATACCTAGTTAAATTTGAATTTCAAATAAGGAACAATGACTTTTTATAAGTATGCTCCAAGTAATATTTACATACTCAAATATTAGGCTTAAAATTAATCTTTAACTGAAGCAAATTTAACTAGGTATCTTTAATTTTTTTTTTTCTAAATCTTGCATTCTTCTTATTAAAACCTAGGCTCCAGGGAAGATGAAACAGTGAATCCTGCCCTTGAGTCAAAAGAGACTCAAATGGAAAAACCATATTACAAGGCAAAAGGTGTTAAGTTTATCAGAAACATACAGTGAGAAGGCTATAAAAGTTGGCGAGAGGGAGAGATTACTTCCAGGCTTGAGAAGCAAGGGAAGCCTCTGAGCTGAGCTGAGAAAGATGGCAGGATGAAGGCACATGAATGTGGTAGGGGAGAGAGAGAAGGCATTCCTGGTAGAGTTCATGGCTTCAGTAAAGTCTTGGAGGGACAGCACAGAGTGAGAGAGGTCCGCTAGTCACTCAGTTTGACTGCAGCCTGATTAATGAAGGGAAATAATAGCAGAGAAGATCTGAAAGGTGAGTTTGGGCCAAAGAGAACCTAGACAGAGATATGACAGATGGAGGCTAGAAGTCTGAATAGGCCAAGGAGTTTGACTTGATGCTTAAAGGTTTGTGATCCAGGGTGACACTGCATACCAAAGAGACAAGGAGAGTATGGCGAATCATCCCAAACCAATCATCTCCAAGAAAACATAGCCCGTTGGTGTCATCTTTGTCCACAAAAGAAAAAAACATATCTTAAAATATCACTAAGTTAAAAGGAAATGTGGTAAAGTGGGAAAACCACAAGCTTTGTTGTGAAAACATTTCGAGTTCAAATCTGCATTTCCCCTCTGACCTTAAGCTAGTTCCTGTCTCTGAAGTGTGGTTTCCCTAACTGTAAAACAGGACTAACAATGCTCTTGTTAATGCTTAGATGTTGTGAGTAGGTACCAACATGTACCTGGAACACAGTAGGAGCTCACCAGATACTAGTTACTGCTTTATTATTTTGCTTACTAAATACTTATTCCTCTCTAGCTTCCAGAGTTTATTTTCTTGTAACAGGTGAAGATGCTATCAGTAAATAGAAAACTTCCTTTCAAAATATTTATTTTTTCTCTTTATAAAGAATTAAATATTTTAAAATAAAGAACAGCATACCCATCTGAACTGAAAAAAACAGGAAGAACCAAGTAGCGAATATTTGGAATATCGGGGCCAAATATTTGCTTTAAATTGGTTCCTCGATGTAAAAAAAACAAAACAAAAAAAAAATAGGTTTCCTTCCTAACTTAAATATTGCGTGGGTAGAATGGGTATCCTGGGAAGAGCTTGAGTGTCTCTGGGTAATTATTAAGTGAAAGCAGACATTTCTACTTACTTATCTATGGCCTAACCAAACAATGTGAAAGTTATACCTCAGCTGGTGAACCAGGGAGTCTCAGGGATGCTCTGTGCTTGTTGGAATAACAGTGTGTGTCTCCTATGACAGCCAGAGGTAAGGGGAGACTTGAGGAATAATAGGACAGTTTATCCCTTGTAAAGATTCATTCTAGATTATTATTCTGGTTTCTGTTTTTTTCCCCTAGAATTCTCAGTTGTTTGTGTAAAATGGGCCACAAAGACTGATGATAAATTTGTTCTCTGAGAACAGCACCTAGAGGAATGGTTACCCAAAGTGCCCTGTCATGGTCTGAAATAGCCACCATTGCTGAATTGTGTGTTTACAGATAATGCCTCCCCATTTGGGCATTTTTCTTCCAAAAATGAATTCTCCTCAGTAGCTACCTTTATTCATATCTTTTCTCCTCGACCTCATTCCGGTCCCCATTGCTTAGTATCCAAAATAGATTTGCAGCTGAAGAAAAACTACCTGTTCCCTTGTCTCTCCCCATCAGGCCTACAGTTTGCTCTCAAGCTTATTCCTATGCACAGCACAACGTGAGCTGTGTCTTAGGTTCATTCTCACACTTTGTATTCGGGGTCAATAAACTCAGTAAGTGCACAGCTGTGACACAGTAGGATTCCTACAGACTTTAAACACACAGAGGTGGGTATCAGTCCCAGAAGACCAGCCCCTGGGTGATTTGCTTGGGTGACGTTTTTGGCAGTGCCTCTGCCTTGTTTCTAATAACGTTCTGGGTTCGTGTTTGTGAGACTCAAATTTATTTCCAATTACATAAAGGTGACCTTCCCCTTCTCCAAGCTAAATCTCCCGTGAGACTCATGAATCCTGTTGAGGCCTATCACGGCTGTCCTTAGTTAACTGCTAGAGCACCTTCAGTCTTAAAATAGCCGACATGAAAATAAGACTGTGACACGAAGGAAGAACAAGATGGTCACGCACATCACACCACATTTTCATCAAATTATTTGGGTTAGGATTTGAAAACCTGGTTAGTGCTTGACATTCTGAATTTAAAGTTAGATGCAGAAACTGAAGAAAGCTTAATCACAGAGCATAGAATTAGGACCAATCATATTCAATGTCTGGGAACACTGAGATCAGGCTGCTTTAGAACTTAGCTCTCATTTGTCTCCCTGTACGAGAGAACACTCTCTTATGTGGGTGAGGCTGACTGCAAGACCATTGGCCTCCATCCCATCTAGTCTCCAAGTCTTAATCTCCCTGGGGCTCACTAAAGTCAGTCACTCACTTTGGTAGTGAGATAGCTGAGTGAAAACCTCCTTTCTACTTGTCTTTCTGCCTCTCTAGGAAAGGGACAATTTTACTGCTTACCTTGGGAAACATGAAAGTTAAACATGGTAAATATAAATGGTGGTTGAAACCAGCATTACAAGCTATGAAGTTGAAAGTGGGACTTGATACGCTGGAGTAATGTGTTGTTCTTTTTTTTTAAAACAAAACATGTATGAGTCATTTTAGAAAGGTTAGTTTCTGCCACCTCTCCAAATATAGGCATAACTTCAAGATATTGCAGTATGGGTTCCAGACCACCAGGATAAAGTGACTATTGCAATAAAACGAGTCACACGAATTTTTTAGTTTCTCAGTGCATATAAAAGTTATGTTTACACTATACTGTAGTCTATTAAGTGTGCAATAGCATTATGTCTAAAAGAACAATGTACATACCTTTACTAAATAATACTGTATTGCTAAAAAATGCTAACCATCATTTGACGGTGTAGGGTTGCCACAAACCTTCAATTTGTAAAAAAAACAGCAACAGTGTCTGTGAAGCACAATATAGGAAGCACAATAAAATGAGGTAAGCCTGTATTCCCCAAACAATGACAGAGTAAAATTGTAATTTAAAACAATGGAAACACCATTGGTAGAAGACTCTTTTCCTGTCTTTCAGTTAGGAAAGAATAACCCTACTAGATCAAAATCATACAGCAATGATGTTTACTCAGAAGCTCTAACACTGGCCTCTAGGAAACAGAATCCAAATCATTATTTCTCAAAAATGTTCACGTCTCAGTGATCTGTAGATAGTTTCCTTCCATGAGAAAACATCCCAGTGTTTATTTTAGATTCTCCATCAACAAAGAACAGTACCTTGTACATATAATATGCTTCTAGCTTTCCAAGGCATTTTCACATGTGGTCCTTAATTGTTTATTATAATAATAAACCTCTGCTCGTATTATTATTTCAGAAGCCCTCCAAGTTTTGGAAAGACATGCAAAAAGAAGGGAGAAATGTTGGTTGCTATTCTCTACTTAGCTTCTCTACAGCCATTTCCTCCCAATATTTAAAAGCTACAAAGGAAGGAAGACTGGCATTTGAAACACTGAGGTGTTGCTCAAAGAGAACTCACTTCTCTGATGGAAGAGGATAATTTGTTCTTCCAATGCTGTACAGCTGCACTGTCCACTTAGATCATATGGTTTCAAGAGTTTATACCGTATAGCTCCTTTTTGCATCCCTCCAGTACCTACCCCAAGAAAAAGGAGAACATGCCATTGGCTTAATAATTCTTGTGAAACATAGTGTTTGGATTTCAGAGTAGGGACAAGGGAAACACACAACTGGCCATCCTCTCAATTGTGTGTTTCTATCACAAAAATTTGAGAATTCTTTTAAAGGGAAGTATGGATTGTGTTTCCTGCCAGCAGCCACAGGTAAGTAATGATCTACTTAAACTATATAATAGCAGTCATTAGAGTAATTTGGAATTTAACTGTTATATACATATATGCTTGTATGTGTCCTGCCACTCCAAATGAAATGATATACATGTATAAAAGATATTTCATATCTCTATGTCCTGTTTCCCCTTCATTCCTTGCATTGGGCCTTGTGTATTTTTAGTGCTCAACAAATATTTGTCAAATCAATCAGAAACGAAATGAAAGAAAAACTTCAATCTACAAACCCATCCATAGTAAACAGTAGTGGCAGTATTTTTTTTTTCAAAAAAACAAATCAATAGTTTCCAAGCAAAACCAACCTTGCTGATGTTCCTAAATGATTTGGCAATCAACAATTACCAGCTCAAAAAATAAAATAAGATAAAACAAAACATTAGCTCTGTTGTTACAAGTGTCTTCAGAATAATTTGTTCATCATAAATTCAGTTATGATTGAATATATTTCAATCATATGATTGAATATACTTTTGGGAATATATTTCATTTTGCTCCCTGTTCTGATTTACACTTGTAGTAGGATGGAATTCTCTTTCTCCCTTATTCATTTTTCTCTGCCCTGCCCATTTCTGTGAAAAGGGGAATGTGATTTAAAAAAAAAAAACAAAGGTGGAGACTTGGCTAGCATAACAAGCGGGAGTCAATATATAAAGAGAAAGAAATTTTGTCTTGTAAATACCATGCTCTGAAGAATTTAACGATCAAATAGCCTCCTCTGAACATCCACAGTATCAATCTGATGTCATCCATCAAGGATGAAGCTAGGAGATTTGCTTAAAACCTTGATGTCTTGGTGGTGCACCTTCAAAATGGATTCTAGTGCGTGAGATTGGAGTGGGGATGGGCAGACTAGGAAGAGAAAAAGTGGGAGGAAACAGAAGGATAGAGCAACTTGCATATCCTGATCTGGGAAGCAGTACTGTATGGTGGTTAATGTCAGATTCTCTGGAATTAGATGCCTAAGTTTAAATCTGTCACCTTATTAAATAAGGAAGATAATAGCCTTGAATTCAAAGAGTTATTTTAAGAATTAAATGAATTATCCATGTAAATTCCTTAGAATAGTGGGTGATAAGTAGTTATTTTATAAATGTTAGCCAACATTAGCTGAGTCTGTCTCTATTGAATTGGTGGTGTTTTGATGGGGAAAGAATGCAAGTATTTTGACCCCTCTTCTGGGCTACATATGTATGTTGGATAAGCTAACAAAAATTTCGCTTATGGTCCTAAGTGACAATCCCGATTTTGTTTGGTTTCCAAATTCCCTACATAGCACAGCCATGAGTTTAGTTTTCCCATTAACGGGAGACTATCACTATCTTTGCTGATTCTATAATTCTTTTCAAGGAAATAGCTCAAGCTCCCACTTTTTTTCACATCTACATAATTTATTTCTTAAACTAAATTCACTAATGGAACAGGTTTTCTATTTTTAGTTTTCAGTCATATTTTTTACATAAAATCTTGTGTTTCCTTTTCTATCAAAGTGCCATTACAGCAAATACTCACAACACACTATTACATTTTTTAAAGTCAGAACGTAACACTATAGGTACAGGTTAACCCCAATTATTTATTGGAGTTGCCCCCAGGGTAAGATCATAGGGAACTTTTGTGTATTTCTTTATACTCTTGAATATTTTCTAAATTACCTAAATATGCTTAGATTACTTTGACAAATAATTAAAACATTATTTTAAGTGTTTGTGTCCCCTCCAAAATGAAACTTATCCAGACTAAATTATACATGCAGAAATGAAACTAAAAAGAAGCGCCTGGTTTCCTTTGGAATGTATCCTCCAGATTCCTAATGCCAGTGATTTTACTGTCAATCTAGGATTAAATGGTAAAAATAGATGATATCAATATGTTTCAAATGTTGTTTTATCAGAGTAACCTGGCTGATAGAACCTGAACACATGCTATTTTCTCTTTCTTTGACACCATTTAGTTCGCATCACAAAGACTGTTTATCAGTCCCACAAGTAAAATGGTTATTCTACATTGGATCTGTTCACAATTCCAGATTTTTCAGAATGATGAGAAAAGAGAAGATAGAAATGAGTTCAATCCTAAATGTTATATAACATCAAAATCATTTCCATTTGGGTTTGGAAAGTAATTGTGTTGGCACATCTGTGTCTTTTATCCTTGGAATTCACAATACATTAAAGAAAATAAAGCTACACTAGAGATTGAGGTAGTAGACGGTTCTTTGATTCAACAGAGGACCCTATGTTTTTTTAATGGTCTGGTTTCTCTGTCTCAGAATGGATGCCTTGAAGCTATCTGCAGCACTAAGGATTTATCTGGTATCAAAAGAAATCTTTCTATTCAGTTGGTTAAGTCAATAAAATCCGTGAGATGGGAGAACAACAAATAGTTTGAACTCTTCCATTATTTTAAATTATTAAAATCCTGTGGCTGCCACTTACAAGCATAATTTTGTCCTTTTTCTCCCTAGTCTTAAACCCAAAGAATTCTATTCAAGTGATATTTCTTATTATAACAGCCATTTTTAAGACTGTATTTAATTGTGAGTAGAAGATTTCAAATTGGGCTGATCTCAGAATATCAAATGTACCCTTTCTTTAGTGAAGATATGAAAGAGGAATCAAGAGAAGCACCTTTTTTGATATTTGAAAGCCTATCTTTTTCTCTTCCAACTATGGAAACCCTAAAGTCTGAAATTTTTGAAAGATTTATTATTATTTTCTGTGTGAGCTGCAGGTGTCTTCTGGACATGATACCTGAATATGATGTATTGTCATGAGAGAGAATATAATACTAATATGATATTTATTACAAGAGAATATATAAACCTCTGCTGGCAACAAATAAAGGCATAATTAGATTATTAAAAAGACATCTCTATAAATACATTGGGATGACTTAGTAAACAATGAAGAAACTTTATGCAGTAATCCTGGCAAGAGTTTTACAGGAGACAAGGAGACACTGGTCATATGTTGTTTGTAAGATTAGATGTGAAATGGGATACTGTTGCACTGAACCAGAAGGTAATAGAATCATATAATCAGAATTTTAGATCAGGAAGGGATCTAAAAGATCAGCTAAACCCACCATAGCATTTCAAAGTATAAAAAATAAAGTTCAGAAAGATGGACTTTTACAAGGTCAGAGTTAATATCACAATTAAGGTTTTTTTGTTTTTTTTTTTTTTTTTTTGCGGTACGCGGGCCTGTCACTGCTGTGGCCTCTCCCGTTGCGGAGCACAGGCTCCGGACGCGCAGGCTCAGCGGCCATGGCTCATGGGCCCAGCCACTCCGCGGCATGTGGGATCTTCCCAGACCGGGGCACGAATCCGTGTCCCCTGCATCGGCAGGCGGACTCTCAACCACTGCACCACCAGGGAAGCCCACAATTAAGTTTAATGCAACATAATTATATTAACCACTTACAAAGATTTTTTAAAATAAGACAAATCCTTTCTTTGATCTGATTACCCACTATCTGACAGGAGAGCCATTCATTCCGTGCATTCCCTAGATTTAAAAATTGAGTATGGTATCATGGGTGCTATGATAGAGGTGTACAAAGTGCCTGACATGAAGTTTCTAGAGAAGATGACACGAGTTAGCCAAGCCAAGAATGACAAGAAGGGCATTCTGGGGAAAAGTAACTGCAGGAGCAAAGGCATAGGGGTATTTTGTATACAGGAAATAATGAGCAGAAGAGTGTGGAAGAAGAAGGTAGCAAGAGCTTTGCTAAGATTGTTGCACAAGGTCTCGGAGGGCAACATTGGCAGAATTTGAACTTTATTCTTTAGAACGTAATATGGGGCATTCAAAGGGGTTTAAGCCTGAGAATATTTTGAATGTGAATTTCTTTGATCTGGTTGCAGTATGGAAGAAAAGCGACCAATTAGGAAGTGATTAGAGCAACCAAGGCAAGTAGTGATGAGGCCATGATCTAGAATAGTAATAAAACTGGAATATGCCAACATAGGAATGCCAAAGAGAGGCAGTTCAAGAAATATGAGGAGGTAAAATTGTCAAGGGTAAGGAGTCTATGATTGCTTTCAGGTTTCCAATTTGAGTGACTGCATAGATGATGGTGTCTAAGTATTGGAACAGGAAAAGTTTGTGTTTGGAAGAAAAAATGAATTCAGTTTTGAACATAGAGTGTGAGGTGCTTGTGGGGCATCCAAGTTGATATGTCCAAAAGAATATGTCAGTCTCCAGTTCAGGATAATCAGATTAGGGGGATATATGCAAGAATCATCAACCTATAGATCTTAGTTAAAATGATGAGAGTGGATGAGATAACTAGAGACTGCATAAATAATGAAGACTATTGGACCCTGTTTAAAAAATCTGTAAAGCATAAATACAACTATCAAGAAATGACCAGAGAAGAAAAAGGGAGAATCAATAGAATAGATTATAGATGCTAAAGGAGAGAATTGAATCTCATGAAGTAAGTGGTTAACAATATCAAATGTTGCAGCGAAGGCTAGAAAGATAAGGCTTGAAAAGCATCACTGGATTTGGCTATTGGGTCATGTTTGGAGATCTTTGCCAAAACCATGGTGTTGGAAATCAGATTACACAGTGGAACAACAAATGATTAAAGTAACTCCCAGTCCAGAGCTCTTCCCACTATACAATATCGTTATAAAACTTTAAACTCTCTCTCATTTCTATTCTCTCCCAAGGACTCAAAATACATTTACAGATGATTATTATTGCTATGCATTTTTGCCTAAATATAGAACTGTTGCATATAACTTCAGAGCTAATAGGTTCAGTGAGTTCTTTCTTGGACCTAAATTTACAGTTTCTACTGTGCCTATTAGTTGAAAAGAAAATAAAATGTATTAGCGTCAGGAGGAAAGGGCTTATAGAAACTCTGCTTTTAAATTTATCTAATTTATAAAGGAAAATTTTAATCTATTTTCTGTCTTTATGGCTTACAAGATGCTCAGTTATCAGGATGTTCAGAAAGGATTGTTAATAGATTTGGGGACTTCAAGTTACAATGACACCCTGAAGGTCTGCCTTCAGAAAATGCAGTGAATATAACAAACAATCAAAAATTTAGAATAAAACTCCATCTTTAATAAACTGAAAGAAGGACATGAGGAAGATTTAAAATATGAAGGCAGTCCACTCAATTTTATAGCATTTGGACAAATTAATGAGAAAGCTATGGTGGAAAGTAATGAGGTTTATGCATTGGAGGCTATATTGGAGGAATCCTATTAAAGAGGTACTTGATGTCTTGTCTATTCAGAAGGCATGTGGAAGGAATTTGGTGGGTGGATCTTTGGCCCCCTAATAACTTCTCAGAAACTTCACGCTTGTAGCCACCAGCTATAACATGTAATCCAATGGCATGGACCAGTGTATAACCATTATTTTAGACATCTGCCAGGGTATAAATGAACTTAAGTAGTACAGGGCATGGTCCTGACAGCTCATCAGTGATTCTTTAATTGAACCGATGAGACCCAGTAGTGTGGGTAGTATGAAAATGGTATAACTGGCAGTGGGGTTGGGGAGACGGGGGAGGTTGGGGAACCTCTCTATGAAGACCAGGTTCCAGATAAAGACTACAAGGAGAATAAAGCTGAAAGAGGAGCCATTCTTATATATCCTTTGACCTAGCCTTCTACACAGAGAAACTGCCTAGAGGTGAAGTGGAGTAAAGGTGAGAAGGGAAAAAGCAACCACCTTGCAGCTGTGGACCAAAACCTGTAAACCTCTCCTCAGGGAACCTGTGACATAAACAATTTCACTGTGAACGATATTAATTTTCTATTTATCTCAGAGGGAAAAATGAAGATTGACACCAGCAAACACACAATCCATCAGCAGAGACTGAATGCTTTTTTGGAGTGAGGTGTTTGAGCACAATATCTGACTAAATCTTTGGCTAAACACTGAACTATGCAGATACAGGTATGACCACTAGGAATCCAAACTCAAATATAAAAAGAAAAAGATAGGGCTTTCCCTGGTGGCGCAGTGGTTGAGAGTCCGCCTGCCGATGCAGGGGACACGGGTTCGTGCCCCGGTCTGGGAAGATCCCACATGCCGCGGAGTGGCTGGGCCCGTGAGCCATGGCCGCTAAGCCTGCACGTCTGGAGCCTGTGCTCTGCAACGGGAGAGGCCACAACAGTGAGAGGCCTGCGTACCACCAAAAAAAAAAAAAAGAAAGAAAAAGAAAAAGATAAAAACAAAGACATCAGTGACCAGCATTTCAGAGAATCAGGCTCCACAAAACTTTCCAGGCAAGTTACTGAGCAAGCAAAACAATGACAAACATCAGAGGGGAAAATCAGAATTCAGAGATACTACCTACAATATATTATTTAAAAAGCCTAATATTCAACAACAACAAAATTGAAAGAGCTACAAAGAAACAGGAAAGTGTGGCCACACTTAGGGAAAAATAGCAGTCAATATAAACTGTCTCTGAGTGTCCCCATATGTTGGATTTAGCAGACAAAGTCGTCAGAGCAACTATTATATATATGTTCAAAGAACTAAAGGACACCATGTTTAAAGAATTAAAAGAAAGTATGATAGAAATGATTCAATGAATAGAGAATTTCAACAAAGTGATAGAAATTATAGAAAAGAACCAAGTGAAAATCCTGTAGTCAAAATGTTACTATGATATTTCATACTGATAAAAAGTTTTATTTTCGGGCTTCCCTGGTGGCACAGTTGTTGAGAGTCCGCCTGCCGATGCAGGGGACACGGGTTCATGCCCCAGTCCGGGAGGATCCCACATCCTGCGGAGCGGCTGGGCCCGTGAGCCATGGCCGCTGGGCCTGCACGTCCGGAGCCTGTGCTCTGCAACGGGAGAGGCCACAGCAGTGAGAGGCCCGCGTACCGCAAAAAAAAAAAAAAACAGTTTTTGTTTTCAATGAGTGAAAACAAAAACCTAAAACATCGAAATCTTTAGGATGCAGCTCAAACAATGCTTAAAGAGAATGTATAGCTTTTGACAACTATATCAGAAAAGAAGCAAAGTATCACATTAAAAAACTAAGCTTCCCCCTTTAAAAAATTAAAAAGGTGGAATCTAACCCAAAGGAAATAATGACAGTCAGAGCAAAAATCAATAAATAGAAGAAAAAAAAGAAAAGAAAAGAAAATTAATGAAATCAAAAGTTTTTTTGAAAAAACAAACAAACAAAAAAAGACAAATTCTTAGCTAGATTGTACCAAAAAAATAAGAGCACAATTTACCAAAATCAAGTGAAAGAGGAGATATTACTTCTGACCCTAAATAAATTTAAAGCATTATAAGGGATTATTATGAACAACTTCATGCCAACAAATTAAACAACTTAGATGACATGGACAATTTCTAGAAAAGCGTAAATTAGAAAATCTTAATAGATCTCTACCATGTAAAGAAGTTGAATTAGTACTTAAAATTTTTCCCACAAAGTAAAACTCAGAACCAGATGACTTCTATCTGGTGAATTCTGTTGAGCTCTATCAAATGTTTAAAGAGGAAATGATATCAATCTATAATAAATTATTCCAGAAAACAGGGTAAGAGGGAACATTTTCCAGCCTGCCTGTGAGACAGTATTACTGCAATACTGAAGCCAGACAAAGATATCATGAGAAAAGAAAACTACAGACCAAATATCTCATGAACAAAGATACAAAATTCCCTAATTAAATGTTAGCAAACCAAATTTGCAACATATAAAATGCACTATACACCATGACCAAATGGAATTTATCCCAGAAATCAAAGGTTTGTTTAACATTAGAAAAAAATCAATTAATGTATTATAACACATTAATAGAATACAAGACCCAAAATGCAAGACCACTTCAATAAATACAGAAAAAGCATTTGACAATATCCAATACCTACTGATGATAAAACCTCTCAACAAGTAAGAATAGATGGAAAATTCCTCAACCGTTTAAGGGCATCTCCAAAGTACCTACACCTAAAATTATACTTCATGGTTTAATTATTATTATACCCTACCTCACACCCTATGTAAAAATTAACTCACAATAGATCATAGGCCTAAATATAAAAGCTGAAACTATAAAATTCTAATGGAAAATACAGGAGAACATATTTGTGACCTTGGGTTAGCCAAAAATGTCTTACATAATATAATAAAGGCACAAGTTTTAAAAGAAAAAATTGATAAATTTGATTTCATTAAATCAAAACTTCTGTGCTTCAAAAAAGACACTATCAAGAAAACAAAAAGGAAAGCCTCAAACTGGGAGAAAAATTTGCAAATTATATATCTGGTAAAGGACATTTTTCCAGGATATACACTCTTATAATTCAATAGTAAGAAGAAATAATTCAATTAAAAATGGGCAAGGGCTTCCCTGGTGGCGCAGTGGTTGGGAGTCCGCCTGCCGATGCAGGGGACACAGGTTCGTGCCCCGGTCTGGGAAAATCCCACATGCCGCAGAGCGGCTGGGCCCATAAGCCATGGCCGCTGAGCCTGTGTGTCCGGAGCCTGTGCTCCGCAACGGGAGAGGCCACAACAGTGAGAAGCCCACGTACTGCAAAAAAAAAAAAAAAGGGCAAAATACAGGAATATGCATTTTACCAAGGAAGACATATGAAGGAAAATGTATTCAACATTATTTGTTGTCGGGAAAATAAAAATTTAAACCACAATAAGATGCTACTACACACCCAAAAGAATGTCTATTGTCAAAAAGACAATATGAAGCATTGGTTAGGAAATGGAGCAAATGGATCCATCATACATTGCTGGTGAGAAAGTAAAGTGCTATAGTCAATTTAATGAGCAATTTGCTACTTAGTTTCTTTAAAAACTTAAATTTACCATATGACCTAGCAATTCCATTGGTAGGAATCTATCCAAGAGAAATAAAAGCATATGCCCACAAAAGAAGTCATTTGAAAATGTTCACAGAAGCATTAGTCATAATAGCTTAAACCTGGAAACAAGCCAAATGTCCATCAACTGGTGAATGATTAAAGTCTGGTACATCTGTACAATAAAATACTACTCAGCTGTAAAAGAAAAAGATAATGATGCATGCCACATCATAGATTAACCTTAAAATATGATATGTGAAAGAAGCCACATACAAAAGACTACACATTCCATGGTTCCATTTATATGAAATAGTCAAAAAAGGAAACTTACAGAGACAGAAAGGAATGGTTGCTTGGGGCTAGTGAGAACTGTAGTGAAAAAGTAGATTGCAAATGACCTTGCAGGAAAATTTGGGCGTAATAAAAAAGGTCTAAGGCTGGTGAGTGGTGAGGGTTGAAAGTCTCTATAAATGCACTAAAAATCATCTAATTGTATACTTACAGTTTCATAGCATTTAAATTATACTTCAATATAGCTATTCCAAAAAAAGTTTTAAAAACCCATGAGGAATGACAAAGACCAAGATCTCTGAGCAAGTCTGGCTTTGTATATTTAGAAAAAGACTGGGTTGCAAAAGATTATTTTTTCCTTCTTGTCTGACTTGATTAACTCTGCTTTCAATATTAAAAGTTTATGGGAAATTTAATTGCTTAATTCCCTAGAGGACTTCTGGCTTTTCTGTTGTCTTCAGAGGAGAAACATCCAAATAACAGAGGCACAAATTTCATTAATGATGAAAACTGTAGAATTTTTTTTTTAAATTTAAGACAGAGCACCAGTAGTTCTGTTTATTTGCCCAGTAATCTCTCTTCTCAACAGGTAAATTCACTTTCTGAAACCCCCACAGACTAAATTAACTATAAGGCTATGTCTTAGCCAGTTTGGGCTGCTATAACAAATAACCACCAGGTGGCTTAAGCAAAAAAAACCATTTATTTCCTACTGTTCTGGAGGCTGGGAAGTCCAAGATCAAGATGCAGGCTGATTCAGTTCCTGCTCAGAGCCCTCCTACTGGTTTGTAGGTGGTCACCTTCTTGCTATATCCTCACATGGCAGAGGGATCATTGCTCTGGTGCCTCTTGGTATAAGAGAACTAATCCTATTATTGAGGGTTCTTCCATGACCTAACTACTTCTCAAAGGTTCCATCTCCAAATACCATCACATTGGGGATTAGGGCTTCAAGATATGAATTTTGGGGGCACACAAAATTATAGCAGGCTATAATGTCCTTGTGAATTCTTTAGGCAAGGAAAAAGAATTGTGTCAAGAATTCAAAGATCTCTGAGTGGTTAGGGAGAGTAACCCTAAGCACATACATGATAACTTTATGCATTCACAAAATAGTAAGTAGTTATATATTGATAAATAGTTACTCTGTAGACTTTAATAATATAGATCTCCTATTTTATTGCTATATTTGAGATTATGTCCCCTTTTCCAATTAGAATTGATAGAGGCAAATATGTCAAAAATAAATGGCTCATTCACTGAATTCATTAAGGGGAAAAGAAAAATCGTTCTAGGGAAGTAAAGCAGTCAAGTCAGTTTTACATGCATGCAGATTGGAGCTTAAATAATAATTTTTATGTTCCAAATACAGTTATCCCTCAATATCCAATGGGAATTCTTTCCAGGACCACCTGTGGATACCAAAATTTATGGATGCTGAAGTCCCTTATAAAAAAAATGGCATAGGGGGCTTCCCTGGTGGCGCAGTGGTTGAGAGTCCACCTGCCGATGCAGGGGACACGGGTTCATGACCCGGTCCAGGAAGATCCCACATGCCACAGAGTGGCTGGGCCCATGAGCCATGGCCGCTGAGCCTGCGTGTCCGGAGCCTGTGCTCCGCAACGAGAGAGGCCACAACAGTGAGAGGCCCGCGTACCGCAAAAAAAAAAGAAAAAAAAAAAAGGCATAGAATTTGCATATAAACCATGCAGATCCTCCCATATACTTTAAATCAACTCTAGATTACTTATAATACCTTAAACAATGTGAATTCAACATACGAATGAACATGTAAATATTTGTAAATGTAACATAAATGCTATGTAAGCAGTTGCCCACACAAGGCAAATTCAAATTTTGCTTTTTGGAAATTTCTGAAAAAAATTTTCAAGTATTTTTGATCTGCGGTTCAAATCCATGAATGTAGAATCCACGGGTATAGAATCCACAGATACAGAGGGCTGACTATGATAGTTCAGAAACAACATGAAACAGAAGCCAATGGTAGACCAGAAGTCAAAAAACTGTGAGGCTATTTTCCATTTTGTTACTAATAACTGTGATTCTGGCATTTAAAATCTTCAATTCTCTTTTTTCTCCATATATTAAAGGGAATTAATAATAACATAATAGTTGTATGGTGCTACTGTGATGATAAAATGAAAAGCTTAATGTGTAACCTAACTTAACCAACACATCTCCAGGTCCTATAGCCCTAGGGTACATACAAATGAAGTAATATTAATATTAATAACCTAAATTTACCTGCCTTAAAATCCCAAAATGATTCAGGACCATAAGGCTCCAACCCCAGTCGAGGAATCTTGATCTCATGAATGCTCAGGAATAAGTTTTCTCATCTTTTTTCTGTCCTCACCTCATTCTTATTGTCTGTCACTTGTGTGGGACCCCTCATTACTGCCTTGACTACTAATTTTCTGTACTTTCAACATCACAAACCCTTCATGTGCTTGAAAGCTCTGTTCCCTTTAGTTTTCATGGTGTTCCTAGAAACATGCCAGCTTCTTCAGAGCAATTGGTAGTTCTTTTTCCCATCTCTGCATCACATTGTTACCTGAGGCCTAAAGCAGTACTTCATGGGCCTCAAATTCCAGTGTTCCTCATAAAGACAGCCTTTTTAGCGCTTTCCTTGTCCTTTTATCTCTAACGGGTGTCAGATCTTCTTCCTGGGCCTGGTTAGAAATACACAGCATCTTTTAATTGTCTCAGGAATGGAGCACAAAAACTTCAAGACTCTTTTACCCCATGCATATCAACACATGCAGGAGGATACTTGGATATCTTCGTTCCCATATGTATACAAAACAACCAAACTGATTTCTAGGGTAAGTTTAAGTGTGACCCTGTCATACGGTAAACAATGTTTATATGAAATACGTGGAGTTACTGTTTGGACATAGAACCTTCTTGAATTATCCCAACCAGAATGGATTTCTCCTTCCTCTGTAATCCTGTAGTGCCTTTTCTCTCACATCCCTCTGACCCTGATATGTTGAAAAGATGTTTAGGTATTATCCGGACTGAAAGCAACTGGAGGCAAGGATTGGACCCCTTGATCTTCTAATTTACCGCTATGCTTAGCACAGAACCTTGCATAGATACAAACACAAATGAGCAAACTTGATGCCCTACTCCAGCACCAGCCCAATTTCATAATAACGCTTTTTCACATGTAAGCACAAGTACGCCCACACATAAATATTTCCTAGATTTCTTTAGATATTCCCAGAAACTGTAGTAATGCAGTACACTTGTATAGAACTTTTTAAAATATTTTATTTTCCAAGAGCAATGTATCTTTATGTCCTCTTTTGCTCCTCTCCTCCGGAGATACATCTCTGGTGTCTTCATCCCTTTTAGAACTGCAGAAGGTGCTCCAGGGGGCTAGTACAAAGCACAGAGTCTGGAAGTCTGGAGACTCCAGTCCTAGTCACAGATCTTTTACTATTAGTGTAAGTGACTTTCTTCTAAATATGTACCTGGTGGACTTCCCTGGTGGCACAGTGGTTAAGAATCCGCCTGCCAATGCAGGGGACACAGGTTCGAGCCCTGGTCCGGGAAGATCCCACATGCCGTGGAGCAACTAAGCCCATGCGTCA
This sequence comes from Stenella coeruleoalba, assembly GCF_951394435.1. NCBI lineage: Eukaryota > Metazoa > Chordata > Mammalia > Artiodactyla > Delphinidae > Stenella > Stenella coeruleoalba. The sequence continues at coordinate 118,168,003 of NC_137169.1, read as the reverse complement.
CAACTACTGAGCCCACGTGCCACAACTACTGAAGCCTGCATGCCTAGAGCCCATGCTCCACAACAAGAGAAGCCACTGCAATGAGATGCCCATGCACCGCAACGAAGAGTAGCCCCCGCTTGCCGCAGCTAGAGAAAGCCCGTGCACAGCAACAAAGACCCAGTGCAGTCAAAAATAAAAATAAGTAAATAAATAAATAAAATAAAAATGTACCTAGGATTTGTTTTAATCAGGTATGTATAAGACAGCAGACACGGAAATGATTGTCACGAAGGAAGAAGTTTACAGTCACAGTCCCAGCACCATGGAGTAATTTAGGGCAGAGGGAATATTGACTTGGTGTGTGAGAGTTTTATAAAGGAGATAGTTGGGATTGGGGGCTCTGGATTGATTGATTTGTGTGTCAAAAGCATACACACAGGGGAGTCATTTGCTATCTCTTAAGAATTAGCCAGCCCTAGGAGGGGCAGTGTCTCCAGTATCAAGGCCTCATTTGCAAGAGCATCAAGGATATAGAAAATGAGAAAATATAGTCAATACAGACCTTATTTGAGCTGCTTCAACATTCAGGACCTCAGTTTCCTTGTCTGTAAAATGAAGGTATTGAAAGAAGTGGCCTCTAATGCATTTCTAGTATTCTCTGATAATGAGGAAAAACCCCTTGGCTCTGGGTTATGTACTTCAAGCTTTTTCTTATGTCAATAGTTTCTTACAGTTAAAACTGTGGCTCTATTTCACTAGAAGGTATTGTTTACGTTTGAATAACTATATTTTTTGGAGATAAGCCTAACAACTCTAGCACCAAAATATTTAGTGTCTCATTTACACATTTTTGTCCTCAATAGGAACGGAGCAGGTAAAGATTTTGAGTTATCTAGTAAAACCACAGAAACCTTAGGAAGTGGGGGAAAGTGTCAGACAAATCTCATGCAAATTTTATTAGAGGATGAGTTGGATCAGATACGGTATATTATTTATATATAAATCACTAGGAATGAAATTAATCTTTTAGTTGGACAAAATTAATATTCAACTCCTTGATTCATTTGCCAAATATGGTCACATGTCTATCTGTGAAACTTACAGAGGCCAGGCACCGCTCAGGCAATTTTAGAAGTATTATTGTCAGATTATTATCTATAACACATAAATTAAAAGTTTAGAAGTTCAGAAGATGTAATTTTCATTTCATGGTTTTTGTTTATGATCTATGATCTTAAATCTTTATTCTCCCTCCCTAACCTTTACACAACTCACATAACTCCCCAGTAACGCTCACCTGGCTGCATACATTATAACTTTGGAATAGATTTAGAATAGAAGTGCCACGTGTGGTTGTGCGGATTGTGGGCTATACAAATCTAGGGGCCATGGTTCATAATCAGACTTAATCCTGGCTTTCCAGATGCTTTCAATTTAGATCAGATGTACATCTTGCAACATGTAAGTGTAAGAAACTGTGAGGGGAAAGGCACTTCAGAGTCTCATAAGATAGATAAATAACCTCTGGTTTGGTTGACCAGAGAAGCTCTACATGCCAACAATAATCACCATGTGTCTTAGTCTGCTCAAGCTGACATAACAAAATAGCAAAATACCACCATACAGGTGGCTTAAACAACAGATTTTTATTTTTTCACAATTCTGGAAGCTGGGAAGTCCAAGATCAAGGTGCTGGCCAATTCAGTTTTCAGTGAGAGCTCTTTTCCTGGCCTATAGGTGGCCACCTTCCCTCTGTATCCTTAGAGAAAGAGAGAGAAAGAGAAAGCTTTCTAGTGGCTCTTCTTACAAGGGCACTAATCTCATCATGAGGGTTTTACCTCCTGACCTCATCTAACCTAATTACCTTCCAAAGGCTCCACCTCCACATACTATCACATCAGGAATTAGGGCTTCAACATATGAATGTTTTGGGAACACAAACATTTATTCCACAACACCATGTGAATAGCACTTCCTAGAATCATAAAGTACATAATTTTCACAACTATTGTCTCTTTCTCTCTCTGGAGCATCTTTCAACTTTGTTTTTTACTATATCATTTTATTCCACTCATCTTCCAAAGCCCACTTAGGGTTCCAACTCCTCCACTTATTTCTTTAAAAATACTTGAGGACTTCCCTGGTGGCGCAGTGGTTGAGAGTCCACCTGCGGATGCAGGGGACATGGGTTCGTGCCCCGGTCCGGGAAGATCCCACGTGCCGTGCAGCGGCTGGGCCCGTGAGCCATGGCCATGGAGCCTGTGGGTCCGGAGCCTGTGCTCTGCAACAGGAGAGGCCACAACAGTGAAAGGCCCACGTACTGCAAAAAAAAACACAAAAACTTGAGAACTAGGTATTTTCCAGGCACTGTAGTAGGTATTGGAAATACAACAACAAATGAGATATGTCCCTGCTTTCTCTTGCCTTGCAATCTATTAGATGAGTAAATGCTAAATATAATAAAGTATCTAAGACACAGAGATATAAGTCTAGACAAAGAAAATTAGTTGTACAAAAGAGAAAATGACTCATTCTACCAGAAGGAGCTGAGAGAGCCTGTGGGGCATCAAGAGTAGAGTAAGAATTCACAGAGAGAAGTAATTTTTAGCTAAATATTCAAGTATAAAGTATTTGATTGAAAGATTTGAGTGATGTGGACATTAAACTTTGAGGCAAGGTATGGAGATAGGTCACTGAAAGCCCTTTATCACCTTCTAAAGGGTTTGAACTTTAGCCTATAAAATGTAGGGAACCATGGAAGAAAAACACTATGCTTTGGAAACATCATTCTGGTGGTTATTTGAGGGATGCAAGTCAAGTTAGGTGACAATTGTAAGAATGAAGACAGAGATGATGAGATGATGTTGGCAGTGAGGTGCATGTGGGGATGAATACAAGAAATATAAAATAAGGAATATCCATATAATTTAATGGGTGAGTAAATGTGAGCAGATCAACAAAAGGGAGGAGACTAGAGTGACTCCCAGTTAAATGACTGGGTCTTGCCTTGAGTTGTAAAAGGAAGGATAGATATAGGGTGCAGATAGAGAAGGATGCAAGGTTTAAGGAGAAGATGTTTTAAAAATTATGGTTAAAGGAGCTTGATCATGTTTATATCCTATTTGAAAGGAGTTAGAAACAGAAAGGATAGTAAATACATGATAGAAGAGGATAATGAAGGTATAAGCTCACTTATAGGAATAGGCAATCAGATGTAGAAAATGTGAAGAAAATAGTACTAAACTGGAGAAGAGAAACTGCTTCCTTTGATATAGAAGCAGAAACAGCAAGGGCGAATATACACTTAAATAAGTTGTAGGTTTGTAGGGTCAGAGGTAAGATGGTAAGGGGTTTAGCTTCTGATAACCTCATTTTTTCCCTATAAAAATCTGCTGAAGTTGCGAGAGAGATGGAGTAAGGATCTGTGGAGTGTAAAGAAAGCATGAACTAGCCAGCTCCTCTGAGGGATGGAAGAGAGACTGAACAGAGACAGGTAAAAGGTTTGTCACAGAGTACAGGGGATACCACTGAGATGGAGTCCACACATTTCTAGTGGTAACAATACACATACGTATGTAATAGCCTTTTGTAACGCTCAGCAGTTCAAGTGTATGAGTGGTGAGGGTACATGTCTGGGTTTACCCATGGCTATGAATTGACAGGGAGGATATAGAGGTTTGAGTCTGTGGCCATTGAAGTACTAGTGAGAGTAATTTAGGAGACTTACTAGAGCTTTAGATTGAGCAGGAAAAGAAGGGAAAGCATAAAGAAAACGATGAATTGGGAACAAAAAGGAAGAATGTAAGCAAAAAAGTCTCAAGGAGGTTGAAGAATAGGTTGACGTAAGGGAGTAAAATGGCTATAAGGATAGGATATAATAGTCAGATCTTGGAATACTGCAATTTACCATTCCAGAGATGAGGGCATTCCAAGGTCCAAGTTCAGTCATGTGCTTGGGTTATTGAAGTGGAATAATTTTGGGGTCAAGGAGCTTAAGACCATGTTGTTGGTTGAGCATCCACATGCACGATGCAATCATAGGTGATCTTGGCAGGAGGTGGGGCGAAAATGAAGATTGTGAGTCATACCAGAATGCTTAATGACAAGAGATGTGGGATGTAATATGGGATAAATAATGAACAGATGATCATTTATTCAACTCAGAGTTTACACCATGTTACTCAGGTATTATTTTACTTAATCTTTACAACATATGACACAGACATGACTATTAGTCTCACTTTACAGATAAAGAGAGATTTAAGTTGGATCGCCCCAAACAAAAACCACTCAGCCAGTAAGTGATAAAGCTAGAATTCAAGTCCACATTTTTTGACTACACATCCTTTTTTCTTTCCAGGGTAAGATACTGCCTTAAGAAACATAAAATTTTACCCCTTCCAGCACACATTTCACAGAGGTACTCTAAAGCTATAAGGCCTTAATCCAAACCAGAAATACAAAAATATGTAATTTAAAGCACATTGGTTTAAGTAAAAGGTGGTTTCCTAGAAGCCTCTGGTTGAAGAGAAGAGTGTTTCTGCCAGTTTGTACCAAGGAAAAAGGCTTATGTATACACAGGAGGCATAACCCTTCCTCAGATGCCTGAGGTAGAGTGGAACTGACCCTCTGCCACGTCACAAATGCTACTTGATGTTGAACTCAGCTTGATTACACCTTTAAGTTGTCAGATGAAGAGGTCACAAACTAAGGGATGGAGCATCCAATATGCTACTTAAAGTATTTCTGCTTAAAAACAACAACATAAAAAAGTGGATTTAAAAAAAAAAATGGATGGCTGAGATCTTGTTGTTTATCTCTCTCTAATGACTCTCAATTTCCTCTCAAAGATAAAAGTACTGATAATTATTTAAACAAAATGTTTTTGAAACACCAAGCTTTCTGGGAGGAAGAATCACACTCCGTTCTTTTGGACAACATTATGACCATTTATTCCTGCTGTTTGACTCACCATAACTATGAAGGCAGAAAATTAAAAATGAAAAAAGGAATTAATTTCTCTTTACCACTTTCCTTTGATTTTTGCATCCAGCGTTTATCCGTGAAGGAATGAGGTTTGGGGGAGTCCTTGGTGCTCCTTCCCTACCCAATAGTAGTACCTGGAATATGGGAGACACTCAAGAAATGGTAACTAAGTTACATTTAACCTAGTAACTAAGTCAGGGGACTGTCCATCAGGAGAAAAAACATTTCAACAGTGGGAGGTACATATACTCAAAACCACTTCTATAGAGGTTAGAAAGGTAAAAGAACTGAATTCGGGAATCTGAGGAAGTAATCTCTTTCTTGACTATAGGTTAGAGTGAATATTTGGAGGACCCAAGAAAGGGTCCCTCATTTAGGGAAATGTATAATGGTCAGATTGCCATGAATTTGGATGGAGTGAACCTACAGATGGCAAGATAAAAGCAAATTAAAATTATAGAAATAGTAAGATCCACAAATGTTAAGCAAGCTATTTTTCAGATGACACTTTATGAAAAGAGCTTGAGTTGTAAAATTCAGGTAATGAAATCCCTGAGGTTCTTTACCGCATAAGGTGTGGGTGTGAGTGGGGAGTAGGGGACAAGCTGACCTGAGAGGTGAGCTGCACAGGATACCACCTAGACCACTTTGTGAAATCAAGTTCTTCCTCCCAGCAAGGAATTCACTCCTACTCAAAGAGACACAGGAATCGCCAGCCCATGTAGATGTCTAAGGTGAGAAAGAACTTTGATGTTGGTAGCAGTGATGGAAAAAGGCTCAACAATCTGTGTGACTCGGAGAGAGGGCTTCTTCTAGGTACAGTGGGAGCAATCACTGGGGGACTGAATAAAGAGGCGGGGGACCCTCTAATCAATGGGGAAGGGGACTACCTCGCACACAGTGGCAGATGTAGAAAATGATGGTGATAGCAGCATAAAGCAATGTGTTTGCCATCCGAGGACCATGCCCTCCCAATCCAGTCCCATGGTGTCTGCAGCACAGAGACAACTGCCTAGAAAACTGGCCCTACATAGAACCATTGAAACAGATGACATCTTAGACTTTCTAGCAACGTGCCATCCAAGAGCAAGAATGGACACTGATGGGCATGCCAACCCTCAAGAAATCATGTCCTATTACTAAAATAACTACTAAAATACTGACACTAATGGGTGTTCTGAGTAAATGCCTTATGAGGAGAAGGCAATGTACTTGAGTAAAATCTAATTAAACACAGAGTGCTCACCTCTTGTCCCAGAATGTGAACTGGCTTCTCAATTCCAGTGTTAATCATGTTGGCCAGTTTGGATACTGATTTGTGACCTATAGATTGTTAGCTCCATTATACAGACTAGGTTATTTTCTTTTGAGTAGGTTGTTTTGATTATGATATTATTGCCCTGGAGAGCCCAATTTAGGACAGACCCAGGTCCTAACCTTTTGGGGAGGGAGTAGAGATAAAACGACTGGATGAAAAATACCTGTTTTTCACAGGAATGCAGAGGTTTACTGGGAGAATAATATAGTAAAATAATGTTTTTGAAATATTAACTTTTTCCCCCCTGATATTTCCCCATTTCTCTTCTTTCTATACAAGATATTAGTTATCTGTGTTCATCATTCCAGGAAAGAGCACAAAGTTTGTGAGTCTCTTGATCCTGGCTTTGTTTCCCTAAAACCTTACAGGAAGGGGTTAGAGGAGAGACAAAAATGTTTGGAAAACATATGGATTGAGAAAAATGAGGTGTTCCCCCCCTCCTACACTAGAAAAATACTCTTCCAGGCTTGGGAAAGGAAGCAGCAATGCAGGGGAATTTATGAGAACAGAGTTCTGTGGGCCTGAGAGAGAGAATGGCCCTATACCTTTCTTCTCTGACATAATCCCAGGAGGTGGTATGAAGGCTGTGGCACTCTCAAGAGCAGAGAATGGACCCAGTTCTGTAGACAGAGCCCAGGAAAGGTGACAAAACCTCAGAGAGGGTATGGATGCAGAGAGGTCCAAAGGCAGACTTTAAGAGATAGCTGAAAAACAGGACAAGGATTTCTGTGCCTTTATGCACAAGAAAAGAAGGGACAGAGAGAACTCCAGTCCTGGAGGAGCCACAGAGAGAGGACCAAAGGTCATCACATTGATGACTGGTGTGCATAGATAAATGAGTTCCAGACAGCATCCTCACCCCTGGGGCTTGGCCTGCACAAGCTCTCATCAAGTCCTAGACACAAATTGGGGAAAGGAGAGGAAACACATAAAGTCTCTGCCACACTAGCAGAATAGAGGCTAGAAATCCAGTTTAGGCTGAGTTATTAAACAGAAATATTAAATTTACTTCACATCTGAATATGAGGCCTCAGATTTATAATAGGTAAACTGCCACTTATGTCAGTTGGCAACTTCGTGCATTTATGTCTTGGGTCCCCTACCAGGCGCACATATTGAGACCAAAATGTGTCTTACACGTCCTTATATTTCCTTCAGTATTTAATAGTCACTCAATCATTTAACATATTTGTAAAGCACCGATGGGTTTCCAGGACTGCTTAGTTCCTGAGGGTATATCTTTGAACAAAACTGGGGATGTTCCTGGTTTCATGGAGTTCACAGTCTAGTGCAAGAGATGGACAACATTCTGTTGGCCCTCAGAGGAATGTACAATCCACCCCATTCAAGGACTCAAGATCACAGAAATTCTTCTGGTCTGGGCTCAGAACCAGACTGCTTCATCTCCTCTGTCCTTGGATGTTCTGCTTCTGGTGGCATGGAAATCAGTGAAGCACACAAACATTATGGAAGAACATTGGTACATCTGGAGACAGGGAAGGGCATGTGATATCTGACTCCTAAAAGCCAGTGGGAGTTATTATTATGTGAATCCTGGCAGTTGCAGAAGTTCCAATTATTATTTGCTGTTGGGAAGATTATATTTAATAAATTATTAAATATTACAATAAATATAATAATTTATTATATTTAATAAGTTATTAAACATTTAAAACATTAAAAATGGCAACTATGTGGTCTGTTCAACTGTGAAAGTGTACCACGCATTTTGTAAGGGAATTAACGCACATATTAAATTCCACGTATTAAGATTAAGGAATATTTTAAAAGCAGAATATAAAAGAGTCTGCACAGCCTGAAAAAAAGAGATGAACAATATTCAAATGAACAACTATATGACGTTTTAGGTGGTGATTAGGGACGTGAAAATTATAAATCAGCGCAAGAGAGGTATCTAGAGTATTCACCAGTTTTGAATACATGATACTTGCCCAGTGAAGCTGTTAAACTGACTTGACTGGAACTCACGATTTTTGGAGCACTGACAATCATTTCAATAAGCTAAGAACATTTTCTCAAGGAAGCCAAAATAGGCAAATGAGAGAAGCAAATATTTATGTAGGATTCTTAAATAAAACAAACCAGCCAAAGACCCTATTAATAAAATAAAGGGAAATAAAAGTAAAAATCACACGAGGAACAAATATATTTTTATTAATTTAAATCCAAACATGCCTGATTCCAAAACTTGTGAAGTGTGACCGTATCATGAACAAAAAACATAGGCTTTGGATCTGAATTCCTGTTTCAGTTATATTACCTCGGCAAGTTACTTAACTTTTCTTAACTTTTTTTTTCAGTCTTTAACATAAAAGGAGATTAGTAATTCCAAACTCACTGATTTGCTGTTGGGAAGATTATAAATTATAATTGTAAAATACTGTAAGCACCCAATAAATGATAATTATTAAAAAAAATTAGCTCCCTTCCATGTAGTCCCTCACAGATATGTGTGGATGACATACAGAAGTGGGAACAGAAAGAATGTATACTGGTAATATGTCACTGGTTTAAGAGCAGAGTGGAACACGGGGATATTTTGAAGCAACCAGAGGATGCCTTCAGTGTTCTTTTTTGGAATTTGCACTTGACCTCCATTCCCCAACATTTATCTAGGTGACCTCCCTTCCTGGTAGAAGGTATAGTCAGTCTGTTACCTGAGTACCCAGTGCTCAGGGCTCCTGCCCTGCCCCTCATGCATTCCTCCCAAGCAAGCCCCTGTCCCCCTGCTGGCCACTCTAGATTTGCTGATGCCATGTTCTCTCTCCCTTTCCAGACTATAATTCTATGAGTGATGGAGAACTTCTGCAACTGCCAGGATTCACATAATAATAACTCCCACTGGCTTTTAGGAGTCAGATATCACAGGCCATTCCCTGTCTCCAGCTGTACGAATGATCTTCCATCATACTTGTGGCTCCCTCCATTATAATTATTTGCTGCACTGTATTGCAATCATCTGTTTATAGATCTCTCTCTCCTCAGGGGCTGTAAGCGTTTTAAGGCTGAAACTGTCTTAGTTTATCTTTAACCACAGCGCTGGATGTAAACTGGGAGTTCAGATATTTAATTTAGCAAATGAAGGAATAAACCATCATCATTATTTAACATGCATAGAACACTTTGGCTCCATGCCTAGCATGATGCTGGTGATGTTACATGTAGTAAAGTATACATTTTAGTATTCTCCTTCTGAAGATAAGGTTGTGAGTTTGGTTTAAATAACTCAAAGTGTGTGCATCTAAAAGGGAAATGTATCAGGCCAAACCAGAGGGAGGGTCAGTGGAGAGAGAAACTTTTAGCAGCTGAGGGCTTTTAGCTTTCCCAAATCTCATGTAAATATAGCTGCATTTTTCTTCCTCTGTGTAATATGGGCTTTGGCTTTAGGATTCTGAATGTCACTGTAGAAAGACAAAGATACAGAAGGGAAAAGGGCTTTGCCATTATTAAGCCATCTCTCTTTACTCCAGATTTATATCCATCTCCCACCCACCCACAGCTAACTTCTGTAAAGGGCATTAATTTGTCAAGTTATTTTTTTGAAACCATCTGACGATTCTTCCTGAAGCTGAAAATTTCCCAGATGAGTATCCTGAGAACTAGTTGGGTTTCTTCCCTAATAACATTCAAAACCAGCAATTAATTCTTCTGTGAACAGATTCAAACCACAAAGGTTGTAAACGACATTGGAAGAAGCCAAACTGGCTGCAAGCATAAATATTTTCCTCAACATGGATTGCAAATTGCTTGCATCTTAGCTCTGCAGAAAGGGCCAGGGCTGGTGGGAATGCAGTAACTGGGGACTAGTAATCCCCATCCATGTGTCTCCCTAGGGAGGACTGTCCTTTAAGGTGCCACAGGGATCAGTTAATGAGGCCAGTCTGTGGTCTTGGGCCATGTCTGAAAGAGGAAACAACAAAATCTTCATGGGAAAAATACGTGAAAATAAAAATAGCTAGAATATGCAAGTATTATCTAGCACCCTAGGGAGGTTATAAGTATAGCCTGAAAAAGAGAAAAGGGGCATGGGGTGGGGGAGAGAGGGGTAATGGAAAAAAAAAACTGGATTAGGAGTTTAGTCCCAACTCTGTTAGACTTTCGAGTGTGTGTGTTGCTATCTTTCTCTGGACCTCAGTTTCCTTCTGGAAATGTCACTTTCTGCGAGATACTTTCTAGTGCTAACATTCTATGGTGCTGCTCTCAAGAACAGAAAGAGGGTAATATTTTGCCATTTGGTGGCAGGCTGGTAATTTGAAGATCCCCCATCCTCCCCACCTCACATTCACCAGTTGAATACTTAAGAGAGAACAAAACTCATGCTGTTAGATTCCTAAAGGGAATTCTAGATTTAAATAATCCTAAGAATCCTTTTCCAATCTTACCCTTCCAAACCACAAATCCACTTCCTGTGGGTTTCCCACTCACCCAGGCAGAATTCTTCCTTTTTGCTTTCAATAGCCCCCAGTCGGTATTGCCAAAAAACACATCACATTATTTCATAAATATTTCTTTGGTTGTCGAATCTAGACTAGAATGGACTAGAATGACAGCTCCTTGATGAAAAAGATTGTGTCTTAATCACTTCAGAGTTCTCAGGATTCATGGTAGTACTTGGTGCATAGTAGGACTTCAAAAAAATAAGTGCTAAATGGAAGAATGAATGAATGATTGTGTTGAAAAGAAATGTGAGCACACGAAAAAGGGAAAGGTGGCTGACAACATCACCTTCCAAATCCTTTCAGATCTGAGATTGTTAAACTTTTATTGATCTAACTACTATTTTTCTAAATATCAGCATGATTTTGTGATGATGTTCTTCTGCATCAACCCTCACTGTCTGTTTTCTTAGACTTCTATGTACCTGTTTCTTGCACTTAACATTTCTGCCTTTCTCTACTCCCGCACCAGGATATCAGCATTGTTAGACTGACAGTTACTTTCATCCTTCTTTCCCCTCCATATATGGACAGTATTCTTTGTTCCCCTGTCTTGGGATGACAGGTTGGGAAAAAAGCATCTTTTGAAACTGATTACCAAATTGTTTAAGTGATGTACTGTTTTTGTGTGAAGTTCCTTTTAAGCAAAGATGCTGTTGCAATTAATTATAAACCAATCTTAATGACACTTTTTTATTGGATGGATGTGTATCTGCCTACTGGCTAATTAATCATCATCCTAGCCTTTTCACCAACTTCCTCTTCCTCTTCTCCCATTCTTGTACCCTCTCTATCCTCAAGCTCCATTTAACTTTAGAAAAGATGGTTTCATTCTGTCCTAATTTATTCCTGATCACTGATTTTCAATGTTGATTTAGATTAGAAATAAAACATCAAAGAACCAGAGTGTAGATTTCAGAGTATCTTGACATGGGAAACCTGTAGAAGTGGAGGCTTGCTTCAACACTTTGATCCTAGAAGAAGCAGAGTGAAAACCTTATGTCTTTATTAGAAAAGTGGTGCAGAAAATTGACTCACCCTGGAGGGGTCTAAGGGCTTATTTAAACACACCCAATGCTCAAATTATCCCCCTTTAAGAGTTTCCAAGTAGAATCATGAAATAACTTCATCAAAGATGAGATTCATATTTGCAATCAGCTGGTGTATTGGTGTAATTTAGAATGATAGAATATTAAATTTGCTGTAGCTAGCCCTTTCACTTTTACAGATGAGGTAACTGAGGCCCAGAATGGAGTGGCTTATTTAATGTTACACAGACAATTAGTGAAAAATCTAGGATTAGAATCCATATCTAGTGCTTCTCTTTTAGCAATCTGAAGTCTTTTCCCTGCCAGCTTCCATGGAGACTAAAATTTTCACCTTCCAAATCACTTCCTACTTGCTTTGAGTTTGCCTCTAGAAAGCCCCTGACAGAATACAATATGAAACAGGGGATATGGTGCATTCTCATAGCGCTCACTGCCATAAATTTGGATTTCAGATTAGCTCCTGGCCCCCACCCTGAGAGAATTGGGTGCATCAGACAGGTACACTTGGATGTCAGAGGTAGAGTAAGGAAATGGCTGAAACAGCATTTCTAAATCTGTGTTTTGCAGATGCTCATTATCTTAAGATGCTAATTATGGGCCAAAAAAGGTAATCATGGTAAAATCAATTGAGAAATACTGGAATAAACACAGTTAAGTGAAATTTTTAACTTTTACTCTGCAAAATACTCTGTAAAGAGAATGAAAACACAAGCTACAGGCAGAAAATATTTGCAAACCGCATATTTGACAAAAGATTTATCAAGTATATATAAAGAACTCCCAAAAAAATTACAACTGGAAAAATGGGCAAAAGACATGAAAAAGATATTTCATCAAGAAGAGTATATAGATGGCAAGTAAATGCATGAAAAGATGTTCAACATCATTAAACACTAAGGAAAAGAAAACCCCACAAGATACCACTATACACCCGCTAGAATGGCTATAATCTAACAGACAAACAATAATAGGTGTTGACAAGCGTGTGGAGAAACTAGATCTCTCCTACGTTGCTGATGGGAATGTAAAATGGTACGGCTACTCTGGAAAATAATTTGGCAGCTTCCTAGAAGACTAAATATATGCTTAACATACAATTCAGCAATCACATTCCTGGGGGTTTATTGCAGAGAAATGAAATGTCCACACAAAAATGTATATGAGTGTTCATAGAACATTATTTGTAAGCTTTATTTGTAATAGCCAAAAATTAGAAACAATTCAAGTATCTTTCAATGGATGAGTGTTTAAATAAACTGTGGTACATACATAATGAGAAAATGAATGGACAATTGATATATGTAGCAACTTGAAAGTATTTCGAGGGAATTATGCTGAACAAAAAAAGTTAATCTCAGGGGCTTCCCTGGTGGCGCAGTGGTTGAGAGTCCGCCTGCCAATGCAGGGGACACGGGTTCGTGCCCCGGTCCGGGAAGATCCCACATGCCACGGAGCGGCTGGGCCTGTGAGCCATGGCCGCTGAGCCTGTGGGTCCAGAGTCTGTGCTCCACAACGGGAGAGGCCACATCAGTGAGAGGCTCACATAACCGCAAAAAAAAAAAAAAAAAAAAAAGCTAATCCCAAAAGGTTACATGCTGTATGATACTATTTAAGTAACATTCTCAAAATTACCAAATTATAGAGGTAGTGAACATACTATTGGTTGCTGGAGCCTAAGGAGGGAGATGGGTATAACTATAAAGGAGTTAGCTGGAAATCTAGGCTGGAGTTATACATTTGGGAGTCATCAACATACAGATGGCACACAAAGCCAGGAGATTAAGTGAGATCACTTTGGAGAAAGTTAAGATAGAAAAGATGAAAAGTTCAAGGACCAAGTCCTAGGTCTCAAGATAGTTAAGAATCCTTGAGAAAAGGAGAGATCAGCAAAAGAAACTAAGATGTGACCAGAGAGTGTTAGAATAGTGGGATTATGGGGTGACATTTTTTTTTCTTTCTCATATTTTTCTCAGTGTAGCTTTATTCCTTCAAAAATGAAAAAAGTACAACTAAAACTTTTTTGTTATGTTTCTAATCTCCTTAAAGACAAAAGAAAAAAAATCTACTGCTTGCTCAGTGATCCTTATATATACTCTGGCTCCACTGAGAAACCAACATCTTCACAAAGAACTTGTTAAATCAAGGAATATATTGGCTAAGATGTTTAATAGGCATGACAGAGAATTGAGTTCCTCTGGGTATGTGTTATGTTGTCTTACATAAATGTAACTTGAGGAAAAAAGAAAACAATCTGAATGCATTACTGGACAACTTTTAGCACTGAATTTTTTCTCCTCTTGATTCTAAGCTTCATAAGGTGAGGGATAGTACCTATCAAGTTTTTTGCACAGTGCCTTCCACTTAGCAAGTTTCCATAACATCTGAGACATTTAGGTCTGTTAAAAACCCAGAAACACCCCTAACCTTTTATTTATGAAAAACTCCCTTGCTAATGACTAAGCCCTGGGCAGAACTGGTCTATAATTTTACATGTCCAAATTTTTTCCCTTTTATGGATGGAATTTTATAGATCATAAATTCAAATGCTCAGAGAACCTTAGAAGTTATTTATTCTTACCCTCTCTACCAATCCTCTTATGTTGAATTACTGACTCAACAGAGCTTAGCTGAGATTGGCACTTTTCTAACACTAATAATATTTTCTATGTTTTCAGTTTCTCTCTGCCAAGAGTTTAAAAGTAGTGAGGTGAGTAGGGAAAGGCATTTCTGCTCCAGAGACCAAATCTTGAAAGTTCACCCTAGCATCAGCAAAAGTAAGGCTTTCTCCAGTCCCACCATACCTGACTTTAGCAGCTTTTCTTTAGCAGGGGTTTAGGAAACCTAGGTTCTATTCGTAGCTATGCAACTAGCTCACGGTATGACTTTGGACAAGCCATTTAATCTTGAAGCTATAACGACTCACACTAACCACCTTTTAAATTTGCTGTGGGAACATTTGAGACAATATTCATGATTGGTTCAAGACACATAGATGGTTAAAGGTCATTGCTCTAAAAATAGATATTCTTTACATATTTGTCTTTGGCTTTCTTTTTTTTCTTTGCACTCAGTTTATGATAATTTCATAGCTGTAGTGATTGTTTCCAAAATATTAAATTCACAGCTGTGTCTCTAGTCATGTTGTCTACTAGTGCCTCAGTTCTAGATGATCAGCAGTTAGCTCTGCAACACCATAGCCTAACCCATGTTTGCAGAAAGACTTAGGACTCAACTGGAGAACCCAATGGATGTCTTTGGGGCCTTGTGTCCTGGGTCAGCCGAGATCTATAAGGTGTTGTTAAATTAAATGAATGAGCTAAGTACTTCCAGGCTCAAGCCCATGTTTCCCTAGGAACAATGGTAGTATTGTACCTACTGATTGGAATACCATGTACTGAGCCAGGGGTAGCTGAGAGAAGGCAGTGGAAGGTAAATATAATGAGGAAACTAATAACTAGTACTAACTAGTGATTTATGATATTAACTCATTTAACCTTCACAAAAACCTTGCACAGAAATTACCATCATTCCCCCATTTAATAGGAATCTGAGGAAAGAGTGGAAGACTTTCTCAAGGAAATATTGAAGGTTTGGTAGAAAGTTGGAGGTACTATTTAATCTTCTATAAAGAAGACCTTCCTTCATGTCATGAAAAACATAAATTAGAAGAATCTTGATAAACATACTAAGAGGCTTATTGGCCATACTACAGGAGAGAAATGAAGACCTAAATTAAAAGCTTCCAGAAGGAGGAACTGATTCTTCCTTACTTACATTTCCATAGAAGAGACACTTTTACTCTACTCTCCATAAAGTAGATTATTGGAGTGGACACTTCCTGTCTCTTTCCACCCATTTTTGTTCCAACTCAAGGAGCAGGTGCAGATGATTTGAAATTTGAGAACCTCATGCTCAGTGGGGTAACTTCACTTGCAGTATGTTTACTAAATTGAATGACATTGTAAGTACTTTTCTCATTCTCCTTCTCTCATGTACTTTCTGCCCCTGGTTTTATAAGAGGAGACAACTCTTCCTCCCATCATGAAGCAGATAAACAGGGCAGATGTTCCTCCATTTGTTGAAGGTGGACCATTTTCCAGTTTCTTCCTTGCCATTTGAATGAGTAAATCAAACCCTACCATTCCCACTGATGTCAACGTCTACATTTAGGGCTAAGTGTTAAGATGGTCCTAGTTTGGCCCAAGATCCTAGCAGCAATTTCAAATCCAACTAATCAAGAAGTTCTGAATTTTGTGTTTACTGAACAGCCATCAGTAAAGCTGATTCCTTCCACCTTTTATCTCTATATACCTGCTATAATCCTAGAGGAAGCATTAACACCTGGGATTCCAAGAGGAGCATCAGTGGGGATAAAAATAAAAGATTTGTATTCATCAAGCAGTGTTTTTCTAGGAAAATCCTTTCCTAATATTTTGAGGAAACCCTGCTTCCCTGCTTGACTAGTGCCCAGAACAAGGAAATCAGTTTGTCTCTGAGCCTTAGGTTCCTTATCTGTCAAATAAGGATCAGGGATAGCTCATTTTAAACATGGGCAATGCTATTGTCCATCACCCCTTAGGTTCATAGTAGGACATTATAGAGCTTGGTGAGTTTTTTTATTCTTTGATCTTGAATGGCAATCAAACTTCATCTGGGTCTTTAGGACACCCTGATCGAGTGTCAGCAATCATTAAGCTAAAAGAGTAAAGATAAACAACAGGAGTCTTTGATCCCTGGGCCTGGTAATCAGTTCATTAAAAAATTAAAGGGTGAGGTCCAGCAACGCTCTCTAACCATATTAAAGCCAAGGAAGATCTGACTCTCTACATGTATGGGAGGCCTGTTGGTCTCACGCAGATCTAATAAAGAAGGTGGTTTTATCTCTGCTCTTACTAACACTGTCACTCTCTGTCCTGAGGGAGATAATATGGGTAGGAAGAAAATGAGATCTGGAAAGCTGAGCACCAGGACTGTCTTGCCCACATATCTGTGAGTGCCCTAGGGATAAACCTGTTGTATTGAATGTCTCTTTTCATTCTGTTTTCTTGTTTTCATAAAATTATAGAATTTCAGAGATTCAAGTCCTTCCTTTTCCATGGAGGAAACAGAGGCATTACCCAGAGAAATGATCTACTTGACATCACAGAGAAACTTAGTGATGGAGTAGGAGCAACTGAGAAAGCGTATGAATTGACTGAAAGAATAAGCTGTTGATCCTCTACCATGGACCAGCTTTGTGCTAGACTCTAAGAGTAGGATTAAAAGATGAGTAAATATTAGTTGCTGCCTGCTCCCCAGGAGCAATAATGTATTGGTAGTGCTGTGAAAGAACTTTGTGTAATATACAATGGGATCAGCCAGGAAGGAGTAGCCATTTTTCCAGGAAAGGAAATATGTACATACTTCAATCCAATTGCAATGTAATTTCAAAAACTAAAGAAGTATATAGATGATTTGAAACGTTACGGTACAGTTAAATGTAATTTAATTGAACATGTTTGCCTGATAGTCAATCCTAATAGTTACTGATTACATATTAAATTGATCTGAAATAGAAATTCACCCATGTCACAGACAATATGGTTGGAAAGACATGGCTTAAGAATGGTACCATACTGCAAGGCTGTGAAGAGCCCTGAAACCCCACCAATTCACTTGACTAGAACAAAACTCGCATTTTCCCATCAAAGTTTTTCTTTAAATTATCCAGATAGCTATTTAATGTCCCTTGGGAAGACTTTCCATTGTTTGGGAAGTTTATCATTGCAACAAATCCCAGAGGAATTGGCAGCTAATACTAGACTAGTTGCAGAGTAAATTGTTCATAGAGACAAGTGGGTTTGGTGACAATAAGTCACCTTAAGAAGAGCTGTTCTTCTTGTAGATTAGAGCTGTCATTAAGTACTTAGGTATTCTTTCTCACAGGTGGCTGTCCTGCTTTTAATTGCAGGCCAAATTGAGGACATTATCTGAATGAGTTATCTGGAGAATATAATTACTACACCTCAACCGTACAGAACACAGAAGTTGTTTAAGCTATCATTTGTTGAACACACGCAATGGGTCAAGTACCATTCCAAGTGCTTTACATATACTGTCATAGTGAGTCTTTACAGCACCTCTTTGAAATTTACATTTTTGTAATCATTTTTACAGAAGAAGAATCAGAGTTTCCAAGAGGCAAAATACTGTTCTTAAATTTTCATGGGTAGTCAGTGGTAAAAGCTAGGATTTGATTTTGCCTTCCCAATACTGATTCAATAAATATTATGTCAGGAATTTCAGGAGATGCAAAAATATAAAAGTTGTGGTTACTGATTTCTAGGGTATTACAATGTTTGAGGAATCAGACATTTATGAAAGCAAAATGACATCAGTGCTAACTTGTTAGAAGCAGAAAGTCTTACAGTAGTATTTTAAAAGAAAAAGAGACAACTGTGAAGCCTCTTTTGAAGAGATGAGAGCTTTGTGAAACTTCAAAAGAACTATTCCTACAAGTTATCATGGAGGAAGAAGAGAATTCTGGGCAAGGGTTCTTGAACAAGTATATAGGGTATGCTTGGAAGTCAATAGGTAGATTAATGAATAGAGTTCAGGGTACACGAGTGATTATCAGAGAGAATAAGGCTTGAAAGGTAGAGGTGGGTGAAAAGAGCAAGACCATAGATTATTTCCCAAGAAAAATATTGGAAGAGATTTAAAGCTATAAAATTGCTGATATATTTCAGGAATACATCTTTTTCACTGTTGCTATTTGGAGGAAATCTATTCAGCAGAGTACATTCAATAATGTCATCATCTAAGGTTTTATTTCTCAGATCATCTCTCTCCAGTACTCTCTCACCCCCATCTGCCTAGATAATAGGGGAGTCAGGGAGAAGGAAATGAATCTAAGGTCTGTGTGCCTTTATGGGGTACAAAAAGAGAGAGAATAGTCAGGAGGTGGAACTCTAGATGGGTGTTATGGAACCAAGCCTTCCCCAATGACAATGAAGCCTGGGACAATGATTCTTTAGTGTCCATGTCATTGAACTTGTTATACATGAACTATTATAATGAAAGCCTTCTATTTTTTTTTACATCTTTATTGGAGTATAATTGCTTTACAATGGTGTGCTAGTTTCTGCTTTATAACAAAGTGAATCAGTTATACATATACATATGTTCCCATATCTCTTCCCTCTTGCGTCTCCCTCCCTCCCACCTTCCCTATCCTACCCCTCTAGGTGATCACAAAGCACCGAGCTGATCTCCCTGTGCTATGCAGCTGCTTCCCACTAGCTATCTATTTTACGTTTGGTAGTGTATATATGTCCATGCCACTCTCTTGCTTTGTCACAGCTTACCCATCCCCCTCCCCATATCCTCAAGTCCATTCTCTAGTAGGTCTGTGTCTTTATTCCCGTCTTACCCCTAGGTTCTTCATGACATTTTTTTTCTTAAATTCCATATATATGTGTTAACATACAGTATTTGTCTTTCTCTTTCTGACTTACTTCACTCTGTATGACAGACTCTAGGTCCATCCACCTCATTACAAATAGCTCAATTTCGTTTCTTTTTATGACTGAGTAATACTCTATTGTATATATGTGCCACATCTTCTTTATCCATTCATCCGATGATGGACACTTAGGTTGTTTCCATCTCCGGGCTATTGTAAATAGAGCTGCAATGAACATTTTGGTACATGACTCTTTTTGAATTATGGTTTTCTCAGGGTATATGCCCAGTAGTGGGACTGCTGGGTCATGTGGTAGTTCTATTTGTAGTTTTTTAAGGAACCTCCATATTGTTCTCCACAGTGGCTGTATCAATTTACATTCCCACCAACAGTGCAAGAGGGTTCCCTTTTCTCCTGAAAGCCTTCAATTAATTAAACCCCCTGGATGATTCTGTTATACGGAGTCCTGTGATTCTTCAGTCTTCAGTCCTGCTCTCATGGATTACTCTTTTCCATGAATATATTTTGTTGCTTGCTTTTTGGCACCAAGAATGCAGTGAGTCAAAACTAGAGTTGAGGAAAAACTGCGCTCATTTTAGTTTCTGAGTTCTTTAATTTGCTTTATTTTTTACTTCTTATAAATGTTACTGTTTCTACTAAAGTTTTTGTTGTTGTTATTTTAAAAGGTTAAAAAATCACTTGTAATCCTTAGAGCTTGCTTTCTCCATGAGTCATAGAAGCTGTTGTAGGATAAGCTTCAAGCAGTTGGGGAAAAATATTTAACCTAACTTTGTTAGGTTAAATGCTTTGAAGATCATTCCTGAGCAAGAGCAGCACAATGAATTAGCAGGACATAGTGAAGCTGCAAGTGAGCTAGAAAGTATTTACTCATTGAAGTAATTTCTGGGAATTAAACCTGAAACAGACTTTGGAGGATTCTGTGTTCTGTGTATGGATATTAATTTGTTAAAACTGTAAAACCATTGTCATGGAGCACATGGGCTTTATCTTCCTGACTGTAGACATCAAGTTTCTTCTGGTAAATACTATCACCAGTGGTTAAGAATCCACCTGCCAATGCAAGGGACATGGGTTCGATCCCTGGTCCGGGAAGATCCCACATGCTGCAGAGCAACAAAGCCCATGTGCCTCAGCTAGTGGGCCTGTGCTCTAGAGCCCGTGAGCCACAACAACTGAGCCTGTGTGCCACAACTACTGAAGCCTGTGTGCCTAGAGCCCATGCTCTGAAACAAGATAAGCCACCATAATGAGAAGCCCGCTCACCGCAATGAAGGGTAGCCCACACTTGCCACAACTAGAGAAAGCCTACCAAAAATTAATTAATTAATTATTTTTTTTAAATGGGCAGAAGAACTGAACAGACACACACAAAAAAAAGAGAATGAGCGAGTGTATTTGGTAGGTTTGAGGAACAAGCAGGGCATAGTGCCTGGGGCACTGTAAGTTAGGAGTAGAGTGGTAGGATATGAGACGGGGGAAGCAGCCAGGAGAAGGATCGTGTTGGACCCAGGCACTGATTCTTTTTTATTTTTTAAATTTTTAAAAATTTATTCATTTATGGCTGCATTGGGACTTTGTTGCTGAGCGCAGTCTTTCTCTAGTTGTGGTGAGCAGGGACTACTCTTTATTGCAGTGCATGGGCTTCTCATTGCAGTGGCTTCTCTTGTTGCAGAGCATGGGCTCTAGGTACGTGGGCTTCAGCAGTTGTGGCACGCGGGCTCAGTAGTTGTGGCTTGGGGGGCTCTAGAGCACAGGCTCAGTAGTTGTGGTGCATGCGCTTAGTTGCTCCGCAGCATGTGGGATCTTCCCGGACCAGGGCTTGAACCCATGTCCCCTACATTGGCAGGCAGATTCTTAACCACTGTGCAACCAGGGAAGCCCCTGATTCTTTTTTAAATAAAATTAGTATACAGTGAAATGCACAGATCTTAGGTAGAGAATTAGATACATTTTGATAATTATATTCACCCTTGTAACCCCATCTCAAACACGGTATAGAATGTTTCCATCACCCTTGAAAGTTCTTTCATATCCACTTCCAGTCAGTCTCCACACTGCCTCCTGAAGCATACAGTCTAATTTTTTTCTATCATGGATTAGTTTCACCCATCCTATAACTTCATATGAATGGAATCACAGAGTATACATTCTTTTGGTAAGTCTTTGTTTGCTCAATATGTTTTTTGAAATTTATCCAGGTTCTTGCATGTATGATTAGCCTATTTTTTACTTCTAATTAATTAGTATTCCAATGTATGAACATACCAAAATTATTTATCTATTTTCATTAGTATTTATTTGAATTATTTCCTCTGGCCGTTACTGCATACAAGTCATTGTGTTGACATATCTTTTCATTTCCCTTGGGTAAATATTTTAAACTGAAATTGCTAGGTCATAGGGTAAGTGTATTTTTGACTTTAAATGAAACAAAACTGCTAAATGGCTTTCTAAAAGAGTTGTATCCTTCTTTATTCCCTTCAGCAACATTAGAGTCCTGGTTCTTCCATATCCTCTCCAACATTTGGTATTGTCAGCCTTTTTTCATTTTCGCCATTCTAGTGGGTGCATAGAACTATCTCATTGGAGTTTTAATGTGCATTTCTCTGACATCTAATGATGTTGAATACTTTGTGCATATTGACGATTTTTATATCTTTCTTTGTAGAGAGTCTATCCAAGTGTTTTACCAATTACATTATTAGTTTGTAGGAATTATTTATATATTCTGTGTACATGGGACTTTCAACTTTATTGCTTTCTGACTGTGAAGGGAAGGCATCAGAAGGTTTTGAGCATGGAATAATGCAGAACCAGTCATAGAGATATACAGATTTTGCACTGTACAACTTCAGAGGCTGCCATTCACATTTGTAGACATCATAGATATGTATATCCATTACAATTCTCCATAAGATATCAGCAAATGTCTTCAGGAAGAGACAGCTTTTTAAAACTCACTCAAAAACACTATTTGTGTTAGAGGTGGACCACTGTCATGAACTTTCACAAGGATCGTTCTGTATTTTGTGTGAAAAATAGATTGTAGCAAAGCAAGGATAAGAAGTTTCTCGAGCAGAAGTTTGAAAGTATCCATTTTTTTTAAGTTGCATAAGGTATGAGAAAAGAGAAACAATCTAGAGCAGTAATAGTTTCCAAACAATTCAGAGGAAATATGGACCAAGGATACATAAGGTTAGAAAATGAAACTTTTTACATTTCGAGTCTCTATAATTAGTGTAAGTTTCTCAAAGTAAGAAATCACCCCAGGATACAGATAAAATCAAGGGCAAGAGTGTAAAACCCTTTTTAAAAATTCTTTGAAAGATTTAAGGTGATATTTGCTATACTCTCTCAGCTAAGCAAAAGAGCATCTAAGAACCTCAAAGGCACTGTCCTGACATGCTGCTCCAAGTAGAGGGAAGTCTGTCTGAAAGTAGATTGTGTAAACGGATTTTATCTTGTGGAATGAACTAGAACCTGATACATAGAAATCCCAAAAAGTTTTTAAGGAAAGGTTATTAGATTATACTAAGAAGGGTCAAAGACAATGGAAAATGAAAGAGATCTCTGGGACCCTAACTTTCTTCAGGCTGAAAGCAAGCTGGAAAGGTTAGTCAGCTACAAGCACAGCCATTTCCTATGAAAAAAGAAAGATATCTAGAGCACAGTACTGACACCCAGAGAGAAAAACCAAGAGCTGAGAAGAACTATGAGTTAGGGGACTCCTCTCAGGGATTAGTACTGGGCCCTAATCAAGAAACATTCTTTACGCCTGTAGAAGGTAGAATTAACACATATATGGTTAGAGGTGAGAATTGCTACAGACCAGCAGTTCCATGAGTTTCCTGTGACTTTTTAATGGAGTATCTATAGCCAATATCCTACCCCTCCTTCAACACTATATCTTGTGTGAGTGGGAGGAGATAATGTTATTTTTAGTTCACAGGTCTCTGCATTAAGAGTATGGAGGAACTACATGACAAACTACATCCAAAATATTTCATCTATATCTGGACAAGATTTACGTGATGAGATCAGGGACTTTAAGCTTGATGCTCTGATTGGATGAAATTTTGGGGTCTGAAAGAGGTGTGAGTATGCTTTGCATGTGGAAGGGGTATGGATGATTCTGGCCTTAATTGACTGTGGTAGGTTATTTGCAAAGCTAGCTGCAACAACTCTTTATATTCTGTATGTCCTTTTACTCTTTCCATTCAGAAGCAGAGTCTCTTCCCCTGCTCCTGATCTTGAATGGCCCTGTGACTTGCTTTGATCAATAAAATGTGCAGAAGTGATGGTGTGTAACTACTGAGGCCTGGCAGAATTCCAGAATGTGATGTCATGAAGC
Organism: Stenella coeruleoalba; assembly: GCF_951394435.1. Lineage (NCBI taxonomy): Eukaryota > Metazoa > Chordata > Mammalia > Artiodactyla > Delphinidae > Stenella > Stenella coeruleoalba. The sequence continues at coordinate 118,144,395 of NC_137169.1, read as the reverse complement.
TTCCACCTTTAATCTTTTGGAACATCCTTCTGAGACGTCTCAGGATGAAAGAAAACATGAAGGAAAAGGCTGAACCATCAGCCAGCCCCAACCAACATACTTGGGGTGAAGCCATCTTGGGACTCCTAGCACAAACCTATGAGTGAGCCCAGACAAAGTCAGACAATTCACAGAAATTTGAGAAACAATAAATTGTCATCGTTTTAAGCCCGTAAATGCATGTGTGCTTTATTACACAGCAATAGACAACTAAAGCAGAAATTGATTTTATCAAAATTTTTCTCCCAAAGAAAACCCCTGGCTTAGATGTCTTCACAAGTAAATTATAAAATATTTATTAAATAAATAAAGCCATTCTACACAAACTCTTCCTAAAATAAAGGAGGAAGGAACATTTCACATCTAGTTTTTTGATGTCAGCAAAACTGATGTAACAAAGTATATTTATTACAAGTGTTAGGTCAATATCCCTCTTGAACGTACCTGCTAATATCCCTAAGAAAATATTGGAAAATTGAATAAGAAAATTTATAAAATGAAAAATCCATTAGTTCCAAGTGAGTTTTATCTCAGGAATGCAAGTTTGGTCTAATGATAATCAACCAATAATTTGCCATCTTAGTAGAATAAAGGGGGAAAATATGGTCATCTCAATCAATGCATAAAAATTTGAAAATTGATGCCTTTTTATGATTAAGAAACACTGAGAAAAATAGTAATAGAAAAGAACGTCCTCTGATAAAGAACATCTATTAAAATCCTACAATGAACAGACAGAATATTTTGTCCCTAAGATCCAAAAAAAAACAAGGATATTTGCTCTTATCCCTTCTATTCAACATTGTACTTGAGGTCCTAGTAAATAGTAGGTCAAGAAACATAAATAAAAGGTTTGGGGTGGGAAATGAATAAATATTGATTGATTTAAATATATATATTTTTAATAACGTGATTATTCACATAGAAATTTCCAAAGAATCCTGCCACCACTCAAGCAAAGAAATAACCTGCTCATGTATCATCAATAGACAGCAAAGCTATTTGGTGAAAGTTTAAAGAGGAACAGGATACTTACAGAATTTCAAAACATCTCCCCACATATCACTTATCAATTACAAAGCTAAGCAATGGTTAAATTTACTACAGAGAAACCTCACAGACATCATTTTAATCAAGTGATCAAAGCTAATATCACCAATAATGGGGCACATAATGGGAGAAGGTTAATGTCACCAAACATGTGCCTTTTGATATGAGGTACCATAAAGAACAAAACATCACTCATGTAGTATTTTTGTCCAAGATGCCTAACCTGAATGTAACCATGAAGAAATATTTTTAAAAATTGAGTAACATTCTAAAAACTGACCCTTACTCTCCCAAAATGTCAAGGTCATAATGGGCTAAAAGATTAAAGAGTCATGACAATGAAAAAAAAAAATAGAGCTCTTGAATTGGCTCCTGAATTAAGGAAAAAGTGATATAGAGAACATAAAATTTGAATATAGGCAGTATAATAAATCATGTTATTATATTGATGCTAAATTTTCTGAATTTGATCAATGTACAGTGGTTTTATAGGAGAATGTCCTTGTTATTAGGAAATGCATATTGAATTCTTAGGACATAAAGGGTTATTATATTTGTAATGTACCCTCAGATGATTCAGAATAAAGTAGATGTCTCTATGTGTGTGTACAGATGGAGGATATGAAGAAGTGCCTTATTGTTCCTATAACTCTTACATAACTTTCAAATAATTTCAAAATAAAAAATGTTTCTAAAAAATGGTGGAAACTATCATAAACAGTATAACACATGCTTAGCGTACTGCATTCAAATCCTGTTTTTAAAAATCCTATGAAAATAAAAAAGAAAGAAAGAAAGCAAAAGAAAGGAAGGAAGGAAGGAAGGAAGGAGGGGAGGAAGGAAGAAATGATATCAGAAAGTCAGTTCCAAGTCGTGGGTCACGATGTTGCAACCTCTTAAACTCTACAATCTCAAGTTCAGACTTCTTTTCTAAACCATCCTCAGTCTCAACCTAATTTATCTTTACAGACATGTCTTCACTGCTTCCCACTCTTTTTTTTTCTTTTTAACATCTTTATTGGAGTATAATTGCTTTACAATGGTGTGTTAGTTTCTGCTGTATAACAAAGTGAATCAGCTATACGTATACATACATCCCCATATCTCCTCCCTCTTGCTTTCCACTCTTAATCTTTGATACTAGTTAATCTGATCTGCCCCAGTACTCCCAGAGACATTTCTGTTCTTTCCATCTGGGCTTATGCTGTCCTTCACATCAGAAACATTATTATTATTTTCTCTATCTATGCATTTTCTCCTGTTTCTTCAAGTTCCTTCTTAAATTCTACCTCTTCTCTGAAATCTTTTCTAATGACTTCAGTCCATAATCATCTCTCCCTCCTCAGAACTCTTGTAGTATCAATTGTGTGCAATACATTATTGTATTGACTGGTTAGTTGATCAACTGGAAGTCACAGCATACCAGGAGACTGAAGAGATTCAGTGCCTGGGCATGTCTTCTGTTTAATAACTTTCACTCTTACATGTTGCTTCACTTTGTTCTAGTGGACTCCCTTGTTGCCCACTGACCCCCAATCTCTCAAGAGGCATATACCTATCTATACTAATACACATGGCAAACTTCCAATCACAGCCAATATTGTACCCAGACTTACTGAGTACAAAACTAGGTGTCCCATAACCAGTTTTTACTGATCTTTAAGAGTCTGGAGAAAACAATACCAGAACTATACCAGACATATTTCCTTCAAAAGGTACAGGAAGATATCACTGAGTATGAACAATGAATGAAGAGATACCAAAGCTGTGTGCCTACTTTAAACTTTAGACAAATTGACCAGTCTCCATCCCATAGTTTTTCCATAAAACAACCTATCAAAGAATTATAGTGGTACATCTTAAATCAAACTAAGTGACACTTAGTTCGCTGTCCCCCCATCCCCACCCCATTTTACAGGAAAACAAAACAAAGCGAAGTATAACAAGACAAAACAAAACAAAACAAATGGAAGTCTAGTAAGAGTAAATTAATTACTCAAGGTACACAATTATCAGGAAAGATGGGTCTAGAATCTAGGTCTCATAACTTATTTTTAAAATTTTCTCTGCATTTCAACTTCTCTGATTTTTGCCCTTAAATATGAAAAATACATCTTTTAGTTTCTATCAACTATTATAGTTGTGGAAATACTCTACTTCTGCACATGTAGTAATAGCAAGGGAAGGTGGAAGTTCTGATATTCTCCATGTATTTTAAGTCACCAATTTTAACACCAAAGAGATTTCCCATTCAGCCTTTGTCTCATTTTACCATTTGTTTATTCCCAGTGCATAAGATAACAGAACCTTAATAAGCATAAATGGTCTTCGGGACTCAAGGCTGAGGGAGTGGATAAAAGGAAACAGTACCAAATAAGTTCAGTTTATTCTTCATCATACAAAACACATTCCTTCAGACTTACTGTAGCCTTGTGCATACCACTGGACTAAAATTAGACCCAATGTTTATTCCTGGAACATTGTTTGCTTTACTATTGTTAAGTACTCCAGGCAAAGTGTTTTTTCCCAAGAGATTACATTTGGGGATCACAAAATCTGAGGTTTTCCTTCCCTCATTCCCAGAAGTCATCCTTCCCTCCCAGTTCCTCATAATATGAACTCAGGCTTTGTCTTTTATTAGTACACAAACTTCAGCAAGCCCCCTCATAGCCGTGCTTCTATCTTCTTTTGGAAAATGAGAAAAATAATCGTAACTGCTCTAGTTATTGCGACTCTAGTTACATAAATATATGTAAAGGTATTTTACAACTCTTAAGACACTGTACAAATGCACAGGATTATATGGTTGTCAGGGCCCCCTAAGAGGTAAATTTCTTCAGTACCACCTGTTATGATTTAATGTTTAAACAGAGAGAGATGGAAGAGGCTTGCTTCCAACCAGCCAATAATTGTTAGTTTATTATATATCATTCGCTCATCTAATTATTAATTTGGTAAATATTTGTTAATGCCATACTATGAGCCAGGTATCTGGAAGATACTGGGAATTCAGTGATGAAAAAAAAAAAAAAAAAGAGAGAGAGAGGTGGAAATCCCTGACCTTATGGAACTTAGATCTTTGTGGGAGAAGTCAGGCAATAAAGCAGGAAGAGGATAAGAACAGAAGGTCTGTGTGTGTTAAATTCTTAATTAGAATCACAGAGAAAGTCTCACTTAGAAAATATATCTGAGTAAAATTCCGAAGGAGGATGTGGAGGAAAGCCATGCAGATATCTGGGGAGAGTTTTCCAGGAGAGGGCATTGCGAGGTCACGTGCTCTGAGGTTCACACATGCCTGCCTCTGTGGACAGTGTGCAGCAAGGAGGGTAGTGTGGCTAGGACAGGTGAGTGAGGAGAGAAGAGTGGAAAGCGAGGTCAGACAGGTAGTAGTCACTGAGCCAGGGAATGGAGGGGAGATCTGCAAGTCTCGTGAGACCTTAAAGGCTACTGTGACCCCAGCATTGCCTTTTCTATAGCATTATAGGAAGTCATCAGGATGTTTTTAACAGAGGAATAACCATACTCTGACCTAGCTTTTAACACAGCATGATCGCCCTGGTGGCTGTGTCAAGAACAGATTGAAAGGGACACTTAGAAGTGTGTAGAAATGGCGAACATCTAGGAGGCTAAGTTACTAATTCATATGTGAGATGCTGGTGTCTTGGACCAGGCTGCTAGCAGTGGAAAGAGTGACAGTGGTGTATTCTGGTTATCACTTAGGACTATCACTCCTGCTGTCTTGTCACTCACATCACTTAAGTGAATGACCAGTGTTTATAATGATGATTTTTCAAAACAACTGAAGCGGATGAGAAAAGCAAAATAACTTTTGGCCTTGAAGGGCCATTATGGAATAAGCAAGAAGCTTATTTAGTTTTCTTTCTTAGGAGAATTAAGCACAGATAACAATAAAACCCTATTTTCAGCTGGATATGACAGCAATCATCTTCAAAGACTCACGTCACATAAAACTCAGCACCATTTGTAATCATTTTTCTATTGTTGATTAGAAGAGAGTAATCCTGCTGTTTAGCTGTTCTTTGTACACATGATTGGTGTTTGTTTCATGGGCAAAATCAAGTCACAGAACATTCCGTGGCCAACATATTGAGCATGTTTAGTAGAGTTGAGGGACATCTCAGAAACCATGATAGATTCATGGAACGGGCTTGCTCCTCAGAGGTCTTGGTCCGAGTCCTAAGTGCCCCTCTGTGGAGCTCGGAGACACAAACACCAATTGAGCAGTGTTCCCTCCTCAGATGTGTGGGTTCCAGTTATAGACTACTCCTCTAAGCTGTTCAGTTTAGTCTTTCCAGCCTTACCTCTTTGTCCTCCTAGAGTTGGTAGCTGTTTCCTGCAGTTTCTACCTCAGTGATAATTTTGTTTGCTTTTTCTTGTCTCTAAATATACCTTGTGAACAGTTTTAAACTTGTTTAACAGTTTTTCATATTGCATTCTTTAAAAATTACATATGATTCTTACCTCCTAACTGAATCCTAATTGACTCAGAAACTGAAACTGATTGTCCCCAGAAACAATTGCTCAAAGATAGAATTTTGAGATTGGTTTGGTCATGTCTTTGGGCTTGAACTCAGTGCTGAGCTTCTGACCATGATAAATGGAATGCTAGTAATGTATAGAATGCAATGATATCACACTTAAATTATTGCCTGTGATTGATTGGATTGATGCACCTACTGAGGCAAGTGCCTCAGGATACCAAATGTCTGCTACACATCTGAAAAGTCCCATGTAAAGCTACAGGTTCACAGGGAGTTGGGGTATGGACATCTTTGAGGGTACATTATTCAGACTACACACAAGAGCACAGCATTAATTCTATGGTTTTCCATAGCATTGACCATGTGAAAATATCAGATCGACTAAGTTTGAAAGGCATCTTATAGAATGAAAGAGCTGAACTCTTTAAGATTGTCAAATACATGAGAAGAGGAAAAGAGGAACTGTTGCAGATTAAAGGAAATCAATAAGACACGATTAAATTTGACACAAAGGATTCTGTAACAAAAAGAAAAAAGACATTGTTTAGATAATTAGTAAAATTTGAATAGGGTGTGTGGATTGGTTAATGGTGTTATGTTAAAATTGATTTCCTGATTAGGAGGGTGATGAAGTCGGTAAGTGTCCTTATTTTGGTTGGTCTCATACTGAAGTATTCACATTGATGGGAAATCATTGCAGAGAAAAGTTGTGTGTGTGTGTGTGTGTGTGTGTGTGTGTGTGTGTGTGTGTGTGTGTGTGTAGAGGGAGAGAATGGAGGGCAAATGTGAAAAAAAATAACAATTAGGGAATCTGGATTAAGGAATATGGGAATTCTTTTATTATTATTGTAACTTTGTAGGCTTGAAACTGTTTTGAAATAAAATTATTTTAAGGTAAAAAATTTAACAATAACAGTAATAAAAAATGCAATATTCCCATAGATCCTATGAACATCAAAAGGATGAAAAGAGGATACTGTGAAGAACTTTATACAAATACCTGTGAAAATTTTGATAAAATAACTTCCACAAAAAGGCAATTTATTAAAACAGACAAATAAAGAAGTAGAGGGGCTTCCCTGGTGGCGCAGTTGTTGAGAGTCCATCTGCCAATTCAGGGGACGCAGGTTCGTGCCCCGGTCCAGGAGGATCCCATGTGCTGTGGAGCGGTTGGGCCCGTGGGCCATGGCCACTGGGCCTGCACATCCGGAGCCTGTGCTCCGCAACGGGAGATGCCGTGGCAGTGGGAGGCCCGTGTACCACAAAAAAAAAAAAAAAAAAGAAGTAGAATCTGAAGACTGATATCTACTAAAACATTAAATCTGTCATTTAAAATCCTGCTATAGGGACTTCTCTGGTGGTTCAGTGGTAAAGAATCTGCCTTCCAATGCAGGGCACGTGGGTTCAATCCCTGGTCAGGGATCTAAGATCCCCCATGCCGTGGGCAACTAAACCTACGTGCTATAATTATTGAGAGCCCATGTGCCGCAAATTACAGAGCCCACATGATCTGGAACCTGCGCACCACAACTACAGAGCCCACGTGCCCTGGAGCCCACGCACCACAACTAGAGAGAGAACCCTCACGTGCCACAATAGAGAAAAGCCCAAGTGCTGCAATGAAAGATCCCGTGCGGTGCAACAAAGACCCGACACAGCCAAAAAAGTAAAGAAAAAATTAAAAATAAATAAATAAAATAAAATAAGATCTGCTATAAAGAAAATCACAAAATATTTGCAAATCATACATCTGATAAGGGGCTAATATCCAAATATATAAAGAACTCATACAACTCAATAGCAAAAAACAAACAGTCCAATTTTTTTTTTTTTTTTTTTTTTTTTTTTCGATATGAGGGCCTCTCACTGTTGTGGCCTCTCCCATTGCGGAGCACAGGCTCCAGACGCGCAGGCTCAGCAGCCATGGCTCACGGGCACAGCTGCTCTGCGGCATGTGGGATCTTCCCGGACCGGGGCACGAACCCATGTCCCCTGCATCGGCTGACGGACTCTCAGCCACTGTGCCACCAGGGAAGCCCCAAACAGTCCAATTTTTTAAAAAATGGGCAGAAGATCTGAATAGACATTTTTCCGAGAAAGACATACAGTTGGCCAACAGGTATATGAAAATGCACTTAACATCATTAATCATCTAGGAAATGCAAATCAAAATCACAATGAGATGTTACCTCACACCTGTTAGAATGGCTATCATCAAAAAGACAAGATATAACAAGTGTTGGCCAGGACATGACGAAAAGGGTACCCTTGTGCCTGTTGGTGGAAATTTAAATTGGTATAGCCACTATGGAAAACAGTATAGAGATTCCTCAAAAAAATTAAAATTAAAACTAACATATGATCCAGCAATTCCATCCCCTGTATTTATCTGAAGAAAATAAAAATGCTAATTAGAAAAGATATATGCACCCCTATGTTCATTGCAGCATTATTTACAATAGCCAAGATATGGAAGCAACCTAAGTAGCTTAGGTTAGATGAATGGATAAAGAAAATGTGGTATATATATATATATATATATATATATATATATATATATATATATATATGATGGAATATTATTCAGTCATAAAAAGAAGGAAATTCTGCCATTTTGGACAACATGGACGGACCCTGAAGGTATTATGCTAAGTGAAATAAGTCAGATAAAGAAAGAAAAATACTGTATACTCTCACTTATATGTGGAATCTAAAAACAGTGAACTCATAAAACAGAGAACAGATTGATGGTTGCCACAGGTGGTGATGGGTGAAGGTTGTCAAAGGGGACAAACTTCCAATTATATTATAAATAACTTCTGGGGAATGTAAAGTGCAACATAGTGATTGTAGTGAATAATACTGTATTGTATATTTGAAAGTTGCTAAGAGAGTAAATCTTAAAAGTTCTCATCACAAGGAAAAAAGATTGCAACTATGTGAGGTGATGGATGTTAACTAAACTTATTGTGGTGATCATTTCTATATATAATATACATATATATTCATTATACTGTACTTCTGAAACTAATAAAATGTTAACATGTCAATTATATCTCAATAAAACTGGAGGGGGAGAGGAAAACCCCAAACCTGGATGATTTAATGGGTTAATTCTTTCTGATGTTTAAGGAAGAAATAACACCAATGTTGCACAACATTTTCCTGAGAATAAGAAAAGAAGGAACATTTTACAATCATTTTTAGAATCCAACCTAACCTTATTGAAAAGGACATTTCAAAACTGGAAAATTGTAGATGAAATTCTCTCATGAACATAGATGCAAAAGCCTTTTGAAAAATTGGCATATCAAATCCAGCAATATACAGAAATAGACATACATCATAACCAAGTAGAATTCACCCAATTTTTCAAGGGTAGTTTAATTTTAAAACATTAATAAGTGTAATGTACATTGACAAAAAAAAAGGGACAGAGGAACATATGATTATTTCAATAGGTACAGAAAAAACATTTAAAATGTTAAGAATTCCTACAAATCAATAAGAAAAGACACACAACCCAGTAGCATAATTGAACAATTTACAAAACAATATTTAAATAGTCAACATACATATAAAGGTGCCTGACTTCATTTGTCATCAGAGAAATGCATGTTAAAACCTTGATATACTACCACCACATGACCAACAGAATAATTTAAATGATAAAGATAAACAGTACTTACTGCTGGTGAGAATATAGAATTGACACTCATAAACTGGTGGTGGGAGTGGATATAGACATTCTGGAAAACTGATGGTATCTACTAGAAACTAAATATATACTCTATGTTCCAGCAATCCTACTCCCAGATATATATATCCAACAGAAATGAGTCCATATATTCACCAAAAGTCATGTTCATAGAAGCAATATTCATAACAGCTAAAAACAGGAAACAACCCAAATGCTCATCAACACTGAATGAAAAAATAAATTATGGTATAATCTCACAATTACAGTCATGGTTCTCAAGCTTTTTGGTCTCAGAACCTCTTTAAATTCTTAAAAATTACTGCAAAACCCAAGGAGTTTTTGTTTATGTGGGTTATATCAGTCTTTACATTATTGGAAATTAAGACTGAGAAATTTTAAAAGATGGGAATACGTAAGTACTTTTACATGTCATGTAGCCTCTAGAAAACTCCACAGTACACTCCTGAGAGAATGTGAGTGAAAAGGCAAATGATATTTTAGTTTTACTAAAAAAGTGATTGAGACTGTGGATGAAACTGAGCAGGATGCTGTGGGGCTCCTGAGCAAGGAAGCCTTTCTGTTTAGCCTCCAAGACCTTCCCTGAGTTCCAAAGGACAGGTTCAAATAGTTGCTAATCAAGGAAGGGAGGGAATGCACAGACAAGGGAGGAGCAGTCAAGAAACAATAGTGCAACCTTGGGGCAGGGTCCTGTTCCATCTCAAGGGATACACATAACAATACCTTTGAGCTCTTTATGGAACTGAAATCTCCCAAATAGAAGATGTAGCATTCTTCATTCCAGAGAAGACCACCTGAGGCCAGATTAAAGTAACTAGATAAACTCATCAAGATATTACCTGAGGCCAGATTAAAGGAATGCAGGCCCTGTATAACCCTAATCTTATCAGCAACCCCACCCTTGAACTATTGCTATAAAACTCCTCACCAAATCCTTCCAGGTTGGGACACACAGTTTTCGAGGGCAGGAGCCTGCTGTGTCCCCTTTTGCCTGGCAAAGCAATAAAGCTATTCTTTTCTACTTCACCCAAAATTCTGTCTCCGAGTTTTGATTCGGCACCGGTGCACAGAGGCTGAGCTTTTGGCATTATGGGAACCCTGAAGAGGTCCCAGAAACCCCCGGAATCCCTAGAAAACACTTTGAAAATCTCTGCTTACGCAACAATGCAATTTAACAAACATGCAAAAATGTGGATTAATTTCCCAAACTTAATGAAGAAGACTGACACAAGAGTACATACTGTATGATCCCATTTATATAGAAAGTACAGGAGCAGGCAAACTAAACTATGCTATTAAAAGTGACAATAGGGGAGTATGACTGGAAGGGAACTGAAGGGGGCACTGCTGGGGTGCTCTTAGCGCTTTGTTTCCTAACCTGGACGCTGGTTATATAGGTGTGTTCAGTTTGAAAATTTATAGATCTGTAGCCTTGTAACACTTTTCTTTATACTTATTACACTTCAATAAAGAACAAAACAAATAATCAAAAATATTATAAAAACTTATTAAGCTGCAAGTCTATTTACCACTCAGAGTCATAAAGTCTGTCCAGATAGAGTCTGAGAATTCCAGGCTCCCCGCAACAAGCTTTTGACTTCAGCCCATGACCTCTGGCCTTCGCATGAATGACCTCAGTCTGAGGGATTATAAACAATACTTTTGGGTGTGGAAGCACCGCCATAATCCACTTCTTGGTCCCCAGCTCTTTCCCAGATGCATCTTCACAATAAATACCTTCGTCCCTTTTGTAGGGTGGAGAACATTTATTAGGGAGTAGCCTGAGGCAATGTTTGTCTTTTACCACAATCCCATTCCTAAATTTCCTATTTCCCCATCTCCTCTCTCACTAATTTTACTGTGGGTAATTGTTCTTAACCTTTTTTATGCCACTAACTCCTTTGGAACTTCGGTGACACTTACAGACATGGAATAATGTGTTTGTGTTTAAGTTCATAAAATAAAATGCATAGGGTTACAAGAAAAATGAGATTGAAATATAGACATGAAAATATTAAAAACATATTTCTGATAAATATTTGTTTACTAATTCATGAAATTTAATACTTAGGATACTCAAAATTAATTTAATATCTAGCAGTGAGTCTACTGAAATTTCAAAGTAGTTAACTAAATAATATTTTGAGACATCTGTAATAACTATAATATGATATGAAAGTATCTGTGAATTCTATGGATAACAAATGAAATCACACAGACCCACCTGTGAGTTGGTTTGTTTGTTTGGTCTACATTTATAATTAAAGGAAATGCTAAATTTCATTTAGAGGTTAGTGAAAAGAAAGATGTAATTTCTTTTCTCCATCCAAATACATATATGCTCTGAATTTTGTTAACAGAGCCTCAAAGCACCTAAGATATATGGAGATCAGATTAAGAACTAATGGGTCAGATTCAATTTTTCTAACCAGTTTTGCATAGCTCCAAATTACCAGACTTTAAGTCCACCTGGTCTGCAGACTATAGTTAAGTCACGTTTCCCACCTCACTCTTTAGATTGGACACTTTTAGAGTCAGCTTTTCTTAATCTTGTGCAGATCTACAATAAATGGTCAACACAAACCACCATTATAAATAGTGTGTTCCTCATTGCCCCATGTCCAACCTCTTACACTCGATTCTGCATTTTAGGATTTGTTATTCATAGCACCGTACTCTGAGTACCAATTTTTGTACCCGTTGATTTGCATTACAAATAACATAAGCCCTGATTCAAGCAGTTTTAAGCAATAAGAATTAATTAATCACACATGAGAAGTCTCAAACAATGGTAGAATTCAGGTTCAGAATTATTTCCATCAGTGGCTCCATGATGTCATCAAGGTTCCAGGTTCTCTGCACCTCTCGCACCTCTCCCAGCATTATTTCCCAAAGTGAATTGTATGGGGTGATATTAATCCGGGGAAGGAGATGTCTAGTAAAGCAAACATAGAAAAAAAAAAAAAAAGTCCCAGTGAACAAGAATGCTCAGGAAACATTTCATAGAGGATTCTCATTTTATAGATTCACAATGCTAATCAGCATATATATATATGAATATTAGTCTTAAATAATGATTTTGTTTAATATTATAATTTATAGGAGAGAACATGTAGAAAGATATTGATTGTGCTCTGATCTAGGCCCCAAATTTCTTCCCTCTGCAGTGAAATAAGTGCCAAGTGATGATATCTTCCAGGGGACATCCTATAGCAACTGTGTTTCTTCATCCAAAAAAGGCATAAGTGTAAAGTCATGAGTGGTTTTGTTCTGTTCCACAGGGAAGATGGATTGAATAGTTGAGACTTATCATGTGAAAGAGGCAGCAACTTGTCAATGTTACAAAAAATGGTGCATACAGATTTTTTTACAAAAAAGCTGTGTAGTAAAGATAACTGGCAAAACATTTTAAAAATACCATCCAAAAAATTAATTCCAGATGAACTAAAGATATAAATCTGTAAGAGTAAACTATATAAGGAACCAAAAGAAAATAGAGCATTACATCAAGACAGAAACTTTAATCAAAATACTGAAAACTGTCACTCATGTAATTATTCGTAGAAAAAAAAATACCATAAACAAGTTGAAAATCAAATAATAAAGGTAGAAATATAACTGAAATCCATGACAAAATGTTGAGTCATCATATTAAAGAATATCTAAAAGTCATTATAAATATGAATAACTAGACATAGTTTAAATTAACAAATGACAAATATAAGCTTGGTTTAATCAATGTTCTTTAGGCTTCACCTTGTACACTTGATAATTTATGAAGATTAATGGTGGTGTCAATAGAATAGGATCCAGCTGTTCAATTTATTCTTTAAATTTAAAACAAAGTATCACTAAGTTTTCTTTTTAAGGTAGGATTATCTGAGTGAACTTGATTCCCAAAGTGTAAGGATTATATTTGTTTTAATTAAAGTTTTACCTAGCAGGGTACCTTACACAGATGAGTGGTTTTTTGTGGGTTTTTTTTTAATCAACATATTTTTGTCTAATAATCTTACCTGGTATACCTATCCCAGATGAATATTTAACGGATGAAGTGGTCTATGATAATGTTCACACAATATGTGAAATATTTTGTTATCACGTAGACTTCTTTATGACAGCAAACATGACATTTGATTTTTAAAAAATACCATTTTTTAAAAGCTGTATATATATTTTTAAAATTAATAGACTTTAGTTTATAGAGAAGTTTTAGGTTGGGAGCAAAAAGCAGAGTTTCCACATTTCTCCAGTGTGATACATTTGTTACAATCAATGTACCAACACTGAAACATTATCAACCAAAGTCCATAGTTTACATTAGGTTTATTTTTTGTGTTGTACATTCTATATGTCTTGACAAATGTATAATGACTGATATATATATACCAAATAGTTTCACTGCCCTAAAAGTCTTGTGTGCGCTGCCTATTAACCCCTCTCTTCCCAACCCTCTGGCAACCACCAATCCTTTTACTGTCTCTATAGTTCTGCATTTTCCCTTATGTCCTATAGTTGGAATCATACATTATGTAGTCTTTTCAGATTGGCTTCTTTTATTTAGTATTATGCATTTAAGATTTCTTCATGCCTTTTTTCTGGTTTGATAGCTCATTTCTTTTTAGCACTGAATAATATTTCACTGCCTGGATGTTTACCACAGTTTATGTATTTATCCATTCACCTACTGAAGGACATCTTGGTTCCTCCAAGTTTTGGCAATTATGAATAAAGTTGTATAAATATGCAGGTTTTTATGTGGAGAGATATTTTCAACTTAATTGGATAAATATTTAGGAGCATGATGGCTATATCATATGGTAAGAGTAGGTCTAGTTCTATAAGAAACTACCAAATTGTCTTCCAAAGTGGTTTTACCTTTGTGCATCTCCACCAACAATGAAATAGAGTTCTTGTTGCTCTGCACCTTCACCAGCATTGGTATTGTCAGTGTTTTGAATTTTGGCCATTTTAATAGGTGTGCAGTGATATCTCACTGTTTTGTATAATGTGGATTATCTTTTCTTATGCTTATTTCCCATCTATATATCCTCTTTGGTGAGGTGCCTGCTCATATCTTTTGCCCATTTTTAAATTGGGTTGTTTGTCTTCTTGTTGAGTTTTAAGCGTTTTTTGTTTGCATAGATTTTTGCGACTAAAAAAACAATAATAAAAGGCCAGATGTGATGAGCTCCATTTTCTGTCTGTTCTGTTTTTATTCTGCAAGGAGTTTGTCTTTGATGTGGAACTCAAACACCTGTTGGTCAAGCAAGTAATGTCCATGTAGTTGGTAATGGATGCAGTGGCCAAAGCAGTTGCAAGAAATGGCATGCAAGCACTGAGCAATGTTTTCATCTGAAGACATTGTCTCTAGCTCTGGCATCTGATCTAGCTAGCCCATCTATCCCCTTGTGAACTTGTGGACCCATCCCTGACTCCTACTCTAGCACAACTAAAGCTCTAAGATGTCTTGGTGAAAAGAATTGGTCAATTTTGTTTTAAACTTTGTTCCTAAAGTTATTTGACAAGAAGCCCACTGACATCCTACAAAACCAGTGCTCCACTGAACACACTTGGGAAACACTGGTGGAAAGCAGACAAACTCCACCTTCTGTTTGTTTTGCCAGTATTTTCTACCTTAGGTAGAAATCTTTAATTAACCTAACAGTGGCCTTTCCTCAGTAAACTGGGAGATTACATCCCCAAACCAAAACCTAACATTTAAAGTTCCACGTTTTTTTGTTTGTTTGTTTGCGGTACGCGGGCCTCTCACTGTTGTGGCCTCTCCCGTTGCGGAGCACGGGCTCCGGACGCGCAGGCTCAGCGGCCATGGCTCACGGGCCCAACCGCTCCGCGGCATATGGGACCTTCCCGGACCAGGGCACGAACCCGTGTGCCCTGCATCGGCAGGCGTACTCTCAACTACTGCGCCACCAGGGAAGCCCCAAGTTCCACGTTTTTTTAAGGATTCCACCTGCGCAGAAATCATGCCATCCAGGTGACAGTTCCCTAATTTCCCAGCAACTCAAATGTTTTCCCTTTTTCCTGCTTGTTTTTCATCTTTCTCTTCCTTGTTCATTTACCCTAAAAACTTGCTGTTTTCTCTCCTGACTCACAGTTCTCTGGACTCTTGAGAACATAGACGGCCTGCTTCATGAAGTGTTAAGTAAAGTTTGTTTTGTCACGTAAATTTTTTCAACTTTTTTTACCACTTGTAAAACTTTAAGCAATTTGGGGAAGGGATAGGCATGCAGTAAGGACTCATTAAATCTTTACTGAATCTGAGAAAAAGAAAAGATCACCTGACCTTTGTATTCTTGGTCTTTTCAGAAAGAGAAAAGGAGCCAATGTCTTCTTTATTGTTAGCCAGTCCTGTCATAAATGCTGATTTCCTTTCATCTCCATGACAATCCTGGCATTTACTGGATCATAAATTGTTTGTGACTGTTTTTTTCTCCAAAATGTGTAAGAAATATAAATAAATCTTCTTTGAAATTTTTTCAGAAAACCTAGAGAACCAAGTTCAATTAGCAGAAATCTGGAGTAAGAGATTTGGCAGTGGAAAAAGTAAGTGGGAAAAGAAAAAAGATGAACAGTCAAGCAGAAAAGGTAAACAGCTTGGCATTTCTGTCTTAATGATTCTTTCATTTTCTTAAATTTGTTTGTTGAATGAGACAGAGGTAAATAAAGAGCCAATGCTTGTAAGGGTCCAACACTTTGGATATTTCCAAATTTTAGTGTATATATAAATGTGTGTAGATGCCTCTAAAATATTAAAACAAAGTGTTTTATGATATTTGGGTTTGATTAGAGACTACTGTAATTCCTTCTGTTTTTGTACAAAGTGAATAACAATGACTAACATTTAATGAGTCATTATTCTGTGCCTGGCATTATGTTATATTTAATGTGCATTATTGTATTTAAGCCTCACAAGAACCCTGTGAAGTGGGAACTGTAAGTATCCTATTCTTACAGTTTTGGAGCCAGCAGTAGAACCTGCACTCCTTAGCCAACTGCGATATCCAGCCTCCTATGAAGAACACAGTTATTTCAGGAACTGCCCTGAATTAGATCTAAGCTTCCTGCCTTTCTGAGAATGAAGCTCCCTATACGGCTTGAATTATGTCATTTCTTACCTGAATTATGTGTGGCCATTGGAAGAATTGATTAGCTGCATGGAGATCTCTGGACAGGGTTCCACCTGGCATGATTTCAAGGACATATGATGAGAGCACAGTGTTTCCAACTGACTTACGAGAACTAAACCAGGTAAAATTATATTTATGATTTATTCCACCCACATTTAGTTTAGACTTTGAAATGCTCCTATGTTATAGTAAAACCAACTTGTTTCCTCAAAACAGCTGTGTCTTCTGAGCACAGTGGATTGCATAGGAGGCAGTGATATTGCTGAAGAACTGGGGGTGGAATCAAGGTCAAATCCACTGGTTTTTGTTAGAGAAATATTTTCCCTTCTGTTTTACTCCAGGTAGTGATAGTGAAGAATTTGCCTGACATCCATCAGTGATGAAATAGGTGACCCTACCTCATTTTCGTTTAATATCATCATCATAAATCTTCCTGTTTGTTCATTAATTCATGAATTATTTAGCAAAAAAAATAAATCCTTCACAAAGTAATTAGAGAGTGGTATTTATTCATGTTGAAAATTGTGTGGGGTTAGAATGGGGATTTAGGACTATTATGGACAGAAGACCCAGGATTGTCCAAAAAATACTCTGGCAAATACTTCTACCTTGGCCAGCCTTTTCAAAATCATTAGCAAAAAGGAAACCAGAAGTATTATTTTGCTAATAACTTTGCAAGCTCTTGGTTCCTCAATGAAAACTTTGTTAAAGAGCTGGTTAAGAACATTTTAAATATTGAATTTTACCAGTTTTTGGCTGGCCATACAGAGAATAAGTTAAGAAGAAAGAGTTGGAATTTTAAAACTCTTATCCACACAGATATATAGCAGAGAGGAAAGAACAGGAAGAGAAGCAGCTAGCAAGGTGTCCTGTGGACTTGATGTATAAGGGTAACACCACCTATCTTGAGGTCAGATAGAGATGGAGAGAGGAAGGGGAGGGGTGAGAGTGAAGAATGTAGGAGAGGAAGGAGTTTTCCTTGACACTCAGAGTCCTAGGCTGGATCTGAAAATTAAACTGACAAAAACAGATTAAGAGGAGAAAAACATACAAATTTATTTAATATAAGTTTTATGTAACATGGGATCTTTCATAAGGAAATGAAGATCTGGAGAAACAGTTAAACTGAGTGTTTTTATGCTAGATTCGATGAAAAGTAGAAAGTCATGGAGAAATATGATAGGGCAAAGAGTATGAGCTAAGTGTAGTAAACGGGGGGAAACTTTGCAAGGTCTCTTGCTTTGGGTTCTTCTTGGTGTCCCTCCATCTTGGATATAAGGATGCTCCATTCTTCCTGGTACAGGGAGGGCACTTCTCATACGAGGGTCTTATGACCAGCTTCAGGGGAGAAGGGCAGAGGGAAGGTCAAAGAGACTATCCTACTTCTGCAGGTTTCTCAAACTCCTTCAGATTAAAATAGTCAATATGCCAAGGGGCCATATTTTGAAGTAGCATGTCCTGCATCCCATCAAGAGAAGGAGATATGAGAAAGAATATGAAGAGAAGAGGAGAAAAGCAGAGAGAAAAGAGACCAGAAAGAAGAGAAGAGAACAAAACGAAGGATAGTGAAGGGGAAAACCTCAGCCCCACGAGAGGCCCTAATTCAGTAAACCCTGCATACAAGCCTGAGGTCAGAATGAGAGACGAGGGTTGAAGGCTGTCATTCACTGCAAAATCATGTCTTTCTTAAGTCAGCTTACCACATGGAGGCAGGGACCACATATGAGATCTCATGACCACTAGTACCCATACTAATCCATGGTTTGGAATCTAGCCAATCAGATTTATATCTGCTCCTCCATTGATGGAGGAGTGAAAGGAAAGAAGTGAAAGGAAAGTGAAAGGAAAGAAGAGGAAAAAGATGGACCTCCATGTGGGAAGAAGGGACCTTAAGACCTGTCCAAAGATTATTTATGCTTTCTTCAGTCTGATGATGCAACTTGTATAATCTATCAGGTTTTTTGTTTTTTTTAAATTTGCCTACAAAGAATTTACAGTTGAAATGAATATAGGGGGTAAAGATGGCATTTTTGAGTATGCACTTTGAAGTATACTATCTTCTCCAAACACAGAGTGAAAATATCCAACTTGTCAATGGCAGAGGCCAATGTTGATGCCCTGATATGGTCATTACCATAACTGTAGAAGGGAGAGAAGGCAACGCTTGGCCTCACAGAGATAGACCCATATTGTGGGTATGGGCTTACCTTTACTGCCTGCAGCATTTCTGCCAGCATTATCATTTAAAGTTTTACAAAGTGCCTGATTTATCACCTTAGAGTGCTGCTCCTCCATCAGAGATTACATTGTATGACAAATTAGTATGTGATAATGTCTCATACTCACTGGTTTTTACTGTAGGTCACAAGGCCCAGAAGTAGCTGGCTTGATAAAACAGCTAAATGGCATGGTGAGGGCATAGTTACAACATCAGCTGGAGGTTGATTACCTGAATATTGGGGTTCTGTGCTAATAGATACAATGCATACTTCAAACCAGCAGCCCATTTGTAAGCCAGCTTCACCACAAATAGAACGCATGAGTTCAGAAGCCAAGAAGTGAAGGTAGAAATGACCCCACCCACTGCTGTAGCTAACATCTCAGCTTATAATTTTGGTCTTATGTACTTTGACCTTAGGCTTGTTAGGTTTGGAAATCCTGGTACCAAAGAGTAGATTGCTTCTACTAGGAAATATCTCCATGCCTCCAAGAAATTGGAAGCTGAGACTGCCTGCTGGTCATTTGGGGCTTCTTATGATGCTAAACCAATTGGCAGAGCGGGAGTCACTTTACTGGACTTAGTGATTGGTCCTAATGATCAGGGGGAAAATGAATTGTTACAAAGGGGGAAGAAATGACTATAATTGGAATGCAGGGCACCAAAAAGATGGTCAGAGTATGAATAAATCGACCTCTCCCCATGATGGTATGGTAGCTGATAGGACTTTGTACCCTATGTTCAGCTCACAAACTTTTCTCCTAGATAAAGGATGAGAGTGAATGCAGACTTGAGGGGTGGACTTAAGACCTAAGATGGGTGGACAGTGCTTGATATCTTACATTCTCCCCTCCACACCCACTTTCCACCCTTCTCAAAAAGTACTGGATGTTGACTGGGAATGTCACATCAATATTGAGGCCATAATGAATGATGAAAAGAACCAGTTACAAAGTTCTTGAGGAAATTGTGAGGCAGGAGTTGAAAGGCTTCAGATTAAGAAGGAGATACCAGGTGGGTGAGGGTAAAGGTAGTTGTTCCACTTAATTTCAAACAGTAACTTAAATAAATTAAGGGTTTTGTTTTTCTTAAATAACAGGAAGTTTGGGAGTAGGCTCTCCGGGCTGATACAAGGGCCATGTGATGCCAACAGTGACACAGACGCTTTTCCCTTCCACTAAACAATTTGTAGCTTGTGGCTTTTGTTCTCATGTTGGTTGCTTCAGGGTTGCAGGATGGCTGCTCTACTTCCAGTATCAGGTTGGCATTACAAACAGGAGGACAGGAAGAAAGGACAAATACAGTAAAAGCCATTTGCTTACTCTACTCACTTTCCAAAAGCAATCTGCCCTTGGAGATTAGCCCTTAAGAAGAGACTCCCTTGTACATATAGAAATACTTAAGGATGTTGGGGGTGCATAATTGCCCCTGGTTTAATGGGTATTGGGGCTGGATGACTGAAACATGAGGGCTCACTATACTATTTTATTTACTTTTGTATATATCCAAATATTTTGTAATAAAAAGTTAAAAAAAAAAAAAAAAAGAGATTCCCTTGCCCTCTGGTTTCTGGTTGCGTTTGGCCAATAGAGAACCCTGGAAAGAGATGGATGGAAAAGAAAAGAAAGAGGTCAGGGTATATAGTTCCCTCCCTTTGAAGGCATCCCAAGCTGTGTCCTTCACTGAAAGGACCCTGCTCCTCTTAAAGAAGACCTCTATTACACAACTCTACCCTAGGTTCTTGTAACTTCTTTCTTTGAAGAGGTTTAGGTATCTGCATCTGTGTGTATATAAAAGTTTAAAAATATAGTTTGGATACAAACCAGATGCCTATTAGCAGTTCCCTTGGAAAAGGGAAAGGAAAAAGACTGAGAAAGGGAGCAGAGCCAGATTCAATTCATTTGTAATGATTTATTTGTTTCTTAATGATGTATTTGTTTTTGTTCTGGCCTAGGAGTACTAACAGCTCGCTCTCTTTCCTGCTGCCATGGGTTACTAACCTGTTCCTTGTGGCATCCCTACTCTCTGCCTACACTTTTGTAATTAGTCCTTGTATAAGTAAGCCTTTGTCAAATTATCCAAATTTGAGTGTGCCATCGGTTTTCCTACTGTCACACCCATATTGCATGCTTATTATAGGTCATGAAAGAACTAGGTGCTTCATGTAGGTTACTCATTTAATCCTCATTTGATCCAAAAAGGCAGCTACATGTACTGACTACATTTTATAGATGAAGTGACGGATGTCAGAGAGTTAAAATAACTTGCCTAAAGTCACACAGTTAGTATGGGATAGGTGCTTGGATTAAACCGAAGCAGCCTAGTTCCAGAGCCCCTGCTCTTAATCACCATACAATGCAGCCTCTCAAATAAATGATGTTGAACACACATGATGGAATACAATATTTACAGTGAATGATGTAGATAAATATGAATCATCATGAGAGACCTCAAAGCCTAAACTTCAGGAAAAAAAGAAAGTTTCAGAATCATTCAATTTTATGTATGTTTTAAAATAAATACACAAAACTAGATTTAGATTATTTATGGTTATATATATATATACATAAATATAGATAGATATTTCTTTTTATATAGTAAAGTATATAAAATAAAAATTAAAAGATATATATTTATATGTAGTAAAGTATAAAAAATGATTTGGATGTGAGCTAAATGTATCATAATAATTTTCTAGGTAACAAAAAGAATGTGCATAGGGAAGAGAGCAAAGGGGATTTCAACTTTACCTGTGATGATTTATTTATTTAAAACAACAAAACATGGAAGAATCTGAAAAAAAAAGGCAAAAATGTTAGCAATTTTTGATTCTAGGTCATGAGTATATGAGTGTTTGCTATATTATCTGCCGCACTAAAAAAAAAAATCCCATTTTCAAAAAACAAACGGCAAGAAAAAATATTTAAAGAAATACACATGCAAATAGAAAATAGGAGGTGAAGGTATGGAGATTGGATGTGAAGAAAATTCTTTAAAGAACTTTGACCCAAAAGGAGAGGAGAGAGATAGAGGTAGCTGTGGGCAGGGGTTGAGATCAGGGGTAGGTTTGTGAAGATGAGAGAGGTAGAGCATGGTTGTATGATAATGGAGAGTGAGCCAGGAGGGAGGAAGAAATTGTCAGCGAGGAGGACAGAGGGGAATTATTCGAAGGAGGTAGGCCCCTGGGAGCTGCCAGTGAGGAGGAAGTATTTGCTGATGGATATATGAAGGAGTTAGTTTTTGGAGGTTTGAAGTTCTTTTATTTTTCCCCCAGTGAAATAAGATCCAAGACCCTGAGGAGAAGATGTGAGACAGTTCTTCAGTTATTTCAAAAAATGGGAACTTAAACTTCTTACAACCTACTGGAATTTTGGGAGAGAGTTGAGTACACATTTGACGTTGTTGATCACAAAATTAACATGAAACCTATCTCTCCTGTGTGAAAACTTGTGAATTCTCATCTAGAATATTCAATTGCTTACTGAAGCTAGACATAGGTTTTTGCCTTGTGAATAAATTGGAAGGAGCAGGAGTGAATAGTGTTGAGAGTGTTTGAGGGATCACACTTCAGTTTCATGGAGTCTTGCCTGGGAAAGTAGGGAAGTAAATAGAGGAGGGATTTTAAGGCTAGTGATACAGTAGCAAGTTCAATAGCCTGGTGGTCCGACAAGATCAAAAGATTATTTTAATGGCATTACTTGATCAACTAACCTTGTAGAACAAGAAATGCTCTACAAGAAGTTTTGGATTTTAGATTTTGGAGGTGGTGCAGTTTCGGGTTATGACAAAATCCTGTGTGAGTCCTTGGTGGAGTGAGACAATGCTAATCAGAAATGAGTTTAAAAAAAAATCTTTAGGTGTAAATGTTGATTGGACACCACCCCCGCCAACTTGGATACTGATACCACAATGAATGATGGCAAGAATCAAGGAGCAGGGGACTTCTCTGGAGGTCCAGTGGTTAAGACTTTACCTTCCAGTGCAGGGGGTGCAGTTCGATCCCTGGTTGGGAAGCTAAGATCCCACATGCCTCATGGCCAAAAAACCAAAACACAAAACAGAAACAATATTGTAACAAATTCAATAAAGACTTTAAAAAATTGTCCATGTCCAAAAAAAAGAATCAAGGAATGGAGTGCTAAAGAAAAACTGTGATCTCGTGGTCAAAGTCCTCAGAGAGTAGGAGTAGCCAGAGAAGTTAGATGCTTATTTAGCTTCAAACTTGGGTCAAATAAATGAGAAGTTCTATTTCTGTTTCATAACAAGAAGTCTGGATATAGGCTCTCTAGGCTGATACCAACAGGCTTTTTTTATCTCTTTCCTTTAAACCATCTTTAGCTTGTGGCTTTTGCCCTCATGCTTGCTCCCCCATGCTTGCCAGGATGAAATGCCAACTTAATGCTACATACAGCATGAAGTTGTCACTACAGTCAGCAAGAAGGGAAAGGCGAGGGACAAAATTAGAGATCCAGCTGAGTCTACTTTATCAAGTGAGTTTCTGCAAATCCTATCCAGTGATTTCTCTTTCCACTACATTAGATAAAACCGTGTGACTTGGCTAATCTCAGCTGCAAGGAAAATCTTAATTAAAAAAAAAATCTCAGCATATTGCTATTCCATACAAAATCAGTTTTCTGTTTTGGAAAAAAAAAGAGAATGTGTAGTGTATAGGCAATTAGTAGTATCGGCCATATGTTATATGCAGGGGATGTGAGTCTTAGAGGATAAGCTGATTTTGTGAGAGCATGGAGGCATATGAATCTTGAAGGGACAATGTATAGAAAGGAAGAAAATGAAGATACCTCCGGATCCTGCAGTCAGGAACAGGAAATGAAACACGATATGAGGAAACAAAACAAAACAATAGCAAAAATAAAAATCCTCTTATTTGAGGACAAGTTCAATTTCAGTTAATGGTAAGAGAAAAGGCTTAAGTTAAGGAAAATAAGCCAATTTATAAAGACAGAGCTACAAAGCGTCCAGTGATAGGGCTGTAAGAGAAAAAGGGATTGGGTCAGACTAGTATGAGGTTAATAGTGATGAACGGCAAGGCTTTACTTCTGGAGGTGCCTGAGGTAAAGAGAGATAGGAGGCCTCATGATGTCGAGCCCTAATAGTAACTCTGAGGAGGGTGTGTATTTCTTTGTGGCTGCGGATTAGACGCCTAGGTTAGTAGCAAGATGGTTCTCAGGACAGCTGTCCCCTAAGGTTATATGCAGACCTACGAGGGAGCTATGAAGAAGCCAGCTCCTCTGGCTTCATGAGAGGTAGAATGATGTAAGGCAGTAGCAGGGCCATAGAGCCCTGTACAGTCATAGAGGTTATATTCTGACCAAGAAAGGAGGCTGGGGATGAGTCTCAGCCTATGGTCCACCAGTTAAGCCATGCAGTTAGGTGTTTGGTCCACCCAGAATTGCCTCTTTTTTCTAATTCTCATGAAGATGATATCCCTGGGCAATGCTGTGCCATTTAGAGGTATTGTCATTTATTTAATTAACTCATTTATATTTTCAGTAACAGATTTACTGATACAAGCACTCCACCCTGTGTGTTTTGGGGGACCCAAAGACAAAGTGTGTTCCCTATTTAGCCTCAAGAAACTTAGACTATAGTATGGATGTAAGACACAAATCGTTGTAATCACCCAGATTTAAAGAGCTCTAGCATGTTAGAAATGGAAGGGAACTTAGAGGTCATCTATCTAAATCCCTCATTCAGATGTGTGAACCAAAAACAAAAAACACTTGTGTGGAAGATGGATATCAAGGATTGAAAGATTAATCCTCCATCTAAAAGATGCTGCTTATTTTGTGGAAAGAGAATTAAGAATTAAGTCCAAGACATTTGGTTCAGAAAGATCAAAAAAGACTTTGTTTTTTAAATGTCCTCCAGTGCTAAGTTGGATATTTGTAATGAGAACATGGACTTACAGAATGTTCTTCCAGCAGAAATTATTTGTCAGGGGAGGATGCAGTTCTCCAGGGAAAGGGACAACCTTTTTAACAGTCACTACTGACCTTGAAGATAAATACTACCTAAGGGTAATTATACCAGAAAATCAGCTCTCACAGAACTATGCTGACTGTCTGTTCCCTTTATTAACAAAGTAGGACTCCTTGTTTTTAATGTCTTCTAAATGCGAAAAAACATGTAGTCTGGACCCGACTCCATTCTACTTCTAATTTAACTTATGTAGTGAGAGCCTCCTAGAATTTCCACAGGAATCATCTAGTGTTTAGATACATTGAAGCCATCCTTAAAAGACAATTCCATTTACCAAAATATATAATAATTTAAAAAAACATGAACCTAATGGAAAGAGTGAGTGAGAATCTTTCCAAAGATTCTATGCTTTCACTTCATCCTAAATGGATAGACTGGGGCTATCAAAGAAACCTCCGTATCTTCTGTTCCCTTGGCCATAAATATCCTTAGAAATATCATCATTTTATTTTCTTTCTACTTAGTCTCAGATGGATCTACATTCTTTCCAAACCTCAGCTGGCCCACTAGTCACCTTGTAGACATGCTTACATCTCATTCATGCTTTTAAAAGTAATTCTTACTTACTTATTGCTGCTCAAGTTACCATGTCATTTCTCTCCTTCCAAACACCCTCAAACGTCTTGAAAGAATAGTGTTTACTAATTGCTTCAATGTCTTCAACTCCCATTCACTAGCAAATTTCTTAAAATTCTAAACCCACAACTTCTTAGAAATGGTGAACTTCAAGTTATTCTCTCAGTCAACTAGCTGGACTAAAACCTGAAACAAGCAAAGTATACGGCTTTCACTCCTGCTTCCTCCTGACTCATTCAGGAACACTACCGTTTGTTTCAGTGTGGGTCTTCCATACACATGATCCAGATTGAAACTGTTCTTGTCCCCAGCCCATCCTCCGGGTTTACCAATATAATAAGACAAGACCTGGTTCAAAACCAGTCCATCCAGCACAGCCTGGCAGACAATGTAGAAACCTGACCATAATGCGGTATCTAAACCCTAGGAAACTCTTGGGAGAAAACTCCCACAGGAGGTAATTTTACAAAAGGTAAAATCCCAGACAGGAATTAAAAACCATGAGGAGATTCAATGTCATGGAAAACAAATTAAAAACACGAGAGACAATTTTAATAGTGAGTCTTTACTGAGTGCTTAATCTACAGCACTATTATAAGTACTTAATAGGCACAGTCTCCTTTAAGTTTCACTTTATAGAAAACATGAAGCTGCCCAAATTTTACGTGATTAGTCCAGTGACACAGTAAGGGGTAGAGCTATAGTTTGAACTGAGGCTCTCTCTCTCTCCAGTCTGTGCTTATCCATTATGTTATACTGCTCCCCTGAAAGGCCATTGAAATACTTTACAATAAGTGGTTTTTAAAATTGCAAGGCAATAAAACAGGACATTATATCCATAAAACTAGAACAAAGTTATTCAAATGGATCAAATAGAAATCTTAGAAATTAAATTTATTACCATTATAATTTTAAGGAAAAAAACACCTGATTTTAAGAGTAAATAGTAGAATCGTCATAGCTGAATTCAGATAACATTGATAAAGTACTTCAGAATGCCACTCAGAAATTTAAAGTGATGGAGAATATAAAAATGAAGTTAAAAAAGGGATGATAGGGACTTCCCTGGCGGCGCAGTGGTTGAGAATCCGCCCGTCAATGCAGGGGACACAGGTTCGAGCCCTGGTCCGGGAAGATCCCACATGCTGCAGAGCAACTAAGCCTGTGTGCCACAGCTACTGAGCCTGCGCTTTAGAGCCCACGAGCCACAACTACTGAGCCTGTGTGCTGCAACTACTGAAGCCCGTGTGCCTAGAGTTCATGCTCCACAAGAGAAGCCACCACACCGCAGCGAAGAGTAGCCCCTGGCCGCCGCAACTAGAGAAAGCCTGCACACAGCAACGAAGACCCAATGCAGCCAAAACTAAATAAATTTTTTTTTTAAAAAAAAGGGATGATAGAATGTGATGCTCAGCATTGTTTACTGGAAGCTTCAAGACTTTAATAGAGACTATTGAAAAAAGAAGCAATGTGCAGAGAATGGCTGAGAATTTCTAAAATTGAAGAAAGACATGGAATTTCATTTTGAAAAGTCCTTGATATCAAGCAGAATTAAAAACAAAGACACAGTATGCCCTTTGTACTGAAAAATGGAGGAAAATCCTAAAGGCTCCTAGAGAGATTGCTCACAACAGAGCAAGCACATTGACAGGAGAGCTTGCATCAGCACGAAATAGGTTCCAGAAAACAGTAAATATCTTCAAAGTGCTCAGTGCAAAAGATTGTGAACTAAAATTCTACAACCAACGTAACATTTTTTTCTAGAAATACAAGGATTCTTAAAGTATACTCCCACAGATCCTTGCTGAAAGAACTACGAAAAGAAGACGAATGAGAAAGAAAAAATGGGAGATGAAAAGCCACAGTAGAAAAAAAATCAGTATGACATGAGAATAAACTTATAGTATATAGTGACTATAAAATACTTTGAAAGAAACAATAGCTTACTGTTTTGTGTGTGTGTGTTTTCTTTTTCTTTTAGCAGGAAAATAATAACATGAGAGAAAGTTATTTTATGGAAGCTAAGGTTTTTATTTTTTTTCGGGGGAAGAGGGGAATACTAAGTAATGTTTACACTGTTAAAATGCATTTAATATGCATATGAAAAATCTGTTGGTGGCCATTAAAATAATAGAGTCTATAACTGCTAAGCAAGTAAAGCATAATAGAAAGAAAAAATGAAAAAAAAACTTACTGTCTCAAAGAGAAGATTAACAAAGGGGGGAAATGTTAACACAAAATAGGATTGTAAAAATACATCCAAATATATTATTGATCACAATAAATGGAAAAAAACTATACTTACCAATTATTAAGAGGCATAAACTATTGGATTTGAAACACAGAGATACGTTTTTTAATTTAAAAGAAAGACCCAGAAATGATGGACATAAGCAATTACTAACCAAAACAAAGGTCAGATAGAAATGTTAGTATCAGATAATGTAGATTTGGAGCTAAATTTATTGAAAGAGACAGTGACAGATATTACACACAGGTTTTTTTAAAAGCCATTCAATTAAAAGATATAACGATCATGACTTTGCAGGCATCTAAAAATATAGTTTCATAATATGCAAAGTAAATACTGTCTCAGTTACTAGAAGAAACTGAAAAATCCTTGCCATATTGAAAAGTATTAAAATATCTCCATGAGGAACTGATAAACAGAAATAATAAATAAGCATAGCAAAGATTTGAATACGATGAATAATTACAATAAAGAGATGTATAGAACCTTGTCTATAACCAACAAAAAGAAAATATACATTTATCCAAGCAGATAAGGAATTTATCTTGACTGTAATACAATTAAATTACAAGTCCACAATAGAAAATTTTTCTTTAAAAATTATACATTTAGAAGGTAAAATACAGAAACTAAAACCCACATTTCTTAGTAATCATGGATTAAAAGAATACTATAATGAAAATTATAGGGAATTCCCTGGCAGTCCAGTGGTTAGGACTGCATGCTCTCACTGCAGAGGGCCCGGGTTCAATCCCTGGTGGGGGAACTAAAATCCCATGAGCTGAGTGGTGTGACTGGAAAAAAAAAAAAAAGAAAATTATAAATATTTAGACTAAATAACATATCAACACTTGTATAATGAAGATAATACAGGTATTTAGAAGGTAATTTATGGCTTCAAATGAAAGGAAAACTGAATATAAATTAGCCAAGTGTTTAAACTATAAACTAATTTTAAAAATACACACTATAGAATAAACATTAAAAAGTTGAAAATAGGAAACAATACAGATAAAAACACACAAAGTAATAAAATAGGAAACAAAAGAGATGGTCAACACTAATATAAATTAATTCTTTGTAAAGGCTAACAAGGGAGAGTAAGCTTTTTGTGAATAGCAAATATCAAATTATTAAGCAAAAATATAGGAGAATATCTTTGTGGGTTTGTTGTACTGAAAAGCTCTTTTGCATAAGACCAAAACCCTCACATGGTAAAGAAAAAACTAGGTAAACTTGACAAAATCAAAATGTACCATAGACAAGGTAAAATGATAAGCTACAAAATGGGAGAATATATTTACAAAACACTGAATTAAGATTAGAATATATAAATAATAATTTAATTTTTTTAATTTTGAAATACTCTCAGTCTTATGAAAAAGTTGCAAAACTGTGGCATTCCTATATACTTTTCACCCAACTTTTCTTAATGTTAAAACTTACATAACCCAAGTACAGTGTTCAAAACCAGGGTTTTAACATTGATAAAATTCTATTAGCTAATCTACAGACTATTTGAATTTTGCCAGTTGTCCCACTAATGCCTTTTTCCTTATCTAGAAACTAAGCCAGGACCCCATATGGCCTGTCTCCTCCAGTCTGTGACAGTATCTCAGTTTTCTTTGCTTTTCATGACTTTAATGCTTTTGAAAAGCAAAGGCCAGTATGTCTTTTCCTCAATTTTTCTGTTTGATTTTGATCTTTTTGTCTTCAATTTTTTTAAGTTCATTATGGGCATTAGGGATATCAGCCTTTTGTTTAGGATTTGTGCTACAAGTTTTCTCTCAGTTTGCCAGTTTTCTTTTGATTTCAGTTTTGGGATTTTTGTTATGACTTTATTTTTAATGTATCAAATTTACCAATTTTTTTCTTTATTGTCTTTGAATTTTGAGTGCTAGTTAGAAAGCCTTTCCCTACACTTAGGTTAAAGAGAAATCCACCCATGTTTTCTACTAGTGTTCAGGGTTTCATTTTGTACTTTTAGATCTTTAATCCATATGAAGTATATTCTTGAATATGAGGTATGGATCTAATTTTATCTTTTTCCGAATGGCAAACCAACTGTCTGGCACCATTTATTATGTCTATTTTGGTCCCAGTGTTTTGAGATATCTTTTTTATATACTAAATTTTCATACATAGTTGGGTCTATTTCTGAGCTATTTTGTTTTCCCCATATATTTATCTACTCATACTACATTGTTTTAATTATACAATATTTAATGTTCTGATATTCATGTATGTTTATTTTTCCAAGTTAAACTTTATTATCAAGTTAGCTAACTCCATAAAAAAGCTTGCTGGAATTCTTATGAGGATTGTGTTAATTTTAGAAGTTAATATAGTTAATATAGGTAGAACTGACATCTTTATAATGTTGAGTCATCCTAGTCAAAGAGAAGGATGTCTTTTCATTTGATTGACTCAAATTTTGTGTCTGCTAGAGTGTTTTAAAATTTTCCTTGTGTTAGTTTTATACGTTTCTTAAGTTTGTTCCAAAGTATTTAATCTTCTGCCCATTTTTGGATTGGGTTGTTTGTTTTTTTGTTATTGAGCTGCATGAGCTGCTTGTAAATTTTGGAAATTAATCCTTTCTCAGTTGCTTCATTGGCAAATATTTTCTCCCATTCTGAGGGTTGTCTTTTGGTCTTGTTTATGGTTTCCTTTGCTGTGCAAAAGCTTTGAAGTTTCATTAGGTCCCATTTGTTTATTTTTGTTTTTATTTTCATTACTCTAGGAGGTGGGTCAAAAAGGATCTTGCTGTGATTTATGTCACAGAGTGTTCTGCCTCTCTTTTCCTCTAAGAGTTTGATAGTTTCTGGCCTTACATTTAGGTCTTTAATCCATTTTGAGCTTATTTTTGTGTATGGTGTTAGGGAGTGATCTAATCTCATACTTTTACATGTACCTGTCCAGTTTTCCCAGCACCACTTATTGAAGAGGCTGTCCTTTCTCCACTGTACATTCCTGCCACCTTTATCAAGATAAGGTGTCCATATGTGCGTGGGTTTATCTCTGGGCTTTCTAACCTCTTCCATTGATCTATCTTTCTGTTTTTGTGCCAGTACCATACTGTCTTGATTACTGTAGCTTTATAGTATACTCTGAAGTCAGGGAGCCTGATTCCTCCAGCTCCTTTTTTCGTTCTCAAGATTGCTTTGGCAATTCGGGGTCTTTTGTGTTTCCATACAAATTGTGAAATTTTTTGTTCTAGTTCTGTGAAAAATGCCAGTGGTAGTTGGATAAGGATTGCATTGAATCTATAGATTGCTTTGGGTAGTAGAGTCATTTTCACAATGTTGATTCTTCCAATCCAAGAACATGGTATATCTCTCCGTCTATTTGTATCATCTTTAATTTCCTTCATCAGTGTCTTATAATTTTCTGCATACAGGTCTTTTGTCTCCTTAGGTAGGTTTATTCCTAGATATTTTATTCTTTTTGTTGCAGTGGTAAATGGGAGTGTTTTCTTGATTTCACTTTCAGATTTTTCATCATTAGTATATAGGAATGCCAGAGATTTCTGTGCATTAATTTTGTATCCTGCTACTTTACCAAATTCATTGATTAGCTCTAGTAGTTTTCTGGTAGCATCTTTAGGATTCTCTATGTATAGTATCATGTCATCTGCAAACAGTGACAGCTTTACTTCTTTCTTCTTTTCCGATTTGGATTCCTTTTATTTCCTTTTCTTCTCTGATTGCTGTGGCTAAAACTTCCAAAACTATGCTGAATAAGAGTGGTGAGAATGGGCAACCTTGTCTTGTTCCTGATCTTAGTGGAAATGCTTTCAGTTTTTCACCATTGAGGATGATGTTGGCTGTGGGCTTGTCATATATGGCCTTTATTATGTTGAGGAAAGTTCCCTCTATGCCTACTTTCTGCAGGGTTTTTATCATAAATGGGTGTTGAATTTTGTCAAAAGCTTTTTCTGCATCTATTGAGATGATCATATGGTTTTTCTCCTTCAATTTGTTAATATGGTTTATCACATTGATTGATTTGCATATATTGAAAAATCCTTGCATTCCTGGGATAAACCCCACTTGATCATAGTGTATGATCCTTTTAAGGGGCTGTTGGATTCTGTTTGCCAGTAATTTGTTGAGGATTTTTGCATCTATGTTCATCAGTGATATTTGTCTGTAGTTTTCTTTTTTTGTAACATCTTTCTCTGGTTTAGGTATCAGGGTGATGGTGGCCTTGTAGAATGAGTTTGGGAATGTTCCTCCCTCTGCTATATTTTGGAAGAGTTTGAGAAGGATAGGTGTTAGCTCTTCTCTAAATGTTTGATAGACTTCGCCTGTGAAGCCATCTGGTCCTGGGTTTTTGTTTGTTGGAAGATTTTAAATCACAGTTTCAATTTCACTGCTTGTGGTTGGTCTGTCTATATGTTCTATTTCTTCCTGGTTCAGTTTCGGAAGGTTGTGCTTTTCTAAGAATTTGTCCATTTCTTCCAGGTTGTCTGTTTTACTGACATATAGTTGCTTGTAGTAATCTCTCAAAATTTTTTGTATTTCTGAAGTGTCAGTTGTTACATCTCCTTTTTCGTTTCTAATTCTGTTGATCTGAGTCTTCTCCCTTTTTTTCTTGATGAGTCTGGCTAATGGTTTGTCAATTTTGTTTGTCTTCTCAAAGAACCAGCTTCTAGTTTTATTTATCTTTGTTATTGTTTTCTTCATTTCTTTTTCATTTATTTCTGATCTGATTTTAATGATTTATTTCCTTGTGCTAACTTTGGGGATTTTTTGTTCTTCTTTCTCTACTTCTTTTAGGTGTAAGTTTAAATTATTTATTTGAGATATTTCTTGTTTCTTAAGGTAGGATTTTATTGCTATAAACTTCCCTCTTAGAACTGCTTTTGCTGCATCCCACTGGTTTTGGGTCATCGTGTTTTCATTGTCATTTGTTTCTAGGTATTTTATGATTTCCTCTTTGATTTCTTCAAAGTGATCCCTTGATTATTTAGCAGTATATTGTTGAGCCTCCATGGGTTTGTATTTTTTACAGTTTTTTTCCTGTAATTGATATCTAGTCTCATAGCATTGTGGTCAGAAACGATACTTGATATGATTTCAATTTTCTTAAATTTACCAAGGCTTGATTTGTGACCCAAGATATGATCTATCCTGGAGAATGTTCCATGAGCACTTGAGAAGAAAGTTTATTTGTTATTTTTGGATGGAATATCCTATAAATATCAATTAAGTCCATCTTGTTTAATGTGTTATTTAAAGCTTGTGTTTCCTTATTTATTTTCATTTTGGATGATCTGTCCATTGGTGAAAGTGGGGTGCTAATGTCCCCTACTATTATTGTGGTATTGTCAATTTCCCCTTTTATGGTTGTTAGCATATTCCTTATGGATTGAGGTGATGCTTTGTTAGGTGCATAAATATTTACAATTGTTATATCTTCTTCTTGGATTGCTCTCTTGATCAGTATGTAGTGTCCTTCTTTGTCTCTTATAATTGTCTTTATTTTAAAGTCTATTCTGTCTGATTTGAGAATTGCTACTCCAGCTTTCCTTTGATTTACATTTGCATAGAATATCTTTTTCTATCCCCTCACTTTCAGTCAGTATGTGTCCCTAGGTCTGAAGTTGGTCTCTTGTAGACAGCATATATATGGGTCTTGTTTTTGTATCCAATTAGCCAGTCTGTGTTTTTTGGTTGGAGCATTTAATCCATTACATTTAAGGAAATTATCAATATGTATGTTCCTATTAACATTTTCTTAATTGTTTTGAGATTGTTATTGTGGGTCTTTTCCTTCTCTTTTGTTTCCTGCCTAGAGAAGTTCCTTTAGCATTTGTTGTAATACTAGTTTGGTGGTGCTGAATTCTCTTAACTTTTGCTTGTCTGTAAAGATTTTAATTTCTCCATCAAATCTGAATGAGATCCTTGCTGGTAGAGTAATCTTGGTTATGTTTTTCCCTTTTATCACTTTAAATATGTCCTGCCACTCCCTTGTGGCTTGCAGAGTTTCTGCTGAGAAATCAGCTTTAACCTTATGGGAATTTCCTTGTATGCTATTTGTTGCTTTTCCCTTGATGCTCTTAATATTTTTTCATTTTATTTAATTTTTGATAGTTTGATTAATATGTGTCTTGGCGAGTTTATCCTTAGATTTATCCTCTATGGGACTCTCTGCTTCCTGGACTTGATTGACTATTTCTTTTCCCATGTTAGGGAAGTTTTCAACTCTAATCTCTTCAAATATTTTCTCAGTTCCTTTCTTTTTCTCTTCTTCTTCTGGGACCCCTATAACTTGAATGTTGGTGCATTCAATATTGTCCCAGAGGTCTCTGAGACTGTCCTCAATTCTTTTCATTCTTTTTACTTTATTCTGCTCAGCAGTAGTTATTTCCACTATTTTATCTTCCAGGTCACTTACCCCTTATTCTGTCTCAGTTGTTCTGCTATTGATTCCTTCTAGAGAATTTTTAATTTCATTTATTGTTTTGTTCATCATTGTTTGTTTGCTCTTTAGTTCTTCTAGTTTCTTGTTAAATGTTTCTTGTGTTTTCTCCATTCTTTTTCCAAGATTTTGGATCATCTTTACTATCATTACTCTGAATTCTTTTTCAGGTAGACTGCCTATTTCCTCTTCATTTGTTTGGTCTGGGGTTTTTTACTTTGCTCCAACATCTGCTGTGTATCTGTCTGTCTTCTCATTTTGCTTAACTTACTGCATTTGGGGTCTCCTTTTTGCACACTGCAGGTTCATAGTTCCTGTTGTTTTTGATGTCTCCCCCAGTGGGTAAGGTTTGTTCAGTGGGCTGTGTAGGCTTCCTGGTAGAGGGGACAGGTGCCTGTGTTCTGGTGAATAGGGCTGGATCTTGTCTTTCTGGTGGGCAGGTCCACCTCCGGTGGTGTGTTTTGGGATGTCTGTGACCTTATTATGATTTTAGGCAGCCTCTCTGCTAATGGGTGGGGCTGTGTTCCTGTATTGCTAGTTGTTTGGCATGGGGTGTCCAGCACTGGAGCTTGCTGGTCATTGAGTGAAGCTGGGTCTTAGTGTTGAGATGGAGATCTCTGGGAGAGCTTTTGCCATTTGATATTACATGGAGCCAGGAGGTCTCTGGTGGACCAATGTCCTGAACTTGGCTCTCCCACCTCAAGGGGTCAGGCCTGACACCCGGCTGGAGTACAAATTCCCTGTCAGCCACACAGCTCAGAAGAAAAGGGAGGAAAAAAAGAAAAAAAGAAAGAAAAGTAAAATAAAATAAAATAAAGTTATTAAAATAAATTTTTTAAAATATTATTTAAAAAATTAAAAAGTAATTTTAAAAAAGAAAGAAAGAAGAGAGCAATGAAACCAAAAGGAAATCTACCAATGATAACAAGTGCTAAAAACTATATTAAAAAAAAATTGACAGACAGAACCCTAGGACAAATGGTGAAAGCAAAGCTATACAGACAAAATCACACAAAGAAGCATACACATACAAACTCACAAAAAGAGAAAAAGGAAAAAATATATATATATATAAAAGGAAGAGAGCAACCAAATCAATAAACAAATCTACCAGTGATAATAAGCTCTAAATACTAAACTAATATAAACCTAAAACCAGAAACAAATTAAATATAGAAAGCAAACCTGAAGTCTACAGGTGCTCTCAAAGTCCACCGCCTCAATTTTGGGATGATTTATTGTCTATTCAGGTATTTTAGAGATGCAGGGTACATCAAGTTGACTGTGGAGATTTAATCCACTGCTCCTGAGGCTGCTGGGAGAAATTTCCCTTTCTCTTCTTTGTTTGCACAGCTCCTGGGGTTCAGCTTTGGATTTGGCCCCACTCTGTGGGTCAGTTACCCTCTGCCTTCTGTTCCTTGCCCAGACAAGAGGGGATTAAAGGAGTCACTGATTAGGGGGCTTTGGATCACTCAGATCGGGGGGAGGGAGGGGCACAGAAAGCAGGGTGAGCCTGCGGTGGCGGAGGCCAGTGTAATGTTGCATCAGCCTGAAGCATGTCGTGTGTTCTCCCTGGGAAGTTGTCCCTGGATCACGGGACCCTGTCAGTGGCAGGCTGCACAGTCTCCTAGGAGGGGAAGTGTGGATAGTGACCTGTGCTTGTACACAGGATTCTTGGTGGCTGCAGCAGCAGCCTCAGCATTTCATGCCCGTCTCTGGGGTCCATGCTTATAGCCGTGGCTTGCGCCAGTCTCTGGAGCTCGTTTAGGTGGTGCTCTGAACCCCCTCTCCTCGTGCACCTCAAAACAATGGTTTCTTGCCTCTTAGGCAGTTCCAGACTTTTTCCCCAGACTCCCTCTCAGCTAGCTGTGGTGCACTAGCCCCCTTCAGGCTGTGTTCTCACAGCCAACCCCAGTCCTCTCACTGGGGTCTGACCTCCGAAGCCTGAGCCTCAGCTCCCAGCCCCCGCCTGCCCCGGCGGGTGAGCAGACAAGCCTCTCGGGCTGGTGAGTGCTGGTCGGCACTGATCCTCTGTGCAGGAATCTCTCCGCTTTGCCTTCTGCACCCCTGTTGCTGCGCTCTCCTCTGTGGCTCTGAAGCTTCCCCGCTGCCACCCCCATCTCTGCCAGTGAAGGGGCTTCCTCATGTGTGGAAACTTTTCCTCCTTCACACTCCCTCCCAGAGGTGCAGGTCCCATCCCTATTCTTTTGTCTCTGTTTTTTCTTTTGCCCTACCCAGGTACGTGGGGATTTTCTTGCCTTTTGGGAAGTCTGAGGTCTTCTTCCAGCATTCAGTAGGTGTTCTGTAGGAGTTGTTCCACATGTAGATGTATTTCTGATGTATTTGTGGGGAGGAAGGTGATCTCCACGTCTTACTCCTCTGCCATCTTGAAGGTCCCCCCCTCCTGTTTCTTATTTAACGTGTTGTTATCTGGCTTATCAGATTTTATTGGTCTCCTTTAACTCTAACCTATTGCCTATACAACAATCAATAATCTAATTCTACCTTTTTTCTTCCCCCTTATCCCATTTTTAGTTTTATTTTTTATATAAAGAATTATTGCACATCAATACTGAAAAGCCAAACAGCAAAATAGTAAGATTGTTTAATAAATGAGAATATACAACAAATGGAAGAAAAGAACAGCTATGGCCAATACAAATATGAACAGAAGCTCGAATTCATCAGTGATCAGAAAGTCAAAAATCAAAATGATATTTTTTTGCCTGGCAGTGGCAAAAATTAAAGCCTGGAAAGTGTTGTGTATTGGTGAAAATGAGAAGAAAATGATGTAGTCATACATTTCTGTTGGGGGGACCTAAATTGGTCTAACCATTTTATAATTTTGTAGTATTATATCTCATGATCTAGCAATTGTGCTTTATGAAATACTTTGTAGATAAACTGCTCCAGAAGACATAAACAGTGACATTAATTGAAGTACTTTTGTGAGAAGTAAAAAATTGGGAATGACCTAAATGTTCAACAGCTGGTCTGTAGACAAATGCAATTATACATGTGTATGATAAATTCTCTCCATCAATTAAAAAAGATACACCAGAGGTAGAGTGTAGGCTCCATACTTGCAGTGTTAATATCAATGCTTTTTAACTCTCAACAAGTTCATCTTTATTTAAAAGATCAAAGTGCTCCCTCATTTTTAAAATGATGATAACTACACCACTTATTTCATGGTTTTATTGTGAATATTAAATATACAAATGTATGAAAAGTGTTTTTAAAAGTTCCTGGTTCATAGAAAATGTTCCATAAGTGTTAGCTAACACTGCATGCTAAAAATAAAAACCAAGAATGCATAATTTTAAATAAAAAATTAAGATGGAGATTATATTACCATATATATAAATCAAAACATAAATTATTACTATATACTTTTTATGAATCCAATGTATGTGAAGGCATTAAAAAATGATCTGAAAGACAAACACACACCAAAGTATTAATAGGGATTATGTGTGTGAAAATGGGGAATAAATGGAAATAGGAATGGTCTTTTAAAAGTTTAGTTCTATCGCTGCTTAATTTAAAGAAAAAAAAAAAAAGCCTGGAAGCAAATATCACAACTTGTTGACAGTGTTGACTTCTGGGTGGTGGAACTGAAAATTGACCTTGTATATAATTTTTAAAATTTATCAGAAAGAAATCAAGCAACATGTAAGGTGTGCTCCTAGCTTGCCTGAGGGTGGAACTCAGCAGCAATAAGGGAGATGAATCAGTGGGTGGGTGATGCCTCTTCATCGACCACCACACATCCCAGAGGTCACCAGATTGGACGTTCTCTTTGTGGTGCCATCACTGGCTGTAAAATGTGTCTCCATAAACGTGTTGCTAATAATAGCTAAATAAATCAATACATGATTTAGCTAAGAAAATGAATTAGAAATGAATCAGAGCAGTTGTGTGTGGGGAGAGAGGTGTGTGGGCAGGAGACCCTTTCATCTGATGAAAACTTTCCATTGCTCCCACCATTTCCATCTCCTCAGCTAATTACTGTCCCCTGTAGTATCTAGCATTTGGGTCTGAACCCCTGTGAGGTTATTCCTGCAAGGCAAATGGATACCTTTTTGGGGGGTGTTCTCTGAATTCTTTCCCTTGTTTCCTTAGTTACCACTCCTAACCATCTTTCCTCCTCTGATAAAGAGATTGAAACCACTCAGAATGTGATGGCCTGTTTCCCTTTCTCTATGTTATTATAGCTTTATACCTTTTTCATACATTTACTATCATTTTGAGAGGTGTTCAGGAGGGAAGAGGAGAAAAAAAATGTTTGTTTTAAAAAGAACTACAAAGTTATTTTAGAGTGTGATGATTAATTTTTTTAACATCTTTATTGGAGTATAATTGCTTTACATTGTTTTGTTAGTTTCTGCTGTATAACAAAGTGAACAGCTATAAGTATACATATATCCCCATATCCCCTCCTAGCGTCTCCCTCCTACTCTCTCTATCCCACCCCTCTAGGTGGTCACAAAGCACTGAGCTGATCTCCCTGGGCTATGCAGCTGCGTCCCACTAGCTCTCTATTTTACATTTGGTAGTATATATATGTCATTGTCACTCTCTCACTTCTTCCCAGCTTACCCTTCCCACTCTCTGTGTCCTCAAGTCCATTTTCTACATCTGCATCTTTATTGCTGTCCTGCCCCTAGGTTCCTCAGAACCATTTTTTTTTTTTTTTGATTCCATATATATGTGTTAGGATACGGTATTTGTTTTTCTCTTTCTGACTTACTTCACTCTGTATGACAGACTCTAGGTCCATCCACTTCACTACAAATAACTCGACTTTGTTTTTTTATATGGCTGAGTAATATTCCATTGTATATATGTGACACTTTAACTTTTATTGGAGTATAGTTGATTTACAATATTGTTTTAGTTTCTACTATACAGAAAAGTGAATCAGTTATACATATACATATATCTACTCTTTTTTAGATTCTTTTCCCATATAGGTCCTTATAGGGTATTGAGTAGAGTTCCCTGTGATATACAATAGGTCCTTATTAGTTATCTATTTTATATGTAGTAGTGTATATATATCAATCCCAGTCTCCGAATTTATCCCTCCCCTCCCCTTTCTCCCCTGGTAGCCATAACTTTGTTTTCTACATCTGTGACTCTATTTCTGTTTTGTAAGTAAGTTCAGTTGTATGTGGTGGTTAATTTTATGTGTCAAGTTGATTGGACCACCAGGCACCCAGATATTTGGTCAAGCATTATTCTGGGTGTGTCTTTGAGGGTGTTTCTGGATGAAATTAACATTTGAATCAGAAGACTAAGTAAACCTGATTGCCCTCCCTAACATGGGCGAGCCTCATCCAATCCATTGAAGGTCTGAGTACAATATAAAGGCAGAGGAAGGGACAATTCATCCTTTCTTCCTGATTGTCTTTGCTGGGACATGGATCTTCTCCTGTCTTCCGACTGGAACTTATACCATCGGTTCCGCTTCTCAGGCCTTTGGACTAGGACCACAGACCATTGGCTCTCCTGAGTCTTCAGCTTGCTGACTGCATATCTTGGGACTTCTCAGCCTCCATAATCATGTGAGCCAGTTCCTTATAATAAATGTCTGCCAATTTCTCTGTAGAACCCTAATACAATGAGCAAGCTCTTTTATATCCCCTCTGGTTACCTCATCCTTATGATGTTTTTAAAACAAATATATGCTGGATTAATATTTATTTCTATTGAAGTTTGCTTTTTTTTTTCTTTTTCATTTTGGGTTCTAGCCCATCCTAGTCCATCATTTACTATGATTGATAGAATCTTGATTTTTGAATAGTCCACCCATCACATGAACTCTTCTGGGATAGTCAGAAACCTGCTTTGATCCCCAGCCTTGGGCAAGGCATCACTCTCCAATGTTTTACATTATTTTTTTTTTCCATATTATTCTCTCCTCAAGGCCCCTTGGGTATCAAACAGTAATTTAGGCTCTAGCTCCAAGGAGTCTCCTCTGCTTGTTTTACACATATTCCCACTATGAGACTCAATAGTCAACAACAGGGTTTACATCTCTATGAAAACTGAGTGTTTCATCACTCAGATTCATTGATTTTCTGGTTTTAAGTAGCCAGTAACAGCAGAACTTGGACCGCTGCATTTAGTTCAAGCAATCTTTATAAATGTCTATGTGCCTGATGTTGTATGAAGTGCTTGGGGTACAGAGGTGAATACAACAGGGTTCCTTACTTTAAAAAATGTATAGTATAGGGGGACCTTGAAGATGGCGGAAGAGTAAGACGCGGAGATCACCTTCCTCCCCACAGATACACCAGAAATACATCTACACGTGGAACAACTCCTACAGAACACCTACTGAATGCTGGAAGAAGAACTCAGACTTCCCAAAAGGCAAGAAAATCCCCACGTACCTGGGTAGGGCAAAAGAAAAAACAGAGACAAAACAATAGGGACGGCACCTGCACCAGTGGGAGGGAGCTGTGAAGGAGGAAAAGTTTCCACACACTAGGAAGCCCCTTTCCGGGCGGAGACTGCGAGAGGCGGAGGGGGGAGCTTCGAAACCGCGGAGGAGTGCACAGCAACAGGGGTGCGGAGGGCAAAGCGGGGAGATTCCCGCACAGAGGATCGGTGCCGACCGGCACTCACCAGCCCGAGAGACTTGTCTGCTCACCTGCCGGGGCGGGCGGGGCTGCGAGCTGAGGCTCGGGTTTCGGTCGGAGCAGCGCAGGGAGAGGACTGGGGTTGGCGGCTTGAACATAGCCTGAAGGGGTTAGTGCACCACGGCTAGCCGGGAGGGAGTCCGGAGAAAAGTCTGCACCTGCCGAAGAGGCAAGAGACTTTTTCTTCCCTATTTGTTTCCTGGTGCGCGAGGAGAGGGGTTTAAGAGCGCTGCTTAAAGGAACTCCAGAGATGGGCGCGAGCCGCGGCTAAAAGCGCAGACCCCAGAGACGGGCATGAGACGCTAAGGCTGTTGCTGCAGCCACCAAGGGGCCTGTGTGCGAGCACAGGTCACTATCCACACCCCTCTTCCGCGGAGACTGTGCAGCCCGGCACTGCCAGGTTCCCAGGGTCCAGGGACAACTTCCCCGGGAGAACGCAAGGCGGGCCTCAGGCTGGTGCAACGTCATGCCGGCCTCTGCCGCTGCAGGCCCGCCCCGCACGCAGTGCCCCTCCCTCCCCCCCGGACTGAGTGCGCCAGAGCCCCCGAATCAGCGGCTCCTTTAACCCCGTCCTGTCTGAGCAAAAAACAGATGCCCTCCAACGACCTACACGCAGAGGCGGGGCCAAATCCAAAGCTGAGCCCCTGGGAGCTGTGAGAACAAAGAGGAGAAAGGAAAATCTCTCCCAGCAGCCTCAGAAACAGCGTATTAAAGCTCCACAATCAACTTGATGTATCCTGCATCTGTGGAATACATGAATAGACAACGAGTCATCCCAAATTGAGGAGGTGGGCTTCGAGAGGAAGATCTATGATTTTTTCCCCTTTTCCTCTTTTTGTGAGTGTGTATGTGTATGCTTCTGTGTGAGATCTTGTCTGTATAGTTTTGCTTCCACCATTTGTCCTAGGGTTCTATCCGTTCATGGTTTTTTTTTTTTAAATTTTTTTCTTAATAATTAATTTTAATTTTAATAACTTTATTATACTTTACCTTCTTTCTTTCTTTCTTTCTTTCTTTCTTTCTTTCTTTCTTTCTTTCTTTCTTTCTTTCTTTCCTTCCTTCCTTCCTTCCTTCCCTCCCTCCTTTAGACAACGAATCATCCCAAATTGAGGAGGTGGTCTCTGAGAGCAAGATTTATGATTTTTTCCCCTTTACCTCTTTTTGTGAGGGTGTATGTGTATGCTTCTGTGTAAGATTTTGTCTGTAAAGCTTTGCTTCCAACATGTGTCCTAAGGTTCTATCCGTCCCTTTTTTTTTCCTAAATAATTATTTAATTCAATAACTTTATGATATTTTATTT
This sequence comes from Stenella coeruleoalba, assembly GCF_951394435.1. NCBI lineage: Eukaryota > Metazoa > Chordata > Mammalia > Artiodactyla > Delphinidae > Stenella > Stenella coeruleoalba. Next base: position 118,102,514 of record NC_137169.1, on the reverse strand, counting down.
TACTGTATCTTCTTTCTTTCTGTCCTTTTTCCTTCCTTCCCTCCTTCCTTCCTTCCTCCCTCCCTCCCTCCCTCCTTTCTTTCCTTCTTGCCTTCTTTCCTTTGCTTCTTTCTTTCTTTCTTTCTTTCTTCCTTCCTTCCTTCCTTCCTTCCTTCCTTCCCTCCTTTCTTCCTTTCTTTCTTCCTACTTCTACTAATTCTCTCTACTTTTTCTCCCTTTTATTCTGAGCTGTGTGGATGAAAGGCTCTTGGTTCTCCATCCAGGAGTCAGGGCTCTGACTCTGAGGTGGGAGAGCCAACTTCAGGACATTGGTCAACAAGAGACCTCCCAGCTCCACATAATATCAAATGGCGAAAATCTCCCAGAGACCTCCATCTTAACACCAGCACCCAGCTTCACTCAACGACCAGCAAGATACAGTGCTGGACAACCTATGCCAAACAACTAGCAAAACAGGAACACAACCCCACCCATTAGCAGAGAGGCTGCCTAAAATCATAAGAAGGCCACAGACACCCCAAAACACACCACCAGACGTGGACCTGCCCACTAGAGAGACAAGATCTAGCCTCATCCACCACAGCACAGGCACTAGTCCCCTCCACCAGGAAGCCTACACAACCCACTGAACCAACCTTAGCCACTGGAGACAGACATCAAAAACAACGGGACTACAAACCTGCAGTTTGCAAAAAGGAGACCCCAAACACAGTAAGATAAGCAAAATGAGAAGACAGAAAAAAACACAGCAGATGAAAGAGCAAGATAAAAATGCACCAGACCTAACAAATGAAGAGGAAATAGGCAGTCTACCTGAAAAAATATTCAGAATAATGATAGTAAGGATGATCCAAAATCTTGGAAATAGAATGGACAAAAAGCAAGAAACAGTTAACAAGGACCTAGAAGAAATAAAGATGAAACAAGCAATGATGAACAACACAATAAATGAAATTAAAAGTACTCTAGATGGAATCAATAGCAGAATAACTGAAGCAGAAGAACGGATAAGTAACCTGGAAGATAAAATAGTGGGAATAACTACTGCAGAGCAGAATAAAGAAAAAAGAATGAAAAGAACTGAGGACAGTCTCAGAGACCTCTGGGACAACATTAAATGCACCAACATTCGAATTATAGGGGTTCCAGAAGAAGAAGAGAAAAAGAAAGGGACTGAGAAAATATTTGAAGAGATTATATTTGAAAACTTCCCTAATATGGGAAAGGAAATATTTAATCAAGTCCAGGAAGCACAGAGAGTCCCATACAGGATAAATACAAGGAGAAATACGCCAAGACACATATTAATCAAACTGTCAAAAATTAAATACAAAGAAAGCATATTAAAAGCAGCAAGGGAAAAACAACAAATAACACACAAGGGAATCCCCATAAAGTTAACAGCTGATCTCTCAGCAGAAACCCTACAAGCCAGAAGGGAGTGGCAGGACATACTGAAAGTGATGAAGGAGAAAAACCTGCAGCCAAGACTACTCTACCCAGCAAGGATCTCATTCAGATTTGATGGAGAAATTAAAACCTTTACAGACAAGCAAAAGCTGAGAGAGTTCAGCACCACCAAACCAGCTTTACAACAAATGCTAAAGGAACTTCTGTAGGCAAGAAACACAAGAGAAGGAAAAGACCTATAATAACGAACCCAAAACTATTTAGAAAATGGGAATAGGAACATACATATCGATAATTACCTTAAATGTAAATGGACTAAATGCTCCCACCAAAAGACACAGATTGGCTGAATGGATACAAAAACAAGACCCTTATATATGCTGTCTACAAGAGACCCACTTCAGACCTAGAGACACATACAGACTGAAAGTAAGGGGATGGAAAAAGATATTCCATGCAAATGGAAACCAAAAGAAAGCTGGAGTAGCAATTCTCATATCAGACAAAATAGACTTTAAAATAAGGACTATTAGAAGAGACAAAGAAGGACACTACATAATGATCAAGGGATCGATCCAAGAAGAAGATATAACAATTGTAAATATTTATGCACCCAACATAGGAGCACCTCAATACATAAGGCAAAAACTAACAGCCATAAAAGGGGACATCGACAGTAACACATTCATAGTAGGGACTTTAACACCCCACTTTCACCAATGGACAGATCATCCAAAATGAAAATAAATAAGGAAACACAAGCTTTAAATGATACCTTAAACAAGATGGGCTTAATTGATATTTATAGGACACTCCATCCAAAAACAACAGAATACACATTTTTCTCAAGTGCTCATGGAACATTCTCCAGGATAGATCATATCTTGGGTCACAAATCAAGCCTTGGTAAATTTAAGAAAATTGAAATTGTATCAAGTATCTTTTCCGACCACAATGCCATGAGACTAGATATCAATTACAGGAAAAGATCTGTAAAAAATACAAACACATGGAGGCTAAACAATACACTACTTAATAATGAAGTGATCACTGAAGAAATCAAAGAGGAAATTAAAAAAATACCTAGAAACAAATGACAATGGAGACACAGCGACCCAAAACCTATGGGATGCAGCAAAAGCAGTTCTAAGGGGGAAGTTCATAGCAATACAAGCCCACCTTAAGAAGCAGGAAACATCTCGAATAAACAACCTAACCTTGCACCTCAAGCAATTAGAGAAAGAAGAACAAAAAACCCCAAAGCTAGCAGAAGGAAAGAAATCATAAAAATCAGATCAGAAATAAATGAAAAAGAAATGAAGGAAACAATAGCAAAGAGCAATAAAACTAAAAGGTGGTTCTTTGAGAAGATAAACAAAATAGATAAACCACTAGCCAGACTCATCAAGAAAAAAAGGGAGAAGACTCAAATCAATAGAATTAGAAATGAAAAAGGAGAAGTAACAACTGATACTGCAGAAATAAAAAAGATCATGAGAGATTACTACAAGCAACTCTATGCCAATAAAATGGACAATCTGGAAGAAATGGACAAATTCTTAGAAATGCACAACCTGCCAAGACTGAATCAGGAAGAAATAGAAAATATGAACAGACCAATCACAAGCACTGAAATTGAAACTGTGATTAAAAATCTTCCAACAAAGAAAAGCCCAGGACCAGATGGCTTCACAGGCGAAGTCTATCAAACATTTAGAGAAGAGCTAACACCTATCCTTCTCAAACTCTTCCAAAATATAGCAGAGGGAGGAACATTCCCAAATTCCTTCTAAGAGGCCACCATCAGCTTGATACCAAAACCAGACACAGATGTCACAAAGAAAGAAAACTACAGACCAATATCACTGATGAACATAGATGCAAAAATCCTCAACAAAATACTAGCAAACAGAATCCAAAAGCACATTAAAAGGATCATACACCATGATCAAGTGGGGTTTATTCCAGGAATGCAAGGATTCTTCAATATACGCAAACCTATCAATGTGATAAACCATATTAACAAATTGAAGGAGAAAAACCATATGATCATCTCAATAGATGCAGAGAAAGCTTTTGACAAAATTCAACACCCATTTATGATAAAAACCCTGCAGAAAGTAGGCATAGAGGGAACTTTCCTCAACATAATAAAGGCCATATGTGACAAGCCCACAGCCAACATCATCCTTAATGGTGAAAAACTGAAATCATTTCCACTAAGATCAGGAACAAGACAAGGTTGCCCACTCTCACCACTCTTATTCAACATAGTTTTGGAAGTTTTAGCCACAGCAATCAGAGAAGAAAAGGAAATAAAAGGAATCCAAATCGGAAAAGAAGAAAGAAGTAAAGCTGTCACTGTTTGCAGATGACATGATACTATACATAGAGAATCCTAAAGATGCTACCAGAAAACTACTAGAGCTAATCAATGAATTTGGTAAAGTAGCAGGATACAAAATTAATGCAAAGAAATCTCTGGCATTCCTATATACTAATGATGAAAAAGTGAAATCAAGAAAACACTCCCATTTACCACTGGAACAAAAAGAATAAAATATCTAGGAATAAACCTACCTAAGGAGAAAAAAGACCTGTATGCAGAAAATTATAAGACACTGATGAAGGAAATTAAAGATGATAGAAACAGATGGAAAGATATACCATGTTCTTGGATTGGAAGAATCAACATTGTGAAAATGACTCTATTACCCAAAGCAATCTATAGATTCAATGCAATCCCTATCAAACTACCACTGGCATTTTTCACAGAACTAGAACAAAAAATTTCACAATTTGTATGGAAACACAAAAGATCCCGAATAGCCAAAGCAATCTTGAGAATGAAAAAAGGAGCTGGAGGAATCAGGCTCCCTGACTTCAGACTATACTATAAAGCTACAGTAATCAAGACAGTATGGTACTGGCACAAAAACAGAAAGATAGATCAATGGAACAGGTTAGAAAGCCCAGAGATAAACCCACGCACATATGGACACCTTATCTTTGATAAAGGTGGCAGGAATGTACAGTGGAGAAAGGACAGCCTCTTCAATAAGTGGTGCTGGGAAAACTGGACAGGTACATATAAAAGTATGAGATTAGATCACTCCCTAACACCATACACAAAAATAAGCTCAAAATGGATTAAAGACCTAAATGTAAGGCCAGAAACTATCAAACTCTTAGAGGAAAAGAGAGGCAGAACACTCTGTGACATAAATCACAGCAAGATCCTTTTTGACCCACCTCCTAGAGAAATGGAAATAAAAACAAAAATAAACAAATGGGACCTAATGAAACTTCAAAGCTTTTGCACAGCAAAGGAAACCATAAACAAGACCAAAAGACAACCCTCAGAATGGGAGAAAATATTTGCCAATGAAGCAACTGAGAAAGGATTAATTTCCAAAATTTACAAGCAGCTCATGCAGCTCAATAACAAAAAAACAAACAACCCAATCCAAAAATGGGCAGAAGACCTAAATAGACATTTCTCCAAAGAAGATATACAGACTTCCAACAAACACATGAAAGAATGCTCAACATCATTAATCATTAGAGAAATGCAAATCAAAACTACAATGAGGTATCACCTCACACCAGTCAGAATGACCATCATTAAAAAATCTAGAAACAATAAATGCTGGAGAGGGTGTGGAGAAAAGGGAACACTCTTGCACTGCTGGTGGGAATGTGAATTGGTTCAGCCGCTATGGAGAACAGTATGGAGGTTCCTTAAAAAACTACAAATAGAACTACCATATGACCCAGCAATCCCACTACTGGGCATATACCCTGAGAAAACCAAAATTCAAAAAGAGTCATGTACCAAAATGTTCATTGCAGCTCTATATACAATAGCCCGGAAATAGAAACAACCTAAGTGCCCATCATCGGATGAATGAATAAAGAAGATGTGGCACATATATACAATGGAATATTACTCAGCCATAAAAAGAAACGAAATTGAGCTATTTGTAATGAGCTGGATAGACCTAGAGTCTTTCATACAGAGTGAAGTAAGTCAGAAAGAAAAAGACAAATACCGTATGCTAACACATATATATGGAATTTAAGAAAAAAAATGTCATGAAGAACCTAGGGGTAAGACAGGAATAAAGACACAGACCTACTGGAGAACAGACTTGAGGATATGGGGAGGGGGAAGGGTGAGCTGTGACAGGGCGAGAGAGAGTCATGGACATATACACACTAACAAACGTAAGGTAGATAGCTAGTGGGAAGCAGCCGCATGGCACAGGGATATCGGCTCGGTGCTTTGTGACCGCCTGGAGGGGTGGGATAGGGAGGGTGGGAGGGAGGGAGACGCAATAGGGAAGAGATATGGGAACATATGTATATGTATAACTGATTCACTTTGTTATAAAGCAGAAACTAACACACCATTATAAAGCAATTATACCCCAATAAAGATGTTAAAAAAAATGTATAGTATAGAGCTATAGCTTTCAAGTCTTTTTGATTATGATTTATAGTTAGAAATACAGTTTATCTAATGACCATGTTCACACACATATATATGGATAATTAAAGCAAAAATTTCGGAAAACAATGTCTAACTTTCTTCATGCAATGTAATTGGATATTTGCCTATTATCCAATATTTATTTAATTTAAAGCACGAGGTCATAATACACTATATTGACTTTACAGTTCCTGATCAACAGTTAAAACAGTTTAAAACAAATAATTTCAAATAACAAGGAACCTTATGAGCATCATATTTAATTCCAAATTTAGAGCTTTTCTTACAGCTTATGTGATGTTCTTTATTTTTAGCTAGGATTCATGCCTACCCCTTAGGCATTTGCATTTACATATTAATTTATCAACCCCTTGGGTCCTGAGAGGATGAAACACAAATAAAATAAATTTTGGTGAAAATAATCCTTGAATGGTGGGACGCAGGAAAATATTGAAGGAGAAAGCATGACAAATCTAGCCAAGGATGAGTGACTTGGTGGGGGTGGTGCTCTGAAGAATTACCTAACCTAGTCATCAAATAAAGATCAATCAGAATACCACTTATAGAATTAGGGGAACTTGGGGGCTAAAATCTAGTAGATAGAATCATGTAAGGTATTTTGTCTCTTTCATCACTCAGCTCAGGGGTTATTGCCTCCAAAAAACATCTTCCCTTGTGGTGCTTGAAAACACAATATCCTGGACCTGCCTCTATTGCTCACTTATATCGTACTGATATGATGTTTGGGGATCTTGAGAGCAGAGAGTACCTTCTTCTTTGAATTCCTAGCATCCACCTGAGTGCCTGGCACATCATAGGGACTCATGTACATGTCCCCTGAACTTCTCTAACACTGTTTCCTCCACTGTGAAACAACATTGGGCTATATGATCTGCAAAGGCCCTTACAGTCCTAACAATCTACGACTTTGACATATCTGAACTAGCCCAAGGCCCTCTGCCTCATAACAAAGCCCACATCTTTGCTGTGGTTGGTTCAAAATTATGAGCTAAAACGTGAATGATTTGTGCACAGTTTAGGGACTCTCCTTGCCCTGGCAGAGTAAGTGTTCTGATAAGAGCAGTTGGAAGCCTAATGCAGCAGCGCCTGCAGCAGAGAAAAGATTCCAGCCTCCAACTCCCACACAATTGCTGCTGTTCTCCAGCCTGCAATTTCCTCTTAGGCTCTGGATTGGTCCACAGAGTGACAGAGGGCTGGGAAAGAGCCTCTATATATTCCTCAGAGAAAAAGGCAGTCCCAGACGGATTTAAAGTTTTCAAAGACTTACTCTGCTGATAAGGACTTGTGCTCAAAGCTGAGGACCTAAGCCATTTGCCAAAATGTGTAAAGGACTTGCAGCCTTGCCCCACTCATGCCTGGAAAGGTGAGTTATTTTGACTTAAGAGGTGGAGATAAGGAGAATCTTCTCTCAGGGGAGGATACTCAGAGGCAATAGAGGGCCACTGTAGTTTGTGGCAAAACAGGTGGTTGATTATAGACTGGGAATTGCCTCCTCTCTGTTAATGGCAAGGTTTTGAAAGATCTGAGCTAGCAGACTGATGTAATATGAGATATATCATACACCATTTATATCCAGAACATCATTTCCTCTGAGGAGATGCCTAGTTTATAAGCACTTGTTCAGACTGAGAAGTGTATGGTTAAGAGCATGGATTCCAACATCAAACTGCCTGGGTTTGAATCCTGGCTACATTACTTACTATTTGTGTGGTGTTGGACATTTTATTTAAACTCTGTATCTCAGTTTCCTTACTGGTAAAAATGGATCTACTAAGTATCTTCCTCACTAGCTGGTTATGAGGATTGAATTACTGTATGTGAAATGCTCAGAACACTGTCTGGCACATATGAGAAATGTGTAAATGTTAACCTTTATTAATGTACATGGAATAAGAAAGGAAGACCGAGATTTGCAATGAGGCAGAGAGGACTTCTCATTGTTCTTTGTATCTGGATACCATCAGATGGAAGGGGCTGGATTGCTGGACGGAAGACAGCCCTTGGGACATAGAGATTATTTATTAGCTATCATTGTTCTTTAGATACAGAGGAGCATCTTTGAGGCTCTGTGGTTGTCTTCAGACTGGACAATGTTCTGGAGGGAATCCTAAGTATCTAGACTAAGTAAACAGGAGGAGAACAAATATCTGACTTGTTAGAAAATTTAACCCAGAAATCCTACCTGATGCAGAGAATTAGGGATATTTCTCCTCTTCTTAGTTCTTAAGAATGAATTTGATTAAATTTTGTTTGATCCTACGTTATTTAAAGGAAATAAAGGTGATCCTCGTACAGCCTAACTTCATCCCTAAAGGCACTGTCAATGTTTGCCTAAGAAGGTTGTGTTGTTCAATGGATCTGTACTTCTGTCTCTTACAAGTTCAGGTTTTCTTTTTGATGACTTCGACCCTAGAAATAATCTCAAAATAATTTTTAAAGAGATAACATCCTAGCAAAGGAATTTGTCTCCAACAATACTGTCTAGTGACCGGAAATAAAGACCTCTCTCACTTTGTGCTGTCAAAAGCACAGATTAAAAAAAAAAAAAAAAAAAGCACAGATTATTTTTGAAAGATGTGTATATTTTTTAAAAAAGTAAAGTAGGACTTAAGTAACTAGACTAGGACTAGATTGTAACTAGGTGGGCAATATTGGCCATTGGACCATCCTCAGGGGGGAAGACAGGTTTCAGTGCCGGGTACTGTTTATCAGCCTATCTTTCCCCCTAGAGAAAGCCTGAGAAACAGGGGGAATACAGGGGTGAAAGGCAATTCCTTGAACATGACGATGCATAATTTTTTCCATTTCCATTTTTACAACTCTGAGAATTGCAGATTTGACTTTTACAACAATTTTAACACATGTCTTTAGCCCACTTATTGTTTGAAATCATGTACTTTCATGTAATGGGTAAATCTTAACCTTGTTAATTAGTGAACTATTGCCTCAGAATGATTGTTAACGTCGGTCTGCCAGTCATTTTGTGATCCTATGACCCACTGCTTGGCATTTAGTGAAAAAGCAATAAATATTTGTTGAAAGTTTGGCATTGTTACTAATATTGCCCGATTTGTTTTTGTAAATATGCATAATGTTTACTGAGGCACATGGAGTGCACATTTCTTTCATTGATTCCTATAACTGTTTCATATCTGATTCACTAATTCACTACCAACATTGCTATTGATTCACTTTACAAATCTTTTAATTCACAGTAAATTCTTCTGCTCCAGGATATAACTAATGTTCACACAGTATATTATAGACTGACCAAGGAGCAAGCTTTTTTGCATAGATTGCCTGAAACTTTTAAGGCATATGGTAGAATCCTGTGATTATTGTGTCCTATTACATTTTTTTTCATGATCTGTTACCATTGCAAATATAGTCATATTTCCAATAACTGTAATGAGTGATTTGGAGAAGTGGAATTGTAGAGCTAGGGAGCTGTTAGCACACTCTCATGGAAAGAACCTAAAACTGTCCACTCTAAGGGAAAAATGATACTTGAATAAATCCTTCCAAACCTGCCTTCCTTGGCTCTATTCATAGTGGAAAGAATACTGGTTACAGAGTAAAGAACAGACTTAGTTTTCTCATTAACTAATTTGTGTCCATGAGCAAGTGATTTCACTGTCCTGGCATTTTATTTTCTTATTTAGTAAATGAATGTTGGATTAGCTGTTCTCTAACATCCTTTCTAATCACAACATAGTTTAAATAAAGTGAAATACACCTGGTTTCAGTGACTAGCGAGAGATGCAAGTAAAGGAAAATTTTTCCTAATTTATTTCTCTCTAAAAGTTTGGGAGCCAATTAATGAAAATCGTCAAGAATTCAACCCTGTGTTGAAATCATGGCTGTGGCAGAAGCAATCTACTCAGTGAGAATCTGACTTCCAAGAAAGCAACATTTACTTCATGTAAGAGGAGCTTTGGAAAATAGTCCTTTCTCAATGTTTACGGAAGCATTAAGCCAGAGTCAACTTTGACGTATTTGTAGAAACTATTGTTTTACTATTTATTTATATTTTTAAGACTATTGCTCATTAAAACTCAAAGTTGACCTCACATTTTTTATATATTTAAAGAGACCAATAATCCAAATATTTGGGCAATAAATGGCCCCCACCCCACAATTTTTACCTTCTAGCCTATTGAAACCTGTGCTGTATGGGTGGGAATCTTAGAGTCAATGGAAAAGGAAAGAGTTGAGTCAATTGAAAGTCTTATTTTTACCAGTGATTTTCCGCTATGAATTTTAGGCTTCTTTTAAAAAATTCATTTTATTTTAAGTGTCTTGAATTTCTCTGAACAAGTTTAATTTTTAAAGTAAATATTGCTCTTTGGAAAAAGATGGAAGTCTTCTGAAACAAAGAGTATTATCATTGTGATTCCCCTAAAGCTGTCACCATTATATAAAGCAACCAGTGTAATTTTTATTGTTTTTGTCCATCGGGGTTGACCACTCCTGATACCAAATTTACAGTCTCTAATAAACTAAAAAAGGGGAGTAAAGGAGTAATGAAGACAGCTACGGACAAAGAATTTTCCCTGGGCTGTTAATAATTAAGTGTCACAAACTCTTCTATAGATATCTGACCTACATCTGATTTCTGTTTAAGATTATAAAGGCTGCTAGTTGTGGAATGTGTTTAATCCATAGTTCACACAGGGGCTTCTGGCCACCTCAAGTGTGTGGCAATGCTGGGAATTTCAGGAGCTACAGAAAGTAAATGGGGAAAGTGATGTTTTGTTTTGTTGTTTATTATCATTTTACTAAACATTCAATTTTTCCCCATCTTCTTCAATTTATGTGGGTCTAAGTATGGATAATTTAGAGTAGAAAAGTACATAATCAACTAATCTTGTAAGGTTGTCAAGCCACACAGAAGCAACAAACAGAGTGGGTCAAGGCTCCTGAGTCCACAGGATTAAGTAAATACAGCTTTTTCCAAAGGCATGAGCACAACCTTGGACCAATTATAGAGAAAAGATAAGCACCTAGTGAATTAAAGACTGTAGCAATGAACGTGAATAAGTGATAAATGAATCAGAACGGACACAGGATCATCAAAGAAGCCTAAAGAGATAGTAGAGTTTGGGATCATGCTTTCTGGGAACAAGTATGAATTTGAAGCTTGCTATTGCTGATAGAGAGTCTTGTGACATAATTGCAAATATTTCAGTGAAACCCTGCAATCTTAAGGAAGCTATTTAATAAAATAGCAAGGGGATGTTCCTAAGAAAAACTTTGTTTCAATTCTTACTGACAAAACAATTTCTATTGTTCCTCTGGATTGCCTTTCCAACCTCCATACTTGCCTTAAGCATAAGGGTGAAAGAACTCTCAGGGAAATTTCAGTCCACGTAAGGAGATAAATAAGAAGAAAGTAGCCCTCTGTGTTGAGATCCACTGTAGAGGAATAAATGCACCAAGTGCCAAGAAGCACAAAAGTGGGGGGAATAGGTGGGGAGCTCATAGAGCTTTGGGTAGCTATGGAAAACTAAGAAGTCACAGGGGATGATGCCTAAGGTTTATGAACTAAGCCTGAAAGGACTGAGGAGTTGGTCAGGTCCAGAGAGGAAGAGGAAAGAGAAGGAAGTCATCCCAGGCCAAGGGGCACGTCTGCATGTGCAAAGGCTGGGAGGTGAGAGGGGATTGATGTTATGACATCTTTGTGCAGTCTGTATTGTCTCTCTCATGCAAGCAAGGAGGGAACTTTGGATTTCCAGCTACAGTTAACCTCCCATGCACCTCGTCCTGCATACTGTTTCCTTGGAACTTGTCCAGTGCCCATCCACACCAACTGTGAGGATTGAAAAGACCTGTTCATGAAGAAGATTTTCCCCCCTTTTGTCTAAAGACTTCAATTACTAAAAAGACAATCTGTACTTGACACGTAGTAGGCACTTAAATACTTTGTCAAAAGAATGCACAAATATTTATTATAGCAAGTGGAGACAGACCTGCTTCCAGGTTGTCCTGGTGCTTTCTCTGCTTCCAAAGGGATTGAGAAGGACAAGAGCAATGACTTTTTTATGCTACAATAGGATAAAGAGTGTATGTTGTAAAATAAAGAGGGCTTCCTGTTTGCGGGGGGGCAGAGTGGAAGAGACTGGGAGAGGAAGAAAGCTTTTCTATAATTTCATCAGGAAAACCTAGTTAAAGAGGTGAGTCTTTTTTTGCTTCTAATGCAAGATGAACCTCATGACATTATATCACTTTGGCTATTTCTCACGCAGTACTGTCCCAGCTTCTTTAATGAATTACATTCTGTATTCTGTTGCCTCTTCCTATTTTTTCTTTCATTTACTCTGAGCTACGTTGAAACACCAGATATCAATTCAAAACGCTTTTAGATCCCAGAATCTTAAGTTTGGAAAGCTAACCTGAAAGGTTATCTAATTTGTTTCTCCTTCTTTAACAAGGACTACACACTATTATGGGATAGATGCTATCTAGGGAGGGAGTTTATATTTCTGGGGTTGTGTGTTAATGGCTTTTGTCTGTCCTGCTGGCCAGAAAGCAAAGGAACTAAACTTTAATTAGTTCAGTCAGGATCAATCATTAGTAACAGGAACCAGAATATGGCTGGAGGCCAGAAGATAACAGGTTCCTATCTCTTTCTTCCTTTAAAGTTCATTCGAATGGAGTCTCAGATAACATTAAACCTGCCCCCTATTTTAAAGGCTGAGTCACCCAGAGGATAAAGACAGTGAAAGCCTGATTGTTTTTCACTGAGAAAGTAACTCCTAAGGTTACACATTTTAGGGATATTAAAGAAAACCCAGAGTAAGGAAGGATGTAAGTTCACAGTCTATCCCCTACCTTAACATCAGCAATGTGGTGGAGTGAAAAAAACATGGAGGTGGTAACTGCACCTCTATTACTTCCTTAGTTGTATAAACTCCAGAAACTAAACCTCTCTGGCTTTCCTTCCTTATCCATAAATGAGGATATTTATCTTGTTGGGGAGTGATGCTATAAAAAATAAATGAAATAATGTATATAAGGTAACTAGTTTTTAGTAGGCAGACCCTTATAAATACTTAATTTCCTTCCATCCTTCTTTCCATCTTTATAGGTAGTCAGAAAAACAACATTTAAATTTCAGTTATGTGCCACGGCTTTTTTTTTTCCCAGAGTATCAAATGATTTAATTACAAAACTTAAGCCACTTACTAATTATTCACCTTCTAAAAAACACAAACATGAGAATAAAATAAACACACCCAAGACTCACTAGCCCTTGTAGGATAGGAAGAAGCCTTGGACAGAGAGCCTGCAATGTTTTTTCCGTACATCTAAGTCTACATTTTCTCATGCATTCTAAGGTCCCATGTTTTGACACCTTATAGGGGAGAGGAAATGGAAGATACGAAGAGTCATGCACAAGAGGGTCACAAAGATCTTAAAGCTATTTGCTGCTAATGACTTGTACAACTCTGAGAAAGAGTATCAAATAAGCATTGTCCAGTGCTTACTCCTGGCGAACCTTTAGTGTCATTCTTTGAAATTGCATCTTTGGGACTGGTTATGTTCCTTCATTATAGCTTTTGCTTATCCCCACGCACAAACCCTAAAATTCACACACAGTTTCTAAGTTCAAGTACAAAGGTTCGTTTCAGGACAACCCCGAGTTGAGGTAGTGTTTCTTAATATATCTGTAGTGTCTACTGGGGGTCATCCCCTTGGACAGGCTGGCCAGATGGCAGCACAATATGGGGGCCCACATGGTCAACTCTCCTACTGGCCCACTTGCTCCCTAATTTATCTGGGCACCGCCTCACAGTCAACGTTGCATCTTGAAGTCAGTGATGACCTTGGCCTGTCTTCGTTCTGAAGTTGTACTCTTATGTAACTGAATCCAATTCTTCACCATTAATTCAATGGAGCTTCCAAAATGTGTCAGGTCTATTCTTAGGAAGCATCCTGGGATGGGGCTGGAGGGTCCTGGCTTTCAGGCTCTGCAGGGGGTGCTGGCACAGCTTCTCTTCTCTGGGCTGCCAGGAACTCATGAATTGCTCGTTCTGTCTGTGGCCTGAAGATGTGGTTTCGCTTGGGATCCACCATCTGGTAAATAATTCTGTCCACTCCAGCTTCCAACATCCCTGACTATACCACACTCTGCCTCAGACCATTTCGCAACTGGTTTTTGTTCATCGTAGGATTCCATTCCTGCTTCTCCAGATGTGTTGACACAAAATTATCCACATTCTGCCTCAGGTTTTGGTAAGCTGGCTTGGTGTCCACGTCGGCCAGGCAGTCCCGGCGAAATCTGTCAATCAGGCCCCGGCTCTTGAGCTGCTCCAGGATGAGCGCTATGAGCTGCGGGTCTCCAGGAGGCAGTGAGGCCGGGTGGGTGGGGCCGCCACCCACCATGCCGGTGCCTCCACCTCCCCCGCTGTCTGTCATGGCTGCGCCCCGGGCCCGCGAGGGAGACCGAATACGGCTTCCTCTCAAGGACAGAGGGCCTGGGTCCTGTGGAGGTGGCGGAGAGGCCAGAGAAGGAGGCGGCGGCAGCAGCTGCAGCGGCGGCAGGTTCTGAGGCAGCAGAGGTGGTGGGAGAGGCGGTGGAAACCCTGAGCCACGGCTTTTCATAAAGCTTATTTCTTTTCCTCCTTCCTCATCATAGCCTCATTAAAAAAATAATAATGATGATGAGTTTGTATAATAATACAGTATTTTTACGATTTTGCCCATAATTCTTTCAGCAAGTATCCCGTTTAAAAGCTCTTTACAAAACATTAAAAGACATTAAAAACCACGATTATACTGAAAGATTAACAATTCTTTAATATCCTTAAATAGTCAGTAAGCATCCGAATATCCTCAATGACCTTTTTGCAGTTGGATTGTTTGACCCCTCAGGGTCCAAATGAGGGTCACACAGTTTTTTGTTTTTTTTTTTTGGACTACTGTTAAATTTTATTATTAGACTGATAAGAACATAACCAGTCCCAAAGATGCAATTTCTACTTCTTTCTACAATTAATTGGGCTCTAGTTATGGAAAAGCACTTATTGCAAAAGCATTTTAAGGTCCCAGAAAGACTGAGAGACCAGTGCCTTCTATCTGGTGGGGGCACTTTAGCCGTCTTAATTTGGAGCTGCTTGGTAGAGTGCGGTGAGGCATCCACGGTTCATAAACAAGATGACCTGAGGGGTTTGTCTCCAGTGCCCTTTCACCCACCTTTCACATCCCTTAAGTGATTGCAGAACCACCGGCTCCTCCACATCAAATCATGTTTAGTAAGATCCTACTGTGTGCAGCGCACACCATGCCTGGAGCTGGAAGCCGCTGGGGCACAGATCCTTTTTCTGCTTTTTTACTTCACAACAGTGAGGAGACTAAGCCGTCTTCCCTGAGGCACTGTTGAACAGATTCACATGCAACCACCCTACTCTTTTAAAACTGAAAGAGTAGGGCTTCCCTGGTGGCGCAGTGGTTGAGAGTCCGCCTGCCAATGCAGGGGACACGGGTTCGTGCCCTGGTCCGGGAAGATCCCACATGCCGCGGAGCGGCTGGGCCCGTGAGCCATGGCCGCTGAGCCTGCGCGTCCGGAGGCTGTGCTCCGCAACGGAAGAGGCCATAACAGTGAGAGGCCCGCGTATCGCAAAAAAAAAAAAAAAAAAACACAAAAAAACTGAAAGAGTAACCCCAACTCACCACCCCAGGCACCAATACCACATAAACCCCAGGGTCACACACTGCAATTGGTCCAGAGCCTCTTATATCTTTCCTAATCAATGGGCTTCCGGTCTTTTATATCTTTTTTCCTTGCAATTTATTTGTAGAACACAGAATTTTTAGATTTAAGTATAAAAGGCTATGTAACATGTGGGTGGGGAATCCAGGGTCCTGAGCTGTAAACTTGGCTTCCACTAAATAGCAGAGGGTGAGTTATGAGTCAGTTCCCTCCCCAGGCCTCATTACTGTATTTGTAAAAGGTGAGAAATGAATTATATGATCCTCTTCACTCCTTTTAGCTCCACTACTTCATTGTTCTCGATTTGGACACCATGTACTCTGAAGAAAGATTGTATTTTTATTTTAATTTTCCAGCTCTTCCCAAGTCCTACAGGAAGGCCCAGAAACTAACTTCTGGATGTAGCTTGTAAGCAGTGATTAAAAGTGTGAAATATTCTTCCAGTCACTTAGGATCTCAATGGACTAAATTCAGTACCCTATATGTCTTAAAAATGCTTGTATGAAATTCAGAATAAACTCCCAGTTTGTGAAAAACATATATTTATAAGTAGTGGAAGGTGACTCTTTTTATTTTGGCAAATTCCATGAAAGGAACAGATGGTTTCAGTTTCTTGTAAAATTCGAGGGTGAATTAGGTTCAAAGATCATGGATTATAACAGTCTATGATTCTTGTGCAATTGACCCTTGAACAACTCGGGGCGTTGGGGGACCAACCCTCCTTGGAATGGAAAATCCACTGGCTCCTTCGTATCCATGGTTCTGCATCTGCTGAATGGTGTAGTACTGTAGTATTTACTATTGAAAAAATCCACATAAAAGTGGACCTGTGCCGGTCAAACCCCTGTTGTTCAAGGGTCACTGTATTTTGTTTACAGTTAATTTAGTTCTCTCTTATCTCAAGAGTATAACTTCCTTGAGGGCAGGGAGGAAAAGTGAAATAAGGACACAGACACGCCTCACCTTGGGTGTGCAGTGCCCGCCTTGACTGCTTTCACACTAGGTCCCGTGTTTCTTCAGTCAGTGGAAACTGTGGTCCGCTCATGCCCTTCTGAATGCTGCCCAGAAGGAGACTCATCCATCAACTTAACAGTGAAAGAGTTTCCATCCTTGAGGCTGGAATAAGAAGGGTGAATTGGGGTTTCTAGGCTTTTACATAATTAGCCAATTTTCATCTACCAGTTGAGTAGATACTGGAGTATAGACAATTCTTCAAGTGGCATGAAGACTGCCTCTGACTCCATGAATCCATGTCAGACACAAATATGCACAGTGACTGCAATTTCCGACTAGAATGAGGACATATAGCCTGCCTCTAGACCAGGCATTAGAAATTGGGTCTTTCCTAGAAAATCTGTAGATGTGGCCAGCCTAAATCATAGGATATATGCACCACCAACCCAACTAATGCACACGCGACTTCGAGCTTACTCACCCTGACCATCGTTCTCCTGGAAAGTCCAGGCAAGGTATTTCTTTGCAAAGCATTCTATTCAGTTGCCATGCTGAGATAAAATACCTTGCCCTGACATTTTTTTTCTCCTTCAAAAAGGAAATATTTCAGGGTTGAAAAGATTCAGCTAAGCAGTCTTTGAACACTTTGGACAGTAGGTACTTGATAATCAGCTGGCTTCACAAATAGCAAATAAGGCTAAGACCATTATTCTGTATTCTACATGCTTTCCTTTCTCTTTTCCAACTGCTTCCCCAGACACTTCTCAAGACAATTCCTAACCCATCTGGACAAAATGTCACTCAGATTCCTAAATTTTACATTCTAGAAAGTTGTGGGAACTATCATATTAGAGTCTGAGGAAGATATGAAGTAAAATACCTGAAAAACATGTGAAGTGCTCTTCTGTGTAAGTGCTCATTATTGGTACTGAAGTGCGTGGAGCTGTTTTTGTCAAGCTACTACTTTTTGATATTTTTTTGTGCAAACCATCTGTTTCTTGATGAGGCACTTGTCTGTGGGGATTCAGGAAGTTTAGAAAGAATCAAGATGTCTCATTAACAAGGTAGTTTGTTGTATTTTGGTAACATTTTAAGTAATAGTTTACAAGAGATACCTGGGTCTACAGGAACATGGGACTGAATGACCTGTGCACTTTAGGATAAGGTCAACAGTGCAGGTCACACTGAAGACTTTCCCAGGAGAGCCCCCTATCTAAGGTCTGGTGCTTTCTGAATAACAAGCCTTCAGAGTATTGGACTTTGTTTCTGAATCCCCCAAGTCTAAAACAGTATGTCACTTGAACACACACACACGCATGCATGTGCACATGTACACACACACACACACCTGACATTTTTTATGACTTGGAAAAAAGATGGACTGTTTGTTGAAATCAGAGATTCACACAGACAGCTTGAAAGTGTCTGAGCTGGCTAGGAGGAAGCAATTTTTTTTCATATAGATGAATGTAGGTCAGTGGGGATTTTTTTCCTCCCTTCACAGGTTGAATTTTACACTTTTCCTTTAGCAGGCAACAGTGAAGAAAATAACTTTCTGTAAGTTGAGATTTTCTCAAAATTGTAATTTGATAGTTCAAAAAGCCTTTAAAAATTTTTTAATTGCCCTCTAACATTTATCTTCCAGATCCTCTAAGAATAACTTAACCTTTGTCTCCCTTCCTGGTTCAGACAGGGCCTTGATGTTTGCAATTATGCGGAAATGTGAGTGCAGATGGCTGGACTGCAGCTGAGGGAAAGGAATATGTAACTCTCATTAGCTACTTATTTTAATATTTTATTAAATGGATACCAGTTTAAGAGCATGAAAAAGACAAGATTAGCAAAGACAATTGACAATTGTGACAGTGTAGAATTGAGTACCTATAGCACAATTCTGATCACACACATACACACGATAAAGGTCTGGTGACTCGAAATCATAGATTCTGCCCCTTGAGATGGGATGTGATTTTTTTTTCCCCTTCTCTAAGGTGACCAGCTTAGAATCACAGAATGAGAACAGGATCAGTGTCACAGACAAATTCCTTCTCTTATAAATGAGAAAATATGTCCAAACTGTTTGGTGACTTGTCCAAGACCACATAGCTGGTTAGAGTTGGAGATAATTCAAGGTCTCTGGATTTCCATATCACCTTCATTTTATTTTATCTGATGAACATTAATTTATGAATTTTGTGTCTTCACTTTTAAGATATTTATTCTTCCATAGACACCATCTTTCAAAAGGTTTTGATTAGGAAACAAACAGTAGTCTTTAAGAAAAAAAATGATTTGGAACAAAATTTCTATTTACCAGATGCCTACAACTGCCAATTACAACATCTGAACACATGAGAGAGGTGTTGCCTAGTAATTAAGAGCTCAGGAGCTGAAGTGAGATTGGGTGTGACTCCTACCACTGTCATTTACTGGATGATTTTTGGGCAAATCACCTAATTTCTCTGTGACTCAGTTTTCCCATCTGCAAGATGGGAATACATTTATACCTCCCTCAGGGTTGTTATAAACACTAAATAGGGTTATGCATTATATGGGTTGAGTAAACCATTTAGTTAGCTGGGGAACATGTACTTTTTCTAAGTGTGTGATGTTTCTTAGTTATTTTCATGTTGGGATACCCTTGCAGCCATGTCTCAGAATCGGGCCAGAGCAGGGAACTGGAAAGCATCCTAAACTACCTTCATCTCCCTACAGAGCTAAACAGGACATATAGAAGTGGGACTCAAATGGAAGGGCCCATTGCGTGGAACATTAGAAAGCAAATGAGAAAAATAGGTGACAGGAAGCAGGAGAGAAGGGGGATCACAGATAACCCCTCTGAGCCTGGGTGTTGATGGAATAAATGGACTATTGACAGAATTTGGTAGCCTAGAGGGGATATTCTTTTTGGAGTAGGTAATGAGTTTTTTCCTCTGAACTCAGGTCTTCTCCTTTAGGAATTCTTAGATAATGTCAAGTCAGAACACCTTATCCTGACTTTCCTGATAGTTTTATAGTCACTAAATTAATTTGATTTCAAAAAAAAAAACCCAACTGGAACTGCAAAATGCAGGACTCTAGGGAATAACTCCTAGCTAGCTATACCATGAAACCGAAGCCTATAGAATGCTGTGTCTGGTTTGAGCTCCTGGGGCTAGGAGAGAAGGAGAAAGATTAGAAAAGAATAGCTGGTCTAGGGAGGAAATTCAGAAAGCTAAAGCTGAAATATAGACCATTCAGTAAAGGTGAAAAGAATTGAGATTAGCTGTTAACTGAAAATAGAAAAGTAGAATGGGGATGAGAAGACCGTCTGACTGCCTTAAGTCTATTTTCTGTAGTGAATCAAGTCTGAAAAACAGAAGCTAAGAGAGGATATATTTGGTTCCTGTTGCTGCTCTAACAACTGCCAGAAGCTTAATGGCTTAAAACAATGCATATTTATTCTCATATAGTTCCGGAAAGTAGAAGTCTAAAATGGGTCCTAGGGCTACATTCTTTCTGGTGGGTCTAGGGAAGGAGTCATTTTCTTGCTTGGTCTGACATCTGGAAGACAGCTACATTCCTTGTCTCATGGTTCCATCCTTGACCTTCAAAGCCGGCAGTGTAGCTTCTTCCAATCTCTCTCAGTCTGCTTCCATGGACACATTGCTTTCAGACTCTGACCCTCTTGCCTTCCCCTTACAAGGACCCTTGTGATTACACTGGGCCCACCCAGATAATCCAGAATAATCTCTCTACCTAAAGAGCCTTAACTTTATCACATCTGCAAAATTCCTTTTGCCACATAAGGCAACATATCCACATGTCCCAGGGATTAGAATGCGGACATCTTGGGGAGTTATTATTTAGCCTACCACCGAGGGAGACATGAGAATGAAACTTCTGTCATGTGACTCGCTCCCCCTCTCCTTCTATGCCTGTTTCTATGCTCTGCAGACCATTCTTCTGTCATCTTAATTGAAAATTTCTCAGGTGCAGGCTACACCTCAAAGGGTTAACTAGATACTTGCCCTATAGAAGGCATTATTCTTTCCTTCTTTTTTCTGTGGGATGTCCCTAGCACACTCTCTGGGCCTGCTTCCCCAAATTCTCAGGTCTTTTTTCTCTTGTTCCATTTTATAGCTGACGGTCTCCTATCAGCTGTGATTTGCATCTGCAATACATAAAGTTACATTTGCATTTGTCTAAGATTGCTATGTGTTCAATCTAGAGGAGAGAGCTCAGTTCAAAGACAGCTGCTTTGCATCTTTCTTGCAGCACAGCAGCTAGGTGACCATCTGCTTGGTTCTTGGACCCTGTCCCACCCAGAACCCAGACTTCTAACTTAGTAACTCCTATCCCAATAAGCACACAATTGGAAGAATCCCTGTTCACCAAGCCTTGATGTGTGAGTGCCACAGGTCAGAATTCATTGCTCATTGGGAGAAACATGAGAGAATGCTATAAGAATGCTGGAGAGAAGTTTCCAGCATTGCATGGAATGCAATGACATATGCATTGACCTGTGACATATGCATGGACCTTGAAAGCATCTTTGGAATTTTTAGAAAACATATTAGGAAGATGGGGACTTCCATATTAAACTTTTGGAAGGATCCCTGGGGAGCTGGGAGAAAGACAGGAAGAGAGCAGCTGCTTTGGGATCCAACCAATACCCTCTCCTCCCTGCGCACACAGGATTCCAACCAAATCATACATCCCCAAATCTCAACCCTTCCGAGAAGCCTTCTCTTTTCTCCTTCATGGAGAAGCTAACAATGCATCCCTTGAACTCTCACAGAATTTTTTCATCGTCCCTGTATTTCTTATCACTTCTTAACCAACTTCCCTCAGATTCAACTTTGGTTAGGTATTTGACATTATCTAATTTAATTCTTAGTCTAACCCTGCAAGGTAGATGTTTTCAACATTACTATTTTACCGATAAAGAAGCACAGATAAGTTAAATATCCAGCCCAAGGTCAGACAATACACTCCACATGCCTGAGTTCTGGGGTGCCAATTTCAAACTTGGGACTCATTCTATCTGTCATAGCTGCATCCAAAGAAAACTATGTATGTAGTTGGCCCGTCATCCCTGGGGGTTCTGCAGATTCAACCAACCAGGGATCAAAGGCATGCGGAAAAAAATCAAGAAAGCTCCAAAAAGCAAAACGTGGATCTGCTAAGTGCTGGCAACAATTTTGATAGCATTTACATTGTATTTACAACTATTTACATGGCATGCATATTGTATTAGGTAGTATACGTAATCTAGAGATGATTTAAAGTACATAGGAGGATGTGTGCAGGTTATATGCAAGTACTACACCATTTTATATGAAAATAAAATGTTTGAGCATTTGCAGATTTTTATATCTGTGGGGAGTAGGGGTCCTGGAACCAATCTTCTGAGTATACTGAGTGACAACTGTATATATATCTTCTTTATAAAATGGGAACTACTTGAGGTCTGGAACAATCTCTTATTAATTTTGTAAAGCACGCCCCATACTATCTGGTACAGTGCCTGACAAACAGTGGTTGCGCTATTAGAGTCTGATAAGTGAATGGATAAGTGAATTTATGAAGCAATAAACAGATAATTATTGCAAATAGAAATCTTGAGAATAATAAGGTATTGTTACATTATGTTAAGGGAGGGAGAGAAGAAATGGTTTGAAATATAATTCTGTACTTCAGACAAGTAAAGGTCCTCTTATTCTTCACCGTTATGTCGTTATTTTGCTCAACACATAATAATTTGGCAAAGATAAATGTTGACCAAGTGTTCTGATTATTCAAGGCAACGAACTTGTATCTATTATATAAATTCATTGCCAGCGGACACGTTAAGTTTTGGGAACTGTAGTTTTATTAAGTGATGTAATATATGTTCACGTTGATTAAGGTTTAGGTAAATTTTACTTTACTACTCTTTCTTTCCCTCTTTTCCGATACCCTTTATTACCACCTTTATTTCCTGCTTTTATAAGATATAAAACAACTAGAGTCCATGTACAACTAGAAACTTCATTCTAGAAGGTCCTTCTTTATAATTTAACACAAATGAGATGGAGATGTTCAAAGGCTATGGGTCACACCAGTGTTCAGAGAGGCTCTCATGGGAATGCCTTCTGACCTCTCCACCTTTGGAGCTCAAAATAAACCACAAATTTCTGTCTTCCTCAACTTGAAGACCAGTTTCCCACTGTTCATTATCTGGCTTCCAAACTGAATTACAGAAAGTCCAGAAATCCTGCCAACAATATTTTGAATAAGACACAGAATTTAAGGTCAAAGGGAAAAAAAGACTTCTACCCTGTCTGTCTTGTTCCTCCACTGTCTCTTTCCTTACTCCTAATAACCTACTCTGAGTGATGACTGTGTAAGAGACAGGCCATAAAAGCATGGGAATTATCTCAATTTCCATGGGAATCCTTGAGTAGGGAGTAGCCAGTGCTTGGGAAAAACAATACTTTTTTTTTTTTCATTTTAAAATAGCAGCACAAGGCTGGTGATATTATAATGTAACTCTGAGCTGAGCTAGGCAGCAGCAGAGGTCTCCAAATTTGCTTTCTTTGTCTCTCTGTAGGAGTGCTGTCCAGAAATGTATATCCTCTATGCTTTCAGAGTTAGTTGCATTATTTTAAAGTGGAGACTTTCTGAAAGGAGCTTATCTCGCATGTCAGTCAAAAAGATCTTTGTTGAGTTCTATTCTATTCTATTTATTCAATAAACATTACCCAACACCCATATGCAAGATGCTGTGATAGGATAGTAGGACAAATACAGTAGAAGAGTAATAATAATAGGTAACTTTTAGGGAATATTTACTGTGTGCTAATTGCTCTTCTAAACACTTTAATGCCTTAACGTATTTAGCTCCATAATATATATGTGAGGTAGGAACTATATTGTCACTATTTTACATAGACAATTGGAAGCTTAGAATTTAAGTAACTTGCCCAAAGTCACTCCACTAGTAAGTAAGAGTTGGAATATAAACGAAAGCAGTATAGAACTGTACTTTTATCCTCTATACCATCCTAGGAGTTAAAGCAACTTTAAAGTTATTTTCTAGATTCTCTGGGAGATCAAAGAAGTAAAATATGGCACCCACCCTCAATGGGCTTGTTATCTCACTGGGAGTACATACACGTGGAACTCTTAGACACGCATTCACAAGAAAGTAGAGTAATTGGGTGAAAATGTGCTGTCCGTAACTTCAGCAGAAGGAAAGCATTCTATCCCTTGCTCTGCAACTTACTAGAAATCTAAGAATAACATCGTATGAGATCTTCGAAAAATATTTTAATTTACACAAACCTCAATTTTTCTACTTTTAAAATAAGGGTAGGGCAAACTAAAAGCTCTGTAAGGTCCATTAAATATGATCACAAAACAGAGGATCTTATGTTAGAGGAGAGAGAAAGCACTCTAGGCTTTTGCAGTTACAGAGGTTTCAGGAAAAAAAGTGAGATTGTTCTGGTCCTAGAGCATTAGAATAGTTTTAATTGTCATATGGGTGGCAGTCAGGAGGCAGGTTAAGGAGGAAGCCAATGGGACTAGGTATACAAGTAGTTATGGGGAGCCAAGGGAAATAAGCTTAGAAGTGGAGGACTTTGGAAGCAAGAAAGTGATGTTTGAAACTGAATCAGTTGATCAGCAGTTCTCAGAAGTGTGGTCCTGGGACCAGAGATATAAATTCTCCGGTCCCGCTTCTGACCTCTTGAATGAGAAACTCTGGGATGGGGCTGAGAAATCTGTGTTTTAACCAGACCTTCTGGTGATTGGGGTATATATTAAAGTTTGAGAAACTTCATGGTAAATAGAAAGCCATTACAAGCGAGTAGGAAAGTGTTTGTACTCTGGTAGTGAGTGCAGGATGTATTCAAGTAGGAAGAAGGAAATGGTAAGGTGGGATGTCCTAGTAACTCAGGCCTGGAGAAAGATGCTAAATTTAGATATGGAGAGGAAAAGGCACATTTAGAAGAATTTTCTAGGAAGAAAGAACAACATTTGTGATAGAGTATCTACAGGGAATGAAGAAGACAAACAGTTTAATGTGAATCAGAGAGTTTATAAATTATGGGAAGGAGAATATTGTAATTACAGATAAACATGGGATGTTGGGAAGGGGGACGGAATAGAAAAGGAATCTGTGGTACTATTTACAAGTCGTTTCACAGCTCAGGTCCTCGCTTTCTCATTTATTTTCTCGAGATGTGGACTGTGATGATCTTGAAGTCTTAGTTTATAATAGCTAGAGAAGATATTAGAGCTTTTCTCACTAAAGTTGTTTCCTTCCTTCCTCCCTCCCTCCCTTCCTTCCTTCCTTCCTTCCTTCCTTCCTTCCTTCCATCTTTCCTTCCTCTCTCTCTTTTCTTATTTTTCACTGAAGACAAGAGAACTCAAAGAACTTTCTTAAGATCACCAAGCAAATTAGTGACTGAGCTGAAAATAGGGTTTAGTTAAGGGCAATGTTACCATGTTTACTGTTTCTTTCCTAAATTTCCTTCCTACTGTTACATAATATGTTATGGGCTTTTTTGTGTGTAAATGTTCCTTCATTGGCACAGGGTTTTCTGTAAGATCATAATAATTAATAATAATAATAATAGTAAATAATACACCCTGTCATTTATAGAGTGCATTGTCAATGTGCTAGGCATTACTGTAAGTGCTTCACATATAATAACTAATTTCATCATCATAAGAAACTTTTGAGGTAGGTACCATTATCATCTCCAATTTACAGATGAGAAAACTGAGGCTTAGAAATTTGCCAAAAGTCACACATGTAGTAAGATAAATCTGGTTACTTTGACTTCAACATTCATGCCCTTAACCACTGTGCTATACTGTCTATTGCCTTTTAGGAAAAATTGCTTAGTTTTGGCATTAGCTACATTCTCTGGGGAATACCTCAATGTTTCACTTCACGTTCTCTCTGGGAACAGCCTCTTTGACCCGAATCCTACTTGCTTTGCAAACTCTTCCAGTTATATAACCTGAGATGGGAGTTTTGCCACACTTAGGAGTTGGAATTTTCTCTGCCAAGGTCGGGGAGAGATTGAACACAATCCAGCATGCTGCTTGTGACTATAATAATGGACTCAAGATCTGGAAAGTATCTTAGGAAATCATCTGGACAGATCCAGATGTCATATGACTTAGCTGTTATTCAAAACAGCTGGTTTTGTCTTTTCTTGATGAATTTTCTTCAGCAATGGAAAGTTGGCCGCAGTTAGTTCACTATTTCCATGTTTTTATCACCATACGGTTAGTAAGTTCTCCTGAATCCTCCCGTTTTTTTTGTGTGTGTGTGAGGGCTTTTTCACTCTTAGAGGTGGCTGGCTTTTGAACAATTTTTAAATAGATATATCATTATTTATATCTTTCTTGTTTGAAGGATCACAGTGCCTTAAAGTCATTCCAGGAACTCTTGCTTGGGTCTGGGTATCAGCTTGGGTGAAGCTGGGAGCTCTGGGGCTAAGGGCAAAGTCTCATTATGGGCAGCATATAACTATCCCCCTCTGTGATCCTCCCACCTCCCTGGAGTCCCACAAAGGTGTGTGTGACAGGGGAGAGTGGGGTGTCAATTAGTTAGAGAACCCTAAACCACAGTCTTCTGACCTTGTCGTAGGGATTCCCTATTTTCCCTCTCTGTTTTTTCTGCCTCTTCCTTTACCACTCACTCATCAAAAGCAATCCTTCTCTTTCGGACGAAGCCAGCATATCTCCCCAGTGAGTTTAGGGTCTTGGAAAACAAAGGCCAGAAATGGGATACCATCTTCCATCAATACCTGCTTTCGGCCTCACAACACAACTCCCTCAGAGGTAAGAAAGCACAAATGCCTAGCTACCTTCTTGAAAGTCAGAAGAAAAACTATAAGTAGAGGAAAACATGAATTAACACCTCAATACCTTAATATTTTATATGTTATTATTATTACTTTTTCTTTTTCTTTTTTTTTTTTTTTTTTTTGCGGTACGTGGGCCTCTCACCGTTGTGGCTTCTCCTGTTGCGGAGCACAGGCTTCAGACGCGCAGGCTCAACGGCCATGGCTCACGGGCCCAGCCGCTCCGCATCATGTGGGATCTTCCCGGACCAGGGCACGAACCCGTGTCCCCTGCATCGGCAGGCGGACTCTCAACCACTGCGCCACCAGGGAAGCCCTATTATTACTTTTAAGAGTTGCTACAGGCCACCTGTTTTCTGCCTGTGTGCCATGAGGAGTGAACTCTTGCCCACAGCTGGCATGCTTGCACCTAGATTCAGGGATCTTGTGATTAAAATGAAGGTCCAGTGACCTCACATGGTCTTCGACACTTGGAAATATCAGGGATGTGGGGAGACAGAGTGTGTTTCTCCCCCAGGTGATGGAGGAAGAGGATACATCATCAGGTAGGGACAGGCTCTATTAACCTGCCTACATCCAGTCTGCATTTGACTGACAGGGAGCAAATAAAGATGCTGCGAAGATAGAATTTTCCCCACTGCTTCTAAGTGAGTCAGGGCCTCGTTTTCTTTTTTCGTCATTGCTTTGCAGCCCAGTACCTTCCTGGCTTTTAACATGTAGTTTTCCTCCTATCTTCCCCCGTACAGAGTCACCAGAAATTGCTTCTGGCTTTTCGCCAGGCAAGTACTGTTTAAGGCATATAATTCACTCAACCAAGTGAGAGAAAATGAGCGTAATACAATCAAATATTAATACACCAGATGTTAAGGGAAACTGCTACAAACTGTAACACCAAGTGGTATAAGATAGTATTAAATAAGTAAATATGATGATGATGGTGACCATGTATGACATGCTATTTACGTGCCAGACACCGGGCTAACTTTTACATGCATCATCTCATGCACTTCACCCGGAAACTTTTTACAGCAGGAACTAATTGTATCTTCATTTTACAAATGACAGAACTGAGACCAAGAGACGTTATATAGCTTGCATAAGGTCCCATAGATTGTAAGTGGCTATTGAAAACTAGCCTAAACCAATTTATTCATATCCAACTCTTAGGTTCTTTTTGGTAGATAACTGTAGTTATTAATGGTTAGTGGTGGGTGATGGATGGTTAGTTATTTCTCCACAACTTCACTACCAGCTAGTGAAAGCAAGACCACCATATATATAATGAAACCCAATTGTTCTGTACTTACTTAGGCAGATAGTTACTAACAAGTTGGCGCAAAATATTTATACAACTGGCTCTGTAATCTCAATAAAGGCACAATTCTTTGTGCTCTGACTATAACGTGTAGGAAAATTTTACTCTGACGATAATATTCTGAGGTTGGATTCTAATACCTTTGTAGCTGGTATCAGGCAAAAAGAAATCTGTATCAAGGCCTAGATATAGGACTACTTAGGGATCGAGCCACAGGTGCCATCTCTGAGAGTAAAGAACTATTTACATTCTTACAACCTTTCTATGGAGTGGGTGTGAGTTTGCACAATAGTGTCTCTAGCACAAATGACTTGAATATCATTATTATGACTGGAGAGAGCCCATTCCCTATTGAACAAACCTACATGTAAAAACTCACTTCTAACGTGCTCTGCTAATTGACAAAGCAACTGGTATTGCTCTCTATAAAGACAGCTGAGGCACTTAACAGCAGCCACCTCTGGAGTGGGGCCTTTTTCACAAGCCTGCTGACTGCCACTGTGATTAGAGCAAGTAGCAGAAGCTAACGCTTACCCAGTGTCACACTGTAGCAATTACAAGCAGCTGAAATTTTTCATTTCATTGTTTGGATTCCTTATTTTGTGTTTGTCTTGCCCAACTGAAATATAAACTCCATGAGAGGATCTTGTCTTTTTGTTTCACTGGGGATTTCAAAACCTGTAATAGTCTACGGCACATGGCAAGCATTTAATAAACATACTTTTAATTTGTTGAAAAAATAAGTGAGCAAGAGGAGAAGCTATTGAGGCCAGTCTTTTCTATCTCAACTGTGATCCTATGAAACCAAGTCAGTAAACTTGTAGACGGAATCCTTAGTCTTACAGCAGGTTGCCTGTGAGGGGCCCTGGTGATGAACCAACCTGGGGTAGTTGATGTAAGAGCTTGAACATAATGAAAATAGCTATCATTAAGAGAACTTACTGAAAGAAGAGGTTAGAAAATACTGTGTTGGAAGGTTATAATAGACAAAAGTGACTTCTATGCACACATTTGACACAACTGACATTGTCAATTCCATTTTTTTAAAATGAATTTATTTTTATTTTTGGCTGCATTGGATCTTCATTGCTG
This sequence comes from Stenella coeruleoalba, assembly GCF_951394435.1. Lineage (NCBI taxonomy): Eukaryota > Metazoa > Chordata > Mammalia > Artiodactyla > Delphinidae > Stenella > Stenella coeruleoalba. The sequence goes on along the minus strand of NC_137169.1, from coordinate 118,073,673 downwards.
TATGCAGTTTTCTCTAGTTGCAGCGAGTGGGGGCTACTCTTCGTTGCGGTATGCGGGCTTCTCATTGCGGTGGCTTCTCTTGTTGTGGAGCATGGGCTCTAGGCACGCGGGCTTCAGTAGTTGTGGCACGTGGGCTCAGTAGTTGTGGCTCATGGGCTCTAGAGCGCAGGCTCAGTAGTTGTGGCGCACGGGCTTAGTCACTCCGTGACATGTGCTATCTTCCTGGCCCAAGGATCGAACCTGTGTCCCCTGCACTGGCAGGTGGATTCTTAACCACTGCACCACCAGGGAAGTCCTCATCAATTCCATTTTTTTCAGCCATCTTACAGTTTGACATGGCTTGTTATTTAATTAATGATTAATATAAGTGAAAACCTAAAGCTCTACCAGGGAATGATTCAATTGTGTTTGGAAACAGAGCTGTCATTTCTGGCGTTATATCCTAATGCATGAATAATAATAATACCGTATATTCTTTAGCATTTTCTTCATCTTTCTATCATTTGGACCACTGAGGAGTATTTCATATTAACTAACCTAGAGTCATTTTCCATAATGTATCATATATTAATATGTGTCAGATAAAAAAATACAGACTTTAACATGGTATCACATTGCATTAGTAAACTACTTTTTCATTTTCTGCTAAAACATAAGCAATGGGTGGACTTTCTTTAGTTCAAGTAGAAGAAGGTTAATTCAGGAAAATGGTAGATGCCAAACTCATACATTCTTTCTCCACCAAAATGACCCTGGAGGGGCTTCCCCCTGCACTTGAGAGTCAATCTTGATTTTAAGGGGCCATGCATGGAGGATCCTGGGGAGTTGAGAATTTCAGTTCTAGAATTGACCTGATTTTCCACAGATGTTTCCTTATACTCTACTAAGGGTTTTCAAGATCACCCCTGTGTCTCATGAGCCATCTATCAGTAACAAACTCCATTGATCTCAAGTTTTCAATGAGCAGTCAACAAGAAGGTTTTCCACTCTTGAACCAAATGAATCTCTCTAGATGGGTCCAGCACAGTGGACATAAGTCCTCTGGGCTCCCTTCTCTCCATGAGCATCTGCTGGGGTTCTGTCTACGTGACTCAGATCTTGGCTGAAAGAACTTAGAAAGGTCATTTCTTCCTCTGCTTTTCAGATCCGGCTGTAGTACTCTCCAGCTGTGGAATCTTGTTGCTAACAAGTGTTTTAGGAACTTTTATTTATCTTTAATGGGTATTTATCACACTTTTGGGAGCCAAGAAAAGGCATGTCCTTTTTGCTCCTGTAGAAACAAGGTTTGTGGTATTTCTTCAGAAGGCAGCAGCCTGGAACAGATCTGCTCTTTTTCACTGATGCTCACAATTTACCATGTCCAGCAGGGGGCATCTGCAACACAGATTTAAGTTGGATTGGATTTAAATTGGATTGTCCTTGACAGGGGACAGGTTGGAACACCTCTTTCAGAAATGTGTCCTAAATACCCTGTCCTATACTTCCCAATTTTTCTCCTTCCTGTCTTCCTTCCTGGCTGTTCCTGACATATGTCCAATCTCAGAACTAGTCTGTGCCTCAGGAATAATTTTGTTTAAGTAAATCCTGATAAATTTTGGTCTCATGATGGATTCTGATTAGACTGAGTGATTGTAATTACCCTCCCTGCCTCCTCTCATCAGAGTGTGTCCTATCTGGTGTGAGGGACTGAAGAGCATACTCCATTTCAGCCCCCATTCGTCTATTTCCAACTTCTCTAACAGACAGAAATCGAGTTCAGTCAGAGTCCTTGCAGTCATTTAATGACACTACCTCTCTGCAGTTAACCAAATCAGAGACATCTAAGTCCTCGATGGCTTATTTGGTGCTACACCCCAATATTTCACCCACCCGCCCCAAAATGCAGTTTTACTATAAGCTAGCAATTCAATTCATTCATTCGTTTGCTGATTCATCAATTTATATAGTAAATATTTATTGCATGTCTGTTAAGTGCCAGGCCCTGGGCTAAGTGCTGAGACTGGAGCTGTGAACAAAACAGATATTGACCCTGCTCTTGGGGACCTGACATTCTAATGGGAGAGACAGACAGGACTCAAATAAATACACAGAGACATAATGCAAATTGATAAGGACCATGAAGGAAAAATACAGAGGCCTCTGCGAATATAGTAGGGGCAGCTCTTAAAGCATGTGTCTCCTATTACACTATCTTCGTGTTATCACGTTTGAGCTCCTTGAGGCTAGGGTCTATGTTCTTCTATTAATATATCCCCTCCACTTTTATCAATGAGTAGAAAAATATCTAGCATACAGTTTACATGTATATGTCTTACATTTCCTTAGTTCCACGTGTCGCTGAAGCAAGGAACATCTTTGTAATCCTTGAAACACCTAGCACAGGACTTTATATATAGCTGGTTACTGATAAATTTTACTTGAATATAATTGTATTTTGAAAAATTCTGCTATGTGTTTGTTTTAGTGATTGCTTGTACTGTTTTCCACACTTATTCACCCTAAGGTAATAATTTTCACTCAATTCACCAATTAGTTGGAAGGACAGAGGTGGTCCAGGGCCTTTTGAAAGCATACCCACGCAGGGCACAGATTTAAAATTGCACAACCCTACAATTATTCAAACTCTTTTCAGGTTGAAATCACTAATGTGAGCCATCTAGTGAAAGGATTATCTTCCTCTGAACCCTTAATTTAAATTTCACCCAGGCATTTCCAATGATTTTATTTCAAAACAAGTTTTTCTTTGTAAAACCAAAGGATAACAGGGTTGGGGGTGTGATGAGAAGAGATACGAATCATTTCTTGTTAACAGGCATTAATGTAATATAGCCAGGAAAACTGCCTGGTGGGCGGTCAAACAGAGCCAAGGACTGAGTTGAAATCATAAACATATTAAAAAGTTTTCTTGGGCTTCCCTGGTGGCGCGGTGCTTGGGAGTCCGCCTGCCGATGCAGGGGACGCGGGTTCGTGCCCCGGTCCGGGAAGATCCCACATGCCGCGGAGCGGCTGGGCCCGTGAGCCATGGCCGCTGAGCCTGCGCGTCTGGAGCCTGTGCTCCGCAGCGGGAGAGGCCACAACAGTGAGAGGCCCGCGTACAGCAAAAAAATAAATAAATAAATTAAAAAAAAAAAAAAGTTTTCTTCTCTGGATGGGTTTGTTTTTGATATTAAATGAATGTCAGATACATTCAAGCTTATTTTTAAAGGAGAAAATAAAATGGAAGCTTTGAGCTTTTGTTTTGCTTGATTTTCCATTTGTTGTTGTTTCTTTCTTCATTTCCATATTTGGATATGTCCGTATGGTGGGGAGGAAGGGGAGAGGGGGGAATGAAATATTATTCCAGGAACTCTTAAACAAACGTAGTAAACACAAACGTAGTAGAAACGTACGTAGTAGAAACGTAGTAGAAACGTAGAAAAACAAACGTAGTAACACAGCTTATTCCTACGGAAAGAGTAAAATGTTTCAAGTAGTTTCAATCTCAGCACTGGTCAACTCTTCAGCTTTTAAACATTCACTGTTTTATAAGAGAGACAATAATGTTATTCACTCCCTATATGCTGTCAAACTCCTAATTCAACCGAATGGTCTTCCCGACTTATGTGCGTTAACATTTTAACGTCCTATGTTTGAGCCTATACTAAACCATAGAGAGAAGTATTTTCTGAAGCACTGCCTTTCCTTTCTCCCTTACAACCGCAGGGCAAGTATGAGGAAAAGAGTAATCTGGTGTTCTGGCATGTTTCTCTACTTTGAGGAAGTGAAATCTGATTTTCTATGGGCAGTGTTATAAATGGTTGATTTCTAGATTATCCCACAAAAAGACAATTTAAATAGTGATATAGATAAAATTATACGAGGATTCTGGTTCATTCTGGTTTTAAAAGTCTTTTGTGGGATGTCTTGGAGAATTTAACCACCCTGTATAGACAGTGTTTTCATGGGAAAACGCATCCTGAAAGAATTAGCAAAAGAAAAATTTGAAATAGATTTGTAAGACAGGCTGCCACTTCTTCATGTAGAGACAGTCTTTGAAGGCACCTTTCAATAGTTTTACCTTTTTTTGGTTTTCATACCAAATTTACTGAAGGCTGCATACTATACAGAGGTCCTCCATCATCCACCCTTCCATCAGGAAGGGGAGGCAGAGTGAGTAGCCTTCATCTAACATGGCATTCTTCTCTCTCCAGTCACACTTTACACTCAGGCAATGCAGAACCACTTTTGCATCCCTTCAAATGATATGCACATTATCCTCTTCCTACCCGGAAGTCCCAGCCTTTTCTTGTCTACCTGGCTAACTGCTATTCTACCCCTGCCTCTTCTGAGAAGCCCCACTGACTCACCCTTGTGGACATTGGGGTCCTCCCCCCGTGCTCTGCTGTTCACCTTTGTGGACACTGGATGCCCAGAGAGATGCTGCTTTCTGGGCATCTTCTTCTTTAATACCTGCTTGTGATTGCTCACAAGGTTGAGACTTCAATAGGCTATAAGTACCCTGCAGGCAAAGACAAAACCCTGTGAGTGTTTGTCTGTTTACTGTGTACTGATGACACAGTAACATGATCAAGGAGTAAAGTAGTATGAATAGATGAAATTTTAAAATGCTCAACCCCTTCATTCTAATAACCTGTTCATGTCCCACTTACTCTTTCACTAGGCAATCAAACACAAATATCTCTCCGCCTTTTACAAAAGCAAATGGCTCAAAGGGAGCAAAAGAGGAAAAGAAAAAAGAAACAGAAGTTGAGATGGGGAAAAAATATGCAAAACAAAAATCTAAAGAACCAACCAAAATACCAAGCACAGGAGAAACATTCATTAGACATTCATTAGATAATCTTTAGCTAAATATTGGTGAATGAACTATTGGGTCAAGTGAAACTCAAACAGTTGCTTCACGACTTCCCCTTATGGGCAGGAACTGAGGGGCATGTAGAGCAAGCAGAAGAGGTATTATGGATGGAGTTCTTCAAGTTCTGGGTGGGATAGCGTGTCTTGATGGAAAAGATGAACCTGCTGCTTCTGGCTGTAGTACTATACACTGGCCAGCAGAGGGTAGCCACATGTATTGCATGCATTTTTCCCCCCAAATACTGTTTTCTTCATCCTTCAGATAAATATAAAGTTGGCAGTTCTTGTCTCCAGAGGTAGAATATGGGAGGCAGTGGGTGTATTAATTCTTAGTAACATGTGGGAAATTTCTGAATGTTTTAATTTGGTAGTCAAAGCTAGGGAACATGGCTTGAGTTTGGCTGGAAAAAAATTATTATGCAGTTAGAACTAACTTGGAAGAAGCAGTATTATATGCCAACTGCTGCTTTAAGTGATTCACATGCATTAACATATTTAATCATCACAAAAATTGTATAAGTATGTACTATTTTATCAGTCCCACTTTCTAGGTGAGAAAACTTAACATTAGATAGTTTAAGCAAATTGCAGAGCCTGGAATCAAAGTACACTTATTCTTATTCTCATGTTTTATATAAGCTCCCTCAGCAGAACATTCTGTTTCAGCTGTAATGTGCTCAGCGGAGCTTGATCTGCTGTAATGTGGTACCTGAGTTGTCTTAAGCTGGAGAGCGGGCCCTCGGGAGAGAACAGAGGCAGGAAGAAACGAAAAGGAAAAGACATTGTGGAGGTTACTAATTCTAAATCAGAGTTTCAAAATAACTTTACTATACTAAAGGAACCTACGATATGATTGAATATTTATGTTTTTTTAAGTTATACAGTATATGTCCTTAACTTTTTCTCCCTAATATCCATAATTGCTAATGTCACACATTTTATTTATTTAAATTGTCTCATCACTGTCTCCGTGTGAATAGATGAGGAAAGTGTGTTTATAGTAACAAAACTCTATCTGGCAACAGCATGATATCCTAATCCCGACACAGCTCTGTAAGGCTTCGGTTATGATCAGCATTGACTGGGAAATAAATGTCAGCAGATTTGTGAGGAACAAAAATCAAGATATTTTTAGTTCACTTTGGCAAATATTTTTGAATATTGACTATGCTGCCAAGCTTTGTGCTATGCACAGGGTTGAAAAGGTATTTAAGACTCAATTCCCACCTGCAAAAAGTTCTTATATCCAGCTTGGAAAACAGACACATAAATCAGTAGCCATAATGCAGTATGATAAGCCCTATCTTAAAAGTATGTAGGAAGTGCCAAGGGGACAGTGAAAGGACAGCTTTTTGGGTCTCTCAGTATACAATGGCTTGTCTTATGGATTAATGCTTAAGATTTGCTTGGTGTTTTTGAATTCAGACTTGTGATAAAATGATGGGCAACTTAGGAGATTAGTTTTGAACTGGGCATGGAAACAGTTGCATTCTAGGGTGGAGAAGTGCCCAGAATTCTGACCATGTCTGTTCACTAAAATGTTGAAGATAGAAAGGAGTAATATGATTCTGTCAGTCTGTTGGTAATTAATACTCATCTATTGAAGGCTTACTGCGTGTAAGATACTACAATAGCCATTGTGGAACAATGGGCAAGGGGTTGGAAAAAAGTCAAATCCGTATAAAAGAAGAACAGTTTACAGAGAAGTAATCATCAATCAGAATAATTTAATTTTATAGGTGCAAATGACTGAAAAAAACATCTAGGTTAACTCTGTCATCTTACAGATGAGGCAACGGAGGTCTGGCAATAAAACATGATTATTTTTTCAAACATTATATGTCTAATTAATGGCAGAGCTGGGCCCAGAGCCCTCAGAAGACTGGTAGGCAATACAGTGAGTTCCACCTGTGAACTTAAAGTCAGACAGCTTGGGGTCAAGTCCATTTCCACCACATACTGGCTGGGTTACCTTAATTAAGTTATTTGGATTCTCTGTCATTAGTTTCTTCACCTGTAAAATAGGACTACTATAGTATCTGCCATATATAACATGAAAGAATACATATAAAACAATAATTAAGATTAAAATGAGATAATGCATATTAGCCAGGGACTTGTTAAGAGCATGATAAATGTTATTAGAACTCACGTGTCCCAATTTCTACATTAGTATTCTTTCTGCCACAACAGTGAAATAGGATTTTGCTCATTTTTGTTTCTTTGACACGGAATGAAATCCCTTTTTTAGATCTTTATGCTAATATGCTGTCCATTTCCCCCTCATACATCTCTTCTTTCAGGGCCAAGGAGATTAAGATCAAGTTGGGAATTCTCCTCCAGAAGCCGGAGTCTGCTGCTGACCTTGTCATTCCATACCCTGAGAAGGCGGAGAAACCAGCCAAGACCCAGAAGTGAGTCATGATTATGGATTCCACTCGTTTCCTCCAGAGGATGGCTATTCTTCAAGTGTATAGCACCATCCTTCCTCTGTAGAACTCCCCCCTTCAGTGACTCATTGAAGATCATAAGAGTACTCAGAGACTTGGTTTGTGAATAGGATTTTTTTTCACTCTCTCGTGTATGGAGCATAATATTGCTTACTGGCAGGATGCTTAAAAAATGGAGATAAGGCTACATATTGGGACATCATTGGAGAAACAGGCCGTGTCTTATAAAATGGCACCAGCCACCTCATCACACAGAAGTGTGGTTAAAGATACCTGCTCACTTGCTGTCCTTGGGTCAGATGAGCATCGCTGATCCAATTAATTATGATCCCTGGATGCTCACCTGCTCAGGAAATATCTTGAGGGCTACTTCCTCAGCAGGGAGATATAAATGGTGACATTTCCCTCAAAAAGAGGCTAAGTTCAAGGCAGACTATTAAGCCTAAAGGTTTCTTCTCCAAGATATTGTCCCTTCAAGGTCTAAAAGAGGAGCAGAGGACTGTTCCCTGGTGGAGGAATGAATACTTGACCAGATACTCCTATTTAATGCACGTCAAGCAATTTTTCCCCAGTCCATAAATTAATAGTCCTGACAGGACTTCTGCAGTCCCTAACCACGCACCAACATACTTCTATCAATTTAGGCATGGAGGGAAGCTATAATTCTCAATATTCACGATGTTATGGCAGTGAACGTAGCCCACAATTTCATTGGCATTACTCTAACTTAATAACAATACTCACAGCATTCATGGTGTTTACCGTTGTTCCACTAGCTACACAGCCCGACACTGACTAGACAGATACACTCCATCTTCCCTTTAAAACAGAGACACCACTAAAATCAAGAAAGGAAAGTGGGAAGAAGAAAAGCCAAATGTATTCAAACCCCTTCACTCTACTACCTAAAAGCTTTGAAGAGATCACAGAAGTGTGGTAAAAATATAGGAATCCCTTTTAATCTCCATTTCTTTTAAAATTTAATATTTGTATAAATTGGCCAACCTTTTCTCCAAATGACCTTCAAATTAATATAGCTGGATTGGTTGAGGGATAGAGAGACAGGTTATTCCTTTTAAATTTTTTTCATCAATCTAAGTGGATGTTCCCACTCTCCTTATATTACTTCAAAGTGATCCCAAACCGGAAATGAGGCATAATTGAGTTTTCTGTGCTTAGAAAAGGGAAGTTAATTCAATGTGGAGTGGCGGACACCAGGTACTGGGAGAGAATAAGAATCACATTTCATAATAGCAAAAGATCAAAAAGTCTATTTTGAAATAAACATTGTGGTGGTTATTGATCTGTTGGAATTAACTTTTAAAAAATAAATACAGTGCTACATTTCCTCCTTTGATTCTCTGCTTTAATATCCCACACAGACACTTGAACTATTTGGCTTTAACAAGGATTTGGAGAGAAGCAGTTTTGGAAGATAACTTGGGGCTGACACTCATTGGATTATTTTCTTCTCTTGTCTTCTAGCCCCCTTTTTCGTCCAGAAGTTTGAATTGTTTTGGAAAAATCTTTCTTATCCCTAGAGAATATTTGTGCATCTCTACTGCATTTTTAACAGTGACCATTACAAATCTTTCCTATCCTCTTCCAAACTCGTAAACCCCATTTCATTCATATTTGGCAAATTTCCATGCTTTTTAACAAGCAGGAGAAGACTGTGTTCTGCAGGAACTCAGCTGATCTCGCTTCTCCTCACTTAAAAGTTTCTCTGTATTTTTTTTACCCACATTCTTCTCAAGGAGAAGAAAATAAATCTCAGAGGAGAAAATAGACCTTCTCCGGATGGAAGGTATTTTTAACTCCTCTCATCTTTTTAAAAAAAGCAATCCCTTTTTAAAAAAGCGTTTTCTCTTTTTAAAATATATTTTTATTCTTCTCGTTAGGAAAAAAATTGAACCATTTAAAAAAATAGATAAAAGTTGCCTATATCCCTACCACCCAAGGCCAGCCTCTGTTACCATTTTAGTATTCTTAACTGTTCTTTTTCCCTCTAGACCCTCTTCCACTAGAACAAACAAGTACCATATTCCACTCTAAAAAACACCCTCCCAGCCCCTCACCCCTTCTACTCATATCTCTTCCTCTTGCTTATGCTGGAAAACTCTAGAACTGGAAAGTCACTGCTTTCAATTTCTTCTTTAACTCCTTTTGTTGGGTCTAAACCTTACTGCCTAACTGAAACCATCATCACCAAGGGCTAACTCCTGACTCGTGGACAGCATTTGACTCTGCTCACCAGTTGGCCACCTTAAAACTCTCCACCTTAACTTCTAATTTTGAATTCTCCCACTGCCTTCTCTCTCTCTAAGGGCTCTCACTTTTGTCCACCTTCTATATGTGAGCATTCCCTAAGGCTCTGCTATAGGTCCTCATAATGAAAAATAAAGATGTTACAAGACCATGTAAATTTAGTTTACAGTAACTATTATCATGGCTCCTAATATAATCAATTGCAAAATACTCAAGAGCTGGTGTAGATATTTTTATAGTTTATTTTATATTCTAGATGTTCATTTACTCTCTGTTGATGTCACTAATTTTAACTATCTTTTGTTGTTGCTGTTGTTTTGCCACTTTATAACTCTAGAATGACCTCCACACATAAACAGTCCCTAGCCTGTGCACGGGGGAGAACCACTACAAACTGTTGGCCTACATACACTCCGGCCTGGTAAACTGCAGAGTGAGGCTTACTGTGCGGATTAAAGATGGACGCACAATGTTTGGCCCATGGATAGACATCAAAAAGTGGCTGGTGGGAATGTGAATTGGTACAGCCACTATGGAGAACAGTATGGAGGTTCCTTAAAAAACTACAAATGGAACTACCATATGACCCAGCAATCCCACTACTGGGCATATACCCTGAGAAAACCAAAATTCAAAAAGAGTCATGTACCAAAATGTTCATTGCAGCTCTATTTACAATAGCCCGGAGATGGAAACAACCTAAGTGCCCATCATCGGATGAATGGATAAAGAAGATGTGGCACATATATACAATGGAATATTACTCAGCCATAAAAAGAAATGAAATTGAGCTATTTGTAATGAGCTGGATAGACCTAGAGTCTGTCATACAGAGTGAAGTAAGTCAGAAAGAGAAAGACAAATACCGTATGCTAACACATATATATGGAATTTAAGAAAAAATATGTCATGAAGAACCTAGGGGTAAGACAGGAATAAAGACGCAGATCTACTAGAGAATGGACTTGAGGATATGGGGATGGGGAAGGGTAAGCTGTGACAAAGCGTGAGAGAGGCATGGACATATATACACTACCAAACGTAAGGTAGATAGCTAGTGGGAAGCAGCCGCATAGCACAGGGAGATCAGTTCAGTGCTTTGTGACCGCCTGGAGGGGTGGGATAGGGAGGGTGGGAGGGAGGGAGACGCAAGAGGGAAGAGATATGGGAGCATATGTATAACTGATTCACTTTGTTATAAAGCAGAAACTAACACACCATTGTAAAGCAATTATACCCCAATAAAGATGTTAAAACAAAAACAGAAACAAAAAAAGTGGCAGGTATATTTATCTGCATTCCCATCCATGGGCCAACATCCAAGTCACTGTTGGCCCTGGGGGGAGGGCTCAATAAATGTCCATGAACTTGAGACTGGACATGAGCAGACACATTGCAGGAAGGAAGGGAGAACTGAACAGGCACTTAAGTGCCAATAAATAACTTGGATTTACTTTCCTTGTCAAGGGCAAGAGCACGTGAAAACATTATCAGGAGTGTTTAAATGTATGCCAGGGACTGTGTAGATATTTTTAAAAAGGAAGAAAACAAAAAAGAAAACCACCGGTGCTTAGAGAGGTTAAAATAATCTCCCAAGGTGAGAGCTAGTAAATGCCAGAGTTGCTTATAGCTGTAGTCATGGTTCATGGGGCTAAAACTTCTGTACTCTAAGTGTTGGGTTATTTGTGGCTTTCATCAACCAGACTAACTCTGAGCAAACTGAACCGTTATTAATTTACACATTAATCTGACATGCATATTGCTGGGTAGATGAACGCTGCAGGGAACGCACTGTAGGACAGGGTAGAATGGGAAAAGTTCTCCATGGCTGACAAGCTATACCTCCAGGCAGTGAGTGCATCATTGCCTTGTAGGAGATTCAAGATGTAAATGTGGTAAGAGTACAGTAAAGAGGGAGAGAACACTTCCAGCTGAGATCATCACTTCCTGGACCAAGTGACATTTACACTGGCCATTATAAAACAGTTAATCATCTCTATAAATGTTTATTTTGCCTTTCATTGGAACTGGGTTCCTCTTTCCCTCCACACCCACACACAGAAACTCCATGTCAACTCCCTGTGGGCAGCTACAACCTTGCAAACCAGGACACTTATTGGTCATTCAGATCTGCATCTATCTCATTTCAAAGAATTCAGACTTAATGGCAGATTCTGAGAATCACAACGGGATGAACCTGTGGCACCTCCTAGGCTGGGAATCAGAATACTGGGCTTCGAGGTGTGGAGGATGTGTTCTGCTCGATTGTGTCCTTGAAACAATTTGGACTAATATTACCCCCAAGCGGGTTCTGCACATATCCTTTTCAGGAATTTAATCTTGGCTGTGAGGCACTGCTGATTGTGACCATTAGTCTGGTTCTAACAAGACCATTTGGGACAGCTTGGATCTGGTAACATGCTTAAGTTCGGTGCACCTGCTCTTGCCATTTCTTCTTCTTGTGCCCCTCCATAATAGCCAGAGGAAATGGAAGGCAGGAAGGTGATTTCATTTTACGAGGGGTATTTACAAAATCAGAAGGCGATTCAGCCTTCCCCTTGCTCTGTTTCTTTTGTTCAATTATTTAATGTCTTGTTGTTTCTGTCAACAATAAAGACTTCGCGGGTGTCATATGTAAAACATGGAACCCACTGTAGTGAAGAAATTAAGATTCGTAAGACTGTGCTAAAAACGTTGGTACAAAATAATGTATACATAGGAAAAATTCTCAGCATGAAGTAATATAGAAGAGCCAAAAGGAGTTACTGACCTCTAGAAAATAGCTCTTTTTCTTGTTAGAAATAAAATGAGGCAGAAAAATATATGGGCATGCTTGAAATTCCTTCCTCATGTCATTTCTCCTCCCTGTGTTTCTTTACACTAACCAGAAGAAAACGGGAGGAGAGAAGGTAGTTCACTCATTAAAAATAAATTTCCAAGGAATTAGTGTTGAGTTTTTGATCTATGATACATATGTTTCTAGCCAGGAAAATGAAACCACTTAAGATTATTCCACCAGGTTTGTTACTCTCAGTATTGGCATGTTTTAACCTTCAAATAGTAAAAGCGTAAAACTTTATGGAAAGTCGTATAATTAAGACTCAAAATCTGCACATGCTCCACAGTGAGGAATAGAGAATGGAAGGAATTAGTCACAGCATTTTAGCCAAAATATCTACTGCCATCCTGCACTCGTTACATAGATAAAGTAAGGCTGACTCTGAGCCTCAAAAGCAAAACGAAAAGGAGAATCAGCAACTCTTATCAATCTCACTGATAACCTAAAGAATTAAAGCCCTAAGATATTATTTTTTTAAAAGCCAGAAGCAGGAATTTTCCTGGGTTGTCTGAACAGCTGATCAACCAGTTAAGAGCTAAGGAAATTCCAATTTAGGAAAAACACCTTCATTGGCCTTAATGTTCTAATAAATGCCTTGTTAGTCTGTTTTGATTTGACAACGAAGAACTCACATTGTAACACAAGAGTGAGAGCGGGGGCTGAGGGGGGAGCCCTGGGAGAGCACAGTCAGCCATTTTTCCCAGACGATACCAGCCCACCTTGACACAATTCTGCTGTGAAAGAAAAGTTGGTAGTTAAAACGAAAGAGCTGCAGGGTTTCTGCCTATATAAACGTTAAAATAAAAACAGCCTAAGGGGGAATTATGTGTCGACTCGTACCTTCAGCATCCTGAGCATTTGTGTACAACATTCCTTTGCACGGTGTCTAACAACTCTTCTCAGAAAGAATAAATCTTAAAAAAAAAATTATCCTGTTCTAATTAGGCAGGAAAATGCACCCAGAGTTTTTAAAATGTAGACTTCCTGTGAGCACATTCCCAACACGAGGCAGCTTCACACCTTGCATCTTCCATCAATCCCAATAAGGTGGCGAAGGGCTGTGGATGTGGAATCTGACGCCCTTTCCGGATTAAGTTGGTGTTTAAAGTGCAGCACTAGTGAAGCAGGGAACATGAGTTCAAGTCCTATAATGGGACAACTGGATTTTATTCAGTTACCTTTGGAAAAAAAGACCACAATTGGAGGCACTGTTATGGGATACACAAGAATATCAAGACGTGGCTTCATGACAAATAGACTCTGCCTCTGAAAAGGGAGAGGCCTAACCCAACTGTTCAACAAGAGATGAAAATATGCAAGATAGACGTAGGCAAGCAAACCCAGCTCATCATACCCACTTGTTCAGAATAAAACAGCTCTAACTCCCTTGTCCTGAGAATGGGTCATCAACTGTAACATTTCAAAGAAAAGCAAATCCAAGTCATTGTTGGTGTATGTGATTAACTCCCTTCTTATGGCTGTCTCCTTTCTCTTTCTTAATACTTGATTTAGACCCTCATTGGACAAGGCCCTGCAGTGGCGTGATTCCCTGGACAAGCTCTTGCAGAACAACTGTAAGTCTGAATTATCTTTATAAAGGTCAGGGGAAGGACAGAGGCAAAAAAAAGCGCTTTAGGCTGCCCATGTCCTTCTTCCCCAATTTTGACGTTTCTTCAATTTTGGAAGAATGCCAGGGGAGTGTAGTTATCTAGCTCATGGTGGGAGAATGTGTAAATAAGGTGTCCTGAGGACTCCTGAGTGCAGGTTGTATTCCCATCTGTCCTGCTTACTTGTGTGAGCGGAGCTAGTGGCTTGATCTGTGTAGTTCTTAAAATTTTCATCAGTAAAATAGAGATACTGCCTCTTCCAGCTTGGCCTCATAATGGCTTGCTGTGGATTCGGTGTAGCATGGTACATATCACTGTACTATGAGGAATGGATTGGGTGTATGTCCCAGTTCAAACTGCTATTCATTGCTTTTGTAACCCGCCATGGGTTGCTAACCTCCCCTAACCACAGTTTCCTCTTCTGGCAGCAGGCCTTTTATATCTCCATTCAAGACATGAAAAAAGAGCCAGTAAGAACTCCTCTCCAAGCTAATACCAATATACCTGAGCACCATTTGCCTTTCCCCAATACAAAATCCTTACTGATTCCCAGGCCTAAAGTACCAAGTTCAAATTTCCAATGTTTAGGATTCTCCATAATAATGATGATACGGCTGGTCTGCAGTCAAATTGAACTGTTCTCCCCTCCATATAGGATTTCTACATGTATTCCCTTTGGCTGGAATACTTTGTATTCATATCTCTGTCTGTTGAAATTCTCCTCTCCTATAAAAGCGAATCTAAATGCAAAATGCCTAGTCTTCCTTGACCGTCCGGAATGATTTATCCTGTCTCTGAGGTTCCAGTGCAATTTGCCTGCACATTTTTATGCCGCTGTTACTTGCTACATTGTACTCTGATCATAGCCGTCTCCCTCCTATGACAGATTATAAACTCATTGACAGCCAGGATTTAGTCTTTTTCTTCTGTCTGGATAATTTCATAACAGGAAGTACACGGTAATAGGAAAACAAATATTTGTTGAATCGTTCACTCTAAAAATAGGATTCAATGTAAGATATCTAACCCATATTTTTCCATTTTCATCACAAGATGGAATACGAAACTTTGTTAAATGCTTTGCAAAAATAAGAATTTAAAAAATATTTCCCACAGGACCATCAAGATTAATAGACACAGGCTACATAGCAAAGAATGTATGTTGAATTGTATACAAACGTTTTTTATTTCTTGTTTTTGGTGAGTTAATCTGCTTACCTGTGACAGAATCAATATCTTATATTTGGAGGCAGAACACCAAAGCCTCTGATTTGGAACTTTCTCAATATTATCCATTTTTTATTTTCTTTTTATTTCTTGTGTTAAACAGAGTACCCAGTCCTGATACATATAAAGTGTTCCACGAATGCTTATTGAATAACTGGGTTAATGAATGATTTCATTATTCTTCTAGGACACAGAAATTCCATGAAGACAACTAGGAGAAAAATATTTATGTTTATCAATTGACTTATTTATTGTGTTACACAGTGGTTTTAGGACCAGTAGCAACCTGACAGATGACATATTATATATTATGAATTCTAAGTACCCTGGGTACAGGTATTTATTGTCAACAAACCTGAGAATTAGCAGAACCACTTCCATGTTTTTAAAACCATTAAAGAGAAGGATATATATTTATGTGGCCATATAAAATCCTTTTCAGTCATACTAATCCTTAGGGCCACATGTTCATATATTTCAGGCTTTCAGGAGAACTTAACTATAAGTTAAGCCAGAGGCAGTTGGTGTTAACACCTTAGCATTTGTTGAGGGACTGAAGTTCTTAGCTTGCAAGTAGATGATTTTCATGATGTGAGCTTGAGGCCTGAGAGTCTCACAATAATATTTTCTGCTTCTTAGAGGGGAAGTATGTATATACATGTGTGTGTAAATATATATAAAATTCACAATGTTTTATTTAATTAGATATATTTTAAAATTATATATACTATATATGTTATATATATAGTATATGTCTGTGTATATATATATGTGTGTTCTTAAGTTCCACATCATTATCCTTTTAAGTAATTAACACTTTTAAGACTTGGGCGATTTCCCCAAGCAATAAATGGAAAAGCATTTGATAACTGTTCTAGTCAAAATTCTTTCCTTGAGAAGATATCTATCCATTCAAACTAGCATGAATGAAAAAGAGGGTTTCTGGTATGGATACAGAGATCTCACAGAAACAAAAGAGTGCCATGCTCTATGGGAGGTGATGCCATGAGCGAATAAGACAGCTTCTCCCTCCCTCTGCCTCTGTTTCTCTGCTCTGTGTCTCGTCTCTTCCTCTCTTTCCATTTTGCCCTCTATCTCTGCTTCTATGACTCTCCCTCTTGCTGTGTCTGTCTCTTGCCACTTTGTCTCTACTGCCCTCTGTCCAGCTATTTCTAGAAGAGGACTAGTGGAATGACAGGCATGCCCAAGTAATTCTACCCCAACACCGTCAACCTAAAGAAACAATTTTTTTTTTTTTTGCGGTACGCAGGCCTCTCACTGCTGTGGCCTCTCCCATTGCGGAGCACAGGCTCCGGACGCGCAGGCTCAGTGGCCATGGCTCACAGGCCCAGCCGCTCCGCGGCACGTGGGATTCTCCCGGACCCGGGCACGAACCTGTGTCCCCTGTATCGGCAGGTGGACTCTCAACCACTGCGCCACCAGCGAAGCCCTAAAGAAACAATTTTTGACCTTTTTCCCCAAACACCAGCTTTCGTGCACCGTGAATAACTTTTAAGCCAAACTTTGGCAACTCAGTTCTTATGAGATATTCTTATTTGAATCTGCAAATCTAACGGTCTATAACCAGAACCATGATAGTTCTGATATTAGCTGTGATTGATGCAGAATAGGTAATGAAGAAAGATACATTTGAAAAATGCGTATTTAAAACTTCACAATCCCTTCTTGCATGTTTGATTTGATAAATTAAATCATTTAACCTCAAGGAATGGCATATTTGCTGATTTATGAGGAACATTTGGCATTCTCTTGTGCTAATGTAAGATATTGATTCAGTTCCCCAAGCATTTCTTAAATCCACATTTTTCTTAAATTTTCTTGAGTGGAAATGAAATCAATTGGTACCAAACCTCTTTAAAAAAGGATGGTTAAGCTGCTTCTCAATCTCTTCTCTTCCACAAGATTCCTCTCTTTCTTTCCTCAGTTTTTAAAAATCTTTTTTTTATTGAAATATAGTTGATTTGCAATAC
This sequence comes from Stenella coeruleoalba, assembly GCF_951394435.1. Classification (NCBI taxonomy): domain Eukaryota; kingdom Metazoa; phylum Chordata; class Mammalia; order Artiodactyla; family Delphinidae; genus Stenella; species Stenella coeruleoalba. The sequence goes on along the minus strand of NC_137169.1, from coordinate 118,056,437 downwards.
TGCATTGTGTACAGAATGATTCATTGTTTTACAGATTATATTCTGTTATAGGTTATTACAAGATAATCACCTATTAAACCTATTAAAACCTAATAGGCATTACCTGATAACCTATGAAAACTAGTTTTTAATAGCCCAGTGTATTCGACTCTGTTCTGAAAGGACAGCAGTTGTCCTTACGTTCTTGTCTTCAGTTTTATATGTGGCACCATCTGTTTTCTTTTTGAAGGTCCATGGGGCACATACTGCTGTATTGCTTTTTAAACACAAAAACAGGTTGCACGTGGGAGTTTAAATAAGACAGTGACATTAAACTCTTCCACACGACTGTCTTTAAGAGCAGACGAAGAATGAAACACAACCCAGTAGTAGCAAAGTTTTTATGTGAATCTTTTTGCCCCAGGAGTTCCAAAATGTCAGAACATTTCCTTGAGACACGCTTGAGATTTGGACTCTTGCATGGGGAATTGAATAGCCTGGCTCCGGGCTCCTCTTTTTGTTTCCATCTTTGCATTCTCCTTCTGCTTCTCTTCTTTTGTTTCCAATTTTCTCCCTTCTCTTTTCTGGCTCATATTTATCATCATCTTACTCACTGGTAGCCACAATTCCCTTTAAAGCAACAATTATAACAATAAAAGCAATAGCTTACATTTATTATTCACCATGTGCCAGGCACTGTCCTATGCACTTTGCATTTATTAGTTTATCTAACGATTTCAATAATTTTAGGACTTACAAAAACAGGTGCAAAAACAATCCGTATTTTTTCAGAAAAGGGAACTGAGACATAGAGAGCTTAGGTAACTTGCCCATGAAATAAAATACTACAGCAATAGCAAAATCAGTCATTTTATTTTTCCTTAATGTTTGTGTTCTTCAGTTTTGAGACTTGAGAGGAAACTTTTGTCTCAATGGGTCTTATTTTATTCAGTTTGAACCTCTATTAAATGTTAGGCCCACAGATTTAGACTAGGAGGTGGGATGCTTTCAAAAGAAGGGCAAAGATAAATGAAACTCAAACCTTGAACTCAAATCATCAACAGCCTCCTGGGAAAGATAGCCATAGAAGCAAATAATCCCAACCAAAACCGAGAAAGTGATCTCTCCTCTTATGATGCTAAAAATCCTCAACAGCAAGTTGGAGCTACTGGGTAAAGACTACCTTGTAAATGAGGCAACATTTGAGTTGGGTTTTGAATGGTGATAAAGATTACTTTTAAATTGGGCATGAATAATAGTGATGAAAGTCAGCATTTATTGAGCTATCATTATGTTCAACATCATGTAAGAGCTTTCCATGAATTATTTAACACTTATTACCACCCTGTCAGGTAGTTTCCATTAGTACCCCACTTACCAGATGTGGCAACTGAGGCTTGGAGAAGTTAGATTACTTGCCCAAGTTACTGTAGTAGTGTGGTGTGTAAGCATCAACCTCCAGGCAATCTTAACTCTAGAGTCCATGCTTTGAAAGTAAACTATGAAATGGTATTTATCAACTATCAGTAACGTTTCACTATTTTTCGTCTAGGAGAAGAGATTTGTGCTAATCTACTTTTCAGCATTTTTTTCCTTTATACCAGTTGGACTTGGATTTGTCTTATACTCTTTTTATTTTTAAAGTGGTTTTATAGGTGGTTTCATTTTGTTCTTTGGCAGGGTTGTTATTTTATTTTACAGGGATGTCAAAAGTGGCATCACTCATTAGGGCCAGCTCTGGGATTATAATGTGGGTCACAACCCAGAGTGTTGCCACCAGACCAGAAGATCAGGTGGGTTTCACCTACTTCTTAGGAAAAGGATGCCCGAAGATGTGTGTGGAATGGTATTTTGAGGCTCTGTGTGGGCTCAGCAAGGAATAATGTAGGGATTTTTCAGGGCTGTGTACTGAGGACTCTACTGGGGTGTGGAGTGGGCAGGGGAATAATGTGAGGCAAAGAAGACATGTGTGTTCCTCGCAGAATAGAGACTTTGGCCTAGAGTAGATTTGACTCTGACCCAAGAGGACTTCCTCAGGGGTAATGGGAATTCCTCAGAGTCTCTGAGGAATGGACCAGTAGAAAACCAGAAGTTAAGGAGGAGAAATCATCTGGGGAGTGGCGTTAGAGGGTCCTAGGAAGGGACCCTCTAGAGAATCCTCAAAATCCAGATGAGAGAAAGAATAGCTTTAAACATCTCCCAGACCAATAATAAATCCACTTTATGAGTCTTGATTTTGAGGATTCAAGAGAATGATGAAACCAGTACCCAGGAAATGGACTCAATACACTGGAAAGTTATTTTCCAAGTGCATTTTCTGTATCGGACGACTTGGTAAATGTTAACATTGCTGTGGAATCCTGGAATGTATCCTCAGGTCATAAATAACAATGTTTCTGAGGACTAGAATTTTATCTCTACCTTTTTCAAAGATGTGGAGAGGGTGATTCAGAGTGCCTGAATCACCATGTTGTGGGGACATGGGGCTAATGAGAATAAATTGGCCCAGACTTATTCTGTGAAGTTATTGCTTTGTCTACAATCTTAGACCTGATTGTGTGGGCGCTCATAAGACTTCATTCCTATCGTCATTTCCCGGTAGCTAGAAAGTGCCTGGGAATTTTCTCATTTCAACAAAGACTACCTGACACCTTTTGTTTAAGAAACAATGAAAACCTTAAGAATGATAGAGAGAGAATTCGGGGGTTATTTCTTCTTTCAGCATGTACCATTGACTCCCGTGCCACTAAATGATAACAAATAGTGCCGGAAATATGGTGGGAAATACGGGCAGAGAGAGAGGGAAAATACATCTGATGTTAACCAGGTAAAGATTATCAAGTGGTTTCAAAGTAATTCTTCTAGCTGGGTTTCTAGAGAAAATTGTTTATCATACCTACCATCACTTCCCAATGTATTTTTAGGTGTTGATCAATAAAAAAATGGTTTTAGGTTAAGTACAGGGAGAGGGGATTAAAATGCAAAGTGTCTTGTTTGGATTCAGAATCACTGGTGACCCTAATCCAATTAATTATAACTTAGTCATTCTGTTTCTTTAGAACTGAACACAGTTTCAGGGAACTGTGAGGGGTATGAAGACAATAAAAATGCACAGAAGGAAAATTGAAAAAAGACAACCATATATTTCAGGCTTAATCATCACATTTTGTGCATATTGTATGAAAGCAATGTATTAAGCAATGACTAATGAACGAAAATTTAGAGTCCATAAAAAGGAGTAGGGAGAAATACTCAAGGGGAAGGGAAATAGATAGAAATTAGGTCAAAGGAAATGAACTCAGTACATGAATATGTCTGCAAGTAAAACTAATGAATTAAAGAAGTGTCTCCTGATGGGGAACAAGTTAGAAAGGTGGACCCTGATGTACTGGTTATAGTCAGTCCAACCTTCTGCCCTGAGAGGCAAATGACATGCCAGGCATGTCTGTAATTGTGATACAGTCTGTGGAAAACTAGAATTTTCTCTCCTTCCTTTAGAAATCTACTTTCCCTACATAGTAAATGGACATGGATTCTCTCTCAGTACATATGCATTTGTTAGAATTTGGGTTTAAAAAAAAGCATATATATATATATATATATATAGAAAGAGAGAGACAGCTTTAAAAGGAAGAAAATATTGAAGATAAAGAGTGATTTTTCCTTTGTTCCTCTCCAGTGCCTTCCTAAATCCTGACCTTGCCTTCTACTTATCTACCACTTTGGAGGTTAGAGCTGGAGGGGTAGGAAAGAAAAAGAAAACAAAAGGATCAGGCCCAAGAATCTCTAATAAATAGATAGATAGATAGATAGATAGATAGATAGATAGATAGATATTCGTATATAGATGTATATATATTTAAATTATAAGCTGAAATATATTCTACAGGAGCAACAGTGCACTGAAAACAGAATCACAGTAGTTATAATTATACTGAATTTAATATGTTTATAGACTGATGTATAATTGACGGGCATAGTAACTACTCTGCAAGTGGTGACTTCATTGGGCCCCTTCCCACTCCTCCTTCAGGTCTCAAATGGAATGTCACTTTCTCATGGAGGCTTTCCCTAAACCTAAAACGAGGTTAGGACCCCTTTTGTTACTCTTACTATCTTTCGTATGGTTTTCTTTTGTTGTATACATTTATTTGTGTGTGTTTCTTCATTTTCTTTTCTACCTCCCCCAGGATCTATAAACTTCATTAGGGCCGGAACCATGTCTATTTTACTTACCATAATTCCCAGAACATGATATTTGCTCAAAAATCATCTGTAGAAAAACAAAAAGACTGCAAGTAGTTCATACACGAGAATCAACATTAATGTTACTTACACTACCAAATCAAGTTTTAAATGTATTTTTTTCCTTTTGGTAATTGATAAGTATCCAGAATGGCATTAGTGTTCACAGTGTCCCTGGATGTTGTATACAGGTAAGCCTTCATCACCTAAGTATAGACTGTCTGGATCTGAATCTCAGCTCTGCCACTTACCAGCTGGTTAACTAAGGGCAAGTTACTTGATCTCTCTGACTTCATTTGTAAAATAGATTCGTAATGAGGAGCAAATGAGTTAACTTTTGTAAGGTTATGGCATAAATGACAGGAATATATAGTAAATAAACCTAGGCTACAACGTGGGATATAGTGTTAGATAGATAGATAGGGTGAATACATTTCCTCAAATAACCTTTTTCCTTGTTAGACGGACTTGCCAGTTTCAAAAGTTTCCTGAGGTCTGAATTTAGTGAGGAAAACCTTGAGTTCTGGATGGCCTGTGAGGATTACAAGAAGATCAAGTCCCCTGTCAAGATGGCTGAGAAGGCAAAGAAGATTTATGAAGAATTCATCCAAGCGGAGGCTCCTAAAGAGGTAGGTCCTGATGGGAAGGTGGGTGAGTGTGGTCAGCTCAACAACTTCCCAGGAAGGATTTCCAACGGCAGTACGCTTTGCAGCCACAGGCTGTTCCTATTTGAGAGTGGGCCACCTTTTGTAAGCGCCTACTGAGTGGAAAAGCAGAGAAATACAGTCGAGCAGGTATGAACTTGAACTCTGTTTAGGTCACTTTCTAAGCAATCATGGGTCTCTTTTCAGTAGTATGTGATCGCAAGTCAGAATGATACTAGTTGTATGATCTTAGATAAATGATTGAGTCTGTCTGAACTTAGTTTCTTTCTTTGGGAAAAATGAGGGTAATGAAGGCTATTTTTGCAGGATGGTTGTGAGGATGAAATTAAAGAGCGGACGTGAAAATGTATATCTCAGCATTTGAACTAATGAATGCTTACTGAATGTTTCTACCACTTAATTTCTTCTCTCTTCCTCTTGCCCTTCTCCTCCCTTCCCTTTCTTTTCTTATGAAAACTCTCTCTTTTCCCTTCTATTCTCCCCCATCCAGTTGTTTCCCCCAGGCCTTTTCCATTTACACTCTAGTCAGGGGAAACAGGGTTTCTACTTACAAAAATCAAATGATTACAAGATAATAGTGCTAGAGATGTCAGAAGACAATGTACCATTAACTGACTGCTAAAGACAAGATGTGTGTTGATTTCAAAAAGGATTTGGGGTAGTTTATCTGCCCTTTGCTGTTTATGAAACTGAATTGAAAAGGCTTTCTCTGGAATTCAGGATGGCCTCAGCAAGACCTGTTCATCATGTTTTGGTCAGGTCACTAATTTCACATTGCACACCATAATCCAATCTGGACATCAAACATTTCATCAAGATTTGGGGTCAATCACAGGAGTGATCTGAGCAAACCCTCTAGGTAGGCAGTAATTAACTTAAGATTATTTGAGAGGGGAAAACCCCAATACCCTTTTTCTCTCTCAGGTGCTCTAGACTCTTGAGGTCCCACCATTTGATATTTATTCCTTTGGTAATGCATTATTCATCACTGATCCTTTTTAAAAGATAAATATGTTTGAATGGATGGACAAATTATATACCTAATACCAACAGATGAGCTCCCTCCATGACACAGGAGGTAGAGGTCAGGAGCATGAGAGTATAGAGCACCATGGGTCAAGGTGGAGAAAGTGAGAGTCCTAAGATGGAACTGGGCTTAGTCTTGCTGTGGAATCTTATCCAGATCTCCTGTTCTACTCCTCAGGCTCCCACCCTATGCATATATGTTAACTTCCCCTACTTCTGATGCCTTTTGTGCTGGGACATTATTCTTCTATCCACGTGGAATCTCTATTTGTGATGTTACCAAGGAGATTGGTATTAAATTTGACACCCATTTTCTGACTTCAACTGATCTCCCATTTCCAGCCTATCTTCCTACCAACATCATTCCTATTTACAGAAGTCTAGGACTTGTTGCAATATCTGCACATCGTGGAGACTCATCTGGACTATTGCTTTGAGCTCCAGGAAAATTTTGTTCTCAAGGTTCCTTACTAGAACATTGGTGTTTATCATGAAAATATGAGACATTAAAAATGAAGTTTCAAAGGCTTCCCTGGTGGCGCAGTGGTTGAGAGTCCGCCTGCTGAGGCAGGGGTCACTGGTTCGTGCCCCGGTCCAGGAAGATCCCACATGTCGCGGAGCGGCTGGGCCCGTGAGCCATGGCCGCTGAGCCTGCGCGTCCGGAGCCTGTGCTCCACAACGGGAGAGGCCACAACAGTGAGAGGCCCACATACCACAAAAAAAAAAAAAAAAAAAAAAAAAAAAAAAATGAAGTTTCAAAATAAACAAAACCCTGGCTGAGTTACTAGAACACACAAATGGTGGCCCTCATTATGAGGACCTGTGAGCTCAAAATAAAATAGCCTTGGCCTCCAGTCTCTGAGCTGGGCATCAGAGAGAATGTGGATCACTCCTGACACATAATAAACATTCAGTGAATATTTGTGAGATGAATGGGTGCAGATGTCCCAACCCAGACCTTTCTCAATGTGGGCAAGTTTCTCACTAAAGCTCTCTAATTCTCTGTTCCCTTAACTGTAATCATCTCACATATATGTATGTGTACCTAGAGGATGTTTAATAAATTGTGGCTGTTATTTTTTAAATTCTCCAACTCTTGTATTTTGACCCCCAAATTTACTATTTCATTTTGGTGACCAGCAGATTGACCTATAAAACAAATCTACCCAGGCAAATAGTAATCTAAATTTTCTTTCTCTGAATATTCACCTCAGTTCTTTAAGATAAGGAACTGAAGGAGAGATACAGTTGTAAAAAAATTGGAACTAAGATTAAAAAAAGAGAAGTGACCCTGCGTAGTTCAATAAGTAGAAAACTCGTATACTGCATGTTGTCAACTGTCTATATTTTAAATTAATGAAAAATATTTTCTTGGCTCTCTAGTAAACGGACGAGTATATATCAAAATGATTCATTAGAGGAGCCCATGCACATAAAACTTATAAGATAAATAGCTGCTTTTGCTGGTGCATACAATGTGTTAGAAAGTTTTAAATACATCACTTCTTTAAAAAATAGGATTAGGAGATAATTCTATAATTTTTAGAAATGTAACTATTTGAGTAAGGCTGCCACCTAGCTCAGTATATATTTAAAAGAAGGAAGAAATATCGCTTTCGTGTGGTGAGAAGAATAACAGACTGAGAATAGAGAAATATACATGATAGCCTCACCTCTGTCCCTCACTAGCTGTTTGTGGGCCTGTAACAACCTCTCTGGGTCTCGGAGTCTTCACCTGTGAAGGCAGGAGTCAGACTACCTCACCTCTGGGGCTGTTTCCAGTGCTGTCTGTGTAGTCTTCCGCCATTCCTGCATAAAGCACACAGGCCCCTCTCACCTGTGGAAAACATGTCATAGCCTCAACTCACTTCATCCTGGACCTTCAGTCACAGTCACTCCTGTGTGTTCTGGCCTGGTACTCCCCAATCATGTCTTTGTCCCTGACTCTGACCTAAAGCTGCTTCATAATTCTCTGAGCCCAAATAGCTTTTCTCAGTATCAAGAATTTCTAGCAGGCCAGGAGAGACCTAAAACATTTTCTCATGTTCCAATTCAAAATATTGGTTGATTTGTTTCTTTCTCTTTTACATGCAGACACCTTAAGAGTCATTGAAACATGCTACGTGTTGTACGGTGATTTCTCTCAAATCATACTCAGACAAGCCCAGGCAGGTTGTACACTGTACAGCTCCAAGGGCCATTTACACGGACCCTAACATGAATGGTGTCCCTGGGAATGGCTCGATGTAGTAGCCCTGCATTCAGGACAAATACGCCATAATGCCTTCCAACGCTGCAGTCTACTGGGTAAAAGCAACATTGCTGGGCTTTTGAGTTTTCTCTCTACCACTTATGATCTTGGGCAAGTCACTTAACATTTCTGTCCCTCAGGTGTCAAATGTAGGTGTCAGTATTGCCTCCTAGAGTTGTAAGATTCAATGAATTCATAGCACAGTGCCTGTAAAAGTTAAGCTCTCCGCACTCATTAAGTATTAGCTGCTATTGTTATTATTGTTGCACTAGAACCATTGTTTCCCACTTAGTTTCAGGAAAAGACCAAATTTCTTTATTCTTCGAGAACCATGCAAAAGTTCTTGGATTCCTGGTCAGAAGTTCTTTCTCTCTCTTCATTCTCCCCACTAGATGTGAAACAAAATGCTGTGGTAGGAGGATTGTGGGATTAGGCATCAGGATACTTGGATTCAAATTCAGAGTCTCTGCATTCAAATACATTTATTAGTTCTGTGATCTTGAAGAAGTCTCTATCTATATCTATCTATCTATCTATCTACCTATCTATCTATCTATCTATCTTTCCCCTACAAAAGGAAAGACTCATTCTTAGGGTTATTGTGAGGATTATATGAGGTCTGCATGTGTTGGCTGCTTGTTTCTAACAGTGGGTGTCTATCACTGGTTGATCTTAATCTGAGTCATGCATTTGTTGAAGCATTTGTTGAAGTTGCCTTACCCCACTGCGTATAAAGTAGAAATGATATTTCTCACTTGCTATGACTCTCTTCCCCTCGTGTGTTATACTGGTGAGAAATTCCACTTCTCTCCCAACCCCTCCTCAAATCCCATAACCTGGCTGACTCAGTGACCCTGTTTCCTGTCTCATAGGTGAATATTGATCATTTCACGAAGGACATCACAGTGAAGAACCTGGCGGAACCTTCCCCAAGCAGCTTTGATGTGGCCCAGAAAAGAATCCATGCCCTGATGGAAAAGGATTCACTGCCTCGCTTTGTGCGCTCTGGGTTTTATCAGGAGTTCATCAAGTAGCAATGTAGTTGGTCTGTGAGAATCATCCTGACAGTTATTTCCTCCACAATAACCCTGCACTTTCCAGCAACCCACATATTTTCCTATAGCAACTTTTGCTCAAAAACGCTCAAATGGAAAACCCCAGAGAGTGTTGCTTCCTCCTTTGCCCAAATGCCTTCCTTTTCCAATTTCCTCTTCCTGCCTCCATTCTTAATTAAGCTCTACTCTTATATGTTGTTGTGAAACTCAATCAGAATGACAGAAAAAAATCTATCAAAGGAAATATAAGATAAGAATATGATATCATTGAATGTAGGTCCATTTGGTTTAGGTAATGGATCTCCCCCTAAATTGGTATGAAAAAGAATGTGGATGTGGAAAGACCAGTTTCAACTGAAACTAATTGATCTCATTTTTAAAAAAATTCTGATCCATGAGGGGGTCACCCCTCTCATTATTTCTGAACTTGGTTAGTAAAAGTTGCTAAGAATTTTATGAGGCAGAGCCACTATTGGATTTTTTAAGCAAATACGCTGTTAAAAAATATTGATCTTCTGAGAGCATCTTTGTGTTAGCTAGAGATTATAAACAAGAGATATAGATACATAAATATGCTGTGTTTATATAAAATCGATCTGAACGCCATCCATATAACTTCTTTCCCTATACTTCCCTCATACCTTCCCATGCATAAAGTTACCAAATTCTGTATTAAATCAATGACCTGAGATTGACAAGGGACTACTTTATACAGGTATCTATGCCTCTAGTATGTAGGCACAAAGTTTCAGTTTTCAAATTATTTAAAATTTGTGTGAGTATAAAATTCCAAAATTGCTGACTCCAATCATATAAAACAGTTGCTACTCATTGCAGTGGTCTCCCACCTCAATATCAAGAGGGCTGTACACTAAGATGGGAAAATCTCGTCAAGCCTAAAATGGTTAGTTTTTCTATGATGCCATCAGTTTGTTTAGTAAAAGACGATTATCTTTAAAACACCAAATTATCTTTGGAAAACTTAATTTGACTAAAGGCAGAGACGTTCTAAGTGAGATAAAATTTTAAAGTACCCTGCATTTTGCAAAATAATCTGATCTTTTAGCAACCCCTCACTTCCCTCCCTATTTTGCTCCCTGCATTAATGAATTGTATTTATAGTCAAAATGCACATTTATACCCCTAACATGCCTTACACACAACCAATTGATAAGCCATGGTACTTTTAGTAGGTTTAAACTTTTAATTCTGTATTTCCTTACTATAAGTCTTGCTAGAATTTTTTTCTTATCTTTAGTAGATTTGATTAAACAATGATTTACATAATCTAGTAATAGAGTCAAACTATGTATGAATATAACCAAGGTGAGGACACAGAGTTAACTAAACAAGTAATTTTTAAAGGACTAATAAAAATCTGAAATGTTTAAATAGAAGACTACATTGTTTAGTCTTGTATTTACTCCTTTTGTTTCTTTTTTTCTTTCACACACTCCTAGTTTCACATGTTTGTAGCCCATTTATTCACTTAATTCCTAAGAGTATTGAAAGTGAAGCAACTATATGACTGTATTCTTTGAGTAAACACTGACTGTATTTGTTGGGTTTTCCTTTTTTTTTTTTTTTTTTTTTTTGTATTTCAAAGGCTAATGTGCCCTTCCTGAATACTTGCCATTTCAAACTCTGAAAGTGGGTCGGAGTGACTGGGTCTACTGCCAACTCTTGCTAGTCTGGTATGAGTTCATTCATATTTGTCAGTATTGCTCACTTCAAAGAAACTCCGTCATCAAGCAGTCGACAGCTAGGCCAGACCAACATTGTGAGCATGAAAAAGAAGTTCTCACCATGTCTATTCGTGTAGGAGTGACAAGCAACTCACAACAAGAATTCCCAGCACAACCATCCTCAGCATCTGTCTATGCTGCCCCAAATCAGTATAAAATCACCAATCCTTTACTTGCTAATGCAGCTAGAAAATTTAAGAACTGAAGAATCTAGGTGAGTTATGTTTTTCTTGAATGCCAAAACACTTTTAAGAAAAATTTTGATGTCATTAATATTTCAAATATTTTATTCATATTATTTGAAACAACAAAATGTTTGAAAATACCCAGAGAATTAACTAGAGATTACAGAGTTCACCAAGATGGTTGATATGACAAAGACTCGGACTGACTGTATTCACAAACTGACTGCACATCCTATGTAAGTGGGTAGAATTGTCAGTGGAGGATAAGAAGGACATTCACCTTTTCATAAGCTGAACCCAGGAGGCAGAGGGCAGGAAAAGCACCAGGAGGACAATGCTGTAAAGGCTACAAGAAGCATGAATGCCTTTCAGTCAACCGGTGACATGTAATATATATGTAAATATGATTTTAAATTTAAAGCAGTACACACACACACACACGCACACATACACACACACTCTTCTAAATAATAAAATTAAAAGGAGTACAAATATCACAGCCCAAAATGAAAAAGCAAATGTATAAAAATTGCCCTAGAAAATTCTTTGAAATCTTTGGTGTTTTTAAACTTAGAAAAAAACCTGAGCTGCTAGAAGTTGCCGTAGTAACACAAACAAAATAAACATTCTTTTAAATTTTGGGAAATTAGGAAAACTGGGATGATCTTTCCAGGAAAAAAGATGTGTAACATCTGTTTATCACTCCCTTTGCCTCCTCCCCTTCCTCCACACTCTCCCTTGAGTAAATTGCCTGGGAAAGTATGAAACTCAATGCAGGAGCGAGCCCTGTGGTGCTGACATTTTCCTCCCTTGTGAAAATGTAACAGTCATAAGTGAATCTGGAATGTAGAGAGGTAGTCAATGGGAATAGGAGTATATACTTCTCATCCTTGAGAGAAACCTAAGATTGGTAGGTAGGTCAGGTAACCACCATAACCTGTTTATCTGCCTGGGTTTGATATAGTTTGTGGTTGTGGTTGGTGTCTGATTAGGATCTAAACTTGACCAGAAGAAAGAGACAGACTCTCAGAGTACATTAGGAGGCTGTGTTCCATGTTCATCTGCTAAAGCAATGCTTGTTCATGTGAACAACTCCCTACACACACACGCACACATGCACACACATGCACATTTTCTTTCTCTCAGATAGACATCTTCTGAAATGCAGAACTGAGGTGTTTCAGTAACTTTGCTTTCAAATCAATAGAATCAAATTTATGAAAACATTTTGTGCCCCACTCCCCATACCAACTATGTACTCTAATTCTCTATGGTATAAATTATGCTTTAAGCAGATTTCAGTTTTTAGTGCATAAAGAGAAGAAGTTGTTAAAGAAATTGTTTTTACTTTTGTCCTCTACAAAGCCATGGATTATGCTTGGTTGATGTGCTCTCTGTATACACTCCCTTTCAACAGGGTGGACTTGTTATTATTTCCCAAAGAATAATAGATATCCAGAAGTTTCAATAAAAACTTGACCATTAGTAAATCAATTGGTAAACTAATAAACATTCTCTGCCAGGGCTTTGTCAAGCTATCCGTCCCATCACAAATTTGATAATTTGAGAATCATTTCAAAGGCTATCATATTTCAGAGGAATCATTTTTATCCCTGAAATCATTCCCTCTAGCAGGGTATTTTCCTTGTTTCCTGGTAATTTAGCAAGTTTGTGAGAAATAGGGTCATGAGAAAAGAAAGGGGGGAAAGGAGAGATGGGAAGTGGTAAAGAAGTAAGTGCCCAGACCTACAAAGTGAGACCATTCACTAGGAGACATTTAAGAGCAGCTCCACTTGATTGAAAATCAAATAGTTTCTGCTGTCACCATCAAGACTTGCAGGAAGGCTTTTCTTGACTAACAATGCAGATTGATGTGAAAATCCATTTTAATATCCTAGGGATTCTTGATTAGATAAAAGAAGAAACATGGAAGATTTTCTTTCCCCAGTGGGCTTGCATGTGCCAGAGAGCAGAGCATGGAGAACCCAGTTTCTAACATCCAAATGTCCAAACCCAAGGGCCAGGCAACTCTCTGTAGGTTCTGGACACGATGTCTTGATACATCTCAGTGTATGGGTTTTCCAGGCTCTCCATTCTATAAGAGTGTGTTCAATTCTTGCCTTGGATAAGGCTCTTTAGCAAGTTAGCAACTACTCATTGTGCTAAACATATTTTCATTCAAATAGGTTATATGGCCGACCAGAGCAATAGATATCCAAAGAAAGGCTCTCCCCAGCATACTGGAACTGAAAAGATCAAGACTTCCAACAGAGACATTTGTAGCTTTGAATGGAAACTCATAGCAGAGAGTAAAGGGAAAAAGACAGACAACCCGAACTTTGGAATATTATCCTCACCTCACAGTTTAATAATAATCATTTCTAGTAGAGAAGCTACAAAACCAACATTTATATCCAGTTTGATAAGCCTCTTGTTTTTTCACCTGAGACAATTTTCCTTTCTGTCTCACACCTATATCTCCATTTCTTTTCTCCCCCTGTATGAGGATACATTTTAAATAGTTGAGTCTAACCACTGTTATCTAATAATGAATACAATTAAAAGCATTTAACTCACTATCTAGGAAAATGTATAAACTAAGGCATAGACAAAACAATGAGAAATGCTGAAAACTTTTCCAATGGAGAGAAGTAATCTGGATAATTTTTGCCAAAAGTTCTTTTCATGTCATATGTTATTAGAATTTGGGGGGACTAAATTTTTTAAGAATGCTGCAACTCGCAACTCATCTTCAGGAGACCAGCCCAGAGAAAAGTGTAGAAATGAAAGGTTTGGAAATCCATTTGTCAGCATTTATCCTATAAGTTTTTCATTTAGAAACAATGTGTTTATCTTCTAATTTTGTAACCAATACGTTGTATACTATGTAACTCATACTTCTTGATAAAGCACCAAATATGTATCTGTAACCACAATCACATATATTCTATTAAATATATATCTATATAATAACCTCATATGAGTCCTTCTTGACTCCTGAACATTCTCGATATGAAACTCTATCTTAAGGTAGGCTTGTTATTCACTTCGCTCCTTATACCAGGTGAGCCCTTGATCAATTGGGAGGATCCCTCTCCTAATAAATATCAACTGTAATACAGCCTGACAAGCTAAACTCAGAAAGGGAGATACAAAGTGCCCGATATTCATACACTCTGTTTACTACTTTCCCTTGGATTCAGATGGCAACAACTTATTGATGCAGGTATTCACTGTTAGCACTGACTGAGCACATTATACCATTTGGACCCTGCAATATTCAGTGAGTATCGTTATTCCTTTCTCTTCCTGCACTGGTGAAAGATCTGAAAACCATGTGCCACTGCAAGCAACTTAATTCTATGACCTTAGATTTGGTGCTCAGATAGCTTAGGTAATGGCCTCAGATTATACAACTAGTGGGGTTGGGATTGGATGAAAGGGAAAGTTTGTATACAGAAAGAGGCATGAATAGAATCAGTTTACAGAGAGAAACAATGATGAGAATCCATGTGAAGGGAGAATGGGAGAGAGGAATTGAGAGATTAGAGAATGTCTGCTTGGCCTGTGACAGTTTCTAAGTTCTCATTCACAGTTCCCATGAAGCCTAGGTATATTTAATGTAGATGCAATCACCATGGATCATTTCAGTACCATCTATTCTATTCTCCTCTTTATTTGAATTATCTTGGATGATTTTCTGACAGTTTCCACCAAGAAGCATTATTAGATCAAAGATCACTAACACTTTTATCTCCCCCACAGAGAAGTGATGCCTCGAGGTCATTGTGTGAATCAGTGGCAGAATAAAGCTTACAGGTCAGATTGCCTCTCAGACTGCTGTTGATCCATTCAACCAAAGGAACCACACGCTAGGCTTCCCTGGTGGTGCATTGGTTGAGAGTCCGCCTGCAGATGCAGGGGACGCGGGTTTGTACCACGGTTCGGGAAGGTCCCACGTGCCGCGGAGCGGCTGGGCCCGTGAGCCATGGCCGCTGAGCCTGCGTTTCCGGAGCCTGTGCTCCGCAACGGGAGAGGCCACAGCAGTGAGAGGCCCGCGTACCGCCAAAAAAAAAAAAAAAAAAGGAACCACACGTGATCCCTCAAACATTAAGATTACTGTTTCTAATTTGAGTAAAACAGGCTAAATCCACCCCTGCCCTAGTGGGAGTCCATTCTATCATGTTAGTGATGTAAGCCATGTTCTCCAAGCTCTCCAACCTACAAAGTGTCTTTTGCCAATTTTACATTTTCTAAATCAGCTGTATCTTGAAAATTATTTTGTTCACAAACCACTTTCCAAATACCTTAACTCTTCAGATGGCTTCCCAATGCCTCAGTGTATTCTACATGTAAATTAGTGTCATCTAGCAAATTCCTGGTCCAAATTCCATGCTTTTCCACTTTTTAGTCTATTTCTACCTTCTCAATGTTTAAACTCATTAAAAACAATTTGAAATGTGGATGGAAATTGTACCAGAAAGCCAAGCTTATGAGGAGGCAGTCTTCACTCGATCCTTGGGAGCCAGGCCTCATGGCCAGGCTGCCGGGTCTCTTAGTTAATGTCACATTTCCAAAGTACTCCCACCTTGGGAGGATGCAGAGTGTGTGACAGACAGGCAGGGGTGGGTATGCTCTCCCACAGGTGACTTTGGAAGTCTTAGTTATGTTTTGAAGAAGTGGTGCCTTGTCTGCCGCTAGAAGGACCTGTCTGTGACCTGTGACGAATAGATGCTTTGCCTCATATTGAGTCACTAAAAGCCCAAAGCCTCTTGGCTTCTAAGTAGAATCCTTATGGAACATCACAGATATTTAACTAGGAACTGGAGTCCAGGGTCATTAATGAATAAGGATGAATGAAGATGGATAGTCCTGTATTTCTTTTAACTGAATATTTATTTTGACTACTTTTTAATTTATCAGTGAAAGCCATAATATGTCTACTTGAGTTTCACTCACATTTCTACTGACAACGAGAACAGGGGTTGTTCCAGAATCAGGTCTGTTCGCCTGGCACTTAGTAAGCCAAATGCTGACATGCCAAGGTTTGTGGCAGAGAAACAGTTTATTCTCAAAGCAGCCAAGCGATGAAATGGGAGAACATGTCTCAGATCTATCTCCCTGAAAGTGAGGGGGTTGGGATATTTATGGGATAAGCAGGGTGGTCTTAGACATGGGGAAAGGTGGCTGGATGTAGAGAAAAGGTGAGGGAATCGGTGTTCTGCACAGGTGCATCTTGTTTACATGTGTCTGCATGTTCAAGATGGAGGTACTTAGCATGATCTGAAGCTGGAGCTTTCCAGCCCTCTGATGTCAAAATGCCATTCCTTAGACAGCTGTTCAGGCCCAGTTTTAGGATCGGTGGCCCCAACCAGCCTTAACTGGCTTACACTGGACAAGAGCTGACTCCTAGTTCCTGAAGTTATAGGAAGCTGGGAAGGTATACAATTAAAGGGGTGGGTGGAGAAAGAAGGAAAAATTAACCTAAAGTGAGCTTAATCAGGAAAGGTAGTTTACAGGCAGAGGGGTGTTAACAAGCTGTTCCCCTATCTGTTGTTCTGCAAGACGAGCTCAAGAATTCCTGTTATCCGCCGGCTTCTGTTATGTCTATGGGGCAGTAGGTGATAAGAAAAATCCAGATTCAGAAAATGTCAGAGCTGGAATACACATCACAAATGCTCTCATATACCTAGGATGATAGTCCAGTCCTTCGCTCTCTGCAAAGGTTCTCTTCAGCTGAGATACCAGCATCTAGGGGGTATGGGGGTTGAAAACACCTGAGGCCGTGGGAGCAAAGGAGGCACCCACTTGCCTGGCCAGTCAGGTCAGCGAACTGCCCTGATCAGTCCAGCAACACAGTCACACACAAAAACCCACTCTGCCATCCTTAGAAATTATTCTTCCCTGTCTTCATTTTAAAGATAAGGAAATTGGGACTCATTGAGCCGAAATGATATGTCCAAAGTTATATGTCTGGATAACAGCATACTTCTTACCAGTGATCTGATTCCCATTCTGTGGTATTTTTTCTTTGGAACAATATTCAAGTTATGCCTTATTCACATATCTATAATAATAGGTGTTCTGAAAGTTGATATCAAAGAATGTAAGATACTAGAGAAATGGTAGGGTAGGGATGGCCAAGAAAAACTGTGCTTCTCAAAAGTGAACTCCTGTCCACTATCCCTCTAATAATTTTCCCAATTAGATATCCTTCATGTTTAACAAACTACACATTAAAAAGTAAAATATCCTGTTAGAAAGTTATTAGCTATTCATACTTTAATGTGACTAAATCTAGGAGGATGATACACATTGCTTAATTCTTAAGACTTTCCTGAAGACAGCCAGAGGGAAAGGGTGTTTCGACTGAGGGGACGATAGCATTGATTGAGGGAAATAGTGGTCTGTCTATTGTAACCTTATTTTTTGAAAACTGGTCATCTGTATACGTTATATATGGCCTCATGCCCTGACAGCACTGAATAATAAATAAAGATTTATGGACATAGAACAGTCTTTTATCCTACATATTATTCTAGCAACTATTAGGTATTGTTTTACTCTTTACTGGGATTTGAAGAACTTGAAAAGTTCTCATGTTAAATTCCTTAACTACCAACTGCAAACTACCATTTTCAACTTTCAATTTTTGTTAAGCATTGTCTATCATTGTTCTTTCTTAAATGTAAATTCGCCTAGGAGGAGTAACACAAAATCTTCAACAGCTTAGAGTGTTTATCTGATCGTGTTACTTCTCTCATGACTTATCTGATCATGCTATTCCCCTCTTTAAAACCCTTCGATGAGTTTCCATGGTCTTGATAGGTTCCTGTCCCAGGGTACAAAGGGAGTCTTGTAGATTTGTAAAGACACATAGACACTGTTCACTACCCATTGATTGAATAACACCTCCAAATCCATGTACTATTTTAAATATTCAAGTTTTAAAGCAAATACAAATTCACTTAAAAACATTCCTGAATTTTTATTAGCTTATCATTTCAAATATTTTATATTAATATGCAGTGATATTACATCTACTCTCATATGGATGACCTCAAAATTACTCTTACTCTTAAAAATTTGTTTTAACTCTAAAATTTGGTTTGCCACTGTCCTAGAGAATAGCACCCTGAATCCCTATCTGCAATATTCTCTATACCAGCCAGCCTTAGGTGACATCTTGCAGAACTCCAATGTGCCATGCTTCCTCATGCTGTAGGCCTTGCATGAGGTAGTTCTTTTCACTGCATTCCCTCTTTATCACCTAGCTAACACCTACACATTTTTAAAAAATTAGGGCAGAGATATCATCTTCCCTGGGGGACTTCCTTTACACCCATCAGACTCCACCTAAGTGGGTGACATTCCTCTCCTCTGGTATGTTTTCACTAAAGACATGTCCCTGCCCATTGGATAGGATAATTATGTGGAACAGTTAAGGAATTCACTTCTTTGACAAGTGTTAGAAAAACAAAGGTCTGGTATTTTAACTTCTGAAGAAGTCTGGACATGAAAAATTCCAGATACCCCTTTCTTCCCAAGTTCCTAGGACAGGCCATGAAAGGAAATTATTGTGACTTTTAACTATGCCCTCAGGAAAAAATATCCTTCCCACAACCCACCACTTTTGCTGTCCAATGTGATAAATACCATTACTGAGAGGAGGGGAGTCTGGCACCAATCAGGAGGCTTGAGGGACCTCAGTCATCTCAGACCCCTCCAGGCAGGTAGCCACTTACTCACCTCCTTCAAAGTAGCTGTGCACTGAATTTCCTTGACTCTTTGGTTTTGCTCATTTTCTGTATAAGTAGGTCAGACAACTCTCAGGTTCTTTATCCCTGCACAATTCCAGACAACTTGCTAACCATTAAAAAAATAGAGAAAAGATATAATTATTGATTTTTTCCGGTGGGTAGCTATTGTGACTTTGCATTCTAATGACATTTCTTTCACTTTAGGAGGTAAGCAGGAATAGGGAGCTAATCTTACCCCTTTAAAAGTACACTTTATTCCTCTAAAAAAGTTTAGTGGTATTTGGGGATTGCATGTTTCTTATCTTGACAAAATTTCCCAGGCAAGAATGAGAAATTTTCCTTCTAGAATGAATAAGAATAGGTAGAAGAAGCAAAAGAGTGTATATTTTTAGCTTGTGTGAGGGACCTTCCATTTTATTTATCGTCCACCTCTCGAGTGTCTGCATCATGAAGATAAAGGCGTTTGAAATCCAAATGAAAGTATTTACTTAGATCTTAGCTCCTCAAGACAGCCAACAGATTTGCAAGAGGTTTTAAAGATACAGGTGGCATATTTTGGTAAAAACTAAATCAATGTCTTTTTGAACTGTAAGTGCAGACTCCAGAAAATCATGTGTAGATAATATTAGGCTTTAGAGATGAAAAAATGGCTTTTCTAGTTACAACCATCACTTCTCTCCTATTGGCCCAATATATGTGGTTTCGAATCACAAAATCTGAGTAGTAGGCTAGATCTTCCTTTATACCATCTTGGGCAGCAGAAGTAACTCCCTGAGACTCTAGTCTGCAAAAGTAGGGCTACCTATATTTTCTGTAACACAAAGAGGTGATGAGGAATAAATAAAATAATATGTATGAAGAGATTTTGTAACCTGCAAAATAATGCTTTTTTCTCCCATCATTCAGGTCAGTTTGCTCCCTGTTATATCTTGCTAATGTCAATCATCAGAGGCATGAGCAGAGAAACTAAGCACTTCTTTAGGTATCACTGGAAGAAAGAGCAATAATATGTGCTAATCTCCATTGCATTGCTCCCTTCTTCCAGCCAGTTCCTAACTGTGAGCTGAATAAAGGCTGGAGCCATATCTTTTTTTTTTTTTTTTTTGCGGTACGCGGGCGTCTCACTGTTGCGGCCTCCCGCATTGCGGAGCACAGGCTCCGGACGCGCAGGCTCGGTGGCCATGTCTCACGGGCCCAGCCGCTCGGCGGCATGTGGGATCTTCCCAGACCCAGGCATGAACCCATGTCCCCTGCATCGGCAGGCGGACTCTCAACCACTGCGCCACCAGGGAAGCCCTGGAGCCATATCTTATTCCTTAGTATCTGTGTCCCGAGAGTCTGGAATATAAATTAACCCAGTTGATACAGAATCATGAACAGTTAATTGGTCTACCAGATATCTACATGAGATATTTTGGGCTCTTTAGTATGGTAGTCTACTCAATGACCTAATAATAACTGCTGTTTGTACAGCTTTTCTCAACCTTATTTCACTTGACTGTCTTCATAACTCTGTGAAGTGGTCATAGTAGGTAGGATTAAAATGATCACATTACATAGAACGACTTGGCAAGGTCACACAGTTAGCATCATCACAGCTGAGCCTAGAGTGGGGATCTTCTGGTTCTAGTCTTGGAGCTCATTTTCTTTTATGCCAGACTCTACAGTGTGCTGTTAACAAACTCTACATTAAAGCGTATTTTTGAGGTTGGTAACAGAGTGAAAATCTTGAATAATGTCTGTGTGTTCTTTATTGAAGATCCATGGATGAAAGTATATGCATATAAAAAATATAATTTTTCTTTTTAAATCCTTCTCTTTGGAGGTTAACACTAATAAAGTCATAGTTTATCTAAGTGAGTAAGAAAAAGAGAAGGATACAGGAGTGCACACATGAATATTTTCTTGTAGTCTGTGGTCAGGCTTGTTTATAAAGCGTCTGCCTGGTTCCTTTGTTTAAAAAGGTATTTGGCCTCAGATTTCAGCCAGCTGGGCCATCTGTCACATTCCGCCAAATCCGGAACTCTGGACTGATATCTGATGTTATACTTTTATGACCACTTGTGAAAGCCTGATATTGGCTCATGGTTACATTGCTTTAGTATTTAGTGACTCCTCACATCTGGATGTTTTCTTTAACTTTTCAAATCATTTCTACATATGAGATTATATTAGCTTCCCACTTCTAGTATCTCTTCCCTCGGAGTCTCTGGTGTTACAAAATTCTGTTTTGGGGTAAGATTATATCATCCATTCTTGGGATTAATTTCTTCCTATCTTTTTCTGAACTTGCTCTTTTTTTCTCATCTTTGACTCCTTTCTACTACTTCTTTTTAATTTCTACAATGCAGCTTTCCAACCTAAATGTCCATTGACAGATGAATGGATAAAGAAGATGTGGTATATATATCAATATATACGATATATACACAATGTATATATACACTGTGGAATATTACTCAGCTGTAAAAAAGTGAAATAATGCCTTTTGCAGCAACAAGGATGGACTTAGAGGTTATCATACTAAGTGAAGTAAGCCAGACAGAGAAAGACAAATATCATTTATTTGTGGAACCTAAAAAAAAAAAGGTACAAATGAACTTATTTACAAAACAGAAATAGATCCACAGACATAGAAAACAAACTTATGGTTACCAAAGGGGAAAGGGGTGGGGGAGGGATACATTAGGAGGTTGGGATTAACACATACATGCTACTATATATAAAATAGATAACCAACAGGGACCTACTGTATAGTACAGGGAACTATACAGTACTAAACTCTAAACTAAACTCTACTCAGTTTTTTTCAATAACCTGTAATGGAAAAGAAAACTCTAAACTAAACTCTACTCAGTTTTTTGCAATAACATGTAATGGAAAAGAATATAACTAAATCACATTGCTGTGCACCTGAAACTTAACATTGTAAATCAACTATATTTCAATAAAAATATTTTAAAAATACAATATAATACAGCTTCCTTCTTACTCCAAATTTAATTTGCTTACATTCTTGGTGGATACACACATGATTTTATGATACCAGAACTTTTACTCCATTTTATTCTATGAGGAACTAACACTCAAAGGGAGTCAGTGATGAGCTCGTTGGCCACACAGCTAGAAAGGTGACACGTTGGAACACATGGTATCTATCAATACTGAGCTTGGTGTTTTCCTTTTCCTTCCCTCTTTAGTTTTCTTTTCCCTCCTTTTAACTACAAACCAGGTTGTAGAAAGCCTGGATTTTCTGTTTGACTTCTTCAGAGGCATCTAATTCTAAGTGCAGAGTGCATCTTCCATTTCCTCTTCCTACCACGTCCACTTTTTGTGGATGCCCCACACTTCTGTAGAATCCCACTGAATTCTACTCACCTCCAGTTCTCTTTATCAACCACAGACCATCACCTATGGGTCCCTCAGTAGTTCACACATTCTTTATGCGCGAGGAAGTAACAGGTTATGCTAATAGCAACCAGAGATTACAGAGATTTTCCAAGACAGTTGCCATTTCAAATATCGTATTCTGTTTTTCCCAAAAGTTTACTTGTCAGACTATGTGTTCTGGTTTTGGGGTTAGAAAATATATTTAGTCCAGATAAGCTGCAATTCAGCCCAGACACACCAGGTTTGTATAACCTTAGTAATGTTAATAAATCAGCAGCTGTAGAAACATTCATTCCTAAACTTCGAGGGACAAACAGTTAAAATTTCTAGATCCTGAGGGATCACTGAAACAAGTCACATACTGTCTAAGAAACTTTCTCTTTGAGAATGGTGATCTAGTAGCATAAACACAAAAATCCTGGTGAAATGCTTATGGACATTCCTGTTTATGAAGCTTTGGCAGCACTCTCAGCAGAGTCAGCGGCTCCCTGCCTCTCTGCACATTAACGTTGCTCTGAACTCGATTACAGCACTCACTACTGTTGTTTAATATACACTTATTTATTGAATCCTATGTGCCAGGTAATATGCTAGTTAGGAATACAGACTGCCAGATCACATGGCTACTCGAAGGCCCATGGCCAAACATTCGGTCTCTACCAGGTCCTAGAAGCAAGCTTGCAGCTAAATCAGAAGGAAAAGTCGTTCTCTGCAGAACACAGCATAGAATTCCTCCAAGAGCTTACGTGCGTGTGCTGTGACTCTTTATCAGGGCTTCTATGGTTGGATCATAAAAGGCCCAAGTGATGGAGCCATTTGTACTGCAGCCTGAGCCCGCTGCAGAGCTGGCCCCTCCCTGGACCCCACTCAAAACTCAGGAAATGGGTCTGAGTTGTAGACTCAGAAAAAAAAAAAAAAGTGAATTAAACCCAGCCCCTGTCCTCCAAAGGGCCTGGGATCTAGTTGAGGGGATATATGTATACACAGAATTCCCAAAGGAGGTGACAAGTGACATGATATAGCTCATGAACGTAGAATCCTAGAGGAAGGAGCCTCCACCTTTGTATGGTAGAGCACAGTGGGTGGGTTTGAATTTGTATGGTAGAGCACAGTGGGTGAATATTCACACCACACTGTCAGCATCTTTTATCTCCTACCTGAATGAGGTAATCAAACCTCAGGTGCTACACCACAGACAACCACATCCATCCTCTTCACTCCTAGTGGTATGTCTTCTCTTTACCCGCATGACCTTTCCCCATCTTTACCCAACTGAGCCATTTTTAAAAGACTCAGCTTGAGGGCCAATTATTAATGGAGATATTATGACCATACCCCTTACAAAGTAAGATAAATTCCTTTTGCTTAGCATTTCCTTTCAAAAATATTAATAATAATAAAATAATTATTTGCTAGACAGCTTTCTGTCCATTATCATAATAACCTCAAGAAATAAACATGAGATAGTTGTTAGCATTCATATATACATATATATATATCACATCTTCTTTATCCATCCATCTGTTGATGGACACTAAAAAATACAACCAACTAGTGAATATAACAAAAAAGACGCAGACTTACAGATATAGAGAAGAAACTAGTTGTTACCAGTGGGAAGAGGGGAAGGAGAAGGGGCAATATAATGTTAGAGAATTAAGAGATACAAGCTATTAGGCATACAATAAGCTACAAGGATATATTGTACACCATGGGGAATATAGCAAATATTTTTTAATAACTATAAAAGGAGTATTCCCTTTAAAAACTGTGAATCACTGTATTGTACACCTGTAACATAATATTATATGTCAACTCTACTTCAATTAAAAATATTCCTTTTGGGCTTTTTAGGTCTTAACACTAGGTCACCACTAAAGGAAGGTTTAAAAACATTTTTTTTACCACTTTTAATGGGCTTTTGAAAGGTAATAATTAATTACAGTTTCTTTAAGAGAGAGAGAGCAAATTCTTCAAGCACGGGTGGAAGAGCTGTTTCTACTAGCAAGAAGGCTCAGGGAAATTTTGATGCTGAGCGTCTGTGGCTTCATCAGGATCTGCTCATGTTCCAATCCCAATTCTCAGAATCCCATTCCTTCCCAATAAATGCCTTAGCTTTAACAACAAAGACTTGTGAAGTTGAAAATTCAATTTGCATTGTAATTCAACCAGCTGCAGTGTTAGATTAGGTTTGATTTTCAGAATTTTGGGCCCTGTGACTATAGGAGGTAAAGATCTCTTTCAGGGAAGTCATAATTTTTAGATCTTGCATATGAATATTTAGCTAGGAATTGAAAACCCTGAGCTCATCATTTTCTTTTCCCGGGTTCTCTTGCACAGTAGTTAAAAGCAAAAATCTAACCCCATAATAATCCTTACTTTCACTAAATGTTCTAAGATGTGCATCAGAAATGTATGAGAGAATCCATTCCTCCAGATTCTCAGCAATAATTAGTATTATTATTTTTAAATTTTAGCCATTCTAATGGATGTATTGTGATTTTATGTATTTAGCTGATGACTAATAATGATGAGCATTTTTTTCATGTAATTATTATCCATTTGCATATATTCCTTGGCACCATGTCTGTCCATCTTTTGCTTGTTTTTATTGAGTTGTTTGTTTTTTTATTATTGAAATGTAGGAGTCTATATGTAAATCATTTGTCAGTTATATTTATTTCAAATATTTTCTCCTGGGGTATAGCTTGTACTTTTATTTCATTGACAATATATTTTTCTGAGAAGAAATTTTTAATTGATAATATTGTCTAAACTTTCTATACCTTTACAGACTTTTTTTCTACTTATTCTAATCACTGAATGATGAGTATTAAACTATATTTGTCTACCTTTGGGTCTGTTATTGTTCGCTTCATGATTTGAATCTTTATTATTAGGTATACACATATTTAGGATTGCTATGTCTTCTTGAAAACTTGACCTTTTTATCATTATGAAATGTCCCTCTTTATAGCTACTAATATTCTTTGTCTTGAAATACACTTTGTATCATATCCACTCCAGCTTTCTTATGATTAGGGTTTGCATTTTGTTTTCTATTTCCTCCTGTCACTTTTATATTTGCTCACATATTTATCATTTTTGGTGCTCTTTATTCCTTTATTTAGAAGAGTTATCCAAAGAACTCCTTTTACATTTCTTGTAGTAAGTATTTGCTAATAATAAGTCTGTCAGCTTTTGTTTTAAAATGTCTTTTTTTTAAACTTTCTGTGTGTGTGTGTGTGTGTGTAGGAGAACAAAGATAAGGTTGACTGTTGTTTTCTTATAAGAAGTTAAGTAACCAAAAGTCAATGTAAAAAAAAAATTCAACCTAGAGTTCTCTTTCAAGAGAAAATACCTATCAAAAATAAAGGTTATAATAGCCGCTGGTCAAAATGGCTATTAAACCTTTATTTTTATTTATTTATTTATTTATTTTGCGGTACGCGAGCCTCTCACTGTTGTGGCCTCTCCCGTTGCGGAGCACAGGCTCCGGACGCACAGACTCAGTGGCCATGGCTCATGGTCCCAGCCGCTCCAAGGCATGTGGGAACCCATGTCCCCTGCATCGGCAGGCGGACTCTCAACCACTGCACCACCAGGGAAGCCCTAAACCTTTATTTTCGATAGGTATTTTCTCTTGAAAGAGAATTCTAGGTTGTAATTATTTTTTGCATTGACTTTTGGTTACTTAACTTCTTATAAGAAAACAACAGTAACCTTATCTTTGTTCTCCTGTACGTAAAGTATCTTTTCTTGAATACACACACATATGATACATATTCAAGAGAAAGAAATATATTGATACATTATGCTTTTATCATGAAACAAATGAAATTGGAAATAAATTACGAAAACCTTACCAACATAGTCTTACCTACTTAGAAATTAAGAAACAACAGTGCAGGATAACCCTTGGAACAAAATAGATGATGCACACCATTTGCCAAGGGATAGAAGAAAAGAACACAACATACAAAAATCTATCTAATCAAGCAAAACTGTAAATGGACAAATGGTATTGCTTTATCTTTTCTTTTTCCTTTTTATCATTAACTTGTAGCTTAGGTGTTTGCTTATCATTGTGAATACTACATTTTTGATACTCTGAATTATGTTGTCTTCTTTTCAAAAGTGTTGAGATTTTACTGGCAGGTAGCTAATTTGCTGGCAGATTGACTTTCTTTTGTTGAGGCTTGTTTAACATTTTGTTAAGGCCTAAGAAATAGTGTCCCTTTTGAGCTGGATTAGGCACATTCCTAAAGTGTGGCCCTTCTGTGGTCTTGCCTATGTATCTCACAGGTCCTGCTAGGATTTTTTTAAAGTGGTCAGAACTCTAGCAACCCCAGCACTGTGTGATCTCCACAATAGCTGTTCAAACCATAGCTCCCCAGTGGCTTTCCTCTATCAGTCTGTACAGTGTCTCCTTGTATAAGACAGGCTTCAAATTTGAATAGAAATCAAGACTCCTTTCCAGATTTCTTGAGCTCCTTCTTTGTGCAAGTCTCACCTCTTGAGCACCCTGACCTGCAGATTCTAGCCTCTGTAGACATCTCAAACTCTAGTTTCTCTTTCTTCCACCTAGCAAAATCACTGCATTCTGTTTTGATTCTACTTTTCTTAACTGCAGTTTAGAAAATTTCCTTGTTTTAATTTGGACTTACCACATCTTTTCATATGTGTATTTGCCTTGAATACTTATTTAACAAACTTGGATTAATCATCACGTATAGGAGCTATGCCTCCAAACTGCTGCATATATATATATATATATATATATATAAAAGTGTCCATGGAACATTTAGTAAAATTGAATATATGCTGGGACATAAATCAAAGCCTCAAAACTTCAAAATATTAAAATCATATAGTTATAAAGAATTAATTTAGCAGTCAGTAGGAATAACTAGGAAATACCCGATTGTTGGGAAGTTAAAGAATTCACTTCTAAATAACCCACATGTCAAAAAAGGAGTCAAGTGAAAATTAGAAAGAATTTTTAAATGAATAATTACAAAACTATGACATATAAAATTTGTGGAATGTAGCCAAGTCTGTGCTTACAGAATAATTGACCGCTTAAGATGCTTATATTAGAATGGAAGAATGAAAGAGTTTCTGAAAAACAAAAAACAAAAAAACAGTGGTCTAAGCAGATATCTTAAAAAGAAAGAAGTAGAAAAGCATAGCAAAACTAATGAAACTAGGGGCTTCCCTGGTGGTGCAGTGGTTGAGAGTCTGCCTGCTGATGCGGGGGACACAGGTTCGTGACCCGGTCTGGGAAGATCTCACATGCCATGGAGCGGTTGGGCCCATGAGCCATGGCCGCTGAGCCTGCGCATCCGGAGCCTGTGTTCCACAACTGGAGAGGCCACAACAGTGAGAGGCCTGCGAACCGCAAAAAAAAAAAAAAAAAAACTAATGAAAGTAGATGGAAGTAAGTAAAATAAACTTTAGAACAGGAAATAATAGGAAACAAAGTAAAGTAGAAAGAATCAAGAATGCCAATAGGTTGTTTCTCATGAAGGAGGGGGTCACAGATAAACCTTATTTAGTTTATAACATAACCCCATTACATACTAAGTTAAACTTACAGAAAATTTTTTCAAAACTGGACATTGATCTGAAAGAACATAATAATTGGAACAGAAATAAGTCCCAAAGAAAACAATCATAACTCTAAATTTTGTGACTTACTCTTTTGCTTTTCTTTACAAGTTTATCACTTATGCATCCATAAATGAAATATTGTTTAGTTTTATCTGTTACTGAAATTTATATAAATGGAATAATATGTGTTTTGCTTTGCCATTGCTCAAATGTTACTTTAGAGATTATGCTGATGCATGTAGCATTAGTTTATTGATTTTCATTGCTATATATTACATTACATGGAAAGTACTGTAATTTTTTTACCCATCTGAATTTAAACATTTGAGTTTTTTCTCTTATCTATCTGTGCATTTACTTATGTTGCTGCTATAAATAATGCTAGAGTAACATTTGTTTACACATCTTGGTGCACATGCATGGCAACTTGCCTAAGTTTGGACCTGGAAGTGTATAACCAGTGGCTTGGTTATGTGAATGTTAAAATTTAATAAATTATGCAAAATTATTTTCCGAAGTGGTTGTCCCAGTTAATACTCCCATAAGCAATGTATGTGTTCCTTTTCTCCTTGACAATCATTGCTAATGCTTGGTTAATCTTTAGGGTAGGAAATGCTACTTGTGGTTTTAATTTACATTTCCTTGAGTATTATTGAGTTTGAGGATATTTTAATATTCATATTAACACTTTATTAGAAGAAAAAGTTGCCTTTTCATTTTGTTGATGATTTCCTTTACTGTGTAGAAACATTTTAGTTTGATGTTTTTCTTTATTTTGCTTTTGTTGCTTGTGCATTTGGTATCATATCCAAAAAAATTATTGCCAAGACCATTGCCAAGGAGATTTTCCCCTGTTTTCTTCTAGGAGTTTTATGGTTACAGGTCTTACATTTAAGATTTTAATTCATTTTGAGTTAATTTTTTGTGAGTGTTGTAAAATAGAAGTCCAGGTTCATTCTTTTGCTTGTGGCTATCCAGTTACTGAGCAGGGCTGTAGACTAAGTTACATGGCCCGGAAGTTCCATGAACTGAGCTCTCAGGCTGCCTGGGGTCACTGTTTGGGCTCCCTGGTCAAGCGGGTCCAGAAGTTATACTCCATGGTTGTAGTCGTCATAAAAATAATTCATTGAAATCTGTTTGGATTCATTTTATATCTTAGCACACAGTACATTTTTGCAATTTTCCAAGATGGCTTAAAAAGAATATGTATTCTCTAAGTTTTGGTTTTAATATTCTAAGTTTATACGTGTTCAAATGTTTAAAGTGTGCTATTTAAATTATCGAAATCTTTACTTATTTGTTGTTTGTTTGATTAATTAATTCCTTAGAGATGGGCCATGCATGACAGAGTAACTTGTATTATACCAACCTTCATTCTGAAAATAGTTATAAAATGTGGGAGGAATAAAAATAGTTGTATGAAATCATCAAACAGCACCCAAAACAGTCAGAAATTGAAGGGTAAAATTTGGAGTGAAAGAAAATGTATTGAGGTAAGTCCTACGTCCCCCCAATCCTTGCAGAGAATTTGGTTTTCTATCCCCCATAGAATTTTAGAAGTGCTTCCGCCTCCCCCGGCCCCCAATTCCCCACCCCCACCACCCAGCATAGAATTTGCTGATTTCTGGCATGAAGCATAAATCCTGAAAACAGAGTTGTAGGCTAGGGCTTTCAGCCATTATCACTGAGCTGAGGGATAAAAATTCGAGGTAGCAAGGACCTGAGGGGACCAATATCACTGAAGAGGGAAAAAAACTTCAGCAAAACGAGCCTAAAATTTTGAATGTAATTTTTCCCGTGTCAGTGATTGATTCCTATGCTGCACATGCATGGAATGGAGGCTAAGAAGACAAGTTGAATGCATCTGCTAAAGCAGAGATTTTGGCAGTGTTGGGAATTTAAAAATAAAATCTGTCACATTTAGAAAGAATTTTTTCTAACTTAAAATTATGATCTAATTGCCCAATCATTTCTTCTCACGCTTTTATGATTTCATTCTTTTTGCTTAAAACTCTGATTCATTTGGATTTTATCCTGGCATAAGCTCCAAGATAGACTTTATTTTTTGCCATATGGCTTGATTGTCCCCCAAGTAATTATTCAATAATCAATTTTCTTCTACAGATTGGAGATGCTGTTTTTACGTATACAAAACTGATGTCTTAAAATAAATAAAACCAAAATCATAGTCAGACATTTTGTTCTCAAAACCACCCTGCTTAAGTGTTTCCATTTTAATGAGTGATATCACTACTTACCCCTTTACTTACACCAAAACCTTAGACTCATCTTTCATATCTCTTTTCTCTCTTTTCTCTACAAGAGCACTCCCTGTGGCTATACTCCTGATAACAGAGGGAGCAGGCGAAAACATTCATCTCCCAGTTTTTTCATGGAAGGGGCTTAACTGCATACTTTCCCAGCTGCTGCCTGAAAACCTGGCTTCTAATTAGCCTACATCTAGGTGCTGACTATGATCCTCCCTTTTGTGATACTGACAGGTCACAGCCACCTTCAACCGCTGGGAGCCACTAAGAAGAAGGATAATGGCTTGGACAATCTCTAAGTTTTGAGAGGCAGCCAGGAGCTTGGGCCAGGCTGATTGCCAAGTTTCATCTCCTAAACAAGACCAGTCTGTCAAGTCTGGGAGAGGTGGCTTTTTATTTAATGCTCAGAAACCAGCACCAAGAGTCAAGGAAAATGAAGAAACAGAGGGATGTGTTTCAAACAAAAGAACAAGATAAATCTTAAAAACTGATCTTAATAACATGGAGATAATTGATTAACCCAATAGAGAGTTCAAAATAGTAGTCATAAAGATGCTCACTGAGGTCAGGAGAACAATGCACATACAAAGAGATAGAAAATATTTTTAAAGTAGCAAACAAAAATCACAGAGCTGAAGAATACAATAACTGAACTGAAAAATTCAATAGAAGGGCTTCAACAGCAGACTAGAAGAATCAAAGAATGGATCAGTGAATTCCATGAAAGGGCAGGGGGATTCATTCAGTCAGAGAAACAAAAAGAGAAAGGAATGAAAAAAAAGAGTGAAGATCACTTCAAGGAATTATGGGACATCATCAAATGGATCAATATACACATTATAGAGATCCCAGAGGGAGAAAAGAGAGATAAAGGGGCAGAAAGCTTATTAAGTAACATAATGGCTGAAAACTTCCCTAACCTTGGGAAAGAAACAGACATCCAGGTCCAGGAATCCAAAAAGTACCAAACAAGATGAATTTAAAGGGACCCACACAGAGACACATTATAATTAAACTGTCAAAAGCTCAAGACAAAGAGAGAATCTTAAAAGCAGCAAGAAAAAAGCAACTTGTTGCTTATAAGGGAACCCCCATAAGACAACTGGCAGATTTTTCAGCAGAAACCTTGCAAGTCAGAAGGGTGTGGAAAGATATATTCAAAGTATTGAAAGAAAGAAAAAAAGAACTGCCAACCAAGAATACTCTACCTGTTAAAGTTGTCCATCCAACCACAGATGAATGGATAAAGAAGATGTGGCACATATATACAATGGAATATTACTCAGCCATTAAAAGAAATGAAATTGAGTTGTTTGTAGTGAGGTGGATAGACCTAGAGTCTGTCATACAGAGTGAAGTAAGTCAGAAAGAGAAAACCAAATACCATATGCTAACACATATATATGGAATCTAAGGAGAAAAAAAAAGATTCTGAAGAACCTAGTGGCAGGACAGGAATAAAGACGCAGACATAGAAAATGTACTTGACACAGGGAGGGGGAAGGGTAAGCTGGGACGAAGTGAGAGAGTGACATGTACATATATACACTACCAAATGTAAAACAGATAGCTAGTGGGAAGCAGCCACATAGCACAGGAAGATCAGCTTGGTGCTTTGTGACCACCTAGAGGGGTGGGATAAGGAGGGTGGGAGGGAGACGCAAGAGGAAGGAGATACGGGGATATATGTATATGTATAGCTGATTCACTTTGTTATAAAGCACAAACTAACACACCTAACACACCATTGTAAAGCAATTATACTCCAATAAAAATGTTAAAAAAAAAAAAGAATTGAAGGAGAAATAGAGTTCGCCAGACAAACAAATGTTAAGACTTTTGTCTTCATCACCACTAGTCTGGCCCTACAAGAAAAGTTAAAGGGAGTTCTTCAAGCTGAAATGAAAGGATGTTAATTAGTAATATGAAGACCTATGAAAGGATAAAACTCACTGGCAAAGAAGAAAAAAGTATGCACATTTTTAAAAAAGAAACAGAAAATGATTTGGGGTGTGGGTATTTTTATTGCTAATGTTCTGTGTTGTGGTTTTTAAGGATGAACATATTAGTGTATAATCTGTATAATTAAAAATTAATAAAGATTAACATTAACAAAAACAAAGGACTAAAATTTAATTACTGGGAAAGTCAGGGAAGAGAGGACAGTAGAGGAGAGTGATTATTGGGTAGTTTAGCAGAGTGGCCAAAGGACTTTTCAGAACAGGGATACCTAACAGAATTTTAAATTTTATGTATTCTTGAATTGAAAACCCCATCTGCCTCCTCAAGCCTTCAAAAAATCTCAAACACACATTTATGTCCTTTAGACTTATTTATGTTTTTGTTTCACTTTGATTTTGTAGAATTCAGGAACAAGAGATTGTGTTCCCTTCTGGCTGGGGTGTCCCGGAGAATGCTGCAAAAGTAGTATGTAATTAACTATTGAAAGAATAAACTATGAGACAGAACTGACTATAAGCTATAAGCCCCTTAGAATACACAGAAAAGTGTAGGTGAGGGTAACAGAAGATTTGAGCTGCTATTTGAGTTTCATGATATTTTTATTTTTCTTGTCTTTGAGAGGAGAATGCTCCAAGCAGGCAAGCATAAATGCCTTATTCTAATAAGCATTGTAAACCTTAGTAGGCGTTCAATTTATAAACGTAAACCTCATGTTAATTCTATTAATGTGAGTTACCTTTTTTTGACTTGAACTCTCTGAGGTCATTGACAGTCTTCTCAGAATTTATTGTATATAAAACTGAGGTTCATCTCCTGGATCTTATTGAATTCACCATGGAACCTCTTACTGTTCAGTCATTCTTTCCTAGAGAACCCTCTCATATGCCTTGTGGTATTAAACTTCTACACTGCTATCTTTCATTTGCTTCCTTTCTCTTTTGAGTCATTTTCCATGAAAAAAAATGGGGTTATCAAATCATACCAACTTTTCCTTTGGAGTATATTTAATGATCTCTCCTCAAGTATACACTACATATCTGGCTATGCCCAGGGTTGCCCCCTTTCCTGTGACCTCAGTCAAGTTATTCAGTCTTTCTGAACCTCAGTTTGAATTTCTATAAAGTGGAGAAAATAATAATAACCTCATTAAGACAGCAATAGTTAAACCATATCATACTTGCCAAAGTGCTTAGCACTTCTGTAGGTACATAATAACTGCTTAAAGTCATTCCAGCTCATCTTATCACTTAGGGATTTATCACCACCAACTCTTTCTTAGCTTCCGGATAGCATTTTTCTCTGCAGTGGGATTGCTACCAAGGCAAAATGAGAAATTACTATCCCTGCTGCTCACTGAATGACACCTCTCTGCCAATTTCTCCTCTGCCTTTATGACTCTTGGTTCAAATAACAGGTTAGTTCTCCACAAAAATCTCATAGCCCATTAATTACATTAGTGAGAGTCATAAGTATCCTAAATGGAAAAATTGTATCCTTCCATTTAGCAATTTGTAAAGGATGAGGATATAGAAAATGGTTGACCAACATTCACACTCGGCTATGTGTATCAGCAAGCCAGAAGGGGCTGGAAAAAGTAGAGCTGTTAGTTTTATAGTGACATCGTATTGATTTCTAGATATTATACAGGGTTTAAGCTACTTAAATTATGTTGAATTTGCCATGACAAATGCCACCATATGGAACCTTTTAGATTTTAGTCACATGAAACGTTTTAGAATTTAGTCATTCTTTCTTAGAAAACTCTGTCATGTGTCTGATATTGTTAAACTTCCACATTGTTAGCACCCATTTTTAGAACTTCCCATCTCTTTTGAGTCATTTCTATTTTCAAAAAGTTGGGCTGCCTGACTGTACCTATCTTTTCCTTCACTCTTATGCAGTCTTTTTTCTTAAAGACTGTCACCAGAGTTCCCCTCTTGTCAGCTTAAACTGTACCTAATATCCAGACATGAATAAAATGTGTTGCTAAATATAATATGTTTAAAATGAGGGATGTATTACTATAAAATTAACAGTTAAAAGTCAATGGAAAATTTTAAAAAGTCAATGAAAATTTTAGGTACATAGTGATGATCTACAAATGCATAACTGCAGAGTTCTAGAATAGAATTATTCTATATAATTTAGACAAGTAAAATAATCTTTCTGAACCAGGTTCCTCTTTTCAAAAAATGGCAGGATAATACTATCTGATCTACTAATCTTCCAGAAAGAAGTCTGTATAAATGTGAGCTCTGTTATTATTAGCAATGTTCTGGCTCTCTTCAGATCTTTGGTTCAGTTTAGTTGAAATAAAGCTCAGAGCAGACAAAACAAACTTGAAAAAAGAAAACTGTACTTCAGTGGAAATTGTTTCTATTACCTTTGCCAGTATATCAAATGATTAGATAAACCAGGACTCAGTTTCTCAATAGGCAAATCAGATCCCTCAAATCAATGTTTTGTTTGAATAAGGATAAGTAAAAAATTCCTGCTTGTCATAAAGAAAACATGCAGATCTGCTATTCACTTCCATCTTAGGGAATTTAGCATAAGGTCAGGTGGAGTGAATTAAAAATGTTAAGGTTTTCCAAAATAAATATTACTTCTTATAAATATGTGATTCATATTTAGAATTTTCTAAGTCTCCAACATTTCATCATCATCAAAATGCCCACTTATGTTTATAGTTTTCTGAGCATTTTGTGTTGTATTAAAGTTTTATATATTCTGCCTCTTTCAAAAATGTTGGAGAAGCATGCAACAAAAATATAATATTTTGTCTTTCTTTCCTTCCTTTCTTCCTTCCTTCCTTCCTTCCTTCCTTCCGTTAACAAACGTATTTGTCAAGCACTGGGCTAAATGACAGGGAAATACATAAGAATGAGACATAAACATGTCATGAGGAGCTCACAACCTCATGTGAGAGACAGGAAAGACTATTAAGTGTTTAAATAAAGATATGAAGGAAATGCTATGAGCACAGATAGAAGGATTAATCAACTCTTCCCTGGGGAATCAGAAGAGGCTTCACAGAGGAGCCACTGAAGCTAGATCATAATAATTTAAAAAATAAAAGGTAAAGACTTTGTCAGATAAAAAGGCTTTATTCAGTCCAGACAGAAGGAAGAGCATGGGCTACAGAAAGGTTTCACAGAGAGGTCCAGCAGGAAAGGGAAGGCAGGGAGACAGCTGGGTCTGCTCTATGTCAGAGATGCAGTTCAGAGAAGTTTGTTGATTTTAGCTGAGAGGCTGATTTAAATCACTTTTCTCTCATGCTACAAATATTCGTCAAGGCTCTTCTTTTATGAAGTGTCAGCATGCTTGTTGTAAGCCCAGAGCATGACATCAACTTCTTCTTTTAATTTTTTGCAAGTTGATTTCCTCTACTTTTCTTTCTCTTTAAATGAACTCATATTCATTAAGTTATTAAAGAATGGTCTGTTCTAACAACAAAGGATTGGTAGTCTATGAAGACGAGTAACTTTTTAAATAGCTTCTGAGAGAGAGGAGAAGAATACAGAGAAAGAAAAAAAAATCCTGCCATCAAACCTGGAAGCCCTACTAGGTTGGCCTTACATCATAGAGATTTAACTAACCTACTTTGTGGAGGAAAGGAAAAGGAACTCTAATGTGCCAGGCCAGGGGATGTAAGTATTATATCTGATTCAATGCCAGTAAAATAAAAGCCTTTCAATGGCCTGGGAACTGTGATCTGGCCCCCTGCTACCAATCTGGTAGCCAACCATTGCCTCTACTTCATTGCCGACCATTCTTCCCATCATTCATTATACATTCCAGTCAGATTGGCCTTCTAGCTGGTCCTTAAATTTGCAAAGCATGTTTCTCTCTGCCAGAACACTCTTACTTCAGCTAACCTTATTCTCTCTTCTTCACACCCTTCAGGTCTTAGCTCAAAGAAGCCTTCCCTGATCACACTCTATAAAACAAGGTCCACCTGCTCTTCCCCCGTCTTACGCCAAACCCTTCTCTGACTTATTTTTCTTCTCTAAGCACTTATTTCCCCTTATTGTATATTTTTATTTGCTAAGGTTTTTAATTGTATCTATCTTTCCACTAGAGCCTAAACAACTATAAGAGAAGGCATTAGCCTATTTTGTTCAAATAATGTGTATAAAACAGTTGATATTTAATAAATGGTTAATAATATATCTTGAATAATGGAAAACCTTTTATATTGACATTATTAGAAACGTTTTACAGATGAGTAGCCTGAATTTCAGACACATAAAATAATTTGTTGGCTATTCCATGACTCATAAGTCATCCGGATTTGAGTATACAATGTCTCCTAAATCCATGATTTTTCCATTATACCAAACTTCATTCCCTAAAAAGATGCTTTCCATGAGAACATATCTTCAGATATAACTAACATTATTATGTGCAGTATGTTTATCAGGGTTCCAAAATGTAGGAACAAAATCCACTGTAACTGGTTTAAGTAAAAATGGACTTGCAAATGGTCACGAATAGTTTACAGAATCACTGGCAGAGCTGAAGAGACAAACTTGAGCTGAGCTTCCAAAAATGACTACCAATCCCACACCAAAGAACTGGCCTGCCAAGGAGCAGCTGCTACCACTCCCACTTTCAAGGAACTGCAGAAGCATGAAATTAGTTGCCATGGCTTCTAGATTCAAGGCAAGACTACCTTTGCTATGAACAGAAAGCTGCTGAATCAGGAAAGTCACACCAGGGGTCCTAGATCCAGAATTTTACCACCACTACCATGATCTTTGCCAGCAACGTAACTGCTCTATATCCTGTCTCTCTATGTAACTCCATTCTGTATCAAAGACTCATATAAATCCATCTCACTGGTGGAGCCCAAATCACTTTCAGAAACTTTACTGCAAAGGGAATTGAGAAATGTAGTTCTTTAGCTTTCCAAGCTATCAAGACTGGAAGGTAAGTTGCAAGGGGATCAGAACTGTTGCTGACAGTTATGCATCCTATGTTAGGCACGTGTTAGTGCATAACCTTATTCAATCTTTGCAAAAGCACTGTAAGGTAGCTACCATTATGCCCACTGAATTGATGAAGAAACAAAGGCTCAGAAAGTGATTTGACTCAAGTCATTAATGAGTCTCTAACGAGAGACTCTTGTGCCTTCTTTCTGGAGTCTATCAGCATCCTCTTTTCAGTTGCACGAATCGGCAATCATTGTTTTGTTCAGGGTCGAATACTTTAGAGTTAAATGGCAGATAATGATGCTATTCTCTAAATGTAAAACCAGAGAGGGTACAAAGATGTAAACTTATGAAACTCCTCCATAAATGTCTTGCTGACTTTTAACAGTGTTGTAAAGTATGAGAAAGGTAGTTTGGAACGTTCCTCCTGTAAAGGTGGCATCTTGGTGCACTTCTGTAATAGTGGCCTAGTTCTCAGCTCTGCAGATACAAAATTTTCATTTTTATTGATTCTCTTTGGATGACTAGACAGTAAGCAAATTTCTACTTGGGGCATGCCTGTTAACATTAAAGCAACTTCAAGATATGGACTTAAAAACCATATGAAATAAGAATGGACTTCTAAATAATATTTATGGAGCATGTACTGTGTGGCATGCACTGTGGTAGATATTTTCTTGTGGAGTCTTTTATTACCCCTAAAAATCTAGAAATTAGGATTCCATCATTGAAAAAAATGGGTGATAGAAAGCTTAATGACATGGTACCACAGCAGTTTGATGTGCCTAAAATAGCAGTAATTTGGCCTAGCGATGGCGCATATCTAAAAAGTAGTAGTGGGTAGGCTTTTGGCATCATGGAGTTGTCTGGAAACAAATACATAGAAAACCCATAAAGTTTTTTGTTTTCTGGGTTTTTTTTTTGAATTTAATTTAATTTATTTTTTTTATACAACAGGTTATTATTAGTCATCCATTTTATACACATCAGTGTATGCATGTCAATCCCAACCTCCCAATTCATCACACCCGCACCCCCACCACGCTGCCACTTTCCCCACTTTGGTGTCCATACGTTTGTTCTCTACATCTATGTCTCAATTTCTGCCCTGCAAACTGGTTCATCTCTACCATTGTTCTAGATTTCACATATATGCATTAATATATGATATCTGTTTTTCTCTTTCTGAGTTACTTCACTCTGTATGACAGTCTCTAGATCCAACCACGTCTCCACAAATGACCCAATTTCGTCCCTTTTTATGGCTGAGTAATATTCCACTGTATATATGTACCAATTCTTCGTTATCCATTCATCTGTCAATGGGCATTTAGGTTGCTTCCATGACCTGCCTATTGTAAATAGTGCTGCAATGAACATTGGGGTGCATGTGTCTTTTTGAATTATGGTTTCCTCTGGGTATACGCCCAGCAGTGGGATTGCTGGGTCATATGGTAATTCTATTTTTCGTTTTTTAAGGAACCTTCATACTGTTCTCCATAGTGGCTGTATCAATCTACATTCCCACCAACAGTGCAAGAGGGTTCCCTTTTCTCCACACCCTCTCCAGCATTTGTTGTTTGTAGATTTTCTGATGATGCCCATTCTGACTGGTATGAGGTGATACCTAATTTTAGTATTGATTTGCATTTCTCTAATAGTTAATGATGTTGAGCAGCTTTTCACGTGCTTCTTGGCCATCTGTAGAGAAAAGTTTATTTAAGTCTTCGGCGCATTTTTGGATTGGGTTGTTTGTTTTATTAATATTGAGTTGCATGAGCTGTTTATATACTTTAGAGATTAATTCTTTGTCCATTGATTCATTTGCAAATATTTTCTCCCATTCTGAGGGTTGTCTTTTCATCTTGTTTATGGTTTCCTTTGCTGTGCAAAAGCTTTCAAGTTTCATTAGGTCCCATTTGTTTATTTTTGTTCTTATTTCCATTATTCTAGGAGGTGGATCAAAAAAGGTCATGTTGTGATTTATGTCAAAGAGTGTTCTTCCTATGTTTTCCTCTAAGAGTTTTATAGTGTCTGGTCTTACATTTAGGTCTCTAATCCATTTTGAGTTTATTTTGGTGTATGGTGTTAGGGAGTATTCTAATTTCATTCTTTTACATGTAGCTGTCCAGTTTTCCCAGCACCACTTATTGAAGAAACTGTCTTTTCTCCATTTTATACCCTTGCCTTCTTTGTCGTAGATCAAGGTGCATCATGTCATTGACCATACGTGCGTGGGTTTATCTCTGGGCTTTCTATCCTGTTCCATCGATTTATATTTCTGTTTTTGTGCCAGTACCATGATGTCTTGATTACTGTAGCTTTGTAGTATAGTCTGAAGTCAGAGAGTCTGATTCCTCCAGCTCCATTTTTTTCCCTCAAGACTACTTTGGCTATTAGGGGTCTTTTGTGTCTCCATACAGATTTTAAGATTTTTTGTTCTAGTTCCATAAAAAATGCCATTGGTAATTTGATAGGGATTGTATTGAATCTGTAGATTGTTTGGGGTAGTATATTCATTTTCACCATATTGATTCTTCCAGTCCAAGAACATGGTATATCTCTCCACCTGTTGGTATCATCTTTAATTTCTTTCATCAGTGTCTTATAGTTTTCTGCATACAGGTCTTTTGTCTCCCTAAGTAGGTTTATTCCTAGGTATTTTATTCTTTGTGTTGCAATGGTAAATGGCAGTGTTTCCTTAATTTCTCTTTCAGATTTTTATCATTAGTGTATAGGAATGCAAGAGATTTCTGTGCATTAATTTTGTATCCTGCTACTCTATCAAATTCATTGATTAGCTCTAGTAGTTTTCTAGTGGCATCTTTAGGATTCTCTGTGTATGGTGTCATGTCATCTGCAAACAGTGACAGTTTTACTTCTTCTTTCCAATTTGTATTCCTTTTATTTCTTTTTCTTCTCTGATTGCCATGGCTAAGACTTCCAAAACTATGTTGAATAATAGTGGTGGGAGTGGGCAACTTTGTCTTCTTCCTGATCTTAGAGGAAATGCTTTCAGTTTTTCACCATTGAGAATGATGTTTGCTTTGGGTTTGTCATATATGGCTTTTATTATGTTGAGGTATGTTCCCTCTATGCCCATTTTCTGGAGAGTCTTTATTATAAATGGCTGTTGAATTTTGTCAGAAGATTTTTCTGCACCTATTGAGAAGACCATATGATTTTTCTTTTTCTATTGGTTAATATGGTGTATCACATTGATTGATTTGCATGTATTGAAGAATCCTTGCATCCCTGGGATAAATCCCACTTGATCATGGTGTATGATCCTTTTAATGTGTTGTTGGATTCTGTTTGCTAGTATTTTGTTGAGGATTTTGGCATCTATATTCATCAGTGATATTGGTCTGTAATTTTCTTTTTTTGTAGTATCTTTGTCTGGTTTTGGTATCAGGATGATGGTGGCCTCACAGAATGTGTTTCGGAGTGTTCCTTTCTCTGCAATTTTTTGGAAGACTTTGAGAAGGATGGATGTTAGCTCTTCTCTAAATGTTTGATAGAACTCACTTGTGAAGCCACCTGGTCCTGGACTTTTGTTTTTTGGAAGAGTTTTAATCACAGATTCAATTTCATTACTTGTGATTGGTCTGTTCATATTTTCTATTTCTTCCTGGTTCAGTCTTGGAAAGTTATACCTTTCTAAGAATTTGTCCATTTCTTTCAGGTTGTCCATTTTATTGGCATAAAATTGATTGTAGTAGTCTCTTAAGATGCTTTGTATTTCTGTGGTGTATTTCTGTTGTAAATTCTCCTTTTTCATTTCTAATTTTATTGATTTGAGTCATCTCCCTCTGTTTCTTGATCAGTCTGGTTAATGGTTTATCAATTTTGTTTATCTTCCCAAGGAACCAGCTTTTAGTTTTACTGATTTTTTCTATTGTTTTCTTTGTTTCAATTTCATTTATTTCTGCTCTGATCTTTATGATTTCTTTCCTTCTGCTAACTTTGGGTTTTTTTATTCTTCTTTCTCTAGTTCCTTTAGGTGTAAGGTCAGATTGTTTATTTGAGATTTTTCTTGTTTCCTGAGGTAGTCTTGTATGGCTATAAACTTCTCTCTTAAAACTGCTTTTGCTGCATCCCATAGGTTTTGGATCATTGTGTTTTCATTGTCATTTGTCTCTAGGTATTTTTTGATTTCCTCTTTGATTGCTTCAGTGATTTCTTGTTTATTTAGTAACGTGTTGTTTAGCCTCCATGTGATTCTGTTTTTTACGTTTTTTTCCCTGTAATTGATTTCTAATCTCATAGCGTTGTGGTCGGAAGAGATGCTTGATATGATTTCAATTTTCTTAAATTTACTGAGGCTGGATTTGTGACCCAAGATGTGATCTTTCCTGGAGAATGTTCCGTGTGCACTTGAGAAGAAAGTGTAATCTGCTGTTATTGGATTGAATGTATATAAATATCAATTAAATCTATCTGGTCTATTGTGTCATTTAAAGCTTGTGTTTCCTTATTAATTTTCTATTTGGATGATCTGTCCATTGGTGTAAGTGAGGTGCTAAAGTCCCCCACTATTATTGTGTTACTGTCAATTTCCTCTTTTAGAGCTGTTAGCAGTTGCCTTATGTATTGAGGTGCTCCTATGTCCAGTGCATATATATTTATAATTGTTATATTCTTCTTGGATTGATCCCTTGATCATTATGTAGTGTCCTTCCTTGTATCTTATAACGTTCTTTATTTTAAAGTTTATTTCACCTGATATGAATATTGCTACTCCAGCTTTCTTTTGATTTCCATTTGCATGGAATATGTTTTTCCATCCCCTTACTTTCTGTCTGCATGTGTCCCTAGGTCTGAAGTGGGTCTCTTGTAGACAGCATATATATGGGTCTTGTATCTATTCAGCAAGCCTGTGTCTTTTGGTTGGTGCATTTAATCCATTCACATTTAAGGTAATTATCGATATGTATGTTCCTATTACCATTTTCTTAATTGTTTTGGGTTTGGTTTTGTAGGTCCTTTTGTCTCTTGTGTTTCCCACTTAGAGAAGTTCCTTTAGCATTTGTTGTAGAGCTGGTTTGGTGGTGCTGAATTCTCTTAGCTTTTGCTTGTCTGTAAAGCTTTTGATTTCTCCATCGAATCTGGATGAGATTCTTGCCAGCTAGAGTAATCTTAGTTGTAGTTCTTTCCTTTCATCACTTTAAGTATATCATGCCACTCCCTTCTGGCTTGTAGAGTTTCTGATGAGAAATCAGCTGTTAACCTTATGGGAGTTCCCCTGTATGTTATTTGTCATTTTTCCCTTGCTGCTTTCAATAATTTTTCTTTGTCTTTAATTTTTGCCAATTTGATTACAATATGTCTTGGCGTGTTTCTCCTTGTTTATCCTGTATGGGACTCTCTGTAGTTCCTGGACTTGGGTGGCTATTTCCTTTCCCATGTTAGGGAACTTTTTGACTATAATCTCTTCAAATATTTTCTCACGTCCTTTCTCTCTCTCTTCTCCTTCTGGGACCTCTATAATGCGAATGTTGTTGTGTTTAATGTTGTCCCAGAGGTCTCTTAGGCTGTCTTCATATCTTTCATTCTTTTTTCTTTATTCTGTTCTGCAGCAGTGAATTCCACATTTCTGTTTTCCAGGTCACTTAGCCATTCTTCTGCCTCAGTTATTCTGCTATTGATTCCTTCTGGTGTATTTTTCAGTTCAGTTACTATATTGTTCATCTCTGTTTGTTCTTTAATTCTTCTAGAACTTTGTTAAATATTTCTTGCATCTTCTTGATCTTTGCCTCCATTGTTTTTCTGAGGTCCTGGATCATCTTCTCTATCATTTTTCTGGAAGGTTGCCTATCTCCACTTCATTTAGTTGTTTTTCTGGGGTTTTATCTTGTTCCTTCATCTGGTACTTAGCCCTCCGCCTTTTCATCTTGTCTATCTTTCTGTGAATGTGGTTTTTGTTCCACAGGCTGCAGGGCTGTAGTTATTCTTGCTTCTGCTGTCTGCCCTCTGGTGGATGAGGCTATCTAAGAGGCTTGTGCAAGTTTCCTGATGGGAGGGACTGGTGGTGGGTAGAGCTGGCTATTGCTCTGGTGGGCAGAGCTCAGTAAAACTTTAATCCACTTGTCTGCTGATGGGTGGGCCTGGGTTTTCTCCCTGTTGATTGTTTGGCCTGATGTGACCCAACACTGGAGCCTTCCCGGGTTCTTTGGTGGGGCTAATGGTGGACTGTTGTAGGGCTCATACCAAGAGGTACTTCTCAGAACTTCTGCTGCCAGTGTCCTTGTCCTCACGGTGTGACACAGCCACCCCCTACCTCTGCAGGAGACCCTCGAACACTAGCAGGTAGGTCTGGTTCAGTCTCCTATGGGGTCACTGCTCCTTCCCCTTGGTCCTGATGTGCACACTACTTTGTGTGTGCCCTCCAAGAGTGGAGTCTCTGTTTCCCCCAGTCCTTTTGAAGTCCTGCAATCAAATCCCGCTAGCCTTCAAAGTCTGATTCTCTAGGAATTCTTCCTCCTGTTGCCAGACCCCCAGGTTGGGAAGCTTGACATGGGGCTCAGAAACTTCACTCCAGTGGGTGGACTTCTGTGGTATAAGTGTTCTCCAGTTTGTGGGTCACCCACCCAGCAGTTATGGGATTTGATTTTATTGTGATTGCCCCCCTCCTACCATCTCCTTGTGGCTTCTCCTCTGTCTTTTGATGTGGGGTATCTTTTTTGGTGAGTTCCAGTGTGTTGCTGTCAGTGACTGTCCAGCAGTTAGTTGTGATTCTGGTGTTCTCGCAAGAAGGAGTGAGAGCACATCCTTCTACTCCACTACCAAATCAGAATTTGCATTTTAACAAGATCCCCTGGTGATTGGGGTTATTCATATAAACATGAAAGTTTGAGAAGTCCTGCTTACAACTGCCATCCATA
Source organism: Stenella coeruleoalba (assembly GCF_951394435.1). Lineage (NCBI taxonomy): Eukaryota > Metazoa > Chordata > Mammalia > Artiodactyla > Delphinidae > Stenella > Stenella coeruleoalba. Next base: position 118,012,476 of record NC_137169.1, on the reverse strand, counting down.
AAACAAGCAGTTCTTTGTTGGTCAGTTGAGAGCTGTTTATAAGGCACTGTCCAAGTGATGACAGAATCTGGTGGCTCTTCATACAGTTTCAAAATCAGTCCAGATGCCAAATCTGCTGACACCTTGATCTTTCTTGGACTTCCCAGGCTTCTGAAATTCACTTATTGTTTAACGCAGATTCCTGCTGACAGTTCTTGGCCACAGCCCCGTCTTCACAGCCAACACCCCCAGGCAGCCTCTGTCCCACCCCTTCATTGCAACCAGTCCCTCAGTGCCAAACCCATAAAGTTTTAATAGAGTTGTACTGGTAAAAGTGCTGCTAACTTAGATGATATACATGTTGATACTGTTTAATAAGTAAAAAGACCTCCATATTCCCAACTTTCTACAGGTGGAAAGCAGGCAGAGAAAGCTGCAAAGTGACAAAGAGGGTAATAGATTTACTGATACCTTCTTTAGAAATAGTCTGTATCCTATTTTGTATTGATGTGTGTGGAGGGCAGATCTTCTTGTAAATTTATAGACCTATGGAATAAGATGAACCATATCTGAACATGAAGTAGATCAAGAGATTCTGAACTTTAAGCTTGAGGCTAGAATTGCATAAGACTTTTAAGTGTCTTACAATGGAGTGAGCATGTTTTATGTGTGGAAGGCATATTAAAATATGAATAAAAGGTGTAATGTGATAATTTAGATTGTTTCACAACAAATATTCATTTCCTTCTCTCTTCTACATGGGCAAAGTATAGTTCCCAGAATGGCTTCCTGACATGGTTTTGGCCATGTGACTTTTTGGCCAACGTGATGTTAGTGGATAAGATGTTAGGAAAGACTTGAAATATATTTATAAAGTGGGTCTTGCCATTTTGCATTTCTGCCATCTCCATGAGTAGAACATCACATGGATTGCCTACTGGCCAAGGATAGGAGGAAAGTATGTGGAGAAGACCTAGACACAACATACAAGCTAAGGACAAGTCTAACTGTGCCTGGTTTAGACTAGAGGACCCTCAGCATTTCCACAGGCACCCAGGTTAGAATAAGTACAGGCAGACCACGGAGGTATTGTGGGTTTGTTTCCAGTCCACTGCAGTAAAGCAAATATTATGATAAAGGAGTCACACAAATTTTTGGTTTCCCAGTGCATTATAAAAGTTATGTTTACACTACCCTATAGTCTACCAAGTGTGCAATAGCATTATGTCTAAAAGATGTATACACCTTAATTAAAATTTTTTTCATTGCTAAAAAGGCTAACCATCATCTCAGCCTTCAGAAAGTTGTAGTAGTAACATTAAAGATCACTGATCACAAATCACCATAACAAATATATTAATAATGAAAAAGTTTGAAATATTGTGAGAACTACTAAAATGTGACATGAAGTGAGCAAAAGTTGTTGGAAAAATGGCTCTGATAGACTTTCTTGATGCAGGGTTGCTACAAACCTCCAGTTTGTAAAAAAAACTCAGTATCTGTGAAACACAGTAAAGAACAATAGAGCAAGGTATGCCTGTAATTGTTGTTTTAAGTCATTGAGTTTCAAATATTGAAGTGGTTTGTTATACAGAAAATGTTAACTGATGTAGAAATAAATGAGCATTCTAAACATTCTGGAGAACTGCCTCCCTGGTTCAAGAAACAAGGAAACTAAATTGGTAATCAGAGTTTGCTTGAAGTACACATACAAAAATCTAAACAAAGAGAGTCTGCAAATTTTATATAAGATTTCCACCTGCCAGAACACATTTCTGTTAGTGACAATATTATCACCAGTAGTGGCCTTTGGTTTTAAAGATTAGAAAACAACTTTGGCAAACTTAAGGAGGCTCAAAGAGAATGTATCAAAAGTGCTATATGGTTTACAGAATCAAAAGAAGAGCTGAATAATCAAGCTTTGAAAAGTTCAGGACCAGGGAAGATTCATAGATCCTAGCAGATCCTAATGATGATCAGGGAAGATTCACAGATCCTAACTCATGGACATTTTCATGTTCAGATTTCAGGTGACAGAGCCTGATTAGCCCTGTTTATTTCATGTGTCCAATTGCATGGAGGGCAGAAGGGGTCATGTTATTATGACTGATAGCCCCATTAGGAACACATGGAATAGAGGAAGGATAATTGATCGTTAGGAGTCTTCTCACAACTGAATGGCCTTGATAAATTCTTATTGTCAATATTTTCCATCAGCAAGTTACCCAAGGATCTCAATATTAAGACATAGCAGCATGTTCCAACTTGCATCAGAGTTGCATCAAATCAGGAGTTGCCTGATTTTTTTTGGGGGGGGGGACAATTTTTTAATCATAGTGAAAGATGACCTATGACTACATAAATTCATTGTGCTTTGAATGTTTTTAGTGTCTAGTCCAGAAATAACACGGGATTTTATACTTAGACTCCATAGCATCTTTACTTGAGGTCATCCAGTACTGTATCCATTCCTTATAGGCTTATCAATAGCACCTTACGTAAATATATAACCCAATACTTTTCAAGGGTTTCATGGCCAATAAATATTTTAGTTCTCAGGGAATCCCACTGAGTTCCAGCTTGCCTTCTTTGATTCCAGTATAGATGGCTATTTTTGAAAAATTCCTTAAAATTATTTTCCCTGCTCATCTCTAATATATATATATATATATATATATATATATATATATATATATATATATATATATATATATATTTTATGTTTGCATTGGTTGTTCATTGCTGCATGCGGTCTTTCTCTAGTTGCAGCAAGTGGGGACTACTCTTCATTGCGGGGTGCAGGCTACTCATTGTGGTGGATTCTCTTGTTGTGGAGCATGGGCTCTAGGCACATGGGTTTCAGTAGTTGTGGCACACGGGCTCAGTAGTTGTGGCTCGCAGACTCTAGAGCACAGGCTCAGTATTTGTAGCACATGTGCTTAGGTGCTCTGCGGCATGTGGGGTCTTCTCGGACCAGGGCTCGAACCAGTGTCCCCTGCATTGGCAAGCAGATTCTTAACCACTGCACCACCAGGGAAACCCCTCTAATCTTTTTCTTAATAAATTGTGACTAGTATCTGGAAAGTATGGATTGTGTTATCTATTATCTTTTCTTCCTGTTTTCTCAGGCTGCAGGTAAGGGGTTCTTTATATTCTTAGGACAAGGATATAAATATCCACCTTGGGCCTCTATAACATTGTCTTCACTTTAATTTGTGGATATGAATTTCAAAGAACTTTCTGTGCCTATGAAGCAAAGATTTTTCATACACATGACTCATTGGAGATTAAACAAGTTCTGCTTATCTTTATTCCATCACTTGCCCCATTCCATTCCAAATTAAAACTGATGAACTATAAACAATAAAACGGATTTATTATAGTTACAATTTCAGCTTGTAAAGGTAATAAGCTCCATTTCTCTCTTCATTTTGTTTCTCTGGCTCTCATTTCATTTTGAACACTGATGGATAGGGAGGAAAACTTCATTTTAATGTCTCAAGGTCTTAAAGAGAACCATCTTGAGTAATAGATATACCTAGGTCTTTAAGGTAGCAATACTGGCTTCATCATTGCCATCTGCTGATGGATGGTGAAAAACCATCAGAATGAATTTCGTAGGTTTTTTTGCTGACAAAGACAATGTTCCTGTGTGGGTTTTTCCCCACTTTGAAGTCAGCAGACCTCAGTGAGAAAAAGAACTGATTAAAGGACAATCTGTCACCTAAAATAATCAATGTAACTGCCCAATGTGCCTTAAAATTATTTGGAATAATCCAGTTCCTGGAATAAGTTAATTCAGGTAAAGACTAACTAAATGCAAGAGAGAATCTTGTACACAAAGGAGCAGCTGTTTGATTGGAACTATTGGAACAACTTTTTTTCCCAGTGATCTGAGAAAGTGAAAATCAGATGACCAATACACCTTTCCAGTAAGCAGTTAATGAACATCTTTAATGTTCATTTAACCAATAGGGCAATCAGAATGTTCATTTGAGTACCAAATGATTAAGAAGCACATAATGTTTCTGACTCGAACATATCCTCCTTATTTTTCCTCTTTTTTAATATTAGCTTTCTTATTCCCTAATTTGCCTTTTTTCTCTGAAATTCTATTTTCACAAATCTATAAGGGATTAAATCAATTGACCTTCCTTTCTTTCTTGCTTGCTTTCTTTCTTTCTTTCTTTCTTTCTTTTTCTCTCTCTCTCTTTTTCTTTATATCTCTTTTTCTTTCTCTCTCTCTTCCTCTCTTTGGTTATTTTATTTATTTTTTTTTGCATTCCATTTCCCTTTGTTTGGCAAGCAAACATTTATTGAGCACCTACTCTGATCCTGTGTTAGGTTTTCCAGAGAAGACTATAACTGAGCTCCAAGACTTTAAAGAGTCCTGCAGTGCAGGGAATATGTCTCAGATGTGTTCTGGTGCTTGCATGAAATACACCTTAACTAACGTCATATTTTAAAGTTATCTATTTGTGAAAAATGTCACTATAAATATCACCAAAGCATTTCTGAACACTAGTCTATATGCCTACCACTGTTCTAGAGCTCTGGGATATATAGAAGAAATCTTCATGTGGGATATGCTCTCAAAAGCCTTACTCATTTTTTTGTTTTGTTTTGTTTTGTTTGTTTGTTTCAGAGAAGATGAACAAGAATTTAGGAAAACATCAAAGACTGACAAGGTAACATAAAATTGACTTTTATTGAAGCTGTGCATGTTGTGCATAAAGAAGTGAATCACTGAGAACATGCGGGTCATTAATATTTTCCTTGAAGGGTGAGACCTCACTTGGCTTAGAAAATACAGATGGGAATTTAGGAATTTGAAAAAGGAAGATGAAAGAGGGTGTAACCAGGTTGAGAAGGGGGAACAGGATAACAAGAAAACAATGATTTTTCTTCCAGTTTGTTATCTCTTTCTACATCTGGGTCTTTCTGGATTTAAAAGTTTAGAGTAGTTTTTCAACACTTTCACTATAATAAGTAACATTTACTAATCTTTATTCATATCAAAGACTCATTTATATATTCTTAACATGTATTTATAGCTTTACTCATTGATATGCTGAGCGTATTCAACTGGTGTTGATTAACTCAAACTCTACAGCCATCTTTATCTTAATCTTTGTCCTAGTAGATAAATTACATGAACGTTTAATAAAGAAAAACCTCTACAGTTCCTCCTGCATGAGTGCTCTTTGCTGCAAAAACACTGCTTTATGTCAGTTTCTTTAACTGTTGTTGCATCACACATTCTTAAGACCACGAGCCCGCATAAAAAGCCATGGGTGTATTCTCCTATGGCGGACCGGATATACTAAACAAATATTCCATAGGAACAATAACAAGTGCCGAATAATATAGAAAATAAATCCTACAAAATGCATCAGAAGGTTGGCATAAAAAAAAGAAATCTTATGGTGCTTTGTGACCACCTAGAGGGGTGGGATAGGGAGGGTGGGAGGGAGGGAGACGCAAGAGGGAAGAGATATGGGAACATATGTATATGTATAACTGATTCACTTTGTTATAAAGCAGAAACTAACACACCATTGTAAAGCAATTATACTCCAATAAAGATGTAAAAAAAAAAAACAAACAAAAAAACCCCAGAAATTTATTGCCACGATTCTAGAGGCCAGGAGTCTGAAATCTGGTGGGGCCATGTTCCCTCCAGAGACACTAGTGGAGAATCTGTCCTTGCCTCTTCCACCTTCTGGTGGCTGCTGGCATTTCTTGGCTTGTGGCTGCATCACTCCAATCCCTATCTCCATGGTCACATTGCTTTCTGTCTGTGTCCATCTCTGCTTCTCTCTCATAAGGACACGTGATGGAATTCAGGGCTCACCCAGACAATCCAGAACAATCTCCTCATCCTGAGTCCTTAATTTAACCACATCTGAAAAAAAACGGTTTTAAATAACAAGGTCACGGGACTTCCCTGGTGGTGCAGTGGTTAAGAATCCGCCTGCCAATGCAGGGGCACAGGTTTGAGCCCTGCTCCAGCTGCACATGCTGCGGAGCAACTAAGCCCGTGCACCACAACTATTGAGCCTGCGCTCTTAGCCTGCAAGCCAGAACTACTGAGCCCACGTGCCACAGCTACTGAAGCCAGTGCATCTAGAGCCCATGCTCCACAACAAGAGAAGCCACAGCAATGAGAAGCCCACGCACCGCAACAAAGAGTAACCCCCGCTCGCAGCAAGTAGAGAAAGCCCATGTGCAGCAACGAAGACCCAAATGCAGCCAAAAATAAATAAATGAGTAAAATAAAATAAAAGAAAAAGAAATCTTAAAAGCCAATAAACAAAGTGAAAGTGTGAATTCAGAGAAATATCACCAAGTATTGAAACTGACTTTTTTTGGAGAACATTTTTAAACCCTGGTGTTTTCATTTTGACTGTAATATGAATTGCAGAATAAGTAGCCAGTTGTAAATCCACCACTTATTAAAATATAGATAGATAGGTGATAGATACATAATATATGCTTTTCCAGATTCTTTTCCATTATAGGTTATTACAAGATATTGAGTATAGTTCCCTGTGATATACAGTAGGTCATTGTTGTTTATTTTATATACAGTAGTGTATATATGTTAATCCCAAACTCCTAATTTATCTCTCCCCTGCCCCTTCTATCCCCTTTGGTAACCATACATTTGTTTTCTATGTCTGTGAGTCTGTTTCTGTTTTATAAATAAGTTCATTTGTATCATTTTTTAAGATTCTACATATAAGTGATATCATATGATATTTGTCTTTCTCTGTCTGACTTCACTTAATATGATAATCTCTAGGTCCATCCATGTTGCTGAAAATGACATTATTTCATTCTTTTTTATGGCTGAGTAATATTCCATTGTATGTGTATACCACATCTTCTTTATCCATTCATCAGCCCTAAGTGAAAATTATTATTACTTTTAAAATATGGACTTAAACATTTACATTTATTTCCCCATTTGCTTTAATTATTCCATTTGCTTTGCATTGGTCTTTCTGTTTATACTTAAGGTTATTCATCTGACTCAAATTTTCTCTAAGTTTTCATCCTAAGAAATTAATAATGCTGAGAGCCTATTTTGAGCATTTATTTTTAGTGCTGAGGTCACAGAATGCTCAATTATTTCTTAATTATCAGTGTGCTGAAGAGCCATCAATCAGGGAATAGAATCAGAGGCAGGTGTGGAGGCTGCCCCACCAGCAGGGGGGGATGTCTGTAATTATTCAGTCTATAATTATTCCACAGACTGAGTCCAAATGTCAATGGGGATGTAGAAATTAAGGAGGCAGCTGAGTGAGCTGGTTATGTTGGGCATGCCAGGACAGCACTGGTCTAGATTTAGTTTGGTTTTAGCAGTCTTGACTATCACTCCAAGGACAGGAATATCTTGTATAGGTCATGGGAGAAGGATTTGAAGGAAACATTGGGTAGAGTGTTAGAAGACACAGTCAGAAGCAAGCTGTTAAAATTTTTTTACAAGAAACAGGGGAGACAAACAGAAACAGGGGCATACCAAGAAATGAGTGTGATACAAGATTAGCAGAAGAAACTTTCAAAGAAACAATTTTTGAGGGCAGAGTGGTCAATTAAGCTAGGTTTTTTGAGTGATCACCAAGTAGACAGAACTCCAGGATTATGTGAGAGACAGTGTAGCAGAGAGCATGGGTTCCGGACCCCAGGCCCTGAGGCCAACTCCTGGCTCCTCTTCTTCTGAGCTGCACGATCTTGGGTGAAATACCTGCCTTTCTGTGACTTCATTTATCATCTATAAAAGGAAGGTGATAAATTTTAGTGTCTCTTCATGATAAGGTTGTTACATGCATTAAATAAATTAATACACATAGGTATTAGCAGAGAGTAAACAATAAATGTTAGCTATTTTATGCCATGGATATAAACAAGAAAGTTGTGCATATAAAGGAGCACGTCGATTTTAATTATATATAAAATTACATAAAGTATATGTAAGCTTTAATTGTATGTACAAAATAGGTATAGGAACACACTGCTTGCACTCTTGTAACTTCTTTTTTTAAATCTTCTTTTCTCTGTAAAGTGGCTCCAACCAACTCTTCCTTACTCTGGTTATTTCACCCCCAGCCCCCAGCACAAGCCTGGGAGAAATATCCTTGCATTCTCCAAGAGGAAAATGGCAAGAGTACAGTAGTCTCTGAGAGTATTAGGTCATGTAAGTACTTCGTACACAGTAAGCACTCAAGAAATAGGAAGAGCCGGATGGATCCAGGAGTATGTAAAACAGAAGTCAATCACTCAGTCATCAAACAGTCACCTTCTATGTATTAGGCTCCTTACTGGTGCAGGAGTTATAAAAGCAAACAAGACATGGTTGGCAACCTCAAGGAACAGGCAGTATAGTTTGGAAGACACACTTATAAATCAATGGTTACAGGACGATGTGCTAGTAATAATAAAAACATGAAAGAATATGAAGGGAACATTTGAATCATTCCAGAAATTAAGAGAAGACTTCTCAATGTGGGTAGGTCTTGAGCTGAGTTTAAAAATAAAGAGTTGGAGTTTAGCTAGATAAAGGACAGGAATGGAAGACTGACTTGAATGATAACAGAGGCAGTTAGCAACATGCCACATTAGGAACTATGAATCGTTATAGCTGGATCAAAGGAGGAGTTGTAAGGGTTGAGGCCAGAAAGATAGAAAGAATTCAAAACTATAAAGAATCTTGAGTACTAGCCTAGAGTTGGGAGCTTTGCAAATTTTAAGCAGGAGGGTGAGAGAGCAAATATGCATTTTAAAGCAGACTGGCAGTCATTTAGAGTGAAGTAGAGGGTATCAGACTAGAGGTAGAGGGACTAAGAGTAAGGCCAAGGCAATAAACCAGGCCACAGGTGACGAGGGCCTGCTATGGCCATGCCAATGGAGATGGAGGAATGGGCTTTGAAAGACCTCACCCAGAGGAATTCTGCAGAGCTGGGTAACTATTGGGTGTTTGGAGTGAGTGAGAAAGAATTGCAGAGGGATGATTCTGCAGTTTCTAGTTTAAGGGACTCCATGTAAGTAAGGTAAGGCCATCTCCAATAGAGGAATTGGAAGAGAAATTGATCTGGAATTTGCAAACTGCTCTCACAGGTGGCCTTTCTAACACCTCAGAGGTATGTAATTATTAGCAATAAGGCAAGGATAGCAAAAATAACATGTCCTACAGAGAAGAAATGAGAAGAGGAGGAGGAAGGTAGAGCTTACAGGCACGGTGGTGAGAAAAAAATGAGCAGGATTTGTTGTTGCGACTGAAAAGATATCTCAGGGTTATACTGTCCTAGGAGAAGACAGCTACAGAAAGTCCAGATGGATTGGTGGAATATTCTGGGAATTTTACAACTAGTACTTTTATAAATCAACAAGACTCTTATTTTATTTTCTTTAGAAGCAATGCCCCTAAAGTCGACCCTGGAAGGTCACTCTCAAGAGTTCAAAGCTCACTAATTCCCACAGTCTAACTCTGCTGATTTGCACAGGCTGTTGCCTTGATCAGACTCCTGTGAGGGTTGGTTCCCTTTAACCCAGATTCTGTGGTCATCACTGGCTTCCCTCACAACAAGATCTTTTTGGGGGTGGGGGTGGGGTGCAGGAGCAATGTGACCAGGACCTCACGTCAAATGCCTGTTTCTATCTGGGGTCCTGGCTCTGTGTGACTCCAACAGGGGCTGAATGATTGGGATTTCCTGTGCAATGTCACCCCAAAGCAGAGGTGAGCTGAAACCAAAGGAGAGTCGAGCTGTTCTTGTATCTTCTTTTCTTCTTCCTTCAGGTATTTAAAAAACAAACAAAGACTTGCTCTGGAGAATGGTTCAGGATTTGGCAAATTTAGAGAAAGAAATAAAAGGAAATGGAGAAATGATTCTTAATGAGAAACCTCGGCTAGTATTTATCGCTTGCTTCCCAAACTCACTTTTTACTCGTCCCAGAGAGATATTCCACCTGCCTAGCTCAGGCAGGGTATGAGACAACCCAGTAGCAGCACAATGCTGCAGGGCGAGGGTAGAAAACCAAATATGAGGACTGGTGAGTGTCTGAGATTTTGTCCTTCACAATGTGTATCTTTTTTTTTCGGTACGCGGGCCTCTCACTGTTGTGGCCTCTCCCGCTGCAGAGCACAGGCTCCGGACGCACAGGCTCAGCGGCCATGGCTCACGGGCCCAGCCGCTCCGCGGCACGTGGGATCCTCCCGGACCGGGGCACGAACCTGTGTCCCCTGCATCGGCAGGCGGACTCGCAACCACTGCACCACCAGGGAAGTCCCACAATGTGTATCTTTATTTCCTTTTCTTCTACTATACCTTTCATATTCATTTCTTTCACATTTCTTTCCCATCTTTCCCTTCTCTCCTTCCTTTCCTTTCTCCACTCTTAATCTTTTTACCTCTTCTCTCCATTTATATTTCTTCCTGTCGTTCTTCCCTTGCTTGCTTTGATTCCTCCTTCCTTATCTTCCCTCTTTTCTCTTTCTTCTTGACTAGACTGATTAAACGTGTGGATTTCAAACAGATTTCTGAGTTTGACTGAAGTCTACCACTTTTTAAAAAAAATTTATTTTATTTATTTTTATATACAGCAGGTTCTTATTAGTTATCCATCTTATAAATATTAGTGTATATATGTCAATCCCAATTTCCTAATCCATCCCACCACCATCCCACCTGCCACTTTCCCTGCTTGGTGTCCATACATTTGTTCTCTACTTCTGTGTCTCAATTTCTGTCCTGCAAACCAGTTCGTCTGTACCATTTTTCTAGGTTCCACATATATGCATTAATATAAAATTTGTTTTTGTCTTTCTGACTTACTTTATTCTGTATGACGGTCTCTAGATTCATCCATGTCTCTACAAATGACCCAATTTCATTCCTTTATATGGCTGAATAATATTCCATTGTATATATGTACCAAATCTTCTTTATCCATTCACCTGTTGATGGGCATTTAGGTTGCTTCCATGACCTGGCCATTGTAAATAGTGCTGCAAAGAACATTGGGGTGCATGTGTCTTTTTGAATTATGGTACCCTCTGGGTATATGCCCAGTAGTGGGATTGCTGGGTCATATGGTAATTCTATTTTTCGTTTTTTAAGGAACCTTCATACTGTTCTCCATAGTGGCTGTATCAATTTACATTCCCACCAACAGTGCAAGAGGGTTCCCTTTTCTCCACACCCTCTCCAGCATTTGTTGTTTGTAGATTTTCTGATGATGCCCATTCTAACCGGTGTGAAGTGATACCTCATTGTAGTTTTGATTTGCATTTCTCTAATAATTAGTGATGTTGAGCAGCTTTTCATGTGCTTCTTGGCCATCTGTATGTCTTCTTTGAAGAAATGTCTATTTAGGTCTTCTGCCCATTTTTGGATTGGGTTGTTTTGCATGAGCTGTTTATATATTTTGGAAATTAATCCTTTGTCCGTTGATTCATTTGCAAATATTTTCTTCCATTCTGAGGGTTGTCTTTTCGTCATGTTTATGGTTTCCTTTGCTGTGCAAAAGCTTTGAAGTTTCATTAGGTCCCATTTGTTTATTTTTGGTTTTATTTCCATTACTCTAGGAGGTGGATCAAAAAAGGTCATGTTGTGATTTATGTCAAAGAGGATTCTTCCTATGTTTTCCTCTAAGAGTTTTACAGTGTCTGGTCTTACATTTAGGTCTCTAATCCATTTTGAGTTTATTTTTGTGCATGGTGTTAGGGAGTGTTCTAATTTCATTCTTTTACATGTAGCTGTCCAGTTTTCCCAGCACCACTTATTGAAGAAACTGTCTTTTCTCCATTGTATATCCTTGCCTCCTTTGTCATAGATTAAGGTGCATCATGTCATTGACCATAGGTGTGTGGGTTTATGTCTGGGCTTTCTATCCTGTTCCATTGATCTATATTTCTGTTTTTGTGCCAGTACCATATTGTCTTGATTACTGTAGCTTTGTAGTATAGTCTGAAGTCAAGGAGTCTGATTCCTCCAGCTCCATTTTTTTCCCTCAAGACTCCTTTGGCTATTCAGGGTCTTTTGTGTCTCCATACGAATTTTAAGATTTTTTTGTTCTAGTTCTGTTAAAAATGCCATTGGTAATTTAATAGGGATTTCATTGAATCTGTAGATTGCTTTGGGTAGTATAGTCATTTTCACAATATTGATTCTTCCAATCCAAGAACATGGTATATCTCTCCATCTGTTGGTATCATCTTTAATTTCTTTCATCAGTGTCTTATAGTTTTCTGCATACAGGTCTTTTGTCTCCCTAGGTAGGTTTATTCCTAGGTGTTTTATTCTTTTTGTTGCAATGGTAAATGGCAGTGTTTCCTTAATTTCTCTTTCAGATTTTTCATCATTTATAGGAATGCAAGAGATTTCTGTGCATTAATTTTGTGTCCTGCAACTTTACCAAATTCATTGATTAGCTCTAGTAGTTTTCTGGTGGCATCTTTAGGATTCTCTATGTATAGTATCATGTCATCTGCAAACAGTGTGAAGTCTACCACTTCTTTGGTATATGATCATGTGTAAATTTCTGGACTTTCCTATATCACATTTTCCCCATCCATAATGGAAAGATACTAAGCACATCTACTTCAGAGTTTTGTTCTAAGGGTTAAATGAGATCATGTGAAACACTCAGCATAGACTTGGCAATTAATAAGCATGCCATAATGTAAGATGCTACTATTAAATTTTAGGTTTCTTTTGGAAACCCAGTTCTTTCTCCAGGCATTGTTTACCTCCACTGATGTGACTAAGAAGTCCCTGGCCCCAGCTCTTATTATAATTTTGCATACCAACTCTAAAACACTGGACTCTTTTTCTAGGTGAACACTTCCTTAGTCATCTCCCTCAAATTTTCCTCTTTTCTATATTACAAAAAGGACAAAACCCAGTATTTTCTTTTCTCATGCCATATTTTTATGTAACATCTAGACATCAGAGAAGCAAAGCAATACATATCACAACAATAGGTTTTGATGATGAACAATTTAGTTGGTCATCACGTAGTTTAAAGGCCTCTTTAATGGCCTATATGGGAAATATAAATCTAAAAAAGAGTGGATATAGTGTATGTACAACTGGTTCACTTTGCTGTACACCTGAAACTAACTCAACATTGTAAATCAACTATACTTCAATAAATTTTTTAAAAAATTCCAAATATATTAACATACATAAAACTAAAAACAATCTAATTTAAAAATATTAGGATAAAACATAGAAGAATATTAGTAAAATACCCTGATGAATTGGTCTTTGTAATCTTGGTAAGCAACTTTTATCCATAAAACAAAGACTGACAGATTGTTTTATAAAAAGTAAAATATTCTCATGTGCAAAAGATACCATAAACAGAAGCAAAAAAATATTTTCAAAAATATGGTAGACAGAAAACTAATATAAATTTCATGTAAAGTGCTTTAGCATATTAATAAAAAGAAAACCCAAACAATTTGGAAAGGATATGAACAGTAGGCAAAATGGAGATATGGCCAGTGAAAATTTATAAATATGCTCAACTTCATGGCTGGTCAGGATAACACAAGTGAAAACATTAAGATGTCATCTTTACCCCATCACGTTGGTAAATCTGAAAGGAATTATCTAAAGCTAGTAAGGATACGGGGTAATTGACATTCTTTTATACTGTTCATAAGAATGTGAATTTTTAGCACCTAAAATGTACTTACTCGTTATCTCAGTGATCCTACCCTTCTTCTGGGAATCCATCCCAGAAAATACCAATACATAAGGATAGAGTACAAGGATGTCTACTATTGATAACATATATTGTTAATGTAAGTTAATTGTTAAAAAGGTATTTTTATCAATTACAAGTCAGTAAAAACTTCTTGAATCAAATATGGTACATTTAAACTATGGAATGTAATGAATCTATATTAAAAATAATTGGTAGATAGCTATACCCTTGGGAAAATGTTCATGATATTTTTTAAGTGAACAATGGAAATTATCGATATTTACATACATATACATATATGATTATGTATTTTTTCTTCCAGTTTTATTGAGATATAAATGACATACAGCACTTTTTTTTTAAGTTTAAGGTGTACAGCATAAGGATTAACTTACATACATCATGAAATGATTACCACAATAAGTTTAGTGAATATCCATCATCTTATATAGATACCAAATAAAAATAATTTTTCTTGTGATGAGAACTCAGGATTTACTCTCACCAACTTTCATATGTAACATACAGCAGTGTTCCTTATATTAATCATGTTGTACATTATGTCTCTGGTACTTATTTATCTTATAAAGGAAAGTTTGTACCTTTTGACCACCTTTGTCACCATACAAAAATGTTACATTATTCTAGACTATATTCCCCCCACTATACATTTCATCCCCATGACTGACTCATGACTCATTTATTTTGTAACTAGAAGTTGGTACCTCTTAATTTCCCTCACCTATTTCACTCATTTCCCCACAACCCTCTCCTCTGACAACCACCTGTTTGTTCTCTGCAACTATGGCTCTGTTTCTGTTTTGTTATGTTTGTTCATTTGTTTTGTTTTTTAGATTCTACATATAAGTGAAATTGTATTTTTCTGTCTGACGTATTTCACTTAATGTAGCACCCTCTAGGTCCATCCATGTTGTTGTAAATGCCAAGATTTCATTCTTTGTTATGGCTGAGTAACATTCCATTTTATATTTATATACCACATCTTCTTTATCCATCCATTTATTAATGGGCACTTAGGTTGCTTCCATATTTGGCTACTGTTAATAATGCTACAATGAACATAGGGGTTCATACATGTTTTTGAATTAATGGGGTTTTTTTTCTTTAGAAAAATACCCGGAAGTGGAATTGCTGGATTGTATGATAATTCTATTTTTAATTCTTTGAGGAACCTCCATACTGTTTTCCATTTTGGCTGCACCAATTTGCATTCCCACCAACAGTGCACGAGGGTTCCCTTTTCTCCACATCCTCACTAACATTTGTTATTTGTTATCTTTTTGTTAATAGCCATTTTGACAGGTGAGAGGTGATATCTCATGGTTTTGATTTGCATCTCCATGATCATGAGTGATGTTGAGCATCTTTTCATGGGTCTGTTGGCCATCTGTATGTCTTCTTTGGAAAAATGTCTGTTCAGATCCTCTGCCCATTATTTAACTGGGTTGTCTGTTTTTTGGATGTTGAGTTGTATGAGCTGCAACAGCACACTCTCTGTGAGAGTCTGACACACGTCTAGTGTGTGAGAGAGATGACAGTTTTGTGCATTTTGAGGTGGAGTTGTAAGAGTTTCTTTTAAATATCTGTGAAGAATTTGGATTTCTTTGTGTATTTTTCTCAGGAAACGGTCCACAGTTTCCATCAGATCCTTAAGAGGATCTGTTCCTCAAAATAGTTTAAGACACTCTGTTCCTAACACCTTGTAAACATGACAGAAGTGGGCGTCTCATGACATAATAGACATAGTACCCATGACTGTGAATGTGAATGTTTTATGACATCTTTTCTAGGGAAAAGAATTTGTAAAAGGAAAAAGGATTCTGAGAAGCTTTGGCAGGGATCCGTCTCTCAGCCATCTGTATCTCCCTTCCTCCTCCTCAGTCTCCTACTGTTCCCATCTTCTCTCAGTCAGGCAGGTAATTGGAAGTAGAGGAAGCACTGCTCTGGAAGGTGAACCCTATCCCTTGAAAACTTACTAAGGACCTGCCAGTAACCCACCAAATCTGTTCAGCAAAGTCTCCGAAGACTGCCTTGGTTCTGTGACTCAAGGCAGGCAGAGCAGTGGCAGGAACCAAAGAATATACAATATTCTTTTGCTGATTTCTTTCCCAGAGCTGGCATGGGAGAGATAAAAACTGGGTCTGAGTCATTTTCTATAATCACTCCACACCCTGCTATTTCTCATAACATGCCTCTGTGGATGATTAATGTGTTTACAAGCAGATAGTTTTTTATGAAGCATTTATTGACCCTTATTATTAAGATGCGTGTGTTTCACTGGAAGCATCTGCTCTGAGGCCTTTAAAGCACATGATGATCAAAATAGGCATGCATATGGAAGGAGTATTCTGTCCATGGACCACAAGCAGGTAAGCTCAGCATGCCAAAGAGTGACGAAATAAGGGGGAAATACAATGGAAAAACACACTTGAGAAAAGTATTACATAAAATAATTTACTTCTCATTCAGAATGACTTTCCAGACCTATTGGTGAGACAGAAGTCTGTGAGTACAGATACAATCTGAAAGTCATAACAGTTCTAATAGGGCAAGACCAATAGAGTTACCACGTTTGGATCCTGGAGTTAACTAGAGACAAAGTGTGGAACTGCATATAACAGAAAGGGGCGCTGATGAGGAACTCTGGGGACACTGAAAGCAAGACTGCCAGAGAGACAAAAAGTGTACAACTGAGGAAACCTATACATTTAATACATTGAGATTTGTATACACACACTCCGGTGTCTTCATTTTGCAGCCTATTACATCTATTGGCTTAAAAGCCACAGAGGTGCCCATGCATGTAATTTATACTGGAAAAATCCTTTCAGTGTTCAGGTATGCATGTGTGTGCACTTCAAAGGCAGTAGTTTTAAAAGAATGAGAAGAAAATTACTTCCTGGCCATTCATTAATAATTCAGGTGATATCCTGCACCTCCATTTATAAAACGATACAGTAATAAAAACACTGTACAAAACATCATAAATAACATAAAGGAGACATTTTCAAGTATTTCATCCGCCTTGAGAAAAGTTCTAAACAGTAGTTCTAAAAATTGGTATCCGTTTTTCCTTTTTTTTTTTCTTTTCTCTCTCATTTCATCTCAGAGCCTAGAAAGAAATGCCTTCAGTCTGTGAGTCCTGATGTTTGGGATGGAATGAACCAGATTCTACCTTCAAAAAAGAAACTTATGAGGGCTTTTCAGTTTGTGAAAACATGTTCCCCCCTTAAAAAATAGAATCTCTCCCCTGATGCTGGTTTATAAGGAATAGGCAAATAGCCTAGAGCCATTATGGGGAAACAAACAACCACAGTGAACTAAGGAGCCTCATCTGATGGCTAAAGTTCTCAGGGAAAATCAAAATGAGAAGAGCACCTTAATCAAGAGAGGAAAAAAGAGTAGGGGATAAGAATATTAATCTTTAAATCCTGTGCCCTTACTCAGCCGGCATCTTTTAGTAGGTAGAGCTGGCGAGGCCCTGCCTAAGTTTCTTCATTCTGTTCAAGCACCTCATCTCCAACTCCATACCAATCTGGCTCCCACTATTACGCACCAAGCATCCAAGCAAGGAAGGGGAGGCCAGCAGCTTGGGGACTCAAAAGTGCCATTAGTGATAACCAGCTAAAGACAGCCCTATGTCAGGCAGGCATAAGATTCTTTACGTTTGCGCCTTAGAATACTGTCCAACTTGGAGGCTGTCGGTGGTCAAACTAAGCATGAAATCCCTGGGATGTTTCTCTAGCAAAACTCATGGAGTTTTACAGAATCAACTTTGCACAGGTTAGCATTCCTTTCTTAGCCTGCAGGGCAGCTGGTTTAGTTTGCCCTGTTCAGTTGCAGAGTGAAAGACTGGGGATCAGAACACGCATGTATGTATGTACACACACTCTAGTTATGAGCACCTAGGGTCTTTCCTGCCATTCTTGCAAAAATATATATGTATGTATATCTACATACATATATACAGAATGTGTGTATGTACATATGTACATGTGTATATATATATATACATAGACACACACACATGCACACACATATGTACATAAAATAGATCAACCTCATCTAAACATCTCGAGTTTGGAGAAAGTGCTGGTTAACAGAACACATGTGCCTGTGGATGTCACATGAAGTGTCCCAACCACCAACCAACCAACCTGAGGTCACACTGTTGGCAGGAGAGAAAATCCAGACCCACAAGGCAGGAGAGAAAATCCAGACCCACAAGGATACTTGCTCACATGGCACCCTAAAAGGAATTTGGGAAAATTGGACTGGAATGAGGTCCTGCCCTGATGAACACCAGAACACCAAAACAAAATCTAGTTTTTGTATGGGAGTGACTCACACATAGCCAGCAGCATGAACACTAGGCTACAATGTGAAGAAAGCACTGATGCTTAATACAGATCAATATTTGGCCTCAGGTTTTCCAGGCATAGAGTCTTGGCATGTCGGCCTCCACCACTGAGCAAGAATTAGGCACACTGGGGCACCAGGGAAGGACAGTCTGTAGAACTTTTGGCTCCTTTCTGCTTCTCTGACCCACAGCTGGAAAGGTTGGCCAGATCAAGATAGAATCGGGACTTGAGGAAGCGGCGGTATGAATCCTTTTCCATCAGGTTGAAAATCTTCTTCTGAGCCTCATCAAAGCAGGTTATCGTAGGCTCCAGCATGTTACGACTTGTCTCCTCCCTGGTGCAAGAGTCCAGGTTTACCTAAGGGCCAGAGTCCAAGGCTTCATTAGACATTTTACCCCATAAGGATGGGAGGCTGCATGCTTTGTACTGTGTGCACTCTCTATACCCCAGAAGTGAAAAAAAGGACATTCAGCTCGACCCTGGCACATGTGAGAGAACATAAAATGTTCAACTGCTTCAGGGTGGGTAGGGCAATAACTTCAATGATTTCTCACAAACTTGGGATATTCCTCAAAAAAAATTCATGACGGGAGATCATCTGGATGAAAGAGCTTTTTACTTAACTTATTTATTTGGGGTTGTCAAGATTGTAATAACCTGCTTCACTGTTGTACCTTTAATTCACATCGTCTAAGGATCCATGCCATTGAATGTCTAGAAAATTTCACTAGGATGCAGACAGTTCTTTGCCACGCAGACCTACCTCTTTCGTTGCCTGGACGGAGATGAATTCATTATAGATCTTTTTGGCCTTGGGACTTAGTTTAGAGGGTGATTTGATTTTCTTGTACTCTTCACAGCTGATCCAGAAGTCAATGTTCTCCTCACTGTATTCAGACTTCAAGAAAGCTTTGAAAGCGGCCAGTCCACCTGTGACAGAGGAGAAAGAACCACTGTTGTCATCACAGTGACTGCCCTCGTGGGCACCGTATTGCAGATAAAGCTGGGGTGCTTGAGGGAACAAGGCATCCGTTCAAACAGTGCCCTATTTCCTCCTTTTGGGAGGTCACTGGAGGTCAGATGTTTGAAGTCTCTTTCAAGAAAGCGTTATGTTTCTGAAATGCCTATGCTGCCCTCAATTGCCAAAGTGAGTTTGGGAAAGAGAAACTGAGGTTGATTCTGCAAGAAATCTCAATATTTGGGGGTTTTCCTCTACCCATTTTCTATGTGATGAAAGAGATGGTTTTCCACATGGACTGTGTATGAGCTTTCTATTGTATGTCACAAAGCTCTAGGATCTGGTAAAATTTTAAGCAGGCTGATTTTCTTGAGTTTGAAATGCAGAAGAAATCCAAGGCTTTCTGTAATTCCTATGAGATCAGGCATAATATGAGATAACTTGTCTATCCAATGTGCTATATCTTCATCTCAGGGAGTGGAGGTTGGGGGAGAAGCTGTCATACTTACATTCATGACTAATCAGGTTTTCCAGTGATTCAGCCCACTTTTTGACTTCCTCTTGGCTCACCCTAGAGACATTACAGAGAAAGAATAACCTGAATGCTAGGATACAAAATGGGGGCAAAACATTTAAGATCCTGAATAAAACCCAGAGATTTTATTTTCCATCATTACGCTGAGACCTGTCATTGCACAGGGCCGTCTTTCCACTAGATGTATGGAAATTTCAAATGCAAACGTGATCTCCATGGAAATGGAGGCCATCATGATCCAAATCTAGGTCAACTAGGGACATCACTTCTTTTTCTCCTTACAGAACATCTCTGTCATCAGATAGTTAATACGCAGTGGCTCTTTGCCAAGGCCTTTTCTCTTACCTCTGACAAATCACCACTTTGTCCCTCTTGCTGTGGGAAGAATTATGTTCACAGGAATCAGACTTCTGCAGCAAGAAACCGAGCCGATGTTTCATATCTTTTGCACTGCACAGAAGAGGGCAAAAAAAAAAAGAATAATGATACAGAGCTCTCTTTAGAAGATACCCTAATGGTACAGTTCAAAGGGCTCATCACTAGTAAAGGGGCAGGGGTAATTTATTTAGGATATAGGAGTTGAAGCTGGCAAGAACTCTCAGGAAAATGAGATTCTGCTTCTGCTTCTGCCTATGACTTACTGCAAAACCTGGAGCACAGCCTCCTTCATCAGTAACTGGAATTCTGACCCTTCAGTCTACCTGCGGAGCCTCTTCTGTAAACCTGTCATTTTGACCAAAGGAACACTTAGGTATCTTCAGCAGAAACACATTCAAAACTTGACTATTCTCTGAGTAAGTTTTAGGTATTGGAGAGCAAGCAGTGAACGGTGAAATATAGCACTTGCTTGTTGTGCGCCACCTTCTGGAGGGTAGTTGCTACTTCCATCTGCCTCACTGCTAGCAGAGCAATGGAGAAGAACCTGAGGAAGTAAGGGTTTGTTCGACTCCAGCCTGGATGTGGTGAGCAAGTCACATTATGGAGGTGTGCAGCTCCAGCAGAGAGGAGTGGAAAATGAGGGGGTAAACACAAATGTTCAGGCTGAAACCTGAGCTCCTGCAGGTTTGCTTCTAAGGAAAGCAAGCTTTCCTGCTATTGCTACTACTTTCCTTTTTAACATCTACACTATAAGGATATTTACACTATAAAGCACATTTGAGGCTCAAAAACAATAATAAGGAGAAGCAAGCAAGAGTCATCACTGAAGCTCTGATTATTTAATTGGAGCAGAGCTTCCAGCTTATGGTCACTGTTTAATAGGTCGCTAGGGTACGGCAGGGCATGTGACTCATTCAAAAAGGAGGACCTTTTAATAAGCTTTGAGCTCAACCTCCTCACTTTTTGTTATTTATTCTTTTGCTTGGATCTCTTTTCTTATAAAAGCTGAGATACAGTTTTAAAGGAGAAATGTTGTTTTGAAGGAAATGAAAGACTAAATGAATGACGAGTTGTTCCTGTTTAGAGGGAGGAAAATGAAGCCACAAGGATGGCTACTGATATAATAATGCCTTATCTATGTGCATTTCTCCAGAAAGTTTAAAATCCATTATATTATTGTGCTGCCCCTAAAACAGTATCTTCTTTCCCTCACAAGACTGTTCTCCTCCCTCCTCTGTTTCCCCAAGCGGTCACGGGATACAAACTCTTCCTTAATGATAGCAAGATCTAATCATGAAGCCTGCAGTGATTCTAAGGTGATAATGTAAGTATATTGTGATTGGGTCAAAATAGAAATCATCTCATGTTTCCATATGCCAGGTCCAGCTGAGATCTGACAGTTATTGACCAGCGCAGAATCTTTTCATGAAGACTTGAAAGTACTCTTAGCAAGTACATTACACTTGTCCTAATAACACAATAGAACCATAGAAATAAAAACCAAGATGACTCCACTGACCTCTGAAGTAAGAAACCTGGATTTGATCTGCACTGTGCCACCCACCACCTACGTGACCTTGAGCATTTCACATTCCCCCTGGAGCCTCAGGCACCAATGTGAGAATGAAGGTGCTGGACAAGATGATTCACAGTTCACCAGTGAGGAAAAGGAAGAGCAGTTGACCCTGCTGATACAGAGTTTACCTCCCCAGGTTAGCGTCTTAGCTCCTGGAAGGCAAAGCTCTAGAGTAATTACTCACCTGTCTCCTAAAATATTTACCAGAGCATAACCTTCTCCTGACACTCCTGTATTTTGTATGATTAATTTTCTAGATGAGTTAACTGAAGCTTGGATTGATTTGCTCTATTCAGTTCAGGAAATTAATGGTGGAGGTCAGGGCCACTGTTTTCATAAGTGCTCCCTGCCAGCCCTTCCTGATTCATTTTAAAGTAGCCATGAAAGAATGAAAAAAAAAAAAACAGATTATTTTTTCATACTCCTGAATGACAGGAGGTAAACTCCTTAGGATTACACAAAAGACTGTGCTTTCTGAGATAATTCTGAATTGAAATTTAAGGTGACTTCACCTGCAAATTTAAGGTTTGCAGAGGAACAAGACAGGGGGTGGTACATGTACAAATTGACTTTTTACTTTATAAGATTAAGTAATGTAATATGCACTAGTTTTGTAGTTTTTCAGCTAATATATGAGCATTCTATGAAAGCATTTATTTATATCTTTTTTAAAACGGTAAAGACATATGAGTAGCTGCATATCTTTAAGGGTTTTTTTTTTTTTAGTCAAGAGACAGTACTTTGACAAAACAATGTCTTTAAGATGAGATCTTCCACAGAGCCCTTAGCTGATTTGTTATGATCAATACTTCTCAACCACCAATCACATATGGCATTTCGAGAACTAGAGGTAGGAGCAGAGAGAGAAGGGAGACCTAGTTTTGAAACTCTTATTTTATTGTAGCATTTGCTTATAAGGACACAGAGTGAAAGATACTGCAGCATCACACAGACAGCATAGTGCCTTTCTGGTGACGTAGCCAAACTTCATTCTGAGGTATCCTCCCCAAAACGAGATCTAAGTATACAGTAAGAAAGCCCAGACCCATGATTCTACGTACCTCAGCGATATTCAAATAACAGTAACACAGGTAGAGACGTTACAGACCACTGTATATAGTCCAAAAACCTCATATCGCTTCTTAATTAGAACTAGCTTGGTCAGAGGATCAGAACAGTCCTCAAGACTAAGGTCATAGAAAGCAACATATGGGATGCCAAAATTTGGAGTGAACGCTTCCCAAGTCACAATTTCTAGCTAGTCTTGAAGGAAAGCTAGGAGGCTGATGCTCTCCTCACCACATTGTTTCTAATTCCAAAGAACCAGGTTAGTAAGTAGGATATGCAAGCAACTTAAAAAGTCTATCTGAAAGTTTAACACTATCTGGTTTAGTGGCTGAAAATAATCTTACCTCCTCAAGCAAGAAGCCGGCAGACCTGCAAGTCCTTTGCACATCTTGTGTAGTGTGGGATTCACGTTAGGAAAGAAATGCAGCAGGAAGAGCTGTGGCTTCTGTTCTGAGCACACTTTGCCTTTTCTCCGGTAAAGATACTGTCAGAATCCTCTGAGCTTCTCCCTCCCAAGCCTGTGGGGTCTCATTTATAGCACAGCCAAGACCGTCCAGCCAATCAGATGGCAGCTCTGTAATACCATCTCCTCTCAGCCTCCTTCTGTTTCTCCAGCCTCTGGAAGAGATAAGGAAGAAAGGGCTGACGCAACAATGCAAAGTGAACAGGCAGAAAAATCCTCCTGCAAAGTAGACATACAGAAAATATAAACTTGCTCAGTGCTCTACGGATGTCTGAGGTTTTGAATGTCCAGAAAAGGAAAAGATAAGTTTACAATGCTACAAAACATGGGGTTTATTCATTGTCTGTAAAAACAATGTCAAGGGAACTTGCCTCCTGGAGGGAAAGGGGCTAGCAGGAGTTCATGGGCTTACTTTGGGGCTGACTCTCAATGCACTTCCTCCTTTGGATTAGAAATATTATTTCATACATGGTCTAAAATCTGATTCTCACTGTTTCCGAAAGGGAGTGGGCAGGATCCATCGTTTCCAGGCAGGGATTTGCAGAAGTTGCTTTCTCTGTTGCCACGTTCACACAGGGATGTGCGGGAAGAATAGCTGGAAGATAGACAGTTATACACCTGGCAGCACAGAAAACTAGCTGAGGGAAAATAGATTAGCTACATCTGTAATCAGCCTAACTGTGGAATACTTTTCTAGAACTCTTACTAAGAACAGGACTCATCCAAGCATTGACAATCTCTTTGGTACATGTCTGCCTCCAGCAAAATGCTTCAAAACAGCAGCCGGAAGACAAGAGGAGGGAACAAATGAACAAATATAGACACCTGTTCTTATCTGTAAGTGGATTTATATCTTACTATGTCTTATGCAATTCTAGGTATCCAAACTAGTATTTCAAAATATTGAGAAACAGTGAGACAGGGAGAAAAGAAACATAGGTAGTTTGCTTTGCATATTACCAGGGTCACAGTGAACATAAGAATATCTAACCCTGCAGGTGCTTCTGAACCAACCTGGACAATTACTATCTTTGGTACACAATATGATGGATTGAATACTTCAAAGAATCATGCAGGTGTTTCACATCTTGTAGTCGTAGCTCAAATACTCACATCAAAGTTACAGAGGGATCTTCTCCGTCTAGGAAGGCTATGAGTGGAAGGAGAAAATTAATTGCTATGTCAGAACTGAACAGCTTTCATTTTGAAAGCAGAAAGGTTCCTGATCATAAGATACAGGGAACTGTACTTCTATTAAAAGAAGCTGAGGCATCTAAGGGTTTAGGCGAAGAAGATGAAAAATAGATGGGTTCCAATGAGATGCAAAGGCACCCAAGAATATAGAAGGGAAAGTGGTAAAGAGCAAGGCCCCTACCATATACACGGCCCTGAACATCCCTCACTGCTAGCCCCTGTCTATGGCTAGCAGAACAAGGAGACGGCCGAGAAATCTAAAAGTGCAGCGAGACCATAATCTCCAGTAGATGCATTTAAATTACAGGAAAAAGCTCTGGTCTTCTCCCATGAAGACAGAAAAAAATGTATTAGATTAGCTACTGGGCAACTTTTCTTTGAGGTATAACATAGAACAAATGAATTTCTTTGGGAAGTTGGCAGCCATCCTCAGTGGTGTTGTGGAAGGGACTACCGCCCAATGCAAAATGCAAGAGGCCAAGGAAGGTAGACCCAGGGAGATAAACCAGTCAGAAATGGCATCAAAGAGGAGGGACTAATTAAAAGGGAGAGATGGTCACCCTAAGATGGACCAGGGCCTTCTTTGCTTACCTGGGCATCCAAGATAGTGATCACTTAAATAATCTGATTTTGGGAACATGAATGAAGACCTGATGGGAGCTTGATATCTTGGACCTAGATCAAAGAGAAGCCTGGTTTGTCATGAGTTAAATATAAATATTCAGATGAGCTGAATGGGATTTAAGACAATCTAGACTAACACCTTAATTTTATCAAAAAGGAAACAGAGAGGGAAAGTGACTTGCCTTCTCACTAATAGAGCTGGTTTCTTGATGCTAGAGTATGTGGCTTTTCTACTGCTAACCTATCACTCAATTGTCTTATCTAATGAGATAAACTATGTAAACAGAGGTATTTCTAAATTGTAAAGTGCTACGCAAATATTTTTTTTGTTTACGTTATACACAGTAGATAACAAAATGTAATATTACTTTTATACTCTTCATTCAAGGAAAACTCACCCTGCCCAGTTTTCTCTTGCTCCATAACTGCAGGAGTTGCCGCAAACCTCACGGCTCTGGTTTTCTATTAAAACTAGGTCTTTTTAACTTTATGACTAGTCCATTAATCTGTGAGAGCATTTTGTATTTATTCACTTCTTTATGATTTCTCGCTTTCTTAGGAGTTTTAATATTTTAAAGAGTGTTTGGAAAAGCTTTTCATAAGTTAACTTATTTTTCATTTGGGAGGCGAGGACTGGTACATCATGATAACTTGACAATTTTCCACCCTCTTTCTCCGACATACACAAAGCATTAAATTCTATTATTCTATGACTTGTCATTTCTGGATGATTCTGGTGATGTGGAAGAGCTTTATTCTAAAATGATTTAATTTTTATTTACTCATTTATTTAAGACATATCTTTTGAGCTCCTACTCTGTGACAGGTACTGTCTGAAGAATCGCTGTTACTATGGTGAATAAGAAAACAGGGTCCACACCCTAATGGAGTTTTCATCCCAGTAGAAAGAGTTGGGAAATAAATAAGTAATTCTAGATTCACCCATGTCATAAAGAAAATAGGCAAGTGATATGAAAGAAACTGGATAGCAAAGGGCTCATTTAGCCAAGGTGGCCAGGAAAGGCCTCCTTGAACAGACGATATCTGAAATGAGATTTGATGGATCAGAATGAGAAATGAGAGAAGCCTAGAAAATGTATACCAAATACAGGTTAAGAGCAAATGAAAATGTTCTTTATATAATTGGGAAAGAGCAAAAAGGGGCCAGCATGGATAGAGAATTGAGAACAAGGAGAGAATAGCATGAAGTAGAGATGGGGAAGTAGAGGCCAGGTCTTGCAAAGATTTGTAGGCCATGGTCTGGAGGCTGGACCTTATCAACATGCCATGGAAATCTACTGAAGGGATTGAAGCAGGTGACGGGCATGATATAATCATTCTGGCTATCTGGAAGTACGGATTGGGTGGGAGCATGGAAGCAGGTTGACCAGTTAGCAGAATTAGCAGTTTGGATCCTAGCTCATGAGTTTCTACATTGCAAAATGGATATTTACTTCACAAATATTTTCTAGAATCTTTGTGCTAGACATTCTGCTGGGTCTTAGTGACCTGAACATAAATCAGAAATGGTCCGTACCTTTTAGGAACTCACACTCTCACGGGGAGGATCTTTAAATAACTGGAGAACGCAATGTTGAGTGCCATTATTATAAACTTGTTTATATAAAATTCGAGGAAAGAACAGAGGATGCAGAATAAACACAAGCTCTGAAATTTGGAGTGGTTTGCACAAAAGAGTCTGTTAAAGGATGAATAGAGACTTAGCAGATGTATAAAGAAGAGAAGAGCATTACAATAGAGCGCAAATAATAACAGCTTATTTTATTGGGCACTAATAGTGCAGTGCACCATTTTGAGCACTTTATGTTAACAAATCAGTTATTTTTCATAATTCAGCCTGAAATAAGGTCCTGCAATGAACCCCATTTTACAGATGAGACATAGAGAGTTTAAGTAACTTACCTGAGGTTACGTGTCTAAGTGGTGGTGAGAGGTGTTCAGCTCAGACTGTCCAGCGGTTCTATTATTAACCCCTATACCATTGACCTCTATGTTGCCATGACCATAAAGGTTGAAAGAAAGCATATATTTTGGAGACCATAGAGATGTCTAGTGTGATTATAGCTTTGGGGGAGAGGGAGAGTGCAATGAAGATAGACGAGTACTCTGACACCAAAGGGTGTTTCATGTCACACTGAAGACCAGATTTTACCCTGTAGTGGTTGGGGGGCTAGCCAACGTATATAAGCAGATAATATTAATGTTCTAGAAGTAGCACTTGGGCAGCACTGCAGGGAAATAGATTGGACATGAGAGAAACTGGCAAAAAGTTTGAAGACTATTGCAATAGTCCAAGTGAAAGATGATGATCATAAAAAATAATACTGCACAAGATAGTTGCAAGCATCACATGAGGTAATACATATAAAAGTGTTCCTTAAACTGTAAAATGCTGAACATCTGGAAGGTATTGTTGACAAAAAGGATAAAGAAGTGCTGTTTCCTACTGGGGGAGAGTAAGCCACAGCAGAATATAAGCTTGTGTGTGGTCTCCAGGTAAGTTTGTAATTTCCTCACCTTTAGCTCAGGGAGAACAAAGGAAAGCATTGCTCAAGTTCTGAGGGAATCTAATACAAGGATAAGCTGTTGTGGCAGGCGTCCGATTCTTTGCTTCCACCAGGTTTTAGAAAGGGGCACCTCTCTGTACTAGGGCGGATGTGGGCCTGGGCTCAGCCTTAGGTGGCATTCACACCATCTACAATTTCCTCTCAGCTGTTAGAAGCCTCCTTCCCCCGTATTGTAAACTACAATGGCCTGGATATCATTGAGAGTTCACAGTTATTGATTTTTCAAGCTAAAAAGCAAACATACCCAGCTGGAGGATGCTGTATACCAGGAAGATGAACAGGGACTTTCCCAGTTTGTCTTATGTTTGGGAAATGTGTCCTGCTCTCTACATCCAGCTTTGTGAGCACATGCGGTAAATCAGAGCCTCTCACCCTGACACTTGACACTTAATTAACTGGAGGGGAAAATCTTTGTTTCCCCAGAAGTAAGGGAAGAACAAAAATATCTCTGCCTCAGAGATTAAATCTTTCTTAACAGAACTTAGCCCAAGATAGAAACAGTAGTTTCATAAGAGTTCACTTACCTCATGCCAGTAGAAAGAGGTGACATGATGTCATGGCAGGTGCTTGAACTTTATAGTCAGGCAAACTTGGATTTTAACTCTAGCTCCTCCATATACTGGAGTGGGCCTGAAAGTTGGGATAATCTTTGTGACTTCCAGCTTCTTAATGTGAAAAATGGGATAATAGTAAATTATCTAATGACAGGTGCTCGATAGTATTTGTTGAATGAATGTTGTTAAGATTATATGACACAGTGTATGCCAAAGTTATCAGGAACACTTGGGAAACTCAAAACTTATAACTTTTATTATATGGACTATATTACACAATTTTATATTGATTAGCATCATGATCATTATTTATCTCTTTAAAAATCAACCTTGGACTCCCATTTGCCCTCAAATGACAATTTAAACTCCTTATCATGACACCCCAGTATATTCATACTTTGACTTCTACTTTATCCTTTATCATATTCTACTCTGCAGTCCTCCCAGACTACTGAGTATTCCCCCATATACCTGTGTATTTTCCCCACTCTGTGCCTACGCGATGCCATCAACCTGGAATGCCCTCACAATTCCCTGCCTATCAAATTCTGCCCCCAATGTTAATCAATCACTACCTCTTTTGTACTCTCCCAGTAGAGTGCTTGAACCTGACCTCTATTTAACTCCTCCTTAAACCTGACTGTGTTACCTCTGCTAGTAAGGTTTATGTAAACATTTA
This sequence comes from Stenella coeruleoalba, assembly GCF_951394435.1. Classification (NCBI taxonomy): domain Eukaryota; kingdom Metazoa; phylum Chordata; class Mammalia; order Artiodactyla; family Delphinidae; genus Stenella; species Stenella coeruleoalba. Next base: position 117,983,782 of record NC_137169.1, on the reverse strand, counting down.
TGTTGAGCATCTTCTATATGCCTGAAAAGGTGCTCACTCTGGAGAAATTAATCTAACAAATACATACTGACACTCTCTGTGTGGTAGGTAATCTGCTAGGCACTAGGGATAGAACCAGACCCTGTGCTCTTTGATCCTACATTCTGGCAGGCAGATGGACAACAAAAATCAAGTATATAAGCAAATCAATAAAACAATTATAAATTGTAATAAGTGCTTTTAAGAAAAAAAAAATGAACCAGGGATAACTTAAGAAATAACAGTGTAAGCAGTCCTACTTTATATTAGATGAAGAAGCCAAGCTTCTCTAAGGAGGTAAGATTTAAACTAAGACTTAAAAGTTGGAAAAGGTGTCAGCTATGCAAATAATGGGGCCTCCAGGGAGAAGGAAGCCTGTGCACAGGTCCCGAGGCCAGAATATTTTTTTAATTGAAGTATAGTTGATTTACAATGTTGTGTAGAAAAAATTTGATGCATAGAGAAACCACAATGGCTAGAATGTAGTGAGTAGATGCAGGAATAGCATAAGGTTAAGGAATTTAATAGGAACCCTGGTAAGGGGGCTGAAGTTTATTTCACCTATAATCAGAGGGCATAGTCTGTCTGTTTTGTGACTTACATTTCAAGGTTCTCTAGCTGTTTTATGGGAAATAGACTTTAGGGGGTCAAGAGGTTGTGTAGGAAACTACGGAAATTGTCTAGATAAGGAATGGTGGAGGCTCACACCAAAGAGGTGAATAAGATCCCATCCCTAACACTGAAGAGCTTGTGTTCGGGTAGTGGAGATAGTCATTAAACCATTCATTTCAGCAAAATGTCAAACACTCAAAAATAGAGATAATCATGGACGCTAGGAGAGCAGGAGGGAGAAGAAGGCAGGAGATCCTCACAAATGTGAAGTGAGTCTTGCAAATATGCCGAGTCTGGTGCAGCACAGGTTGTGTGTTATGAGGCCCCCACTCCCACTACAATAACCTCTACACTGCCCTGGTGTTGGTCCCTCATCATCTGCATCTTAAGAGTAAAGCAAGGATCCAAACACCAGGAACATTGTGATGATGGTTCCCAAGCATAGGAAATTCCCAGGGATGATTCCACACTGGGGTAGAGAAGGAGGTGAGATAGCCAGGAAGCAGCATATCGATTTGGATCCTGGGAAGTAGATGACGGAATAACAAGATAGGACACTGAAAAGAGGGAATGGAAACAGAATGGAGACTTGAGCAAGTCACACATCCCTGAACCTTGGTGCTCCCCACCCAACCCACCAACTTCCAAAGCACTGACAGATTCATTAAAGCCCAGCTTAAGACCTTCTCCTTCCATAAGCCTACCCTGAACATTCCAGTTAAAAGTCAACTTGTCCTTCCCACAATTGTAATCTCTGCCAATTTAGACAACATACCACTTGGATTTATGTTTTTCGGTTGCATCATTTGAACAAACCTGTGAATTCTTTAAGTGCTTCCTGCTGCTTTTGCACAATGTTGAGCTCCTAGTAGGTTCTCAATATTAATTGGCTTGGGGCATTTGTAGCAGTGGTGGCATCACTTAAGTGGGCCTGCAACCTCCCTTGGTAGCTAATTTGAGGTGTGTCACCCTTTTTACATGCAGCTGCCTCTACAATCTCTGTTATAAAACCGTTTAATTTTTTAAATTGTCAGACCCCATGAGTCTGACAATTTTATGATGCTTGCGAATTATATTTTCATTATACAAGAAGAGCTTTGGAAACTTCTGATGAAAAATGACAACAACAACATCCATTACAGTGAGAAATGATGACACCTGGCAGGAGATCTGGGTTCTGTCTATCTTTGGCTGGCAAAAAAAAAAAAAAAAAAAATGTTAGATTGAATATCTAAGTTCTTTTCCTCCTCAAAGTCTTGTTTTACTTCTTCTTTATGCATAGATAGCACACTAAAATCCAGCTAACAGAAGAAAACCAAGATGATTTCAGAAGCTGACCTTAAAAATCTGACTCCATGACAGATGAGGGATCTCTGAGAGAGAAGAGAGCTGGGCCTTCAGGAAAGTACTGGCTTGAACCGTTCTGTACTCTGGACCCACTCTATACTTTGTATCTTCCTTAAGGTGTCTCCTTCCTTTTGTCATCAACTCTGGCTTTTGCATTTTCTTGGCTCTGATTTCAGTGTTCCTCACACTTACTGCAATGTCTTAATCTGGACATGTCTTCCACCCTGTCCCTGCCACAAAAACCAAGTCTGGGGGTCTTGGCCATGCTCTTTCATTTCAGTCTTGGGCTCTAGGTTTATACTGCTCTGTTGCTCTCAGTAACTCATAGTAACAGCTAATCCTAATGGAGCTCTTCACATGTATTAAAATATTACCTTCACAACTACCTGAAAGGATAGATATCATTATTCTCTCACTTTACAATTGAGGGACCTGAGGCACAAAGAAGTCAAGTAAGTTGTTCAACAGTTACCCAGTTAGGAAATAATTGAGCAAGACTGAAGCTCAGGCCCCTTGGCTCCAGAGGCCATGCTCATAATCCCTATGCAACACTGCTCTTCCTGTGGGTCGTGCTTCTCTGCCTGGCTATAAAAAGCTACCATGAGTTCTTTATGTCATGTGCTTGCTCGTTCTAATGATATTTAGCGTGTGTGCATTGCTTCCTTTCTTTCAGGGAACCAGGATGATAGAGTCAACGTGGATCATGTCAGTGAATTAATCTTCCCATGTCCACTTTTTTTTTTTAATATTTTGGCCACGCTGCACAGCATGTGGGATCTTAGTTCCCCAATCAGGGATTGAACCCATGTTCCCTGCATTGGAAGCGTGGAGTGTTAACTACTGGACCTCCAGGGAAGTCCATGTCCACTTTGAATTTAATGACTTCAATCTTCACTCTTCAGCTGGCACTGATACAATTACAGAATCTAAGTGAAGGCAAGATAAGAAGGAAAGAACAATTCTAGAAGTCTTGTAAATTCATGTGGTAGTTCCTGCCAGGATGAATTCCTCTGAGTGTAAAACTTAATTTTAAAGCTACATGTTTTTTAACTTATAATTAATCATTTGACTTGATGATTAAGGTATGACTCAGTAATTGTATCTGTTTCTAGAAAGGTCAGGTTTTGAAGAAACACTGCAACAAAATCCTAAAAAGAAGACCTATCTGAGGAGTATCTATCAAGTTCTGCCCCTCGCTTCTGAGCTCAGCGTCACCCAGTTAAAGATCGTATTCACCTATATCAAACTATAGGAACAGCTGCCCTTCATTTCAAAGGAAATCACAATGATTGAAAAGGTCTCATAATGCTGAGGTGTTGACCTAGAAACAGGATAGGGTGTCCCACAATATGTATTTCATGTACTTTCATTGATTTTGCAGGAGTGTTGATGGGTTTATGTTGAGTCATAAAATGGTCTCAGCCATTTCCTCTTAAAATAATCCTTCCATTTCTATAACACTTCACAGTTTGTGAAGCACTCTTTCCTACATTATCTCATTTGCCTTTCACATCAAACTCAACATATCCAAAATTGAAATAATTTCCCCTCTCAAAGCTACGCTGCCTTCAGTGTTCTTTATTCCCGTCAATCCACTCCTACACTGTTTTTCACTCTGCTCTTCCTCTCCATGTCTCATTGCCCTAGTTCAGACCCTCCTTGCCTGTCCTCTAGAACAGACATCTTCATTTTTTTTACAAGTAGGAGTGCTCCTGTTTCAAAGTCTTTAGGCAGAACATTAGTATATAGAGCAGAGTGACATGAAGCAGCTGGTGAAGGAATTAAGAAGAGCTTTCCACCCGTTCGGAATATCCCCTGAAAGCCCTAAGGTTTTATTGGAACATAGCCGTGTCCATCCATTTGTTTTGCTGCCTATGTCTGCATTCATGCTACAGCGGTTCAGTTGAGTAGCTGCAATACAGACTATACGGCTAACGAAGACTAAAATATTTACTATCTGGCCTGTACAGAAAAAAAAAAAATGTGTTGAGTGCTAACTTACACTAGAGCAATAATATGCTAAGTGGACTTCCACATTAACTCTTCTCTCTCTAATTCGTCTAATAAACTGTCATACTTGTCTCAAAAACTTAATACTACTAATTTTCTACAAAATAAAGTTCAAATTTCTTAACCAAGACTTCCCGAAACAGTACTTCCAAGTACCTTTCCTACACTAATTTCCCTTCACATTAATTAATCCCTTCACAAACACTCTGAAATACGTTTTTCTCTCTAAGTGGTCCATGCTTTCTTACACCCAAGTCATTTTTATCTGGAAAAAGACTCCTTGCTTTTCTTTGCCCAATCTTCAAACTCAGTACTCCCTCAGGAAGAGTCTTTTGAGCTCACAGTTAAAAGGGACCTCCTGGGGCTTCCCTGGTGGCGCGGTGGCTGAGAGTCCGCCTGCCGATGCAGGGGACGCGGGTTCGTGCCCCGGTCCGGGAAGATCCCACATGCCGCGGAGCGGTTGGGCCCGTGAGCCATGGCCGCTGAGCCTGCGCGTCCAGAGCCTGTGCTCTGCAACGGGAGAGGCCACAACAGTGAGAGGCCCGCGTACTGCAAAAAAAGAAAAAGAAAAAAAAAAAAAAGACCTCCTTTAATGAGGCTGGAGTGAAGATGATAAAACGTAGCGTCTCATTTTATTGTCAGGGTAATGAGAAGGCAATAAAGAACCCTGGATGTGAAAGATGGGAAACCTGAGGCTGAGAAAGGGAAAATGCATATTCAGGTCACAGCATGGGGAACAAATCTCATTACAGACAAGATCTGTGCATTCTTCCAAAGGCCCGGAGAAAATCGACCACCCCCATAACATCCTTCATTTAAAAAAAAAGAAAATTAAAGAAGATTAGCCACTTCTATTTAGATTAGTTCTAACCCTGGCTGCATGTTAAAATCACCAAGGAGCTTTTAAAAAATACATCTCCTTAAAAAAAAAAAAAAAAAAAAAACCTCTTCCTCTTCCCTTCTCTTCTACTTAATAAATGACCATAATCATGAAAAAAAAAAAAAAGGGACCTCCTTTCAATTTCCCAAAGTACTTTTATCACTACCTAGTATGGCACTGAGCAATTTCTGTCATAAATTCTAATCACAGACAGTCCCTGGCTTACAACGGTTTGACTTACTATTTTTCGACTTTACGATGATACGAAAGTGATACTACATTTCTACATTCAGTAGAAACGATACTTTCACTTTTGGTCTTTTCCCGGGCTAGCGGTATGTGGTATGATCCTCTCTCATGATACTGGGCAGCAGTAGCCACAGCTCCCAGCCAGCCACACAATCATGAGGGTAAACAACCGGTACACTTACAACCATTCGTTTTCACTTTCAGTGCAATATTCAATAAATTACATGAGATAGTCCACGCTTTATTGTAAAATAGGCTTTGTGTTAGATGATTTTGCCCAACTGAAGACTAATAAGTGTTCTGAGTACATTTAAATCAGGCAAGATAAGTTATGAGTTTTGGTACTTTAGGTGTATTAAATGCATTTTTGACTTAACGATATTTTCAACTTATGATGGGTTTATTGGAACATAACCCCATTGTAAGTCAAGATGTGTGTGTGTGTGTGTGTGTGTGTGTGTGTGTGTGTGTGTGTGTGTTCTTTATTGTCTCACAAAGTCATTGATGATAAGAGGCTGACTATATTTTCTGCTTGCAGAACCTGCTGGCACCTAACATGTGTCTTGCATTTAACAAGCTTAAGCTAAAGAGTTGCTGAATGAATAAACCTGTAATCCTGTGGAGTAAAAACTATTGTAACATACATTTTACATATGAGTAAACTAAGACATAAGATGTGTGTCAATCAGGATAAATTAGAGTATGCTACAGTAACATACAGCCCCCACCCCCCACCAAATCCAAACGCACTTGAAAGAACAGAACCCTATTTCTTGCTCGTACGTGTCCTTTTACATCAAGTGTGGCTGTGTTCACTATTGTCTTCACTCCAGGACTACAGGCTGTTGTCTTGCCTTGGAACAGCCTCTGTCTGGAATATTGCTGGTATTCACGGTGGAGAGAAAGGAGAAAACATAGCAAAATATACACTATTTTTGAAAGCTTCTGCTTAGAAGGGACACATTAATTCTGTTTATATTTCATTGGCTCAAGCAAATCATTTAGCTAAGCTTGATGTCAAAGGGGCAGGTCAAGATAATCTCCCCCCTAGGAGGGGCAGCAAATATTTTTTGAACAATAACAAAGTCTACCACAAGGAGATTGAATGATTTGTCCCAAATGACACAACTAGCAAGTGACAGAATAAGCACTTGAAAGGAAGTCATTTCATTTATAAATGCAGTCTTCCTTTTCATTTTGTCATAAAGCAAATAATCAGAGGGAATAAAGCAGTGCCTATAGAAGCAACTATGCTTTAACCACTTGAACTGACCCACCAGCTAAGAACCTTTGAAGGGGCAGAAAACAAATGAGATCAGTCATGTCTTTAAGTCAGTTCTTTTAGCATATCACTATTGGAGAATCAGTAGTGGCCATAGATGGAAATACAGGAAGTGACAGCTTCTATTATTGTTGATTGCCTTAAGAGGATGCTGGAAACAGTGAGAATGCAGTAAATGGAAAAATCTTCAACTGCATTACCTACACTTTAAATACCATTACCAGCACTCAAGAATGAAGAGGGCTGGGGAAACATGACAGCACAAGTGTTAGAGGGACATTTATAAGGATCAGGGTGACTTTGCTCATTGATGTCTCTTTAAATTTGTCTTCCTATTATTTAAATTTGGTTTATATGAGCAAAGCAGGTTTTTGTTCATTTCTATGGAGAATTCAACAAACAGTTTATTAGCTTCTACTATGTTCCAGGCATGATCCTAGGACAAGGGAAAAAGACAGATATAGATCCTGGTTTCATGGAGATTATAATCTAGTACAAAACGCATACATTATGTAACACATCATTACCGGAGTGTTGAGAACAAAAAGGGAAGACCAGGGCTGTAGTAGACACTATTGGTGACCAGACAGGATTCTCCCAAGTCCCTTTTACTGTTCCTCTGAGTTTCTCTCCCAAGATTCTGCGAGCATTCACTTCTAATTGCCTGAACCTGACCCTCTTCTTTGAGGACTGCTTTCAGAATACTGGAGCAGCTTTGGCAGCAAGTACAGAAAGTGAGAGTCTCCTTTACAGACAAGCAAAAGCTAAAAGAATGCAGCACCATCAGATGAGCTTTACAACAAATGCTAAAGGAACTTCTCTAGGCAGGAAACACAAGAGAAGGAAAAGACCTACAATAACAACCCCAAAACAATTAAGAAAATGGTAATAAGAACATACATGTCAATAATTACTTTACATGTAAACAGACTAAATGCTCCAACCAAAAGACATAGACTGGCTGAATGGATACAAAAAACAAGACCCATGTATATATTGTCTACAAGAGACCCACTTCAGACCTAGGCACACATACAGACTGAAAGTGAGGGAATGGAAAAAGATATTCCATGCAAATGGAAATCAAAAGAAAGCTGGGGTAGCAATTCTCATATCAGACAAAATAGATTTTAAAATAAAGACTATTATAAGAGACAAAGAAGGACACTACATAATGATCAAGGGATCAATCCAAGAAGAAGATATAACAATTGTAAATATTTATGCATAGGAACACCTCAATACATAAGCCAAATGCTAACAGCCATAAAAGGGGAAATCAACATTAACACAATAATAGTAGGGGACTTTAACACCCCACTTTCACCAATGGACAGATCAACCAAAATGAAAATAAATAAGGAAACACAAGCTTTAAATGATACATTAAACAAGATGGATTTAATTGGCATTTATAGGACACTGCATCAAAGAACAACAGGATACACATTTTTCTCAAGTGCTCATGGAACATTCTCCAGGATAGATCATATCTTGGGTCACAAATCAAGCCTTGGTAAATTTAAGAAAATTGAAATTGTATCAAGTATCTTTTCCGACCACAATGCCATGAGACTAGATATCAATTACAGGAAAAGATCTGTAAAAAATACAAACACATGGAGGTTAAACAATATGCTACTAAATAACCAAGAGAACACTGAAGAAATCAAAGAGGAAATCAAAAAATACCTAGAAACAAATGACAATGAAAACACAATGGTCCAAAACCAGTGGGATGCAGCAAAAGCAGTTCTAAGAGGGAAATTTTTTTTTTTCTTTTTTTTGTGGTATGCGGGCCTCTCACTGTTGTGGCCTCTCCCATTGCAGAGCACAGGCTCCAGACGCGCAGGCTCAGTGGCCATGTCTCACGGGCCCAGCCACTCCGCGGCATGTGGGATCTTCCCAGACCGGGGCACAAACCCATGTCCCCTGCATCAGCAGGCAGACTCTCAACCACTGTGCCACCAGGGAAGCCCTAAGAGGGAATTTTATAGCAGTACAATCCTACCTCAAGAAACAAGAAAAATCTCAAATAAACAACCTAACCTTACACCTAAAGCAATTACAGAAAGAAGAACAAAAAAAAACCCAAAGTTAGCAGAAGGAAAGAAATCATAAAGACCAGATCAGAAACAAATGAAAAAGAAATGAAGGAAACAGTAGCAAAGATCAATAAAACTAAAAGGTGGTTCTTTGAGAAGATAAACAAAATTGATAAACCATTAGCCTGACTCATCAAGAAAAAAAGGGAGAAGATGCATATCAGCAGAGTTAGAAACAAAAAACGAGAAGCAACAACTGACACTGCAGAAATACAAAGGATCATGAGAGATTACTACATGCAACTGTATTCCAAAAAAATGGACAACCTGGAAGAAATGGACACATTCTTAGAAAAGCACAACCTCCCAAGACTGAACCAGGAAGAAAGAGAAAATGTAAACAGACCCATCACAAGCACTGAAATTGAGACTGTGATTAAAAATCTTCCAACAAACAAAAGCCCAGGACCAGAAGGATTCATAGATGAATTCTAACAAACATTTAGAGAAGAGCTAATACCTATCCTTCTCAAACTCTTCCAAAATATAGCAGAGGGAGGACCACTCCCAACTCATTCTACGAGGCCACCAACACCCGGATACCAAAACCAGACAAAGATGTCACAAAAAAAGAAGACTATAGGTCAATATCACTGATGAACATAGATGCAAAAATCCTCAACAAAATACTAGCAAACAGAATCCAGCAGCACATTAAAAGGATCTTACACCATGATCAAGTGGGGTTTATCCCAGGAATACAAGGATTCTTCAATAAATGCAAATCAATCAATGTGATATACCATATTAACAAACTGAAGGATAGAAACTATGTGATCATCTCAATAGATGCAGAAGAAGCTTTCAAAAAAAGTTGAACACACATTTATGATAAAAACTCTCCAGAAAGTAGGCATAGAGGGAACTTACCTCAACATAATAAAGGTCATATATGATAAACCCACAGCCAACATCATTCTCAGTGGTGAAAAACTGAAACTATTTCCATTAAGATCAGGAACAAGACAAGACTGTTCACCCTCACCACTATTATTCAACATAGTTTTGGAAGTTTTAGCCACAGCAATCAGAGACGAACAGGAAATAAAAGGAATCCAAATCGGAAAAGTAGTAAAAATGTCACTATTTGCAGATGGCATGATACTATATATAGAGAATCCTAAAGATGCTACCAGAAAACTACTAGAGCTAATCAATGAATTTGGTAAATTTGCAGGATACAAAACTAATGCACAGAAATCTCTTGCATTCCTACACACTAATGATAAAAACTGTGAAAGAGAAATTAAGGAAACATTCCCATTTACCACTGCAACACAAAGAATAAAATACCTAGGTATAAACCTACCTAAGGAGACAAAAGACCTGTATGCAGAAAACTATAAGACACTGATGAAAGAAATTAAAGATGATAGAAACAGATGGAGAGATATACCATGTTCTTGGATTGGAAGAATCAATATTGTGAAAATGACTACACTACCCAAAGCAATCTACACATTCAATGCAATCCTTATCACACTACCAATGGCATTTTTCACAGAACTAGAACAAAAAATTTCACAGTTTGCATGGAAACACAAAAGACCCTGAATAGCCAAAGCAATCTTGAGAAAGAAAAACGGAGCTGGAGGAATAAGGCTCCCTGACTCCAGACTATACTACAAAGCTACAGTAATCAAGACAATATGGTACTGGTACAAAAACAGAAATATAGATTAGTGGACAGGATAGAAAACCCAGAGATAAACCCATGCAGCTATGGTCAACTTATCTTTGATAAAGGAGGCAAGAATATACAATGGAGAAAAGACAGCCTCTTCAATAAGCTGTGCTCGGAAAACTGGACTGCTACAGTCCAGTTAGAACACTCCCTAACACCATGCACAAAAATAAACTCAAAATGGATTAAATACCTAAATGTAGGGCTTCCCTGGTGGCGCAGTGGTTGAGAGTCTGCCTGCCGATGCAGGGGACACGGGTGCGTGCCCCGGTCTGGGAGGATCCCACATGCTGTGGAGCGGCTGGGCCCGTGAGCCATGGCTGCTGAGCCTGTGCATCCGGAGCCTGTGCTCCGCAGCGGGAGAGGCCACAACAGTGAGAGGCCCACGTACTACAAAAAAAAAAAAAAAAAAAAAAGATGTGGCACATATATACAATGGAATATTACTCAGCCATAAAAAGAAACAAAATTGAGTTATTTGTAGTGAGGTGGATGGACCTAGAGTCTGTCATACAGAGTGAAGTAAGTCAGAAAGAGAAAAACAAATACCGTATGCTAACACATATATATGGTATCTAAAAAAAAAAAAAGGTTCCGTTAAACCTAGGAGCAGAACAGGAATAAAGACACCGACATAGAGAATGGACTTGAGGACACAGGGAGGGGGAAGGGTAATCTGGTACGAAGTGAGAGAGTGGCACTGACATATATACACTACCAAATATAAAATAGGTAGCTAGTGGGAAGCAGCTGCATAGCACAGGGAGATCAGCTTGGTGCTTTGTGACCACCTAGAGGGGTGGGGTAGGGATGGTGGGAGGGAGGGAGATGCAAGAGGGAGGGGATATGGGGATATATGTATACGTATAGCTGATTCACCTTTTAATACAGCAGAGACTAATACAACAATGTGAAGCAATTATACTCCAATAAAGATGTTAAAAAAATAAAGAACATAATAAAGAAAGAAAAAATAAAGAAAGTGAGAGTTTCCTCACGGGTCCGTGCCCCGGTCCGGGAGAATCCCACGTGCCGCGGAGCGGCTGGGCCCGTGGGCCGTGGCCGCTGAGCCTGCGCGTCTGGAGCCTGTTGCTACGCGGCGGGAGGGGCCCCGGCGGTGAGGGGCCCGCGTACCGCAAAAAAAAAAAAAAAAAAAAAAATAGTGTCATCCTTTTACACTCCCACCAACAGTGCAAGAGGGTTCCCTTTTCTCCACACCCTCTCTAGCATTTATTGTTTGTAGATTTTTTGACGATGGCCATTCCGACCGATGTGAGGTGATATCTCATTGTAGTTTTGATTTGCATTTCTCTAATGATTAGTGACGTTGAGCATCCTTTCATGTGTTTGGGAGGGAGACGCAAGAGGGAGGGTATATAGAGATATACGTATAGGTATAGCTAATTCACTTTGTTATACAGCAGCAACTAACACAACAATGTAAAGCAATTACACCTCAAAATAATGATGTTAAAGAAAAAAAAGTGTCATCCTTGTCCTGAGAAAATAGAGTGAGCAGCATGGAGGCCTGTGTTCTGGAGAAATTAACTGGAAGCTGGGTGGGTATAGTATGAACAGAGAAAGACTGGCAGTATGTCTCAGGATATACTGTGTAGATTTGTCTTCCATGGTCCCAGTAGGTGCTATAGTGTGAGATGTAAGGACTGCATTATTTAGATGCAAGAGGAATGACTGTACTTACTGAAATGGAAAAGGAAGGAAGGCAGGTAAAACTGTTTTTCTGAATTCCACACACCTTAATCTCTGTTGTACTGTTGAAGCTGCATTCAACTTTTAGGAGGAAAAGTCAGGTTATAGGGGGAAGTAGTTACATTAAAAATCTATTTTCAAAAGCTTCCAGAGTAGGATCTAAAATCAGCATACAGTTGGCCCAAGCTCTTTCTCTGGGCCCCTCCTCTCCCTCCCGAGGATCCTACTGCATTGATAAATAAGAATTAATGGTCATGCTCGTGTTCCTACAAGCCACTGAGTCACCAGAGATTCATTTATGCTTCTCACACATTCTCCCTTAAGGCAGAAAATGGATTTTTAGTAATAAGTCTTGAATCTGAGATGTTTTTCCTCTTAAATTTCAGATAATTGGGAAATGAGGACATGATGATTATTAACTACATTTTGGACCTAATTTTCAGTGAAAAGAGTAGTGCTAAGTATCATGGCTGATGTGAAGACAAAGAAGATAGGGCTTCCGGTCTCAAAATAGATACATACACATGATGAGATAGAAGGGAAGGGAGAGAAAGAAGAAACATTTAGAGTGTGGATTCTGGTAACCTCAATGTCTCATTTCAAACATTGATGCTATCATGAGTTTCAATTTTAAATCCTATCATGATTTCAGCAGCAAATTATTATCCTACCCGAAACTAGAGGAGGATGCCATTAGTTCCAGGTGCTTTTAATCATTTTTGCTCCCTGTCTTTCTGACTTACACTGAGAAAAAAGTGGGACAGAAGGAAAAAAGTGTTGACATAATAGACAATATTCTCTGCTGCCTCGTTTTTAGAGATTCTACTTTCACTCAGTCACTCCATGACTCTCAGCTAATCTAGACACCTGTCTCACGACCTCTGCTCCCAATCACTGCTATCCATCCACAGAATAGGCATTTATTGAGCACCTACAGTATTCTAGCCCCTTCATACCTACGAAGACACAAACTATTTGTGTCAAGAGACCAGTAGCATTAGTCCCTTACATATTCACAATGCTTTTTCAGTTTCCAAGATGATTTCACATTTTGATCAAGGAAATGTGTCTTATTTTTCTCCTCTTCGGAGGAAATAGGGATGAGGTTGCTGTTGGAAATTTCTGAAAAGAAATTCATTAATATTTGATTATTCATCCAAGAAAGCAACCTGGGGATTCTTCTCATTCTATATGAAGTTTTACTCTCTAGATCAGAGTTTTCTCTGCTTAATAATCAGAAAAGGAATGCATGGCTTCTACAAAAACTTACAACAAACACAGTGTGAGAGATCTGTACAGACTCCGCAAGAAATCAGGAAGCATGCATGGGCCATATCTTGGAGCTTCAGAAAGCTGGCTCAAATCCCAGGAAATTCATTTCTTCTCTCTTGACCCAGCACAGTGCCCACATGCTTCCACATACGTATTCTAGTGTAGCCCTCGTAATAAGTTGTGCACTGGGGGTGGGAAAAGGGAAAGAAAACAGTCTTTAAGCCCATTTTTCAGACAATGAAAATACAGTTCAGAGAGATTAGGTTAGGGAATTATTGAAGATAATAATTAGTAAGTAATAACTAAGACTGGAGTACAGATCTTCTGACTTTAATTCCAGTGGTCCTCCTGATGACTCACAACTGTTCTCTGAAATGTGGACGCTTTGAAGCCTGATTAGAGACCCATATAGAAATGGCAGGGACTTTAAAAAAAAATTTTTTTATTGAAGTATAATTGATTTACAATATTGTGTTAACTTCTGTTGTACAGCAAAGTGACTCAGGTGTGTGTATATATATACATATGACATATACATATATGACCTTGTTGTTTACTCATCCTATATATAATAGTTTGCATCTGCTAATCCCAAATTCCCAATCCTTCCTTCCCCCACCCTCCTCCTTGGCAACCACAAGTCTGTTCTCTATGTCTGTGAGTCAGTTTCTGTTTTGTAGATGTGTTCATTTGTGTCATATTTTAGACTCCACACATAAGTGGTATCATATGGTATGTGTCTTTCTCTTTCTGACTTACTTCACTTAGTATGATAATCTCTAGGTCCATCCATGCTGCTGCAGATGGAATTGACAGGGACTTTTTGACAACAGCCATTCAGTTTCTGCTCTTACTTTGTAGAAAGCAAGCAGGAAAATGTACCAAGCTATTAGAAATTATACCATTAGAGCATTGTTGATGGGAATTGTGGGTGATTTAATCTGCCTGGGGATACCAAACAACATCCAACAGCAGGTTGCTATGGCAATGCTAATCTTATTTTAGGGGCTTTAAACAAAAATATGTCAAGAGTAGAGTAATAAGTAGATCAGTGAGTCTGTGCTGTTTCATGCAGTCATTTTCTAATGATTACCATTTTATTGTTGTGACTTGTGTTCACAGTCCTACCTAATACTGCAATTCTCCCTTGAGGGAAAATGTGTGTGTGTGTGTATGTGGTGTGTGGGTGTGATGGAAGCAGTATCTCTGATTAACACCTGCCCCCAAAACTCCTTTAGCAGGTGGCACCATATGGCAGGCTCCCACTCAAGTGCAAATGTGATGATAGAAGAATATGTAAGACTGCAAGATACACACACAACCTCAAACTAGGTTTGTCAGGGAGTTATGAGAGCATTGAATGCTTGTCGATGTCACTTGACTAATTCCCTCTGACTCAAATTGTCATTTCCCAAGGCTCTGGAAAGGTCTTTTGCTTCTATTTCTAATGGCTGGCATCCCTACCTACCCAATCAGTCACCACCACCACCCTCCCCACCCTCCCCCCTCTTCACCCCGGAAATATAAAACTCTCTCTTTGAATTGCTTATTCATCCTAGGAGAATGTTGCCAGAAAGCGCATCAAATTCCCTGGGCTTCCTGTTGCATCCACTCCCAACATGACAGAAAGGATGAAGGAAACTGATTTTTATTGAGCACCCACTATGTGCAAGGCCTTTAGTCAGTCTTTGGATGTTTTCTCAGTAGGTCCATCCTCTCAGTAACTCAGGTAAGAAACCGAGACTCGTAGAGGTTAAAAACAAATCCCAGACACACAAGGCTAGTAAGTAGCAGAGCTGGGATATAAACTCAGGGCTGAATGACCCTAAAGTCTTGTGTTCTTTCCTTTATACCATGTCGCCTTACTTAAGGAAGGTTTATATAGTCAAGATGTGGAAGGGTCAATAGCTCACTGTCCTGCTCTGCTTTGGTCTACCTTCTAGATTTTTAAACACGACCTCTAACCACTGGTGACTCTCAACCAGGGTGACTTTGCCATCCAGAGGACATTTGGCAAGGATGTCTGGATCCATTTTTGCTGGTCATAACTTGGGGGCGGGGGGAATGCCACTAGCATCTAGTGGGTCAAGGCCAGGAAAGCTGTGAATCATTCTGTAATGCACATGAACAGCTCCCAGAACAAAAAATTATCCTGTCCAAAATATCAGTAGTGTCTGGGTTGAGGATCCTGATTTAGGAAATCCCTATGGATTCTCAGGAGCTGGGTAATATTGTGCGTATCTTTTACATATGGAAGTAAGTTTACTGATTTCTACACAGTCTTCAATCAGATAGGAGAGTTTAGAGCACAAGCCTATTTTGGGGAAGACCCTGACCATCTTTCTTCGATTAGAGCTGTTGGTAAGTGTTAACACAGAAGTTAAGAAATACAAGTATAGCGGAAAGAAGAATAAGAACTGTTACAAAATGATATGATAACTTTGCAGGGGATACACAAGGAATGTAGTATTTGCCCAGGAAGTCAGGGGATGCAAGCTTTACAGAGGTGACAATACTTGACAATACTTGAACTGAGACATAAAAAGAAGGCATTCTCCAGGTAGAGAGGTAAAGAGGCAGGCATTCTGAGAAGAGTGGACAGTGTGTGCTATGTTGTGGGTGTCTGAAAGAGTGTGGCCTGTTTGGGGAGCATCAGTAGTTCAGTCCGGAGCATAAGGGAGTGGCAGGATAAGAAATTGGACAGGTACCTAGGAGCTAGATCTAAAAGAACCTTGTATGCAGCTTCAACTTTGTCTTCTAGGTACCAGGAAGCTTGCTCTACTGGTTCTCAATTTCCACTTAGTAGAGGCATGATCATCACAACCTAAGGACCTCCTGCAGTTCCCCGTAACAGCTCATAAGAATATGCTGATGTATTCGTTTCCTATAACTGCCATAACAAAATACAAACTGGGTGGCTTACAACAACAGAAATGTATTCTCTCAGAGTTCCGGACACTAAAAGTCTGAAATCCGTTGCCAGCTGGGCCGCGGTCTCTCTGAAGTTTCTAGGGATGATCCTTCCTCGTCTTTTCTAGCTTCTCACGGTTGCTAGAAACGTTTGATGTTCCACTCCAATCTCTGCAACCATCATCACGTGGTGTTCTCTCTGTGTGTCTGTGTCCAAGTTTCCCTCTTCTTATGAGAACACCAGTTAGACTAGGAACCACCGTAATCCAGTATGACTTTATCTTTACATCTACAAAGACCCTATGTCCAGATAAGGCCACATTGACAGGTTCTGGGGGTAAGGACTTCAACATGTCTTTTGGGGCACACAATTCAAACCCACAACTGATTAGGCCATATTTCCTTCCTTATAGAGTTCAAACCCCTTTGAACTGGGTCTAACAACTGTTTGTTGTGACCTCAGCTCAAATGATACCCTATCTCTTTTTTCACATTTGTGTTACTATCTGAAATGGGATAAATAAAATCTACCGTGTAAGGTTTTCTGGAGGAATTAAAATAAGTTTTATGCCTGAGACTGCTCGATTTAGGCAACATTTCACAAAGCTGTATCTGACAAGGTAAACTGTGCCCTGTCTTTGCAGGACTATCTCCCTGGCTTTTTCAGGCTCATGAAATGTGCTACTAAGTATTTTTCCTACAGTGGTGTCACAGGGGAAATTAGAAGCAGAAGTTATTATTATCATTATCTGAAACAATGTAGCTCCATTGTCACTAGGTGGGTGCTTGAAGAGTTTAGGTGTTATCTTGTTCTGTTGGTTTTCTGTTTGTTTCCAAGGCTGTCATCTAAATACAAATGTTGCCCTTGGGAAGAACCTGTGAGTTGGTTGCATGCTTTATGGGCTCCAGCTTGCAGGACAGCATAGTGCCATGACTAAGGAGACAGTGAGGCACATTGGAATGGACTCTGGCATGAGAACTTGGACTTGGAGCTGCCATTAATTTGCTGCGTGACCTTTAATAAGTCAACTTCCTCTAAACCTCAGTCTTCTTATCTAAAAATTGTGATAATAAGGCCTCTCCATGTCTAACACAAGATCATCATGCAGAACTGATCCATTAGTGTTCAGCTTCTTTTGCTCTAACCTGGAACACGGTAGTTAGCAACATTTTTGTTTATCTTTCATGACTGACTTGAATATACTCCCACCTCATTTATTCCACATAATTCACTATGAATTCTTCCTCAAATCACCTATTCACTTTCTTAAGGAAAAGTTGACATCTTACTTTACAAAACTAGTCTGGATCATCAGGCATATCCCCACACACATCTCAGCATATACTCACTGACCCTCTCAAGGTTTTTCTTAATTCTCAAAAGTTGATTCCATCTATATAAGGATGCCTCAACGCCAAGTCTCTAAGCAAAGTAAACTATGTTTTATAAAGTATTATCAAACTCTTAATTCATTCAGATTATTGAGATGTACCACAAGATTCAAAGCCGTGCTCCTCATAATTTATATACCTCCAGGTTGCACAATGGAACCTCTATTTTTCACATAAAAGGAAAGGTACACACACAAGGAAATTTGGTAAAATTAAGAAGTCATTCAAGTTTGTCTTCAACTTTCTCCTCCACATCTTTTAGGTATTCTGACTTCTATTCAGCCTATAGTTCCATGAAAATCAGAAAAGTACTTGATACTCTTTATTTATTTAAAAAACAATTTGCTGAGTACTTACTGTGTGCTAGTACTGGTATTACAAAGATCAATCAAATATCCTATGCAAATCAAGGAGACCACAGTCTAGTTAGGGCAAAGAGTAAAGCAAATTAATAAGGTGCAATAGGGCTGCATGTACCAATTTGGGACCAGTATAGCTGAGGGCAGAGATATTGGTCAGTGCTTTGCCCCTATGATCTGTTTCTACTCACAACACTTCTGACACCAAATATGTGGGGTTTTTCCCCCTCCACACCAACCATGTCTCCAACTCTACAGACCAACTGAGTGTCCTACAATTCAATTCCAACACTAACTACCCAGAGTTAGTGCAGACCTCACAGGTTAAGGCCCCTTACTTCAGATACCTGTCTTAAGTTCTAGGTTGACACCTGTACTTCTAACCAAATGGCTATAAGTTGAGAGTTCCCACAACCCCCTCCTCAGTTTTGATAATTTTCTAGAAGAGCTCACAGAACTTAGGAGAGTGCCTTATTTACTATTACTAGTTTATTATAAAGTAAACAAATGAACAGACTGATGAAGAGATAGGGCAAGGTCCAGAAGCTTCCTGAGCACAGGAGCTTCTATTCTCATAGAGTTGGGATGTACCACCCTCTGGCATGTGAATGCATTTACCAAGACAAAAGCTTCCTGAACTCCATGATTTTTAGGGGTTTTATGGGAGTTCCATCACAGGGGCATGATTGATTATTAACTTAATTACCATCACCACTCCCCTCCCTGGAGGTTGGAAGAGTGGGGCTGAAAGTTTCAGGCTTCTAATCATGGCTTTGCTTTTCTGGTGACCAGCCACCATTCTGAAACTATCTAGGGATCTGCAAAGAGTCACCTCATGAGAACAAAAGATGCTCCTATCACTCATGAAATTCCAGGGTCTGCGTCAGGAGGAAAACATGGGTTTTAGGACCTCTGTGCTAGGAACTGGGGGCAAAGAACAAATAAACTTTTTTTTATTATACCTCAATATTACAGCCTGTGAGGATGTGACAGTTGCACTGGGTTCTGAAAAACAGTCAGATGTTTTCAAATGTGTAACATGAGTAGAAAAATATTTCAGACAAGGAACATTGACATGACTGTGATTTCAGGGACTAGCACACTGTTTAAACCACGAGTAAGGTGGAAGAGAGCATCTGAGTCCTTTCTCTGGTAAGGCAATTATCAGATACACTAGGCTAAGGAATATGGGCTTTTCCCTGCAGGTGCTGGGAGGCTGTTTTGTGTGGTATTTGAATCTTGGGAGTGACACAGTCTGATTTGTGTTTTTGAGAGATACCTCTGGTAGAACTGGGATAAGAAGGTAAGAGTCAAAACCAGGAAATAAATAAGGAGATGAGATATATCTGAACAAAGGCTATCGTAGTGAGGAGGGAAATGAGAGAAGGTAGAGGTATGGGTAAAGAACAACCAACCACAAAGCTGTGAGTGCAAGGGAGGATCATAGGTAGGAACACCGGACAGCAGTTTGGTTTGAGGAGAGCGTTGTCCCTTGGATAGGGCAATATTTTCCTGGAGGAGGAGATGCTTGGAACACTGCACTTTATTCCTGTTTTCTGAATATCACCAAAATTTAATTTAAAATTTTCTGCCTTTACATTTTTTGAAGAACCAGTTGTTTCTTTGATCCTTCCAGTTGTTTTTCTGGCCTCTATTTCATTTATTTCTGCTCTGATCTTTGTTATTTCCTTCCCTCTGTTAACTTTGAGCCAATTTGTTCTTCTTTTTTTTTTTTTTTTTTTTTTTTGGCGGTACATGGGCCTCTCACTGTTGTGGCCTCTCCTGTTGCAGAGCACAGGATCCGGACGCGCAGGCTCAGCGGCGATGGCTCATGGGCCCAATTTGTTCTTTTTCTAGTTCTCTGAGGTGTAAAATTAGGTTGTTTGAGATTCTCTAATTTCTTAATATATGTGTTTATTGCTATAAACTTTCCTCTCAGAGCTGCTTTTGCTGCATCCCACAATAGTTAGATATGTTGTATTTCCATTTTCATTTGTTTCAAAACAAAGATAATTTTTCCCCCCTTTGATTTCTTATTTGAGCAAATTGTTGCTTAGAAGTGTGTTGTCTAGTTTCCACATATTTGTAGACCCTCTCACTCTTCTTGTTGATTTCTAGTTTCATACCATTGTGGTCAGACAAGATAGTTGGTATGAGTTCAGCATTCTTTAACTTGTTAATATTTGTTTTGTAGCCTATCATATGACCTGTCCTGGAGAATGTTCCATATGCACTTGAGAGGGAAGTTCATTCTGTAGCTGTGGGATGGAATGTTCTATATATGTCTATAAAGTTCATTTATTCTAAAGTGTGATCCAGTGTTTCCTTATTGGTTTTCTGTCTGGACCATCTATCCATTGCTGATAGTGGAGTATTGAAGTCCCCTACTATTATTGTTTTCTAAGGAGCCTACAAAGGATGACGATAGTGCAGCTTTTTAAGGTGTGATTATCTTGACCAGGTCTCTCCCTATGTGCTTCAGGCCCCCCATCCTTCTAGGAACTCTCCTGAAACACAATCTCCTGGATGATGATTCACTTTTGGCCAAATTGAGCCCGAGGTATCTGAGCACCATTAATGGAAATGTTCGTGAGGTGTTGGGAGTTGTATACATATACAAATATAAATATACAAATATACATACACATACAGTATATTTATTATATTGCCTGTGTTAGTTTTGATTTTTTTGTAAATAACCATGGGCAAAAAATCCAAACCCCTAACATTTATTTTCATGACTTAAAGTAAAAATACAAACCACAGCCATTTTTTCAAGTAATAATTATGTTTCGTAGAAAAAAGTGGGTCTAATTCACCTTCCAGCTCAATTACACAAGTGCTATTCCTTGAGGCAACCATTGTATTTCAGTACACAGCAGAAGCGCTTCATGCAAAATTTCTATTTCATCTTACAGGATATTTAAAAGATATACATTCAAGGCTTGTTTTAAGAAAATTAATAATTTTACTGCTTACAGTTTTTATAAAGAACATTTTTTTTACATCTTTATTGGAGTATACTTGCTTTACAATGGTGTGTTAATTTCTGCTTTATAATAAAGTGAATCAGTTATACATATACATATGTTCCCATATCTCTTCCCTCTTGCGTCTCCCTCCCTCCCACCCTCCCTATCCCACCCCTCTAGGTGGTCACAAACCACCTAGCTGATCTCCCTGTGCTATGCGGCTGCTTCCCACAAGCTATCTACCTTACGTTTGGTAGTGTATATATGTCCATGCCACTCTCTCGCTTTGTCACAGCTTACCCTTCCCCCTCCCCATATCCTCAAGTCCATTCTCCAGTAGGTCCAGGTCTTTATTCCTGTCTTACCCTTAGGCTCTTCATGACATTTTTTTTTTCTTGAATTCCATATATATGTGTTAGCATACAGTATCTGTCTTTCTCTTTCTGACTTACTTCACTCTGTATGACAGACTCTAGGTCCATCCACCTCATTACAAATAGCTCAATTTCGTCTCTTTTTATGGCTGAGTAATATTCCATTGTATATATGTGCCACATCTTCATTATCCATTCATCCGATGATGGACACTTAGGTTGTTTCCATCTCCGGGCTATTGTAAATAGAGCTGCAATGAACATTTTGGTACATGACTCTTTTTGAATTATGGTTTTCTCAGGGTATATGCCCAGTAGTGGGATTGCTGGGTCATATGGTAGTTCTATTTGTAGTTTTTTAAGGAACCTCCATACTGTTCTCCATAGTGGCTGTATCAATTCACATTCCCACCATCAGTGCAAGAGTGTTCCCTTTTCTCCACACCCTCTCCAGAATTTATTGTTTCTAGATTTTTTGATGATGGCCATTCTGACTGGTGTGAGATGATATCGCATTGTAGTTTTGATTTGCATTTCTCTAATGATCAATGATGTTGAGCATTCTTTCATGTGTTTGTTGGCAGCCTGTATATCTTCTTTGGAGAAATGTCTATTTAGGTCTTCTGCCCATTTTTGGATTGGGTTGTTTGTTTTTCTGTTATTGAGCTGCATGAGCTGCTTATAAATTTTGGAGATTAATCCTTTGTCAGTTGCTTCATTTGCAAATATTTTCTCCCGTTCTGAGGGTTGTCTTTTCATCTTGTTTATGATTTCATTTGCTGTGCAAAAGCTTTTACGTTTCATTAGGTTCCATTTGTTTATTTTTGTTTTTATTTCCATTTCTCTAGGAGGTGGGTCAAAAAGGATCTTGCTGTGATTTATGTCATAGAGTGTTCTGCCTATGTTTTCCTCTAAGAGTTTGATAGTGTCTGGCCTTACATTTAGGTCTTTAATCCATTTTGAGCTTATTTTTGTGTATGGTGTTAGAGAGTGATCTAATCTCATACTTTTACATGTACCTGTCCAGTTTTCCCAGCACCACTTATTGAAGAGGCTGTCCTTTCTCTACTGTACATTCCTGCCTCCTTTATCAAAGATAAGGTGACCATATGTGTGTGGGTTTATCTCTGGGCTTTCTATCCTGTTCCATTGATCTATATTTCATTTTTGTGCCAGTACCATATTGTCTTGAATACTGTAGCTTTGTAGTATAGTCTGAAGTCAGGGAGCCTGATTCCTCCAGCTCCATTTTTCGTTCTCAAGATTGCTTTGGCTATTCGGGGTCTCATTTATGACAAAAACCCTGCAGAAAGTAGGCACAGAGGGAACTTTCCTCAACATAATAAAGGCCATATATGACAAACCCGCAGCCAACATCGTCCTCCATGGTGAAAAACTGAAAGCATTTCCACTAAGATCAGGAACAAGACAAGGTTGCCCACTCTCACCACTCATTCAACATAGTTTTGGAAGTTTTAGCCACAGCAATCAGAGAAGAAAAGGAAATAAAAGGAATCCAAATTGGAAAAGAAGAAGTAAAGCTGTCACTGTTTGCAGATGACACGATACTATACATAGAGAATCCTAAAGATGCTACCAGAAAACTACTAGAGCCAATCAATGAATTTGGTAAAGTAGTAGGATACAAAATTAATGCACAGAAATCTCTGGCATTCCTATACACTAATGATGAAAAATCTGAAAGTGAAATCAAGAAAACACTCCCATTTACCATTACAACAAAAAGAATAAAATATCTAGGAATAAACCTACGTAAGGAGACAAAAGATCTGTATGTAGAAAATTATAAGACACTGATGAAAGAAATTAAAGATGATACAAATAGATGGAGAGATACCATGTTCTTGGATTGGAAGAATCAACATTGTGAAAATGACTGTACTACCCAAAGCAATCTACAGATTCAATGCAATCCCTATCAAACTACCACTGGCATTTTTCACAGAACTAGAACAAAAAATTTCACAATTTGTATGGAAACACAAAAGACCCCGTATAAAGAACATTTTTAAGAGAAATTGACTTTTTTCTGTAAGTGAAGAATATAATGACTACAAGCACAGTTTAGTAATTTGATTCATGCTAAAGTGCTAGAAGTTTTACCCAATATTTCTTTTACAACATCAGTTCAAATGAAAACATAATTTTTGCCTCGAAAAAAATGACTGACATAAAAACTATGGCAATTCAGACTTGGGTATTTGGTAGACATTTTCTCAAAAATGAACTAAATGAGCCTATCACTTCATGGAAAAGAACTGACAGTATTTGTTGCCAAAGAAAAAATTGGAGCTTTCAAGTGAAAATTAAAATTTTGGAAAACTAGTATCAGCCACCATGAGCTTAACAGCTTTCCAATACTTACTGACTTTTCTGATGAGATGACTGGTAATATTAATGGATTTTTCAAATATTGTATAAGGAAATATGTCAATGTTTGGAAGATCTGCATAACTCAGGGAACCAATATTTTCCAAAAGACCAAAATCATGCATAGCTAAAACAATCATTCGATTGCAAAAATGACGAATGGATTTTAATGTAACAAAGTGTTAAAATCGCTTTGATATGGTTTCAGAATTTAGGCTGCAAAAAATTCTCTAAGAAATTACCACCCATCAAGTTTTGGTATAGAAGCAAACAAGAATATCAACAATTATGTTAAAAGGTTATTAAAATATTTCTTTTTTTTTTTTTTCTGCGGTACGCAGGCCTCTCACTGTTGTGGCCCCTCCCATTGCAGAGCACAGGCTCCGGACGCGCAGGCTCAGCGGCCATGGCTCACGGGCCCAGCCGCTCCGCAGCATGTGGGATCTTCCCGGACCGGGGCACGAACCCATGTCCCCTGCATCGGCAGGCGGACTCTCAACCACTGCGCCACCAGGGAAGCCCTAAAATATTTCTTTTTTTCCAACTACATATCAAGTCAATTTTCTTTCAGATGCTTCAATCAGGACCATTTATTATGATAGATTGAATGTTGAAGCAGATAGAATCTGGCTGTCTTCTTTTAAACCAGACAATAGGAATATTTGTAAAAATGTAAAACAATACCACTCTTCTCCTTAATTTTTGTTTTGAAAAATATAGTATTTTTCATAAAAATATTATTTATACTAACAGTAATGGGGTTTTAATTGTTATTTTAAAAATATAAATAGTTTTAAAGATTTTAGTTTTAAGTTCTAAACTAATTTGAAGACAAAAAACACTAAAAGTTTAAAGATACACTACTGGGCATATACCCTGAGAAAATCATAATTCAAAAAGAGACATGTACCACAATGTTGACTACAGCACTATTTACAATTGCCAGGACATGGAAGCAACCTAAATGTCCATCGACAGATGAATGGATAGAGAAGATGTGGCACATATATACAGTGGAATATTACTCAGCCATAAAAAGGAACGAAATTGAGTTATTTGTAGTGAGGTGGATGGACCTAGGGTCTACCATACAGAGTGAAGTAAGTCAGAAAGAGAAAAACAAATACCGTATGCTAATGTACATATGTGGAATCAAAAAAACGGTACTGATGAACCTAGGGGCAGGGCAGGAATAAAGACACAGACGTAGAAAATGGGCTTGAGGACACAAGGAGGGAAGGGGAAGCTGGGATGAAGTGAGAGAGTAGCATTGACATATATACACTACCATGTGTAAAATAGATAGCTAGTGGGAAGCAGCTGCGTAGCACAGGGAGATCAGCTTGATGCTTTGTGATGACCTAGAGGGGTTGGATAGGGAGGATGGTGGGGAGGCTCAAGAGGGAGGGGATATGGGGACATATGTATACATATAGCTGATTCACTTTGTTTTACAACAACTAACACAACATTGTAAAGCAGTTACACTCCAATAAAGACCTTAAAAAAAATAAAGATACATTAAGTGAGATTGATAGAAGAGAATCCCTTCTAAACTGAAATGGAGAGACTAAAGCAACTCTGTCCAACTCTTCCTTCTTACTGATCTTAAATTTCAAATATCAATGAGAAAACCTTCCCCCCTCCCATAATTTTTCCTTGTTAGTCCTCTCTGTCAAAGGAATCTTGGTGAAAGACAGTAAAGGGGTACAAGTGTATCATCAGAAGGGTAACAAAGTATGATTAACCTTATTCAGCCTCCATACAGCCTACTCTGGAAGTCAGTCCTGCTTCTGCTACTGGCCTGGAGTGAGAAAAATAATTCAGTTGTACCTAAGTATATCTTCGTGCAATAATTCAGTTGCATCTATCTTCACCTCTGGAAATAACCTCCCCTGAATTCTTCCTCTAACTCCCTCACCTAAATCAAAACTAAATTCCCTTGCCTCTATGCTTCTATAGCACCTTATACTTCTATTAATAACATATGTCTTTTTTTCTTTGTAAGTCTTATTTTTTACATGTCTTTCTCATCATTAGATTATCAATTTCTTTAATATGATGACTGTGTTTACATGATTTCTTTCTTCCCAATTAATTGGAGTGCATTAAATGTTTGTTGGATTCAATTAGCCATATGATTTCCACTGATTGTAACTGTGAAATTTCTGTGATGAGGATGCTGTTGCACATTAAATTATCTCAAACAAATACCAGATGATCCCACCTTGTCCACTTGGCAAATATCTACTCATTCTTTAAGACTCACTCATGGATCTCTACTTCCTCCAGTATAATAAACCACACTGTCCTTTGTACACTTCATGCACAAGGAACTTTGGACCATCAAAGACATTATCTCTCCCTCACCAGCCTTTTACAAGGAATCTTTGCGATGCTAGAATTTAAAGCTGAATCTCCCTAGAAAAATGCTTTACAACAGCCTTTTGTAGCCTGTATTCTACAGAACATATAGTCCTTCGAGCAGTTTCTTGAAAAAGGCATCTATAGTCAGGTAAAATCTGGAGGTGCTGCATATTACATCCCTCTCTTAGAGATTTTCCACATAGAATACTATAGCGTGAAGTTAGTTTAAAGAGAAATAATGAAAACTGTTTAAATTTCTTTGGCTAGGATTTTTTGTCCAAGGATTTTTGTTTTTTGTTTTTTTTTCCTTTTACCTTATGCCTATTAACATGCCAAGGAATTCCAGTTCTGTGGAAAACACTCTGGAAAATGGATAGGAGAAAAAAAATCAACATTTTTTGTTAATGGTTCTATAACACTTCCTATTCACACATCATAACCAATAGTAATGATAGGACTGAATGTGATTTCTCCACAAATAATTTGGCAGGTGACTAATCAACTAACCATCTGGTCTGGTTTCCTTTATTTTTTTCATCATCTCATTAAGCCTTGACTTACTTCTGTCCCCAGGGACTACCAAGAGATGGAGAGGAAAGTATTATTACCTCTATTTTATAGAAAGAAAAAAGATTCGCTAGGCTTAAGTGACTTCTCCATGGTCTCCCCAATTTGCAGGTGGCAGAGCCAGGGTTACAGCACTGGCCTTCTAACTCCTAAGGGGCTGCTTTGGGGTTCCATGCTGTCAGTTTGGGGAGTGTACATTTTACTTCTTTTTCTTTTACTTCCAGCTTTAATGTCTATTTAGTCACAAGGAAAATCTAGTGTTGGCTTTAGAGTCAGACAATGTGGTTTGAAATCTCAGCTGTTCAGCTGGTGCCTGGTGTATGTACCTCTACAAATCATGTCACCTTTCAGAGACTTGGCTTCTCATCTAGAAATGGAGGATAGTGTTCACCTGCAGGGATTGTTGTGAAGTTTCAGATCATGCTCATAAACAACTTCTCCAGTTCCTGGCACAAAGTTTCTGTTAGGTAACTATTTGTTCCTCTCTTCTTCTTCCAGTTCTGAGGAGTCCTAGACATTATGGGAGTGGAAAGCCTCTTTTAATGCATGCAACTATTTTATATTAAAGCATCTTCAATCCAAGAAGCCCACTTCTAAACTTCAATACTCTGAAGTACTTGAGTGGTGTAGAAATCTGACAGCTGCCATATCCTTATTGGTAGTTGAACATTTACTAGGCAGGGAATGGAGGGGTTGGTTCATATGACATGAATTCCTCCTCCCCCCTCCAGCCTGATGTTGTAATGAAGTCATCCAGCCTATGGATGGGATGAGGAAAAATCAGATTTCCTGAGAATCATAATAGCTGCCATTTACTGAACATTGACTATACTCAGACATTCTTCCAAGACCTTTAAGTACATCATCTCTAATGCCTTTTATTTGGAGTTGTCTTTTTGGTTGTTTGCAAAGACAATTTGACTTTGTTAAGTATTTGGCGAATATCTTTGTTAATTTAAAACAAACTGAAAACAATCTAAGTTTCCATCAATGGGAAATAAATTCATAATTTATGATATATCCATACAATGGGATTCCATGCAGTTATTAAAAAGAAAAGGCAAATTATCTGCACTGATTTGCAAAGAGGCCCAAGATACATTGTTAAATAGACCAGAAAATGGCAGAATTATATGTATGACAGACTCCCTACTAAGGTACTTATGTATACACATATACATGTTTGTAAATTCCTGTGTAACAAAAAGACCTGGATGTGGATGTTTCTAGTTAATACGAATGGCCTTGAGAGAAAGAGTAACTTACTTTTCACATTTTTTGTACAAATGAGCATATATTATTTTTATAATACAAATAATTATTAGTAACTTTGTAAAATTGGTTTTAAAAACTCACTTGCTTTTTAGGTGACACGTTTCGTAACAAGTCAGCCAGGCTCCCCATTCTACACCATGTTGCCCTGAGCAGAATCAAGATTTTTCTGCAGCATGTGGACATTTCCAATGACAGGCTTTGATGGCCTTCCTGCTTTCAGTCAGACAAAGGGAAATCTCTGTGATAAGTGGGGAAGAACCACTGAAGGGAGAGTGGGAGGCTGAAGAGTTATCTGAAGATGCAGCATCATAAGTGATGAGGTGCACATTGCTTTCTCTTACTGATGGTGATGACATCAAATCTCATTATCGTATAAAACTGAGGCTTTTCAGAAACTGCATTTCCAAGGCTGAGGTCAAAGTATGTCTACTGTGTGGAAGAACAAACAGACAGGAGGGGCAAATCTTCCAGAAAGGAGAAATGAGGTTACTGCCAGAAGCAGAGGTTAAGTGAATCATGGGCTGATGATTCAGTAACAAATCACCCTTGGGGATTGTCCCACTACCAGAGGCTGATTGCTTTGCAAGGAACTTCAGGGGCAAGAGAATCACCTGTACTCCTCAGGAGGTAGTAGGATAAAATCCCTTGCTTTACAAACTTTGCTTCTTAAGAATCTCTAACATCATTGGCCAGACCAGATGCACTTCCTTATAAATTAAATATGAAGTATCATATTTTCTTAATATCCATATACATTTTCAATTCTATTATATAATTCATCTGTGTTGGTTATAATAAAAATCACTGTTATTCTCCATATTTTCAAGGATACCTGTTGACGAGGGAAATGAACTGTGTGCTCCCTGAAGCATGTACAATACTGACTGGAAAGAGGAGAGATCTTGGACCATGTATATCTGGCTTTGATCTGCTTGTTAGCTGTCCTTGTTCATGACATTTAGTCACTGAGCTTCAACTACCTTATTTATCTGTACAAGAAAAACAGTAATCCCATCTCACATTGTATAGAACAATGTAAGAACTAAATGAAAACAAAAAAAAAATGTATTCCAGTACTTTTCACTGCAGTGATATACTAATAGCTAACACTTACTGAGTCGCTGCAATTAAAGTAAGCATTTAGGGCCCACGATGTAGGTACTTTGTCTTTCATTTTAGCTATGAAGTATTCAATAACAGAAGCTTAAGGAAGTTATGCTAATAAGTAGCAAAGCCAGGATTTGAACCAAGCAGGGTTTCTGCACAGCCAGCTTACTTAAGTGAACTGCCTACCAGTACCAGGGTTGGAGACTGTCACATATAATTTTGATGAATTTTCTAAATACCAATAGGAAAGTTTGAACTTTAAAATGGAATGTTGATACAATCAGTTGTGTGTTTAAAGACAGAGGTTTTACTAAAGGGATTGGATTGTTGGCTAGCATTTCATTCACTAAAGCCTAGTCAAATACAGTCTCAAGGCTTTATGTCCCTGATATTTTGCCCTTGAGGGAGAAACTTCCTTCTGGCTTAAAGGTGGTTATGTATATCCCTTCAATTGTGCATTCATCATTCACTGTCCATTAAATTTTGGGATTGCCCACTGTGTGCTAAGACTAGGTTCTATTCAAGGCCCTGGGAATACAAAGATAAATGAGGTAGAGCCCCTACCCTCATAGTCAGAGCAGTGGCTTTTAAGCAGTTCAACCACAACCCAAAGTAAGAAATGCATTTTACATGGCAACGCTGTACAACACACACACACACCCCTACACAAATACACACACAATACAGTTAAATTTCATAAAATAATACTTAATCTTACCGTATGCAATGTGATATTTTCTATTTGTTCTACTTTACTTCACTCCTAGTCTATTCTGTTTTGTTGTTTTAAATGTTGAATGCCCCAACTAAAATTATTTCAAGACACTAATGGATTGTGTCCAAGACACTAATGACATGTAATTTGAAAAACACTAGTCTACAGAAAGAGGAAGGAAGTTAAATCAACAAGTTCAATATAATATGGGAATACTCTAAGAGCCTCTAGACAATGAGCTCTTGGACCTTATTGAAAGACACAAATTCTTCTAGGGGATGTTAGGGCAGGTAACTCTAGAATGAACTGAACTGAGCCTTGAGAAATGAGAAGGAAATTGTCAGGTGGAAAATGGGAGGAAGGACATTCCAAATAAATGAAACGGCATGTGTAGGTGTGAGAGGAAATGGTAAAAAGTTAAGCAAATGAGGGCAGGGTAGAATGCTAGTTTGGATTCATTAGACAAAGGACAACCATGCCATGAAAGAGCCTAAATTTACTGGAGACCCTGTCAGAGTTCAGAAGCAGCCAATTCACACTCATTAGAATGGTTTCCACATCTGGCAATGAAGTGCACTGACTAACTGCTTGGGGCTAGTCAACTGCATTCTGTGCTACACTCACAGAGAAGAGGAAGACTGCACTTTGAACTTGAGAGAGTCAGTTTAAAGAAGGAGCCAGACATATACACAAATAATTTTGATACCACGTAATTAGTTCCGTAATAGCAGTATACACACAGTGCAGTAAGTGTGCAGTTAAAAAAATATGGGTTCTGCTTGTGGGAGCTGGGGACGTCTTCACAGGTCTGAGTGTAGGAACATACATATGAGCAATTTCAGCTTGTTTTGATTGTCACTGGCTGTGAGAATGGGAGTCTAAATTAATATAACATTTCTGGAAAGGAACTTGGCAATATGTTACCATAGACTTGAAAATGTTCACAGCGTTTGGCCAAACAATTTTGCTCGTAGGAGGCTATCTTAAATGCAACTCAAAGAGTGACCCAGCCCTCATATAATGGCTTCATTTCACCATGGTGTTGTGTTCAAAGAAATATAATCTGGCAACCAAATATATTTGAACTGGTCCCAGTCTTAACTACATCTCCGGAAGAACACTAAAGGGAATCCAGCATAGCTGCCGTTAAATCTGCTGCTGCACATTGGAATGGTGTGGAGGGGTTTATCTTATCTGTGTATACATCCCAGAAAAGGCCTGTGCTCCAGGCCAGAGTCAAAGCACGGGGAGGGGGAGGCATGAAAAAGGATGGGAGGAATAAAACAATCCAAAATTAAACTAAATTGGTACAAGTAAGAGCAGAGAGCCAGAGCTGGACTGCCATGAGAATGTGATCTCCATGGAAATATGTCAAACATTGGGGGAAAGGATTTTAATTTCCATATGCTGTAAAAATAGAGAAAATTTTTAAAAATTATTAAAATTTTCCCAAGTAACATCTGGATTTCATTTATAAAGATAAAAAATTTAAAAGATGAAAAATAAAGATTTTAATTTCCATATGCTGTAAAAATAGAGAAAATTTTTTTAAATTATTTAAATTTTCCCAAGTAACATCTGGATTTCATTTATAAAGATGAAAAATTTAAAAGATGAAAAATAAAGATTTTAATTTCCATATGCTGTAAAAATAGGGAGAGAAAATTTTTTTAAATTATTTAAATTTGTCCGAGTAACATCTGGATTTCATTTATAAAGATGAAAAATAAAGATTTTAGTTTCCATATGATGTAAAAATAGGGAGAGAAAATTTTTAAAAATTATTTAAATTTTCCCAAGTAACATCTGGATTTCATTTATAAAGATGAAAAATTCTCCAGAAGTTAGAAAGTAATGATTAATTAAATGATATATTCTTATGATGCAGTATTCACATTTATTGACTGTCATATGGTAGAAATAATTGTTAAGGAAATGGAGAAAACAGAATATAAGAACATAAAAAAGAATAGTAAAAAGTATACCAAAATACTAACATGGAATATTTTTATTTCATTCTTTTTACTTTTCTGTATTTTCCACATAGCCTATAATGAACATGTATTCCTTTCTGTATGCAGAAATTTATTTTTTAAAACCATTGGCTGGACAAGGAAAATTATTAAAATTTGGGCTTAGAAAATAATTACAGGAACTGGTTTTAACATTCTAGATGCCTGCTAGGTTTTGCAATTGTGTTTCACTGTTGGAGAAACTGGGACCCAGGAAACTGGCAAGATAATTATCAAATGTAAAATTTGAGTATGGAAACTTAGCTGTGCAAAGTACTAAATGGTGTTATTTTAGAAGGCTCCTAGAGGGCTTCCCTGGTGGTGCGGTGGTTAAGAATCCGCCTGCCAATACAGGGGACACGGGTTTGAGCCCTGGTCTGGGAAGATCCCACATGCCGCAGAGCAGCTAAGCCCATGCACCACAACTACTGAGCCTGCGCTCTAGAGCCCGTGAGCCACAGCTACTGAGCCCACGTGCCACAACTACTAAGCCTGCGCTCTAGAGCTCACGCTCCACAACAAGAGAAGCCACTGCAATGAGAAGCTCGCGCACCGCAACAAAGAGTAGCCCCCGCTTGCCGCAACTAGAGAAAGCCAGCGTGCAGCAACTAAGACCCAATGCAGCCAAAAATAAATAAATATAAAAAGGTTTTGAATAAAAAGTGTCCTAGAGTCAAGTGCTTATTTGCATAGGTTACTTAAAAGCAGGACTTCGTGGAGCCTTTGTCATTAATAGTCACAATTACAACTAAACTCACAGCAATCCTGTGCGTTGAATATTGTCTACATGTTTCAGACAAGGAAACCTAGTCTTGTGGTGACTAAGACATTTATCCAGATCCACAGATAACCGATGGAACCAGGATGCAAGTCTGCACTTGTCCTTTCTGCCACACTTTCCCTTCAACTAAGTAGTTACACCAGAGGAAATGTCAGAGCATTGCAATATGAGAAAAACAAAAGGCCCAGAAATAAGCAGATGTAATATGGGCCAAAATTTCACAGAAAAGCAAATCCCTTTCAGCTTCCTTTTTTACTTCTTCCTTCCATTATGCAATGGCACCAAGTGAGCTGAGAAATCTATTCTCTAGAGCAGTGTGGAATAAGAAGCAGAAAGGTCTGTCTAAATTTTTACATAATCCTTGAGAGCTCCCTGGTATTTTTAAAAATTAATTAATTAATTTAATTTAATTTATTTAGTTTAATTAATTTAAATTAATTTAAATAAATTATTTTATATATTAAAATATATTTATATTAAATATAAAATTTATATATTTTATATTTAAAGCCCTGTGTTAGGGCTTTCTCTAGTTGCAGCGAGCAGGGGCTTCTCTTCGTTGTGGTGCGCGGGCTTCTCATTGCGGTGGATTCTCTTGTTGCAGAGCACGGGCTCTATGTGCGCGGGCTTCAGTAGTTGTGGCTCGCGAGCTCAGTAGTTGTGGTGCATGGGCTTAGTTGCTCCGCAGCATGTGGGATCTGCCCGGACCAGGGATCAAACCCATGTCCCCTGTATTGGCAGGTGGATTCTTAACCACTGCACCACGAGGGAAGTCCCGTAGTATTTTTTTTTAATGGAAAATGTTCTATTAGCACCACAGATGTTGCAGGCAGGTTCTAAAAGACTTTGTGAAACTCGATAGATTGAAAGTTTAGCTTATAATTCACCTTGGAAGGAGCCAGAGCTGATTATTGCTACCAGTCCCTACCTTCCTAAGATGCCCAGCTCTAATCACTGAGGCCTATTCGATTAAGCTCTGTCCCACTCAGTAATTTAAGCATATCATGGCCAGCAAAAAAGAACAGCAACCTCAGCTCACCAGCCAGAGATGCTATCCAGCCTGACAACTGTGAGTCATAAACATGACCACCAAATTGGTCCTCTTTATCCCCTGCCTCCAAATGGCATAGGTCCAGTCGAGTTTGTAAGGTTCAATTCTGACTTGCTTTTGTTTTCCAAATTTAGCTTCTTTTCTAGGATTTCCTTCAACTCCAACCTGGTTGAAGCTTGACTTTTTTCTAGCCTCTTCTCAGCCACCACACTCAGCGAAGATTGTCCTTTGTCATTGCTTGCCTGCAAAAGTTCACTGCATGACTGGTATTCCTTTTAGGAAGCTCACACAGTACCAACATCCCTCAAGATATCACTCTCAACCTTGCCATGCCATGATGTTCTAACACCTGACTTTTAATTTTCCTGCCTTGGAGACCACCTGTCAAGACCACACATTGCTCTAACATGCCTCACCCTAATGATTAGTCCTCTCCTTAGTGGCCCTCTCCAGAAATCTTCTCAATTTGTTCCCTAAGTTTCCTTGATAGGATCATTGCTAATCTCCATTACTGCTTCTCATTCTCATGAATTGGAATTGAGGGATAGCCTTAACTTTCCATAAATATCCTTTGATTTTCCACTCTGATCTAGACATTGTGCTAAGTCCTATGATATGTGGAAATTCTTGTGACATACTCTTATCCTTATTGTATGGAATTTATTGACTTCTGAATAAGGAAAATATGGGTAAAAATAATTCTAAGATAATTTGAAATGAGGTATGTGCTAAATAGAGCAATGAGGTTTGGAAATGAAAAGCAAAGATTGATTGTTTTGTCTGCAGCTATCAAGAAAGCTTTCCGGAAAAGGAAGAATTTGAGCTAAGCTTTGAAGAAGGAGGAAATTATATACAGGTGGAGAAAGATATTCTAAACTCTGGGAATGAAAAAGATGAACATGTAAGACAGTGTATGGCAGGTTTTAGTTTTAAGAATTTTCTGTGTGGTTGGGTGTGAAGGGCTCTTGCAGGGAAATTGGAGGAGACATCTGGAAAGTTAGCTTCATGCTTGATCTTGTAGAAACTTAAATTATGAATAAGGACTCTGGACTTTGTTATTTAGTGGAGTTACTGTCAGGTTTTGAGCAGTGGCTGTATGTGATACTGGCCTAATCATTTTCTCTGGCCTTTATACTCACTAATAGGAGTCATGTATAGGTAGGTGACTTGGGATATTGGAGAGGATGGATGGGAGCAAGGGAGAGGAGAGACAGGAAACCCAGCAAGAAATCTGCTCCCTTAAGTGAAGTGAGAGGATGAGAGTCTCTATCCAAGCAGAGGTGGTGGGAAGATAAAAGCTCTGACTGCACTGGGTAAAGAATCTCTACAGCCTACAGCCTGACTTAGCAGATGCCACAATTAAAGATACAAAACATTTTCCATTATAGTCCTCACTTTTGACTACTCACACTTAACTTATCATGGTCCTAATTTCTGAAAGGTAATCTCAGATCCAAGGCAGTTTTTGGAAATATTTTGGGAAAAATTCCATTTGCATCATGTCAAAAAGAAACAAAACTGCATTTCCATAGGGAGAAAAAAAAAAAAGAAAGAAGGGGAAAATGTTATTTTTGTTTAAATATCCAACATCTGAAAGTCTTCTTTTAATACGTCACACTCACACTGCCTTAAGCTGGGTACAAAATAAGAAGTAAGATTTGGTGGATTTCATTCCAACCAATAGTTTAAAATAAATAGCAATTAATCTTGGATTTTATTGTTGTTTGTTTTAAGACCACTGAAACCTGAACTTGAACAAGCTTCTTAAATGACCACTTGGTATTAATAGGACTCTTTCCTTCCCAGAGGAGCTTGGAACTCTCCGGGCTTGGGTCCAGGGTCCCAGACGAGGAATACCCTCCTTTAAGTTAGAACTGCCACATGTTTTCTTCCAGCTTGGAAGAACCATTAAAAGATCACCAGCTTCAATCTTTTCATTCTAGGGATGATGAAACTCAGTTCAAAAAATTAGACAACTTGCCCAAAGTTCAATATTAATTTATTGCAGAACCAGAGCTACAGTGTGGGGTTTATTTATTTCCAGATTGTATCACTCTTATGTTTAAAATTATTCATCACTCCACACCCTCCCTGAAGCTTCTCAGAGCCCAAAGCAGTAGGATGTTGGGAGAAGTACTTTCCACACCCAGTTGGCAGGATGCTGGAAGTAGAAGATGTGGATCCTTTAGATCATATGGAAAATGCTGAGACTCCTCTAAACATACACAGTCTATAAAGTTCCTCTCATGAAGTTCCCCTTCCTCCACTCTCATATCCCCTCCGACAAGCTACTTCTCTGACTTCTTTTGACTTTGAATTGACCTTAATATTCATTTCCATTTTAACTTGATTTCACCTTCTTCTTCCTAATCTTTCTTCCCCTACTTTCATGCCCAAATCCCACCAAACCAAACCAATGTCCGAATTCTTCCAATCTGAGAGTGACTGCTTGCCTGAAAATCTCTAGAGCTTTTCCCACACTGATGGGAGGCTAAGGTTGTAAGCATTGGGGAAGTTTACAGGCATCAGCTTTTTGAATAGTTTGGAGATTAGGCTTCCTAGATGATAGATGTAAAAACAAGAACATAATGAACAGGCTTACATGAATCATTTCTTATAGCTGCATCATGAATTCCCCTGCCACAAATTGTTAAGTACAGAAGGGCCTTAGAGAATACAAATGAAAAAATATAATATCACGCTTGCTCCTTCTTGTTGAGGTGGCAAAGTAATATATCTATCAAAGATAGATGAAAACTAACTACATTCCTGTGAGTGGACAAGACAAGGAAATTCATTACCACAATTTTGGTTGTCTATGTTCCTAAATACAAGAACTGAATGGTGAATAAGCAAAGAAACAATGGTACGTCTCAGGAATATGAAGCACCACAACATGCCAAGTTCTGCGAGGTATTTTCACATGCCATATCTCATTTAATATTCACTCCAAATCTTTGTAGTACGTTCTTAATTATTGCCCTTCACTTTTACAATTATTAGGAAAAAATCAGGGAAGGGAAGAATTGTTCCTAAGCTGGTGAATGTCAAAGAGGAGATTCAACACTCAGTTTATTTTATTGAAAATTCCATGTTCTCTCTACTGTACTCTGATGCCTCCTAGATCAATTCTTTAAGTACAAACTGTAACAGTTACTGAGCACTTATTACAGTATAGGCACTAGACTAGAATGTGCTTTGAATGTTCAGTTCCTTTCATCTTCAAAACCACCCCCATGAGGTAAGTACTATTATTTTTCTCATTTTACAGATGAGGAAACCAAGGCACAGGGTAGTTAAATAATGTGACCCAATCACACAGCTATTACACGCCAGCCACACCATGATTTAAAACCAGCTACTTTGGCTCCAGAGTACAAAATCTTCACCATCGGGCCATAACACCTCACTTAATTTTCTTCTGTTTTGCTCTTTTCCATTCCTTTATTTTCCATTTGTTCTTTTCCATTTCATTTTTCTCCCCACCCCTTTTACCTTCCTGCTTTCCTTCCACCTCTCTTACTTTTTTTCTCCAAACAGTCACTGGATACCTACAATGTGCAAGGGGATCATGCATAAGATGAGTGACCTAAAGGTTAAGGAACACAGAGGGAGAGACACATAAACATATCATTTTAATGAGTGTCATAAATATGAATGCAGAGATCTATACCCAGAGATACATTATTCACATGCACAGTTGGAGCTACCATCTGATTTCCTGCTCTTTTGTCCTCCCACACGAAGCCATAGTTTACTCCTAGAAGAGCAGCAAGAGCTATTCTGATACAATGCTAAGTCAGATCATGCCGCTTCCTCTCTTCCAGATTGTCCAAAGCCTTCAGATACCACTTAGAGGAGAAGTCAAACTCTTCGGTAGCTGCAAAGTCTTGCAAGATCTGTTCCTCATGACTACATCCCCTGTAGCTCTTGCTGCTTCAGCCACACTGGTCACCTCGACGTTCCTTGTACATGTGAAGCCCGCTTTGACCTTAGGGCCTTTGCCCTTGCTATCCCCTGGAATGATGACCTTCTCTCAAATACACCAGCATGGTTTATTCCCTTCCCTCATTTTAGGCCTTTGCTCAAATGTCAACTTCTCAATGTGGTCCTTTCGGATGAAAGGTCCTCACTGAGAAGGTCTTATTTGAATCTAAATTCCACCCTATCCTAGTACTCAATTACACTTTGCTGCTTTATTGTCTTGTAGAGCACTTACCACCATATAATTTATTATTTATTTTCTATCTTGTCAACATCCATCCTACTTCATTCCCCATAGAATATAAATAATTATATTTTATATATATTCTATATAAAATCCCTAAATAACAAAGAGATTTTTATCTGTTTTGTATATTTACGCATCCCTAGAACCTAGAATAATGTTTGCCATATGGGTGCTCACTACATTATTTATCAAATTCATGAAAAAAAATTTAATAGGAGAGGAGAGGAAGCAGACATAGGAAATTCTTCACAGAGATGGAGACATTTGAATTGATTGTTGAATGATGAGTAGGAAATATGTTGGCTAGATAAGGGTGAGGAGGAAGCACTTATATAAAGACATGGAAATAATAAATAACATGGTTGACTTAGGAGACTGTGAGTAGTTTAGCATCACTGGATTTGGGTATGGAGTGGTAGGAACAGAAGTGAGAGAGAGAGAAAGAACAGATGATGAAAAGCCTCCTACAAGATGGACAGGAACACCATTGTTGTGTGATGGGGTATTGTCAGTGAGTTGTAATCATGGGAATGACATGATATGATTTTTACATGTCACAAGGTAGAGCCTATGTTTTTCTAAATATAGCTTTTAAAAATATTATAGTAAATGAAGAAATAATAACATAGCTTAGGAATAAAGAAAACAACATATATTTTAGCACTCACAATGTGAACTGGGGAAAGGACAGTGGAAATCAAGGGAAAAGGAGTGGATTTGATCACCACTGAAAAGAAAGAACATTCATGAAATCGTGACCAATCAGCAAGGAGACTGTGTAAAGAGGAACCAAAGGTAATGCCCAGAGTTTAGGCTTGATAACCTGATGGACCTAGAGAGGAGGAGGAAGAGGGTCAAAGTTAAGCATAATTAGCTTAGAGTGAGGCATGTTAAGATGGAAGTTCTTGTGGTATATTTAGGATAAGAAGGGGTGAGTACAGTTTTCTGATTCATCAGGAATGAACTGAGACCCACTACAAATAACGCAGCTCCATTAATTCACCTTCCACTGGGTGGGAATTGCGGAAGTCAATTTTGGAAGACTTTCAGTTTTACTGTATCTAGATAACTTACTTTAGAATCACCTGTGGTGCTTGCTAAAAATGCACATTCAGTAGGTCTGGGTTTGAACTGGCATTTTTAACAAGCACTTTTAGGTGATTCTGATGCTGGTGGTCCATGGGCTATACTTACGGAAATGTTATTTAGACAAAACTAAAATCACTAATAATGGCTCAGGTCTGACCAATTGCAGGGCAATGCGTGACTCTTCCTCATCAATCTGTATCCTGCCGTCTATCAAACCTTTCTGTCCATTTCTAATACTACCTCCTCAAGTTTAATTAGCATCCATTGAGCATACTTTGCAGTACTTGTCACATTTAATTCTCACAGCCACGAGAGGCAGATATCATTTGCTACGTATTGAAGATAAAGGAACTGAGCTCAGAGACTTTCAATAACATGCCTGAGATCCTTGAATTAATCAATAATAACGGAGAATCATACTTCCATCATCAGATTCTAAGGCTTGCACCGTTTCCACTGTGGCACAGCACCTCTTCCATAAAGCCTTTACAGGTGAGTCACTTCCCTTTTTAAAAACTTTAAGTGCCACAGTGTTCAGAACTATTTAACATGCAGTGTACTGTGGTGCATTATTAGCTAGCTGGTTTCTACATATTAGAATTATACTCTTAACTCTACAATCTACAGCCACAGACTATCCTTTAGTTTTCTGTCCACCCCAAATGGCCTGGCACTCATAACAGTATTTAGTAGGAGCTCAACAAACACTGTACTCAATTCCCCTGAGGGGCCGGCTGCTCCAAGGAGGTGGCAGATGTGGACTTCCTGTGTGCTCTTGGGTGATTCACTGTCTTAAAATCCTCCTCTTGGGCTTCCCTGGTGGCGCAGTGGTTGAGAGTCCGCCTGCCGATGCAGGGGACACGGGGTCGTGCCCCGGTCCGGGAAGATCCCACATGCCGCGGAGCGGCTGGGCCCGTGAGCCACGGCCGCTGAGCCTGTGCGTCCGGAGCCTGTGCTCCACAACGGGAGAGGCCACAACAGTGAGAGGCCCGCGTACTGCAAAAAAAAAAAAAAATCCTCCTCTTTAACATGAGGAAACATACATTTTTTGGCACTTGAGTCACAGGAATTTTGGGAAGAGTAATGATATGCCATGGACAATCTGCAGTGTATCAGGGTAAGTAGATTAATTTGCAAGTACAATACTAACCAAGGAAGGAGAGTGTTCTTTCAAAAAAAAGAAAAAAAGGAAAGAAAAGAAAAGAAAAGGAAAAAAAAAAGATTTCTAAAGTCTCTCTGCCAGAAAATTAATAGGTACTTCCCATTCCCAGAAAATCCATTTACTTCCCCCAGGACCAAATGCGTATAGTGTGCTGGAATCTTTTCATGAGCAAACGTAGGTCTGGTACAGAGACAAAGGGTCAAGCTGCGGGGTGGTCATAGAAAACAAATGCTAGGATCTTGCAGGCCCAGAGTCTGGCATCTCCCTCCTTGTCACTCAGCCCAAGGCAGAATCAAAAACCACCTGTACCATGAGAGACACGTTCAGTGTCACTATTGACACAATGACAACCTACCACAAAGCTTCCACCCTGGCTCACTGGGGGCTTGCTCCTGAGAAGGTAACAGGAATAAGGACCAAAGAGAATGATTAGATGATCTCATTAAAAATTGAGGAACGTTAAAAAAGATCAAGAGATGAGAGACGTACAATTTTGCTTTACGTATAAGGAAATAAGACCCAAGGAAGCCTTTCTACCTCCAATCAATCTGGAAATCATCCCTCCAAAATCGTAAGAAATTTTTTTAAAAAACAGCTAGGCAAGATATAGAGGTGGCAGTCCTATTATACTTAGAGGAAAATGGCAAGTTTTAGGCTCATGTAAATGGGAAGAGAAGCCATCCAAGACAGTAATTACTTTATAGCACTAACCCCATCAAGAAGGCACCACCCTCATGACATCATTTTAACCTAACTACCACGAAAAAGCCCTACTTGCTAAAGGCATCACATTGGGGGTTAAGGCTTCAACATATAAATGGAGGGGTGGTAGGTACAAATACTCAGCCCATAACAAAAACTGAGTTTATGGGGGCCATTTTGTTCAAAACTGGAAAGTCAGCAACATTTGAGGTGCAGAAAGAAATAGTTATCTGCAATGGATAGTACATAGATTTATGGAAGAAAATAGCTACCTTGGACCTTGAGCAGTGAAAAAGAATGATACAGGAAATTCCATACACCAGTGACATGACAAAGCAGAGAGCGTTCCCTTATCTGCAACTGGCTGAAGGTTCTTATTAATGCATTTCAAAGCAGAGCCCCGTTGTATATTACTTATAGGTTGTTAGATATGATTATACTTTACTAAAATGCTTTTTGTTGTCATTCCATGGTGTGGGTTGGTCCTCTTCCATCATTTCACATTTTTATCATTACCATTGCAAAATCATGAGTCTATAAGCATTCCAGGCATTAACATTATTGCATACTGGAACGAACTGAGCCCTGCCTGAAAATTTTAAGTGACATTCTGGTGTGTTGAATGGACAAACCAGGTACACAATATCCCAAACAACCCATGACTTTGGCCAAGCTTATTGCAACTGGAACATCCAACATCCAACACATTAAACTCATATTCAAAGTAAATCCTTTCAAGAGGAACAGAATACTAATTCAAAAGGATTCAAGATGCTGTGAAGATTTGGGAATTCAAGACAATGGGAAATACTAAAAGCAAAAAAGGATCTATTGGCTTGGCCAAAAAGTTTGTTTGGGTTTTTCCATACCATCTTTTTTTTTTTTTTTAACATCTTTATTATCTTATATATCCAACATGATGGTTTAAAAGACAAACCTTAGAGAGAACAGATTTTGGATAAGAATGCAAATAAAATGAAATTACAGAAAAGTGTGTCCTCCATTAGAAGGTGGCCCAGGAGACTTGTCCTCCTCTAGGCTTACTGCCTATAATTTAAGAATAATTAACATGTAAATTTAAATAATTATTATGGGGATGTATGAGTGTGGGTCTCTATGTGTGCTGTTTGTGTGTGTGTACCTGCATGTGCATGAATGTTCTTTGCAGTAAAGAAGAAAACACAAAGAGCTCAACATCATTAATCATTAGAGAAATGCAAATCAAAACTACAATGAGATATCATCTCACACCAGTCAGAATGGCCATCATCAAAAAATCTAGAAACAATAAATGCTGGAGAGGGTGTGGAGAAAAGGGAACACTCTTGCACTGCTGGTGGGAATGTGAATTGGTTCAGCCACTATGGAGAACAGTATGGAGGTTCCTTAAAAAGCTACAAATAGAACTACCATATGACCCAGCAATCCCACTACTGGGCATATACCCTGAGAAAACCAAAATTCAAAAAGAGTCATGTACCAAAATGTTCATTGCAGCTCTATTTACAATAGCCCGGAGATGGAAACAACCTAAGTGCCCATCATCGGATGAATGGATAAAGAAGATGTGGCACGTATATACAATGGAATATTACTCAGCCATAAAAAGAAACGAAATTGAGCTATTTGTAATGAGGTGGATAGACCTAGAGTCTGTCATACAGAGTGAAGTAAGTCAGAAAGAAAAAGACAAATACCGTATGCTAACACATATATATGGAATTTAAGAAAAAAAAATGTCATGAAGAACCTAGGGGTAAGACAGGAATAAAGACGCAGACCTCCTAGAGAACGGACTTGAGGTTATGGGGAGGGGGAAGGGTGAGCTGTGAC
Organism: Stenella coeruleoalba; assembly: GCF_951394435.1. NCBI lineage: Eukaryota > Metazoa > Chordata > Mammalia > Artiodactyla > Delphinidae > Stenella > Stenella coeruleoalba. The sequence goes on along the minus strand of NC_137169.1, from coordinate 117,941,323 downwards.
AGGGCGAGAGAGAGTCATGGACATATACACACTAACAAACGTAGTAAGGTAGATAGCTAGTGGGAAGCAGCAGCATGGCACAGGGATATTGGCTCGGTGCTTTGTGACAGCCTGGAGGGGTGGGATAGGGAGGGTGGAAGGGAGGGAGACGCAAGAGGGAAGAGATATGGGAACATATGTATATGTATAACTGATTCACTTTGTTATAAAGCAGAAACTAACACACCATTGTAAAGCAATTATACCCCAATAAAGATGTTAAAATAAAAAATTAAAAAAAAAAAAAAAAAAGAAGAGAACACAAAGAAAAGTGACCAGAAAGGAAAAAAAAATTGAAAGGCAGAAAATTTTTAACATTTAACAAATCTTCAAATAGGTAAATGATATACAGTCATCATATCTCTTCATTTTGCACATTTGATGACAAAAATCAGTATTATTTGATCCTAAACAAGATACGATCCCGCTTTATCAGTCTGTCACAGAAGACTATTAACATAGATATATAGCAGGGTGAAAAAATTTTTTCCATCTGGCACCAACATGTTTCTTAGGGAGGCTACAGTCTTGGTTTAAAACAAACAAACAAACAAAACCCTCTGATAAATATTTGGGGAAGGAAGTTAAAAATCTTAGGGCATGGCTTGCTAAAAGATAAAGGATCAAAGCATATACTTAAACTGCTTTTAAGAATAAACAAACAGAGCAGAAATTTCAGGGACAAGAGAAATGGTCAAATGTCTGCAATCAAGTTGGAAGAAAAGACCTTTAATAAAGGCCATTATTAAAATGAATTAATAAATTTTATTGCTTTAGTACAGTTTTAGATTTAGAGAAAAATTAAGCAGATAGTAATAGAGTTCCATATATTCACCCCTCACCTCTGCATGGTTTCTCTTATTATCAATATCTTACATTAGAATAATGCCTAGCATTTGTAATATTTATCATTAATGAACAAATATTGACACATTATTATTAACTATAGTCCATAGTTTGTATTAGGGTTCACTTTGTGTGTTAAACATTTTTTGGACTTTGACAAAAGCATAATGATGCACATCTATCATTACAGTTCCATACAGAAAAAAGTTTCACTGTCCCCAAATCCCCTGTGCTTCACCTATTCATCCCTTTATTCCTACCCTTCCTCCCACCCCCTCCCAACTTTTTACAAGTGGATATGGTGTCTTACTCATCTTGGTGCACCTAGTACACCTAGCACTGTACCTGATTTATAGTTGCCACTCACATGTTCTTAAAATGAATCCAACTCAATTAAACAAATGCAGGCTTAAGGCAGGTCTTGAACAGTAACAGTAAAGAACACGAGGGAATTTGAACACCAAAGGGATCAGAAATTGCTCCAGGTCAGGTCCTCTGGAAAGCAGATGCCAAAACAAGGTAAAAGTGCAGTAGATTTATTGGGAGGCAATGCCTAGAAACGATTGGGGAGAAGAAGCAGAAGTAGGCAGGAAAGTGTTTAAATCACAAAGCAGGTTCATTACCTGTGAGAACAGAGAGAGTAGGAAAGAAAACCAGATAGGAAGAGCCTCAGACTGAAGTACAGCTCTGGGATCCCAGCTAGCCCAACATGGAGCTCCAGAGCAAATAACCCATCAGAGGATTTCCACATTGCACAGAAATGACCAGGCCCTTTACCTTCACCATGCTTATGCACTGGTTAGCGCTGCTTAGGGAGAGTGTGTCTTTGGCTCCAAAGCTGCAATGGATCCTAAAAGCAATGCAACAAGAGGCTGTCAACTGACTATCCTTCATTTGATATGTTCTCTCTCGAAAAGAGATCTGAGAGACACCTCACCATGACTGCCGCAGACACTTAGCACAAGAGAGAAGAGCTAGGCAGCTTCGTCTTTATCCAAAGGCAATTCTTCATGTTGTGGTTTCATCAGGTTGTTGAAAATACCCTGGATTTCAAAAATTTCAGAATAATACATTCTGAAAGTTGCATATATATAAATATGCTCCTTAACTAAATACGAATGTATCTATTGTTTTGAATTATGACTTCCAACCTCCTTAAAATAGAACATTAAGAGCTACTTGCCTGCCACTCAATTGCCAGGCAGTTTTCCCACCCACACTGCCTGAAATCTACCCATTTATCTATTCCTTCATTAATTTTTATGCGTGGGAACTTCTCTTGGGTGTTCACTTTCTAAAACTGGAGATGCATACATTTACTTGAAGATTTTCAAAGTTGAATATTTATGAAAATATGTCAATGCAAAACATGTATTATTAGCAGGATTTAAACTAGAAAGAATGATTCCATTTCTATTGAATAGATAACATCTCTTAAAGTTCCTAAACAAGGAAAAAAGAAATCACGTAGTTTTTCCAAGGAAAGCACATGGATAGTGCATGCAATCTGTGAAACTATATTTCTTCTCTTTTAGTACTTCCTACATTTCTGTTTTTCTACCAGCTTTTAAAATACTAGATATGGCTCAAGACACATACCTAACTTAAAGCATTTTCTTACAAATGTTTCAATGGCTGTCATGGAAACTGCTGAGAACAATTCATCGTAAAGATCTGGCATTAATGATCATATTTGAGGTCCCTTGCCCTGGAGGATACTCGACAGGTATCCTCCAGTCGAGCTACCATCTTTTATAAAAATCCTCTGAATAGGATCATTTGGTTGAAACAGTTATATAACACAAGACTCTAGCTCATTATACAAACTAAACAAATGATTAAATTAGTCTAAGATCATTTATATTAACTGATCTCAAAACACATATTAAAAAGTAACTTTCTAGAGATAGGTTCAAGATGGCAGAACAGAAGGAGGTGTTCTCACTCCCTCTTACGAGAACAACAAAATCACAACTAACTACTGAACAATCATCGACAGGAAGACACTAGAACTCACCAAAAAAGATACCCCACATCCAAAGACAAAGGAGAAGCCACAAGGAGATGGTAGGAGGGGGGCAATCACAATAAAATCAAATCCCATAACCAGTGGGTGGGTGACTCACAAACTGGAGAACACTTATACCACAGAAATCCACCCACTGGAGTGAAGTTTCTAAGCCCCACATCAGGCTTCCCAAGTTGGGGGTTTGGCAACGGGAGGAAGAATTCCTAGAGAATCAGGCTTTTAAGGCTTTAATTGCAGGACTTCAACAGGACTGGGGGAAACAGAGACTCCACTCTTGGAGGGCACACACAAAGTAGTGTGCACATCGGGACCCAGGGGAAGGAGCAGTAACCCCACAGGAGACTGAACCAGAACTACCTGCTAGTGTTGGAGGGTCTCCTGCAGAGGTGGGGGTGGCTGTGTCGCACCGTGAGGACAAGGACACAGGCAGCAGAAGTTCTGGGAAGTACCCCTTGGTGTGAGCCCTACCACAGTCCACCATTAGCCCCACCAAAGAGCCAGGGAAGGCTCCAGTGTTGGGTCCCTTCAGACCAAACAACCAACAGGGAGGGAACCCAGGCCCACCCATCAGCAGACAAGCGGATTAAAGTTTTACTGAGCTCTGCCCACCAGAGCAACAGCCAGCTGTACCCACCACCAGTCCCTCCCATCAGGAAACTTGCACAAATAGCCTCATCCACCAGAGGTAAGAGAGCAGAAGCAAGAAGAACTATAACCCTGCAGCCTGTGGAACAAAAACCACATTTACAGAAGATAGACAAGATGAAAAGGCAGAGGACTATGTACCAGATGAAGAAACAAGGTAAAACCCCAGAAAAACAACTATATGAAGTGGAGATAGGCAACCTTCCAGAAAAAGAATTCAGAATAATGATAGTGAAAATGATCCAAGACCTTGGAAAAAGAATGGAGGCAAAGATGGAGAAGATGCAAGAAATGTTTAACAAAGATCTAGAAGAATTAAAGTACAGAGATGAACAATACAATAACTGAAATGAAAAATACACCAGAAGGAATCAATAGCAGAATAACTGAGGGAGAAGAATGGCTAAGTGACCTGGAAGACAGAATGGTGGAATTCACTGCTGCAAAACAGAATGAAAGATATGAAGACAGCCTAAGAGACCTCTGGGACAACATTTAACACAACAACATTCTCATTATAGGGGTCCCAGAAGGAGAAGAGAGAGAGAAAGGACCTGAGAAAATATTTGAAGAGATTACAGTCAAAAGATTCCCTAACATGGGAAAGGAAATAGCCACGCAAATCCAGGAAGCACAGAGAGTCCCATGCAGGATAAACCCAAGGAGAAACATGCTGAGACACATCATAATCAAATTGGCAAAAATTAAAGACAAAGAAAAATTATTGAAAGCATCAAGGGAAAAATGACAAATAACATATAAGGGAACTCCCATAAGGTTAACAGCTGATTTCTCATCAGAAACTCTACAAGCCAGAAGGGAGTGGCATGATAAAGTGCTGAAAGGGAAGAATCTAAAACCAAGATTACTCTACGCAGCAAGGATCTCATTCAGATTCGATGGAGAAATCAAAAGCTTTACAGACAAGCAAAAGCTAGGAGAATTCAGCACCACGAAACCAGCTCTACAACAAATGCTAAAGGAACTTCTCTAAGTGGGAAACACAAGAGAACAAAAGGACCTAAAAAACCAAACCCAAAACAATTAAGAAAATGGTAATAGGAACATACATATCGATAATTACCTTAAACGTGAATGGATTAAATGCTCCAACCAAAAGACACAGGCTTGCTGAATGGATACAAAAACAAGACCCATATATATGCTGTCTCCAGAGACTCACTTCAGACCAAGGGACACATACAGACTGAAAGTGAGGGGATGGTAAAAGATATTGCATGCAAATGCAATGATCCACAACCTATGGGATGCAGCAAAAGCAGTTCTAAGAGGGAAGTTTACAGCTATACAAGCCTACCTCAGGAAACAAGAAAAATCTCAAATAAACAATCTAACGTTACACCTAAAGGAACAAAAGAAAGAAGAACAAACGAAACCCAAGTTAGCAGAAGGAGAGAAATCAAAAAGAATAGAGTAGAAATAAATGAAATTGAAACAGAAAACAATAGAAAAAATCAATAAAACTAAAAGCTGGTTCTTTGGGAAGATAAAATAAATTGATAAACCATTAGCCAGACTCATCAAGAAAATGAGGGAGAAGACTCAAATCAATAAAGTTGAAATGAAATGAAATGAAAAAGGAGAAGTTACAACAGACACCACAGAAATACAAAGCATCCTAAGAGATTACTACAAGCAACTCTATGCCAATAAAATGGACAACCTGGAAGAAATGGACAAATTCTTAGAAAGGTATAAACTTCTAAGACTGAACCAGGAAGAAATAGAAAATATGAACAGACCAATCAGAAGTAATGAAATTGAAACTATGATTAAAAATCTTCCAACAAACAAAAGTCCAGGACCAGGTGGCTTCACAGGTGAATTCTATCAAACATTTAGAGAAGAGCTAACACCCATCCTTCTCAAAGTCTTCCAAAAAATTGCAGAAAAAGGAACACTCCCAAACTCATTCTATGAGGCCGCCATCACTCTGATACCAAAACCAGACAAAGATACTATAAAAAAAGAATATTATAGACGAATATCACTGATGAATAGAGATGCAAAAATCCTCAACAAAATACTAGCAAACAGAATTCAACAACACATTAAAAGGATCATACACCATGATCATGTGGTATTTATCCCAGGGATGCAAGGATTATTCAATATATGCAAATCAATCAATGTGATACACCATATTAACAAATTGAAGAAGAAAAACCATATGATCATCTCAGTAGATGCAGAAAAAGCTTTTGACAAAATTCAACACCCATTTATGATAAAAACTCTCCAGAAAATGGGCATAGAGGGAACCTATCTCTATGTAATAAAGGCCATATACAACAAACCCACAGCAAACATCCTTCTCAATGGTGAAACACTGAGCACATTTCCTCTAAGATCAGGAACAAGACAAGGATATCCACTCTCACCACTACTACTCAACATAGTTTTGGAAGCCCTAGACACAGAAATCAGAGAAGAGAAAGAAATAAAAGGAATACAAATTGGGAAAGAAGAAGTAAAACTGTCACTCTTTGCAGATAACATGATACTATACATAGAGAATCCTAAAGATGCCCCCAGAAAACTACTAGAGCTAATCAATGAATTTGGTAAATTTGCAGGATACAAAATTAATGCACAGAAATCTCTTCAATTCCTATACTAATGATGAAAAATCTGAAAGAGAAATTAAGGAAACACTTCCATTTACCATTGCAACAAAAAGAATAAAACACCGAGGAATAAACCTACCTAGGGAGACAAAGACCTTTATGCAGAAAACTATAAGACACTGATGAAAGAAATTAAAGATGATACCAACAGATAGAGAGATATACCATGTTCTTGGATTGGAAGAATCAATATTGTGAAAATGACTATACTACACAAAGCAATCTATAGATTCAATGCAATCCCTATCAAGTTACCAATGGCATTTTTACAGAACTAGAACAAAAATCTCAAAATTTGTATGGAAACACAAAAGACCCCTAATAGCCAAAGCAGTCTTGAAGGAAAAAAACGGAGCTGGAGGAATCAGACTCCCTGACTTCAGACTATACTACAAAGCTACAGTAATCAAGACAATATGGTGCTGGTACAAAAACAGAAACATAGATCAATGGAACAAGATAGAAAGCCCAGAGATTAAACCCACACACCTATGGTCAACTAATCTATGACAAAGAAGGCAAGGATATACAATGGAGACAAGACAGTTTCTTCAGTAAGTGGTGCTGGGAAAACTGGACAGCTACATGTAAAGGAATAAAATTAGAACACTCCCTAACACCATACACAAAAATAAACTCAAAATGGATTAGAGACCTAAATGTAAGACCAGACACTATAAAACTCTTAGAGGAAAACATAGGAAGAATCCTCTTTGACATAAATCACAGCAAGATCTTTTTTGATCCACCTCCTAGAGTAATGGAAATAAAAACAAAAGTAAAATAAAAACAAAAGTAAACAAATGGGACCTAATGAAACTTCAAAGATTTTGCACAGCAAAGGAAACCATAAACAAGATGAAAAGACAACCCTCAGAATGGGAAAAAATATTTGCAAATGAATCAAAGGACAAAGGATTAATCTCCAAAATACATAAACAGCTCATGCAGCTCAATATTAAAAAAAACAAACAACCCAATCCAAAAATGGGCCGAAGACCTAAATAAACTTTTCTCTACAGATGGCCAAGAAGCACATGAAAAGCTGCTCAACATCACTAATTATTAGAGAAATGCAAATCAGTACTAAAATGAGGTATCACCTCATACCAGTCAGAATGGGCATCATCAGAAAATCTACAAACAACAAATGTAGGAGAGGGTGTGGAGAAAAGGGAACCCTCTTGCACTGTTGGTGGGAATGTAAATTGATACAGACACTATGGAGAACAGTATGGAGGTTCCTTAAAAAACTAAAAATAGAATTACCATATGACCCAGCAATCCCACTGCTGGGCATATACCCAGAGAAAACCATAATTCAGAAAGACACATGCACCCCAATATTCATTGCAGCACTATTTACAATAGCCAGATCATGGACGCAACCTAAATGCTCATCGACAGATGAATGGATAAAGAAGATTTGGTACATATATACAATGGAATATTACTCAGCCATAAAAAGGAACGAAATTGGGTTATTTGTAGAGACGTGGATGGATCTAGAGACTGTCATACAGAGTGAAGTGAGTCAGAAAGAGAAAAACAAATATCGTATATTAACGCATATATGTGGAACCTAGAAAAATGGTACAGATGAACCGGTTTGCTGGGCAGAAATTGAGACGCAGATGTAGAGAACAAACGTATGGACACCAAAGGGGGAAAGCTGTGGGGGGGGTGGGTGTGGTGGTGGGATGAATTAGGAGATTGGGATTGACATGTATACACTAATATGTATAAAATAGATAACTAATAAGAACCTGCTGTATAAAAAATAAATAAAAATAAAATAAATAAAAAATTTTAAAAAGTAACTTTCTAGAATGAGTTTCACAAAGTAATGAGAAAAATAAGCTTGAGGTTTTATTCAAGCTGGTATTGTGTTAGTACCCACTTTGTTTGTTTAATACTTATAAATAAAAGTTATCTTTGATTAAAATGAAACATATCCCTCAAGTAATTATTAGTAATTATATGAAAGTTGTGTTTACTGATACCCCCCAAACTTGATTCTCTTTTAATGTTTTCCCTCCCAGTAAATGGCATCTCCATTCAAGAATACCAAGTTCTATTAATTTTATCTACAACATATATCACTATCCTCTCTTCTTCACTACCACAACTCAGTCTAAAAAAATATTATCTCTTTCCTGAACTGTTGCAATCATTTCTTAAATAATCTCATGCTCTCTTGCTATATAATTTCCAGATAACAGCCAGAGTGAAAAATTTTTAATGCAAATTTATCATCTCACTATTGTTCTTCAAACGCTTTATGGCTTCTGTTTACAGTTAGAATAATCTGAAATCTTACTCTGATACCATGCCCTGTGTTGTCTCCAGCATCCTTTCCCACCTTTCCAGGTAATCACTGGTCTCTTGACTTGCACCCCATTTTTTTTCTCCTCAAGCCTTTGCCCACCCTATGTTTGCTGCTTTAAATTTCTTTCTCCCTTTCTTTTCTGTAATGACTACTATTTATCTTTTTGGTCTCAAGGTAAATATTGCTTCTTCAAAAAGAAAATTTTCCCTAGCAAGGAAGATTGCATTATTGGCCTTAGTTATTCTTCCCTCTCTGCATCCATGGTCTTGCTGTATCCTCACTGTGGCAGAGAGCATTCCCCTGCCTTTGACTTTGGACTTGGCTATATGACTTCTGTAATAGTGACCGTGCTTCAGCTGTGAGCCTAGGTCTTAAGAGGGCTCAGGGGGTATATCAGTCAGGGTTCTCTGGAGAAACAGGACTACTAGAGACAGAGAGAAATTTTAAGAAACTGGCTTATGTGATTGTGGGGTCTGTCAAGTCCAAAATCTGCAGGCTGGAAACTCAGGTAAGATATGGTGCTACAGTCTTAGCCCAAAATCCATGAGCCAGGCCAGTAGTCTGGAAACTCAGGCAGGATTTCTAAACTGTAGTCTTGAAGCAGAACTTCTCCAGAAAACTGCAATTTTTGCTCATAAAGCTTTCAGCTGATGGTTGAGGTCCACTTATGTTATAAAGATTTTTTTTTATTAGTAGACTTTATTTTTTAGTGTCTTTTAAAAGATAGACTTTATTTTTTGAGTTATTTAGATTGACAGAAAAATTGAGCTGGTACTACAGAGTTCCTATATGCCCCTCAGGCCCTGGTTTTCCCTTTTATTAACTTCTTACATTAATATGTTACATTCTGGGGAAGTTTGGGATTAGCAGATGCAAACTATTATGTAGAATGGATAAACAACAAGGTCCTACAAGGATAAAAAACAAGGTTCCTGTTTAGCACAAGCAGCTATATTCATAGTCTTGGGATAAACCATAATGGAAAAGAATATGAAAAAGAATATATGTATGTGTATAACTGAATCACTCTGCTCTACGGCAGAAAATAACACATAATTGTAAATCAACTATACTTCAATAAAATAAATTTTTTTTAAATGTGCTACATTTGTTCCAATTAACGAACCAGTTGAGGCATATATTAACTTAAACATGAGTTCTCATGTCTCCAACTCTAATCTCTTACCACATGAATCATTCTAGCCTCCTCCCTTTGTTGTAACCTCCAACACCAACAGTGAGAAACCCACCTCCCACCGTCTGCTGTCTCTAAGTGTTCACTTCCAGTATACGTGAACAGCAGTTATCAGAATTGTTAACCTGCACCCCCATGGGAGACAACGTTATGAACTAAAGTGCTTATATGCAGTACTTTTTGCCTTTAGTCTTACAAACTCTGTTTATTTCTAAAATTGCTTAGGTTAGACTTTTTACGCACCCTCCTCACTGAGGTTTTTTCATGCATGTGTAACTCTTTACTGCATTCTTTACTAGAATTGCCTGACCTCCAGGTAATTTTTTTTTTTTTGGCACACATTAAAGTTCATTCTTTGTGTTGTACAGTTTTAAGGATTTTGACAAATGCATAATGTCATGTATTCAAGATTACAGTATTATACAGAATAGTTTCACCACCCTAAAATCCCTTACACTTCAACCTATTCATTACCCTCTGACTCCATCCTCCACCGAACCCCTGGCAAACATTGACCTTTTTATTATCTCTATAGTTTCTTTCTTCCAGAATATAATATAATTGAGATCATACAGTATATAGCCCATTCAGACTGGCTTTTTTCACTTAGCAATATGCATTTGAGTTTCCTCCATGTCTTTTTGTGAGTTGACAGCTCATTTCTTGCCGCCGAATAACATTCCACTGTATGGGTGTACCACAGTTTGTTTAACCATTCACATACAAAGAACATACTGTACTTCCACTTTTTAAGTGATTATGAATAAAACTGCTATAAACATTTGTGTACAGGTTTTTGGGTAGACATAAGTTTTCAACTCAATTGGTAAGTATTTAGGAGCACAACTGTATGATAAGACTATGCTGAGCTCTGTGAGAAACTGTTTTCCAAAGTGGCTGACCCATTCTGCATTCCTGTCCGTAGTGAGTGAGAGTTCCTGTTGTTCTGCATTCTTGTCTGTACTTAGTATCATCAGCTTTTTCAGATTTTAGCCATTTGGATAGGTATGTAATAGTATCTCATTGTTGCTTAATTTGCAATTCTCTCATGAAAAATTATGTTGAACATCTTTTCATATGATTACCTGTTATCTGTATATCTTCTTAGGTGAGGTGTCTGTTCAGATCTTTTGCCCATTTTTAATAGAGTTGTTTGCTTTCTTATTGTTGAGTTTTAAGAGCCCATTATATATTTTGGATACAAGTCTTTTATCAGATATCTGTTTTGCAAATATTTCACCTCAATATATTGCTTGTTTTTTCATTTTCTTAACAGTGTCTCTCACAAAGCGAAATATTTTAAGTCTGACTTAATGTTCTCATTGCTATTCAGTATTATGGCAATGGTATTTGATTAGTTTTCAGTTTTGACCTATTAAAATAAAGCTGCTATGAACATTCCTGTACATGTCTTTTGGTAAACACACGTAGGCATTTCTATTGAGTACATACTTAGGAATGGAACTGCTGATTCATAATGGATGCATATGTATAGCTTCAGTAGCTACTGCCAAAAGTTTTTCAAAAGTGGCTGTACCAGTTTACATTTGCCTCTTTAGTGTACAGTTGGCAGTTGAGCACAGGGCTTCATAAAACCTTCCGAGACCTCTAATATTCAGCCAGGTTTGAGACCCACTGTTTAAGAACTCCCCAGAAGCCTTAACTGATCGATCCAGATTCTCCATTCTATACTGTTTCTCAAGAAATTCCTGAAAATCTCCACATCAATTCTTGGCCTTTCCAATCCTGGTTACCACATAGCTACTCTTTGTCACTTGTCACACACACATACACACACACACACCATCACCACCACCAAGTAGTTATATATTTTTTTAAAGCAGGACAACATCATGTATTTCCTGATTTTAACATCTCTAAGGATCTCCACCTCCATTTATATTTTATTACACCTACGCTGTTTCATGGGTTTCCCCTCAAATCTCTATAGATTTAGGTCCAGACACAGTGTAAATTTTCTAGGAAGTTCAAACAACCCCTCGGTCTGCCACCTAAAGTTGCCCTCAGCTGCCGTAGGCTTTGCCAGTTGGGACCCACTGGCCCTCATACAGATCCTGGTAGACAAGGATTTGCTTGTATTATATTTTAGAAGGGCACAGGTACAAGACTGGATAAACAATCATTGATTTTTTGAAAACAGCATTAGGCTGTGTTCTCCCTGTGGCTTAGCAACAAGACCATGCACACGTGGAAGGAGCATCACATGGAGACTGAAGCCCGGAGCTTCAGCTCACGGAAATGAGAAAGAAGGTCAGATGCTGCTCAAACTCCATATAATAAAATTTTGTTTTAATGGTTACATTTCTAGGAATCACATCCTTGTTTTGCAGCAGCTGGGCACCAATCTATTTCTCTGAAGTGAATTAGCAAGCAAAAAGGAGTATTCTTCCTATAGCAAGTGGAAAATGAAAATGATAAGCAGAAGCCCCCAGACCTAAGCTATTTTTCCCCCAAACTCTTTGAGGGGGAGAACAGATAGCTTTTACTACAGAGATAAATGGTATGTTGGAGCTGGAATGAGGTAGATAGACTACATGGAATTTTGTAGAACCAAGTAGTACTGTTCTAGAGTCGAACCTATTGACATCAGTGCAAAAGAACATACAAAATGTATTTATAACCGCATAAGCAAATTGTAAGAGTGTTGTACAAACTCTTGCTCCCAGTTTAGTACAGACCCATAGCTTTCAAGATTGACTTGAATATGAGTCCATCTGCCCTTCCCCTATTTATCCTTCCACCTGCTGTGTCATCCTGTCTCACTATTCACTTTCCCTAAACATGCTATAGATTTCATGACTTTGTGACTTTTTCATGCCATTCCCTTCCATTGGAATGCCTTCCTCCCTCTTCTCATGCTTCATTTTTATTTCCCCCATTTCTACTTTTAAAAACCAGCTCAAATGCCACCTCTTCCAGGAAGTCTTCCTTAAATTTTCTCAGTATTACAAGGCATGTATTTCTTTTTTCCCCAATAGTATTTCTTTACAGTTCTGTTTAGTACTTATTGTATTTGGCCTCAGTTTATGTTTAGTACATTTATAAGTACCTTCATGTATTACATGGTAATCTTTTTAGGGGCAAGATTCTACCTTATTTATTGAAACTTTATATTCCTCATATCACCTGGACAATACCTTGGACATAGTAAGTGCTATACAAACTTGAATTATATTTGTCCAAGAAAAAAGAGAAGGATTTATGGAGGTTAATCGTCTCAGATAATGCCTTACAAAAACAAAAACAAAACAGGAGAACACGAATCATCTATTGGAGTACGGGAATGGCTTCCTTTTATAGATACTTTCATAACCACTTCCTGTAGCCGTGGGATTTCACCTATGCAATATTTTTTCTTTCCCGAGTTTCGACTCCATCTCTCACCAAGATCACCTAGTGCCTGGCAACTCCCGATTTCATGAGAAAAAGCTTTTCCCAAGGCTGAATATAAAAAGAGAAGAAAAGCTGGCATGGCTTGAGGAAGGGGTGATGGAGAGGAACTGAGATAATCCAACTTCCCCATGATCAGAGAACACAGAGGGGAGACTTGATCAAATGTGTTTTAATGGGATTTAGATTTATTTTGTCTTGATTAATCCCTGGAGGAAATAGGTTTCCATTTCTGTAAAATAATGATGTTCTTTGCAGCACCTGCTGCCAACCGGCAATCCACACGTGCAAGGACTCTCACATGGAGAATGGCCCACATCTCCTTCACCAATTCACCCCCCTCCACCCTCCAAGTCCATGTGAAAGAACAGGCACCAAAGATTCCATGGCCTAAATCTGTGCTATTTTATTCCAAAGAAGGATTAGGGCAATAGCCAGAAATTTTCCACTGTATCTGGATAAGTATTAACGAGAGAGAATTACAGGAGTCTGAGTAACTATTCAGTGGCTTATTTCCTTAAACGTAGGTTTTATTGTC